>NC_140997.1:62675358-63875358 GCF_052327205.1 Somniosus microcephalus | reverse complement strand
CTGTACTGAATATCATCGTCATATGTTGACAGTTCTATTCGCCATCTTAAAATCTTATCATTTTTGATCTTGCCTCTCTGCTTAGTGTTGAACATAAAGGCCACAGATCGCTGGTCAGTAATGAGCGTAAAACGTTGGCCAGCGAGATAATGTCTCCAATACCTGACTGCTTCAATAATTGCCTGTGCCTCCTTTTCCACTGAAGAATGTCGAACTTCTGGTCCTTGCAATGTACGAGAGAAGAAGGCTACTGGTCTACCAGCTTGGTTAAGAGTTGCTGCCAACGCAAAATCAGATGCATCACTTTCCACTTGAAATGGGATCTTCTCATCCACGGCACATACCACTGCCTTCTCAATGTCCCGTTTGATATTAAGGAAAGCCTTCTGAGGTTCCGCCGATAGCGGAAAAGACATCGACTTAATAAGAGGTCGGACTTTATCTGAGTAGCTAGCCACCCACTGGGCATAGTACGAGAAGAATCCCAGACACCTTCTTAAGGCTTTTACAGTATGAGGTAAAGGTAATTCCTTAAGTGGGCGTAATCTTTCAGGGTCTGGCCCGATTACCCCATTCTCCACAACGCAACCAAGAATACACAAACGTGTAGTATTGAAGGTACACTTGTTTTCGTTGTAGGTCAGGTTTAACCTCTTTGCAGTCTCTAGGAACTTCGCGAGATTTTGATCATGCTCCCGTTGGTCACGCCCACAGATGGTAACATTGTCCAGGTACGGGAATGTTGCTTCCAACGCGTATTCATCCACCATACGATCCATCTCCCGTTGGAAGACGGATACCCCATTCGTCACTCCAAAGGGCACCCGAAGGAATTGGAACAGGCGCCCATTAGCTTCGAAGGCCGTATAAGGTCAGTCTTCTATTTTGATGGGGAGTTGATGGTAGGCAGACTTTAAATCAATGGTGGAGAACACGCGGTACTGAGCTATCTGGTTCACCATCTCAGAAATACGAGGCAAAGGATAGGCGTCTAATTGGGTATACAAGTTTATACTCTGGCTATAATCGACCACAAGTCTTTTCTTCTCATTAGTTTTAACCACCACCACCTGGGCACGCCACCGGCTACCACTGTGTTCGATGATTCCCTCCCGTTGAAGCCTTTCCACTTCCTCTTTATAAATGTTTTATCTTCTGAACTATACCGTCGACTCTTAGTCGCTATAGGTCTACAATTAGGAGCAAGGTTCGCAAACAAAGAAGGCGGGCTTACGTTTAAAGTAGAAAGGCCGCAGGCTGTGAGCGGAGGCTGGGATCCACCATACTTAAGGGTAACGCTCTCATGCTGACACTGGAAGTCCAAGCCTAATATTAAGTTCACACACAACTGAGGTAATATGAGGAGTTTAAAATCCTTATACTCCGTATCCTTAACGGTCAATGTGACTTTACAATATCCAGTTACCTCCGAAGTAAGGGATTTGGACGCCATCACAATTTCACTTCGAGTAGGATACACCTTCAATGAACAGGAGTTAACAAGGTTGGGGTGTATAAAACTTTCAGTACTGCCACAGTCTATCAAACACCCAGTAGGACGACCATTAATCTTAATGTCCATCATAGATTTTGACAAGGAACACGGTATGGTCTGGTCAACCGTAGCCGAGGCTAGAGTAAAACGATAGGCGGCAGCAGAGAAGACATCGGGTACAGGATTACCCTTACACACTTTACTAAAATGTCCCCGTTTCTTACATTTAAAACAGGTAGCCTCTCTGGCTGGGCAACTTTGCCTGGGGTGTTTAGATTGGCCACAAAAATAACACTTAGACCCATGGGGCACAGCCGCAACAATAGGATTAAGTGGGGGCTCCATTGGTGTTATGGATGCCTCCATACTCGGAACACACGAGGCTGAGAGAGATGCATGGGCTGATGCATACACTTCTGAATTCTTCTGGGCTACATCTAATGATCGAGCAGCAGCGACAACCGTTTTTAAAACTAACGAGTCGTTCTCGAGGAGTCTCTGTCTAATATAATTAGATCGGAGGCCAGATATGAAAGAATCGCGGATGGCTTCTTCCTGATACACTATGGCAGAGACAGCCTTGTAGTTGCAACCCTTAGCCAAAGCCTTAAGGTCCTGCAGGAAATCGTCCAGAGATTCCTCGGGTAATTGCCTGCGAGTAGACAGGAGATACCTGGCGTATACTTCGTTAACCGACTTAAGGTACTGGGCTTTAAGAGCTGCGAGGGCCTCTTCATATGTAGTAATATCTTCAATTATAGAGTAAGTTTGATGACTTACCAAGTTGGTTAGAAGACCCAACTTGTTAACCGGCGGATCGGTCGATGATGCGATGAAGTGTTCAAAACATCGAAGCCAATGCGTAAATTTCTTCGACTCATCTGCCGAATGGGGATTGATATCCAGACTCTCTGGTTTCAAAAATCGATCCATCTTCCAAAAGTAGTTATTTAATAAAATTGATGTGCCAAATAACTGCCCGAATCCGAAGTTGAAGCTTAAGACAGAAGCCTTTTTTTAAATAAGAATCATGGCAGAGTTAAGTCCATCATCGACCGAGCCCTTGGTAGAACATACCAGAAGAGGGGTGGGGCCAGGGAGGAGCATTAGTGGTTCCCCCTAGTGGAACATTCCAGACATTGAAAGTACAAATATCAGAACAGTTATTTCATCACAGGGTGTGTGTGAGGAAGTTTCAGGGTGTGTGTGAGGAAGATTCAGGGTGTGTGTGAGGATGATTCAGGGTGTGTGTGAGGATGATTCAGGGTGTGTGTGAGCATGATTGAGGGTGTGTGTGAGAATGATTCAGGGTGTGTGTGAGGATGATTCAGTGTGTGTGAGCATGATTGAGCGTGTGTGTGAGGATGATTCAGTGTGTGTGAGCATGATTGAGGGTGTGTGTGAAGATGATTCAGGATGTGTGTGAGGATGATTCAGGGTGTGTGTGAGGATGATTCAGGGTGTGTGGGGATGATTCAGGGTGTGTGTGAGGATAATTCAGGGTGCGTGTGAGGATGATTCAGGGTATGTGTGAGGATGATTCGGGGTGTGTGGGGATGATTCAGGGTGTGTGTGAGGATGATCCAGGGTGAGCGTGAGGATGATTCAGGGTGTGTGTGTGAGGATGACTCAGGGTGTGTGTGAGGATGATTCAGGATGTGTGAGCATGATTCAGGGTCTGTGTGAGCATGATTCAGTGTGTGTGTTGCGATAATTCATGGTGTGTGTGAGGATGATTCAGTGTATGTGAGGATGATTCAGTGTGTGTGTGTGAGGATGATTGAGGGTGTGTGAGGATGATTCAGGGTGTGTGTGAGGATGTTTCAGGGTGTGTGTGAGGATGATTCAGAGTGTGTGTGTGAGGATGATTCAGGATGTGTGTGTGAGGATAATTCAGCGTGTGTGTGTGAGGTTGATTCAGGGTGTGTGTGAGGATGATTCAGGGTGTGTGGCGATGATTCAGGGTGTGTGAGGATGATTCGGGGTGTGTGAGGCTGATTCAGGGTGTGTGGCGATGATTCAGGGTGTGTGAGGATGATTCGGGGTGTGTGAGGCTGATTCAGGCTGTGTGAGGATGAATCAGGGTGTGTGAGGATGACTCAGGGTGTGTGTGAGGAAGATTCAGTGTGTGTGAGGATGATTCAGGGTCTGTGTGAGGATGATTCAGGGTCTGTGTTGCGATAATTCATGGTGTGTGTGAGGATGATTCAGGGTGTGTGAGGATGATTCAGGGTGTGTGAGAATGATTCAGGGTGTGTGTGAGGATGATTCAGGGTGTGTATGAGGATGATTCAGGGTGTGTGTGAGGATGATTCGGGGTGTGTGAGAATGATTCAAGGTGTGTGTGAGGATGATTCAGTGTGTGTGAGCATGATTGAGCGTGTGTGTGAGGATGATTTAGGGTCTGTGAGGATGATTCAGGGTGTGGCGATAATTCATGGTGTGTGTGAGGAGGATTCAGTGTATGTGAGGATGATTCAGGGTGTGTGTGTGAGGATGATTCAGGGTGTGTGTGAGGATGATTCAGGGTGTGCGTGTGAGGTTGATTCAGGGTGTGTGTGAGGATGATTCAGGGTGTGTGTGAGGATGATTCAGGGTGTGTGTTGTGATAATTCATGGTGTGTGTGAGGATGATTCAGTGTGTGTGTGGGGATGATTCAGGGTGTGTGAGGATGATTCAGGGTGTGTGTGTGAGGATGATTCAGGGTGTGTGTGAGGATGATTCAGGGTGTGTGTGAGGATGATTCAGGGTGTGTGAGGATGATTCAGGGTGTGTGTGAGGATGATTCAGGGTGTGTGTGTGAGGATGATTCAGGGTATGTGTGTGAGGATGATTCATGGTGTGTGTGGATGATTCAGGGTGTGTGCGTGAGGATGATTCAGGGTGTGTGTGGAGGGATGATTCAGTGTATGTGTGAGGATGATTCAGGGTGTGTGTGAGGATGATTCAGGGTGTGTGTGAGGATGATTCAGGGTCTGTGTGAGGATGATTCAGGGTCTGTGTTGCGATAATTCATGGTGTGTGTGAGGATGAATCAGGGTGTGAGAATGATTCAGGGTGTGTGTGAGGATGATTCAGGGTATGTATGAGGATGATTCAGGGTGTGTGTGAGGATGGTTCAGGGTGTGTGAGGATGATTCAGGGTGTGTGAGAATGATTCAGGGTGTGTGAGGATGAATCAGTGTGTGTGAGCATGATTGAGGGTGTGTGAGAGGATGATTCAGGGTCTGTGAGGATGGTTCAGGGTGTGGCGATCATTCATGGTGTGTGTGAGGATGATTCAGTGTATGTGAGGATGATTCAGGGTGTGTGTGTGAGGATGATTCAGGGTGTGTGTGAGGATGATTCAGGGTGTGTGTTGTGATAATTCATGGTGTGTGTGAGGATGATTCAGTGTGTGTGTGAGGATGATTCAGGGTGTGTGGGGATGATCCAGGGTGTGTGAGAATGATTCAGGGTGTGTGTGAGGATGATTGAGGGTGTGTGTGAGGATGATTCAGGATGTGTGTGAGGATGATTCAGGATGTGTGTGAGGATGATTCAGGGTGTGTGAGGATGATTCAGGGTATGTGTGTGAGGATGATTCAGGGTGTGTGTGAGGATGATTCAGGGTGTGTGAGGATTATTCAGGGTGTGTGTGAGGATGATTCAGGGTGTGTGTGAGGATGATTCAGGGTGTGTGTGAGGATGATTCAGGATGTGTGTGTGAGGATGATTCAGGGTGTGTGTGTGAGGTTGATTCAGGGTGTGTGTGATGATGATTCAGGGTGTGGCGATGATTTAGGGAGTGTGAGGATGATTCAGGGTGTGTGAGGATGATTCAGGGTGTGTGTGAGGATGGTTCAGGGTGTGTGTGAGGATGCTTCAGGGTGTGTGTGAGGATGATTCAGGGTGTGTGTGAGGATGATTCAGGGTGTGTGTGAGGATGATTCAGGGTGTGTGTGAGGATGATTCAGGGTGTGTGAGGATGATTCAGGGTGTGTGTGAGGATGATTCAGGTTGTGTGTGTGAGGATGATTCAGGGTATATGTGTGAGGATGATTCAGGGTGTGTCTGGATGATTCAGGGTGTGTGTGTGAGGATGATTCAGGGTGTGTGTGTGAGGATGATTCAGGGTGTGTGTGGAGGGATGATTCAGGGTGTGTGTGAGGATGATTCAGGGTGTGTGTGAGGATGATTCAGGGTGTGTGTCAGGATGAGTCAGGGTGTGTGAGGATGATTCAAGTTGTGTGAGGATGATTCAGGGTGTGTGTGAGGATGATTCAGGGTGTGTGTGAGGATGCGTCAGGGTGTGTGAGGATGATTCAGGGTGTGTGTGAGGTTGATTCAGGTTGTGTAAGGATGATTCAGGGTGTGTGTGAGGATGATTCAGGGTGTGTGGCGATGATTCAGGGTGTGTGTGAGGTTGATTCAGGGTATGTGGCGATGATTCAGGGTGTGTGTTGTGATAATTCATGGTGTGTGTGAGGATGATTCAGTGTGTGTGTGAGGATGATTCAGGGTGTGTGGGGATGATCCAGGGTGTGTGAGAATGATTGAGGGTGTGTGTGAGGATGATTGAGGGTGTGTGTGAGGATGATTCAGGATGTGTGTGAGGATGATTCAGGGTGTGTGAGGATGATTCAGGGTGTGTTTGAGGATGATTCAGGGCATGTGAGGATGATTCAGGGTGTGTGTGAGGATGATTCAGGGTGTGTGTGTGAGGATGATTCAGGGAGCGTGTGAGGATGATTCAGGGTGTGTGTGAGGGTTATTCAGGGTGTGTGTGAGGATGATTCAGGGTGTGTGTGAGGATGATTCAGGGTGTGTGTGAGGATGATTCAGGGTGTGTGGTGATGATTCAGGGTGTGTGTGAGGATGATTCAGGGTGTGTGTGAGGATGATTCTGGTTGTGTGAGGATGATTCAGGGTGTGTGTGAGGATGATTCAGGGTGTGTGGCGATGATTCAGGGTGTGTGAGGATGATTCAGTGTGTGTGAGGATGAATCAGGGTGTTTGAGGATGACTCAGGGTGTGTGTGAGGAAGATTCAGTGTGTGTGAGCATGATTGAGGGTGTGCGTGAGGATGATTCTGGATGTGTGTGAGGATGATTCAGGGTCTGTGTGAGGATGATTCAGGGTCTGTGTTGCGATAATTCATGGTGTGTGTGAGGATGATTCAGGGTGTGTGAGAATGATTCAGGGTGTGTGTGAGGATGATTCAGGGTGTGTATGAGGATGATTCAGGGTGTATGTGAGGATGATTCAGGGTGTGTGAGGATGATTCAGGGTGTGTGAGAATGATTCAAGGTGTGTGTGAGTATGATTCAGTGTGTGTGAGCATGATTGAGGGTGTGTGTGAGGATGATTTAGGGTCTGTGAGGATGATTCAGGGTGTGGCGATAATTCATGGTGTGTGTGAGGAGGATTCAGTGTATGTGAGGATGATTCAGGGTGTGTGTGTGAGGATAATTCAGGGTGTGTGTGAGGATGATTCAGGGTGTGCGTGTGAGGTTGATTCAGGGTGTGTGTGAGGATGATTCAGGGTGTGTGTGAGGATGATTCAGGGTATGTGGCGATGATTCAGGGTGTTTGAGGATGATTCAGGGTGTGTGTGAGGATGATTCAGGGTGTGTGTTGTGATAATTCATGGTGTGTGTGGGGATGATTCAGGGTGTGTGAGGATGATTCAGGGTGTGTGTGTGAGGATGATTCAGGGTGTGTGTGAGGATGATTCAGGGTGTGTGTGAGGATGATTCAGGGTGTGTGAGGATGATTCAGGGTGTGTGTGAGGATGATTCAGGGTGTGTGTGTGAGGATGATTCAGGGTATGTGTGTAAGGATGATTCATGGTGTGTGTGGATGATTCAGGGTGTGTGTGAGGATGATTCAGGGTGTGTGTGTGAGGATGATTCAGGCTGTGTGCGTGAGGATGATTCAGGGTGTGTGTGGAGGGATGATTCAGTGTATGTGTGAGGATGATTCAGGGTGTGTGTGAGGATGATTCAGGGTGTGTGTGAGGATGATTCAGGATGTGTGTCAGGATGAGTCAGGGTGTGTGAGGAATATTCAGGTTGTGTGAGGATGATTCAGGGTGTGTGTGAGGATGATTCAGGGTGTGTGTGAGGATGAGTCAGGGTGTGTGAGGATGATTCAGGGTGTGTGTGAGGATGATTCAGGTTGTGTGAGGATGATTCAGGGTGTGTGTGAGGATGATTCAGTGTGTGTGGCGATGATTCAGGTTGTGTGAGGATGATTCACGGTGTGTGGGGATGATCCAGGGTGTGTGAGAATGATTCAGGGTGTGTGTGAGGATGATTCAGGGTGTGTGTGAGGATGATTCAGGGTGTGTGTGAGGATGATTCAGGGTGTGTGAGAATGATTCAGGGTGTGTGTGTGAGAATGATTCAGGGTGTGTTTGAGGATGATTCAGGTTCTGTGTGAAGATGATTCAGTGTGTGTGTGTGAGGATGATTCAGGGTATGTGTGGATAATTCAGGGTGTGTGTGAGGATGATTCAGGGTGTGTGACGATGATTCAGGGTGTGATGTGCCAAATAACTGCCCGAATCCGAAGTTAAAGCTTAAGACAGAAGCCTTTTATTAAATAAGAATCATGGCAGAGTTAACAGAGTCCATCATCGACCGAGCCCTTGGTAGAACATACCAGAAGCGGGGTGGGGCCAGGGAGGAGCATTAGTGGTTCCCCCTAGTGGAACATTCCAGACATTACAAGTGCAAGTCCAAATATCAGAAGACAGTTATTTCATCACATTCACCCCCTGCTATAGATTCAGTCTGTCAGGTGGTCTGATAATCCTCTGGGAACGACGTATCTCTTGCTGAGGCTCCTCCCGGAGTACTAACTCCGGTTCATTCGAATTCCCAGAATCATCAGTATTTTCCACACTGAGGGTTTGTGTCTCTGCAGGTCCAATACCACGATTGTAAACTCTACTCTCAGAGTCGAGCTCTTTTCGAGCTCCAGCAGGTTCAAGATCTTTAATAGAGACCGTATCCTCTCGCCCATCCGAATATTGAATATGCGCATACTGTGGATTAGCATGGAGGAGTTTTACTTCCTCCACCAGTGGATCAGTCTTGTGGCCTTTCACATGTCTGCGCAACAACACAGGGCCCGTGGTCGTCAACCATGTGGGTAACGATACTCCATAAGTAGCTTTTCTTGGAAAACTAAACATCCTTTCATGAGGGGTGGCATTCGTCGCTGTACACAAAAGAGACCTTATGGAATGCAGCACGTCTGGCAGGACATCCTGCCAGCGAGAGGTCGGCAGGCCTCGTGACTTCAGAGACAGTACGATGGCCTTCCACACTGTCGCATTTTCTTTCTCGACCTGCCCATTACCACGCGGGTTATAGCTGGTAGTTCTACTCGTTGCAATCCCCTTCGATAGTAAAAACTGTCGTAATTCTTCGCTCATAAAGGAAGAACCCCTATCACTATGTATATAGTTAGGCATGCCAAACAAGGAAAACAGTTGGCAGAGGCATTTAATTACAACAGCACTAGTCACATCCGGACAGGGGATAACAAAAGGGAACCGAGAGTACTCGTCTATAATATTAAGAAAATAGACATTACAGTCGCTCGATGGAAGGGGACCTTTAAAATCGAGACTCAAATGGTCGAGTTGCTTTAATAAGATGAGCTGGCTCGGACGGCTTATAGAAGCGGGGTTTGCATTCAGCACAAACATGACAGGTTCTGGTCATTGTCCGGACCTCCTCAATAGTGTAGGATAGATTGTGGGACTTAATGAAGTGGTTCATTCTGGTAACCCCAGGGTGGCAGAGTGCATCGTGGAGACTTTGAAGCTTATCTGTACCTAGACTAGCACATACCCCTCGTGACAAAGCATCTGATGGCTCATTAAATACTCCAGGTCTGTACTGAATATCATCGTCATATGTTGACAGTTCTATTCGCCATCTTAAAATCTTATCATTTTTGATCTTGCCTCTCTGCTTAGTGTTGAACATAAAGGCCACAGATCGCTGGTCAGTAATGAGCGTAAAACGTTGGCCAGCGAGATAATGTCTCCAATACCTGACTGCTTCAATAATTGCCTGTGCCTCCTTTTCCACTGAAGAATGTCGAACTTCTGGTCCTTGCAATGTACGAGAGAAGAAGGCTACTGGTCTACCAGCTTGGTTAAGAGTTGCTGCCAACGCAAAATCAGATGCATCACTTTCCACTTGAAATGGGATCTTCTCATCCACGGCACATACCACTGCCTTCTCAATGTCCCGTTTGATATTAAGGAAAGCCTCCTGAGCTTCCGCCGATAGCGGAAAAGACATCGACTTAATAAGAGGTCGGACTTTATCTGAGTAGCTAGCCACCCACTGGGCATAGTACGAGAAGAATCCCAGACACCTTCTTAAGGCTTTTACAGTATGAGGTAAAGGTAATTCCTTAAGTGGGCGTAATCTTTCAGGGTCTGGCCTGATTACCCCATTCTCCACAACGCAACCAAGAATACACAAACGTGTAGTATTGAAGGTACACTTGTTTTCGTTGTAGGTCAGGTTTAACCTCTTTGCAGTCTCTAGGAACTTCGCGAGATTTTGATCATGCTCCCGTTGGTCACGCCCACAGATGGTAACATTGTCCAGGTACGGGAATGTTGCTTCCAACGCGTATTCATCCACCATACGATCCATCTCCCGTTGGAAGACGGATACCCCATTCGTCACTCCAAAGGGCACCCGAAGGAATTGGAACAGGCGCCCATTAGCTTCGAAGGCCGTATAAAGTCGGTCTTCTATTTTGATGGGGAGTTGATGGTAGGCAGACTTTAAATCCATGGTGGAGAACATGCGGTACTGAGCTATCTGGTTCACCATCTCAGAAATACGAGGCAAAGGATAGGCGTCTAATTGGGTATACAAGTTTATAGTCTGGCTATAATCGACCACAAGTCTTTTCTTCTCATTAGTTTTAACCACCACCACCTGGGCACGCCACCGGCTACCACTGTGTTCGATGATTCCCTCCCGTTGAAGCCTTTCCACTTCCTCTTTTATAAATGTTTTATCTTCTGAACTATACCGTCGACTCTTAGTCGCGATAGGTCTACAATTAGGAGCAAGGTTCGCAAACAAAGAAGGCGGGCTTACGTTTAAAGTAGAAAGGCCGCAGACTGTGAGCGGAGGCTGGGATCCACCATACTTAAGGGTAACGCTCTCATGCTGACACTGGAAGTCCAAGCCTAATATTAAGTTCACACACAACTGAGGTAATATGAGGAGTTTAAAATCCTTATACTCCGTATCCTTAACGGTCAATGTGACTTTACAATATCCAGTTACCTCCGAAGTAAGGGATTTGGACGCCATCACAATTTCACTTCGAGTAGGATACACCTTCAATGAACAGGAGTTAACAAGGTTGGGGTGTATAAAACTTTCAGTACTGCCACAGTCTATCAAACACCCAGTAGGACGACCATTAATCTTAATGTCCATCATAGATTTTGACAAGGAACACGGTATGGTCCGGTCAACCGTAGCCGAGGCTAGAGTAAAACGATAGGCGGCAGCAGAGAAGACATCGGGTACAGGATTACCCTTACACACTTTACTAAAATGTCCCCGTTTCTTACATTTAAAACAGGTAGCCTCTCTGGCTGGGCAACTTTGCCTGGGGTGTTTAGATTGGCCACAAAAATAACACTTAGACCCATGGGGCACAGCCGCAACAATAGGATTAAGTGGGGGCTCCATTGGTGTTATGGATGCTGTTAAGTATGTGTATTGTATTGAACAATTAACACAAAGACTTAAACGTATAACTCAAACAGGTCTTTACTGGTTGGAGGTAGGGACTATACATAGGTCTTTACTTCATGCCCACAGGCGGGAACTGAGGGGGATCAGTACCCACAGTACTATTTATACCCCTATGGCCAGGAGTGGTACTGCGTATCACTACGCCCAACAAGTAGTGCAGTCCTGTCCATAGGTTCAAAGTAGCACACATATTACATACACAACATTCCTCCATTCCTAGCTTTACAGTCATCTCCCCATTTAACATAACGTAATAACATATATACATATATAACTTCAGGTTTACATAACAGAATAACATAGATACATAGATAACTTCATGTCAAAACAGATCACAGATTCAGTCTCTGCGGAAAACAGTTCACAGATTCAATCTCTGTGGTGTAGTCGGTTCACGTTGCTGGAGTGACTCATTCAATAGTCCTTCCATGGATTTAACAGTTTGAACTTCCGAACTGAATTGGCTCCGTTCGGAGGGACCACGTGTGTTATCTGGTAGAGGTGATAATGGTTCAGATGGGTTATCTTCTGTTTTTACTTTTCCTTTTCTGCTTCTTGGAGACTCTCTGGGCTCCATTGTCAGCTGCCACAGCTGCCAGCTGCATGCGCAGTTCCTCCTTCTCTTCCTCCTGTTTCCGTCGTAGAGCCAGCTTCTCCCGATGTTCCGTAGACTTTTGGTGCTCCTCCATGATTTCTGCACTTTGGGAGTTGAAGTTACAAGCTGGGCAGGACAGGACATCGTAATATTCGGTGTCGTCCTGAGCTAGACCAGTGAGAGGGTCGTCTATTTCCTCCATACCCAGCTGGACGTTAGCCAGCTCTTGTTCCAAATCCAGACATCTTTCCTGAAGAGACTTCTTCATGTGTACCTCTGCATCCAGCTTTTTCTGGGCTTTCAGCAAGTCGTTTACTAGTGACCTCATTTGTGATTTTAATACTTCAACTTCCTTTGGAGATTGATTGATCGGACTATGCAATCCCTCTACCAGAGCAGCTGTTTCAGCGGTCTGTTGTTCTACGTTGACGTGAGTCAGCGTACTTTTGGCATCCAAGGGCTGCTCTGTTGCAGTCATCTCAGTCTGTGTTGCCACCTCAGCTCTTCCAATAACCTTTGAGAGCTCCGAACCCCTTTCGTTTGAATATTGAAGTTCATGTTCAAGTTTTTCCCATTTCAGAGTCCTGTCCTTCAGCATATGCAGGAGTTGGCTGACCGTTAACTCCTCTGACATCAGACGTTTTGTGTGCTCCTGCTCCATTTTCTCCATCAGCTGCTTCTGTTGTCTTTCCAGATTCTCCAACTCTATATCAAAGAACTCTTTCGTTGCATTCAACTCTTGCTCAAAACGGCGAAGCATTTGTTCTAATTGCTGTTGTAGTTTGAAATGGAGTTGAGTTCGAGCCCGGTGTCCCTCAGAAATGGGCACATCAGTAGACTTGCCAGACTGAGAATCCACAGTTAAACTATGTTGTTGTTGCTCAGTGGAATTCTGTGCTGAAACTTTGTCTTTTGCACCTGAGTTGGGCTTACCATCATCCGTTCCAGAGTCTGGGCCGACTATCTTCACCGAGTTCTCACTCGTTATTGTTTGTAGGAAATGCCAGTCCATATTCATTTTCCTAATCCACTCCCGTCCTAGTAGTGGAGGACCTCCTTCAGATAGCACATATAAGTCCATTATTTGACTGTCTTCGCCCTTGTGGACCACTGCAACCTCTATTTTCCCGATGGGGTACACTCTTTGCCCCGTGTATGTTTTCAATATAATCCCCGTATCCTGTAGGGGAATATGTTGGAATAACTTTCCGTAATCTTTCTTATTTATGACCGTCAATGCCGATCCAGTGTCCAATTCCAGTTTTACTTGGACTCCTTCTATCTGAAGAGTGACCCAAATTGTCTGGAGGTCTGCACCCTTACCAGCGTTGAGTACTCTTAAGCTAGCCAGTTCATTACAGCTTAAGCTAGCCAGTTCATTACTGCTAGCGTCTGAATCGGACTCCTGTTCGGTCACCTTGTGTACCTTTGCGTATTTTCCTTGCGGTGACTTCTTGTTGCTGGTCTTCTTCCCTGACCTGCATACTCTAGCTATATGTCCAAGCCTACCACAAGTTCTACATTCTTGGTTTTTAAACCAACACTGGTTCTGATCATGCGTTGTCTTTCCACAACGATAACATTTGCCAGAACTCACACCCAATTTGTGTGCACTGAGCTCCGGTGACCGTAGCTGCATTACTGCCGTGCCTCTCGCTGCGGCTTCGTGTGCTGCTGCCATAGTGACCGCCTTCTCAAGCGTCAGCTCATTCTCCTCGAGCAGTCGCTTTTGTGTATCCTGTTTAAATAAACCACACACAAATTTGTCTCGAAGTGCCTCTGTCAGTCCCGTTCCAAACTGGCAATATTTCGCTAATTTACGCAATTCCAGCAAATAATCAGCATTGCTTTCATGCTGTAGCTGCCTTCTGTCGTAAAATTTAAATCGTTCCGCTAGCATCAGCGGCGTGGGGTTTAGATGATCTTTCAGGACAGTAACATTCTCATCGAACGTCTTATCCGCCGGTTCATCTGGTGATAACAGGTGTTTCAATTGCCCGTATGTCTTCGCACCCATTAAATTTAATAATGTTAGTGCTTTATCAGCCTCACGAATTTTATTGGCCTTACAATAATTTTTAACTCGTTCAACATATATGGCCCAATCTTCGATGTCACTATCAAAGTTGCTAATATTCCCGTGTTTAGGCATTGTAGTACTTTATCAGATTTGCAATTTCTCAGATTTTTTTTTTACTGTTATCCAAGATGGTGGCTTCCCGCTCTTGCCGTCGTCCTCCGCCCACAAAATGGCGGTTTTCCCGCTTCTGCCTTCTTCCCCAGCGGTTTTCCCGTGAAAAATGGCGGCTTTCCCGCGCTTCTCGCTCTCCCCGCCCACTTCAATGGCGGTTTTCCCGCGCTTCTCGTCGCTGACTTTCAGCCCGACTGCGGCTCTTATCTCCTGTGCGATCGCTGGTGCGCCGCCCGCCCGAAACGGTTCTCAGCCCTTATCACCGGTGCGATCGCTGGCCCGCTAAGCGCCTCCCGCTTGAAGCGGCTCCCGGCCTCTGGCTCACCCACTCGGCGGCTCTTGCTCGCTCCCTCCCGGGCTCTGGCTTACCCACTCGTGCCCTCCCGGGCTCTGGCTTACCCACGAGGTTATGGAGGCTTCAGGGTCCTAATGCCTGTCGCTTCCAGTCGCTGGAAGCTGTCAGGATTTCTGCTGCCCTTCAATTTTCAGTGGGGTGTTGAGGATTGGAACCTCTCTTCAACGTCCTGTCTTTGGACGAAGCCGCTGTGGAATAACTGCCGCAGGGTTCGAACCGACTCGTCGCCAGTGTTAAGTATGTGTATTGTATTGAACAATTAACACAAAGACTTAAACGTATAACTCAAACAGGTCTTCACTGGTTGGAGGTAGGGACTATACATAGGTCTTTACTTCATGCCCACAGGCGGGAACTGAGGGGGATCAGTACCCACAGTACTATTTATACCCCTATGGCCAGGAGTGGTACTGCGTATCACTACGCCCAACAAGTAGTGCAGTCCTGTCCATAGGTTCAAAGTAGCACACATATTACATACACAACAGATGCCTCCATACTCGGAACACACGAGGCTGAGAGAGATGCATGGGCTGATGCAGACACTTCCGAATTCTTCTGGGCTACATCTAATGATCGAGCAGCAGCGACAACCGTTTTTAAAACTAACGAGTCGTTCTCGAGGAGTCTCTGCCTAATATAATTAGATCGGAGGCCAGATATGAAAGAATCGCGGATGGCTTCTTCCTGATACACTATGGCAGAGACAGCCTTGTAGTTGCAACCCTTAGCCAAAGCCTTAAGGTCCTGCAGGAAATTGTCCAGAGATTCCTCGGGTAATTGCCTGCGAGTAGACAGGAGATACCTGGCGTATACTTCGTTAACCGACTTAAGGTACTGGGCTTTAAGAGCTGCGAGGGCCTCTTCATATGTAGTAATATCTTCAATTATAGAGTAAGTTTGATGACTTACCAAGTTGGTTAGAAGACCCAACTTGTTAACCGTCGGATCGGTCGATGATGCGATGAAGTGTTCAAAACATCGAAGCCAATGCGTAAATTTCTTCGACTCATCTGCCGAATGGGGATCGATATCCAGACTCTCTGGTTTCAAAAATCGATCCATCTTCCAAAAGTAGTTATTTAATAAAATTGATGTGCCAAATAACTGCCCGAATCCGAAGTTAAAGCTTAAGACAGAAGCCTTTTATTAAATAAGAATCATGGCAGAGTTAAGTCCATCATCGACCGAGCCCTTGGTAGAACATACCAGAAGAGGGGCGGGGCCAGGGAGGAGCATTAGTGGTTCCCCCTAGTGGAACATTCCAGACATTGCAAGTACAAATATCAGAACACAGTTATTTCATCACAGGGTGTGTGTGAGGAAGATTCAGGGTGTGTTTGAGGAAGATTCAGGGTGTGTGTGAGGAAGATTCAGGGTGTGTGTGAGGAAGATTCAGGGTGTGTGTGAGGATGATTCAGGGTGTGTGTGTGAGGATGATTCAGGGTGTGTGTGAGGATGATTCAGGGTGTGTGTGAGCATGATTGAGGGTGTGTGTGAGAATGATTCAGGGTGTGTGTGAGGATGATTCAGTGTGTGTGAGCATGATTGAGGGTGTGTGTGAGGATGATTGAGTGTGTGTGAGCATGATTGAGGGTGTGTGTGAGGATGATTCAGGATGTGTGTGAGGATGATTCAGGGTGTGTGTGAGGATGATTCAGGGTGTGTGGGGATGATTCAGGGTGTGTGTGAGGATGATTCAGGGTGCGTGTGAGGATGATTCAGGGTATGTGTGAGGATGATTCGGGGTGTGTGCGGATGATTCAGGGTGTGTGTGAGGATGATTCAGGGTGAGTGTGAGGATGATTCAGGGTGTGTGTGTGAGGATGACTCAGGGTGTGTGTGAGGTTGATTCAGGATGTGTGAGAATGATTCAGGGTCTGTGTGAGCATGATTCAGGGTGTGTGTTGCGATAATTCATGGTGTGTGTGAGGATGATTCAGTGTATGTGAGGATGATTCAGTGTGTGTGTGTGAGGATGATTGAGGGTGTGTGAGGATGATTCAGGGTGTGTGTGAGGATGATTCAGGGTGTGTGTGAGGATGATTCAGCGTGTGTGTGTGAGGTTGATTCAGGGTGTGTGTGAGGATGATTCAGGGTGTGTGGCGATGATTCAGGGTGTGTGAGGATGATTCAGGGTGTGTGAGGATGATTCAGGGTGTGTGGGGATGAATCAGGGTGTGTGAGGATGACTCAGGGTGTGTGTGAGTAAGATTCAGTGTGTGTGAGCATGATTGAGGGTGTGTGTGGGGATGATTCTGGATGTGTGTGAGGATGATTCAGGGTCTGTGTGAGGATGATTCAGGGTGTGTGTGAGGATGATTCAGGGTGTGTGTGAGGATGATTCAGGGTGTGTGTGAGGATGATTCAGGGTGTGTGTGAGGATGATTCAGGGTGTGTGTGAGGATGATTCAGGGTGTGTGGTGATGATTCAGGGTGTGTGTGAGGATGATTCAGGGTGTGTGTGAGGATGAGTCAGGGTGTGTGTGAGGATGATTCAGGGTGTGTGTGAGCATGATTGAGGGTGTGTGTGAGAATGATTCAGGGTGTGTGTGAGGATGATTCAGTGTGTGTGAGCATGATTGAGGGTGTGTGTGAGGATGATTCAGTGTGTGTGAGCATGATTGAGGGTGTGTGTGAGGATGATTCAGGATGTGTGTGAGGATGAATCAGGGTGCGTGTGAGGATGATTCAGGGTGTGTGTGAGGATAATTCAGGGTGCGTGTGAGGATGATTCAGGGTATGTGTGAGGATAATTCAGGGTGCGTGTGAGGATGATTCAGGGTATGTGTGAGGATGATTCGGGGTGTGTGGGGATGATTCAGGGTGTGTGTGAGGATGATTCAGGGTGAGTGTGAGGATGATTCAGACGTGTGTGTGAGGATGAGTCAGGGTGTGTGTGAGGATGATTCAGGATGTGTGAGAATGATTCAGGGTCTGTGTGAGCATGATTCAGGGTGTGTGTTGCGATAATTCATGGTGTGTGTGAGGATGATTCAGTGTATGTGAGGATGATTCAGTGTGTGTGTGTGAGGATGATTGAGGGTGTGTGAGGATGATTCAGGGTGTGTGTGAGGATGATTCAGGATGTGTGTGAGGATGATTCAATGTGTGTGTGTGAAGATGATTCAGGATGTGTGTGTGAGGATGATTCAGCGTGTGTGTGTGAGGTTGATTCAGGGTGTGTGTGAGGATGATTCAGGGTGTGTGGCGATGATTCAGGGTGTGTGAGGATGATTCAGGGTGTGTGAGGATGATTCAGGGTGTGTGGGGATGATTCAGGGTGTGTGTGAGGATGATTCAGGGTGAGTGTGAGGGTGATTCAGGGTGTGTGTGTGAGGATGATTCAGGGTGTGTGTGAGGATGATTCAGGATGTGTGAGAATGATTCAGGTTCTGTGTGAGCATGATTCAGGGTGTGTGTTGCAATAATTCATGATGTGTGTGAGGATGATTCAGTGTATGTGAGGATGATTCAGTGTGTGTGTGTGAGGATGATTGAGGGTGTGTGAGGATGATTCAGGGTGTGTGTGAGGATGATTCAGGGTGTGTGTGAGGATGATTCAGGGTGTGTGTGTGAGGATGATTCAGGATGTGTGTGTGAGGATGATTCAGGGTGTGTGTGTGAGGTTGATTCAGGGTGTGTGTGAGGATGATTCAGGGTGTGTGGCGATGATTCAGGGTGTGTGAGGATGATTCAGGGTGTGTGAGGATGAATCAGGGTTTGTGAGGATGACTCAGGGTGTGTGGCGATGATTCAGGGTGTGTGAGGATGATTCAGGGTGTGTGAGGATGATTCAGGGTGTGTGAGGATGAATCAGGGTTTGTGAGGATGACTCAGGGTGTGTGTGAGGAAGATTCAGTGTGTGTGAGCATGATTGAGGGTGTGCGTGAGGATGATTCTGGATGTGTGTGAGGATGATTCAGGGTCTGTGTGAGGATGATTCAGGGTCTGTGTTGCGATAATTCATGGTGTGTGTGAGGATGATTCAGGGTGTGTGAGGATGATTCAGGGTGTGTGTGAGGATGATTCAGGGTGTGTATGAGGATGATTCAGGGTGTGTGTGAGGATGATTTAGCGTGTGTGAGGATGATTCAGGGTGTGTGAGAATGATTCAAGGTGTGTGTGAGGATGATTCAGTGTGTGTGAGCATGATTGAGGGTGTGTGTGAGGATGATTCAGGGTCTGTGAGGATGATTCAGGGTGTGGCGATAATTCATGGTGTGTGTGAGGATGATTCAGTGTATGTGAGGATGATTCAGGGTGTGTGTGTGAGGATGATTCAGGGTGTGTGTGAGGATGATTCAGGGTGTGTGTGTGAGGTTGATTCAGGGTGTGTGTGAGGATGATTCAGGGTGTGTGAGAGGATGATTCAGGGTATGTGGCGATGATTCATGGTATGTGAGGATGAATCAGGGTGTGTGTGAGGATGATTCAGGGTGTGTGTTGTGATAATTCATGGTGTGTGTGAGGATGATTCAGTGTGTGTGTGGGGATGATTCAGGGTGTGTGAGGATGATTCAGGGTGTGTGTGTGAGTGTTGTGTATGTAACCTGTTCCACCTTAAGAGAGCTTAAGCCTGTTCCACCTTAAGAGATGTACTACTTTCTCAGGCTGCTGTAGACGTAATACCGGGGGTGAACACACCGGTATATAAGCACTGTGCAGTAATCTTGTATTCAGTATAGTCCCTACCTCCAACCAGTAAAGACCTGTTTTTATTGTTACTCATTAGTCTGTGTCTTAATTAACTAAATAATTCACAGACTTAACACTGGCGACGAGTCAGGTTCTTACCCTGCGGCAGTTATTCCACGGCGGCTTCGTCCACAGACAGGACGTTGAAGAGAGGTTTCAAACCGCACCACCCCACTGGAAGCGACAGGCATTAGGACCCTGAAGCCTCCATCAGCGACTGAAAACTGGAGGACAGAAGACATCCTGCAGCTTCTTTTTCAACTTCGGTGGTGGGTAAGCCGAGCAGCGTTGGCTGCAAAGACAGGGCTGGGGGAAGTCGGAGGAACAAGGGCGATCGCGATCGCGATCGGGAGATAAGGGCCATCGATCGCAATCCCTGATAAGGACCGCACTCGGGCTGAAAGGCGCAGCGTCGGCAGACACTGAAGGCACGAGAGCCGCGGTGAAAAGCGCGGGCCATCGATCGCGGCGGAGATAAGGGCCACACTCGGGGCTGAAGGGAGACGGCGTCGGGGGACGGGTGAAGACCGCCAAGCGCGGGAAAACCGCCATTTTGTGGGCGGAGGACGACGGCAAGAGCGGGAAGCCGCCATCTTTGATAACAAGTAAAGAAATTAAAATCTGAGAAATTGCAAATCTACAATGCCTAAACACGGGAATATTAGCACCTTTGATAGTGACCTCGAAGATTGGGCCATATATGTTGAAAGAGTAAAAAATTATTGTAAGGCCAATAAAATTCGTGACCAAGATAAAGCTCTAACATTATTAAATTTAATGGGTGCGAAGACATACGGGCAATTGAAACACCTGTTATCACCAGATGAACCGGCGGATAAGACGTTCGATGAGATTGTTACTGTCCTGAAAGATCATCTAAACCTCACGCCGCTGATGCTAGCGGAACGATTTAAATTTTATAACAGAAGGCAGCTACAGCATGAAAGCAATGCTGAATATTTGCTGGAATTGCGTAAATTAGCGAAATATTGCCAGTTTGGAACGGGACTGACAGATGCACTACGAGACAAATTTGTGTGTGGTTTATTTAAACAGGATACACAAAAGCGACTGCTCGAGGAGAATGAGCTGACGCTTGAGAAGGCGGTCACTATGGCAGCAGCACACGAAGCCGCAGCGAGAGGCACGGCAGTAATGCAGCTACGGTCACCGGAGCTCAGTGCACACAAATTGGGTGTAAGTTCTGGCAAATGTTATCGTTGTGGAAAGACAACGCATGATCAGAACCAGTGTTGGTTTAAAAACCAAGAATGTAGAACTTGTGGTAGGCTTGGACACATAGCTAGAGTATGCAGGTCAGGGAAGAAGACCAGCAACAAGAAGTCACTGCAAGGAAAATACGCAAAAGTACACAAGGTGGCCGAACAGGAGTCCGATTCAGACGCTAGCAGTAATGAACTGGCTGGCTTAAGCAGTATTGAACTGGCTAGCTTAAGGGTACTCAACGTTGGTAAGGGTGCAGACCTCCAGACAATTTGGGTCACTCTTCAGAAAAAAGGAGTCCAAGTAAAACTGGAATTGGACACTGGATCGGCATTGACGGTCATAAATAAGAAAGATTATGGAAGGTTATTCCAACATATTCCCCTACAGGATACGGAGCTCATATTGAAAACATACACGGGGCAAAGAGTGTACCCCATCGGGAAAATTGAGGTCACAGTGGTCCACAAGGGCGAAGAAAGTCAAATAATGGACTTATATGTGCTATCTGAAGGAGGTCCTCCACTACTAGGACGGGAGTGGATTAGGAAAATGAATATCGACTGGCATTTCCTACAAACAATAACGAGTGAGAACTCGGTGAACATAATCAACCCAGACTCTGGAACTGATGAGGGTAAGACCAACCCGTGTGCAAAAGACAAAGTTTCAGCACAGAATTCCACTGAGATAGAGAATTCTGAGTCTGTCCAGTCTACTGACATGCACATTTCTGAGGGACACCGGGCTCGAACTCAACTCCATTTCAAACTGCAACAGCAATTAGAACAAATGATTCGCCGTTTTGAGCAAGAGATGAATGCGACGAAAGAGTTCTTTGATATAGAGTGGGAACATCTGGAAAGACAACAGAAGCAGCTGCTGGAGCAAATGGAGCAGGAGCACACAAAACGTCTGATGTCAGAGGAGTTAACGGTCAGCCAACTCCTGCATATGCTGAAGGACAGGACTCTGAAATGGGAAAAACTTGAACACGAACTTCAATATTCAAACGAAAGGGGTTCGGAGCTCTCAAAGGTTATTGGAAGAGCTGAGGTGGCAACACAGACTGAGATGACTGCAACAGAGCAGCCCTTGGATGCCAAAAGTACGCTGACTCACGTCAACGTAGAACAACAGACCGCTGAAACAGCTGCTCCGGTAGAGGGATTGCATAGTCTGATCAATCAATCTCCAAAGGAAGTTGAAGTATTAAAATCACAAATGAGGTCACTAGTAAATGACTTGCTGAAAGCCCAGAAAAAGCTGGATGCAGAGGTACACATGAAGAAGTCTCTTCAGGAAAGATGTCTGGATTTGGAACAAGAGCTGGCTAACGTCCAGCTGGGTATGGAGGAAATAGACGACCCTCTCACTGGTCTAGCTCAGGACGACACCGAATATTACCATGACCTGGTGGACGACACCGAATATTACGATGTCCTGTCCTGCCCAGCTTGTAACTTCAACTCCCAAAGTGCAGAAATCATGGAGGAGCACCAAAAGTCTACAGAACATCAGGAGAAGCTGGCTCTATGACGGAAACAGGAGGAAGAGAAGGAGGAACTGCGCATGCAGCTGGCAGCTATGGCAGCTGACAATGGAGCCCAGAGAGTCTCCAAGAAGCAGAAAAGGAAAAGTAAAAACAGAAGATGACCCATCTGAACCATTATCACCTCTACCAGATCACACACGTGGTCCCTCCAAACGGAGCCAAATCAGTTCGGAAGTTCAAGCTGTTAAATCCATGAAAGGACTATTGAATGAGTAACGTGAACCGACTACACCACAGAGATTGAATCTGTGAACTGTTTTCCGCAGAGACTGAATCTGTGATATGTTACGTTAAACATGAAGTTATATATGTATATATGTTATTACGTTATGTTAAATGGGGGGGATGACTATAAAGCTAAGAAGGGAGGAGTGTTGTGTATGTAACCTGTTCCACCTTAAGAGAGCTTAAGCCTGTTCCACCTTAAGAGATGTACTACTTTCTCAGTCTGCTGTAGACGTAATACCGGGGGTGAACACACCGGTATATAAGCACTGTGCAGTAATCTTGTATTCAGTATAGTCCCTACCTCCAACCAGTAAAGACCTGTTTTTATTGTTACTCATTAGTCTGTGTCTTAATTAACTAAATAATTCACAGACTTAACAGTGAGGATGATTCAGGGTGTGTGTGAG
The DNA here is from genome assembly GCF_052327205.1 of Somniosus microcephalus. NCBI lineage: Eukaryota > Metazoa > Chordata > Chondrichthyes > Squaliformes > Somniosidae > Somniosus > Somniosus microcephalus. The sequence goes on along the minus strand of NC_140997.1, from coordinate 63,852,815 downwards.
GATGATTCAGGGTGTGTGTGAGGATGATTCAGGGTGTGTGTGAGGATGATTCAGGGTGTGTGTGAGGATGATTCAGGGTGTGTGTGTGAGGATTATTCAGGGTATGTGTGTGTGGATGATTCAGGGTGTGTGTGTGAGGATGATTCCGGGTGTGTGAGGATGATTCAGGGTGTGTGTGTGAGGATGATTCAGGGTGCGTGTGGCGATGATTCAGGGTGTGTGTGAGGATGATTCAGGGTGTGTGTGAGGATGATTCAGGTTGTGTGTGAGGATGATTCAGGGTGTGTGTGTGTGAGGATGATTCAGGGTGTGTGATGATGATTCAGGGTGTGTGTGTGAGGATGATTCAGGGTGTGTGTGAGGATGATTCAGGGTGTGTGTGAGGATGATTCAGGGTGTGTGTGAGGATGATTCAGGGTGTGTGAGGATGATTCAGGGTGTGTGTGAGGATGATTCAGGGTGTGTGTGTGAGGATGATTCAGGGTATGTGTGTGAGGATGATTCAGGGTGTGTGTGGATGATTCAGGGTGTGTGTGAGGATGATTCAGGGTGTGTGTGTGAGGATGATTCAGGGTGTGTGTGTGAGGATGATTCAGGGTGTGTGTGGAGGGATGATTCAGGGTGTGTGTGAGGATGATTCAGGGTGTGTGTGAGGATGATTCAGGGTGTGTGTCAGGATGAGTCAGGGTGTGTGAGGATGATTCAGGTTGTGTGAGGATGACTCAGGGTGTGTGTGAGGATGATTCAGGGTGTGTGTGAGGATGAGTCAGGGTGTGTGTGAGGATGATTCAGGGTGTGTGTGAGGATGATTCAGGTTGTGTGAGGATGATTCAGGGTGTGTGTGAGGATGATTCAGGGTGTGTGGCGATGATTCAGGGTGTGTGTGAGGATGATTCAGGGACTGTTGCGATGATTCAGGGTGTGTGAGGATGATTCAGGGTGTGTGTGAGGATGATTCAGGGTGTGTGTTGTGATAATTCATGGTGTGTGTGAGGATGATTCAGTGTGTGTGTGAGGATGATTCAGGGTGTGTGGGGATGATCCAGGGTGTGTGAGAATGATTCAGGGTGTGTGTGAGGATGATTGAGGGTGTGTGTGAGGATGATTCAGGATGTGTGTGAGGATGATTCAGGGTGTGTGAGGAAGATTCAGCTTGTGTGTGAGGATGATTCAGTGTGTGTGTGAGGATGATTCAGGGTGTGTGTGTGAGGATGATTCAGGATGTGTGTGTGAGGATGATTCAGGGTGTGTGTGTGAGGTTGATTCAGGGTGTGTGTGAGGATCATTCAGGGTGTGGCGATGATTTAGGGAGTGTGAGGATGATTCAGGGTGTGTGAGGATGATTCAGGGTTTGTGAGGATGATTCAGGGTGTGTGAGGATGATTCAGGGTGTGTGTGAGGATGATTCAGGGTGTGTGTGAGGATGATTCAGGGTGTGTGGCGATGATTCAGGGTGTGTGAGAATGTTTCAGGGTCTGTGTGAGGATGATTCAGGATGTGTGTCAGGATGATTCAGGGTGTGTGTGAGGATGATTCAGGGTGTGTGTGAGGATGAGTCAGGGTGTGTGAGGATGATTCAGGGTGTGTGTGAGGATGATTCAGGTTGTGTGAGGATGATTCAGGGTGTGTGTGAGGATGATTCAGGGTGTGTGGCGATGATTCAGGGTGTGATGTGCCAAATAACTGCCCGAATCCGAAGTTAAAGCTTAAGACAGAAGCCTTTTATTAAATAAGAATCATGGCAGAATTAACAGAGTCCATCATCGACCGAGCCCTTGGTAGAACATACCAGAAGGCGGGTGGGGCCATGGAGGAGCATTAGTGGTTCCCCCTAGTGGAACATTCCAGACATTACAAGTGCAAGTACAAATATCAGAACACAGTTATTTCATCACATTCACCCCCTGCTATAGATTCAGTCTGTCAGGTGGTCTGATAATCCTCTGGGAACGACGTAACTCTTGCTGAGGCTCGTCCCGGAGTACTAACTCCGGTTCATTCGAATTCCCAGAATCATCAGTATTTTCCACACTGAGGGTTTGTGTCTCTGAAGGTCCAATACCACGATTGAAAACTCTACTCTCAGAGTCGAGCTCTTTTCGAGCTCCAGCAGGTGCAAGATCTTTAATAGAGACCGTATCCTCTCGCCCATCCGAATATTGAATATACGCATACTGGGGATTAGCATGGAGGAGTTGTACTTCCTCCACCAGTGGATCAGTCTTGTGGCCTCTCACATGTCTGCGCAACAACACAGGGCCCGTGGTCGTCAACCATGTGGGTAACGATACTCCATTAGTAGCTTTTCTTGGAAAACTAAACATCCTTTCATGAGGGGTGGCATTCGTCGCTGTACACAAAAGAGACCTTATGGAATGCAGCACGTCTGGCAGGACATCCTGCCAGCGAGAGGTCGGCAGGCCTCGTGACTTCAGAGACAGTACGATAGCCTTCCACACTGTCGCAATTTCTTTCTCGGCCTGCCCATTACCACGCGGGTTATAGCTGGTAGTTCTACTCGTTGCAATCCCCTTCGATAGCAAAAACTGTCGTAATTCTTCGCTCATAAAGGAAGAACCCCTATCACTATGTATATAGTTAGGCATGCCGGACAAGGAAAACAGTTGGCAGAGGCATTTAATTACAACAGCACTAGTCATTTCCGGACAGGGGATAACAAAAGGGAACCGAGAGTACTCGTCTATAATATTAAGAAAATAGACATTACGGTCGCTCGATGGAAGGGGACCTTTAAAATCGAGACTCAAATGGTCGAGTTGCTTTAATAAGATGAGCTGGCTCGGACGGCTTATAGAAGCGGGGTTTGCATTCAGCACAAACATGACAGGTTCTGGTCATTGTCCGGACCTCCTCAATAGTGTAGGGTAGATTGTGGGACTTAATGAAGTGGTTCATTCTGGTAACCCCAGGGTGGCAGAGTGCGTCGTGGAGACTTTGAAGCTTATCTGTACCTAGACTAGCACATACCCCTCGTGACAAAGCATCCGATGGCTCATTAAATACTCCAGGCCTGTACTGAATATCATCGTCATATGTTGACAGTTCTATTCGCCATCTTAAAATCTTATCATTTTTGATCGTGCCTCTCTGCTTAGTGTTGAACATAAAGGCCACAGATCGCTGGTCAGTAATGAGCGTAAAACGTTGGCCAGCGAGAAAATGTCTCCAATACCTGACTGCTTCAATAATTGCCTGTGCCTCCTTTTCCACTGAAGAATGTCGAACTTCTGGTCCTTGCAATGTACGAGAGAAGAAGGCTACTGGTCTACCAGCTTGGTTAAGAGTTGCTGCCAACGCAAAATCAGATGCATCACTTTCCACTTGAAATGGGATCTTCTCATCCACGGCACATACCACTGCATTCTCAATGTCCCGTTTGATTTTAAGGAAAGCCTCCTGAGCTTCCGCCGATAGCAGAAAAGACGTCGACTTAATAAGAGGTCGGACTTTATCTGAGTAGCTAGCCACCCACTGGGCATAGTACGAGAAGAATCCCAGACACCTTCTTAAGGCTTTTACAGTATGAGGTAAAGGTAATTCCTTAAGTGGGCGTAATCTTTCAGGGTCTGGCCCGATTACCCCATTCTCCACAATGCAACCAAGAATACACAAACGTGTAGTATTGAAGGTACACTTGTTTTCGTTGTAGGTCAGGTTTAACCTCTTTGCAGTCTCTTGGAACTTCGCGAGATTTTGATCATGCTCCGGTTGGTCACGCCCACAGATGGTAACATTGTCCAGGTACGGGAATGTTGCTTCCAACGCGTATTCATCCACCATACGATCCATCTCCCGTTGGAAGACGGATACCCCATTCGTCACTCCAAAGGGCACCCGAAGGAATTGGAACAGGCGCCCATGAGCTTCGAAGGCCGTATAAGGTCGGTCTTCTATTTTGATGGGGAGTTGATGGTAGGCAGACTTTAAATCCATGGTGGAGAACATGCGGTACTGAGCTATCTGGTTCACCATCTCAGAAATACGAGGCAAAGGATAGGCGTCTAATTGGGTATACAAGTTTATAGTCTGGCTATAATCGACCACAAGTCTTTTCTTCTCATTAGTTTTAACCACCACCACCTGGGCACGCCACCGGCTACCACTGTGTTCGATGATTCCCTCCCGTTGAAGCCTTTCCACTTCCTCTTTTATAAATGTTTTATCTTCTGAACTATACCGTCGACTCTTAGTCGCTATAGGTCTACAATTAGGAGCAAGGTTCGCAAACAAAGAAGGCGGGCTTACGTTTAAAGTAGAAAGGCCGCAGACTGTGAGCGGAGGCTGGGATCCACCATACTTAAGGGTAACGCTCTCATGCTGACACTGGAAGTCCAAGCCTAATATTAAGTTCACACAAAACTGAGGTAATATGAGGAGTTTAAAATCCTTATACTCCATATCCTTAACGGTCAATGTGACTTTACAATATCCAGTTACCTCCGAAGTAAGGGATTTGGACGCCATCACAATTTCACTTCGAGTAGGATACACCTTCAATGAACAGGAGTTAACAAGGTTGGGGTGTATAAAACTTTCAGTACTGCCACAGTCTATCAAACACCCAGTAGGACGACCATTAATCTTAATGTCCATCATAGATTTTGACAAGGAACACGGTATGGTCTGGTCAACCATAGCCGAGGCTAGAGTAAAACGATAGGCGGCAGCAGAGAAGACATCGGGTACAGGATTACCCTTACACACTTTACTAAAATGTCCCCGTTTCTTACATTTAAAACAGGTAGCCTCTCTGGCTGGGCAACTTTGCCTGGGGTGTTTAGATTGGCCACAAAAATAACACTTAGACCCATGGGGCACAGCCGCAACAATAGGATTAAGTGGGGGCTCCATTGGTGTTATGGATGCCTCCATACTCGGAACACACGAGGCTGAGAGAGATGCATGGGCTGATGCATACACTTCTGAATTCTTCTGGGCTACATCTAATGATCGAGCAGCAGCGACAACCGTTTTTAAAACTAACGAGTCGTTCTCGAGGAGTCTCTGTCTAATATAATTAGATCGGAGGCCAGATATGAAAGAATCGCGGATGGCTTCTTCCTGATACACTATGGCAGAGACAGCCTTGTAGTTGCAACCCTTAGCCAAAGCCAGAGATTCCTCGGGTAATTGCCTGCGAGTAGACAGGAGATACCTGGCGTATACTTCGTTAACCGACTTAAGGTACTGGGCTTTAAGAGCTGCGAGGGCCTCTTCATATGCAGTAATATCTTCAATTATAGAGTAAGTTTGATGACTTACCAAGTTGGTTAGAAGACCCAACTTGTTAACCGTCGGATCGGTCGATGATGCGATGAAGTGTTCAAAACATCGAAGGCAATGCGTAAATTTCTTCGACTCATCTGCCGACTGGGGATCGATATCCAGACGCTTTGGTTTCAAAAATCGATCCATCTTCCAAAAGTAGTTATTTAATAAAATTGATGTGCCAAATAACTGCCCGAATCCGAAGTTAAAGCTTAAGACAGAAGCCTTTTATTAAATAAGAATCATGGCAGAGTTAACAGAGTCCATCATCGACCGAGCCCTTGGTAGAACATACCAGAAGAGGGGCGGGGCCAGGGAGGAGCATTTGTGGTTCCCCCTAGTGGAACATTCCAGACATTGCAAGTACAAATATCAGAATACAGTTATTTCATCACAGGGTGTGTGTGAGGAAGATTCAGGGTGTGTGTGAGGATGATTCAGGGTGTGTGTGAGGAAGATTCAGGGTGTGTGTGAGGATGATTCAAAGTGTGTGTGAGGATGATTCAAGGTGTGTGTGGTGATGATTCAAGGTGTGTGTGGTGATGATTCAGGGTGTGTGAGGATGATTCAGGGTGTGCGTGAGGATGATTCAGGGTGTGTGAGGATGATTCAGGGTGTGTGAGAGAATGATTCAGGGTGTGTGTGAGGATGATTCAGGGTGTGTGTGAGGATGATTCAGGGTGTGTGTGAGGATGATTCAGTGTGTGTGAGCATGATTGAGGGTGTGTGTGAGAATGATTCAGGGTGCGTGTGAGGAAGTTTCAGTGTGTGTGAGCATGATTGAGGGTGTGTGTGAGGATGATTCAGGGTGTGTGTGAGGATGATTCAGTGTGTGTGAGCATGATTGAGGGTGTGTGTGAGTATGATTCAGGATGTGTGTGAGGATGATTCAGGGTGTGTGTGACGATGATTCAGGGTGTGTGGCGATGATTCAGGGTGTGTGTGAGGATAATTCAGGGTGCGTGTGAGGATGATTCAGGGTATGTGTGAGGATGATTCAGGGTGTGTGGGGATGACTCAGGGTGTGTGTGAGGATGATTCAGGGTGAGTGTGAGGGTGATTCAGGGTGTGTGTGAGGATGATTCAGGATGTGTGAGAATGATTCAGGGTCTGTGTGAGCATGATTCAGGGTGTGTGTTGCGATAATTCATGGTGTGTGTGAGGATGATTCAGTGTATGTGAGGATGATTCAGTGTGTGTGTGAGGATGATTGAGGGTGTGTGTGAGGATGATTCAGGGTGTGTGAGGATGATTCAGGGTGTTTGTGAGGATGATTCAGGGTGTGTGTGTGAGGATGATTCAGGATGTGTGTGTAAGGATGATTCAGGGTGCGTGTGTGAGGTTGATTCAGGGTGTGTGTGAGGATGATTCAGGGTGTGGCGATGATTCAGGGTGTGTGAGGATGATTCAGGGTGTGTGAGGATGAATCAGGGTGTGTGAGGATGACTCAGGGTGTGTGTGAAGAAGATTCAGTGTGTGTGAGCATGATTGAGGGTGTGTGTGAGGATGATTCTGGATGTGTGTGAGGATGATTCAGGGTCTGTGTGAGGATGATTCAGGGCCTTTGTTGCCATAATTCATGGTGTGTGTGAGGATGATTCAGGGTGTGTGAGAATGATTCAGGGTGTGTGTGAGGATGATTCAGGGTGTGTGAGCATGATTGCGGGTGTGTATGAGGATGATTCAGGGTGTGTGTGAGGATGATTCAGGGTGTGTGAGGATGATTCAGGGTGTGTGAGAATGATTCAGGGTGTGTGTGAGGATGATTCAGTGTGTGTGAGCATGATTGAGGGTGTGTGTGTGGATGATTCAGAGTCTGTGAGGATGATTCAGGGTGTGTGTTGCGATAATTCATGGTGTGTGTCAGGATGATTCAGGGTGTGTGAGGATGATTCAGGGTGTGTGTGAGGATGATTCAGGGTGTGTGGGGATGATCCAGGGTGTGTGAGAATGATTCAGGGTGTGTGTGAGGATGATTCAGTGTGTGTGAGCATGATTGAGGGTGTGTGTGAGGATGATTCAGGATGTGTGTGAGAATGATTCAGGGTCTGTGTGAGGATGATTCAGGGTGTGTGTTGCGATAATTCATGGTGTGTGTGAGGATGATTCAGTGTATGTGCGGATGATTCAGGGTGTGTGTGTGAGGATGATTCAGGGTGTGTGTGAGGATGATTCAGGGTGTGTGAGGATGATTCAGGGTGTGTGTGAGGATGATTCAGGGTGTGTGTGAGGATGATTCAGGGTGTGTGTGTGAGGATGATTCAGGATGTGTGTGTGAGGATGATTCAGGGTGTGTGTGTGAGGTTGATTCAAGGTGTGTGTGAGGATGATTCAGGGTGTGGCGATGATTTAGGGAGTGTGAGGATGATTCAGGGTGTGTGAGGATGATTAAGGGTGTGTGAGGATGATTCAGGGTGTGTGAGGATGATTCAGGGTGTGTGTAAGTATGATTCAGGCTGTGTGAGGATGATTCAGGTGTGTGTGTGTGAGGCTGATTCAGGGTGTGTGTGAGGATGATTCAGGGTGTGTGTGGATGATTCAGGATGTGTGTGAGGATGATTCAGGGTCTGTGTGAGGATGATTCAGGGTCTGTGAGAATGATTCAGGGTGTGTGTGAGGATGATTCAGGGTGTGTGAGCATGATTGCGGGTGTGTATGAGGATGATTCAGGGTGTGTGTGAGGATGATTCAGGGTGTGTGAGGATGATTCAGGGTGTGTGAGAATGATTCAGGGTGTGTGTGAGGATGATTCAGTGTGTGTGAGCATGATTGAGGGTGTGTGTGTGGATGATTCAGAGTCTGTGAGGATGATTCAGGGTGTGTGTTGCGATAATTCATGGTGTGTGTCAGGGTGATTCAGTGTATGTGAGGATGATTCAGGGTTTGTGTGTGAGGATGATTCAGTGTGTGTGAGCATGATTGAGGGTGTGTGTGAGGATGATTCAGGGTGTGTGTGAGGATGATTGAGGGTGTGTGGGGATGATCCAGGGTGTGTGAGAATGATTCAGGGTGTGTGTGAGGATGATTCAGTGTGTGTGAGCATGATTGAGGGTGTGTGTGAGGATGATTCAGGATGTGTGTGAGGATGATTCAGGGTCTGTGTGAGGATGATTCAGGGTGTGTGTTGTGATAATTCATGGTGTGTGTGAGGATGATTCAGTGTATGTGCGGATGATTCAGGGTGTGTGTGTGAGGATGATTCAGGGTGTGTGTGAGGATGATTCAGGGTGTGTGAGGATGATTCAGGGTGTGTGTGAGGATGATTCAGGGTGTGTGTGAGGATGATTCAGGGTGTGTGTGTGAGGATGATTCAGGATGTGTGTGTGAGGATGATTCAGGGTGTGTGTGTGAGGTTGATTCAAGGTGTGTGTGAGGAGGATTCAGGGTGTGGCGATGATTTAGGGAGTGTGAGGATGATTCAGGGTGTGTGAGGATGATTCAGGGTGTGTGAGGATGATTCAGGGTGTGTGAGGATGATTCAGGTGTGTGTGTGTGAGGCTGATTCAGGGTGTGTGTGTGAGGATGATTCAGGGTGTGTGTGGATGATTCAGGGTGTGTGTGAGGGTGATTCAGGGTGTGTGGGGATGATTCAGGGTGTGTGTGAGGATGATTCAGGGTGTGTGTGAGGATGATTAATGGTGTGTGAGGATGATTCAGGATGTGTGTGAGGATGATTCAGGGTCTGTGAGGATGATTCAGGATGTCTGTGCCGATGATTCATGATGTGTGTGAGGATGATTCAGGGTGTGTGTGTGAGGATGATTCAGGGTGTGTGAGGATGATTCAGGGTGTGTGTGTGAGGATGATTCAGGGTGCGTGTGGCGATGATTCAGGGTGTGTGTGAGGATGATTCAGGGTGTGTGTGTGTGTGAGGATGATTCAGGGTGTGTGTGAGGATGATTCAGGGTGTGTGTGTGTGGATTATTCAGGGTGTGTGTGAGGATGATGTTTTGATTTCTTTGTGGGTTCAATGATGAGACATTTATGAAAGAGAATGTCTTTTAATCTAAAGTTTGTTCAACTCTGTATACAGCATTTAAGGAGACATCATGCTAGTGATGCATCTAGAACGAAACTGAAACTAAACCAAACTGCTTGTCTCTCTGTGATGAAATATGCCTTCATCAGACCTGCTTGTATTTTACCAACTTGTATTGTGTGAACCACACCCTTTTGTTCCTATTGTGTGTATTGGCTACGCCCCTGTCTTTTGCCATATAAAGGTCTCAGGAGCTGGATGAGTCACTCACTACCAGATGAACTCGATGTGGGAAGACCTGCTATGCTGCTATGTTCTTAGTAATTAAAAGCCTTTAGTTGAATCCTTTAAAATCCTTGTCTTTGAGTTATTGAAGGCACATCAATTTTAATCACTAAAACACCAAGATTGATCGACTCCTGAAACCAGAGCGCTTGGATCTGGACCCCCATGCCTCAGACGCAGCCACACAGTTCGGACACTGGTTCCAATGCTTCGAATTTTTCATTGCAAACTCATCCACTGCCATAGCCGCAGCCGAAACCGCTACCGGAGACATGAAACTGGGAATCCTGCGAAACTGGGTGAGCCATCGGGTCTCCCCTCTCATCCAAGATGCCACCAGCTACGAGGATGCCTGCACCATCCTGAAGGCCCACTACGCGCGGCCAATAAACGTGGTGTACGCCAGGCATCTTCTGACTACTCGCACGCAGCGGCATGGTGAGTCACTCGAGGACTTTATACTAAACCTAAAAGTACTGGGCAGAGACTGTAACTGTAAGGCCGTGTCTGCCATCGTGTACACGGAGGAGCTGATTCGAGACTCCCTTATTGCGGGCCTCAGTTCAAATTATATTCGGCAGAGACTGTTTGAAAAGGAGGGACTGGACTTAAAACAGGCTATAGATATAGCGCGATCGCTGGATATGGCCCAGAGGAACTCTGAATCCTGTTCCCCAGGCCACGCGGCCCACTCCGCCTCATGCGCGCCGTGGGGGCCGCCATCTTGGAAGCCATCTTCACCTCCCAGGTCTCAGGCCAGCCCAGCACCATCGGAGCCCCAGCCTCCACCCAGGAGCCCCACTACTGCCGCGATGCATCGGGGCCCGAAATGCTACTTCTGCGGTCAGGACAAACACTCCAGGCATCTGTGCCCAGCGAAGGGCACCACCTGTTTTAAATGTGGGAAGAAAGGACACTTCAGCAAAGTCTGCAGAGGGAACCCCGCCTCCAACTCCACCACTGCCGCGTGCGCGCCGTGGGAGCGGCCATCTTGGAAGCCGTCTTGTCCACCCTCATGAAGTCCACCATCTTGCCCCGACTACACAGACCTCCAGGACCCACTGGCGGCCTCGATCACAGTGGATCAATCCAGGCCACATCCGTTGTCTAAATCGATGATGGACATAGAGGTAAACGGGAACAAGGTTAAATGCTTGATTGACTGCGGGAGCACCGAAAGCTTTATTCATCCTAGCCTGGTAAAACGACTTTCTCTAACGATAGTCCCCACACAGGGCAAAATCGCCATGGCCGATAAGACTCATACCTCAAAAATTACAGGTTTCTGCGCGGTTATGTTGTCGGTAAAAGGCAATGATTACAGAGATTTTAAACTATTGATAATGCCGGATCTCTGTGTGAGCGTGATCTTGGGTCTGGACTTCCAGTGCCACCACCAAAGTATCACGCTTATCTACGGTGGGTCCCAGCCGCCCCTCACAGTGTGCGGTCTGGCTACCCTGAAGGTCAAGCCGCCCTCTCTGTTCGCCAACCTCGCACCCAACTGCCGACCCATAGCGACCAAGAGTAGGCGGTACAGCTGGGAGGATAGACGGTTCATTGCGTCGGAAGTAGAAAGACTCAAGCGGGAGGGTATCATCGAATGCAGTACCAGCCCGTGGCGTGCCCAGGTAGTAGTAGTTAAGGGTAGCGAAAAGAAGCGGATGGTGATAGATTATAGCCAGATGGTTAATCTATACACCCAGCTAGATGCCTACCCTCTGCCCCGCATAGCGGATATGGTTAACCAAATCGCGCAATACCGGGTGTTTTCCACCATCGACCTAAAATCGGCATACCACCAGCTCCCCATTAGGCCGGAGGACCGTCCATACACCGCCTTCGAGGCGAACGGACGTCTCTACCACTTCCTCAGAGTCCCCTTTGGGGTAACGAACGGGGTCTCGGTCTTCCAGCGGGAGATGGACCGCATGGTCGATGAGAACAAGTTAACAGCCACCTACCCATACCTGGACAACGTCACCATCTGCGGCCACGACCAGCAAGACCACGACTCGAACCTCGCGAGATTTCTGAAAACCGCCCTCAGACTCAATCTCACCTACAACGAGGATAAGTGTGTCTTTAGCACCACGCGCCTCTGTATCCTGGGCTGCGTGGTGGAAAACGGGGAAATCGGTCCGGACCCCGACCGATTGCGCCCCCTACGGGAGCTACCCCTACCAAACACTCCCAAGGCCCTGAAAAGGTGCCTGGGGTTCTTCTCCTATTACGCCCAATGGGTCCCCAATTATTCCGACAAGGCCCGTCCCCTCCTGAAATCAACGTCCTTCCTGCTCACAGCCGAGGCCCACGCCGCCTTCAACAGCATTGAACACGACATTGAGAAGGCCGCGCTGCGGGCAGTGGACGAAAACATCCCTTTCCAGGCCGAAAGCGATGCGTCCGACTTCGCTTTAGCAGCCACCCTCAACCAGGATGGGCGGCCCGTAACCTTTTTCTCAAGAACCCTCCAAGGGCCCGAGATCAGACACTCCTCGGTAGAGAAGGAGGCCCAGGCCATAGTGGAGGCAGTGCGGCACTGGAGGCACTACCTAGCCGGCAAACGCTTCACCCTGCTTACTGACCAGCAGTCGGTAGCCTTCATGTTTAACAACAAACAGAGGGGGAAGATCAAGAACGACAAAATTCTCAGGTGGCGGATCGAACTCTCCACGTTTGAGTACGACATAATATATAGGCCGGGGGCCCTCAACGAATCCCCCGACGCCCTATCACGAGGGATGTGTGCCAGCATCCAGGGGGACAGGCTACAGGGCCTCCACAATGGCCTCTGCCACCCGGGGGTCACCCGGCTATTCCACTTTATAAAATCCCGTAACCTGCCCTATTCCATCGAGGAGGTCCGGTCTATGACCAGGGACTGCTGCACCTGTGCGGAATGCAAGCCCCATTTTTTCAGACCCGACCGAGCCCACCTGATCAAAGCTACACGGCCATTCGAGCGCCTGAGCTTAGATTTCAAGGGACCACTCCCCTCCACCGACCGCAATGTGTACTTTCTCAACATTGTGGACGAGTACTCCCGCTTCCCATTCGCCTACCCCTGCCCAGATATGACCAGTGCCACGGTCATCAAGTGCCTCGGCAACCTGTTTTGCATGTTCGGTATGCCTAACTACATCCACACTGACAGGGGGGCGTCGTTCATGAGCGATGAACTGCGCCAAGACCTGCTGTCGAAGGGGATAGCCACGAGTCGGACCACTAGTTATAACCCCCGGGGTAATGGGCAAGTGGAGAGGGAGAACGCGACAGTGTGGAAGGCGGTCACCTTAGCACTAAGGTCTAAAGGCCTCCCCACCTCCCGCTGGCAGGAGGTCCTCCCAGACGTACTCCACTCGATAAGGTCACTACTGTGTACTGCTACTAACGCCACTCCTCACGAGAAGATGTTTTTTTTCCCCCGCAAATCAACCTCAGGAGTATCCCTACCGTCGTGGCTCTCCACCCCAGGGACAGTCCTGTTACGGAAGCATGTGAGGGGCCACAAAACGGATCCCCTCGTGGAGGCAGTACACCTACTCCACGCAAACCCACAGTACGCGTACGTCAAGCACGCCGACGGGCGTGAAGACACCGTGTCCATAAAGGACCTCGCCTCGGCAGGAAGCGACGACGACGACCCATCACCACCGCCCCCAGAAGAACCTCCACCATCCCCAGAGGTATCCTCACCACCCCCAGAAGTACCTGCAACACCCCCGGCACATGGGTATGCCCAGGAGGGCACCACGGACTCCCGGTCGGAACCCGAGGTACTGTTGCGACGTTCAGGAAGGAATATCGCACCCCCGGACAGACTAAATCTGTAGAAGGGGTGAATGTGATGAAATATGCCTTCATCAGACCTGCTTGTATTTTACCTGCTTGTATTGTGTGAACCACACCCTTTTGTTCCTATTGTGTGTATTGGCTACGCCCCTGTCTTTTGCCATATAAAGGTCTCAGGAGCTGTATGAGTCACTCACTACCAGATGAACTCGATGTGGGAAGACCTGCTATGCTGCTATGTTCTTAGTGATTAAAAGCCTTTAGTTGAATCCTTTAAAATCCTTGTCTTTGAGTTATTGAAAGCACATCACTCTCACATGGCCTCTGCTGGTCAGGCATAAGTAATCAATACATGCAACTATGCTGGTGAGGCATGATAATCAAACAGGCAAACAACATCACTATTTGCTGATATCATTACAGATGATTCAGGGTGTGTGATGATGATTCAGGGTGTGTGTGTCAGGATGATTCAGGGTGTGTGTGAGGATGATTCAGGGTGTGTGGCGATGATTCAGGGTGTGTGAGGATGATTCAGGGTGTGTGAGGATGATTCAGGGTATGTGAGGATGATTCAGGGTGTGTGTGAGGATGATTTAGGGTGTGTGAGGATGATTCAGTGTGTGTGTGTGAGGATGATTTAGGGTGTGTGAGGATGATTCAGGGTGTGTGTGAGGATGATTCAGGGTGTGTGAGTGGGGATGATTCAGGGTGTGTGGCGATGATTCAGTGTGTGTGAGGATGATTCCGGGTGTGTGTGAGGATGATTCAGGGTGTGTGTGTGAGGATGATTCGTGGTGTGTGAGGATGATTCAGGGTGTGTGTGAGGATGATTTAGGGTGTGAGTGTGAGGATGATTCAGGGTGTGTGAGGATGATTCAGGGTGTGTGAGGATGATTCAGGGTGTATGTGAGGATGATTCAGGGTGTGTGAGGATGATTCAGGGTGTGTGTGTGAGGATGATTCAGGGTGTGTGAGGATTATTCAGGGTGTGTGTGAGGATGATTCAGCGTGTGTGTGTGAGGATGATTCAGGGTGTGTGAGGATGATTCAGGGTGTGTGTGAGGATTAATCAGGGTGTGTGTGGGGATGATACAGGGTGTGTGAGAGGATGATTCAGTGTGTGTGTGAGGATGATTCAGGGTGTGTGTGAGGATGATTCAGGGTGTGTATGAGGATGATTCAGGATGTCTGCCGTTGATTCATGGTGTGTGTGAGGATGATTCAGGGTGCGTGTGGCGATGATTCAGGGTGTGTGTGAGGATGATTCAGGGTGTGTGTGTGTGTGTGAGGATGATTCAGGGTGTGTGTGAGGATGATTCAGAGGGTGTGTGTGAGGATGATTCAGGGTGTGTGTGTGAGGATGATTCAGGGTGTGTGAGGATGATTCAGGGTGTGTGTGAGGATGATTCAGGGTGTGTGAGGATGATTCAGGGTGTGTGTGTGAGGATGATTCAGGTTGTGTGTGAGGATGATTGAGGGTGTGTGTGAGGTTGATTGAGGGTGTGTGTGAGGATGATTCAGGGTGTGTGTGGGAATGATTCAGGGTGTGTGTGAGGAAGATTCAGGGTGTGTGTGAGGATGATTCAGGATGTCTGTGCCGTTGATTCATGGTATGTGTGAGGATGATTCAGTGTGTGTTAGGATGATTCAGGGTGTGTGTGTGAGGATGATTCAGGGTGTGTGAGTGAGGATGATTCAGGGTGCATGTGGTGATGATTCAGGGTGTGTGTGAGGATGATTCAGGGTATGTGTGTGAGGATGATTCAGGGTGCGTGTGGCGATGATTAAGGGTGTGTGTGAGGTTGATTCAGGGTGTTTGTGTGTGAGGATGATTCAGGGTGTGTCTGGGGATGATTCAGGGTGTGTGTGTGAGGATGATTCAGGGTGTGTGTGAGGATGATTCAGGGTGTGTGAGGATGATTCAGGGTGTGTGTGAGGATGATTCAGGGTGAGTGTGAGGATGATTCAGGTTGTGTGTGAGGATGATTGAGGGTGTGTGTGAGGATGATTCAAGGTGTGGGGATGATTCAGGGTGTGTGAGGATGATTCAGGGTGTTTGTGAGGATGATTCATGGTGTGTGTGTGAGGATGATTCAGGGTCTGTGTGAGGATGATTCAGGGTCTCTGTGAGGATGATCCAGGATGTGCATTTGAGGATGTTTCAGGGTGTGTGAGGATGATTCAGAGTCTGTGTGAGGATGATTTAAGGTGTGTGTGCTGATGATTCATGGTGTGTGTGTGAGGATGATTCAGGGTGTGTGTGAGGATGATCCAGGGTGTGTGGGTATTATTCAGGGTGTGTGTGTGAGGATGATTCAGGGTGTGTGATGATGATTCAGGGTGTGTGAGGATGATTCAGGTTGTGTGTGTGAGGATGATTCAGGGTGTGTGTGTGAGGAAGTTTCAGGGTGTGTGTGAGGATGAGTCAGGGTGTGTGTGGGGATGATTCAAGGTGTGTGTGTGAGGATGATTCAGGATTTGTGTGAGGATGATTCAGGATTTGTGTGAGGATGATTCAGGGTGTGTGTGAGGATGATTCAGGGTGTGTGTTTGAGGATGATTCAGGGTGTGGGTGAGGATGATTCAGTGTGTGTGTGTGAGGATGATTCAGGGTGTGTGTGGGGGGGATGATTCAGGGTGTGTGTGAGGATGATTCAGGGTGTGTGTGAGGATGATTCAGGGTGTGTGTGAGGATGATTCAGGGTGTGTGTGAGGATAATTCAGGGTGTGTGAGGATGATTCATGATTTGTGTGAGGATGATTCAGGTTCTGTGTGAGGATGATTCAGTGTGTGTTTTTGAGGATGATTCAGGGTGTGTGTGAGGATGATTCAGTGTGTGTGTGTGAGGATGATTCAGGGTGTGTTTGGGGGGATGATTCATGGTGTGTGTGAGGATGATTCAGGGTGTGTGTGAGGATGATTCAGGGTGTGTGTGAGGATGATTCAGGGTGTGTGTGAGGATGATTGAGGGTGTGTGTAAGGATGATTCAAGGTGTGTGTGGGGATGATTCAGGGTGTGTGAGGATGATTCAGCGAGTGTGAGGATGATTCAGGGTGTGTGGCGATGATTCAGGGTGTGTGTGAGGATGATTCAGGGTGTTTGTGAGGATGATGGATGGTGTGTGTGTAAGGATGATTCAGGGTCTGTGTGAGGATGATTCAGGGGCTGTGTGAGGATGATTCAGGATGTGCATTTGAGGATGTTTCAGGGTGTGTGAGGATGATTCAGAGTCTGTGTGAGGATGATTCAAGGTGTGTTTGGGGATTATTCAGGGTGTGTGTGTGAGGATGATTCAGGGTGTGTGTGTGAGGATGATTCAGGGTGTGTGTGAGGATGATTCAGGGTGTGTGTGGGGATGATTCAGGGTGTGTGTGTGAGGATGATTCAGGATTTGTGTGAGGATGATTCAGGATTTGTGTGAGGATGATTCAGGGTGTGTGTGAGGATGATTCAGGGTGTGTGTTTGAGGATGATTCAGAGTGTGTGTGAGGATGATTCAGTGTGTGTGTGTGAGGATGATTCAGGGTGTGTGTGAGGATGATTCAGGGTGTGTGAGGATGATTCAGGGTGTGTGTGAGGATGATTCAGGGTGTGTGTGAGGATGATTCAGGGTGTGTGTGAGGATGAGTCAGGTGTGTGAGGATGATTCAGGGTGTGTGTGAGGATGATTCAGGATGTATGAGAATGATTCAGGGTCTGTGTGAGCATGATTCAGGGTGTGTGTTGCGATAATTCATGGTGTGTGTGAGGATGATTCAGTGTATGTGAGGATGATTCAGTGTGTGTGTGTGAGGATGATTGAGGGTGTGTGTGAGGATGATTCAGGGTGTGTGAGGATGATTCAGGGTGTGTGAGGGTGAATCAGGGTGTGTGAGGATGACTCAGGGTGTGTGTGAGGAAGATTCAGTGTGTGTGAGCATGATTCAGGGTGTGTGTGAGGATGATTCAGGGTGTGTGTGAGGATGATTCAGGGTGTGTGAGCATGATTGCGGGTGTGTATGAGGACGATTCAGGGTGTGTGTGAGGATGATTCAGGGTGTGTGAGGATGATTCAGGGTGTGTGAGAATGATTCAGGGTGTGTGTGAGGATGATTCAGTGTGTGTGAGCATGATTGAGGGTGTGTGTGAGGATGATTCAGGGTCTGTGAGGATGATTCAGGGTGTGTGTTGCGATAATTCATGGTGTGTGTCAGGATGATTCAGTGTATGTGAGGATGATTCAGGGTGTGTGTGTGAGGATGATTCAGTGTGTGTGAGCATGATTGAGGGTGTGTGTGAGGATGATTCAGGGTGTGTGTGAGGATGATTCAGGGTGTGTGTGAGGATGATTCAGGGTGTGTGTGAGGATGATTCAGGGTGTGTGTGTGAGGATGATTCAGGATGAGTATGTGAGGATGATTCAGGGTGTGTGTGTGAGGTTGATTCAGGGTGTGTTTGAGGATGATTCAGGGTGTGGCGATGATTTAGAGAGTGTGAGGATGATTCAGGGTGTGTGAGGATGATTCAGGGTGTGTGAGGATGATTCAGGGTGTGTGTGAGTATGATTCAGGGTGTGTGAGGATGATTCAGGGTGTGTGTGTGAGGCTGATTTAGGGTGTGTGTGTGAGGATGATTCAGGGTGTGTGTGGATGATTCAGGGTGTGTGTGAGGATGATTCAGGGTGTGTGGGGATGATTCAGGGTGTGTGTGAGGATGATTCAGAATGTGTGAGAGGATGATTCAGGGTGTGTGTGAGAATGATTCAGGGTGTGTGTGAGGATGATTCAGGGTGTGTGTGAGGATGATTAATGGTGTGTGAGGATGATTCAGGATGTGTGTGAGGATGATTCAGGGCCTGTGAGGATGATTCAGGGTGTGTGTGAGGATGATTCAGGGTGTGTGTGAGGATGATTAATGGTGTGTGAGGATGATTCAGGATGTGTGTGAGGATGATTCAGGGCCTGTGAGGATGATTCAGGATGTCTGTGCCGATGATTCATGGTGTGTGTGAGGATGATTCAGGGTGTGTGTATGAGGATGATTCAGGGTGTGTGAGGATGATTCAGGGTGTGTGTGTGAGGATGATTCATGGTGCGTGTGGCGATGATTCAGGGTGTGTGTGAGGATGATTCAGGGTGTGTGTGTGTGTGAGGATGATTCAGGGTGTGTGTGAGGATGATTCAGGGTGTGTGTGTGTGGATGATTCAGGGTGTGTGTGAGGATGATGTTTTGATTTCTTTGTGGGTTCAATGATGAGACATTTATGAAAGAGAATGTCTTTTAATCTAAAGTTTGTTCAACTCTGTATACAGCATTTAAGGAGACATCATGCTAGTGATGCATCTAGAACGAAACTGAAACTAAACCAAACTGCTTGTCTCTCTGTGATGAAATATGCCTTCATCAGACCTGCTTGTATTTTACCTACTTGTATTGTGTGAACCACACCCTTTTGTTCCTATTGTGTGTATTGGCTACGCCCCTGTCTTTTGCCATATAAAGGTCTCAGGAGCTGGATGAGTCACTCACTACCAGATGAACTCGATGTGGGAAGACCTGCTATGCTGCTATGTTCTTAGTGATTAAAAGCCTTTAGTTGAATCCTTTAAAATCCTTGTCTTTGAGTTATTGAAGGCACATCAATTTTAATCACTAAAACACCAAGATTGATCGACTCCTGAAACCAGAGCGCTTGGATCTGGACCCCCATGCCTCAGACGCAGCCACACAGTTCGGACACTGGTTCCAATGCTTCGAATTTTTCATTGCAAACTCATCCACTGCCATAGCCGCAGCCGAAACCGCTACCGGAGACATGAAACTGGGAATCCTGCGAAACTGGGTGAGCCATCGGGTCTCCCCTCTCATCCAAGATGCCACCAGCTACGAGGATGCCTGCACCATCCTGAAGGCCCACTACGCGCGGCCAATAAACGTGGTGTACGCCAGGCATCTTCTGACTACTCGCACGCAGCGGCATGGTGAGTCACTCGAGGACTTTATACTAAACCTAAAAGTACTGGGCAGAGACTGTAACTGTAAGGCCGTGTCTGCCATCGTGTACACGGAGGAGCTGATTCGAGACTCCCTTATTGCGGGCCTCAGTTCAAATTATATTCGGCAGAGACTGTTTGAAAAGGAGGGACTGGACTTAAAACAGGCTATAGATATAGTGCGATCGCTGGATATGGCCCAGAGGAACTCTGAATCCTGTTCCCCAGGCCACGCGGCCCACTCCGCCTCGTGCGCGCCGTGGGGGCCGCCATCTTGGAAGCCATCTTCACCTCCCAGGTCTCAGGCCAGCCCAGCACCATCGGAGCCCCAGCCTCCACCCAGGAGCCCCACTACTGCCGCGATGCATCGGGGCCCGAAATGCTACTTCTGCGGTCAGGACAAACACTCCAGGCATCTGTGCCCAGCGAAGGGCACCACCTGTTTTAAATGCGGGAAGAAAGGACACTTCAGCAAAGTCTGCAGAGGGAACCCCGCCTCCAACTCCACCACTGCCGCGTGCGCGCCGTGGGAGCGGCCATCTTGGACGCCGTCTTGTCCACCCTCATGGAGTCCACCATCTTGCCCCGACTACACAGACCTCCAGGACCCACTGGCGGCCTCGATCACAGTGGATCAATCCAGGCCACATCCGTTGTCTAAATCGATGATGGACATAGAGGTAAACGGGAACAAGGTTAAATGCTTGATTGACTGCGGGAGCACCGAAAGCTTTATTCATCCTAGCCTGGTAAAACGACTTTCTCTAACGATAGTCCCCACACAGGGCAAAATCGCCATGGCCGATAAGACTCATACCTCAAAAATTACAGGTTTCTGCGCGGTTATGTTGTCGGTAAAAGGCAATGATTACAGAGATTTTAAACTATTGATAATGCCGGATCTCTGTGTGAGCGTGATCTTGGGTCTGGACTTCCAGTGCCACCACCAAAGTATCACGCTTACCTACGGTGGGTCCCAGCCGCCCCTCACAGTGTGTGGTCTGGCTACCCTGAAGGTCAAGCCGCCCTCTCTGTTCGCCAACCTCGCACCCAACTGCCGACCCATAGCGACCAAGAGTAGGCGGTACAGCTGGGAGGATAGACGGTTCATTGCGTCGGAAGTAGAAAGACTCAAGCGGGAGGGTATCATCGAATGCAGTACCAGCCCGTGGCGCGCCCAGGTAGTAGTAGTTAAGGGTAGCGAAAAGAAGTGGATGGTGATAGATTATAGCCAGACGGTTAATCTATACACCCAGCTAGATGCCTACCCTCTGCCCCGCATAGCGGATATGGTTAACCAAATCGCGCAATACCGGGTGTTTTCCACCATCGACCTAAAATCGGCATACCACCAGCTCCCCATTAGGCCGGAGGACCGTCCATACACCGCCTTCGAGGCGAACGGACGTCTCTACCACTTCCTCAGAGTCCCCTTTGGGGTAACGAACGGGGTACATAGATACATAGAGATAGGAACAGGAGTAGGCCATTCGGCCCTTCGAGCCTGCTCCGCCATTCAATGAGATCATGGCTGATCTTCGTCTGAGATCATAGCTGATCTTACCAGTTCAGTACCCCGTCCCCGCCTTTTCTCCGTAACCCTTAATCCCCTTAGCCTTCAGAAATATATCCAATTCTCACTTGAAAATATTTATTGAATTAGCCTTCACAGCCCTCTGTGGCAGGGAATTCCACAGGCTCACCACTCTTTGAGTGAAGAAATTCTTCCTCATCTCTGTTTTAAATGATTTGCCCGCTATTTTTAGACTGTGGCCCCTGGTTCTGTGCTCCCCGGCCATTGGAAACATTCTCTCTGAATTCAGCCTGTCCAGGCCTGCCATAATTTTATATGTTTCGATGAGATCCCCTCTCAATCTTCTAAACTCCAGTGAGTACAAGCCCAAACTATTTAATCTCTCTTCGTAGGTCATTCCCGCCATTCCAGGTATCAGCCTGGTGAATCGCCGTTGCACTCTTTCCATGGCAAGAACATCCTTCCGCAGATGGGGCGACCAAAACTGTACACAATACTCCAGATGCGGTCTCACCAGCACCTTGTACAGCTGTAGTAAGGTATCCCTATTCCTATACTCGAACCCCCTTGATATGAAGGCCAACATACCATTTGCCTTCTTAATCGCCTGTTGCACCTGCATGCTCTCCTTCAGTGACTGGTGCACAAGAACACCCAGGTCCCTCTGCACTTCCCCATCTCCCAATCTATTGCCATTTAGATAATAATCTACCCTCCTGTTTTTACCCCCAAAGTGGATAACCTCGCATTTATCCACATTATAGTGCATCTGCCACGTA
This sequence comes from Somniosus microcephalus, assembly GCF_052327205.1. Classification (NCBI taxonomy): domain Eukaryota; kingdom Metazoa; phylum Chordata; class Chondrichthyes; order Squaliformes; family Somniosidae; genus Somniosus; species Somniosus microcephalus. Next base: position 63,831,177 of record NC_140997.1, on the reverse strand, counting down.
TCCGCCCATTCCCCCAACCTGTCCAAATCACACTGTAGCCTCCTGACATCCTCATCAGAGCCCACCCCTCCTCCTAGTTTAGTGTCGTCAGCGAATTTGGAAATATTGCATCCAATTCCCTGATCCAGATCATTTATATATATTGTGAACAGCTGGGGTCCCAGGACAGATCCTTGCGGCACCCCGCTGGTCACTGCCTGCCACTCCGAAAACGAGCCGTTTATTCCAACTCTCTGTTTTCTATCCGCCAGCCAGTTCTCTATCCACGTTAATACTTTGCCCCCAATCCCATGAGCCTTAATTTTGCATGATAATCTTTTGTGTGGAACCTTATCGAAGGCTTTCTGGAAGTCAAGGTACACCACATCCACTGGCTCTCCCCCATCTATTCTACCAGTTACCTCCTCAAAAAATTCCAGCAGATTAGTCAAACACGATTTACCCTTTGTAAATCCATGTTGACTCTGTCCGATCCTTTCCCCATTTGTCAAGTGCTCCGCTATTTTATCCTTAATAATGGACTCTAGCATTTTGCCCACAACCGATGTAAGGCTTACTGGTCTATAATTCCCTGCTTTCTCTCTACCCCCCTTTTTAAATATTGGGGTAACATTAGCTACCCTCCAATCCACGGGTACTGTTCCCGAGTCAATGGAGTTCCGGAAGATGATCCTTAGAGCATCTGCTATCTCCAGGGCCACCTCCTTAAGTACCCTAGGATGTAGTTTATCAGGCCCTGGGGATTTGTCGGCCTTCAGTCCCCTCAACTTACCCAACACCATATCCCTAGAGATACTAATTTCTGTCAGCTCCTCCCTCTCATTAGTCCCTATGTTTGCCGATATTCCTGGGAGGTTATTTGTGTCCTCCTTTGTGAATACAGAACCAAAGTATGAGTTTAATTGGTCTGCCATTTCCTTATTCTCCATTATATATTCTCCCGAATCGGACTGCAAGGGACCGACTTGGGATTTTACCAGTCTTTTCCTCCTGATATACCGATAAAAGCTTTTGCAGTCTGTCTTTATGTTTGCTGCAAGTTTACTTTCGTATTCTATTTTCCCCTTCCTGATTAATCCCTTTGTCCTCTTTTGCTGTATCCTGTACTGCCCCCAATCTTCCGGTCTGGTGCTTTTTTTTGCCAGTTGATATGCCCTTTTTTTTGATTTTATGCTGTCCCTAATTTCCCTCGTTATCCACGGTTGAGTCACCTTTTTAGGTTTATTTTTATGCCAAACCGGTATAAACATGTTCTGGAATTCTTCCATTCTATCTTTGAATGCTTGCCATTGTCTATCCACTGTCAATCCCCCCAGAAACACCACCCAATCAATCTTACCCAATTCCCGTCTCATACCCTCGTAATTCCCTTTATTTAAGTTCTGGACCTTAGTCTCTGATTCAATTTCCTCACTCTCCATCTCGACTGAGAGCTCGATCATATTATGATCGCTCTGACCCAAGGGGCCTCGTACAAGAAGATTGCTGATAAGTCCCTTCTCATTGCACAATACCCAGTCTAAAATGGCCTGATCTCGAGTCGGCTCCTCGACATATTGGTCCAGATAACCGTCCCGAAAACATTCCAGGAATTCCTCCTCCTCAGAATTTTTACTAATTTGGGTAGTCCAATCAATATGTAAATTAAAGTCACCCATGATGACAGCTGTGCTCTTATCGCACGCTTCTCTAATTTCCCTTTTTATGCCTTCCCTCACCTCCATATTACTATTTGGAGGCCTATATATCACACCCACTAACGTTTTCCTCCCCTTGCTATTTCTCATTTCTACCCATACAGATTCCGTTTCATCCGAGTTAATATCCTTCCTTTCCATTGCATTAATCCCCTCCTTTACCAGCAATGCTACCCCACCTCCCCTACCTTTTTGCCGATCCTTCCTAAATATTGTATATCCCTGGATGTTAAGTTCCCAGCCTTGCCCACCCTGCAGCCACGTTTCTGTAATCCCAATCAAATCATACTTGTTTACCTCTATTTCCACAACTAATTCATCCACCTTGTTCCTAATGCTTCTAGCATTAAGATACAAAGCCTTCAGGCTTGCTTTTTTCACACTCTCATTATGAATTAGTTTGGCCCTTTGTGTTTCTCTCCTTTGCTTATTGCTTCTCACCTTTCTACCATCTATTTCTGACTTCATATGACTTCCCTCTTTTCCACTACCTAGGTTCCCATCCCCCTGCCAAATTAGTTTAAATCCTCCCGAACCGCCCTAGAAAATATTACCCCGAGGACATCGGCTCCCTCACAGTTCAGGTGTAGACCGTCCCCTTGGTACAGGTCACTCCTCCCCAAGAACTGGTTCCAATGCCTCAGGAATTTAAATCCCTCTCCCTTGCACCACTGCTCAAGCCACGTATTTAGCTTATCTATCTTACTCTCTCTAAACTTATTAGCTCGTGGCACTGGTAGCAATCCAGAGATTACTACCTTTGAGGTCCTACTTTTCAATTTAGCTCCTAACTCCCTAAATTCAGCTTGTAGGACCTCCTCCCTCTTTTTACCTACATCGTTGGTACCTACATGTACCACGACAACTGGCTGATCCCCCTCCCCCTTCAGAATGCTCTGCACCCGCTCCGAGACATCCTTGACCCTTGCACCAGGGAGGCAACATACCATCTTGGAGTCTCGGTCTCGGCCACAGAAACTCCTATCTATCCCCCTTACAATTGAATCCCCTATCACTATAGCCCTATCCCTCTTTTTTCCGCCCTTCTGTGCAGCAGAGCCAGTCATGGTGCCCTGAACCTGGCTGCTGGTGCCTTCCCCTGATAAGTCATCTCCCCCAACAGTACCCAAAACGGTAAACCTGTTTGGGGGTCTCGGTCTTCCAGCGGGAGATGGACCGCATGGTCGATGAGAACCAGTTAACAGCCACCTACCCATACCTAGACAACGTCACCATCTGCGGCCACGACCAGCAAGACCACGACGCGAACCTCGCGAGATTTCTGAAAACCGCCCTCAGACTCAATCTCACCTACAACGAGGATAAGTGTGTCTTTAGCACCACGCGCCTCTGTATCCTGGGCTGTGTGGTGGAAAACGGGGAAATCGGTCCGGACCCCGACCGATTGCGCCCCCTACGGGAGCTACCCCTACCAAACACTCCCAAGGCCCTGAAAAGGTTCCTGGGGTTCTTCTCCTATTACGCCCAATGGGTCCCCAATTATTCCGACAAGGCCCGTCCCCTCCTGAAATCAACGTCCTTCCTGCTCACAGCCGAGGCCCACGCCGCCTTCAACAGCATTGAACACGACATTGAGAAGGCCGCGCTGCGGGCAGTGGACGAAAACATCCCTTTCCAGGCCGAAAGCGATGCGTCCGACTTCGCTTTAGCAGCCACCCTCAACCAGGATGGGCGGCCCGTAACCTTTTTCTCAAGAACCCTCCAAGGGCCCGAGATCAGACACTCCTCGGTAGAGAAGGAGGCCCAGGCCATAGTGGAGGCAGTGCGGCACTGGAGGCACTACCTAGCCGGCAAACGCTTCACCCTGCTTACCGACCAGCAGTCGGTAGCCTTCATGTTTAACAACAAACAGAGGGGGAAGATCAAGAACGACAAAATTCTCAGGTGGCGGATCGAACTCTCCACGTTTGAGTACGACATAATATATAGGCCGGGGGCCCTCAACGAATCCCCCGACGCCCTATCACGAGGGATGTGTGCCAGCATCCAGGGGGACAGGCTACAGGGCCTCCACAATGGCCTCTGCCACCCGGGGGTCACCCGGCTATTCCACTTTATAAAATCCCGTAACCTGCCCTATTCCATCGAGGAGGTCCGGTCTATGACCAGGGACTGCCGCACCTGTGCGGAATGCAAGCCCCGTTTTTTCAGACCCGACCGAGCCCACCTGATCAAAGCTACACGGCCATTCGAGCGCCTGAGCTTAGATTTCAAGGGACCACTCCCCTCCACCGACCGCAATGTGTACTTTCTCAACATTGTGGGCGAGTACTCCCGCTTCCCATTCGCCTACCCCTGCCCAGATATGACCAGTGCCACGGTCATCAAGTGCCTCGGCAACCTGTTTTGCATGTTCGGTATGCCTAACTACATCCACACTGACAGGGGGGCGTCGTTCATGAGCGATGAACTGCGCCAAGACCTGCTGTCGAAGGGGATAGCCACGAGTCGGACCACTAGTTATAACCCCCGGGGTAATGGGCAAGTGGAGAGGGAGAACGCGACAGTGTGGAAGGCGGTCACCTTAGCACTAAGGTCTAAAGGCCTCCCCACCTCCCGCTGGCAGGAGGTCCTCCCAGACGTACTCCACTCGATAAGGTCACTACTGTGTACTGCTACTAACGCCACTCCTCACGAGAAGATGTTTTTTTTCCCCCGCAAATCAACCTCAGGAATATCCCTACCGTCGTGGCTCTCCACCCCAGGGACAGTCCTGTTACGGAAGCATGTGAGGGGCCAAAAAACGGATCCCCTCGTGGAGGCAGTACACCTACTCCACGCAAACCCACAGTACGCGTACGTCAAGCACGCCGACGGGCGTGAAGACACCGTGTCCATAAAGGACCTCGCCTCGGCAGGAAGCGACGACGACGACCCATCACCACCGCCCCCAGAAGAACCTCCACCACCCCCAGAAGTACCTGCAACACCCCCGGCACATGGGTATGCCCAGGAGGGCACCACGGACTCCCGGTCGGAACCCGAGGTACTGTTGCGACGTTCAGGAAGGAATATCGCACCCCCGGACAGACTAAATCTGTAGAAGGGGTGAATGTGATGAAATATGCCTTCATCAGACCTGCTTGTATTTTACCTGCTTGTATTGTGTGAACCACACCCTTTTGTTCCTATTGTGTGTATTGGCTACGCCCCTGTCTTTTGCCATATAAAGGTCTCAGGAGCTGTATGAGTCACTCACTACCAGATGAACTCGATGTGGGAAGACCTGCTATGCTGCTATGTTCTTAGTGATTAAAAGCCTTTAGTTGAATCCTTTAAAATCCTTGTCTTTGAGTTATTGAAGGCACATCACTCTCACATGGCCTCTGCTGGTCAGGCATAAGTAATCAATACATGCAACTATGCTGGTAAGGCATGATAATCAAACAGGCAAACAACATCACTATTTGCTGATATCATTACAGATGATTCAGGGTGTGTGATGATGATACAGGGTGTGTGTGTGAGGATGATTCAGGGTGTGTGTGAGGATGATTCAGGGTGTGTGGCGATGATTCAGGGTGTGTGAGGATGATTCAGGGTGTGTGAGGATGATTCAGGGTATGTGAGGATGATTCAGGGTGTGTGAGGATGATTCAGTGTGTGTGTGTGAGGATGATTCAGTGTGTGTGTGGGGATGATTTAGGGTGTGTGAGGATGATTCAGGGTGTGTGAGGATGATTCAGGGTATGTGAGGATGATTCAGGGTGTGTGTGAGGATGATTTAGGGTGTGTGAGGATGATTCAGTGTGTGTGTGTGAGGATGATTCAGGGTGTGTGAGTGGGGATGATTCAGGGTGTGTGGCGATGATTCAGGGTGTGTGAGGATGATTCAGTGTGTGTGAGGATGATTCCGGGTGTGTGTGAGGATGATTCAGGGTGTGTGTGTGAGGATGATTCCGGGTGTGTGTGAGGATGATTTAGGGTGTGAGTGTGAGGATGATTCAGGGTGTGTGAGGATGATTCAGGGTGTGTGTGAGGATGATTCAGCGTGTGTGGGGATGATTTAGGGTGTGTGGCGATGATTCAGGGTGTGTGTGAGGATGATTCAGGGTGTCTGAGGATGATTCAGCGTGTGTGGGGATGATTTAGGGTGTGTGGCGATGATTCAGGGTGTGTGTGAGGATGATTCAGGGTGTGTGAGGATGATTCAGGGTGTATGTGAGGATGATTCAGGGTGTGTGAGGATGATTCAGGGTGTGTGTGTGAGGATGATTCAGGGTGTGTGAGGATTATTCAGGTGTGTGTGAGGATGATTCAGGGTGTGTGTGTGAGGATGATTCAGGGTGTGTGAGGATGATTCAGGGTGTGTGTGAGGATTATTCAGGGTGTGTGTGGGGATGATACAGGGTGTGTGAGAGGATGATTCAGGGTGTGTGTGAGGATGATTCAGGGTGTGTGTGAGGATGATTCAGGGTGTGTATGAGGATGATTCAGGATGTCTGCCGTTGATTCAGGGTGTGTGTGAGGATGATTCAGGGTGTGTGTGTGTGTGTGTGAGGATGATTCAGGGTGTGTGTGAGGATGATTCAGAGGGTGTGTGTGAGGATGATTCAGGGTGTGTGTGTGAGGATGATTCAGGGTGTGTGTGAGGATGATTCAGGGTGTGTGAGGATGATTCAGGGTGTGTGTGTGAGGATGATTCAGGTGTGTGTGAGGATGATTGAGGGTGGTGTGTGAGGTTGATTGAGGGTGTGTGTGAGGATGATTCAGGGTGTGTGTGGAATGATTCAGGGTGTGTGTGAGGAAGATTCAGGGTGTGTGTGAGGATGATTCAGGATGTCTGTGCCGTTGATTCATGGTATGTGTGAGGATGATTCAGTGTGTGTTAGGATGATTCAGGGTGTGTGTGTGAGGATGATTCAGGGTGTGTGAGTGAGGATGATTCAGGGTGCATGTGGTGATGTTTCAGGGTGTGTGTGAGGATGATTCAGGGTATGTGTCGTGAGGATGATTCAGGGTGCGTGTGGCGATGATTAAGGGTGTGTGTGAAGATGATTCAGGGTGTTTGTGTGTGAGGATGATTCAGGGTGTGTCTGGGGATGATTCAGGGTGTGTGTGTGAGGATGATTCAGGGTGTGTGTGAGGATGATTCAGGGTGTGTGAGGATGATTCAGGTGTGTGTGAGGATGATTCAGGGTGAGTGTGAGGATGATTCAGGGTGTGTGTGAGGATGATTGAGGGTGTGTGTGAGGATGATTCAAGGTGTGGGGATGATTCAGGTGTGTGAGGATGATTCAGGGTGTTTGTGAGGATGATTCATGGTGTGTGTGTGAGGATGATTCAGGGTCTGTGTGAGGATGATTCAGGGTCTCTGTGAGGATGATCCAGGATGTGCATTTGAGGATGTTTCAGGGTGTGTGAGGATGATTCAGAGTCTGTGTGAGGATGATTTAAGGTGTGTGTGCTGATGATTCATGGTGTGTGTGTGAGGATGATTCAGGGTGTGTGTGAGGATGATCCAGGTGTGTGGCTATTATTCAGGGTGTGTGTGTGAGGATGATTCAGGGTGTGTGTGATGATGATTCAGGGTGTGTGAGGATGATTCAGGTTGTGTGTGTGAGGATGATTCAGGGTGTGTGTGTGAGGAAGTTTCAGGGTGTGCGTGAGGATGAGTCAGGGTGTGTGTGGGGATGATTCAAGGTGTGTGTGTGAGGATGATTCAGGATTTGTGTGAGGATGATTCAGGATTTGTGTGAGGATGATTCAGGTGTGTGTGAGGATGATTCAGGGTGTGTGTTTGAGGATGATTCAGGGTGTGGGTGAGGATGATTCAGTGTGTGTGTGTGAGGATGATTCAGTGTGTGTGTGGGGGGGATGATTCAGGGTGTGTGTGAGGATGATTCAGGGTGTGTGTGAGGATGATTCAGGGTGTGTGTGAGGATGATTCAGGGTGTGTGTGGATGATTCAGGGTGTGTGTGGGGATGAGTCAGGTGTGTGGAGATGATTCAGGGTGTGTGTGAGGATAATTCAGGGTGTGTTTTTGAGGATGATTCAGGGTGTGTGTGAGGATGATTCAGTGTGTGTGTGTGAGGATGATTCAGGGTGTGTTTGGGGGATGATCATGGTGTGTGTGAGGATGATTCAGGGTGTGTGTGAGGATGATTCAGGGTGTGTGTGAGGATGATTCAGGGTGTGTGTGAGGATGATTCAGGGTGTGTGTGAGGATGATTCAAGGAGTGTGTGGGGATGATTCAGGGTGTGTGAGGATGATTCAGCGAGTGTGAGGATGATTCAGGGTGTGTGGCGATGATTCAGGGTGTGTGTGAGGATGATTCAGGGTGTTTGTGAGGATGATTGATGGTGTGTGTGTAAGGATGATTCAGGGTCTGTGTGAGGATGATTCAGGGTCTGTGTGAGGATGATTCAGGATGTGCATTTGAGGATGTTTCAGGGTGTGTGAGGATGATTCAGAGTCTGTGTGAGGATGATTCAAGGTGTGTGTGGGGATTATTCAGGGTGTGTGTGAGGATGATTCAGGGTGTGTGTGTGAGGATGATTCAGGGTGTGCGTGAGGATGAGTCAGGGTGTGTGTGGGGATGATTCAGGGTGTGTGTGTGAGGATGATTCAGGATTTGTGTGAGGATGATTCAGGATTTGTGTGATGATGATTCAGGTGTGTGTGAGGATGATTCAGGGTGTGTGTTTGAGGATGATTCAGAGTGTGTGTGAGGATGATTCAGTGTGTGTGTGTGAGGATGATTCAGGGTGTGTGTGAGGATGATTCAGGGTGTGTGAGGATGATTCAGGGTGTGTGTGAGGATGATTCAGGGTGTGTGTGAGGATGAGTCAGGTGTGTGGAGATGATTCAGGGTGTGTGTGAGGATAATTCAGGGTGTGTGAGGATGATTCATGATTTGTGTGAGGTTGATTCAGGTTCTGTGTGAGGATGATTCAGTGTGTGTTTTTGAGGATGATTCAGTGTGTGTGTGAGGACGATTCTGTGTGTGTGTGTGAGGATGATTCAGGGTGTGTTTGGGGGGATGATTCATGGTGTGTGTGAGGATGATTCAGGGTGTGTGAGGATGATTCAGGGTGTGTGTGAGGATGATTCAGGGGTGTGTGTGAGGATGTGTCAGCGTGTGTGAGTATGATTCAGGGTGTGTGAGGATGATTCAGGGTGTGTGTGAGGATGATTCAGGGTGTGTGGCGATGATTCAGGTTGTGTGTGAGGAAGATTCAGGGTGTGTGTGAGGATGATTCAGGGTGTGTGTGAGGATGATTCAGGGTCTGTGTGAGGATGTTTCAGGGTGTTTGTGAGGATGAGTCAGGTTTTGTGTGGAGATGATTCAGGGTGTGTGTGAGGATGATTCAGGGTGTGTGTGAGGATGATTGAGGGTGTGTGTGAGGATGATTCAAGGTGTGTGTGGGGATGATTCAGAGTGTGTGAGGATGATTCAGCGAGTGTGAGGATGATTCAGGGTGTGTGGCGATGATTCAGGGTGTGTGTGAGGATGATTCAGGGTGTTTGTGAGGATGATTGATGGTGTGTGTGTGAGGATGATTCAGGGTCTGTGTGAGGATGATTCAGGGTCTGTGTGAGGATGATTCAGGGATGTGCATTTGAGGATGTTTCAGTGTGTGTGAGGATGATTCAGAGTCTGTGTGAGGATGATTCAAGGTGTGTGTGGGGATTATTCAGGGTGTGTGTGTGAGGATGATTCAGGGTGTGTGTGTGAGGATGATTCAGGGTGTGTGTGAGGATGAGTCAGGGTGTGTGTGGGAATGATTCAGGGTGTGGTGTGAGGATGATTCAGGATTGTGTGAGGATGATTCAGGATTTGTGTGAGGATGATTCAGGGTGTGTGTGAGGATGATTCAGGGTGTGTGTTTGAGGATGATTCAGAGTGTGTGTGAGGATGATTCAGTGTGTGTGTGTGAGGATGATTCAGGGTGTGTGTGAGGATGATTCAGGGTGTGTGAGGATGATTCAGGGTGTGTGTGGGGATTATTCAGGGTGTGTGTGTGAGGATGATTCAGGGTGTGTGTGTGAGGATGATTCAGGGTGTGTGTGAGGATGAGTCAGGGTGTGTGTGGGGATGATTCAGGGTGTGTGTGTGAGGATGATTCAGGATTTGTGTGAGGATGATTCAGGATTTGTGTGAGGATGATTCAGGGTGTGTGTGAGGATGATTCAGGGTGTGTGTTTGAGGATGATTCAGGGTGTGTGTGAGGATGATTCAGGGTGTGTGAGGATGATTCAGGGTGTGTGTGAGGGATGATCAGGGTGTGTGTGAGGATGATTCAGGGTGTGTGTGAGGATGAGTCAGGTGTGTGGAGATGATTCAGGGTGTGTGTGAGGATAATTCAGGGTGTGTGAGGATGATTCATGATTTGTGTGAGGTTGATTCAGGTTCTGTGTGAGGATGATTCAGTGTGTGTTTTTGAGGGATGATTCAGGGTGTGTGTGAGGACGATTCAGTGTGTGTGTGTGAGGATGATTCAGGGTGTGTTTGGGGGATGATTCATGGTGTGTGTGAGGATGATTCAGGGTGTGTGAGGATGATTCAGGGTGTGTGTGCGGATGATTCAGGGTGTGTGTGAGGATGATACAGGGTGTGTGTGAGGATGTGTCAGCGTGTGTGAGTATGATTCAGGGTGTGTGAGGATGATTCAGGGTGTGTGTGAGGATGATTCAGGGTGTGTGGCGATGATTCAGGTTGTGTGTGAGGAAGATTCAGGGTGTGTGTGAGGATGATTCAGGGTGTGTGTGAGGATGATTCAGGGTCTGTGTGAGGATCTTTCAGGGTGTTTGTGAGGATGAGTCAGGGTTTGTTTGGAGATGATTCAGGGTGTGTGTGAGGATGATTCAGGGTGTGTGTGAGGATGATTGAGGGTGTGTGTGAGGATGATTCAAGGTGTGTGTGGGGATGATTCAGGGTGTGTGAGGATGATTCAGCGAGTGTGAGGATGATTCAGGGTGTGTGGCGATGATTCAGGGTGTGTGTGAGGATGATTCAGGGTGTTTGTGAGGATGATTGATGGTGTGTGTGTGAGGATGATTCAGGGTCTGTGTGAGGATGATTCAGGGTCTGTGTGAGGATGATTCAGGATGTGCATTTGAGGATGTTTCAGGGTGTGTGAGGATGATTCAGAGTCTGTGTGAGGATGATTCAAGGTGTGTGTGGGGATTATTCAGGGTGTGTGTGTGAGGATGATTCAGGGTGTGTGTGAGGATGATTCAGGGTGTGTGTGAGGATGAGTCAGGGTGTGTGTGGGGATGATTCAGGGTGTGTGTGTGAGGATGATTCAGGATTTGTGTGAGGATGATTCAGGATTTGTGTGAGGATGATTCAGGGTGTGCGTGAGGATGATTCAGGGTGTGTGTTTGAGGATGATTCAGAGTGTGTGTGAGGATGATTCAGTGTGTGTGTGTGAGGATGATTCAGGGTGTGTGTGAGGATGATTCAGGGTGTGTGAGGATGATTCAGGGTGTGTGTGAGGATGATTCAGGGTGTGTGTGAGGATGATTCAGGGTGTGTGTGAGGATGAGTCAGGTGTGTGGAGATGATTCAGGGTGTGTGTGAGGATAATTCAGGGTGTGTGAGGATGATTCATGATTTGTGTGAGGTTGATTCAGGTTCTGTGTGAGGATGATTCAGTGTGTGTTTTTGAGGATGATTCAGGGTGTGTGTGAGGATGATTCAGTGTGTGTGTGAGGGTGATTCAGGGTGTGTTTGGGGGGATGATTCATGGTGTGTGTGAGGATGATTCAGGGTCTGTGTGAGGATGTTTCAGGGTGTTTGTGAGGATGAGTCAGGGTTTGTGTGGAGATGATTCAGGGTGTGTGTGAGGATAATTCAGGGTGTGTGAGGATGATTCAGGATTGGTGTGAGGATGATTCAGGTTCTGTGTGAGGATGATTCAGCGTGTGTGTGTTAGGATGATTCAGGGTGTGTGTGAGGATGATTGAGGGTGTGTGTGAGGATGTTTCAGGGTGTTTGTGAGGATGATTCATGGAGTGTGTGTGAGGATGATTCAGGGTCTGTGTGAGGATGTATCAGGGTGTGTGTGAAGATGATTCAGGGTGTGAGTTTGAGGAAGATTCAAGGTGTGTGTGAGGATGATTCAGGGTTTGTGTGAGGATGATTCAGCGTGTGTGTGAGGATGATTCAGGGTGTGTGTTTGAGGATGATTCAGGGTGTGTGTTTGAGGATGATTCAGTGTGTGTGAGGATGATTCAGGGTTTGTGTGAGGATGATTCAGGGTGTGTGTGTGAGGATGATTTAGGGTGTGTAAGGATGATTCAGGGCGTGTGTGAGGATGATTCCGGGTGTGTGTGAGGATGATTCAGGGTGTGTGTGAGGATGATTCAGGGTGTGTGTGAGGAAGATTCAGGGTGTGTGTGTGAGGATGATTCAGGGTGTGTGTGAGGATGATTCAGGGTGTGTGTGAGAATGATTCAGGGTGTGTTTGAGGATGATTCAGGGTGCGTGAGGATGATTCAGGGTGTTTGTAAGGATGATTCAGTGTGTGTGTAAAGATGATTCAGGGTGTGTGTGAGGATGATTCAGGGTGTGTGTGAGGATGATTCAGGATGTGTGTCAGGATGAGTCAGGGTGTGTGAGGATGATTCAGGTTGTGTGAGGATGATTCAGGGTGTGTGTGAGGATGATTCAGGGTGTGTGTGAGGATGAGTCAGGGTGTGTGTGAGGATGATTCAGGGCGTGTGTGAGGATGATTCAGGTTGTGTGAGGATGATTCAGGGTGTGTGTGAGGATGATTCAGGGTGTGTGGCGATGATTCAGGGTGTGTGAGAATGTTTCAGGGTCTGTGTGAGGATGATTCAGGGTGTGTGTGGAGGGATGATTCAGGGTGTGTGTGAGGATGATTCAGGATGTGTGTCAGGATGATTCAGGGTGTGTGTGAGGATGATTCAGGGTGTGTGTGAGGATGAGTCAGGGTGTGTGAGGATGATTCAGGGTGTGTGTGAGGATGATTCAGGTTGTGTGAGGATGATTCAGGGTGTGTGTGAGGATGATTCAGGGTGTGTGGCGATGATTCAGGGTGTGATGTGCCAAATAACTGCCCGAATCCGAAGTTAAAGCTTAAGACAGAAGCCTTTTATTAAATAAGAATCATGGCAGAATTAACAGAGTCCATCATCGACCGAGCCCTTGGTAGAACATACCAGAAGGGGGGTGGGGCCAGGGAGGAGCATTAGTGGTTCCCCCTAGTGGAACATTCCAGACATTACAAGTGCAAGTACAAATATCAGAACACAGTTATTTCATCACATTCACCCCCTGCTATAGATTCAGTCTGTCAGGTGGTCTGATAATCCTCTGGGAACGACGTAACTCTTGCTGAGGCTCGTCCCGGAGTACTAACTCCGGTTCATTCGAATTCCCAGAATCATCAGTATTTTCCACACTGAGGGTTTGTGTCTCTGAAGGTCCAATACCACGATTGAAAACTCTACTCTCAGAGTCGAGCTCTTTTTGAGCTCCAGCAGGTGCAAGATCTTTAATAGAGGCCGTATCCTCTCGCCCATCCGAATATTGAATATACGCATACTGGGGATTAGCATGGAGGAGTTGTACTTCCTCCACCAGTGGATCAGTCTTGTGGCCTCTCACATGTCTGCGCAACAACACAGGGCCCGTGGTCATCAACCATGTGGGTAACGATACTCCATTAGTAGCTTTTCTTGGAAAACTAAACATCCTTTCATGAGGGGTGGCATTCGTTGCTGTACACAAAAGAGACCTTATGGAATGCAGCACGTCTGGCAGGACATCCTGCCAGCGAGAGGTCGGCAGGCCTCGTGACTTCAGAGACAGTACGATAGCCTTCCACACTGTCGCATTTTCTTTCTCGACCTGCCCATTACCACGCGGGTTATAGCTGGTAGTTCTACTCGTTGCAATCCCCTTCGATAGCAAAAACTGTCGTAATTCTTCGCTCATAAAGGAAGAACCCCTATCACTATGTATATAGTTAGGCATGCCGAACAAGGAAAACAGTTGGCAGAGGCATTTAATTACAACAGCACTAGTCACATCCTGACAGGGGATAACAAAAGGGAACCGAGAGTACTCGTCTATAATATTAAGAAAATAGACATTACGGTCGCTCGATGGAAGGGGACCTTTAAAATCGAGACTCAAATGGTCGAGTTGCTTTAATAAGATGAGCTGGCTCGGACGGCTTATAGAAGCGGGGTTTGCATTCAGCACAAACATGACAGGTTCTGGTCATTGTCCGGACCTCCTCAATAGTGTAGGGTAGATTGTGGGACTTAATGAAGTGGTTCATTCTGGTAACCCCAGGGTGGCAGAGTGCGTCGTGGAGACTTTGAAGCTTATCTGTACCTAGACTAGCACATACTCCTCGTGACAAAGCATCCGATGGCTCATTAAATACTCCAGGCCTGTACTGAATATCATCGTCATATGTTGACAGTTCTATTCGCCATCTTAAAATCTTATCATTTTTGATCTTGCCTCTCTGCTTAGTGTTGAACATAAAGGCCACAGATCGCTGGTCAGTAATGAGCGTAAAACGTTGGCCAGCGAGATAATGTCTCCAATACCTGACTGCTTCAATAATTGCCTGTGCCTCCTTTTCCACTGAAGAATGTCGAACTTCTGGTCCTTGCAATGTACGAGAGAAGAAGGCTACTGGTCTACCAGCTTGGTTAAGAGTTGCTGCCAACGCAAAATCAGATGCATCACTTTCCACTTGAAATGGGATCTTCTCATCCACGGCACATACCACTGCCTTCTCAATGTCCCGTTTGATATTAAGGAAAGCCTCCTGAGCTTCCGCCGATAGCGGAAAAGATGTCGACTTAATAAGAGGTCGGACTTTATCTGAGTAGCTAGCCACCCACTGGGCATAGTACGAGAAGAATCCCAGACACCTTCTTAAGGCTTTTACAGTATGAGGTAAAGGTAATTCCTTAAGTGGGCGTAATCTTTCAGGGTCTGGCCCGATTACCCCATTCTCCACAACGCAACCAAGAATACACAAACGTGTAGTATTGAAGGTACACTTGTTTTCGTTGTAGGTCAGGTTTAAGCTCTTTGCAGTCTCTAGGAACTTCGCGAGATTTTGATCATGCTCCCGTTGGTCACGCCCACAGATGGTAACATTGTCCAGGTACGGGAATGTTGCTTCCAACGCGTATTCATCCACCATACGATCCATCTCCCGTTGGAAGACGGATACCCCATTCGTCACTCCAAAGGGCACCCGAAGGAATTGGAACAGGCGCCCATTAGCTTCGAAGGCCGTATAAGGTCGGTCTTCTATTTTGATGGGGAGTTGATGGTAGGCAGACTTTAAATCAATGGTGGAGAACACGCGGTACTGAGCTATCTGGTTCACCATCTCAGAAATACGAGGCAAAGGATAGGCGTCTAATTGGGTATACAAGTTTATAGTCTGGCTATAATCGACCACAAGTCTTTTCTTCTCATTAGTTTTAACCACCACCACCTGGGCACGCCACCGGCTACCACTGTGTTCGATGATTCCCTCCCGTTGAAGCCTTTCCACTTCCTCTTTTATAAATGTTTTATCTTCTGAACTATACCGTCGACTCTTAGTCGCTATAGGTCTACAATTAGGAGCAAGGTTCGCAAACAAAGAAGGCGGGCTTACGTTTAAAGTAGAAAGGCCGCAGACTGTGAGCGGAGGCAGGGATCCACCATACTTAAGGGTAACGCTCTCATGCTGACACTGGAAGTCCAAGCCTAATATTAAGTTCACACACAACTGAGGTAATATGAGGAGTTTAAAATTCTTATACTCCGTATCCTTAACGGTCAATGTGACTTTACAATATCCAGTTACCTCCGAAGTAAGGGATTTGGACGCCATCACAATTTCACTTCGAGTAGGATACACCTTCAATGAACAGGAGCTAACAAGGTTGGGGTGTATAAAACTTTCAGTACTGCCACAGTCTATCAAACACCCAGTAGGACGACCATTAATCTTAATGTCCATCATAGATTTTGACAAGGAACACGATATGGTCTGGTCAACCGTAGCCGAGGCTAGAGTAAAATGATAGGCGGCATCAGAGAAGACATCGGGTACAGGATTACCTTTACACACTTTACTAAAATGTCCCCGTTTCTTACATTTAAAACAGGTAGCCTCTCTGGCTGGGCAACTTTGCCTGGGGTGTTTAGATTGGCCACAAAAATAACACTTAGACCCATGGGGCACAGCCGCAACAATAGGATTAAGTGGGGGCTCCATTGGTGTTATGGATGCCTCCATACTCGGAACACACGAGGCTGAGAGAGATGCATGGGCTGATGCATACACTTCTGAATTCTTCTGGGCTACATCTAATGATCGAGCAGCAGCGACAACCGTTTTTAAAACTAACGAGTCGTTCTCGAGGAGTCTCTGTCTAATATAATTAGATCGGAGGCCAGATATGAAAGAATCGCGGATGGCTTCTTCCTGATACACTATGGCAGAGGCAGCCTTGTAGTTGCAACCCTTAGCCAAAGCCTTAAGGTCCTGCAGGAAATTGTCCAGAGATTCCTGGGTGGTTGCCTGCGAGTAGACAGGAGATACCTGGCGTATACTTCGTTAACCGACTTAAGGTACTGGGCTTTAAGAGCTGCGAGGGCCTCTTCATATGTAGTAATATCTTCAATTATAGAGTAAGTTTGATGACTTACCAAGTTGGTTAGAAGACCCAACTTGTTAACCGTCGGATCGGTCGATGATGCGATGAAGTGTTCAAAACATCGAAGGCAATGCGTAAATTTCTTCGACTCATCTGCCGAATGGGGATCGATATCCAGACGCTCTGGTTTCAAAAATCGATCCATCTTCCAAAAGTAGTTATTTAATAAAATTGATGTGCCAAATAACTGCCCGAATCCGAAGTTAAATCTTAAGACAGAAGCCTTTTATTAAATAAGAATCATGGCAGAGTTAACAGAGTCCATCATTGACCGAGCCCTTGGTAGAACATACCAGAAGAGGGGCGGGGCCAGGGAGGAGCATTAGTGGTTCCCCCTAGTGGAACATTCCAGACATTGCAAGTACAAATATCAGAACACAGTTATTTCATCACAGGGTGTGTGTGAGGAAGATTCAGGGTGTGTGTGAGGATGATTCAGGGTGTGTGTGAGGATGATTCAGGGTGTGTGTGAGGAAGATTCAGGGTGTGTGTGAGGATGATTCAAGGTGTGTGTGAGGATGATTCAAGGTGTGTGTGGTGATGATTCAAGGTGTGTGTGGTGATGATTCAGGGTGTGTGAGGATGATTCAGGGTGTGTGAGGATGATTCAGGGTGTGTGTGAGAATGATTCAGGTTGTGTGTGTGAATGATTCAGGGTGTGTGTGTGAGGATGATTCAGGGTGTGTGAGGATGATTCAGGGTGTGTGAGTGAGAATGATTCAGGGTGTGTGTGAGGATGATTCAGGGTGTGTGTGAGGATGATTCAGGGTGTGTGTGAGGGTGATTCAGTGTGTGTGAGCATGATTGAGGGTGTGTGTGAGAATGATTCAGGGTGTGTGTGATGAAGTTTCAGTGTGTGTGAGCATGATTGAGGGTGTGTGTGAGGATGATTGAGGGTGTGTGTGAGGATGATTCAGTGTGTGTGAGCATGATTGAGGGTGTGTGTGAGGATGATTCAGGATGTGTGTGAGGATGATTCAGGGTGTGTGTGAGGATGATTCAGGGTGTGTGGGGATGATTCAGGGTATGTGTGAGGATAATTCAGGGTGCGTGTGAGGATGATTCAGGGTGTGTGGGGATGATTCAGGGTGTGTGTGAGGATGACTCAGGGTGAGTGTGAGGGTGATTCAGGGTGTGTGTGTGAGGATGATTCAGGGTGTGTGTGAGGATGATTCAGGATGTGTGAGAATGATTCAGGGTCTGTGTGAGCATGATTCAGGGTGTGTGTTGCGATAATTCATCGTGTGTGTGAGGATGATTCAGTGTATGTGAGGATGATTCAGTGTGTGTGTGTGAGGATGATTGAGGGTGTGTGTGAGGATGATTCAGGGTGTGTGAGGATGATTCAGGGTGTGTGTGAGGATGATTCAGGGTGTGTGTAAGGATGATTCAGGGTGTGTGTGTGAGGATGATTCAGGATGTGTTTGTAAGGATGATTCAGTGTGTGTGTGTGAGGTTGATTCAGGGTGTGTGTGAGGATGATTCAGGGTGTGGCGATGATTCAGGGTGTGTGAGGATGATTCAGGGTGTGTGTTGCCATAATTCATGGTGTGTGTGAGGATGATTCAGGGTGTGTGAGAATGATTCAGGGTGTGTGTGAGGATGATTCAGTGTGTGTGAGCATGATTGAGGGTGTGTGTATGGATGATTCAGGGTCTGTGAGGATGATTCAGGGTGTGTGTTGCGATAATTCATGTTGTGTGTCAGGATGATTCAGTGTATGTGAGGATGATTCAGGGTGTGTGTGAGGATGATTCAGGGTGTGTGTGAGAATGATTTAGGGTGTGTGGGGATGATCCAGGGTGTGTGAGAATGATTCAGGGTGTGTGTGAGGATGATTCAGTGTGTGTGAGCATGATTGGGGGTGTGTGTGAGGATGATTCAGGATGTGCGTGAGGATGATTCAGGGTCTGTGTGAGGATGATTCAGGGTGTGTGTTGCGATAATTCATGGTGTGTGTGAGGATGATTCAGTGTATGTGCGGATGATTCAGGGTGTGTGTGAGGATGATTCAGGGTGTGTGTGAGAATGATTCAGGGTGTGTGTGAGGATGATTCAGGGTCTGTGTGAGGATGATTCAGGGTGTGTGTGAGAATGATTCAGGGTGTGTGTGAGGATGATTCAGGGTGTGTGTGAGGATGATTCAGGGTGTGTGTGAGGATGATTCAGTGTGTGTGAGCATGATTGAGGGTGTGTGTGAGAATGATTCAGGGTGTGTGTGAGGAAGTTTCAGTGTGTGTGAGCATGATTGAGGGTGTGTGTGAGGATGATTCAGGGTGTGTGTGAGGATGATTCAGTGTGTGTGAGCATGATTGAGGGTGTGTGTGAGGATGATTCAGGATGTGTGTGAGGATGATTCAGGGTGTGTGTGAGGATGATTCAGGGTGTGTGGGGATGATTCAGGGTGTGTGTGAGGATAATTCAGGGTGCTTGTGAGGATGATTCAGGGTATGTGTGAGGATGATTCAGGGTGTGTGGGGATGATTCAGGGTGTGTGTGAGGATGATTCAGGGTGAGTGTGAGGGTGATTCAGGGTGTGTGTGTGAGGATGATTCAGGGTGTATGTGAGGATGATTCAGGATGTGTGAGAATGATTCAGGGTCTGTGTGAGCATGATTCAGGATGTGTGTTGCGATAATTCATCGTGTGTGTGAGGATGATTCAGGGTGTGTGTGTGAGGATGATTCAGGATGTGTGTGTAAGGATGATTCAGGGTGTGTGTGTGAGGTTGATTCAGGGTGTGTGTGAGGATGATTCAGGGTGTGGCGATGATTCAGGGTGTGTGAGGATGATTCAGGGTGTGTGAGGATGATTCAGGGTGTGTGAGGATGATTCAGGGTGTGTGTGAGTATGATTCAGAGTGTGTGTGTGAGGCTGATTCAGGGTGTGTGTGTGAGGATGATTCAGGGTGTGTGTGGATGATTCTGGGTGTGTGTGAGGATGATTCAGGGTGTGTGGGGATGATTCAGGGTGTGTGTGAGGATGATTAAGGGTGTGTGAGGATGATTCAGGATGTGTGTGAGGATGATTAATGGTGTGTGAGGATGATTCAGGATGTGTGTGAGGATGATTCAGGGTCTGTGAGGTTGATTCAGGATGTCTGTGCCGATGATTCATGGTGTGTGTGAGGATGATTCAGGGTGTGTGAGGATGATTCAGGATTTATGAGAATGATTCAGGGTCTGTGTGAGCATGATTCAGGGTGTGTGTTGCGATAATTCATGGTGTGTGTGAGGATGATTCAGTGTATGTGAGGATGATTCAGTGTGTGTGTGTGAGGATGATTGAGGGTGTGTGTGAGGATGATTCAGGGTGTGTGAGGATGATTCAGGGTGTGTGAGGGTGAATCAGGGTGTGTGAGGATGACTCAGGGTGTGTGTGAGGAAGATTCAGTGTGTGTGAGCATGATTCAGGGTGTGTGTGAGGATGATTCAGGGTCTGTGCTGCCATAATTCATGGTGTGTGTGAGGATGATTCAGGGTGTGTGAGAATGATTCAGGGTGTGTGAGAATGATTCAGGTTGTGTGTGAGGATGATTCAGGGTGTGTGAGCATGATTGCGGGTGTGTATGAGGACGATTCAGGGTGTGTGTGAGGATGATTCAGGGTGTGTGAGGATGATTCAGGGTGTGTGAGAATGATTCAGGGTGTGTGTGAGGATGATTCAGTGTGTGTGAGCATGATTGAGGGTGTGTGTGAGGATGATTCAGGGTCTGTGAGGATGATTCAGGGTGTGTGTTGCGATAATTCATGGTGTGTGTCAGGATGATTCAGTGTATGTGAGGATGATTCAGGGGGTGTGTGTGAGGATGATTCAGTGTGTGTGAGCATGATTGAGGGTGTGTGTGAGGATGATTCAGGGTGTGTGTGAGGATGATTCAGGATGTGTGTGAGGATGATTCAGGGTCTGTGTGAGGATGATTCAGTGTGTGTGAGCATGATTGAGGGTGTGTGTGAGGATGATTCAGTGTATGTGAGGATGATTCAGGGTGTGTGTGTGAGGATGATTCAGGGTGTGTGTGAGGATGATTCAGGGTGTGTGTGAGGATGATTCAGGGTGTGTGTGAGGATGATTCAGGGTGTGTGTGAGGATGATTCAGGGTGTGTGTGTGAGGATGATTCAGGATGAGTATGTGAGGATGATTCAGGGTGTGTGTGTGAGGTTGATTCAGGGTGTGTTTGAGGATGATTCAGGGTGTGGCGATGATTTAGAGAGTGTGAGGATGATTCAGGGTGTGTGAGGATGATTCAGGGTGTGTGAGGATGATTCAGGGTGTGTGTGTGAGGCTGATTCAGGGTGTGTGTGTGAGGATGATTCAGGGTGTGTGTGGATGATTCAGGGTGTGTGTGAGGATGATTCAGGGTGTGTGGGGATGATTCAGGGTGTGTGTGAGGATGATTAAGGGTGTGAGGATGATTCAGGATGTGTGTGAGGCTGATTCAGAATGTGTGAGAGGATGATTCAGGGTGTGTGTGAGGATGATTCAGGGTGTGTGTGAGGATGATTCAGGGTGTGTGTGAGGATGATTAATGGTGTGTGAGGATGATTCAGGATGTGTGTGAGGATGATTCAGGGTCTGTGAGGATGATTCAGGATGTCTGTGCCGATGATTCATGGTGTGTGTGAGGATGATTCAGGGTGTGTGTATGAGGATGATTCAGGGTGTGTGAGGATGATTCAGGGTGTGTGTGTGAGGATGATTCAGGGTGCGTGTGGCGATGATTCAGGGTGTGTGTGAGGATGATTCAGGGTGTGTGTGTGTGTGAGGATGATTCAGGGTGTGTGTGAGGATGATTCAGGGTGTGTGTGTGTGGATGATTCAGGGTGTGTGTGAGGATGATGTTTTGATTTCTTTGTGGGTTCAATGATGAGACATTTATGAAAGAGAATGTCTTTTAATCTAAAGTTTGTTCAACTCTGTATACAGCATTTAAGGAGACATCATGCTAGTGATGCAACTAGAACGAAACTGAAACTAAACCAAACTGCTTGTCTCTCTGTGATGAAATATGCCTTCATCAGACGTGCTTGTATTTTACCTACTTGTATTGTGTGAACCACACCCTTTTGTTCCTATTGTGTGTATTGGCTACGCCCCTGTCTTTTGCCATATAAAGGTCTCAGGAGCTGGATGAGTCACTCACTACCAGATGAACTCGATGTGGGAAGACCTGCTATGCTGCTATGTTCTTAGTGATTAAAAGCCTTTAGTTGAATCCTTTAAAATCCTTGTCTTTGAGTTATTGAAGGCACATCAATTTTAATCACTAAAACACCAAGATTGATCGACTCCTGAAACCAGAGCGCTTGGATCTGGACCCCCATGCCTCAGACGCAGCCACACAGTTCGGACACTGGTTCCAATGCTTCGAATTTTTCATTGCAAACTCATCCACTGCCATAGCCGCAGCCGAAACCGCTACCGGAGACATGAAACTGGGAATCCTGCGAAACTGGGTGAGCCATCGGGTCTCCCCTCTCATCCAAGATGCCACCAGCTACGAGGATGCCTGCACCATCCTGAAGGCCCACTACGCGCGGCCAATAAACGTGGTGTACGCCAGGCATCTTCTGACTACTCGCACGCAGCGGCATGGTGAGTCACTCGAGGACTTTATACTAAACCTAAAAGTACTGGGCAGAGACTGTAACTGTAAGGCCGTGTCTGCCATCGTGTACACGGAGGAGCTGATTCGAGACTCCCTTATTGCGGGCCTCAGTTCAAATTATATTCGGCAGAGACTGTTTGAAAAGGAGGGACTGGACTTAAAACAGGCTATAGATATAGTGCGATCGCTGGATATGGCCCAGAGGAACTCTGAATCCTGTTCCCCAGGCCACGCGGCCCACTCCGCCTCGTGCGCGCCGTGGGGGCCGCCATCTTGGAAGCCATCTTCACCTCCCAGGTCTCAGGCCAGCCCAGCACCATCGGAGCCCCAGCCTCCACCCAGGAGCCCCACTACTGCCGCGATGCATCGGGGCCCGAAATGCTACTTCTGCGGTCAGGACAAACACTCCAGGCATCTGTGCCCAGCGAAGGGCACCACCTGTTTTAAATGCGGGAAGAAAGGACACTTCAGCAAAGTCTGCAGAGGGAACCCCGCCTCCAACTCCACCACTGCCGCGTGCGCGCCGTGGGAGCGGCCATCTTGGAAGCCGTCTTCTCCACCCTCATGGAGTCCACCATTTTGCCCCGACTACACAGACCTCCAGGACCCACTGGCGGCCTCGATCACAGTGGATCAATCCAGGCCACATCCGTTGTCTAAATCGATGATGGACATAGAGGTAAACGGGAACAAGGTTAAATGCTTGATTGACTGCGGGAGCACCGAAAGCTTTATTCATCCTAGCCTGGTAAAATGACTTTCTCTAACGATAGTCCCCACACAGGGCAAAATCGCCATGGCCGATAAGACTCATACCTCAAAAATTACAGGTTTTTGCGCGGTTATGTTGTCGGTAAAAGGCAATGATTACAGAGATTTTAAACTATTGATAATGCCGGATCTCTGTGTGAGCGTGATCTTGGGTCTGGACTTCCAGTGCCACCACCAAAGTATCACGCTTACCTACGGTGGGTCCCAGCCGCCCCTCACAGTGTGCGGTCTGGCTACCCTGAAGGTCAAGCCGCCCTCTCTGTTCGCCAACCTCGCACCCAACTGCCGACCCATAGCGACCAAGAGTAGGCGGTACAGCTGGGAGGATAGACGGTTCATTGCGTCGGAAGTAGAAAGACTCAAGCGGGAGGGTATCATCGAATGCAGTACCAGCCCGTGGCGCGCCCAGGTAGTAGTAGTTAAGGGTAGCGAAAAGAAGTGGATGGTGATAGATTATAGCCAGACGGTTAATCTATACACCCAGCTAGATGCCTACCCTCTGCCCCGCATAGCGGATATGGTTAACCAAATCGCGCAATACCGGGTGTTTTCCACCATCGACCTAAAATCGGCATACCAGCAGCTCCCCATTAGGCCGGAGGACCGTCCATACACCGCCTTCGAGGCGAACGGACGTCTCTACCACTTCCTCAGAGTCCCCTTTGGGGTAACGAACGGGGTCTCGGTCTTCCAGCGGGAGATGGACCGCATGGTCGATGAGAACCAGTTAACAGCCACCTACCCATACCTAGACAACGTCACCATCTGCGGCCACGACCAGCAAGACCACGACTCGAACCTCGCGAGATTTCTGAAAACCGCCCTCAGACTCAATCTCACCTACAACGAGGATAAGTGTGTCTTTAGCACCACGCGCCTCTGTATCCTGGGCTGCGTGGTGGAAAACGGGGAAATCGGTCCGGACCCCGACCGATTGCGCCCCCTACGGGAGCTACCCCTACCAAACACTCCCAAGGCCCTGAAAAGGTGCCTGGGGTTCTTCTCCTATTACGCCCAATGTGTCCCCAATTATTCCGACAAGGCCCGTCCCCTCCTGAAATCAACGTCCTTCCTGCTCACAGCCGAGGCCCACGCCGCCTTCAACAGCATTGAACACGACATTGAGAAGGCCGCGCTGCGGGCAGTGGACGAAAACATCCCTTTCCAGGCCGAAAGCGATGCGTCCGACTTCGCTTTAGCAGCCACCCTCAACCAGGATGGGCGGCCCGTAACCTTTTTCTCAAGAACCCTCCAAGGGCCCGAGATCAGACACTCCTCGGTAGAGAAGGAGGCCCAGGCCATAGTGGAGGCAGTGCGGCACTGGAGGCACTACCTAGCCGGCAAACGCTTCACCCTGCTTACCGACCAGCAGTCGGTAGCCTTCATGTTTAACAACAAACAGAGGGGGAAGATCAAGAACGACAAAATTCTCAGGTGGCGGATCGAACTCTCCACGTTTGAGTACGACATAATATATAGGCCGGGGGCCCTCAACGAATCCCCCGACGCCCTATCACGAGGGATGTGTGCCAGCATCCAGGGGGACAGGCTACAGGGCCTCCACAATGGCCTCTGCCACCCGGGGGTCACCCGGCTATTCCACTTTATAAAATCCCGTAACCTGCCCTATTCCATCAAGGAGGTCCGGTCTATGACCAGGGACTGCCGCACCTGTGCGGAATGCAAGCCCCGTTTTTTCAGACCCGACCGAGCCCACCTGATCAAAGCTACACGGCCATTCGAGCGCCTGAGCTTAGATTTCAAGGGACCACTCCCCTCCACCGACCGCAATGTGTACTTTCTCAACATTGTGGACGAGTACTCCCGCTTCCCATTCGCCTACCCCTGCCCAGATATGACCAGTGCCACGGTCATCAAGTGCCTCGGCAACCTGTTTTGCATGTTCGGTATGCCTAACTACATCCACACTGGCAGGGGGGCGTCGTTCATGAGCGATGAACTGCGCCAAGACCTGCTGTCGAAGGGGATAGCCACGAGTCGGACCACTAGTTATAACCCCCGGGGTAATGGGCAAGTGGAGAGGGAGAACGCGACAGTGTGGAAGGCGGTCACCTTAGCACTAAGGTCTAAAGGTCTCCCCACCTCCCGCTGGCAGGAGGTCCTCCCAGACGTACTCCACTCGATAAGGTCACTACTGTGTACTGCTACTAACGCCACTCCTCACGAGAAGATGTTTTTTTTTCCCCGCAAATCAACCTCAGGAGTATCCCTACCGTCGTGGCTCTCCACCCCAGGGACAGTCCTGTTACGGAAGCATGTGAGGGGCCACAAAACGGATCCCCTCGTGGAGGCAGTACACCTACTCCACGCAAACCCACAGTACGCGTACGTCAAGCACGCCGACGGGCGTGAAGACACCGTGTCCATAAAGGACCTCGCCTCGGCAGGAAGCGACGACGACGACCCATCACCACCACCCCCAGAAGAACCTCCACCATCCCCAGAGGTATCCTCACCACCCCCAGAAGTACCTGCAACACCCCCGGCACATGGGTATGCCCAGGAGGGCACCACGGACTCCCGGTCGGAACCCGAGGTACTGTTGCGACGTTCAGGAAGGAATATCGCACCCCCGGACAGACTAAATCTGTAGAAGGGGTGAATGTGATGAAATATGCCTTCATCAGACCTGCTTGTATTTTACCTGCTTGTATTGTGTGAACCACAGCCTTTTGTTCCTATTGTGTGTATTGGCTACGCCCCTGTCTTTTGCCATATAAAGGTCTCAGGAGCTGTATGAGTCACTCACTACCAGATGAACTCGATGTGGGAAGACCTGCTATGTTCTTAGTGATTAAAAGCCTTTAGTTGAATCCTTTAAAATCCTTGTCTTTGAGTTATTGAAGGCACATCACTCTCACATGGCCTCTGCTGGTCAGGCATAAGTAATCAATACATGCAACTATGCTGGTAAGGCATGATAATCAAACAGGCAAACAACATCACTATTTGCTGATATCATTACAGATGATTCAGGGTGTGTGATGATGATTCAGGGTGTGTGTGTGAGGCTGATTCAGGGTCTGTGTGAGGATGATTCAGGGTCTGTGTGAGGATGATTCAGGATGTGCATTTGAGGATGTTTCAGGGTGTGTGAGGGTGATTCAGAGTCTGTGTGAGGATGATTCAAGGTGTGTGTGGGGATTGATGTGCCTCAATAATCCCGAGACTCGATGTTAGCGGAACAAAACAAGGCTTTTATTAACTTAGAAGATAACACGCAGTGGAGAGAGGTATCTTCCATCTGGAGCTCTGCAGTACTGGATATGAGGCCAGACTGAGCTGGCTTACATAGAGGCCAGGTATGCGCGGAGCCCTACACACAACACATTCCATACATTCCAATATACAATACAATGGTGAGGAGAAACCTGAAACCAACCACAGTCACAGGCAATACAATGGTGAGGGGAAACCTGAAACCAACCACAGTCACAGGCAGTGATGAATGGAATATGGCAATACAATGGTGAGGGGAAACCTGAAACCAACCACAGTCACAGGCAGTGATGAATGGAATATTTCATCACATTCACCCCTTCTATAGATTTAGTCTGTTCGGGGGTTTGGTAGTCCTCTGCGACCGACGTGGCTGTTGTGGTGTCGCGGGTGTCGGCTGGGTGTCCCCGGTGGCCTCCTGGATCTCTGCCGGGGGTGCCGCCAGGGTTGTTGAAGGGGTAGTTGGTGGGGGTGCCGTTGGTCGATGTTCTTCCGGGGGTGATGAAAGAGTAGTGGGTGGGTAAGAGTTGCTGTGGTCGTTGTTGCTGCTATTGCCGTGGTTGTTGTCGTTACCGGCTGGGGCGACGTCTTTTATTGACACGGTGTCCTCCCTTCCGTCGGCGTGCCGGACATACGCGTATTGGGGGTTGGCGTGGAGTAGGTGCACTGGCTCCACGAGAGGGTCCGTCTTATGGCCCCTCACATGCCTTCGCACGAATACCGGACCTGGGGTGGAGAGCCATGACGGCATGGATACGCCTGAGGTGGATTTCCGGGGAAAGCTAAACATTCGTTCATGAGGCGTGGCATTAGTGGCAGTACACAATAGCGACCGTATCGAATGGAGCACATCTGAGAGGACTTCCTGCCAGCGGGAGATAGGGAGGCCCTTGGTCCTTAGAGCTAGAGTGACAGCTTTCCATACTGTCCCGTTCTCTCGCTCCACTTGACCGTTACCCCGGGGGTTGTAGCTGGTGGTACGGCTCGTGGCGATACCCCTGGACAGCATGTACTGGCGTAGCTCTTCACTCATGAAGGACGCCCCCCTATCCGTGTGGATGTAGCTCGGCATACCGAACAGGCAGAACAGGCTGTTGAGGCATTTAATGACCGTGGCGCTGGTCATGTCTGGGCAGGGGAAGGCGAATGGGAACCGGGAGTATTCGTCCACAATGTTCAGGAAGTAAACATTGCGGTCGACGGACGGGAGGGGGCCCTTGAAATCTAAGCTGAGCCGCTCAAAGGGCCGTGTAGCTTTGATTAAGTGGGCTCTATCAGGGTGGTAGAACCGAGGCTTGCACTCAGCGCAAGTGCGGCAGTTCCTGGTCAGAGACCGAACTTCCTCAATCGAGTAGGGTAAGTTGCGGGACTTTATGAAGTGGAACAGCCGCGTGACCCCTGGGCGGCAGAGGTCGTTGTGGAGGGTCTGTAGCCGATCCCCGGTGGCGCTGGCACACATCCCTCGTGAGAGGGCATCTGGGGATTCGTTAAGGGCCCCTGGCCGGTAAATGATGTCATACTCGAAGGTGGAGAGCTCGATCCGCCACCTAAGAATCTTATCATTTTTGATCTTCCCCCTCTGTTTATTATTGAACATAAACGCTACCGACCGCTGGTCGGTAAGTAGGGTGAAGCGTTTGCCGGCTAGGTAGTGGCGCCAGTGGCGCACTGCCTCCACGATGGCTTGGGCCTCCTTTTCCACGGAGGAGTGTCTGATCTCGGGCCCTTGGAGGGTCCTCGAGAAGAAAGCTACGGGCCGCCCCGCCTGGTTGAGGGTGGCCGCCAAGGCAAAGTCAGACGCATCACTTTCCACTTGAAATGGAGTGTTCTCGTCCACTGCTTGTAGCGTGGCCCGCTCAATATCCTGCTTAATGCTTTTGAAGGCGGCGTGGGCCTCAGCAGAGAGCGGAAAAGAGGATGCTTTCAAGAGGGGGCGGGCTTTGTCGGAGTAGTTGGGGACCCATTGGGAATAATAAGAAAATAACCCCAGGCACCTTTTCAGGGCTTTGGGAGTGTTGGGCAGGGGCAGCTCCCGTAGGGGGCGCAATCGGTTGGGGTCTGGTCCGATTTCCCCATTCTCCACCACGCTGCCTAGTATGCAGAGGCGCGTGGTGTTGAAAACACACTTGTCCTCGTTGTAGGTGAGGTTGAGTTTTTGTGCGGTTTTCAGGAACCTCTCGAGGTTCGAGTCGTGATCCTGCTGGTTGTGACCGCAGATGGTGACGTTGTCGAGGTAGGGGAAGGTTGCTTGCAAGTGGTGGTCATCGACCATGCGATCCATCTCCCTCTGGAAGACCGAGACCCCATTCGTCACCCCAAAGGGGACTCTGAGGAATTGGTAGAGGCGTCCGTTCGCCTCGAAGGCGGTGTACGGGCGGTCCTCTGGTCTGATAGGGAGCTGGTGGTACGCTGACTTGAGGTCGATGGTGGAGAACACCCGGTATTGGGCGATTTGGTTCACCATTTCTGATATGCGGGGTAGCGGGTAGGCGTCTAGTTGGGTGTACCTGTTGATCGTTTGGCTATAGTCGATCACCATCCGTTTCTTCTCGCTACCCCTTACCACCACCACTTGGGCGCGCCACGGGCTATTGCTGCATTCAATAATGCGCTCTTTCAGGAGCCTGTCTACCTCGGTCGCGATAAACCGCCTGTCCTCCCAGCTGTACCTCCTGCTTTTGGTCGCTATTGGCCGGCAGTTAGGGGTAAGGTTCGCGAATAGCGAAGGCGGCTTTACCTTCAGGGTAGCCAGGCCGCACACTGTGAGGGGCGGCTGGGACCCACCGTACATGAGCGTGATGCTTTGGTGGTTGCACTGGAAATCCAGGCCCAAGATCACGCTCGCGCATAGATTCTTCATGATTAATACTTTAAAATTATCGTATACAGTCCCGTTAACGGACAATTGTACCGTGCAGTAACCCAGAATGGTCGATGTCTGGGTTTTATCAGCCATAGAGATGGTACCCCGAGTAGGGACCACCTTTAGGGAGAGTTGTTGTGCCAGTTCAGGGTGGATAAAACTCTCCGTGCTTCCGCTGTCAATTAAACATTTAACCCGGCACCCGTTTACCTCGATGTCCACCATTGATTTGGATAGCGGGTGGGGCCTGGTCTGGTCCACTGTGACCGATGCCACTGTAGGGCCCTGATCGAGACAAGATGGTGTCCACGCTGTCTGCTCACAAGATGGCGGACGCTACGAGGTCGGGCAAGATGGCGTCCAAGATGGCCGCTCCCACGGCGCACACGCGGCGGTGGCGGGTTTTGGTTTTCCGGCGGGGTTCCCTCTGCACACCTTCCCGAAGTGCCCCTTCTTACCGCACTTAAAGCAGGTGGTGCCTTTCGCCGGGCACAGGTTTCTGGTGTGCTTTGGCTGCCCGCAGAAGTAGCAGTTGGGTCCCCGACGCGTCGCGGCTGTCGTAGGGCTTCTGGGGGGAGAGCGGGGCCCCGACGGTGTCGGGCTGCCGGGCGGGGAAGATGCCTTCCAAGATGGCGGCGCCCTTGGTGCACACGTGGCGGCGTGGACGGCGCGGGCTGAAGAGTAGGCGTCCGAGTTTCTCTGGGCCGCATCCAGGGATCGCGCGGTGTCCGCAGCCTGTTTCAGGTCCAATCCCGTTTTTTCCAGCAGTCTTTGCCGGATGTAAGTGGAGCTGAGGCCTGTGATAAAGGCATCGCGAACAAGCTCGTCGGTGTACACTGCGGCTTTTACATCTCGGCACTTGCAGTCTTTGCCAAGCATTTTCAGGGTGCCTAGGAACTCCTCCACCGATTCCCCAGGTCGCTGTGCGCGAGTGGCGAGCAGATGCCTAGCATACACCTCATTCGTAGGCTGCTGGTAATGCGCCTTTAAGATGTCGCAGGCGGCCAGGTACGTGTCGGCGTCTTGGATGAGGGGGTAAACCCGGTGGCTTAGCCAATTCTGCAGAATTCCGAGTTTCATACTCGCAGCGTCCGTAGCGTCTTTGACGGCTGCGGAATTGTCCAGGAAGAATTCCATACACATAAACCAGTGTCCGAAGCGTGCTGATGCGTCCGGAGCATGCTGATCCAAATCCAAACGTTCGGGTTTCAGGAGTTGATCCATTGTGTTGAAACATAAGTTAATAAAATTGATGTGCCTCAATAATCCCGAGACTCGATGTTAGCGGAACAAAACAAGGCTCTTATTAACTTAGAAGATAACACGCAGTGGAGAGAGGTATCTTCCATCTGGAGATCTGCAGTACTGGATATGAGGCCAGACTGAGCTGGCTTACATAGAGGCCAGGTATGGGCGGAGCCCTACACACAACACATTCCATACATTCCAATATACAATACAATGGTGAGGAGAAACCTGAAACCAACCACAGTCACAGGCAATACAATGGTGAGGGGAAACCTGAAACCAACCACAGTCACAGGCAGTGATGAATGGAATATTTCATCACAGGGATTATTCAGGGTGTGTGTGTGAGGATGATTCAGGGTGTGTGTGTGAGGATGATTCAGGGTGTGTGTGAGGATGAGTCAGGGTGTGTGTGGGGATGATTCAGGGTGTGTGTGTGAGGATGATTCAGGATTTGTGTGAGGATGATTCAGGATTTGTGTGAGGATGATTCAGGGTGTGTGTGAGGATGATTCAGGGTGTGTGTTTGAGGATGATTCAGAGTGTGTGTGAGGATGATTCAGTGTGTGTGTGAGGATGATTCAGGGTGTGTGTGAGGATGATTCAGGGTGTGTGTGAGGATGATTCAGGGTGTGTGTGAGGATGATTCAGGGTGTGTGTGAGGATGAGTCAGGTGTGTGGAGATGATTCAGGGTGTGTGTGAGGATAATTCAGGGTGTGTGAGGATGATTCATGATTTGTGTGAGGTTGATTCAGGTTCTGTGTGAGGATGATTCAGTGTGTGTTTTTGAGGATGATTCAGGGTGTGTGTGAGGATGATTCAGTGTGTGTGTGTGAGGATGATTCAGGGTGTGTTTGGGGGGATGATTCATGGTGTGTGTGAGGATGATTCAGGGTGTGTGTGAGGATGATTCAGGGTGTGTGTGAGGATGATTCAGGGTGTGTGTGAGGATGAGTCAGCATGTGTGAGTATGATTCAGGGTGTGTGAGGATGATTCAGGGTGTGTGTGAGGATGATTCAGGGTGTGTGGCGATGATTCAGGGTGTGTGTGAGGAAGATTCAGGGTGTGTGTGAGGATGATTCAGGGTGTGTGTGAGGATGATTCAGGGTCTGTGTGAGGATGTTTCAGGGTGTTTGTGAGGATGAGTCAGGGTGTGTGTGGAGATGATTCAGGGTGTGTGTGAGGATAATTCAGGGTGTGTGAGGATGATTCAGGATTGGTGTGAGGATGATTCAGGTTCTGTGTGAGGATGATTCAGTGTGTGTGTGTTAGGATGATTCAGGGTGTGTGTGAGGATGATTCAGGGTGTGTGTGAGGATGTTTCAGGGTGTTTGTGAGGATGATTCATGGTGTGTGTGTGAGGATGATTCAGGGTCTGTGTGAGGATGTGTCAGGGTGTGTGTGAGGATGATTCAGGGTGTGTGTTTGAGGATGATTCAGTGTGTGTGAGGAAGATTCAGGGTTTGTGTGAGGATGATTCAGGGTGTGTGTGTGAGGATGATTTAGGGTGTGTAAGGATGATTCAGGGCGTGTGTGAGGATGATTCAGGGTGTGTGTGAGGATGATTCAGGGTGTGTGTGAGGATGATTCAGGGTGTGTGAGGATGATTCAGGGTGTGGTGAGGATGATTCAGGGTGTGTGTGTGAGGATGATTCAGGGTGTGTGTGAGGATGATTCAGGGTGTGTGTGAGGATGATTCAGGGTGTGTGCGAGAATGATTCAGGGTGTGTGTGAGGATGATTCAGGGTGTTTGTAAGGATGATTCAGTGTGTGTGTAAGGATTATTCAGTGTGTGTGTGAGGATGATTCAGGGTTTGTGTGAGGATGATTCAGCGTGTGTGTGAGGATGATTCAGGGTGTGTGCGAGAATGATTCAGGGTGTGTGTGAGGATGATTCAGGTTGTGTGTGAGGGTGATTCAGGGTGTGTGTGAGGATGATTCAGTGTGTGTGTGGGGATGATTCAGGGTGTGTGTGAGGATGATTCAGGGTGTGTGTGAGGATGATTCAGGGTGTGTGGTGATGATTCAGTGTGTGTGAGGATGATTCAGGGTTTGTGGTGATGATTCAGGGTTTGTCAGGATGATTCAGGGTGTGTGTGAGAATGATTCAGTGAGTGTGTGGGGATGATTGAGGGTGTGTGTGGGGATGATCCAGGGTGTGTGTGAGGTTGATTCAGGGTGTGTGTGAGGATGATTCAGGTTGTGTGTGAGGATGATACAGGGTGTGTGTGTGAGGATGATTCAGGGTGTATGTGAGGATTATTCAGGGTGTGTGTGAGGATAATTCAGGGTGTGTGTGAGGATGATTCAGGGTGTGTGTGTGAGAATGATTCAGGGTGTGTGTGAGGATGATTCAGTGTGTGTGTGAGGATGAGTCAGGGTGTGTGTGGGGATGATTCAGGGTGTGTGTGTGAGGATGATTCAGGGTGTGTGAGGATGATTCAGGATTTGTGTGAGGATGATTCAGGGTGTGTGTGTGAGGATGATTCAGGGTGTATGTGAGGATGATTCAAGGTGTGTGTGGGGATGATTCAGGGTGTGTGTGTGAGGATGATTCAGGGTGTGTGTGTGAGGATGATTCAGGGTGTGTGTGAGGATGATTCAGGGTGTGTGTGTGAGGATGATTCAGGGTGTGTGTGAGGATGATTCAGGGTGTGTGTGGGGAGATGATTCAGTGTGTGTGTGAGGATGATTCAGGGTGTGTGTGAGGATGATTCAGGGTGTGTGTGAGGATGATTCAGGGTGTGTGTGAGGATGATTCAGGGTGTGTGAGGATGATTCATGGTGTGTGTGAGGATGTTTCAGGGTGTTTGTGAGGATGATTCATGGTGTGTGTGTGAGGATGATTCAGGGTCTGTGTGAGGATGATTCAGGGTGTGTGTGAGGATGATTCAGGGTGTGTGTTTGAGGATGATTCAAGGTGTGTTTGAGGATGATTCAGGGTGTGTGTGTGGATAATTCATGGTCTGTGTGTGGATGATTCAGGGTGTGTGTGAGGATGATTCACGTTGTGTGTGTGAGGATGATTCAGGGTGTGTGAGGATGATTCAGGGTGTGTGTGCGGATGAATCAGGGTGTGTGTGTGAGGCTGATTCAAGGTGTGTGTGAGGATGATTCAGGGTCTGTGCGTGGATGATTCAGGGTGTGTGTGAGGATGATTCAGGGTGTGTTTGAGGATGATTCAGGGTGTGTGTGAGGATGATGCAGGGTTTGTGTGAGGATGATTCAGTGTGTGTGTGTGAGGATGATTCAGGGTGTATAAGGATGATTAAGGGCGTGTGTGAGGATGATTCAGGGTGTGTGTGAGGATGATTCAGTGTGTGTGTGAGGATGATTCAGGGTGTGTAAGGATGATTCAGTGCGGGTGTGAGGATGATTCATGGTGTGTGTGAGGATGATTCAGGGTGTGTGAGGATGATTCAGGGTGTGTGTGGAGGGATGATTCAGGGTGTGTGTGAGGATGATTCAGGGTGTTAGTAAGGATGATTCAGCGTGTGTGAGGATGATTCAGGGTGTGTGTGAGGATGATTCAGAGTGTGTGCGAGGATGATTCAGGGTGTGTGTGAGGATGATTCAGGGTGTGTGAGGATGATTCAGGGTGTGTGTGAGGATGATTCAGGGTGTGTGTGAGGATGATTCAGGGTGTGTGAGGATGATTCAGGATGTGTGTGAGGATGATTCAAGGTGTGTGTGAGGATGTTTCAGGGTGTGTGTGAGGGTGATTCAGGGTGTTTGTAAGGATGATTCAGGGTGTGTGTGAGGATGATTCAGAGTGTGTGCGAGGATGATTCAGGGTGTGTGTGAGGAAGATTCAGGATGTGTGTGAGGATGATTCAAGGTGTGTGTGAGGATGGTTCAGGGTGTGTGTGAGGGTGATTCAGAGAGTGTGTGAGGATGATTCAGGGTCTGTGTGAGGATGATTGAGGGTGTGTGTTTGAGGATGATTCAGGGTGTGTGAGGCTGATTCAGGGTGTGTGAGGATTATTCAGAGTGTGTGTGAGGATGATTCAGGGTGTGTGTGAGGATGATTCAGGGTGTGTGGTGATGATTCAGGGTGTGTGAGGATGATTCAGGGTGTGTGTGAGGATGATTCAGGGTGTGTGTGAGGATGATTCAGGGTGTGTGTGAGGATGATTCAGGGTGTGTGTTTGAGGATGATTCAGTGTGTGTGAGGAAGATTCAGGGTTTGTGTGAGGATGATTCAGGGTGTGTGTGTGAGGATGATTTAGGGTGTGTAAGGATGATTCAGGGCGTGTGTGAGGATGATTCAGGGTGTGTGTGAGGATGATTCAGGGTGTGTGAGGATGATTCAGGGCGTGTGTGAGGATGATTCAGGGTGTGGTGAGGATGATTCAGGGTGTGTGTGTGAGGATGATTCAGGGTGTGTGTGAGGATGATTCAGGGTGTGTGTGAGGATGATTCAGGGTGTGTGCGAGAATGATTCAGGGTGTGTGTGAGGATGATTCAGGGTGTTTGTAAGGATGATTCAGTGTGTGTGTAAGGATTATTCAGTGTGTGTGTGAGGATGATTCAGGGTTTGTGTGAGGATGATTCAGCGTGTGTGTGAGGATGATTCAGGGTGTGTGCGAGAATGATTCAGGGTGTGTGTGAGGATGATTCAGGATGTGTGTGAGGATGATTCAGGGTATGTGTGAGGATATTTCAGGGTGTGTGTGAGGATGATTCAGGTTGTGTGTGAGGGTGATTCAGGGTGTGTGTGAGGATGATTCAGTGTGTGTGTGGGGATGATTCAGGGTGTGTTTGAGGATCATTCAGGGTGTGTGAGGATGATTCAGGGTGTGTGGTGATGATTCAGTGTGTGTGAGGATGATTCAGGGTTTGTGGTGATGATTCAGGGTTTGTCAGGATGATTCAGGGTGTGTGTGAGAATGATTCAGTGAGTGTGTGGGGATGATTGAGGGTGTGTGTGGGGATGATTCAGGGTGTGTGTGAGGTTGATTCAGGGTGTGTGTGAGGATGATTCAGGTTGTGTGTGAGGATGATACAGGGTGTGTGTGTGAGGATGATTCAGGGTGTATGTGAGGATTATTCAGGGTGTGTGTGAGGATAATTCAGGGTGTGTGTGAGGATGATTCAGGGTGTGTGTGTGAGAATGATTCAGGGTGTGTGTGAGGATGATTCAGTGTGTGTGTGAGGATGAGTCAGGGTGTGTGTGGGGATGATTCAGGGTGTGTGTGTGAGGATGATTCAGGGTGTGTGAGGATGATTCAGGATTTGTGTGAGGATGATTCAGGGTGTGTGTGTGAGGATGATTCAGGGTGTATGTGAGGATGATTCAAGGTGTGTGTGGGGATGATTCAGGGTGTGTGTGTGAGGATGATTCAGGGTGTGTGTGAGGATGATTCAGGGTGTGTGTGAGGATGATTCAGGGTGTGTGTGAGGATGATTCAGGGTGTGTGAGGATGATTCATGGTGTGTGTGAGGATGTTTCAGGGTGTTTGTGAGGATGATTCATGGTGTGTGTGTGAGGATGATTCAGGGTCTGTGTGAGGATGATTCAGGGTGTGTGTGAGGATGATTCAGGGTGTGTGTTTGAGGATGATTCAAGGTGTGTTTGAGGATGATTCAGGGTGTGTGTGTGGATAATTCATGGTCTGTGTGTGGATGATTCAGGGTGTGTGTGAGGATGATTCACGTTGTGTGTGTGAGGATGATTCAGGGTGTGTGAGGATGATTCAGGGTGTGTGTGCGGATGAATCAGGGTGTGTGTGTGAGGCTGATTCAAGGTGTGTGTGAGGATGATTCAGGGTCTGTGCGTGGATGATTCAGGGTGTGTGTGAGGATGATTCAGGGTGTGTTTGAGGATGATTCAGGGTGTGTGTGAGGATGATGCAGGGTTTGTGTGAGGATGATTCAGTGTGTGTGTGTGAGGATGATTCAGGGTGTATAAGGATGATTAAGGGCGTGTGTGAGGATGATTCAGGGTGTGTGTGAGGATGATTCAGTGTGTGTGTGAGGATGATTCAGGGTGTGTAAGGATGATTCAGTGCGGGTGTGCGGATGATTCATGGTGTGTGTGAGGATGATTCAGGGTGTGTGAGGATGATTCAGGGTGTGTGTGGAGGGATGATTCAGGGTGTGTGTGAGGATGATTCAGGGTGTTTGTAAGGATGATTCAGCGTGTGTGAGGATGATTCAGG
This sequence comes from Somniosus microcephalus, assembly GCF_052327205.1. Taxonomy (NCBI): domain Eukaryota; kingdom Metazoa; phylum Chordata; class Chondrichthyes; order Squaliformes; family Somniosidae; genus Somniosus; species Somniosus microcephalus. Next base: position 63,794,908 of record NC_140997.1, on the reverse strand, counting down.
GTGTGTGTGAGGATGATTCAGAGTGTGTGCGAGGATGATTCAGGGTGTGTGTGAGGATGATTCAGGGTGTGTGAGGATGATTCAGGGTGTGTGTGAGGATGATTCAGGGTGTGTGTGAGGATGATTCAGGGTGTGTGAGGATGATTCAGGATGTGTGTGAGGATGATTCAAGGTGTGTGTGAGGATGTTTCAGGGTGTGTGTGAGGGTGATTCAGGGTGTTTGTAAGGATGATTCAGGGTGTGTGTGAGGATGATTCAGAGTGTGTGCGAGGATGATTCAGGGTGTGTGTGAGGAAGATTCAGGATGTGTGTGAGGATGATTCAAGGTGTGTGTGAGGATGGTTCAGGGTGTGTGTGAAGGTGATTCAGGGTTTGTGTGAGGATGATTCAGGATGTGTGTGAGGGTGATTCAGAGAGTGTGTGAGGATGATTCAGGGTCTGTGTGAGGATGATTGAGGGTGTGTGTTTGAGGATGATTCAGGGTGTGTGAGGCTGATTCAGGGTGTGTGAGGATTATTCAGAGTGTGTGTGAGGATGATTCAGGGTGTGTGTGAGGATGATTCAGGGTGTGTGGTGATGATTCAGGGTGTGTGAGGATGATTCAGGGTGTGTGTGAGGATGATTCAGGGTGTGTGTGTGAGGATGATTCAGGGTGTGTGGGGATGATTCAGGGTGTGTGTGAGGATGATTCAGGGTGTGTTTGTGAGGATGATTCAGTGTGTGTGTGTGAGGATGATTCAGGGTGTGTATGAGAATGATTCAGGTTGTGTGTGAGGATGATTCAGGGTGTGTGTGAGGATGATTCAGGGTGTGTGTGAGGATGATTCAGGGTGTGTGTGTGAGGATGATTCAGTGTGTGTGTGTGAGGATGATTCAGGTTGTGTGAGGATGATTCAGGCTATGTGTGAGGATGATTCAGAGTGTGTGTGAGGATGATTCAGGTTATGTGTGAGGATGATTCAGGGTGTGTGTGAGGATGATTTAGGGTGTGTATGACGATGCTTCAGGGTGTTTGTGAGGATGATTCAGTGTGTGTGAGAATTATTCAGAGTGTGTGTGTGTGGTGATTATTCTTTATGTTTAGTAAGAAGTATTGTGATTGGTTGTTTGTTTCCCGCCTTGGGATATATGCTGTAATCTCATTGGTAGTTGATGTCATGTGATTTGTGGTGGCCATCTTAAATTCAGTTCTTTCCAGCCTTTAGTTGGGACTGGGTGTTGAAGATGTGCTACAGGATTTTTAAGTTAATAAAGCCTAGATTAGAAAGGCAAATCTATTCCTTATTTCAATTTATTAACTTATGTCAGAATGGAGCGATATCTTCAACCAGAACGATTCAATGCTGATCATTAGGTTCAATTACCTCCTCTGTGACTATTCAGCCTTTAGATAGGGCGTTTATTGCATCAATTTCTGCTGCATTTGCTCATGGCCTAAACAAAGCTATAGTTACGGCCCAAGTTAATGGGTTGGAAGTGAAGGCCCTTATAGATACGGGCAGTACCGAGAGTTTTATAAGTCTTCAGTTTGCAAAGGAGAAGCATTTGAAAATTTCGCCTGTTTCCTATCAGGTGTGTATGGCTCAGACGACTCTCACTTCACAAGTAGCTGGTTGTTGCCTTGTGAAATTGATTCTTCTAGGTAATACGTATACTGATATACGCCTATCTGTTTTGCCTAATCTCTGTGCGGATATTTTGATTGGTGATGATGTGCTTCAGTTACACGAGTCTCTTAGTCTTTCATTTGGAGGGACTAAGCCACCTTTATCTATTTGTGGATTAACCTCTTTATCCATTTCTCCATTATCACTTTTTTCCAATTTGATGCCGGATTGTAAGCCAATTGCTACCAAGTCAAGAAGGTATAGCAGTCAGGATAGAGAATTTATTAATTCTGAAGTTCAACGTCTCTTATTGGAAGGAATCATTGAACCTAGTTGTTCGCCTTGGCGGGCACAGGTAGTTGTCACGACTAACGAGAGACATAAGAAACGAATGGTGATAGACTATTCCCAAACTATTAATAGGTATACTCAATTAGATGCGTACCCTTTGCCTAAGATTGATGAGCTTATCAATAAAGTATCTCAGTATAAGGTTTTTAGCACTATTGACCTAAAAAGTGCTTATCATCAGATTCCTATTGTTAAGAAGGATCAACCATATACGGCCTTTGAGGCTGGTGGAAAGCTGTATCAGTTTTGCCGAATACCATTTGGTGTTATTAATGGTGTTGCTTGCTTTCAACGGACATTGGATGCTTTTATAAGTGATAACTCTCTCTCTGACACCTTTTCATACTTAGATGACATCACGGTGTGTGGCAAATCAAGGGTGGAGCATGATTCTAATTTAGAAAGATTCCTTCAAGCTGCGGAAAAAGTTGGTTTAACTTTCAATAAAGAGAAGTGTACCTTTTCGACCACTGAGGTAAATCTACTGGGGTATATTATCTCGGGAAACAAGATTAAACCAGACCCAGAACGTCTGCGACCATTGATTGATTTACCTTGTCCTACTAATTCTAAGGCTTTGCAACGAGTTGTTGGACTGTTTTCTTACTATTCTAATTGGATTGCAAATTTTTCACAGAAGATCCGGCCTCTTATTCGGGTTACGACATATCCTCTATCATGGGAGGCCAGGACATGTTTTGATAATTTTAAAAAGGATATCCTTGGAGCAGTTGTGCATTCTATTGATGAGTAGGTTCCTTTTGTGATTGAGACGGACGCTTCTGATTTTGCAATTGGGGCTACTCTGAACCAAAATGGAAGACCTGTGGCCTTTTTCTCACGTACCTTGAACAATAGTGAAAAAAGGCATTCTTCAATAGAGAAAGAGGCGTATACAATAGTAGAAGCACTGCGTAAATGGAGACATTATTTATCGGGGCGACATTTTACGTTGGTAACTGATCAAAAGTCTGTGTCCTTTATGTTTGATGTCAAACATTTTGGAAAGATTAAGAATGATAAAATAATGAGGTGGAGGATTGAGTTGGCATGTTACCATTTTGATATAGTTTATCGTCCGGGGAAGGATAATGTTGCTGCTGATGCGCTGTCGAGGGCTTATTGTTCTGTGATTCACGGAGATACGCTTATTAATCTTCACAATGCCTTATGCCATCCTGGGGTTACGAGGATGATACACTTCGTACGCAGTAAGAATTTGCCCTTTTCAGTTGAAGACGTCAAGCAGATGACTTCATCATGTTCTATCTGTGCTCGGTATAAACCGAATTTCTTTAAGCCTCAACGAGCTCATCTTATAAAGGCTACTTCTCCTTTTGAACGTTTGAGCGTTGATTTTAAGGGGCCTCTTCCTTCAACTACTCAAAACCGATATATATTTACTGTTGTGGATGAGTTTTCAAGGTTCCCTTTTGCTTTTCCTTGCGCAGATGTATCAGCTGCTACAGTTATCAAATGTCTGACTCAACTTTTTGTCATCTTTGGGATGCCTGCGTATATCCATTCGGATCAGGGAAGTTCTTTTATGTCTTCCCAGTTGAAGGAATACCTTCAGAGTTGGGGAATTTCTACTAGCAGAACTACCCCGTATAATCCCCAGGGTAATGGACAGTGCGAACGATACAATGGGGTGATCTGGAAGGCAGTTATGTTGGCTTTGACATCCCGGAACCTTAAGAATACACAGTGGGAAATGGTACTGCCTGATGCCCTGCATTCCATTAGATCATTGCTTTCAACGGCTACTAATGTGACCCCCCATGAAAGGCTCTTTAACTATCCGCGGAGATCTACTACGGGATATTCGGTACCTTCATGGCTTACTATGCAGGGACCTGTGCTGCTTCGACGCCATGTTAGATTGTCAAAATATGATCCTTTAGTGGAGGAGGTGGAGCTGTTGGAGGCAAATTCCCAATATGCTCATATTCGATTCCAAGATGGGAAAGAAAGTACCGTTTCAATTAAAGACTTGGCTCCTTGTGGTGGCCAGCCCTCTTCTGAGGATATTAACAATAGTCATGATTCAGATAATGTGGATGCTGTTACAGATACTACGAATATTTCCAAACCGACTGCAGATAATCATACTTCTATTAGTCAGCCCTCGATGGATGTTCATGACCGTCCCAGTTTACCTCCTGATGGGATTTCTAATCCGGAAACTGTTGAAAATCGGGATATGGATAGCCTTCCTGCAGAAGATACTTCTGTGTCTCCTGGTGTGGGAGGGCAAGGAATTTCACCAAGGTTAAGAAGGTCGACACGAACAAGATATCCGGTCGACCGATTGAAAATGGACTTTTAAATTGATAGTAATGTTTTAAAATTGTTGAAATATTATATTATTGTTTTAGTTGAGAGATACTTAATACTTATGTGCAATGTTACTATTTGTTGTTGCTCACTTAGTATTGTGTCATGTTGAATAGATTTATTTTGACTGTGCATAGTTTTAGTTGTAAATAATTAATTATAAATTGTAAAGGTTATTAGGTTGGAGTATATTTTAAAAGGAGGGGTGAATGTGGTGATTATTCTTTATGTTTAGTAAGAAGTATTGTGATTGGTTGTTTGTTTCCTGCCTTGGGATATATGCTGTAATCTCGTTGGTAGTTGATGTCATGTGATTTGTGGTGGCCATCTTAAATTCAGTTCTTTCCAGCCTTTAGTTGGGGCTGGGTGTTGAAGATGTGCTACAGGATTTTTAAGTTAATAAAGCCTAGATTAGAAAGGCAAATCTATTCCTTATTTCAGTGTGTGAGGATGATTCAGGGTCTGTGTGAGGATGATTCAGTCTGTGTGTGTGAGGATGATTCAGGGTGTGTGAGGATGATTCAGGGTTTGTGTGAGAATGATTCAGTGTGTGTGTGAGGGTGATTCAGGGTGTGTGTGAGGATGATTCAGGGTGTGTGAGGATGATTCAGGGTGTGTGTGAGGATGATTCAGGGTGCGTGTGAGGGTAATTCAGGGTGTGTGTGAGGATGATTCAGTGTGTGTCTGTGAGAATGATTCAGGGTGTGTGTGAGGATGATTCAGTGTGTGTGTGAGGATGAGTCAAGGTGTGTGTGGGGATGATTCAGGGTGTGTGTGTGAGGATGATTCAGGGTGTGTGAGGATCATTCAGGATTTGTGTGAGGATGATTCAGTGTGTGTGTGAGGATGATTCAGGGTGTGTGTGTGAGGATGATTCAGGGTGTATGTGAGGATGATTCAAGGTGTGTGTGGGGATGATTCAGGGTGTGTGTGTGAGGATGATTCAGGGTGTGTGTGTGAGGATGATTCAGGGTGTGCGTGAGGATGATTCAGGGTGTGTGTGTGAGGATGATTCAGGGTGTGTGTGAGGATGATTCAGGGTGTGTGTGGGGAGATGATTCAGTGTGTGTGTGAGGATGATTCAGGGTGTGTGTGAGGATGATTCAGGGTGTGTGTGAGGATGATTCAGGGTGTGTGTGAGGATGATTCAGGGTGTGTGTGAGGATGATTCAGGGTGTGTGAGGATGATTCAGGGTGTGTGTGAGGATGTTTCAGGGTGTTTGTGAGGATGATTCATGGTGTGTGTGTGAGGATGATTCAGGGTCTGTGTGAGGATGATTCAGGGTGTGTGTGAGGATGATTCAGGGTGTGTGTTTGAGGATGATTCAAGGTGTGTTTGAGGATGATTCAGGGTGTGTGTGTGGATAATTCATGGTCTGTGTGTGGATGATTCAGGGTGTGTGTGAGGATGATTCAAGTTGTGTGTGTGAGGATGATTCAGGGTGTGTGAGGATGATTCAGGGTGTGTGTGCGGATGAATCAGGGTGTGTGTGTGAGGCTGATTCAGGGTCTGTGCGTGGATGATTCAGGGTGTGTGTGAGGATGATTCAGGGTGTGTTTGAGGATGATTCAGGGTGTGTGTGAGGATGATGCAGGGTTTGTGTGAGGATGATTCAGTGTGTGTGTGTGAGGATGATTCAGGGTGTATAAGGATGATTAAGGGCGTGTGTGAGGATGATTCAGGGTGTGTGTGAGGATGATTCAGTGTGTGTGTGAGGATGATTCAGGGTGTGTAAGGATGATTCAGTGCGGGTGTGAGGATGATTCATGGTGTGTGTGAGGATGATTCAGGGTGTGTGAGGATGATTCAGGGTGTGTGTGGAGGGATGATTCAGGGTGTGTGTGAGGATGATTCAGGGTGTTTGTAAGGATGATTCAGTGTGTGTGAGGATGATTCAGGGTGTGAGTGAGGATGATTCAGAGTGTGTGCGAGGATGATTCAGGGTGTGTGTGAGGATGATTCAGGATGTGTGTGAGGATGATTCAAGGTGTGTGTGAGGATGGTTCAGGGTGTGTGTGAGGGTGATTCAGGGTTTGTGTGAGGATGATTCAGGATGTGTGTGAGGGTGATTCAGAGAGTGTGTGAGGATGATTCAGCGTCTGTGTGAGGATGATTCAGGGTGTGTGTTTGAGGATGATTCAGGGTGTGTGAGGCTGATTCAGGGTGTGTGAGGATTATTCAGAGTGTGTGTGAGGATGATTCAGGGTGTGTGTGAGGATGATTCAGGGTGTGTGGTGATGATTCAGGGTGTGTAAGGATGATTCAGGGTGTGTGTGAGGATGATTCAGGGTGTGTGTGTGAGGATGATTCAGGGTGTGTGGGGATGATTCAGGGTGTGTTTGTGAGGATGATTCAGTGTGTGTGTGTGAGGATGATTCAGGGTGTGTATGAGAATGATTCAGGTTGTGTGTGAGGATGATTCAGGGTGTGTGTGAGGATGATTCAGGGTGTGTGTGAGGATGATTCAGGGTGTGTGTGTGAGGATGATTCAGTGTGTGTGTGTGAGGATGATTCAGGTTGTGTGAGGATGATTCAGGCTGTGTGTGAGGATGATTCAGAGTGTGTGTGAGGATGATTCAGGTTATGTGTGAGGATGATTCAGGGTGTGTGTGAGGATGATTTAGGGTGTGTATGACGATGCTTCAGGGTGTTTGTGAGGATGATTCAGTGTGTGTGAGAATTATTCAGAGTGTGTGTGTGTGGTGATTATTCTTTATGTTTAGTAAGAAGTATTGTGATTGGTTGTTTGTTTCCTGCCTTGGGATATATGCTGTAATCTCGTTGGTAGTTGATGTCATTTGATTTGTGGTGGCCATCTTAAATTCAGTTCTTTCCAGCCTTTAGTTGGGGCTGGGTGTTGAAGATGTGCTGCAGGATTTTTAAGTTAATAAAGCCTAGATTAGAAAGGCAAATCTATTCCTTATTTCAGTGTGTGAGGATGATTCAGGGTCTGTGTGAGGATGATTCAGTCTGTGTGTGTGAGGATGATTCAGGGTGTGTGAGGATGATTCTGGATTTGTGTGAGGATGATTCAGGGTGTGTGTGAGGGTGATTCAGGGTGTGTGTGAGGATGATTCAGGGTGTGTGGGGATGATGCAGGGTGTGTGTGTGAAGTTGATTCAGGGTGTGTGTGAGGATGATTCAGGGTGTGTGTGAGGATGATTCAGTGTGTGTGTGTGAGAATGATTCGGGGTGTGTGTGAGGATGATTCAGGGTGTGTGTTTGGGGATGATTCAGGGTGTGTGTGAGGATGATTCAGGGTGTGTGTGAGGATGATTCAGGGTGTGTGTGTGGGGATGATTCAGGGTGTGTGTGTGAGGATGATTCAGGGTGTGTGTGGGGATGGTTCAGGGTGTGTGTGTGAGGATGATTCAGGGTGTGTGTGAGGATGATTCAGTGTGTGTGTTTGAGGATGATTCAGGGTGTGTGTGAGAATGATTCAGGGTGTGTGTGTGAGGATGATTCAGGGTGTGTGTGGGGATGATTTAGAGTGTGTGTGAGGATGGTTCAGGGTGTGTGTGAGGATGATTCAGGGTGTGTGTGAGGATGATTCCAGGTGTGTGTGAGAATGATTCAAGGTGTATGTGTGAGGATGATTCAGGATGTGTGTGAGGATGATTCAGGGGCTGTGTGAGGATGATTCAGGATGTCTGTGCCGATGATTCATGGTGTGTGTGAGGATGATTCAGTGTGTGTGAGGATGATTCAGGGTGTGTGTGTGAGGATGATTCAGGGTCTGTGTGAGGATGATTCAGTGTGTGTGTGTGAGGATGATTCAGGAAGTGTGTGGGGATGATTCAAGATGAGAGTGTGTGTGAGGATGATTCAGTGTGTGTGTGTGAGGATGATTCAGTGTGTGTGTGTGAGGATGATTCAGGGTGTGTATGAGAATGATTCAGGTTGTGTGTGAGGATGATTCAGGGTGTGTGTGAGGATGATTCAGGGTGTGTGTGAGGATGATTCAGGGTGTGTGTGTGAGGATGATTCAGTGTGTGTGTGTGAGGATGATTCAGGTTGTGTGAGGATGATTCAGGCTGTGTGTGAGGATGATTCAGAGTGTGTGTGAGGATGATTCAGGTTATGTGTGAGGATGATTCAGGGTGTGTGTGAGGATGATTTAGGGTGTGTATGACGATGCTTCAGGGTGTTTGTGAGGATGATTCAGTGTGTGTGAGAATTATTCAGAGTGTGTGTGTGTGGTGATTATTCTTTATGTTTAGTAAGAAGTATTGTGATTGGTTGTTTGTTTCCTGCCTTGGGATATATGCTGTAATCTCGTTGGTAGTTGATGTCATGTGATTTGTGGTGGCCATCTTAAATTCAGTTCTTTCCAGCCTTTAGTTGGGGCTGGGTGTTGAAGATGTGCTGCAGGATTTTTAAGTTAATAAAGCCTAGATTAGAAAGGCAAATCTATTCCTTATTTCAGTGTGTGAGGATGATTCAGGGTCTGTGTGAGGATGATTCAGTCTGTGTGTGTGAGGATGATTCAGGGTGTGTGAGGATGATTCTGGATTTGTGTGAGGATGATTCAGGGTGTGTGTGAGGGTGATTCAGGGTGTGTGTGAGGATGATTCAGGGTGTGTGAGGATGATTCAGGGTGTGTGTGTGAAGTTGATTCAGGGTGTGTGTGAGGATGATTCAGGGTGTGTGTGAGGATGATTCAGTGTGTGTGTGTGAGAATGATTCGGGGTGTGTGTGAGGATGATTCAGGGTGTGTGTTTGGGGATGATTCAGGGTGTGTGTGAGGATGATTCAGGGTGTGTGTGAGGATGTTTCAGGGTGTGTGTGTGGGGATGATTCAGGGTGTGTGTGTGAGGATGATTCAGGGTGTGTGTGGGGATGGTTCAGGGTGTGTGTGTGAGGATGATTCAGGGTGTGTGTGAGGATGATTCAGTGTGTGTGTTTGAGGATGATTCAGGGTGTGTGTGAGAATGATTCAGGGTGTGTGTGTGAGGATGATTCAGGGTGTGTGTGAGGATGATTCAGGGTGTGTGTGAGGATGATTCATGGTGTGTGTGAGGATGATTCAGGGTGTATGTGAGGATGATTCAGGGTGTGTGTGGGGATGATTTAGAGTGTGTGTGAGGATGGTTCAGGGTGTGTGTGAGGATGATTCAGGGTGTGTGTGAGGATGATTCCAGGTGTGTGTGAGAATGATTCAAGGTGTATGTGTGAGGATGATTCAGGATGCGTGTGAGGATGATTCAGGGGCTGTGTGAGGATGATTCAGGATGTCTGTGCCGATGATTCATGGTGTGTGTGAGGATGATTCAGTGTGTGTGAGGATGATTCAGGGTGTGTGTGTGAGGATGATTCAGGGTCTGTGTGAGGATGATTCAGTGTGTGTGTGTGAGGATGATTCAGGAAGTGTGTGGGGATGATTCAAGATGAGAGTGTGTGTGAGGATGATTCAGTGTGTGTGTGTGAGGATGATTCAGGGTCTGTGTGAGGATGATTCAGTGTGTGTGTGTGAGGATGATTCAGGAAGTGTGTGGGGATGATTCAAGATGAGAGTGTGTGTGAGGATGATTCAGTGTGTGTGTGTGAGGATGATTCAGGGTCTGTGTGAGGATGATTCAGGGTGTGTGTGTGAGGATGATTCAGGGTCTGTGTGAAGATTATTCAGGGTTTGTTTGTGAGGATGATTCAGGGTGTGTGTGTGAGGATGATTCAGGTTCTGTGTGAAGATTATTCAGGGTTTGTGTGTGAGGATGATTCAGGGTGTGTGAGGATGATTCAGGATGATTGTGAGGATGATTCAGGGTCTGTGTGAGGATGATTCAGGGTTTGTGTGAGGATGTTCAGGTGTGTGAGGATGATTCAGGATGTCTGTGCCGATGATTCATGGTGTGTGTGAGGATGATTCAGTGTGTGTGAGGATGATTCAGGTTGTGTGTGTGAGGATGATTCAGGGTCTGTTGAGTGTGTGGTTTCAATTGCAGTTATACTGAATAACAGGACACAGACTACAGAAGTACGTAAACAGGTCTTTATTGATTGAGGGTCAGGGCTGAACTGGGATACACTTTGCTCTGCAGGGTTTATATACCGGTGTGGTCACCACCGGTACTACAATGTACAGGAGCCATCAAAAAGTAGTCCATCACCTTAAGGTATCCTCTTAAGGTGGTACAGGTTACATACACTACATTTCCTCCCCTTTTAGCTTAACAGTGTACACCCCAAATTAAACATTACATGGATAACATATATACAATTTACACACAAAACTGTTCAAGATTCAGTCTCTGAGGAGGCCTCCTGATCCGGGCCGGATAACGCCTTTCAGGGGTCTCTGGTTCTCGTTGCTGGGGTGACTCATCCACTTGATCTCCTATGGATTGAACATCATCAGGTACGTTCGAGTCTGAGGTAGATGCTACAGGCTCAATAATTTCTTCAACTGGTGTCTGCCGTAGACATGGGGTCGACCCTTGTTATAGATTCCACAAGTTGGTCAGCATGACGTCGTATTACGTTCTCTCCAACGTCTACCGTGTACATCAAGGGTCCTTGTCGTGCACGAATTGTTCCAGGTTGCCATTTATCATCCCTATAGTCCCTGGCCAACACTGGTTGTCCTATTTCGAAACAACGAGTGGCTTTGTTATTTACATGCTGGAATTGCTTGTTTTCGACTTCCCTTCGCACATTGGGTTTTAACAAATCCAACCGGGACCGCAACCTTCTGTTATAGAACATTATGGCAGGGCTTTGATTTGTCACTGCATGCGTGGCGTTTCGATACGCCATCAGGAAATTGTCCACCTTGTGTTGTAGTGGAATATGGTCTTCACTCATGGCCTTTATCACCTTTTTGAACGTTTGTACAAATCTCTCGACCAACCCATTTGTAGCCGGATGATATGGGGCAGATGTATAGTGTTTCACCCCATTCTTTTTCATGAATTTCTGGAATTCTTCTGACACGAACTGTGGTCCGTTGTCTGAACATATTTGCTCCGGCAACCCATTCCTTGCAAATATGGTTCTTAGAACTGCGATCGTCTTCTCAGAGGTAGTGGTCGACATCTTAATCACTTCTGGCCATTTAGAATGTGCGTCTACTGCTATCAAAAACATGGAATCCATGAATGGACCTGCAAAGTTGATATGCACACGTTGCCATGGGGCTGAAGGCCATTCCCACGGATGCAGCGGTGCAATTGGAGGTGCGTTTTGAACTTTTTGGCACCCTGAGCAGCTTTTAGTCAGATCCTCTATTTGTTTGTCGATACCTGGCCACCACACATAAGCCCTAGCAAGGCTTTTCATCTTGACTCCCCCCCAGATGACCTTCGTGCAATTCTTTCAGAACTCTCTCTCTTAATTTCGGAGGAATAATCACCCTTGTTCCATACATCAATGTTCCTTGACATACGGACAGCTGTTCTCGTCTGGCTGAGAATGCTGGTAACAGTGGTTCGCCATGTGCTGGCCATCCCTTCACTGCCAAGTCGTAGACCCGAGACAGTGTCGGGTCATTTCGGGTCTCTCTCTCAATACCCGCATTGGTGACTGGTAAGCATTCGATGATGGTCGAGTGAAATATCTCTACAGGGTCAACTGCCGGTGCCTCTTCCGCTGTAGGTAGTGGCAGGCGCGACAGCCCATCAGCATTACCATGTTGCTTTGTACCTTTGAATTCAATATCATATTGATGTGCCCCTAGGAAAAGGGACCATCTCTGAAGCCTCTGCGCCGTCATTACCGGAACACTCTTCTTAGGGTTGAAAATGGAAACCAACGGCTGGTGATCTGTCAGCAGCGTAAACTTTTGGCCTTGCAGGCAATGGTTAAATTTCTTAACTCACCACATGAGGCTGAGAGCCTCCCTATCTATCTGAGCATAGTTGCGCTCAGCAGAGGTCAATGATCTGGATGCGAAAGCGACTGGCCTTTCCGAGCCATCTGGAAACTTATGTGAGAGCACTGCCCCAATACCATATGGAGAAGCATCACAAGCTAAGCGAATAGGTAGCGTTGGGTTAAAGTGAGCCAACACTTCCTTAGAGGTGATCAGTGCCTTGCTCTTTTGAAAAGCCCGCTTACAATCATCGCTCCACTTCCATGGTATTCCCATTTGCAGAAGAGTGTTTAGTGGGTGTAACACCGTGGATGAATTTGGAAGAAACTTGTGGTAATAGTTAACCAACCCAAGGAACGACCTCAACTGGGATACATTTTCTGGTGCAGGAGCTTTTACAACAGCTTCAATCTTGTCAGGTGACTTATGGAGCCCCTCCCGGTCAATGACGTGGCCGCAGTACGAGATTCGCTTTTGAAAGAACTCGCATTTCTGGCGATTAACTCTGAGCCCATATTCTTTCAATCTGATGAGCACCTGCTCCAAATTTGCGAGGTGATCGTTATCGTTATCTCCTGTAATCAGGATGTCATCCAGGTAGCATTGTGTGCCTGGAATTCCCTGCAATACCTGCTCCATGGCCCTTTGCCAAATCGCTGGAGCTGATGCCACTCCAAAAACCAGTCTATTATACCAATATAAGCCCTTATGCGTGTTGATCGTGAGAAACTGACGTGACGCTTCATCAACTTCCATCTGTAGGTACGCCTGCGCCAGGTCTATCTTAGTGAAGTGTTTCCCGCCAGACAGCGAAGCGAAGATATCTTCAATCCGCGGAAGTGGATATTGCACCGTGTGAAGAACCGGATTAACGGTGATCTTGAAATCGCCACGGATGCGAACCTTCCCAGGTTCCCCCGGCTTGTTGCTCAACGAACGCTTCATGACAGGAACAATGGGTGTAGCCCATTTGCTCCAGGCCACCTTGGACAGTACCCCTGAACGTTCTAGCCCTTCCAGCTCTGCTTCCACAGCAGGTCGTATCGCATAAGGCATCGGTCTGGCTTTGAAAAATTTTGGGTTTGCATGTTCTTCAACCTTGATGGTTGCCGTAATTCCTTTCAGTGTTCCAAGTCCCTGTTGGAACACTTCCTTAGCATCGTCTAAGATTTTGGACAGTCGTTTAGGTTTGACGTCGTCCTCCTTACAGGCATCTACAGTCAGTGGTTGTATGGAATGCCAGTCCACATTTATTCTCCGGATCCATTCCCGTCCCAGTAGTGGCAGACCTCCATCAGGTAACACATACAAGTCCATTTTCTGACTTTCTTTACCATTGTAGACCACGTTTACTTTTATCTTCCCTTTGGGGTATACTATTTGCCCCGTGTATGTTTTCAATACAATCTCCGTATCCCTCAGGGGAATGTGCGAGAATAACCTTTTGTAATCATGCTTATTCATGACCATTAATGCCGACCCAGTGTCCAATTCCATCTTCACTTGGACTCCTGCAATCCAAAGCATGACCCAGATAGTTTGGTGGTCTGCTGTGTTACCCACATTATGTATTTTCAGACAACCCAGTTGCTTACTGCTGGAGTCTGAATCCGTTTTCTGTTCATCCGAACTGTTCTCTGTCACCTTGTGTACTTTTTTGTACTTCTCCTGCGGTGACTTCTTGCTGCTGGTTTTCTTTCTGGATCGGCATACTCTCGCTATGTGACCAAGTTTGCCACATTGCCTGCATTCTTTATCTTTGAACCAGCACTGGTTCTGGTCATGCATTGTCCTTCCACAACGATAGCACTTTACTGTGCCCAATGCCATTTCATTGGTGCTGAATTCCAATGGCCTTTGCTGTATCTCTGCAGCGCCCCATGCTGCTGCCTCGTGGGATGCTGCAATGCTGAAAGCTTTGTCCAGCGTAAGGTCTTTTTCCTCTAGCAGTCGTTTCTGGGTTCCTTCCCTGAGGAGCCCACACACAAACTTATCTCTCAGTGCGTCTGCTAGTCCTGTTCCGAACTGGCAGTACTTTGATAACTTGCGCAGTTCTGTTAGGAATTCAGTGTTGTTTTCTGCTTTCAGTTGAATTCTTTTGTAGAATTTAAATCATTCCGCTATCAGCAGCGGCGTGGGGTTTAAATGCTCCTGCAGGATAGTAACAATATCCGCGAAACTCTTTCCTACCGGTTTGTCTGGTGTTACAAGGTTCCTTAATAACCCATACGTCTTCGCACCCATTGAGTTTAATAGGGTTAGTGCTTTCTTATCATCCGGTACCTCATTTGTTGTACAGTAAACTTCGATGCGTTCCACATAAGTGGCCCAATCTTCCACATCATTATCAAAGCAGTGATGTTACCTGTTTTTGGCATCCTTGCTGAGTTTCTCCTTCCCCTTTGGATATTATTTTTTTTCCAAGATGGCGGCTTTTCCCGCGCTTGGCGGCTTTTCCCGCGCTTGTCTTCTTCCCCCGCCGACTCAAAATGGCGATTTCCACGCTGTTGCCGTCCACGCCTCCCAGCGGTCCTTTATTTTCCCCTGCGTTGCTGCTCTTGTTCCCCCGCCGCTCCCGCGGTCCCTGTGGCCATAAACGCTGTTCTGGCTGCTGCGCGTCTCTGCCCGATTGCAGTCCGGCCCCTGACACCAGCTGCGGTCGTGTTCTCCGTCCTTTTCATCGTTTTCCCTCCCCTTCTCCCCTGACAACTCGGCCGACATCCCCCCCGTGCCGCTCCATCGGGCTTACCCGCCACTGTCGTAGAAGGGATGCTCACTGATGCTTGACTTCGTGGTCAGCAAACCAACCCGGGTTTCCGATGGCCTCCCGTGCGATGCAGGATGTTGAGGGCGGATGCCCTTTTTCGACGCCCGTTTCTGAGGCTGAAGCTTCCTTTGATGCAAAACTGCCGCAAGGTAAGATCAGACTCATCGCCACTGTTGAGTCTGTGGTTTCAATTGCAGTTATACTGAATAACAGGACACAGACTACAGAAGTATGTAAACAGGTCTTTAGTGATTGAGGGTCAGGGCTGAACTGGGATACACTTTGCTCCGCAGGGTTTATATACCGGTGTGGTCACCACCGGTACTACAATGTACAGGAGCCATCAAAAAGTAGTCCATCACCTTAAGGTATCCTCTTAAGGTGGTACAGGTTACATACACTACAGGGTCTGTGTGAGGATGATTCAGGGTGTGTGTGTGAGGATGATTCAGGGTTTGTGTGTGAGGATGATTCAGGGTGTGTGTGTGAGGATGATTCAGGGTGTGTGTGTGAGGATGATTCAGGGTCTGTGTGAAGATTATTCAGGGTTTATGTGTGAGGATGATTCAGGGTGTGTGAGGATGATTCAAGATGATCGTGAGGTTGATTCAGGGTCTGTGTGAGGATGATTCAGGGTGTGTGTGTGAGCATGATTCAGGATGTGTGTGGGGATGATTCAAGATGAGAGTGTGTGTATTTGTGATGATGATTCAGGTTGTGTGTGTGGGGCGGCATGACACACACACACACCACCCTGAATCATACACACACACACGGGATTTGATTGATGATCAATGCCAGTAATATCCTTAACCCTATCTATATATATAAACGGATACTTCTTTCTGTCTGTCTGTCTGTCTATCTGTCTGTCTATCTGTCTGTCTGTCCTCACGTGTGCGTCTGTCCGGCTATGCGCTCGAAAGTTATAGAGCGTACCTACGCGTGCGTTACGTCAAAAGAAAGCTTACGGTTCCGAAACGGTCGTAAGCGTATTTACGTTTCGGACGGGTGAAAATCGCGCCCGCGGTATCCAAGAAACGTTCAACATTCCGCTCATTATCCACTCATTACCATAGAGTGACATTGAGGTCGACGAATTGTACGGTCAAGCGACCTGACGGTCAACCAATCGTACGGTCGAGCAACCCGATGGTCGACCAATCAATGCGTGGCGGGGGCGGGTTCTTCGCATGTGCGGCCGGGCCCTCCTAGAGTCGAGTGACAGGACCATTGACCAATCCTACGCTTCGGTGACATGACGATCGACCAATCAGTGTGTGTGTGGGCGGGCCTTATCGTTCTGAACTGAGGTGAGTGGCCGCCATCTTTATTCTCACCTTCTGTGTGTTTATTGTCTGGGTGGGGCCTAATCCTTCAGAGACTATAAATACATTAGCTTAGCCTTCTTTCATCAACAAAGAGACGGACACTGGCCTGAGTACACGTGAGTCACTTGGAGGATTGAGAAGTGAGTGAAATTTCTGTTGTTTTGTTAGGACCGATTCTTTTTTTTTTTAAATGTGTAAAACTTTAAAAAACAATGAAGATGGCCTCCCATCTTCTTAACACCCGTTTTAAAAAAAAGATTTGTTTGGTTTTTTTCACCAACACTGCGCTGCGTGTTCGTTCTCCGTGGCAGCTTTTAAAAACTTTAAAAAACTTTCAAGATGGCCTCCCATCTTCTTAAAAGCCATTTAAAAAAAAAATATTTGTTTGGTTTTTTTCACCAACACTGCGCTGCGCGTTCGTTCTCTGTGGCAGCTTTTTAAAAGCTTTAAAAAACTTTCAAGAAGGCCTCCCACCTTCTTAACAGCCATTTAAAAAAAAAAATATTTGTTTGGTTTTTTTCACCAACACTGCGCTGAGCGTTCGTTCTCCGTGGCAGCTTTTTAAAAACTTTAAAAAACTTTCAAGATGGCCTCCCATCTTCTTAACAGCAGTTTAAAAAAAAAAAATTTTTTTTTGGTCTTTCCCTGACCCCCTCAAAACCCTCCTCCCTCTCCCTCCCCCGCCCCCCCTCTCCCTGACTCCCTCTCCCCTGACTCCCTCCCTACCCCCTGACTCCCTCCCTACCCCCCTTCTCTCTCCCTGCCCCCTCTCACCCTGCCCCGCCCCCCCACCCTGCCACCCCCTCTCCCTGCCACTCTCCCTGCCCCCCTCTCCCTGCCCCCCCTCCCTGCCCCCCTCTCCCTGCACCCCCCTCTCCCTGCCCCCACTCTCCCTGCCCCCCCTCCCTGCCCCCCCTCTCCCTGCACCCCCTCCCTGCCCCTCTCCCTGCCCCCTCTCTCCCTGCCGCCCCTCTCCCTGCCCCCCTCTCCCTGCACCCCCCCTCTCCCTGCCCCCCTCTCCCTGCCTCCCCCTCTCCCTGCCCCCCTATCCCTGCCCCCCTCTCCCTGTCCCCCTCCCTGCCCCCCCTCTCCCTGCCCCCCTCTCCCTGCCCCCCACCCCCCTCTCCCTGCACCCCCCTCCCTGCCCCCCTCTCTGCCCCCCCCTTTCCCTGCGCCCCCTCCCCCTGCCCCACCCCTCTCCCTGCCCCCCCTCTCCCTGCCCCCCCTCCCTGCCCCCCTCTCCCTGCCCCCCTCTCCCTGCCGCCCCTCTCCCTGCCCCCCCTCTCCCTGCACCCCCCTCTCCCTGCCCCCCCTCCCTGCCTACCCCTCTCCCTGCCCCCCCTATCTCTGCCCCCCTCTCCCTGCCCCCCCTCCCTGCCCCCCTCTCCCTGCCCCCCTCTCCCTGCCCCCCCGCCCCCCTCTCCCTGCACCCCCCTCCCTGCACCCCCTCTCTCTGCCCCCCTTTCCCTGCGCCCCCTCCCCCTGCCCCACCCCTCTCCCTGCCCCCCTTCTCCCTGCCCCCCCTCCCTGCCCCCCCTCTCCCTGCCCCCCCTCCCTGCCCCCCCGCCCCCTTCCCTGCCCCCCTCTACCTGCCCCCCTCCCTGCCCCCCCTGCCCCCCTCTGCCTGCCCCCCTGCCTGCCCCCCTCTGCCTGCCCCCCTCTGCCTGCCACCCCTCTGCCTGCCAGCCCTCT
This sequence comes from Somniosus microcephalus, assembly GCF_052327205.1. Lineage (NCBI taxonomy): Eukaryota > Metazoa > Chordata > Chondrichthyes > Squaliformes > Somniosidae > Somniosus > Somniosus microcephalus. Next base: position 63,777,015 of record NC_140997.1, on the reverse strand, counting down.
GCCTGCCCCACTTCTGCCTGCCCCCCCTCTGCCTGCCCCCCTCTGCCTGCCTCCCCCTCTGCCTGCCCCACTCTCTGCCTGCGCCCCCCTGCCTGCCCCCTCTGCCTGCCCCCCCTCTGCCTGCCCCCCCCTGCCTGCCCCCCTCTGCCTGCCCCCCCTCTGCCTGCCCCCCTCTCCCTGCCCCCCTCTCCCTGCACCACCCCTCCCTGCCCCCCTCACTGCCCCCCCTTTCCCTGCCCCCTCTCCCTGCCCCCCTCCTCCCTGCCCCCCTCTCCCTGCACCACCCCTCCCTGCCACCCCTCACTGCCCCCCCTTTCCCTGCCTCCCCTCTCCCTGCCCCCTTCTCCCTGCCCCCCTCTCCCTGCCCCCCCTCCCTGCCCCCCCTCCCTGCCCCCTCTCCCTGCCCCCTCTCCCTGCCCCCCCTCTCTCCCTGCCCCCCCTCTCCCTGCCCCCTCTCTCCCTGCCCACCTCTTTCCCTGCCCCCTTCTCTCTCCCTGCCCCCCACTCTCTCCCTGCCCCCCCTCTCTCCCTGCCCCCCCTCCCTGCCCCCCCTCTCTCCCTGCCCCCCCTTTCTCCCTGCACCCTCTCACCCTGCCCCCCCTCTCTCCCTGCCCCTCCCTGCCCCCCCCTCTCCCCGCCCCCCCTGCCCCCTCTCCCTGCCCCCCTCCCTGCTCCCCCCTCTCCCTGCCCCCTCTCCCTGCCCCCCTCCCCCTGCACCCCCTCTCCCTGCCTCCCCCCTCTCTCCCTGCCCCCCCTCTCTCCCTGCCCCCCCCTCCCTGCCCCCCACCCTGCCCCCCCTCCCTCCCCCCTCCCTGCCCCCCTCTCCCTGCCCCCCTCTCCCTGCCCCCACTCTCCCTGCCCCCCTCCCTGCCACCCCCTCTCCCTGCCCCCCTCTCCCTGCCCCCCTCTCCCTACCGCCCTTTCCCTGCCACCCCCTCTCCCTGCCTCCCCTCTCCCTGCCCCCCTCTCCCTGCCCTCCTCTCCCTGCCCCCCCTCTCCCTGACCCCCCTCCCTGCCCCCCCTCCCTGCTCCCCCCTCTCCCTGCACCCACTCTCCCTGCTCCCCCCCTCCCTGCCCCTCCTCTCCCTGCCCCCCCCGCCCTGCCCCCCTCTCCCTGCACCCCCCTCTCCCTGCCCCCCCTCTCCCTGGTCCCCCCTCTCCCTGCTCCCCTCTCAATTTTTACAATTTTTTTTTTTTTTACAATTTAAATCGCTTTATTGGCATGATAAGTTACATCTTATGTTGCCAAAGCATCAAAATACATTTATGGTTTAGCACATAAACGCAGTTCTATTCATACAGTGTATAAACAGGTATATCCCTGAGTGTATAAATATACATTCGCATTGTTTATATATATTTTTTTCTTAGTTTACTGGTTGTCCCTCTGTTCATGGCAAGCTGTAACATAGTGCCTCCCCTCTCCCTGCCCCCCTCTCCCTGCCCCCCCTCGCTGCCCCACTGTACCTGCCCCCCTCTCCCTGCCCCCCTCTCCCTGCCCCCCATCTCCCTGCCCCCCTCTCCCTGCCCCCCTCTCCCTGCCACCCCCTCTCCCTGCCCCTCCTCTCCCTGCCCCCCCCGCCCTGCCCCCCTCTCCATGCACCCCCCTCTCCCTGCCCCCCCTCTCCCTGGTCCCCCCTCTCCCTGCTCCCCTCTCCCTCCCCCCTCTCCCTGCCCCCCTCGCTGCCCCACTGTCCCTGCCCCCCTCTCCCTGCCCCCCTCTCCCTGCCCCCCATCTCCCTGCCCCCCTCTCCCTGCCCCCCTCTCCCTGCCACCCCCTCTCCCTGCCCCCCCTCTCCCTGCCCCCCTCCCTGCCCCCCCCTCCCTGCCCCCCCCTGCCTGCCGCCCTCTGCCTGCCCCCCTCTGCCTGCCCCCCTCTGCCTGCCCCCCTCTCCCTGCCCCCCTCTCCCTGCCCCCCCTCCCTGCCCCCCTCTCCCTGCACCCCTCTCCCTGCACCCCCTCTCCCTGCCCCCCCTCCCTGCCCCCCTCTCCCTGCTCCCCCCTCTCCCTGCCCCCCTCTCCCTGCCCCCCCTCTCCCTGCCCCCCCTCTCTCCCTGCCCCCCTCTCTCCCTGCCCCCTCCTCTCTCCCTGACCCCCTCTCTCCCTGCCCCCCCTCTCCCCCTGCCCCCTCTCTCCCTGCCCCCCTCTCTCCCTGCCCCCTCTCTCTCCCTGCCCCCCTCTCTCCCTGGCCCTGCCTCTCTCCCTACCCCCCTCTCTCCCTGCCCCCCTCTCTCCCTGACCCCCCTCTCTCCCTGCCCCCCTCTCCCTGCCCCCCCTCTCCCTGCCCCCCTCTCTCCCTGCCCCCTCTCTCCCTGCCCCCCCTCTCCCTGCCCCCCTCTCTCCCTGCCCCCCCTCTCTCCCTGCCCCCCCCTCCCTGCCCCCCGTCTCTCCCTGCCCCCTCTCTCCCTGCCCCCCCCTCCCTGCCCCCCTCTCTCCCTGCCCCCCTCTCTCCCCGCCCCCCCTCTCTCCCAGCCCCCCCTCTCTGCCCCCCTCTCCCTGCCCCCCTCTCCCTGCCCCCCCTCCCTGCCCCCCTCTCCCTGCCCCCCCTTCCCTGCCCCCCCTCTCCCTGCCCCCCTCTCTCCCTGGCCCCCCTCTCCCTGCCCTCCTCTCCCTGCCCCCCCTCCCTGCCCCACCCTCCCTGCCCCCCCTGCCCCCCCTGCCTGCCCCCCTCTCCCTGCCCCCCTCTCCCTGCACCCCCCTCTCCCTGCACCCCCCTCTCCCTGCACCCCCCTCTCCCTGCCCCCCCTCTCCCTGCCCCCCTCTCCCTGCCCCCCCTCTCCCTGCACCCCCACTCTCCCGGCCCCCCCTCTCCCTGGCCCCCCCTCTCCCTGCCCCCCCTCCCTGCCCCCCCTCTCCCTGCCTCCCCCCTCTCCCTGCCCCCCCTCTCCCTGCCGCCCCCCCTCTCCCTGCCCCCCACTCTCCCTGCCCCCCCTCTCCCTGCCCCCCCTCTCCCTGCCCCCCCTCTGCCTGGCCCCCCCTGCCTGCCGCCCCCTCTGCCTCCCCCCCTCTGCCTGCCCCCCTCTGCCTCCCCCCCTCTCCCTGCCCCCCCTCCCTGCCCCCCCTCTCCCTGCCTCCCCCCTCTCCCTGCCCCCCCTCCCTGCCTCCCCCCTCTCTCCCTGCCTCCCCCCTCTCTCCCTGCCTCCCCCCTCTCTCCCTGCCTCCCCCCCCCCTCCCTGCCCCCCCTCTCTCCCTGGCCCCCCCCTCCCTGCCCTCCCTCTCTCCTTGCCCCCCCTCTCTCCTTGCCCCCCTCTCTCCTTGCCCCCCCTCTCTCCTTGCCCCCCCTCTCCTCCCTCTCCCCCCCCCACAGACACACACACACACACTCATTTGTATATAGAAAACTCATTTTTTTTTTTCATAACAGAATGCCCCCAAGAAAACGTACAAGACTTGGACGCAAACCTTCCGATGCTTCCCAGAAAAAGGAACAGAGAGCTGCTGAAACTGAGCAGCAGAGACAGGCTCGCCGTCACGCTGATCAGGCCAGACATGCTGCTGCTAGATCAGCTGAGACTTCTGAACATTCTGAGGGATGCCTTACTGCTGACAGACAAAGACATGCCGATGCCACTGCCTCAGAGACTCCTCAGCAGAGTCAGGCACGTCAACATTCTGATCGGGCGGCCCATGCCCGAGCCAGAGCCTCCGAGACTCCTCAGCAGAGTCAGGCACGTCAACATTCTGATCGGGCGGCCCATACCCGAGCCAGAGCCTCCGAGACTCCTCAGCAGAGTCAGGCACGTCGCCAATCCGATGGTAGACGCAGGGCTATTGCCACATCTGACATTTGGAATCATTGGGTCGAAGCAGCCTTCTCCTATACACCCACCATCGATTATGAAGCAGACCACACACTCATCATTGGCAACATGAGCGTCATTTGCCGTCACTGTGGCGCTCTGAAGTGGGAAGGAGAAATTGCTGGGATATGCTGCAATGGAGGAAAGGTTAAACTTCCAACACTAACAGCTCCGCCTGAACCCCTACACCCACTTCTGTTCGGCCGAAATCCAGCTTCAACACATTTCCTCACTCACATCAGAAAGTACAACAACTGCTTTGCAATGACCTCTTTTGGTGCAAACAGAGTGCGGGAATCAGGATTTTCCCCAACTTTTAAAGTTCATGGACAGGTGTACCATACAGTTGGCTCACTACTTCCTCTCCCAAATGAAAGACCTCAGTTTCTGCAAATCTACTTCTTGGGTGACGACGAAGAGCAAGCCAATCGCCGCAGGGAAGCTGCTGTTCTGCCCGCACAACAACACCAAATCAAGCAAACAACTTTGATTGAGTTACAGCGGATGCTTCATGACCAAAACCCATATGTTAAGACTTTTAAAACAGCCATCGAAGAAACAACAAATGAAGACCTTAAAGTTGTCATCAAAGCTGACAAGACTCCTGCAGGTGAACATGAGCGACGCTTCAATGCTCCGACCACCAATGAGGTAGCCATTGTCATTGTGGGCCAAGAATTTGACCACCGGGACATTGTCTTGCATATTAGAGGTGGTCCACTCAAAAGAATTTCTGAGCTTCACAGGTCATATGATCCTCTGCAATACCCGCTTTTGTTTTGCCATGGGGAAGATGGATACGATGTCTATAACAAGATCCCACATGTTGACCCCGAAACTGGTGTGCCACCTACAGCCCAAAGGCAAAAGATGGTTTCTGCCGTGGAATTCTATTCATACAGGCTGATGGAACGACAAACTGCTTCAAACCACCTGCTTCAGTGTGGACAACTTCTGCAGCAGTTCCTCACTGACATGTTTGCGAAAATAGGAGAGCGGCTTAATTGGTTCTGGCATAACCAAAATCATTTGAGAGTCACAGACTATATACACTTACGAGATGCTGTGGCCAATGATGGCAACACTGAGGACATTGGTCAACTGGTCATCCTACCATCCACCTTCGTTGGAGGTCCTAGGTACATGCATGAGCACACGCAAGATGCCATGACCTATGTCAGAAACTATGGCAGACCTGACCTCTTCATCACCATGACTTGCAATCCCCAATGGCAGGAGTTCCCACCCAAAGCTGGTACTGAAAGGCATGACCTCATAGCACGGGTCTTCAACCTCAAAGTTAAAAAACTGCTCAAACTGCTGACTGCGGGCAAACTTTTTGGTGCACACAATTGCTACATGTACAGCATTGAGTGGCAGAAGAGAGGACTTCCTCATGTTCATCTGTTACTCTGGCTTCAGGCAAAGATTCGCCCCAATCAAGTTGATTCCTTCATTTCTGCAGAGCTACCCGATAAGGACCAGGATCCAGTCCTGTTTGATGTTGTTGTAAAACATATGATTCACGGTCCTTGTGGACGACACAACCCTTTTTCTCCCTGCATGAAAAACAATGCATGTACAAAACGGTACCCAAAGCCACTCCGCGAAGAAACTCAGCATGGGGATGATGGCTATCCTTTGCACAGGAGAAGGGGCAAAGAGAGTGGAGGTTTCAGCACTGAGATAAGAATGCAAACTAAAAAATCTAGCCACTCGACTCAACCTGGTCCGTCAACTCAGACAACACACCAAAGACAGACATTTGAAGTTGACAACCGTTGGATTGTTCCTTACTGTCCACTCCTATCCAGGCTCTTCAAATGTCACATCAATTTGGAGTACTGCCACTCAGTTAAGTCTATCAAATATGTGTGCAAGTACCTCCATAAGGGCAGTGATCAAGCTGTCTTTGATCTTGAAGCGGCTGGACAGCAGAATCAAAATGATGAGATCACCACACATCTGATGGGCCGTTACATCTGCAGCAATGAGGCAGCCTGGCGAACTTTTGGATTTGACATCCACAACCGTTACCCCACTGTCACTAAATTGGATGTTCACTTGGAAAATGGAGAAAGGGTTTTATTCTGACCTGAAAATGCCAGCCAACGTGCCGAGCAACCTCCAAAGACAAAACTTACAGCATTCTTTCAGTTGTGCCAAACGAATGACTTTGCTAAGACACTTCTCTATCATCAGGTGCCGAAGTACTACACATGGCAGACAAACAAAACATGGCGGCCTCGGCGCCCTGGAGCAGGTCAGAAGGAAGTTCCTGGTCATACAGGGGTGTACTCATCAGATGCACTTGGCAGAGTCTACACGGTGCATCCAAACAACAGGGAGTGCTTTCACCTTCGTCTACTCCTCCATCAGGTTGCTTGCCCCACATCATTTAATGACCTCAAGACTGTCGATGGCCGTCTCTGTGAGTCTTTTCAAGAAGCTTGCCACATGAGAGGATTCATTGAGGGTGACAGTCATTGGGATGCGACGATGAAAGAAGCTGCTCTGTGTTACCCTGCCAATCGCCTACGGAAACTCTTTGCCCTTATAATTGCCTTCTGCACACCTTCCAACCCAAAGCAATTGTGGGCAGATCACAAAGACTGCCTCACAGAAGACATCTTACGCCAACTCGCCAGAGCCAACCCCACAATGGCACTCAACTACACTGTTGCGATGTACAATCAGGCATTGATCCTTTTGGAGGACCAGACTTTGAAATTGGCTGGCAAGTCTCTGACTCAGTTGAACCTTCCATCTCCCAATAGGAATGATTCTCCAGGTCTCAGCAGAGAGGTCCTCAGAGAAACCACCTACAATGTTGAGGAACTGACTTCCTTTGTTACAGTCACTGAGCCTAAATTGCTTCCAGAGCAGAAACAGACTTACAGGTTGCTCCTCGATATGGTGCAAAACAACACTCCTGGCATTATCTTCCTCGATGCCCCTGGTGGAACAGGAAAGACATTCCTGATCAATCTTTTGCTGGCCACGCTTCGCTCTAAGGGATTCATTGCACTGGCTGTTGCCTCATCAGGAATCGCTGCAACTCTTCTGCAAGGAGGTCGCACTGCCCACTCAACCTTTGCTCTGCCTCTGGATCTGACAAGACAAGAAGAACCAGTGTGTCGCATTAGCAAAGGAACTGGTGCTGCTGAGATGCTTCAAAAGTCTCGATTGATTGTGTGGGATGAGTGTACAATGGCCCACAAGAGGGCACTTGAAGCACTCAACAGAACTCTTCAAGATCTGAGAGGCAACGATATCCTGATGGGTGGCATCACCTTGTTGCTGGCAGGTGATTTCTGCCAAATCCTGCCAGTTGTCCCCAGAGGAACAGCAGCGGATGAAATCAATGCATGTCTCAAGAAATCCCATCTGTGGCCATATGTGCAAACAGTCCATTTGACGACAAACATGCGTGTTCATATGCATGGTGATGAGATGTCAGAATCGTTTGCGCGACTTCTACTACAATTGGGAGAAGGGAAGTTGCCCATTGACAGCAGTCGACAAATCACAATTCCTCCAGACTTTGGCACTCAAGTAAAAACAGTTGATGACTTGATATCAAACATGTATCCAAACCTCGTGAATCACTTCAAAGATCACAACTGGCTGTGTGAACGGTCAATACTTGCACCCAGGAATTATATTGTCAACGAGATAAACAAGATCCTTCTTCAAAAACTCCCTGGCCAAGAGCACATTTACAAAAGCATTGATACTGTTTGTGACATTGATGATGCGGTAAATTACCCCATTGAGTTCCTCAACGAATTGGAGCCTTCAGGAACGCCTCCTCTCAAACTGGTACTGAAGGAAGGCACCCCCATCATGCTCCTAAGAAACTTATCTCCACCAAAGTTGTGTAATGGAACCAGACTGGCAGTCAAAAAGCTCATGCATCATTGCATTGAGGCTACCATCATGTCAGGCTGTGCCAGGGGGGAGGATGTTCTACTTCCTCCAATTCCTATGATACCAACTGACTTACACTTTCAATTCAGAAGGCAACAGTTCCCTGTGAAAATTTCTTTTGCTATGTCCATCAACAAGGCCCAGGGGCAGACTTTGAAGGTTGCTGGCATCCACTTACTCACGCCCTGCTTTTCACATGGCCAGTTGTACGTGGCATGTTCCAGAGTTGGTGCATCCAAGAATCTGTTCATTTTAACCCCGTCAGGAAAAACAGACAATGTTGTCTATCCACAGGCTCTCCAATAACAGAGTGCTCCCACCTTCATCTACTCCTCCCATGAGGTTGCTGACTGAATCTCATTTAATTACCTCAAAACTCTCACTAGCCATCTGTGTGCCTGCTTTGTAAAAGCTTGCAGCAACAGAGCACTCTTTCAGGATCACATTCGTTGGCATCCAACGATCACAGAAGCTGCTCTGTCTTACTCCCCCAAAAGCCTACGACATCTCTTTGTGGCGATCCTTTGCTCTAAGGGATTCATTCCACTCACTGTTGCCTCATCAGGAATCGCTGCAACTCTTCTGGAAGGAGGTCGCACTGCCCACTCAAACCTTCCTGTCCCTCTGGATCTGAATAGACAACAACACCCAGTGTGTAAGATTAGCACAGCAACTGCTGAGCTGCTTCCAAAGTCTAAAGTCATTGTGTGGGATGAGTGTACAAAGACCCACAAGAGAGCACTTGAAGAACTCAACAGCACTCTACAAGATATGAGAGGCTGCATACCTACTACAAGATAACACATTTAACAGTGTAATGTTGAATACTTTTATATTGATTATATAAAATCACTCTGTATAATACCAAACCCATTGGGTTTGCAAAACTTTACCAGAACAAGTATTCACTCAGTCTTTGGTTGTAACTCCACCATTTTGTAAAATGTTCTATTGTTCTACATTATTATTGGCATAAATGTTCACTGTTGATTTCTAAACTGACCTCTAAATGACTGAGATAGTATCTTTTATTTTGCTATTCAACTCATACACTGAAACTTTGATATCACTCCTGGGTCACCCACAATCACCTCCCCCACCTCCCTCCCCCCCCCAATCGCGCGCTCTCTCTCTTCCCCCCCCCCAGTCGCTCTCTCTTTCTCTCCCCCCCCCCAGTCACTCTCTCTCTCTCTTTCCCCCCCCCCAGTCGGTCTCTCTCTTCCCCCCCCCAGTCGCGCGCTCTCTTCCACGCCCCCCCAAGTCGCTCTCTCTCTTGCCTTCCCCCCCCCAGTTGCGCTCTCTCTCCTCCTCCCCCGTCGCTCTCTCTGTTTCCCCCCCGTCGCTCTCTCTGTTCCCCCCCCAGTCGCTCTCTCTCTTCCCCCCGTTGCTCTCTCTCTTCCCCCCCGTCGCTCTCTCTCTTCCTCCACCCCCCCGTCTCTCTCTCTTCCCCCCCGTCGCTCTCTCTTCCCCCCGTCGCTCTCTCTCTTCCCCCCGTCGCTCTCTCTCTTCCCCCCGTCGCTCTCTCTTTTCCCCCGTCGCTCTCTCTTTTCCCCCGTCACTCTCTTTTTCCCCCCCCGTCGCTCTCTCTCTTCCCCCCAGTCGCTCTCTCTCTCTCTTCCCCCCCAGTCGCTCTCTCTCTCTTCCCCCAGTCGCTCTCTCTCTCTCTCTCTCTCTTCCCCCCCAGTCGCGCTCTCTCACTCTTCCCCCCCAGTCGCGCTCTCTCTCTTCCCCCCAGTCGCTCTCTCTCTCTTCCCCCACAGTCGCTCTCTCTCTCTTTCCCCCCCCCAGTCGCTCTCTCTCTTCCCGCCCAGTCGCTCTCTCTCTCCCCCCACCCCCCCCAGTCGCTCTCTCTCTCTCTTCCCCCACCGCTCCCCAGTCGCGTTCTCTCTTCCAACAACAACATGCCCTTGAAAAAGCCTCGGCACCGCCGGGCACTCCAGCTAGTATCTATATATATAAAAGGATACTTCTGTCCGTCATTCCGTCTGTCTTTCTGTCTGTCTGTCTTGAATTAACTCGAAAGTTATAGAGCGTACCTACACGTGCATTACGTCAAAAGAAAGCTGACGATTCCAGAACCGTCCTAAGCGTATTTACGTTTCGGCCGGACAAAAATTGCGCCCGCGGTATCCAAACAACGTTCAACATTCCGCTCATTATCCGCTCATTAGCATCGAGTGACATCGAGGTCGACCAACTGTACGGCGGGTTCCTGGCGCGTGTGGCCGGGCCCTCCTACGGTCGAGTGATGGGACGATTGACCAATCCTACGCTTTGGTGACCTGACGGTCCTGTGTGGGCGGGCCTTATCGTTCTGAACCGAGGTGAGTCGCCGCCATCTTGATTCCAAACTTTTCTTTTCTTTTTCCCGCTTTCTGCGTCTTTAAAAAAAAAAGTTCCTTTTAAAACAGAAATTCTTTAAAAAAAAAGTTAATTACTTTCAGAAATTGTTTTTAAAAAAAGTTAATTACTTTCTAAATCTTTTATCTAATCTCATTAATTTTCCTACCTTTCCCTGTTTTTGCAGGTAGGCCTCTAAGCCTGGGCGTCTGTTGCCAGCCATGCTGGACCCTAGGCAATTGTTTTCTGGCAAGCTCCTCCCACCCCTCACCCCCCCCTTCGGTCTCCCCATCACGTGATGGTTGACCAATCCTATGGCATGTGTGGGCGGGGCCTGATGCTTAATAAGACAGAATAAATAAAAGTTACTTTAGTCTTCGCGAGCACTGGAGTGACTGCAGCAACTATTGCAACGTAAGTGAAGAGATAGAGAATAAATAATTCCGTTTTTATATCTTCTAACTTTATATCTTCTTTCCTTAAAAAACTTTCGGTTTTCAAAAGGCGAAAGTTTTTTCACGAAAGAAGATATAAAGTTAGAAGATATACAAAAGCTGAAAGTTTTTAAGGAAAGAACATATAAAGTTAGAAGATTTCCGATTTTGTACCTTGCAGCTACTTTTTTTAAAAGTAAACAAATTTTGCAGTTTTTAATTTAGAATTTTTTTTTTTCCGTGCTTCCAACCGACATGAGAAAATGGCCACCGGCTTCTTCATGCACCTTCAAGGCTGGCTGCACCCACCCTGAAGGCTGACAGACAGTTTTTTCTTTCTGCCCCCGCCCCCTATCCCCTCTCCCCCACCCCCCTCTCGAGGGTTAACCCGCCAACCGGCTCTGGAGATCGGGAGGGGAGGAGGGAGGGTTACCCCGGCAACTGGGCCCGGCCATCTTTCATCCTGGCAGCAGTTCAATGCAGCGACACCACATCGCCATATTTGATCCTGGCGGCATGACAATTTCCTCGTGACGCCATCTTTGATCATGGCAGAACTTCAATGTGGGCCCGAACAGTGCCATCTTTAGTCTGGGCTGCCCGGTTTCTTCCTCCTTCCCTCTCTCCTTCCCCCCCCTCCCTCTCTCTCCCCCCTCTCTCCCCTCCCTCCCCCCTCTCTCCTCCACCCTCTCTCCCTCCCTCCCCCCCTCTCTCCCTCCCTCCCCTCTGCCCCCCTCTCCTCCCTCCCCCCCTCTCCCCCCCTCCCCCCTCCCCCTCCCCCTCCCTCCCCCTCCCTCCTCCCCCTTCCCCCCTCCCTCTCCCTCCCTCCCTCCCCTCTCCTCCTCCCTTCTCCCTCCTCCCCCTCCCCTCTCCCTCCTCCCCCTCCCCCCTCCCTCCCCCCTCCCCCCCTCCCTCCCTCCCCTCCCCCCCCTCTCCCCCTCCCCCCCAGTCGCTCTCTCTCTTCCCCCCAGTCGCTCTCTCTCTCTCCCCCCCCAGTCGCTCTCTCTCTCTCTCTCTCTACCAACAACAACATGCCCTCGAAAAAGCCTCGGCACAGCCGGGCACTCCAGCTAGTAGGATATAAACACATGGCTCAGTATAATGAAATGTCTCATGACTTTTCCCAAATAATCTCCAATCCAGCTCTGGAACAATCTCTCTTTTATGGAGCCGGGCAATGGTTACAATGGCCATCATTTTCTCGGTGCCGAGCAGGCGGTTTTGGGGGTGGGTCAGCAGTTAAATTCGTGGAAATTGACAGCGTGTTTCGGGGACCCGCCGTCATCCTGCCGATTTCCGCATTTAACGGGCGCTTTTCGAGGCGCACCACGGATCGGCTCAACAGAGGCGTGCGACCTCATTGAGGTCATTAACTGCTTATTGAAAGAGCCTTAACTGTCTTTTTAGCATCAGGTTTGGGCTTTAACTTTTTGCGCATGGGATTCACGCTCCTCGGGAACTTCGCCTGTGAAGAGGAGGTGGAAGCTCCGTGGTCATTGTGCGAGTCCATTAAGTGACAGTTAGTAAAAGCACATAAATACTCCCACATTACACCTGCTTCCTTGCCTAATGGAAAGGCTCTTGCTGACTCCATTTTGTGCAGAGATTTAGCTGTCAGGAGTTTGCAGGTCATTTCTGCAACCTCGGAAGCCACTCTCACTGCATTGCTAGTCACTATCACAATATTCCAGGATTGGGCCTCTGATCTCCACTTTACCTGCCATCTATTAGATCAGCATGGGTGCCGCTTATGCTGTCTCAAGTTGCTCTTCAGTACTGGACCAAAATGAGCCCCAGCACCGACAACACCAGCAGCAGCAGCAGCAACAACCACAACAGCAGCCTTCTCCTCAACAACCTGAGGCTCCACAGGAGAGAGGGGGGTGCTCCACAGGGCTGCACTGTGCTGGAGGCGATACCCCCAACACAGGGTATATAGGCAGTGTGATAAAAATGCTAACTTCCGGGAAGTTATGTCATCACTTCCTGTGAACTATGAACTGTGAACTATGAACTGTGTACATACCTCACTTCCTGTCATATGTCACTTCCTGTTGGACTGGTATAAATACTGGTCTGTTCAGTATTGTAAGAGGCTTCTACCAGAGGCATGGTAAAGACCTCTCTTGTATATAGTGTGTTTATAAGTTACTTAAAGCTTACTTTAAAGTTACTTGATGGTAAGTCTCCTTTTTCTTACATCAATTTAAGTAACTTAGTATTTACACTGACAAATACTAGACCTTCAGACAAACTCGGAAGTTAAGGATCCAGGGAACCACCCATCATGGAGAAAATCCTTAGACCTATTCGTCTGGACTTGGACCCGAATACACCAGCAGCTGGCAGGGTATGGAAGCATTGGTATCATACTTTTGAGAATTTTCTGGATGAATGTAAAGTGGATGCTCCTGCTAAATTGAAGATACTTGTCAATTATGTGACCCCAAAAGTGTTCGAATATGTTGATGACTGGGATAATTACGAAGAGGTGATTCGGGCACTTAAGAAACTGTATGCGAAGACCCCAAATGAGGTCTATGCTAGACATCTACTGGCCACAGCCCGACAAGGGCCAGGGGAATCAATTGACGAATTCCTGCAAGAACTTCGCAGGCTCAGCGTAGATTGTAACTTTCAGGCAGCCTCAGCTGAGCTGTACCGCCAAGAAATGATTCGTGATGCTTTCATCTGCGGGATTGCCTCTCCATTTATACGCCAGCGTCTACTAGAAAGTAAAACACTTGAGCTACAAAAAGCTTTTGACCTAGCTTGTTCACTGGATTTGGCAAAGAGAAATGCAGACCTCTATCAGCTGCCCAGATCTCGATCTGCTGCTGTAGCTGCAACCAGACAATTCAAGCGGTCTCAGGTGAACCCTATCATGGGGGAATCTAATTCTGATAATTCTGATGAAGAAGAGGAGGACGACCCCACTTTAGCAGCCTCTTGGCAATCTAGGAAGGAATGCTTCTTTTGTGGAGATGCTTTTCACCCTAGGAAAACCTGCCCTGCTCGCAATGCAATCTGCAGTTATTGCGGGAAAAAAGGACACTTTGCTAAAGTTTGCCTATCAAGGGCCTCTACGAGGGCCAATCCAGCTAAGACCTACCGAACTGCCCCAATTAGGGCCTATCAAGATGCTCCAGCTAGGACCTATCAAGCTTCCTCTCGAGCTCTCTCCCAAAGAAGCACACCGAGAGTTTTAGCCACTCTCTGTGCAACGACACCAATTACAGCTGCTTGCCCACAGAACCTGTCTCAGGCAGCCACAAAAATTTCAATTAAAGGGCATACCTTAGATGCCTTAATTGACTCAGGAAGTACTGATAGTTTCATTAAGGAACAGATTGTTGCGAAATTGAAACTACATGTCTTCCCATCGGACCAGGCAATTGCGATGGCCCAGTCATCACTTAATACCAGAATCTCCGGCTTTTGTGTTGTTGATATGACACTTCATGGTCGTATGTATCCCTCCACCCGACTTTCGGTGCTCAAAGACTTATGTAGTGATCTCCTCTTAGGGCTGGACTTCCAAAAACAGCATAAGAAACTCACCATTGAGTTTGGTGGATCCAAACCCGGACTTACTATTTCTAATATACCATCTAAATTACCTTTTTGTGCATTATCAGCAGCTTCACTTGATGAACCCTCATTATTTGCCAGTATTCCGCCTCAATGCCAACCGATAATAACGAAATCGCGGCGCTTTAATCAGGAAGACCAATCTTTTATTGCGGCTGAAATCTCTCGACTTCTAGCAGAGAATATCATTGAACCATGTTCGTCGCCCTGGCGGGCTCAAGTCGTCATTGTCAAGAACCCTCTAAAACCTCACTAACAGCGACTATGCATCGATTATTCGCAAACCATCAATCAATATACCGACTTGGACGCCTACCCATTGCCACGCATTGATGATATGGTTAATAAACTGGCCGAATACAAAGTGTTCTCAACTTACGATTTAAAAAGTGCCTATCATCAGTTACCCTTGAAGGTCTCAGATAAGCAGTACACAGCCTTTGAGGCTAATGGACGGCTGTACCAATTTCGTCGCCTCCCATTCGGGGTTACTAATGGAGTGGCTGCCTTTCAACGGGCAATGGATGGCCTGGTTAAGCAGGAAAACCTAAGGGACACTTTTCCCTATCTTGATAACATTACCATTGCAGGTCACGATCAACAGGAACACGACTCCAACCTCCAAAAATTTCGGGATGCCCTCCATCGCCGTAATTTGACCCTGAATGAATCCAAATCTGTTGAGTCGCAACCGACCATCAACATCCTTGGCTACTGCGTAGGCAATGGTATCATTAAGCCAGACCCAGAAAGACTTCGCCCGCTCCAAGAGCTCCCGTCACCTAAGAATCCGGCTTCTTTACGTCGGGCTCTCGGTCTGTTTGCATACTACGCTAAATGGATTCCTCATTTTTCGGACAAAATCCAACCCTTGCTGCATGCTAGATCATTTCCACTGGGAACAGCGGCTGTTGCAGCCTTTAACCTTCTCAAAAAACAGTTGGAGAAAGCGGCTCTTCACTCCATCGATGAGAATCTCCCTTTCGTGGTTGAATGTGATGCCTCGGAGGTGGCGATCTCGGCTACTCTGAATCAGGAAGGTCGTCCTGTAGCATTTATGTCCAGGACCTTACAAGGTGCCGAGCTACATTATCCTCCGGTTGAGAAAGAAGCCACAGCCATCATAGAGGCAGTACGGAAGTGGAACCATTTTCTAGCTCGCCAGCACTTTACATTGATCACGGACCAACGATCAGTCGCCTTCATGCTCGATAATCGAAAACGAACCAAAATTAAGAATAATAAAATACAACTTTGGAGGATGGAACTGGCCTCTTTTGGTTATACCATTCTCTATCGGCCTGGCAAGGAGAATGTGGCCCCGGACACCCTCACACGGGCATTCTGCTCCACTATGTCATCCTCCACTCTCATGGATGTCCACAATGGTTTGTGTCATCCTGGCGTTACGCGCATGCTACATTTCGTACGATCACGGAATCTCCCTTTTTCCACTGGAGATGTAAAGAAAATATGCTCAGAATGCCGGCTTTGTGCGGAATTAAAACCTCAGTTCTTCCGCCCCTCAGCTGGTATACTCATACATGCAACCCAACCGATGCAACGACTTAGCATCGATTTTAAGGGCCCAGTGCCCTCTTCAACTCGGAACACATATTTGCTCACCATGATCGACGAATATTCACGTTTTCCGTTTGCCTTCCCCTGCTCCAATATGCTGGCGTCCACAGTAATCTGCTGCCTTGAGCAGGTATTTTCTCTCTGTGGCATGCCGGCTTATATTCACTCAGATCGGGGTCCATCCTTTATGTCAAGGGAACTCAAGGACTACCTCTCAGAACGGGGAATTGCTACAAGCAAAACAACACCATACCATCCCATCGGAAATGGGCAGGTAGAGAGGTATAACGGTATCATCTGGAATTCCGTACGTCTCGCTTTAAGATCTCGGGGCCTACCAGACCAGCAATGGGAAACAGTGCTTCCGGATGCATTGCACTCTATACGGTCCCTGCTTTCTACAGCCACAAATACTACACCTCATGAGCGGTTCTTTGGATTCCAGCGTCGCTCATCTCATGGGACATCACTCCCGTCATGGCTAACTACTCCTGGACCTGTATTACTCCGAAGATACGTTCGGACGTCTAAAAATGACCCTCTCGTAGACGAGGTTGAACTAACCGATGCCAACCCCACCTATGCAAACATACGATATTCCGACGGCCGAGAATCTACCGTATCATTACGGGATCTGGCTCCCTGCCCACCAGGACCTAGTGGGACATCGGGTGATGGCATTTCACCAGGAAACTCTTGGGACCTATCGGGTACCCCTCTCCAGGATCCTGATCGGACACCAACTAGCTTGGTGCCGGTAGAACCCCGTGCTCAAGGTTGCGACCCTCCCAGTACCGCGCATGAAAGTACTGATCCGCCACAGACCAGCTCTGCACCTCCCTCTGAACAGAGGCAGTCCGACTTTGAACCTATTGGGGCTCGTACTCGAAGCCATGATCTCCCCGACCCTTCACAGGGCAATCCAGGCCACACAGACTCTGACCAATGGCCAACCGCATGTAAGCGGACCAGCGACCCTCTACGACGGGAATCCAAACGGGTGCGACTCTTCCTTGTTCGGCGGCTGCGGACCAAAAGGTAGACCACAGCCTTCTAATCCTGCAGGAGGGAAGAATGTGATAAAAATGCTAACTTCCGGGAAGTTATGTCATCACTTCCTGTGAACTATGAACTGTGAACTATGAACTGTGTACATACCTCACTTCCTGTCATATGTCACTTCCTGTTGGACTGGTATAAATACTGGTCTGTTCAGTATTGTAAGAGGCTTCTACCAGAGGCATGGTAAAGACCTCTCTTGTATATAGTGTGTTTATAAGTTACTTAAAGCTTACTTTAAAGTTACTTGATGGTAAGTCTCCTTTTTCTTACATCAGGCAGCTTCCTCAACATGATGGAGCAGCAGTACTGCAGGAGGTTCAGGCTATCGCACCAGGTCATCGCAGACATTTGTAGCTTGCTGGAAGAAGACCTGCTGCCCAGAGGACCTGGTGGACACTCATTACCACTGGCTGTCAAAGCCACCACCGCCCTCAACTTCTTCACCTCAGGCTCCTGCCAGGGATCTGCAGCAGACATTTACAGGATCTCGCAGTCAGCCACTTATGTGAACTTTGCCACTGACAAAGCCAGTGTTACTGAGCAGGCGCTAGGCTTTGCGGCTTTGGCTGGCTTCCTACAGGTGCAGGGCATCGTCGACTGCACACATGTGGCCATCAAGGCACCCCCACATCACCCAGGAGTGTTTGTGAACCACAAGGGCTTCCACTCCCTCAATGTGCAGCTCGTCTGTAACCATAAGAAGATGATTATGCATGTGTGCGCTAGATTCCCTGGCAGCTGCCATGACTCTTTTGTGCTGCACCAGTCCATCCTTCCTCAGCCCTTCACACCTCCAAACAGACTTACCGGCTGGTTGCTTGGAGACAATGGCTAGCCACTGAAGACATGGATGATGACACCGCTGAGGATGCCAGGTAATGTAGGAGGTGGTGTGGGGTGGCGCGTACGCCCAGTCAGTTATGCCTCTGACTGTTTATGAGCGGTTCGAATCGCTCCCACGCCCCTGGGTTCTAGACGCCGGACTTAGGTACAGGCGGCGATACAGAAAAGACTCGAGTAGACAGGTGGTTGGATGTAAGAAAAACCAAGATTTTATTGAAAAGGAAATTAACACAATCTTACCAAAAGTTACTAGTATAAAATTTACAGGCAAATACAAAATAATTATACTTATACAGGGAATGGGGGACACACGGCACATCGAGGGAAAACAAACTATCTTAACAATACCCTTATCCTTATCCCGCCCCCTATACCTAACTAGATTAAGCTATGAGGGGTCAGAATTCATGCTCACCAATCAAAAGATCTGTTGAATTCCAAACAGCGGTGGGGTTTGGGGTTTGCTCTTTGTGCTCTCTGGAGCCTGCCGTTGTCATGTGGTCTCGGGGTGCTGCAAGGGCGTTGTCCAGGTACAAGTACCCCAAAGTTAAAGTCTCTGCTTGGGTACTTTACCTCGCAGGGATGATGGTTCCTCTTCCTCGGTCGGCAGTTGGAGTTTGCATGAAGATAGTCACAGGTCAGCTGGACTGAAGGCCCGATTATTCAAAGCTTTTCTTCAATCATCTTTCCATTCGTCTTCTTCACCGCCTCGCCTCGTCGCGTCCCGCCTCGCCTGGCCTGGTTTGTCCGTGTTTGCCTGGCGCAATGTCGGGCATCCCTGATGGAATGGGGAAGGCACGGGCAGTGGCCAGGCGGTAAGCGCGGGACGGGGGAAGAGCAGTAGCCATGAGGGCGAGGGGCCGGAGCAGGAGCCGGGAGCAAGGGCAGAGAGCAGAGAGAGAAGGTTGCCAGTGGGCCTACAATTATACTCCTTCGGACAGCCCTTATCTGCACGCCAAATCAGGCTAGTTCTTTGTCCCAATCTTGGCGGGCTAGTTCAAATAATTATAGCAATTTAAACTAACTGTTTTTAGATGGCCGGTAATCGCACCTACTGGCCCGATTCCTGATTTGCTTTTGTTATTAAGACATCTTAATCAGCCTGCCCAGCTTCGATGGCTTTCCTAAGCTGTTTCCGATTATTTATGCAAACAACTTGATGGCCTTAAGTATAGGCCTTACTGGTTTTGATCTGTCTCCGATTTGACTTAATGCATAATTCAAAGTCCTGTCTGCTTTCAAAACACAAAAGTCTCTCTTCACAGAAACTGCAGCCTGGGTTTCGATTTCCCAAAAACTGCTTGTGCCACAGAGTCCAAGCTTTTAAAATCTTGCAGGCTTTTGGCCACGAGGTGCGGATGCCATCTTGGGTACCTCTTTTCATTAAAATGTCCATGCAGGGTCCCTTTTATTAACAGTAACCTTTGGGGAAATGTAGAAATTTTGCGAATCTTACAGTAATGAGGCCGAGGAGCATCATAATGAGAGCCACATCTCCACCAGATGTGTCATACAGCAAGCAATCGGCATGATGAAGATGCGTTTCAGATGCCTTGACAGATCTTGAGGAGCCCTTCATTATGCACCAGCAAGGGTCTCCAGAATCATTGTCGTCTGCTGCGCGCTGCACAACACAGCGCAGCAGCGAGGATTGGAGCTGCAGGAGCAGTAAGTATAAGATCCCAGAGAGACCCTGGTTGCAAATGATTCGAGGTTGGCCCGTACTGGGGGCAGTGGTTTAACTTTATTCAGCACAAGCAAGACTTAATACATTACAGTATTCGAGCAGCACTTTACAGAGTATAATTGAGACTTGTATTACCACTTATACTCTGGGTAGAAGCCACAACTGTGAATAAACTGCATCCTGTGTCTCTTGTCTCTCATCTCTCCCAGGTGTCTCTTTGATTTTTCCTGTAATCTTCTACTCCAGAAATCTTCTACACTTTGCTGCTGTTAAGATCCCCTTCTTATACCCTTACTCTCATTCAAAACCTATGAAGTCTTACTGAACCAATCACTGGCTCACACCCAAACCCGAAATCCAATCATAAAGATGCCACTTTCGTAGCACCCTGGTTTATGCAGGTTTTTCGTCTGATGACATCCTTGCATCATCTGTTTTTGACCATCAAGACTCATATCTGGGGTAGTTATGGCAACACAAAAGGAACATGTCTCCATAGGTTGAGATATGGTCCTTGCTCTTGGCTTTTGTTTTTAATTTACTGCGGATGTTATAACATTCCAACACAATGGCAACTGCAGCTAACCTTGGTTCCCAGGCTAACTGCAGTCTATTCGACCATGACAATCTCTTTCTCACCCCAGGATGTCTGGTTACAACCTACTCACAGGCTTTTAAGCATAGGAAAAAGGGTTACATGTTATACATAATTCAGGTTATCATTGCAAGCAGTTAATGATTAGAAACCTCTACATTTAATCATTGCACACGATTATAGATCTATTACTGATGATTATAAGATACTGATGATTATGAGAGAGTAAAGTAAGTATTCTAAGAAACAACTAAGCCATGATAATCTTACACAAGGCGCAGAGCGCACAGCCTCTTTGGAGGAGGAGGAATATGAGCAGGAGGAAGAAGAGGAACTTGAGGTGGAGATGACACCAGGAATGGTGCACATTGCTGCCTGGGAAGCCCATCATAATGGCCAGATTTACTTAACTTGCACCAGTGAACCCATATGGCTCCCAGATACGGTACCAATTTCCACCCCCACCCCCCACCAACAACACCACAAAGCAATCCTAGAATGACCAAACCATTCCTGTCACCCAAACCCCCAGTGCTCGAGGTTAAGTGATGTCTCACTATTCACTCCAAATGACAAAGCCACTTCCCAGGTAGTAGGCAAAAATGAAAAGGACTGGAAAGTTGCACAAAGAAATAAATTTATGTGCATCATAAATATAATTGAAACTTAACATTAACTATTTTTCATACACCCATGTGCACACCCTTGTGCATCTGGAATTTTGCCTTTTTTCATTTCCGAGTGCTTCTATGAGGTGCAACCCCTGTGGCTTCAGCAGAGCTAGAGGCAGGCTGCTCACTTCCCTGCTCTGATTGCTTAGGCACTTTTGGTGGATGTTCTCTGGGTTTTGGGGCCTGTGAGGGCCCCGCCAAAGTCTGCTCCTCCTGCGACTGTGCAGGGGCAGACTCGGCGATCGGGATCCGAGGAAGCATGTGGGGCTCTGATTGAGGGGGAGGCAACAGGGGAGAAGTGGGACCACTTTGAGAAGAGCCCCCACTTCCATGATGAAGGCCCAAGTCTACATTAATATCCCTCCTTGAGATGAGGTCAATGAGCATCTGCACTCTGTTGTTCATAGCAAGCATGTTCTCATTGGACTAGCACATTTGCTGCTCCATGCAGGTGGCCATCCTTTCCATGGAACAGCACATCATCACCATCGCCTGCGAGATGGTGGTGCTCATGTTGGAGATGGACTCCTCCATTCTCTCTTCACATCGTGGCTGCAAAAGGTGTCAGAGCCTTGTGCAATTGTTGCTGCCCCTCCATGATCACCCTCTTTCTTGATGGCCCTCGAGGCTCAGCATCTGTTTGTAGTTGAGCAGAGCTGGGAGCAACCTGCCTCCTCCGGCGAGGAGTCTCCACTGCTGTCCCTGTCTCCGCCATCTGCTCTTGCTCACTTGTGATGTGTGAGACACCAGGTGACAACACTATTCTATCTCACACAGGACCCACCGAGGTGTACGTATCTGCACTGGTGTTGGGTGCGCTTGGGTCTGCTGACGGTGCACCCTCAGAGAGTGGAATTTCCTCTGAGGAGTCATCTTCTTTCTGCGGCTGGGCAGTGGCAGTGGGGGGGGGGGGCACTTGATGTACCTGTGCGAGAGTAAAGAGATTAATTAGAAGTGTTATGATAAGAATGGGTAACGTTACCATTATGCGCATGATGACATTTCACTGGCTGCTGACATCAGTCACCATATGAGTGACTGAGGTGTGGGGACCGCTAACACAACAAGAATTTGCAAAATGGGAGAAACACCCAATTGAGATCCTACATGCAGAATTCTGTAAAAGTATCCTCCGGACTCAAAGGAAAACCGTAAACAATGCATGCAGGGCAGAACTAGGCCAATATCCATTAATAATCACTATCCAAAAAAGAGCCACCAAATTTTGGAAACACCTAAAAATGAGTAACCCCCACTGCTATCATTACGAAGCCCTGAAATGCCAAGAGAGGACCATAAAGAAGAATACCCTCAGTCAACTAGTCCTGGGACTCAGTGAAGTAACTACTAACACTACTAACAATAACCAGCCCCAGGACAGTGACAGCGTAACACAAAGAATTCGACCCAACACAATCGTCACTAAGCAAAAGGAAAAATATCTGTTATATTGGGCAGAAACAAAAAAAACCAAAACAAACTCAATTGCTACTTGGCCCTAAACAGACAATACAACATGGCTGATTACCTGACCATGGTAAAGGATAGCAAACTGAGAAAAACCTTGACAATGTACAGACTTAGTGAACATAGCCTGGCCATCAAAAAAGGTAGACACAGGCAGACCCGGCTACCATGAGAGGACAGGATATGCTCTCACTGCAGTCAGGGAGTGGTGGAGACAGAGATGCACTTCCTCACAGCTTGTAGAAAATATCAGGGCATAAGGGAGAATTTCTACCCAAAATTCACAAAAATATGCCCGGAATTCAGAAATTTGAATGACGACCAAAAACTCCCATACCTACTAGGGGAAGAGAGAAATTGTGTAACCTTAGCGGCACACTATGTTACAGCTTGCCATAAACAGAGGGACAATCACTAAATCTAAGAAAAGAGTATATACAAATTATATGAATGTATATTTATACACTCAGGGATATATCTGTTTATACACTGTATGGATAGATCCATTTATGTGTTCAACCATAAATGTTTTTCGATGCTTTCGCAACATAAGATGTACCTTGTCATGCCAATAAAGCGATTTGAATTGAATTGAATTGAATTGACTGCTGTATGCCATGTGGCTTTTTGAGATGTAATTCTGTCACCAGGTTGCTGGGAGGTCCCCCTCTCTTCATCTCCCACCGCCAGCAACTCTGCAACTCCAGAGATCTCCAGGGCCTCCTCCTCTGGTGGAGTCAAATTTGTGAAGACTGGAGGGCCACCTCCGGCTCTCTGCCTCTCCCTGTTGTTGTGGGCTCTCTTCTCCTGCAAGGAGGGAAAGAAGAGAACTTTGAGTGAGAGGATGGAACGAGTGTAAGGAATGAGTGGGCTACATCTGTAAAGGGTGACTATGAGGGAATGGTGTGACATTGCCAAATGGTCTCCTTCTGTGGTGTTACTTACTATGGTTGCATTAGAATGAGGGTGAGTGTCAGAGGTGGTTAGTCAGATGGGAATGTGAGTAGGTGCATAGACAGAGAGGGATGGAAGGTAGGTTGGTGTGAGGAGTGATGTGCAGGAGTAGGCTTGGAAAGGTAGCGTGATGGGGTTTGGGTGACAGGCACATCAGGATGTAGCTGAGTGTGGCATTGCATGAGATCATTGAATCTCTTGCGGCACTGGATCCACATCCTCCTCACCACATCCCTGCTGCTGACCTCCTCTGCGGTCTCTAGCCATGCCCTCTTTGTGTCTTTTGCTGGTCTTTTTCTGCCATCCACAGGGAAGAGGACCTCCCTGTGTGCTCTTACTCTTTGGACCAGCACTTCCAGGGAGGCATCAGGGAATCTTGGGGCTTCTGCCTTTGTGTCGCCATGACCCACAGAATTGTCAATGTTATTCAGAAATTTTGAGCTCTTGAAACCACCTTCAACACTCCTACAGCAACCTTCAAATGAGATGTGTGCGAGGCTGCTTTTAATATCCGAGCTGAAAATTAGTCATTGGTGACATCATCAGACCCGCTTCATTTAATTGGGCCGGGAAACCTACATGACTCTTTAAATTGGTGCCATTGAGTTAAATGCACAGTGCAGAGCGCGCTGTTCAAATCTTCGAGATGGTGACCCCTTACGCGGCCCACACGCACCCGACCTGACTCCAAGGTAAAGATTCTGGCCAATATGTCTGGTGAGCCAATTTAAATTGTGCATGGCAACTTTAAGGACTAAAACACTGTAACGATTATCGCATGTAATGCAACTGGAGGTTTGAGCTCACCTGGAAGGTGGTGGGGGGAAAGTAACTACAGCAGTAACCAAATCAAATGTTCCTTGTAGCACTGTCAGACAATATCTAACTAGTTAATTGGTTAAATGAATAAATGTTCGATGTTGCATTAAACCCATACCCAAAGTAATTCTGGAGGTGGTGAGGGTGTGGTGGATCGCTGGCCCTGCTGCTTATGTATTTTTTACTTTGAAAATCGCAGGATGCATGCGTGGCTTGGAAGATGTCACAGAAGTAAACTGGAACTGCGAGAAATTTGTTTCCTGCAGTTTCGTTGGCAGGAAAAAATGTTACATCTCACCCGACCCTAATGCACCCGTTTTTGAGGGTTAAAATTACCCCCGTTAACTCTGTTTCTCTCTCCACAGATGCTGCCTGACTTGCTGAGTATTTCCAGCATTTTCTGTTTTTATTTTAGATTGCCAGCATCCGCAGTGTTCTGCTTTTGTTTGTATGTATGTATGTATGGTGAGGGTGGGGTGTGCTCTGCTCTGAGGTGCAGCTATGCCCATTTGTCTTCTCTGTCGACTGTAATATTGCTCATGAGGATTTATTTTAGCCAGTTGAACATTGGTTAATCAAAGAACTGAAAGTAGTCAAGGGTGCCAAATCCACAAACACAGTTAGGTTGTAATAAGTAAATATTTAATAATATTAACAGTTAAATCATCCCCCCGTGTCAAGGCCCCTCCATGATTGCTGGCACTTGCTAAAATAACTGCCGTTGAACAATAGTGGTCCTAATAAATATCATTACGCCTGAATATGCAGAACAGTGTTTAGGCCATTGAAATCTTTGTGTAATCTGGGCCTGACTCTAATCACAGTATAAATCAAAGAGAAGTTGGCATATGTTCGATCTGCCACTGCATGAATTTGCATTGCTTACAAACTGATTCACTTCAATGTGTAACCCACTCATGTAACCATACAAACCAGTCTTGGCATTGGATGCATCCACTCTACTTAGATGAGAATTGAATCCCTGGGGCACTTTTGTCTGCAGTATTTGACTGGCCTGTTTTACTAGGGCCTGTCCTGCCAAATCTTGAATTGCACGTTCAATATACTGTCCAGGAGGTACTGTGATTGTGTTGCTGACGGTTCTGTCACTTGTGGTAACCCGTGAAGTATTCTTATTTATATGCTCACTTTTCGGCTGAAATCCAAGCCGCAGTTCGCCCAGATATTATAAAAGAGAGAAAGATTATTGTGGGCTTTTATACAGAGACGTGGCAGGGAAACATTAATGTCATTCAGGTATCGGAACATAGAAAGTAGTCAGACGATGACTGGCCTGAATTTGCGGTCGGAAGCCTCCCGCGGGCAGATGCCTCCGAACCGCAATAAAACTACGCACCTGCCTGATGCTCCTGGATCCACGGAGACTTGCGCTCCTGGGCCACTTTGTAAAGGCCCATGAATCCCAGGGGCGCAGGCGGTTCGCAAGCACCCCTGGGATCACGTGGGCCGGACCAACCAATCACAAAAGGGGATTCCCAATATGCTTATGGGGATTCCATTTACGTACGGAATCCTCATAAGGTCAATAGGAATCACCCAAATTATACATTTTAACAACACTGAAATAAAAAAAAATCACTACATGTTTAAAATTAATTAAAATACAATTTAATTAAACATTAAAAAAAAAAAATTTTGAAAAATAAATTTAAGGATTTTTCAAGGGGCCAAAAATAGCACAAACTTATTTTACAGGTTTTTGAATGATAAAGTGATGTAAAAAATATAATTTTAATATTTATTTTCCACCTTACGCTGGTAAAAGAAGGCCTTACGCCTGCTTTTACCAGGCGTAAGGGTTTCACGGGCATTCGCTGGGCAGTCAACTCTCCGCCCGTGCACGTCCATTTCCCGGGGATGTGGAGGATCTGTCAAGAAGATCGCAAGTTCAGGATTTTCGCACGTGCATAGCCCATGCGTAAACCCGGAACTTGCGAGGCACTTATGGCCACATATGCACCGTACCCGATCATAGGCCTCGGAAAATCTGGGCTGACGTTTAAGCTTTCCAGAGTGTAGAATTTCTAATCAGTGGAATGGAAGGGGTGAAGGGAGATCAGAGAATTGGACAAACAGGCCTCAAGCATGATGTGCACTTGATTCAGTCTGCCCAGAGTTTTATGGCCAGCTGCAATTTGTGTACTAGAGTGTTGTGATACGTTTCAGGTCTCATTTATGTAAAAATATCGAAATAAACGCCTGATGGAATTTCTTGGCCTTGGCACCAGAATTGCAGGGGAGCCTACAGGGGCCAAGAGGTCGTGAGGCTGGAGGTTACGTGGAGCCAGAAAATATTCAGCCACTACAAAACTTATAAGAAGTTAAATGACATGAAAAGCCAGCAGTGGCTCTTAAAGGGATTCCCAGGGCTGCTTTTTAAAAAAAAACCAAAGGGAAAGCCAGAAGTGGGACAAGGTGGTGCAGGGGAACAGAGATTTAGGGGCTCCATTTAAAAAAATATCAACTGGAGTCAAAGCAGTCGGTCCAGAGCCAATCACAGCACGGCTAGGCTGGAGGAAGAGCCAGCAAGGGAGCAGGGGGAGGCAGCGTTGCGATGGAGCAGGAATGAGGAAACATTTTTCAGCAACTTTTTTTTAAAGGAGCTAGGCAAAGCTGTCAGGAGGATAGTGGGGCCTGAGGTGCGAGAGCTGTGGGCAAAAGTAAATGAAACAAAGGTCCATGTCAGGACTAAGGCTGGAGGCCCATTTTATTTATTTATTCATTTTGCTTTGGAAGCCTTCATGAGCAGGCTGAGGATGAGTGAACGTGGGGTAAGAGCAGGCATTGAAAGTATGTGAAGAGCGGTTAATTTGAATATGTTTAAAACGTTGCTTCCAATTTGCAGGAGATCGTTCTGTGGGAGGCACAGTATATGGGAGATGGGCGATAGGGATGCAACAGTGGGACACCTATGACTACAGCGTGACATGCAAAATGTTTACATATATTTTTGACATAAATGTTGACATAAAAGCATTACTCAAAAATGATGACACAGGGAGTAAGGCTACCTCTTTCGTAAGCAGTAACAGACAGCGTTCTGACTGGTGTCGCAGAGGAACAATGTTGCAGCTTGGAAGGAGTCTGTGCCATGAACATTAAGAGCTGTACTGACTTTGACAGCCACTGGCAGAGTTGCTTGTTTACTTGATCTGGGCTGCAGGTCATCTTGCTGCAGATGGCATAGTTCATCTAGGGCTTCCTTGGTGAAGCAAAGGCAGTGAAGACAGAGATCCTCACTCAGCCATTCATAAGCTCTCTGGGGCCTGTAGACTCGTTTGTTGGCTGCATTCTCCTTCAATGCTGAACACTCTGCTCTCTCAGATCTGTGATCACCTAGGCGACTTGGTCTCAACCAATGGTAATTTGTAGGATAGTGCATAAAAATAGGAAAAATAGCTTACCAAATCACAAGTCACTATTAATATCTTTGTATTTTGAGAATGTGTTCTGTGTGATAGAGGCTAACACAAATGGTTTAGATTAGGGCATTAGAATTCCACAGACGAATGCAAAGTAAGCAGGAGGGGTCAGGTTAATATAATTTAAGAAGCATCAAAGAGTTTATATAAGAAATATAGCTAGTTTGGAGCCAACATGTCAACCTTTCTGCTGTTATTATTCTGTTGAGGTGTGATGTTTATAACCATGGAAATTGTGTTATCTTCTATATAATCGAAGCCGTCATTCCAGTGAGAATGGAGTGCATGTGGTGTGAGATTGCCATCTACTGGTGTAGTAGCATATGACACTTAAAGATCACATGACAATAATCTCAGAATTGATAGGTTTAGGGCAAGTCATCTGACATTGTCCACCTCGGTCTATCATTACGCTCACTTTCAGTAAGTCTATGATATTCTGTGCTGAGCACTTACCTGGATTGGTTAATTGTTCACAGACCCAAATTGATATCCTACTAGTAAGTATATAGACGTACAACTTGCTTGTACTTTCTGCCGCTATAAATAAAACCAACAAGTTGATTTATCTCTGACATCCGGACCTATATAATTTGGATTAATCTACTTGGCTGAGCATCCATCCAGCATCCCAAGAAAAGGCAGCTGGGGACATCATATAACTTTGCGCACCTGACATTGGATTTTGGTTCTCCCCAACATATCTAGGCCCAAACAGCTGGAATTGCACAACTCATGGATGCCACAAATATGGGATAATAGGTCAGTGGCACATGACAGTCATAAAAGGCTCCCTTGGAAATTTTGCTGCCAGCCAACACAATTCTATCAGGGCTGCAATTAGATGTACTTCATAAGGAAGGTCACACCACTCATGCTCATCAGGCACACAGGACAGCAATATGGTACACCATGTACATTGACTGCATGAACTATTCCACCAGTTAAAAACAATGGACTTCCATAACAATTTTGAGCCACTGCTGATGTCAATGTCCACATCAACAAGGCAGGAAACAACATTGGGAATGGTAATAAAAACAGAAAATGCTGGAGATACTCAGCAGGTCAGGCAGCATCTATGAAGAGAGAAACAGAGTTAACATTTCAGGTCTGTTTCTCTCTTCATAGATGATGCCTGACCCACTGAGTATCTCCAGCATTTTCTGTTTTTATTTCAGATTCCCAGCATCTGCAGTATTTTCTTTTTGTATTGGGAATGGTAAGACTGAATACATATACAGCAGGGCAAAAGAAGTATTAGTAAGGAAAATGAGGTCCATATTAGGGGATGCCTTTTTACTAATCTGCCATATGGAATTTGAATTGTTCTGGGGACTTGTCATTGCTTCGGTCAATGTGTTTGTGGGGAATCTTGATGTGGTGAGTGAAATTTATACTGTAGTGCGGAATATTGATTATTCTGTCTGTACTATTCAACTGAAAGATGTGATAATTAAAGGCTGACACTGCAGTCGTCCTTCCTGCACAGCTGTTTCTTTGCTGGTGCTTTCAGTACTTCGCTGCCCTGTTCATCATCTCTGGCTTCATGTTATTCTTCACCTTCCAGGAAGAGGCCTCCGTCTATGGTAAACTACAGCAGACCAGTTCAATGTGTTATACCTTTTGTTGACCCATTCTCCACAGCACATCCTGAGTGAACTAAACATCTGAAGCATTGCTTCAGTATCCCAACCGTCTGCACAGGTATGATGTTGCAGTTGAACTCTATGAGGATCCAAAGGTTGCGCACAAGGCATCAGTCACCATGTCTGCAGTGTGTAGCCGAGGTCCCCCAAGAACCACCTTTCAGGCTACTTTCAAACTATTAGAGAACAGTTGATTACTGTGGTATGTGTAAGTTATGCAAGCTTCCCAGGAATCGTGCAATAACATACATGACCTTCTGTCAGGGGGTCACATACCACCTGAATCTTGTAGAATAGAACCCCCTACCCGTTCAAATAGGTCATGGCATTATGCAAGGTTTTTTTTAAAATCGGTTAATACTTTCATTAAAAGCAGACAGAGGAATTTCATAACAACACATTAACATGTTCACCCCTGATATCACACAGCACAATTTCAACCCGATTGTTGCCAGGCTGATACCTGGGGTGGCAGGAATGACGTATGAGGAGAGATTGGGTCGATTGGGCTTATACTCACTAGAGTTTAGAAGAATGAGAGGGGATCTCATTGAAACTTATAAAATTCTAACAGGACTAGACAGACTAGATGCAGGAAGGATGTTCCCGATGGCCGGGGGGTCCAGAACCAGGGGTCACAGTCTAAGGAAAAGGGGTAAGCCATTTAGGACTGAGATGAGGAGGAATTTCTTCACCCAGAGAGTGGTGAACCCGTGGAATTCTCTACCACAAAAGGCAGTTGAGGCCAATTCATTAAATATATTCAAGAAGGAGTTAGATATATTTCTTAAGGCTAAAGGGATCAAGGGATATGGGGAGAAAGCAGGGACAGGGTACTGAATTTGAATGATCAGCCATGATCTCATTAAATGGCGGAACAGGCTCGAGGGGCCGAATGGCCTACTCCTGCTCCTATCTTCTATGTTTCTATGTTTCTATGCCACATAACCAGCAATAGCAGTGAATAAACTTTACCAAAGCTGCTTCTTTTTGAAATATAAATAAATTCATCCGTGCTTGATCTGTGGTAGTATTGAACAATAACAACAACTTACATTTATATAGCACCTTTAACATAGCAAAATGTCCCCAAGCATTTAACAAGAGCGTTATCAATAAAAATATTTTTGACACCAAGCCACAGAAGGAGATATCAGGAGAGATGACCAAAAGCTTGGTCAAAGGGATAGCTTTTAAGGAGCATCTTAAAGGAGGAGAGAGAGGTAGAGAGGCAGAGAGGTTTAGGGAGGGAATTGTAGAACTTAGGGCCAAGGCAGCTGAAAGCACGGCTGCCAATGGTGGAGCGATTAAAATTGAGGATGCGCAAGAGGCCAGAATTGAAGGAGTGCAGAGATTACAAAGGTTTGTAGGGCTGGAGGAGGTTACAGAGCTAGGGAGGGGTGAGGCCATGGAGGGATTTGAAAACAAGGATGAGAGTTTCAAAATTGAGGTGTTGTCGGACTGGGAGCCAATGTAGATCAGCGAGCACAGGGGTGATGGGCAAATGAGACTTGGAGTGAGTTAAGATACGAGGGAGCTTCTATAGTTACTGGACATAAATCCAATACAACACCATCCATCCGGATTTGCAAAGTGTCCTTAGGAGCACATGCAATAAGGAGAAAGATGATAGTTTTACAATTTTGCTTATCTCTTTTTAATGGCAAATAGATACTGATGAGAAGAATATTAGAACATTATTGTCTGAGGAAAAACTGTACTTCCAGACTTAAAAATTTACAAAATTATCTTTTTTTTTTAAAGTATAATTTCTTTATGCATTAGATTTTGGAAATCATCCTTCCTTTCAACCAAATAGTTATTACACAGGGTGCGTTACAAAATTATCACAAAATGTGCCAAGCAATTGTTGTGCTGATGCTCATGCAGTATGGGCAACTGCGCTAACAATTTATAGTTAATGCACCAGACGCAACGGCATGTTGCTTATTCTGTTATTGGTCACATCATCTGATTATAATCTAAACTTCATTCAGAAACAATCGAGCAAGACATGTAGACAAGACAATTTATGACGCGACAGTGTGTGAAAGACTGCAAGTGCATGCAGTTTGAATGCAATGAAACGGCTGTGACTGCTCGTAGCGGCTCCAAAATGGGAAATATGGAAGTGATCTTTTCGAAATACATGTGGCGAGAGATAAAATGGAGCACAAGGCCACAGAGAGTGGGAAATTGCAATATCTGTCATATATCAAGGTGCACACGTAAACCTGGAAACACTGAACATACGACACTGCTGCTTTGTTCTGTGATAGCATTAAATGGAGAAACAAAAGCTGCAGTGGAACAGCTTCCAACTCAGTTGGAACTAGACAGGGAAGGAATTCCGAAAGACTGATATAGTTGCAGGTACTGGACAAAACGTGGGCTGCTCTGTTTAGACTTCTGCCGAGGCTGCATTTGCCTGAATAAGATTATAACAGAAGTTAACTCGGGGAGACAGCTACATACGCATCTGACTCTCTGCAATTGCTATGGCAGATGGGCTCGATCAGTATTTGATGTGAAGCATGCGTTTAAAATACATACTGAATGGATAGCATGTGGTACACAGTAAGAACTTAATTTTTTTTAAAACAACAGCAAGAAAGGTTTACATCCAATTGGAACCTGAAATGAGTACTGCAACATGAATAACTATAGGATTGTAGGGTTAGATCTTGACTTTGTGCAATAATGTGAAACAGGCGATAGCGAATGGGCAGCCCATTTTACATCTCTCCCTATCTTTATTTCCGTTGTCTTCAATGGAAATAAAAATCAAAGTCAAAATCTACCCCGTGCTGTCTGAATGACTAATGATACGAAAATGTTAGTGGAATATATACTACTTTTTACCGTGAGCTACATAGATACCTACCATCATGCTGATTGGGGATGGCAGTAAACCCTACAGCACCTGACACGATGTAAATGATGCTGAATGATGTTATTGCTATTTTTACTCAGATTATATAGTGCTTACACTGACTGTACTGGAGGGGTGAGGACCATCTTGTATTAAAGCAATATCTCTGCTAAAAAATAAAATAACAAATTGCAAAAGATTCAGACTCAGTGGCACCTAAAGCTCAGATTTGTGCCATTGTTACACCAACACATCGCCAAACGTCTGTACACAGGCTTCCCTGATGAGTCAACTGGCCATGGCACTGAACAGTTGAGCCATATAGACTTAAAAGATCTTAAAGGGGCTGGATTTTGCCAATGGGGAGCTTTTGGAGGCGGGACTCCTACTTGTCAGGTTTCAGTCCCGCCTCCATCAACTTCTGGCCAACCCACGCTATTTTCCCTTGATTGACCTTGTTAAGGCCGCCCAGCGGGCTTAGCAGGCCAATTATGGGAAAGCCGGTTACAGAGAACATCAACGTATGACGTTTCATCTTGACAGATGAATTGTCATCATTTGACAGCTCTGTGAAGCTGTCAGTGACATTCTCTTTAGTTTGATGAGTTCTTGAATTCAAGACCTCATCAAATCTCTTTTGTAGAAATTAGATGGTTGCTGCATTGGAGAACGCAACGGCCATCTGTCATCTCTACCGCGGAGGTGTGAGATTCTCCGCATACCCACCGACTGAAGCATGCAGGAAGAAACAAAGGTAAGTACACTTTTTCTAACACTTTGCACTTAACTCAGATACTCACCTCTCCACACTTGCACCCATCACTCACCTCCACAGCGCACTTTTGGACCCCGCAGATCCCCGCAGACCCACTACTAGCCTCGGTGACCCTGGCGGGGTTCAGAGTCTTCGGGAAGGCCGCACTTGTGTAGGAAAAATGGAGATAATCCTATTTTCTGCCTGTTAACTACCTGTTAACAGGCAGTTAAGTGTCTGTAATCCCTTTCCGCCTCCAAGGAGACAGGACCCGGCGCAGGGTGGCTACCCGCCTTCTGGCAAGATGGCATGGAGGCGGCTTGGGGGCAGGTTGGGCACCCGCCTCCAAAATATGCCATTTTCCCAGCAGTCCCACCTCCAAATCTGCCTCCCCAGGGCTGGCAAAATCCAGCCCCTCATCCCTGGTGCCCGCTCTGTGCTGAATTAGCTGATCTCACCTGATTGACAACAGGAGG
This sequence comes from Somniosus microcephalus, assembly GCF_052327205.1. Lineage (NCBI taxonomy): Eukaryota > Metazoa > Chordata > Chondrichthyes > Squaliformes > Somniosidae > Somniosus > Somniosus microcephalus. The sequence goes on along the minus strand of NC_140997.1, from coordinate 63,744,047 downwards.
CCTCAAGGCCTCTGGGTTGGGGGCAGGGGGTGGGGGTGGGTGTGGGGGGGAGGGGGACAACATATAAGCTGAATAAAAATAGCAATAACACCACTCAATATCATATGCACCATATCAGGTGGTGTAAGGTTCGTGCCATTCTTGTTTTTGATCAGGATCTAGCCGCCCCTGCTCAAAGTGCTTGTGTATGGATGTCAACTGAAGACAGACTTGGGACTAACTGTGATGTCCCCACAATAACCAGCCTGCCAATACTCACTTGGTGAAGGTTTCCAAGGCCCTGTGCCACTGGCAGTGCCTTGCATGCAGTAGGCAGCTTATTGGAAAAACATACCTACAATTTTCCATCCATTTGGACCGTCAGTGCACATGTAATTTTCTGGGTTTGCTGGTGGGTGCAGGAGTGGGGAACTGTGCAAAATAAGGGAAAGACAGGAGTCTCAGATGAAACAAGAATTCTTTGAGAAAACTGGAATTTTGTGCTTCCAAGTTTTCCAAATGGTTTACTGGGAAACAGCTCTGGACTTACTGGGACTGGGTCTATGCTGAGAGCACAGAAGCAGGGAATTGTTGGAGTTGGCATGGATCATGCTGCTGTCTCTTAGGGTAACGCCACATCCACCAACCCAGCCACCCCTCTCAAATAATTCACAATTACTTGATAACATCCAGTTCCAGGCAGCAACTGTAGGATTAGATGTGGTGCTAGCAGTTGACATGGACATGGAGGACCACCTCTATCTGAAGAGACACTCACTGACACCAAGAAACCAACCACCACACTTCCTCCACCCACTGGGAATCACTGAGATTAGTTAAGTAGTGGAGGATAAATGTTGTGTCCTCAGAGTTCACTAGAACTGCAGGGAAAGGACAATCACCCTCTGCTCTTAAATTGCAACCAAACTACAGAATGGTGCTTTGTGTTCTCTGCTCACCTAATATCAGTGCGCCTGATCAAATAAAAGCTCCATCTTGAAAAAGTACAACCATCTGGTCTGACTGGGATCTGTGGACTTTTCTAATGTACTATTCCAGTAGATTCAGTCAGACTGTTAATTGATCATATATCAATAAGAAGATGGTGCATGACTTTATGAAATTTCAGAATTCAAACCATAAATAAGACATTTTTTTTAAATTACCATATGACCAGATTAAACTTTCTATAATGATTAAAATAATATAATAATGTGATCAGTGATTACACCAAAGCATCATTAATAAACAGCTTTCCTGTGTCTAATTCTGGTAATCAAGACATTCTCAAAATAGTGCCCTGGTTATAAAGAAGGTATTACTGAATCTGACCTTTTGGTAATTTTACTGAAATCCTTGTTGAATTGCATCTATTTAATTCGCAAAGCACCGCTCATTGTGAAACTTTATTGTGAAGAATGAAACGAGCACTGCAGGCAATAGCTGTCTCCAACTCTGTGCCAGTGAAAGAACTAAAGTGGCTGAAGAGAAAGCGAATGGAAATCAAATAACTGAATCTAAGTTCTCTTCATTTTCTTCTACATTTCAACAAATGTAATCATCACAAAATTAGTTTTGGTAAATATATTGGAAATAGAAAACAGTCAATTTCAAATACATTAGCCAGTTGGAAAGTGGAGGTGTCGAGGTTTAATACGATACATAATACACTGGGATTCATCTCCATTCTCTCAAGCTACTATCCATTACAATGTAGTGTTTGGCTCGTAGCTGGGCTGCGAACACGAGATGCAAGCAGCCCTTTTTTTCCCCTATTCAATTTTTTTCCTCTTCTCTCTCAATGACACTGACTCATGAGACGATGCAGTTTCTTTGCCTTTTCTTTCCTGCATTGACTGCCGCATTTCCTACATTACAACAGTGACTGCACTTCACAGGTGCTTAATTGGCTGCAAAGCACTTTGGGACGTCCTGAGATGGTGAAAGGCGCTATAGAAATGCAAGTCATTCTTTTTTCCACCTCATTGGACATTTACCAAGATCAGGAAAGCCAGCAAAACATGATTGCCTTTCCTTCTTGCGCTGAAGCGTGATGTTTAAGGTGTGACCTTTTATGGTGATACAGGAAACTTTCGATTTACTGGCACCTAAATAACCGGAAATCTCGGTTAACCGGCAAAATTCAGGAGTAGGTTCAGGTAAGTTTTACTTCATATTGTACTTGCCTTCCTCGATCTGTTGCTGTGCAAGGGTGTGGCTGCAGCTGTTGCTAAGCTACAGAGACACTTGGAACTTGTGGCCATTGTTCTGAACCTGTTGCTAAGCAACAGGGTTTGTTGCTTTATACGGAGCTCTCAGCTCTCCGTATCTTTTACTATAGCTTTCGGTTATCCAGAATTTTTGATGAACCGGCACCACGTCGGTCCCGTCGGTGCCGGATAAAAAAAAGTTTCCTGTAAATAGATATTGATGCAATATAACCGAAACACCTCTTCCCACCATCTATACCAAATATTGTTCTCCTGTGGACTACTCCTAAATGGTCACTTTTTTTCCCTGTTGAACTTGCTCATATTTTTCAGTTCCATTTTGTACGGTAAAATTTAGCTGAAAAATAACAGCTCTGAATGTCAAAAGCAGAACCCAGTTACTTAAAACAAAATAAAACAAGAGCAGAAAATACTGGAAACACACAACGGGTCAGTTAGTCAATGTGGGGAGAACAGACAAGTTTACGTTTCGGGTGTGAATGATATTTCAGAACACATTCAGCTTCTCTCCACGGATGCTGCCTAACCTGCTGTGTGTTTCCATCATTTTCTGTATCCGAAATTCAGCATCTACCGTATCATGCTTTTTGCTTTGAAATAAGCACAAGAACTAAATTCATTACTGCTTCATGTCAGTAATAGTTAAACGCCCAGCACACTTGACCAGCCACTTGTTTCATTAAGTGTATTAAAATCTGCACATTTCATTGAGGTGTTCATTGATTGTGTATGACACTGTGAATCAGGTCAATCGAATCACATGGAGATACCAGCAACATACACTCAATGGGTTTTGGACACGCTGATTTTTGAAAATCTAAGGGGGGACTTTTCCCAGCCCTGGGGAAGCGGGTATGGATGCGAGACTGCCGGGAAAATGGCAGAAACTGGGAGCGGGTGCCGACCCCGCTCCCAACTCGCCTACGTGTCATCTTCCTGGGAGGCGGGTCCCCAACTGGCGTAGGGACCCGTCTCCTCGAGGCGGGAAGGGGATTAGAGCCAATTAACTGCCTGTTAACAGGTAGTTAACAGGCAGTTTTGAAGCTTATCCCCATTTTACTCCTGCAAGTGCGGGCTTCCCGATGGCTGCGAACCTCGCCAGGGTCAGCGAGGTGAGCAGTGGGTCTGCGGGGGTGAGAGGGATCGAAAAGTTTGCTGTAGAGGTGAGTGATGGGTGCAAGTGTGGACAGGTAAGTATGAGAGGTGAGTGTAAAGTGTTGGAAAAAGTTTCCTTACCTTTGCTTCTTTCTGCAGGCTTCAACCGTTGGGGATCCAGAGGTGCCTCATTTCAATGGCAGAGATGACAGAATGGCTGCTGCATTTTCAGATGCAGCAGCCATCTGCTTTCTGCTGAGGAGAGAGCTTTTGGTGAGCCTTCAGTGCAAGGGCTCACCTTAGAACAGAAATTATCAGTAATGCTGACAATTCATCTGGCAAAATTTTTTTGACAGATGAAACATCATACGCTGACGTCCTCTGTCACCGACTTTCACTTAATTGGCCGGTAAGCCCGCAGGACGGGCTTAACAAGGTCAATCAAGGGAAAATAGTGTGGGTTGGTCAGACGTCACTGGGGGCGGGACTGAAACCCGACAACCAGCAGTCCCACCCCTATTGACAAAATACAGCCCTAAGTCTGCCTTAAAGCAACGCTTTTCAAACTTTTCTGTGTGGCAGACCCTCTGCAAATATACACACAATCCTGGGGATCCCTGCCAATATAGACATAATCCCAGAGATCCCCTAAAAATATATACAGAATCCCAGGGACTCCCTGCAAATATTGGACACCATCTTGGGGACTCACCGCAAAATATATGATACAATTCTGAAGATCACCTGCAAATATTCACACAGTCCCAAGGATCGTCTGCAACTACTGACAAATCCTGTCAGAACATCCAAAGGACCGGGCCAGCTATCCAAAGGAAAACTATGCAATCATTGCAAGTGTTGTTGTATTAGTAGACAGCAACAGAATAGTGTGCTAATAAGTCAACAAATACAGAAAATTTAAATACAAAATTCTAGAGATCCTGTTCTGGTGGCACAGACTGAATTCCAAGGACCTCAAAGACCTCCTGGGATCTCCTTGCATAACCCCTAAGGTCCACAGACCCTAGTTTGAAAAGTTATGGGGATAGATCTTGACTTTGTGCAATAACTAAAACGGGTGCTAACGAGTCAGCAACCCATTTTACTTCCCTACCGATTTTTATTTCCGTTGACTGCACAAAGTCCTTGATCTACCCCATGGTTTATGGACCCAAAATGGCCAAAGTTTTTGGGCAAAAGAAAGCAACCAACAGTAGTCTGTGCAATAGTATAATCTGCAGTATGAATATTAATGATCCAAAACAAGGGTAAAACTTTTCATGGATTTTAGACAGTGATACAAAATTATTTTGCTTTTAGTATGAATTGGTTGTGAAATATATTTAAAATACACACCAACATAAGCACCATAAATGTCACTGATGCGGCCCTTTATTGGTAGAGATTCTATTTCTCAGGCAGTGTTATGGAAATCAGTTTGAACATGTCATCTATTTGCATGTATAAATATCAATTGAGGATGAAAATATGGAGCACTCTTTTGATCATTGCCAACATGAGCTATTTGCCTGTCTGCAGATCCACATTTTAAAAGTGCAGAACTGTATAATTTAGATCTAAATGATGTGTTACCAATAAAATCTAACACTGTGAAGTTACTTGAGTGACAATGCAAGCACTTCAAGAAAGAAGTGCTCTTGAAAACATACTGCCCAGTGTACCATTTTCTACTGGACACCTACTTATTGCCCTTATGTATTTGAGGGACTGGTTGAGTGGTAACTATCAATCACTATTGATTTTCTAACATTAAGAAAGAAGAAAGAAAGACTTGCATTTATATAAGCACCTTACATGATCTCGGGACGTCCCAAAGCGCTTTATAGCCAATGTGGGAAATGCAGCAGCCAATTTGCGCACAGCAAGATCCCACAAACCGCAATGAGGTAAATGACCAGATAATCTCTTTTAATGATGTTAGCTGAGGGAATAAATATTGGAGCAACTTCCGGGGAGAACTCCACTGCTTTTTTTTTTGCGAAATAAAGCCATGGGCTCTTTTACATCCACCTGAGAGGGTTTAACGTCTCATCCTGAAGACAGCACCTCCGACAGTGCAGCACTCCCTCAGTATTGCACTGGAGTGCCAGCCTAGATTGTCTGCTCAAGTCTCTGGATATTAGAATTGGAGCAGTGATAAAGTAAATGCAACCCTGTCGTGGCCAGTGTACTGATATTCTTTGTAAAATACAAACAGCTGTAGTATTGCCCTGAACTGGGAGGAGAAAACACTTTCAGCTTTGTTTCAGGGAAAAAAGAGCATCTAACCTGTGCATAACCACCAGAGGTAGTCTACATTTGAGGAATAAAAGTGTAAATCTTACTGCCTGTCACCCCATAGACTGGCCCCATTGAGCATTGCTATCGGGGCTGATGAAATCAATAACTTGTCATACTTTTTACAACCCTTCTTTAATGTGTGTAATTACATTGCTCCTCAGTATTTCCTAGTAACTGTGCTGACATGATTGACTGAACACACAGTCTACAGTGAGGATAGGTGTATTTTGTCAGTGGGATTAATATGTAATAACTTCATATAAATGTAGAACTCCACTGAGGTTTGGCAATATTTTATGAGCTTTATAAATAGCAAACCATTACAAAACCTAGGCTTACACTCCAGTGCACTACTGAGGGAGTGCTGCACTGTCAGGGTGCCGTCTCTCTGATGATACATTAAACCGGACCCGTCTGCTCTCTCAGGAGGATGTAAAAGATCCCATGGTACGGTGTCCTGGCCAATATTTATCCCTTAATCAACATCACTAAAACAGACTATTGCTGTTTGTGGGAGCTTGCCGTGCGCAAATCGTCTGCCGCGTTTCCAACATTAAACAGTGACTTTGGAGGTAATTTTGCCAATGGGGAGCTTTTGGAGGTAGGGCTCCCACTTGTCGGGTTTCAGTCCCGCCTTCATCAACTTCTGGCCAACCCATGCTATTTCCCCTTGAATGACCTTGTTAAGCCCGCCCAGTGGGCTTAGCAGGCCAATTAAGGGAAAGCCGGTTACAGAGAATATCAATGTATGATGTTTCATCTGTCAAAAAATGTTGACAGATGAATTGTCATCGTTCGACAGCTCTGTGAAGCTATCAGTGACATTCTCTGTAGTTTGATGAGTTCTTGAATTCAAGACCTCATCAAACCTCTTTCTTTTGCTGAAATGAGATGGTTGTTGCATTGAAGAATGCAATGACCATCTGTCATCTCTACCGCGGAGGTGCGAGATTCTCCGCATACCCACCGACTGAAGCCTGCAGGAAGAAACAAAGGTAAGTACACTTTTTCTAACACTTTGCACTTAACTCAGATACTCACCTCTCCACACTTGCACCCATCACTCACCTCCACAGCACATTTTTGGGCCCCTCCGACCCCCGCAGACCTATGACTCACCTTGGTGACCCTGGCGGGGTTCGGAGCCTTTGGGAAGCCCGCACTTGTGTGGGCAAAAAGGGGATAATCCTATTTTCTGCTTGTTAACTACCTGTTAACAGGCAGTTAAGCGGCGTTAATCCCTTCCCGTCTCAAAGGAGACGGGACCCGCTGCGGGACGGCTACCCGCCTCCCGAGAAGATGGCATGGAGGCGGGTTGGGGGTGGGTTGGGCACCCACCCACAAATTCTGCCATTTTCCCAGCAGTCCCGTCTCCAAACCCACCTCCCCAGGGCTAGCAAAATCATCTCCTATGCTTCAAAAAGCACTTTATTGGCTGTAAAGAGCTTTGGGACGTCCGGTGGTTGTGAAAGATGCTATAGAAATCAGACAAAGTAAGTACTTTTTGAAGTCTAGTCACTGTTATAATGTAGTAAACAAAGTAGCCAAATTGTGATCCCACAACCAGCAATGAAATAAATGATCAGATAATCTGTTTTAGGTGATGTTGGTTGAGAGATAAATGTCAGCCAGGACACCAGAACTCACCTGCTCTTCTTCAAATAGTACTATGGGATCTTTTACGTCCACCTGAGAGGGCAGATGGGGCCTTGGTTTAATGTCTCAACTGAAAGGCGGCACCTCCAACAGTGCAGCACTCCCTCAGCACTGCACTGGAGCGTCAGCCAGATTTTTGTGCTCAAGTCTCTTGAGTGGGACTAGAACTGTTGTGTATGTACCTTTAAGAGAATAACTGGTCTCAGACTGCAGTACCGGCAGTGACCACCCCTGTATAAAAGGCGCTAGAGAGCCTCTGTTGTTTAGTTTCGTTTATGCCTTTCACCAGTAAAGATCTGTTTGTTTCTCTCCTGCTAGTCCGTGTCTCAATCATTCACGGACTTAACACTGGCGACGAGTTAGAAACAAACTTACCTGCAACTCAGCAGCAGCTCCGACGACGTGTTGAAGGTCGGAGCCAGAAGAAAGAAGAAAAAAAAAATAGGCCATTGAAACTCGAGAAACGGGCGTCGACCGTCAATCATCGATTTCAAAACTTGCAGGAGAGACTGTCCAGAGCCAGGCTGGGTTCCTCGGTCCGTGGTTTCCCAGCTAATCGGGCTGGTGGCAGGTAGTGCTCTGATCCTTCCTGGGCTGCAACGGGGCCGGGCAGCGAGTCGGGAAGCAAGGAGAGAGAGATAGGGTGGAGCATACAGGGCGCGGCCGGTGTTTCGAAGCTGGGCAGCGTTCGGACCTCAGAAGAGGGAGGGAAGTGTCCCAGAGGGTCCGCTCCACGACGGGAAAATAATAAAAGAAAAAGAATACGCGCAAGAAACCATGGAAAGCAGCGCTAACAACAGCGGGGAAGAAGGAAAAGCGCGGGAGGCGCCATTTTGTTAAATCAGAGAAGAAGGCAAAGCGCGGGAGGCGCCATTTTAGATTTGCAAGCTGCCGAAGACTGGCCGTATCACTGCTTTTGATAATACATTAGAGGACTGGACCACGTATGTGGAAAGAGTCGAGGTATATTTCGAGGCAAACGATATAGCGGAGGGGAAAAAGGCATCGATATTGTTAAACTTAATGGGCGCTAGAACGTACGGCCTATTGTGGGACCTGATTACTCCAGCCAAACCGAAGGCGAAGAGTTTTAACGAAATTGTTGCTGTTCTACAGGAGCACTTAAACCCTGCACCGCTGTTGATAGCAGAAAGATTTAAATTCCACAGGAGAACTCAGCACAAAGATGAGAGCAATGCTGAGTATCTTACGGAACTACGCAAGCTATCAAAGCACTGCCAGTTCGGATCAGGACTGGCAGATACCCTACGGGACAAATTTGCCTGTGGACTCCTGAGTGAAGGAACACAGAAGAAGTTACTCGCAGAAAAAGAGCTGACGCTAGATAAGGTTTTCAGCGTGGCAGTATCGTATGAAGCAGCAGCCAGGGGAGCTGCAGAAATTCAACAAAAACCACAGGAATACGGCACCCACGAAATGACACGGGGATTTGCAAAATGTTATCGCTGCGGCAGAACTAACCATGACCAGAAGGACTGCTGGTCCAAAGACAAAATATGCAGACAATGCGGGAAGATTGGACACATTGCACGAGTTTGTAGGTCTGGGAAGAAGACCAACGACAACAAAAAGGCTACTAAGGAACCGTACAAGAAAGTACAAAAGATGACGGACAGTAGTTCCGAAGACCAGATGAGCGATAGTGAATCCGGAAACAGAAGACTAAGCTGTCTCAAACTTCACAATGTAATCGCAAAAGAGGATCACCGAACCATTTGGGTCACTCTCACGATAGCAGGGTCCCAAGTTAAAATGGAATTGGATACAGGATCAGCGCTAACCGCCATGAATCAACGAGACTACGAACGGCTATTTTCACACATACTCTTGAGAGAGACATCCATCGTCTTGACGACGTATACGGGGCAAAAAGTATACCCCAGAGGAAAAATAAGGGTGCCTGTCGAATACAATGGCAAGAAAATACGGAAATTGTATCTCTACATACTGCCAAATGGTGGACCACCGTTATTGGGACGGGAATGGATCAGGAAGATAAACTTAGATTGGCATTCCATTCATGCAATGACGGTAAAAAAGATGAAGACGTCACTCCTGGACGATTGTCAACAATCTTAGCTAACGCCAAAGAGGTATTTCAACAAGAACTGGGCACGCTTAAATGCATAACCGCCTCGATAAAAATAGAAGAGAATGCAGTTCCCAAGTTTTTCAAAGCGAGACCGGTACCATATGCAATTCGCCCAGCCGTCAAGGCAGAGCTGGAGAATCTGGAGAAGGCGGGCGTGTTGTCTAAGGTCGACTGGAGCGAGTGGGCGACACCCATCGTTCCTGTCATGAAGAAAACGTTAACCAATAAGTCTGGAGAGCCAAGGAAGATTCGCATCTGTGGGGATTTCAAGGTGATGGTGAACCCTGTCCTTCGCACAGTACAATATCCGCTTCCAAGGATAGAAGACATCTTCGCCTCGCTGTCTGGAGGGAAGCGTTTTACAAAAATTGACTTAGCACAAGCATATTTGCAGATGGAGGTTGAAGAGTCCTCTAGGAAGTATCTCACGATAAACACTCACAAAGGTCTTTACCAGTATCATCGATTGGTATTCGGAGTAGCATCGGCTCCGGCGATATGGCAAAGAGCGATGGAACAAGTCCTGCAAGGGATTCCGGGGACTCAGTGTTACTTGGACGACATCCTTGTAACAGGTGAAGATGACAGTGAACACCTTAACAACCTAGAACAGGTGCTCACTAGACTACGGGAACATGGGCTGCGAGCCAACCGCCCCAAGTGCGAATTTTTTAAGAAACAGATATCGTATTGTGGCCACGTGATTGATGAAGAGGGGTTACATAAGTCCCCTGACAAAATTGAAGCGGTTGTTAAGGCCCCAGCGCCTGAAAATGTGTCGCAGCTGAGGTCATTCCTCGGGTTGGTGAATTACTATCATAAGATTTTGCCGAATTTGTCGACAATTCTGCATCCACTGAACGCCCTGCTACGAACGGGGGTAGCATGGAAATGGAGCGATGATTGTAAGCGTGCTTTTCAGAAGAGTAAGGACTTAATCACTTCAAAGGAAGTATTGGCTCACTGCAACCCAGCACTGCCAATCAGGCTGGCGTGTGATGCGTCTCCCTACGGCATTGGGGCGGTACTGTCACATAAATTCCTTGATGGTTCGGAGAGGCCGATAGCTTTTGCGTCACGCTCGTTAACTTCTGCCGAGCGTAACTACGCCCAGATTGACAGAGAGGCCCTCAGCCTAGTGTGGGGGGTGAAGAAGTTCAATCACTATCTGCACGGTCAAAAATCTACTCTACTAACCGATCATCAACCTCTTGTCTCCATTTTCAACCCTCAGAAGGGCGTACCAATAATGACAGCACAACGGCTGCAGAGATGGTCCCTTTTCCTAGGGGCGCACCAATATGACATCGAGTACAAAGGAACTAAACAGCATGGAAATGCTGATGGATTGTCACGTCTACCATTGCCGACGGTGGAAGAAGAAGACCTTGCAGTGGATCCAATGGAGTTATTCCACTCGACCATAGTCGAATGTCTCCCTGTGATGAATGCAAACATAGAAAAGGAAACACGGAATGACCCGACACTATCACGGGTCTATGATTTAACGGTGAAGGGATGGCCAGCACATGGCGAACCACTGCTGCCAGCATTCTCGCCGAGAAGAGAACAGCTGTCAGTGTGCAGAGGAACCTTGATGTGTGGATCCAGAGTAGTAATTCCACCTAAGTTGACGGATAGAGTGCTCAATGAGCTTCATGAGGGTCATCTGGGTGGGGTAAAAATGAAGAGCTTAGCCAGAGCGTTTGTGTGGTGGCTGGGAATCGATAGAGAAATCGAAGAGATGACCAAGAGCTGTGCAGGATGCCAGAAGGTCCAAAATGCCCCACCACAAGCTCCTCTGCATCCATGGGAGTGGCCCTCATCTCCATGGCAAAGGGTGCACATTGATTTTGCTGGTCCCTTCATGGACTCGATGTTTTTAATTGCGGTGGATGCACATTCAAAGTGGCCAGAGGTAATAAAAATGTCCTCAACCACCACGGAAAAAACTATCACAGTTTTACGAACCGTATTCGCCAGGAATGGGCTGCCTGAACAGATTTGCTCTGACAATGGACCACAGTTTGTGTCTGAAGAGTTCCGGAGGTTCTTAAAGAACAATGGTGTTAAACATTACACATCTGCCCCATATCATCCAGCCACTAATGGATTGGCCGAGAGGTTTGTCCAAACATTCAAGAAGGCTATCAAGGCAATGTGTAATGAAGATATACCCCTACAACACAAGGTGGACAACTTCTTGTTTGCCTACCGGAATGCGACACATGCGGTTACCAACCAAACCCCAGCCATGATGTTCTTCAATCGAAGACTACGATGCCGCTTGGATTTGATTAAGCCAAACGTCCGAAGAGATGTGGAGAACAGGCAGTTTCAGAATATGAATGAAAGGCCGACCAGGAGTTTTAAGATAGGTCAACCAGTTTTGGCCCGGGACTACCGCACTGAGAAATGGCAGCCAGGAACGATTTGTACACGACAAGGACCTCTCATGTATACCGTGGACGTTGGGGAGAGCATTGTAAGACAACATGCTGACCAGATTCTAGAGTCACTGGAAAACGTCAACTCCACACCACGATCTGATACACCTGGTAATGAAATCGACGTTCCAATTGCAGCTACCGCAGACCCGGTAATATTGGAAGCAGATGAACCAAACAACGACATTGATTCCGACTCAACATTGCCAGAAGAACCTGATACCCCAAAGAGGCGTTATCCAGACAGAATCAGGAAGCCTCCTCAAAGACTGAACTTATAATTGCTTAAACTTAACCAATGTATCTAGCAACAGTAATTGTGATTGTAATTCGTTATCATTAGTTGTTAAATGAATGTTATGTACTGTTTATCTAAAAGGGGAGGAATTGTTGTGTATGTACCTTTAAGAGAATAACTAGTCTCAGACTGCAGTACCGGCAGTGACCACCCCTGTATAAAAGGCGCTAGAGAGCCGCTGTTTAGTTTCGTTTATGCCTTTCACCAGTAAAGATCTGTTTGTTTCTCTCCTGCTAGTCCATGTCTCAATCATTCACGGACTTAACAAGAACCCACAAACTTCTGACTCAGAGGTGAGAATGCTACCCACTGAGGCACAGCTGGCACTACATGATGGAGCCCAGAGCCTGCCTATTCCCAGTATAGGCATCTCTGAGACATGCTACTATTGACGCCACAGACACCTGCAAGAAGGCCCCAATTACAGCCTCCATTGAGGTGATTAGGTGACTCCAGAATGCACCAGAACCCCACATAAGTTAGTAGTGAGCATCTCCACACTCTCCAACATATTGCAGATGCTCCCTGTCAGGTAGTCTAATATATTGAGCAATTATTGGTGCGCAGAAGGCAGTTTTCTTTTAAAGGCTGGGCCCCTATGCAGCATAAAGCACACCATTATCATATGGGAATCTTTTGGATTGTACTGGAGAAATCCACCAGACCCATTCAGGCAGCAGAGTCGTTCCTTGAAGACTCCAATGGTCTGTTTGATGAGGGTTCTGGCGATCCATGGATCTGGTTGTAGTGCAGTTTGGGGCCACTAAGGGTGGGTCCCCGAGAGAAGTCATAAATGGATGCTGAATTGTTGCGTATATTCAAGGCTGAGATAGATAGATTTTTGGACTCTTGGGGAATCAAAGTATATGGCAATCGGGCAGGAAAGTGGAGTTGAGATTAAAGATCAGCCATGATCTTATTGAATGGCAGAGCAGGTTTGAGGGGCCATATGGTCTACTCCTGCTCCTAATTCTTATGTTCTTATGAGTCAAGTGTACAGGGGATAACACTTATCCCCAAGCAGCTAACCTCTCACTTGCTATGCAATGGTAAACGGTGAGGCGGATGAAGAATTGGCACAATATAACATCATCAGGAAAGTGGGCACAGACCCACCTGATGCACTGCTGGTGATCACACACTAGTACGCACTAATGGAGTGGAAGGTCTTGCGATTCTTAAAGGCAGTGGTGTGGTGTGACGGAATTTGCAGGGTGACGTGGGTGCAGTCAATGAGATCCTGGACTTGAGGGAAGCTGCAATCTGTGAGAACCCAAAAGCCATATCCTGCTGCTTCCGGCTGTCCATGGGGAAAGTGTTTGCTCTAGGAAGCATGGCATCAGACACCAAGCATGAACTACAAACAGATTAATGTTTCTAATTCCCCTGTGGCAGCCTGGAAGGAGTTGGAGCATAGAAGTTGAGACTTGCAGTGACCTTGACTAAAACAAGCAGTGCAATGCTTCTCTGGCAGTGGGCTGCAGGTCTTGTTGCAGGAGATGACTCACCTCCTGCAATAAGACCTGTAGCCCACTACCAGAGGAGCACAGCCTCCTTATATAAGTACTGGTATGTTGTCCTGGGCCTATACACTTTGTTGGGAGTATAAGGATTCCAGCGGGCATGCTTCCTTTTACTTGGTGTCCTGCAGTTGCAGCTATGTTTGCTCCATCCTCCTATTACTCCTCCTCCTTCTCCTCTAGCCACAGTGGAATTGCCAGAAGGAACCACATGAAGAAAAAAGTGTGTTGTTAGAAGCTCCTTTCGAGTTTGGGACATTGTAGAGCCATTACAAACACTTTAAAATCATCGAAGTAGCAAAAAAAAAATGATCTAATACAAGCAAAGGTCTCCAAAACCTTTCCAGCATGTTATGCTAAACCTGTATAAAACACTCATTCATCCCTAGCTGGAATATTGTGTCCAATTCTGGGCACCACACTTTAGGAAGGATGTGAAGGCTTTGGAGAGAGTACAGAAGAGATTTACTAGAGTGGTTCCAGGGATGAGGGACTACAGTTACGTGGATAGACTGGAGAAGCTGGGGTCATTCTCCTAAGAGCCCAATAAGAGAGGGGACAGTTCTGGACTTGGTTTTAGGGAATGAAGCTGGGCGGGTGGAAGGGGTATCAGTGGGAGAGCATTTTGGTGGTAGAGATCATAATTCAGTTAGGTTTAGTGTAGTTATGGAAAAGGGCAAATATAAACCAGGAGTAAGAGTTCTTGATTGGAGAAAGGCCAATTTTACTAAGCTAAGGTGTGATATAGCAAAAGTGGACTGGAAACAGCTACTTGAAGGTAAATCAGTGTCAGAGCAGTGAGAGGCATTCAAGGAGGAGATAGTGAGAATTCAGAACAAATATGTTCCCACAAAGAAAAAGATTGGGACTCCCAAATCTAGATCCCCCTGGATGTCAAGATGTATACAGGATAGGATAAGACAAAAAAAGGGAAGCTTATGTCAGATATCGAGAGCTTAATACTGCAGAAAGCCTAGAGGAGTATAGAAAGTGCAGGGGTGAAATTCAAAAGGAAATTAGGAAAGCAAAGAGAGGGCATGAAAAAATATTGGCAAGTAAAATCAAGGAAAACCCAAAGATGTTTTATAAATACACTAGCTGGAGTGCCCGGCAGTGCCGAGGGTTTTTTGAGGGCATGTTATTATGAAAAAAGTAGAAATAATTTTTATATATATAAATGAGTTTGTCTGTCTGTCTGTCTGTGTGGGAAGGAGAGAGAGAGAGAGAAAGAGAGAGAGAGAGAGAGACTGGGGGGTGGGGAGAGAGGCCCGGGGATCGAGAGAGAGACTGGGGGGAGAAGAGAGAGGTGGGGGGAGAGAGAGACTGGGGGGGGAGAGAGGTACTGGGGGGGAGAGAGAGAGAGAGCGAGACTGGGGGGAGAGAGAGACTGGGGGGAAGAGAGAGAGAGAGAGACTGGGGGGAGAAGAGAGAGACTGGGGGGTAGAGAGAGAGAGAGACTGCGGGTGAAGAAGGGTGGCCGCCATTTTGTGAGGTCGGCAGGAAGTTCCCTCACCCTCTCTCTCTCCCTCCCCCTCTCTCTCCTGCCCCCTCTCTCTCCCTGCCCCTGTCTCTCCCCTCTCTCTCCCCCCGCCCCTCTCTCTCCCTGCCCCTCTCTCTCCCTGCCCCTCTCTCTCTCTCCCTCCCTCCCCGCTCTCTCTCCCTCCCTCTCTCTCCCTCCCTCTCTCTCCCTCCCTCCCCTCTCCCTCTCTCTCCCTCTCCTCTCCCTCCGACTCACCACGATACCAGAACGGAGCATATCCGACACCAGGAGTCCGGGTGCCCATTGCTCTGAAGCGAGCCCGGGGTTCCTCATGGTTAACGTGGCGGGCCTTTGGACCCGGTGGCCGGGCGGCAGTGGAACGCCTTTCGCTCCGGACTCCCGTGTCCGATATCGGTCGGGGACAGCTCGTGTGAAAGCCCTAGTTTTCCCGGTCCCGCACTCACAGCAAGAGAGAGAGGGGGAAGGAGAGAGAGAGAGAGAGAGAGAGAGAGAGAGAGAGAGGGAAGGAGAGAGAGAGAGAGGGAAGAAGAGAGGGAAGAGGAGATAGAGAGAGAGAGCGAGGGGGGGGAAGGAGAGAGAGAGAGAGAGAAACTTTTTAAGCTTCAGGCCCGGCCGGTCTGTAATGGCCACCACTCACCTCAGTAACGGCAGTTTGAAGGATTAGGCCCCGCCCACAAATGCCATGAAACGCCACCCGTGACGCACCGATTGGTCAACCATCAGGTCACTGAACTGTAGGATTGGTCAACCATCACGTCACTCAACGCTAATGAGCGGTAGGATTGGTCAACCACTAATGAGTGGATTTTTTTCCGTTTTTCGAACGTTTTTTGTCTACTGTCTGAACAATTTTTGTCTGACCAAAAAATAAAGATGCCTAGTAGACTCCCCTAATCATAAGCATTCTTTTGATATAACATATGTGTAGGTACGCTCTATAACTTTTGAGTGATGCCCGGACAGACCGGCAGACAGACCTACCCTTTTATATATATAGATATAACTAGCTGGAGTGCCCAGCGGAGCCGAGGGTTTTTTGAGGGCATGTTGTTATGAAAAAAGTAGAAATAATTTTTATATATATAAATGATTTGTCTGTCTCTCTGTCTGTGTAAGAAGGAGAGAGAGAGCGAGAGGGAAAGAGAGAGAGAGAGACTGGGGGGGGGGGAAAGAGGCCCGGGGATCGGGGGGAAAGAGGCCCGGGGATCGAGAGAGAGACTGGGGGGAGAAGAGAGAGACAGGGGGGAGAGAGAGACTGGGGGGAGAGAGAGAGAGAGAGAGACTGGGGGGAGAAGAGAAAGACTGGGGGGGAGAGAGAGAGAGAGACTGGGGGGAGAGAGAGAGAGAGACTGCGGGTGAAGAAGGGTGGCCGCCATTTTGTGAGGTCGGCGGGAAGTTCACTCACCCTCTCTCTCTCCCTCCCCCTCACTCTCCCGCCCCCTCTCTCCCTGCCCCTGTCTCTCCCCTCTCTCTTTCCCTGCCCCTGTCTCTCCTTGCCCCTCTCTCCCCCTCCTTCCCCGCCCTCTCTCCCTCCCTTTCTCTCCCTCCCTCCCCTCTCCCTCTCTCTCCCTCTCCTCTGCCTCCCACTCACCACGGTACCAGAACGGAGCATATCCGACACCGGGAGTTCGGGTGCCCATCGCTCCGAAGCGAGCCCGGGGTTCCTCATGGTTAACGCGGCGGGCCTTTGGACCCGGTTGGCCAGGCGGCAGTGGAACGCCTTTCGCTCCGGACTCCCATGTCCGATATCGGTCGGGGATGGCTCGTGTGAAAGCCCCGGTTTTCCCGGTCCCGCACTCATGGCAAGAAAGAGAGGGGGAAGGAGAGAGAGAGAGAGAGGGAAGGAGAGAGAGAGAGGGAAGAAGAGAGGGAAGAGGAGAGAGAGAGAGAGAGGGGGGGGAAGGAGAGAGAGAGAAATTTTTTAAGCTTCAGGCCCGGCCTGTCTGTAATGGCCGCCATTCGCCTCAGTAACGGCAGTTTGAAGGATTAGGCCCCGCCCACAAATGTCATGAAATGCCCCCCGTGACGCACATTGGTCAACCATCAGGTCACTGAACTGTAGGATTGGTCAACCATCACGTCACTCAACGCTAATGAGCGGTAGGATTGGTCAACTGCTAATGAGCGGATTGTTTTCTGTTTTTTTCCGTTTTTTTGTCTACTGTCTGAACAATTTTTGTCTGACCAAAAAGTAAAGATGCCTAGTAGACTCCACTAATCATAAGCTTTCTTTTGATATAACATATGTGTAGGTACGCTCTATAACTTATGAGTGATGCCCGGACAGACAGACAGACAGACAGACAGACAGACAGAACTATCCTTTTATATATATATATAATAATAAAGAACAAGAGGATAACTAAAGAAAGAGTAGGGCCTATTAGAGACCAAAAAGGTAATCTTTGTGTTGAGGAGGAAGATGTGGGTATATTTCTTAATGAATACTTTGCGTCTGTCTTCACAAAAGAGAGGGATAATCCAGACATTGTAGTTAAGGAGGAGGAGTGTGAAATATTAAATGAGATAAACATAGTGAGAGAGGAAATATTAAGGGGTTGCGCATCTTTGAAAGTAGATAAATCACCAGGCCTGGATGAAATGCATCCCAGGCTGTTAAGAGAAGCAAGGGAAGAATTAGCGGACAGTATAAATCGTCATTTAGAAAGGCACGGATTAATCAAGGACTGTCAGCATGGGCTTGTTAGGGGAAGGTCATGTCTGACTAACTTGATTGGTTTTTATGAGGAGGTAACAAGGAGGGTCGATGAGGGTAGCGCGTTTGATGTAGTCTACATGGATTTTAGCAAGGCCTTAAACAAGGTCCCACATAGCAGACTGGTCAGAAAAGTAAAAGCCCAGGGGATCCAAGGGAAAGTGGCAAGTTGGATCCAAAATTGGCTCAGTGGCAGGAAGCAAAGGGCACTGGGTGTTTTTGTGACTGGAAGTTGTTTCCAGTGGGATTCCGCAGGGCTCAGTACTGGGTTCCTTTCTTTTTGTGGTATATATCAATGATTTAGACTTCAATGTAGAAGGCGTGATTAAGAATTTTACAGATGATACAAAAATTGGTTAATAGTGAGGAAGAAAGCTGCAGACTGCAAGAAGATATCAATGGACTGGTCAGGTTGGCAGTAAAGTGGCAAATGGAATTAAATCAATGGAAGTGTGAGGTGATGCATTGTGGAGGGCTAACAAGGCAAGGGAATACACAATAAATGGTAGGATACTGAGAAGTGTAGAGGAACAAAGGGACCTTGGTGTGCATGTCCACAGATCCCTGAAGGTAGCAGGACAGGTAGCTAAGGTGGTTAAGAAGGCATACAGGATGCTTTCCTTTATTAGCCGAGGCATAGAATATAAGAGCAGGGTGGTTAAGCTAGAACTGTATAAAACACTAGTTAGGCCACAGCTAGAATACTGCGTACAGTTCTGGTCACCACATTACAGGAATAATGTGATTGCACCAGAGAGGGTACAGAGGAGACTTACGAGGATGTTGCCAGGACTGGAGAATTTTAGCTTTGAGGAAAGATTGGATAGGCTGGGGTTGCTTTCTTTGGAAGAGAGGAGGCTGAGAAGAGAATTAATTGAGGCGTATAAAATTATGAGGGGCCTAGATAGAGTGGCCAGGAAGGACCTATTTCTCTGAGCAGCAAGGTCAATAACCATGGGACATAGATTTAAATACAAAAAACTCTCGATTTACTGGCACCTAAATAACCGGAAATCTCTGTTAACCGGCAAAATTCAGGAGTAGGTTCAGGTAAGTTTTACTTCATATTAGTGGCAGTTCCTGGATCTGTGGCTGTGTAACTGGGGCTCCTACACTTGTTGCTAAGCAACAGGGATGCTTGGTCTGTGGCCGGAGTTCCTGCACATGTTGCTAAGCAACAGGGAAGCCTGGATTTGTTGCTGTGTACGGAGCTCTCGTACATTTTAACTATACCTCTCTGTAATCCGGACTTTTTGATAAACCGGCACCACGCCGGTCCTGTCGGTGCCGGATAATAAAGAGTTTCCTGTAATTGGTAGAAGGATTAGAGGGGAGTTGAGGAGAACTTTTTTCACCCAGAGGGTGGTGGGGGTCTGGAACTCACTGCCTGAAATGGTGGTAGAGGCAGAAATCCTCATTGCATTTAAAAAGTACTTGGATATGTATTTGAAGTGCCATAAACTGGAAAGTGGGATTAGGCTGGATAGCTCTTTCTCAGCCAATGCAGACTTGATGGGCTGAATGGCCTCCTTCTGTGCTGTACTATTCTATGATCCTATGATTCTATGTTAGCCGAGAACAGGTGAGAATCACTTTAATTACCATTGGAGTGTGGACGGCGTTGAGTATACGGGGAGTTTGGTAAGTGCGAGAAAAGTTATTTGTTTATTTAGTGAGTTTAAGTGAAGGGGAATTTAACTTTCTGAAGTAAGTTTAATTTATTTGAGTAAATTAAACTGTTGGGGAGTTTAAACCGGAAGTAGATTCCTGGTATAAAAAGGGGCGGGCCGAGTGCGGCAGTGCGAGTGCGGATGGCGTTGAGTGTACGGAGAGTTTGGTAAGTGCGAGAAAAGTTATTTGTTTATTTAGTGAGTTTAAGTGAAGGGGGAATTTAACTTTCTGAAGTAAGTTTAATTATTTGAGTAAATTAAACTGTTGGGGAGTTTAAACAGGAAGTAGATTCCCGGTATAAAAAGGGGCGGGCCGAGTGCGGCAGTGCGAGTGCAGACGGCGTTGAGTGTACGGAGAGTTTGGTAAGTGCGAGAGTTCAGGCAAGTGGGAGGTGAGGGGATGTTTCTGTCCTGCTTTGTTTCCCACTCTCAGGCTTAGTCAAAACTGCGGAAGTGGAGCAGCGAGACGACTCCACCTAACAGGCCCCACAGGCAGCACTCAAAAGGGAGGTAGGTGATCAGCTGGTTGCTAGGTCCTCTTCCTTCTCTGTTATACCTTTATAAGTTGATAAGTCCTATTAAATAGTGGTGTGATATTCATCATCTATATCGGGGCAGAGGGTCTTCATAACTAATAATAAGAAATTTAATTAATTACATAGAAATGGGTGAACAGGTGATGTGTTACTGTTGCGAAATGTGGGAGCCAGTGGACCCCATTGAGGCTCACGGTGATTACATTTGCGATAAGTGTTTGCTGCTAGAGGAACTCAGGCTCCGTGTTAAAGAGCTTGAGACCGAGCTTCAGACACTACGACACATCAGGGAGGGGGAGAAGTACCTGGACTCTATGTTTCAGGAGGTAGTCACACCTATGAAATTAATTAATTCAGATGTAGTCCGTGGTCAGGGACAGGATGGTGTGACTATGAGTGAGGCAGGTACGGGGATCCAGGAGGTAGTGTTGAAGGAGCCGCAGCCCTTGCTCTTGTCAAACAGGTTCGAGGTTCTTACTCCCTGTGAGGGCGGGAGCAGGGACTGCAGGGGGGATGAGCAACCTGGCCACAGCACCATGGAACAGGGGGCCATTCAAGAGGGGGGAGTAAAAAGAAATGTTGTAGTGGTAGGAGATAGCATCATTAGGGGGATAGATAGGGTTCTCTGCAGTCGAGAGCGGGAGTTCTGAAGGCTGTGTTGCCTGCCAGGTGCCAGGGTTAAGGACATCTCTTCTGGGCTGGAAAGAAACTTGGAGTGGGAGGGGGAGGATCCAGTTGGCGTGGTCCATGTTGGTACAAATGACGTAGATAGGACAAGGAAGAAGGTTCTGTTAAAGGAGTATGAGCAGCTAGGGGTCAAATTAAAAAACAGAACCTCAAGGGTAACAATCTCTGGATTATTACCTGAGCCATGAGCGAATTTAGCTAGGATAAATAAAATTAAAGAGTTAAATGCGTGGCTCAAAGACTGGTGTGGGAGAAATGGGTTTTGCTTCTTGGGACACTGGCATCAGTACTGGGACAGGAGGGAGCTGTTCCGTTGGGACGGACTTCACTTGGTCAGTGCTGGGACTAGAATCCTGGCGAATCATATAACTAGGGCTGTAGAGAGGGCTTTAAACTAATTAGTCGGAGGGAGGTTTCTAGAGAGCAAATAATAAAAATGACAACAGAGAAGGTCATAGACCTAGGTAGCAGTAGGGGAATTAAAAACCAGAGCGTGTCAGGAAGGGACAGAAGGTATGGAGTGAAAGGTAAAGTAGTAAAAGGGGAAATAGCAGGAACTAAGGGTCACAAAACATATTTGAAAGTTCTTTATCTGAATGCACGTAGCATTCGTAACAAAATGGACGAGTTAACGGCACAAATAACTACATATGGGTATGATCTTGTGGCCATTACAGAAACATGGCTGCAGGGTGACCATGACTGGGAATTAAACATACCAGGGTATTTAACAATCAGGAAGGACAGGCAGGAAGGAAGGGGAGGTGGAGTGGCTATGTTAATAAAGGAAGGAATCACTGCAATACAGAGAAATGATATTGGGTCAAAGGATCAGGATAGTGAAACAGTTTGGGTGGAGATAAGGAATAATAAGGGGAAAAAACACTAGTGGGCATAGTCTATAGGCCTCCTAATAGTTGCAACTCTGTTGGACAGAGTATTAATCAGGAAATAGTTGGGGCTTGTAATAAGGGAACAGCTATAATTATGGGGGATTTTAACTATCATATTAACTGGACAAATCAAATTGGGCAGGGCAGCCTTGAGGAAGAGTTCATTGAGTGTATTAGGGATGGGTTTCTTGAGCAGTATGTAACTAAACCGACCAGTGGGCAAGCAACCTTAGATTTGGTCCTGTGTAATGAGTCAGGATTAATTAAAAATGTCCTAGTAAAGGATCCCCTTGGAATGAGTGACCATAACATGGTTGAGTTCCATATTCAATTAGAGGGTGAGAAGGTTGGATCTCAAACAAGCGTACTGAGCTTGAATAAAGGAGACTATGAAGGTATGAGAGCGGAATTGATTAGAGAGGACTGGGAAAATAGATTAAAGGGTAAGATGGTATATGAGCAGTTGTGTACATTTAAGGAGTTATTTTACAACTTTCAAAAAAAAAATATTCCACTGAGGAAAAAAGGGTGTAAAAGAAATGACAGCCATCTGTGGCTAAGTAAAGTAATTAAGGATAGTATCCGACTAAAAACAAGGGCATAGAAGGTAGCCAAATCTAGTGGGAAGATAGAAGATTGGGAAGTCTTCAAAAGACAGCAAAAAATAACTAAAAGATTGATTAAGAAAGGGAAGATAGATTATGAAAGTAAATTAGCAAAAAATTAAAAAACAGATAGCAAGAGTTCCTATAGTTATATAAAAAGAAAAAGGGTGGCTAAAGTAAATGTTGGTCCCTTAGAGGATGAGACCAGGAAATTAATGGTGGGAAACATGGAGATGGCAAAAACACTGAACAAATATTTTGTTTCAGTCTTTACGGTAGAGGACACTAAGAATATCCCAATACTGGACAAACAGGGGGCTCTGGGGGGGGAGGAGCTAAATATGATTACAATCACTAAGGAATTGGTACTCGGTAAAATAATGGGACTCAAGGCGGATAAATCTCCTGGACCTGATGGCTTACATCCTAGGGTCTTGAGGGAAGTGGCGGTAGGGATTGTGGATGCATTGGTAATAATTTTCCAAAACTCCCTAGACTCAGCAAAGGTCCCAGCAGATTGGAAAACTGCTAATGTAACACCCTTATTTAAAAAGGGTAGTAGGCAGAAGGCTGGAAATTATTGACCAGTTAGCCTTACATCTGTGGTTGGTAAAATTTTGGAGTCCATTATTAAGGAGACAGTAATGGGACATTTGGATAAACATAATTTAATAGGACAAAGTCAGCATGGTTTTATGAAGGGGAAGTCATGTTTGACAAATTTGATTGTGTTCTTTGAGGACGTAACACACAGGGTGGATAAAGGGGAACCAGTGGACGTAGTGTATTTAGACTTCCAAAAGGCATTTGACAAGGTGCCACACAAAAGATTATTGCACAAGATAAAAAATCACAGGATTGGGGGTAATATTCTGGCATGGGTGGAGGATTGGTTATCTAACAGAAAGCAGAGAGTTAGGATAAATGGTTCATTCTCAGACTGGCAATCAGTAACTAGTGGTGTTCCGCAGGGGTCAATGCTGGGTCCCCAACTCTTTACAATCTATATTAATGATTTGGAGGAGGGGACCGAGTGTAACATATCAAAGTTTGCAGATGATACTAAGATGGGAGGGAAAGTAGTGAGTGAGGAGGACATAAAAAACCTGCAAAGGGACATAGACAGGCTAAGTAAGTGGGCAGAGATTTGGCAGATGGAATACAATACTGGAAAGTGTGAGGTTATGCACTTTGGCAGGAAAAATCATCGAGCAAGTTATTATCTTAATGGCAAGAAACTGGAAAGTATGGCAGCACAAAGGGATCTGGGGGTCCTGGTGCACGAAAATCAAAAAGTTAGTATACAGGTGCAGCAGGTGATCAAGAAGGCCAATGGAATGTTGGCTTTTATTGCTAGGGGGATAGAATATAAAAACAGGGAGGTATTGCTGCAGTTATACAAGTTATTGGTGAGACCGCACCTGGAATACTGCATACAGTTTTGGTGTCCATACTTAAGAAAAGACATACTTGCTCTCGAGGCAGTGCAAAGAAGGTTCACTCGGTTAACCCCGGGGATGAGGGGGTGGACATATGAGGAGAGGTTGAGTAGATTGGGACTCTACTCATTGGAGTTCAGAAGAATGAGAGGCGATCTTATTGAAACATATAAGATTGTGAAGGGGCTTGATCGGGTGGATGCGGTGAGGATATTCCCAATGATGGGTGAAGCTAGAACTAGGGGACATAATCTTAGAATAAGGGGCTGCTCTTTCAAAACTGAGATGAGGAGAAGCTTCTTCACTCAGAGGGTAGTAGGTCTGTGGAATTTGCTGCCCCAGAAAGCTGTGGAAGCTACATCGTTACATAAATTTAAAACAGAAATAGACAGTTTCCTAGAAGTAAAGGGAATTAGGGGTTACGGGGAGCGGGCAGGAAATTGGACATGAGTCTAGGTTCGGATTGGTCATGGCCCTGTGGGTGGCGGAGCGGGCCCAGGGGCCATGTAGCCTGGTCCTGCTCCTACTTCTTGTGTTCTAATTCTGTGTTAGATTTCAGGAGATGGTTCTATTCACAGGGATTAGTGGAGACCTCGGGAACAGGCTGCCAGCTAGGAGTCCTTCAAGAGTAAATTGGGCCTGTTCCTGGCTGGGGTGGAGATCACCTTTTACAGAAGGTAAGTACTGCAGGAAATACAGGGACAGAGTGATCTCCTGGACGAGTTTCGATCGCCTAGATGGGTCGGAGAGGAATTTCCCAGATTTTTTCTCCCAAATTGGCCATTGGGTTTTTATCTGGTTTTTCGCCTCTCCTGGGAGATCACATGGGTTCGGGTGAGATGGAGAGTGGAAGTAGATTTGAGGTTAGGATCAGATCAGCCATGATCTTATTGAATGGTGGAGCAGGCTCTAGGGGCCGATTGGCCTACTCCTGCTCCTATTTCTTATGTTCTTATGCTCTTATGGACATGGCTGCCGTCCACCCATGGTTTGTGGGTGGGTTGAGGAACTGGCAGTAGCAATGCTGTTGAGATGAAAATAGCATCAGTGTCCCGACTGCGTCATGTGCCATAAGTTTCTATGATTCTAGGGCATGGAAGGCTAAGAGGAGATTTGATAGAGGTTGTAGTGTCCGAGTATCAATAATGCACGGACTGCAGGAGAACAATAATAACAGGTATTTACTGAACAGAGGGTACTCTTTTTGTTTGGACCCCCAAAAAAACCAATTGGACTGTAAATAAACAAAAGTTCAACTAAAGCTTAACAAATCAAATTAAAATTTGGTTTTCCGGGTTGATAATGCACTCCAGTCCCCACGGCGCCCACCGGTCGCGGAAATGCTCAAGCGCGCCGGCGGACACCGCGTGCTCCATCTCCAGGGCCACCCGGGTGCGAACATGGCCGCGGAAGAGAGGCAGGCAATCAGGCTGGGTGACCCCCTCGACCGCTCGCTGCCTGGACCAATTGATGGCTCTTTTAGCCAGGCCCAGGAGCAGGCCCACAAGGAGGTCCTCCAACCTGTCCGCTCCCCTCCGCACCGGGTGACCATAGATCAAGAGCGTGGGACTGAAGTGCAACCAAAAATCGAGGAGCAGCCCCTTCAAGTAGTGAAAGAGGGGCTGCAACCTCTCACACTCCATATAAACGTGAAACACGGACTCCTCCAGGCCGCAAAAAATGCAGGCGGCCTGGGAGTCCGTGAACCTACTTAAAACCTTATTGCACGGGACCGCTCCGTGCAACATCCTCCAGGCTAAGTCCCCGATGGAACAAGGGAGGACTCCCACGTAGAGAGCCCTCCATTGGGGACCTCCGCCACCGCCAGTCGGCAAGACGCCACGCCAAGGCGTGCCCGGACGGTAGACGAAGATGGCAAAGTGGAGAGTGTGCAGGAGCAGCCCGTACAGGAAGCCCCTCCGCGCGGAATGAAAATGCACGGAGGGTATTTCCTCGAGACGGCTCAAGTTGTGAGGCGCCGGTTCCCGAGGGGAGTTTCGGGGCCGGGCGCCGATGAGGAATTCCGTCCGAACGGGGGTAAGCTCAGACGGGATCGCCCCATGTGCTTGAGCCGCCTCGATACACCTAGTGGAGTCGGGGCCCAGTGCCGCTTTCACCGATTCGATGGCTTCGACCGCGAGCCGGACGTTGGCCCAGGACAGGCGCCGCGCCAGCTCCTCCGGCGCCATCCAGCCCGCTCCTCCGCCATCGAGCAGGTCCCCGACTCTGGTCACCTTGCCAGGCACAGCCCTGCCCTCCGCCAGCCGCCCGAACCTGCGTTCGTGGAGGTGCGGATTCCTGAGCAGTGGCTCCCGATGGAGAGCCGCCGCTCCTGACGGGGGAGAGCTCCACCTGGAAGCGACGTAGTTCCAAAGCCATAGCAGTTCCTGGTAGAAGACAGGCAGCTCCCGCAGGCCGGCACGCCTGCCGCCCACTTTCGCCAACAGGAGCTGCGTCTCGTAATTGAGGCCGTGCAGCTGGCGGAAGAAAAACGTCGCCAGCGCGCACCATCTCGGAGGATTCTCGACGTATAGGTATCTCTGCAGCGTCTGAAGACGGAAAGTCGCAGCCTGGGTGCGAAGGCACACCAGCGCCTGACCGCCCTCCCTAAGTGGGAGACACAGAACCGCGGCAGATACCCAGTGCTTCCTTTTGTCCCAGAAGAAGTCGATGAGCTTCTTCTGCATCTTGGCGACAAACGCAGGGGGAGGGATCAAAGTGACCAACCGGTACCACAACATGGCGGCCACCAGCTGGTTTATGACCAGCGCTCGACCCCTGTAGGACAACACTCGGAGCAGTCCTGTCCAGCGTCCTAGGCGAGCGGTGACTTTGGCCTCCAGCTCTTGCCAGTTCGCCGGCCAGGCGTCCTCGGCAGGGCTAAGGTAGACTCCCAAATAGAGGAGGTGCGTGGTGCTCCAGGCGAAAGGCCTGAACTCCTCTGGCAGGGAGTCCACCCGCCACTGACCCACCAGGAGTCCGGAACATTTCTCCCAGTTGATCTTGGCGGAGGATGCGTCCGAGTAAATCTGCTGGCATTCCCGCATCCTCCGCAAGTCAGCGGGATCCGTGACCGTGAGGAGCACGTCATCGGCGTAAGCCGAGAGGACCACCTCCACGCCCGGCCCTTGCAGAGCCAGTCCCGTCAACCTCTTCTGCAAGAGGCGCAGGAAAGGCTCCACGCAAATGGCGTATAACTGACCGGACATGGGGCATCCCTGACGCACCCCCCTCCTGAAGCGAAGGGGCGCCGCCAAGGACCCGTTAACTTTAATCAGACACTCCGCGGCGGCGTACAGAAGTCGGATCCGGGCGACAAAATGTGTCCCGAACCCGAATGCGCGCAGAGTCCCGAAGAGATACTCGTGATCCACCCTGTCGAACGCCTTCTCCTGATCCAGGGAAAGGAAGGCGACCGACAGACCAGCCCTCTGGGAGTGGTGGACCAGGTCCCGGACCAGATGGATGTTATCGTGGATGGTCCGGCCCGGGACCGTGTAGGACTGGTTGGGGTGGATCATGTGGGCCAGCACGGTGCCAAGGCGAGCAGACATGGCCCTGGCAAAGATTTTATAGTCCGTGCTGAGGAGGGAGACCGGGCGCCAGTTCTTAAGGAGGCGGAGATCGCCCTTCTTAGGCAGCAGGACAATGACCGCCCTGCACCAAGAGAGGAGCATCTCCCCGGTCGCCAAACTTTCCCCCCGGACCCGCGCGTAGTCGCCGCCCAAGACGTCCCAGAACGCCCTGTGGAACTCCACGGTCAGCCCGTCCAGCCCCGGGGACTTTCCCCTAGAGAGCTGGCGGAGGGCGCCGGTCAGCTCCACCAGGCTTAGCGGAGCGTCCAATTTTTCAGCGCCCTCCGGGCTGACCTTCGGCAGGTCCTCCCACAAAACTCTGCGAGCATCCTCGCTGGACAGATCCAGAGAAAACAGAGCCCCGTAATAGGCGCGGGTCTCCGCGCTGATTCCCTAAGGATCCGAGACCAGTGATCCATCGTCGGCCAGCAGCCCCAAGAGCTGCTTACGGACCCCCCGTCTTTTTCCAGCGAGTAGAAGAAGGGGGAGCCACGGTCCAGGTCCCGCAGGAGCTGGATCCACGACCTCACGTACGCGCCTCGGGACCCGACGAGCTGCAGGTCCTTCAGCGCGCCCTTCTTCTCATCGTACACCTTCCGCAGGGCCGGGTCCTTGACGACCTGACCGAGACGGGACTCCAGGTCGAGCACCTCCTTCTCCAACTGCCCGACCCGGGCCTCCCGCCTCTTGGTCGACCCCTTCGCGTACTCCTGACAGAAGAGACGGATGTGAGCCTTGCCCACGTCCCACCATAGCCTCAAAGAGGGGAAGCCCCCCCGCTTCCTTCTCCAGTCGGCCCAGAACCGACGAAACGAATCCCGGATCCGCGCGTCCTCCAGCAGCAGGTTGTTAAAATGCCAGTACGCGGACCCCACCCCCGCGCGCAGTGGAGTGAGCTCCGCCCACACCAGGTGGTGGTCCGTGCACGGCACCGGCCGCATGGAAGCTGCCGGAATGCAGGAGACGTACGCCCGGGAAATGTAGAGGCGGTCGATTCTGGACCTTCCTCCCCCAGACCTCACGCTAGTGAAGGCGCTGGAGTCGGGGTGGAGATTTCGCCAGATGTCCACCAAGTCGAAGGACCCGACCAGGTCCCTCAACTTCTCCATCGCCGCCGGGTTTCGCGGGGGACCCGAACGATCCCTTGCCTCGAGGGTGCAGTTAAAATCCCCCCCGAGGATAACGCACTCGCCCACGTCGACGGAGCCCAAAAGAGCGGACACTTCTTCGAAGAAGCGCACTTGCTGCGCACCGGTCTGAGGGGCATACAAGTTCACTAGATGGAGCGGCACGCCCCCCAGGGCGAACAGTGACCTGGAGCAAGCGGCCCGGCACCTGCTCCTTGACCCCCATGATCTCCGGCTGAAAATGCGGGGCCAGCAAGATAGCCACCCCGCTGGAATTGTTGGAGAGGTGACTCATGCTGACCCCTCCTTGCCACTCCAGGAGCTACGTGGCTTTGTCTCCCGGAACGGTGTGGGTTTCTTGCAGGAAGCACACCGCATACTTCCCGTCCCGAAGGACCGAGAAGTTATTGAATCTGCGGCGCGCCTCCCTGCTGCCGTTGATGTTGAGGCTGGCTATGTTTATCTTCATGTCAGAAAAATAGTGCAACCTCTACCTACACCTAACGGGAGGAGGAAGCGCAGCCGCTGGTCAGCCGCCACTTCCTCAGCAGCCCAGTGAGAAACGTTCTGAGCCGACGCAGCTCGAGCGGGTTCACACCCTCATCCGTGCCCATGATCTTAACGGCGGCGCGGACAGACACGATGAGCAGCACCAGCTCCGACCACCTGTCGAGGGCCAGCCGTACCTTATTGCGCCGACCCAGGCACGTGGCCATAAAATCCCGGAGTTCCCTTACGGGAATGAGGGGAGACTCGGCAAGGGGCACGAGGTCATCCATCGCCCCATCGGTGCTGGAGTCCGGATCGCCCTCCGTACCCATCACCGAGTCCCCATCCTCCTCCAGGGGGTCGTCACCAGCGGCCGACCCATCCGCCGCGCAGTGCGCAGCGAACGGCTCGGCCGCACCAGCCAGCCCCGCCTCTGCCCGGATCCCACCCCCAGGATCGGCGGCAGAGGATTCCTCCCTGGGCTCCTCTAGAGGTGCTGGGCCAGAAGACGGCGGCGGTTCAGAGTTCCGCTCCGCCCCAGACGCCGGAAAAACTGGGGAGAGAACAATTAATTCCCAGCTCCTCCAGTACGTCCAGCACCAGAGACGCAGCCAGGGGGCCATCCTCCTCCCCGCCACCAACCTCCGACCCAGCAGATGGGGTATTTTGAATTAAAACCTCTACCAGGTTGAGCAGCCCCTGGGAGATGTCCGGGTTGCATTGGGCGAGCTCATTATCCTCGAGCTCTCCCGACCCAGACCCCAGGCCGCCCGACCCGGCGAGGGGTAATGGCACCGATAGAATGTCAATTTCTGCCGAGGGTTGTTCCACTACCCCCCCCACGGGCAGGGTCTCGTCCCCATCCCCAGGAGGCACGCGCCGGACAGACACATCTGCCTCAGCCTCCCGAAGGACAGGCGACCCCTACCGATCGCTGCTAATGACGACAGCGGGGGGGGGGGGGGGCGCAGTACCCATGGCGGGCGACGACTCCCCCTGCTTGGAGGGACCTTCCTCCTCCCGGTCCTCCTCCTCTTCCAGGGGGTTGCGCCTTCTTTTTAGCACGGACGGAGCGAGGGAGACCTCCATGTCTGCAGCGACCTCCTCCTCAGCTCCTTCCGGCAGAGCAGGTTTGTCGGGTTCCTCGGGCCCGAGCCCAGCCGCAGGTATCGGCGTTTCCGCAACGGCGGTTGCGACCACAGGCTCGGGCACGAGGCCCCTCCCACTCACATCCACCCCGATTAACTCCGCGAGGAGCGCGGGTGTAAGGGGCTCAAGGGGCAAGGGCTGGCCCTCCATGGGGGGACACGCCCTAAGGTGTTTTGATTTTATCCGCGCCTTCTTTCCAGCCGGACGCGCTCCGTCCCCCCCGCCGGAGGCCTTGGTGGCATCGGCCCCCGACGTCAAACGCGCATCAGATGTTCTCGACGCGCGGGCAGATCCGGGGGGAGGAGCGGCGGCGACGCCAGCCTCAGCCGCACGAGATGCTCCGGCGGCCTTGGAGGCAGGGCAATTTTTCCTGATGTGCCCCACCTCCTTGCAGGCATGGCACCGCACACCGTCCGACGTCCAAAAGACGCGATAGGCGGTCCCCTCGTGGAGGATGACGAACGCCCCGTTGGTGTCCTCCTCCCGCGCCAGCTGGATAAACAGCTGGCGCCAGAAGGAGAAGACATGGCGAAGGCTGGCTTCCCGGAAGCCAAGCGGGATGGGCGTGATCCCCAACCTCACCTCCCCAAGTTGGCATAAATGGGGGAGGAGGAGCTCACCAGGAACATAGGGCGGGACGTTCGAGATGACGATCCTCTGCGCGGCGGCCTCGAGAGGATCCACCGGCAGGAAGGTCCCACCCACGGTTGTCAGGGTTGGGGAGCCACGGGGCCGTATAAATACGAGGCCGTGCTCTCCGGGCGAGGTAGGATCTGGACCCAAGTGCAGAAACCAGACAAGAGACACATATACAGTACTTTGTTTGAACTTTACTAGATTTACACATAACCAGATTAACACAAGGGACACAGCAATATACATAAGAACTAGAGACAAGAGAACTAGAGACAAGTTACAAGACGGCTAGTCAAGATAGGAACTCAGGACAGCTTCCATGAGGAAGCCCACTTGTCTATACTGAGCTTGCGACAAGCTACCACAAGGGGCAACCGGCTTGCCGAGGCACAACTCCAGGCAAGCTACCCCAAGGGTAATCGGCTTACCAATGCAAAGCTCAAGACAAGATCCAAACGGCTCCCACATAGCAACATGCTAGTCCAAACAGCACCTTACCAAGACAAGCAGCTCAACAGAACAAGACTTAAATACATCTTAAATCCAGAGACAAGAACACAGACTTAGATACATAGCTCGAGAAAACTAGAACACAGATTTAGGTACATAGCTCGAGAGAACTAGAACACAGACTTAGATACATAACTCGAGAGAACTATGGCACAGACTTAGATACATAACTCGAGAGAACTAGAACACAGACTTAGATACATAGCTCAAGAGAACTATGGCAGCCAGCTTGTGAAGGCAAGCTGCCATAGAGGAAAGGCTAGTCACACAGAGAACCTAGTCAAGACAAGGAACATTGTCAAGACTAACTCCCTGGTTCACCCTAGTGAGGACTGAGCACTGAGTGAAACAACAACAGAACTTATATACCAAGAAAACCAGGTGCCACCCATAAACAGCTAACAGGCTGATTAAAAACTAACAGGGTTAGGAACAATTAACACCAGAGAACGAGAAACAATTAACAAAGGAACACAGTGAAGGTGCCATCTAGAGGTTACAAAAAGGAACTGACTGGCACCCTCACAACGGTGAGCCCCTTGGCGACGGCCAGGGACACCGCCCGCTCCGACCCCAGGAAGAACACAGCCTTCCTGTACATTTTTGAGGCCGCGACGATGGTTGAGGGGCCGACAACCCCAGCCATGGCTTTAACGCAGGCCTCAATGGTCATAGTGGGGTGAGTGTAGCTCTTCACCCCAAGCTTTTTTGTCATAAGTTTAAAAGGTGATGGGGCAGCAGAAGCAGCAGGAGCAGCAGCTGCTGTGGCTGCCACTCCCGCATAAGTCCTGGCTGGCCCCGCCATCTGCGAAGATACAGTCGCCATTATGGGGTGTTTTTATAAGGGCTACACTCACCCCAAGTCACAGGCCTGAAGGTGTTAATGGCCTCAGGTATTTTTTGGTCCTCTATTGAGCAGAGGGAGCTGTTTAAAATGAAGACACACCTCTCCCCTTATTGATTGAAATTGGGAGAGGGGCCTTCTCCCCTCTGCTCAATAGGCAATTAATAAAAAAGAGATGAAATTGAGGTGCCTCAGAGAAATAGGCAGAGAGAGACAAAGAGAGAGAGAGAGGGGGGGTGGGAAGGAGGGAGGCCGCAAGGGCAGGGTTGCCACTCAGGATGGTGGGTGGGTGGGTGTTGGCAGGGGTGCACTCTCCGATGGGAATTTAAAGTCTTTGATGGTGGTGGTCTTCTGGCAGGGGGAGAAGATGTCTTCACCTGGGAAAGCTGGAGATGCCCCAGGCTCAGTCCCACAACAGGTCTTAACGATGTAATTGGACTTCACCTAGGCAGCTCCAGCTGTCACAGGTCAGGCAATAGAAGGGGTGCTTATTAGTGGTGTGTGTGGCCTAGCTTTTAACAAGAGACACACATACACACAGACACCCCTTGATGATCCGGCCTTGTTTCTTCTTTTCTCCCCCCACCTAAAATACAAAGTCTTTGGGAGAGTGCCCCAAATAACACCCAGCTATAGATGTTCAGAAAAGATGATGTTGTTCTTCCCTCCTTCCAAACAGTTGGTTGTTGATGGTGGTTTCTCACCCCTCTCTCCATCTCCTGACTTGGAGGCCAATTTGGGGAAGCAGTGATAGGAAAGGCCTCTCCCATGGTTGGTGTTGTTGCTGGCCTCCCTTCTCCTTCTCTTCCTCTGTCCTCAATCTCCAGGCACCTCTGTTGATGTGATAATGATGGTGGAGGTGGTGGTGGTGTTGGTGGCCTATTGTTGTCCTCCTCTTCCTGGTCAGGAGACCACCACTTTCCACTCTCCTGGTTTGGCTGCTCCTTCTCCTCCTGCTGACTGAGGCAGCTGCACAGCCAGAAATGCTGGAACAACTTAAGACTGACGTACAGAAGCCTGCTATGGCTTTATATACAGGGCTGGTCACTGCCGGTACTGCAGTATAGAATCAGTTCTTCTCTTTAAGGTACATACACAACAATTCCTCCCCTTTTAGATAAACAGTGCATAACACTCATTTAACAACTGAATAATAACTAATTACAATTACAATTTTCTCTGTACTATATACATCAACTGAAATAATCATTTATAAGTTCAGTCTTTGAGGAGGCTTCCTGATGCTGACTGGATAGTGCCTTTCTCGAGTATCCTGTTCTTGCGGCGGAGTTGATTCTGGCTCATTGTCATTGGTTGGTTCGTCAGCTTCCAATACCACTGCTTCTGAGGTAGACGCAATCTGTACTTCGGGTTTATTACCAGGTGCACATGCTCGTGATATGGGTTTGGCTTGTTCCTGTGACTCTAGAATCTGGTCAGCATGGCGTCTCACGATGCTCTCTCCAACGTCCACTGTGTACATTAGTGGTCCCTGCTGCGTGCATATCATTCCTGGCGGCCATTTTTCTGTCCAGTAGTCGCGGGCCAAGACTGGTTGCCCTATCTTGAAGCTCCTGGTTGGCTTCTCATTTATGTGCTGGAATTGCTTATCCTCAACATCTCGTCTTATGTTTGGTTTGAGCAAATCCAGGCGACATCTTAGCCTTCGGTTGAAGAACATTATGGCTGGAGCTTGGTTGGTGACTGCATGTGTCACATTCCGGTAAGCAAACAAGAAATTATCCACCTTGTGTTGTAGTGGTATGTCGTCGTTATACATCACCTTTATTGCCTTTTTAAAGGTCTGAACCAACCTCTCTGCCAATCCACTTGTGGCTGGATGATATGGGGCAGATGTGTAATGTTTCACTACATTATTCCTCAGAAACCTCCGGAAATCCTCTGACACAAACTGTGGCCCATTGTCGGAGCAAATCTGTTCTGGCAAGCCATTCCTGGCGAAGATGGTCCATCGGACTGCAATAGTTTTCTCCATGGTGGTGGAGGACATTTTGATGACACCTGGCCATTTTGAATGAGCATCCACGGTGATTAGGAACATTGAGTCCATAAATGGACCAGCAAAATCAATGTGTACTCGTTGCCATCGAGATGAGGGCCACTCCCATGGATGTAGCAGGGCCTGTGGTGGAGCGTTTTGGACCTTCTGGCAACCTGTGCATCTCTTGGTCATATCCTCGATTTCTTTATCGATTCCCGGCCACCACACAAACGCCATGGCTAGGCTTTTCATTTTCACCCCTCCCAGATGACCCTCATGAAGCTCATTGAGCACTCTATCTCTCAACTTGGGTGGAATTACCACTCGGGATCCACACATCAAGGTCCGCCGGCACACTGACAGCTGTTCTCTCCTTGGCGAGAATGCTGGCAACAGTGAGTCGCCATGTGCTGGCTATCCCTTCACCGTCAAATCATAGACCCGAGAGAGTGTTGGGTCATTTCGGGTTTCCTTCTCTATACTTGAGTTTGTAACAGGCAGACATTTGACTATGGTCGCATGGAATATCTCAACAGGGTCCACTGCAGGTGCTTCCTCTACTGTAGGCAACGGTAGGCGCGACAGCCCATCAGCATTTCCATGCTGTTTCGTACCCTTGTACTCTATGTCGTACTGATGTGCCCCTAGAAAAAGTGACCATCTTTGCAGCCGTTGCGCCGTCATCACCGGAACGCCCTTCTTTGGGTTAAAAATGGAGACCAGGGGCTGATGATCAGTCAGTGGGGTGAATTTCTGCCAGTGCAGATAGTGATTGAACTTCTTCACACCCCACACCAGTCTGAGGGCCTCCCTGTCAATCTGGGTGCAGTTACGCTCGGCTGAGGTTAACGAGCACGACGCAAAGGCTATTGGCCTCTCTGAACCGTCAAGGAATTTGTCTGACAGCACCGCTCCGATGCCATAGGGAGACACATCACATGCTAACCGAATCGGTAGTGTTGGATTGTAGTGGGCTAATACTTCTTTTGACGTGATTAGGCATTTACATTTCTGAAAGGCACGCTTACACTCATCACTCCATTTCCATGTTACTCCAGTTTGCAGCAGGGCGTTCAGTGGGTGCAGAATTGTAGATAAATTCGGCAAGAACTTATGGTAGTATTTCACCAACCCGAGGAACGACCTCAGTTGCGACACATTTTCCGGTGCTGGAGCCTTGACTACAGCCTCAATCTTTTCCGGCGACTTATGCAACCCTTCCTCATCAATCATGTGGCCACAATATGAGATTTGTCTCCTGAAGAACTCGCATTTGGGGCGGTTGGCTCGTAGCCCATATTCCTGTAATCTAGTGAGCACCTGCTCCAGGTTGGCAAGGTGTTCACTGTCATTTTCGCCCGTAACCAGGATGTCGTCCAAATAAGACTGGGTCCCCGGGATCCCTTGCAGGACTTGTTCCATCGCCCCCTGCCAAATAGCCGGGGCTGATGCTACCCCGAATACCAGTCGATTGTACTGGTAAAGGCCTTTGTGAGTGTTTATCGTGAGGTATTTCCTAGATGCTTCTTCCACCTCCATTTGTAGATACGCTTGGGCCAGATCAATCTTTGTAAAGCGTTTCCCTCCAGATAGTGAGGCGAAAATATCTTCTATCCGTGGAAGTGGATATTGTACTGTGTGCAGGACTGGGTTCACAGTTACCTTGAAGTCCCCACAGATGCGAACCTTCTTCGGCTCCCCAGGCGTGCTGCTCAATGATTTCTTCATTACACGAAAGATGGGTGTGGCCCACTGGCTCCAGTCCACCTTGGACAGCACACCCGAATGCTCCAGACTCTCCAGCTCTGCTTCAACGGCTGGGCGGATCGCGTCTGGCCTTAAAAAATTTTGGGTTTGCGTTATCGTCGATTTTTATCATTGCCGTTACTCCTTTTAGAGTCCCAAGTCCTTGTTGGAACACCTCTTTCGCGTCAGTTAGAATTTTTGACAGTCGTCCAGGTGTGAAGTCATCATCCTTTTTGTCAGTCACAGTTAGCGCCTGAATAGAATGCCAATCCAATTGTATTTTTCGGATCAATTCACATCCCAATCATGGTGGTCCTCCATCTTGTAGTATATATAGATACAGTTTCTGTGTTTCCTTGCCGTTGTATTTAACTGGCACCCTTATTTTTCCTCTGGGGTAGACTTTTTGCCCCGTGTATGTCTTCAATACAATGGACGTGCCCTTCAAGGGCATGTGTGAGAATAGCCGCTCATTGTCTCGCCGATTCATGACAGTTAGGGCTGATCCTGTGTCCAATTCCATCTTTACTGGGGACCCTGCTATCATGAGGGTGACCCAAATGGTTCAGTGATCCTCCTTTGCGATCACGTTGTGTAACTTTAGACAACTTAGTCTCCTGCTCCCGGAGTCATTATCACTCTCCTGATCTTCCGAACTACTGTCTGTCAATTTCTTTACTTTCTTGTACTTTTCCTTAGTAGTTCTTGTGGTGTTGGTTTTCTTTCCCGACCTGCAGACTCTTGCTATGCGTCCCATTTTCCCATATTGCCTGCATACTTTGTCCTTAGCCCAGCAGTCCTTCTGATCATGGGTTGTTCTGCCGCAGCGATAGCACTTTCCTGTTCCATACGCCATTTCGTTAGCGCTGTATTCTTGTGGTTTCTGTTATATTTCCACAGCTCCCCGTGCTGCTGCTTCGTAGGATACTGCCACGCTGAAAGCCTGTTCTAGCATCAGGTCCTTTTCCGAAAGTAGTCGTTTCTGGGTTCCTTCACTCTGGAGCCCGCAGACAAACTTATCCCGTAAGGTGTCTGCCAGTCCTCCTCCGAACTGGCAGTGCTTCGATAACTTGCGTAGTTTTGTAAGATAGTCAGCATTGCTCTCATCTTTGTGCTGGTTTCTTTTATGGAACTTGAATCTTTCTGCTATCAGCAGCGGTGTCGGGTTTAGGTGTTCCTGTAAGATATTAACAATCTCTTCAAAACTTTTCTCCATTGGTTTAGCTGGGGTAATTAAATTCCGCAATAGGCCGTACGTTCTCGCGCCCATCAAATTTAATAATACCGACGCCTTCTTTCCATCGGCCACCTCATTTGCCTTGCAGTACACTTCAATTCTTTCCACATACGTGGTCCAGCCTTCTACCTCATTGTCGAAAGCAGTGATGCCACTTTTCGGCATCTTGGGTGATTTAAAATGGCGCCTCCCGGGCTTTTTCTTCTTCCCCAATGGATTAAATTGGCGCCTCCCGCGCTTTTCCTTCTTCCCCAATGGAATAAAATGGCACCTCCCGCGCTTTTCCTTCTTCCCCTTGCTGCCACGCTGCTCCTAGCGTTCTGCAGGGTAATGGCGGCGACCCGTGGCTTCGGCGCATCTCACTTTTCCTTCCCCTTGTTTTATTTTCGCTACGCTGCCCGGTTCTTGAGCACCGACCACGCCCTGTGCGCTCCACCCTCTCTCTCTCTCTTCCTCCCGACGACGCTGCACGGCCCCTTTGCAGAGCTGCTCGATCGAGCTCGAGCCCGCCGCAGTCCGGAAGGGTCAGCGCACTACCTGCTACCAGCACGATTTGCTGGAACACCTTGACTGGGGAGCCAAGCCCAGCTCTCCACAGCCTCTCCTGCAACTCTCCGAACTCCGATGGATCCTTGGGCGGTTGCCCGAAGTCGACGCCCATTGCTCTGACTTCGACCTCCAAGAAGCTTCTTCTCAGGGAAAGATCCCCGTGATGTGATGCAGTACTGCAGGTGAGTTCGAACCTGTTCGTCGCCAATGTAGTGTCTGAGTATCAATAATACACGGACTGCAGGAGAACAATAATAACAGGTATTTACTGAACAGAGGGTACTCTTTTATTTGGACCCAAAAAAACCCCCAATTCAACTGTAAATAAACAAAAGTTCAACTAAAGCATAACAAATCAAATTAAAATTTGGTTTTCTGTGTTGATGATGCACTCCAGTCCCCGCGGCGCCCATCGGTCGCGGAAATACTCAAGCGCACCGGCGGACACCGCGTGCTCCATCTCCAGGGCCACCCGGGCGCGAACATGGCCGCGGAAGAGATGCAGGCAATCCGGCTGGACGACCCCCTCGACCGCCCGCTGCCTGGACCAATTGATGGCTCTTTTAGCCAGGCCCAGGAGCAGGCCCACAAGGAGGTCCTCCAACCTGTCCGCTCCCCTCCGCACCGGGTGACCGTAGATCAAGAGCGTGGGACT
This sequence comes from Somniosus microcephalus, assembly GCF_052327205.1. Lineage (NCBI taxonomy): Eukaryota > Metazoa > Chordata > Chondrichthyes > Squaliformes > Somniosidae > Somniosus > Somniosus microcephalus. Next base: position 63,705,841 of record NC_140997.1, on the reverse strand, counting down.
GAAGTGCAACCAAAAATCGAGGAGCAGCCCCTTCAAGTAGTGAAAGAGGGGCTGCAACCTCTCACAATCCATATAAACGTGAAACACGGACTCCTCCAGGCCGCAAAAAATGCAGGCGGCCTGGGAGTCCGTGAACCTACTTAAAACCTTATTGCACGGGACCGCTCCGTGCAACACCCTCCAGGCCAAGTCCCCGATGGAACAAGGGAGGACTCCCGCATAGAGAGCCCTCCATTGGGGACCTCCGCTACCGTCGGTCGGCAAAACGCCACGCCAAGGCGTGTCCGGACGGTAGACGAAGATGGCAAAGTGGAGAGTGTGCAGGAGCAGCCCGTACAGGAAACCCCTCCGCGCGGAATGAAAAGGCACGGAGGGTATTTCCTCGAGACGGCTCAAGTTGTGAGGCGCCGGTTCCCGAGGGGAGTTTCGGGGCCGGGCGCCGATGAGGAATTCCGTCCGAACGGGGGTAAGCTCGGACGGGATCGCCCCACGTGCTTGAGCCGCCTCGATACACCTAGTGGAGTCGGGGCCCAGTGCCGCTTTTACCGATTCGATGGTTTCGACCGCGAGCCGGACGTTGGCCCAGGACAGGCGCCGCGCCAGCTCCTCCGGCGCCATCCAGCCCGCTCCTCCGCCATCGAGCAGGTCCCCGACTCTGGTCACCTTGCCAGCCACAGCCCTACCCTCCGCCAGCCGCCCGAACCCGTGTTCGTGGAGGTGCGGATTCCTGAGCAGCGGCTCCCGAAGGAGAGCCGCCGCTCCTGACGGGGGAGAGCTCCGCCTGGAAGCGACGTAGTTCCACACCCATAGTAGTTCCTGGTAGAAGACAGGCAGCTCCCACAGGCCGGCACGCCTGCTGCCCACTTTCGCAAACAAGAGCTGCGTGTCGTAATTGAGGCCATGCAGCTGGCGGAAGAAAAACGTCGCCAGCGCACACCATCTCGGAGGATTCTCGACGTACAGGTATCTCTGCAGCGTCTGAAGACGGAAAGTCACAGCCTGGGTGCGAAGGCACACCAGCGCCTGACCGCCCTCCCTAAGTGGGAGACACAGAACCGCGGCAGAGACCCAGTGCTTCCTTTTGTCCCAGAAGAAGTCGATGAGCTTCTTCTGAATCTTGGCGACAAACGCAGGGGGAGGGATCAAAGTGACCAACCGGTACCACAACATGGCGGCCACCAGCTGGTTTAGGACCAGCGCTCGACCCCTGTAGGACAACACTCGGAGCAGTCCTGTCCAGCGTCCTAGGCGAGCGGTGACTTTGGCCTCCAGCTCTTGCCAGTTCGCCGGCCAAGCGTCCTCGGCAGGGCTAAGGTAGACTCCCAAATAGAGGAGGTGCGTGGTGCTCCAGGCGAAAGGCCTGAACTCCTCCGGCAGGGAGTCCACCCGCCACTGACCCACCAGGAGTCCGGAACATTTCTCCCAGTTGATCTTGGCGGAGGATGCGTCCGAGTAAATCTGCTGGCATTCCCGCATCCTCCGCAAGTCAGCGGGATCCGTGACCATGAGGAGCACGTCATCGGCGTAAGCCGAGAGGACCACCTCCACGCCCGGCCCTTGCAGAGCCAGTCCCGTCAACCTCTTCCGCAAGAGGCGCAGGAAAGGCTCCACGCAAATGGCATATAACTGACCGGACATGGGGCATCCCTGACGCACCCCCCTCCCGAAGCGAAGGGGCGCCGTCAAGGACCCGTTAACTTTAATCAGACACTCCGCGGCGGCTTACAGAAGTCGGATCTGGGCGACGAAATGCGTCCCGAACCCGAATGCGCGCAGAGTCCCGAAGAGATACTCGTGATCCACCCTGTCGAACGCCTTCTCCTGATCCAGGGAAAGGAAGGCGACCGACAGACCAGCCCTCTGGGAGTGGTGGACCAGGTCCCGGACCAGATGGATGTTATCGTGGATGGTCCGGCCCGGGACCGTGTAGGACTGGTCGGGGTGGATCATGTGGGCCAGCACGGTGCCAAGGCGAGCAGACATGGCCCTGGCAAAGATTTTATAGTCCGTGCTGAGGAGGGAGACCGGGCGCCAGTTCTTAAGGAGGCGGAGATCGCCCTTCTTAGGCAGCAGGACAATGACCGCCCTGCGCCAAGAGAGGGGCATCTCCCCGGTCGCCAAACTTTCCCCCAGGACCCGCGCGTAGTCGCCCCCCAAGACGTCCCAGAACGCCCTGTGGAACTCCACGGTCAGCCCGTCCAGCCCCGGGGACTTTCCCCTAGAGAGCTGGCGGAGGGCGCCAGTCAGCTCCGCCAGACTTAGCGGAGCGTCCAATTTTTCGGCGCCCTCCGGGCCAACCTTCGTCAGGTCCTCCCACAAAACTCTGCGCGCATCCTCGCTGGATGGATCCGGAGAGAACAGAGCCCCGTAATAGGCGCGGGTCTCCGCGCTGATTCCCTCCGGATCCGAGACCAGAGATCCGTCATCGGCCAGCAGCCCCAAGAGCTGCTTACGGACCCCCCGTCTTTTTTCCAGCGAGTAGAAGAAGGGGGAGCCGCGGCCCAGGTCCCGCAGGAGCTGGATCAGCGACCTCACGTACGCGCCTCGGGACCCGACGAGCTGCAGGTCCTTCAGCGTGCCCTTCTTCTCTTCGTACACCTTCCGCAGGGCCGGGTCCTCGACGACCTGACCGAGACGGGACTCCAGGTCGAGCACCTCCTTCTCCAACCGCCCGACCCGGGCCTCCCGCCTCTTGGTCGACCCCTTCGCGTACTCCTGACAGAAGAGACGGATGTGAGCCTTGCCCACATCCCACCATAGCCTCAAGGAGGGGAAGCCCCCCTGCTTCCTTCTCCAGTCGGCCCAGAATCGACGAAACGAATCCCGGAACCGTGCGTCCTCCAGCAGCAGGTTGTTAAAATGCCAGTACACGGACACCCCCCGCGCGCGCAGCGGAGCGAGCTCCGCCCACACCAGGTGGTGGTCCGTGCACGGCACCGGCCGCATGGAAGCTGCCGGAACGCAGGAGACGTACGCCCGGGAAATGTAGAGGCGGTCGATTCTGGACCTTCCTCCCCCAGGCCTCACGCTAGTGAAGGCGCTGGAGTCGGGGTGGAGATTTCGCCAGACGTCCACCAAGTCGAAGGACCCAACCAGGTCCCTCAACTTCTCCATCGCCGCCGGGCTTCGCGGGGGACCCGAACGGTCCCTCGCCTCGAGGGTGCAGTTAAAATCCCCCCCGAGGATGACGCACTCGCCCACGTCGATGGAGCCCAAGAGAGCGGACACTTCTTCGAAGAAGCGCACTTGCTGCGCACTGGTCTGAGGGGCGTACACGTTCACTAGATGGAGCGGCACGCCCCCCAGGCGAACAGTGACCTGGAGCAAGCGGCCCGGCACGTGCTCCTTGACCCCCAAGATCTCCGGCTGAAAATGCGGGGCCAGCAAGATAGCCACCCCGCTGGAATTGTTGGAGAGGTGACTCATGCTGACCCCCCCTTGCCACTCCAGGAGCCACGTGGCTTCGTCTCCCGGAACGGTGTGGGTTTCTTGCAGGAAGCACACCGCATACTTCCCGTCCCGAAGGACCGAGAAGTTATTGAATCTGCGGCGCGCCTCCCTGCTGCCGTTGATGTTGAGGCTGGCTATGGTTATCTTCATGTCAGAAGCATAGTGCAACCTCTACCTACACCTAACGGGGGGAGGAAGCGCAGCCGCTGGTCAGCCGCCACTTCCTCAGCAGCCCAGTGAGAAACGTTGTGAGCCGACGCAGCTCGAGCGGGTTCACACCCTCATCCGCGCCCATGATCTTAACGGCGGCGCGGACGGAATCGATGAGCAGCGCCAGCTCCGACCACCTGTCGAGGGCCAGCCGGACCTTATTGCGCTGACCCAGGCACGTGGCCATAAAATCCCGGAGTTCCCTTACGGAAATGAGGGGAGACTCGGCAAGGGGCACGAGGTCATCCATCGCCACGTCGGCGCTGGAGTCCGAATCGTCCTCCGTGCCCATCACCGAGTCCCCATCCTCCTCCAGGGGGTCGTCAGCAGTGGCCGACCCGTCCGCCGCGCAGTGCGAAGCGAACGACTCGGCCGCGCCAGCCAGCCCCGCCTCCGCCCGGATCCCACCCCCAGGATCGGCGGCAGAGGATTTCTCCCTGGGCTCCTCTAGGGGTGCCGGGCCAGAAGACGGCGGCGGTTCAGAGCTCCCCTCCGCCTCAGACGCCGGAACGACCGGAGAAACCGGGGAGAGAACAATTTCCAGCTCCTCCAGTACGTCCGGCACCAGAGACGCAGCCAGGGGGCCATCCTCCTCCCCGCCACCAACCTCCGACCCAGCGGACGGGGGGTTTTGAATTAAAAGCTCTACCAGGACGAGCATCCACTGGGAGACGTCTGGGTCGCATTGGGCGAGCTCATTATCCTCGAGCTCGCCCGACCCAGCCCCCAGGCTGCCCGACCCGGCGAGGGGTAACGGCACCGATAAAAGGTCAATTTCAATTACTGCCGCGGGTTGTTCCGCAACCCCCCCCACGGGCAGGGTCTCATCCCCATCCCCGGGAGGCACGTGCTGGACAGACACATCTGCCTCAGACTCCCGAGGGACAGGCGACCCCTGCCGATCGCTGGTGATGACGACAGCGCTGGGGGGGGGGGCGCAGTACCCACGGCGGGCGACGACTCCCCCTGCTCGGAGGGACCTTCCTCCTCCCGGTCCTCCTCCTCATCCAGGGGGTCGCGCCTTCTTTTTAGCACGGAGGGAGCGAGGGAGACCTCCATGTCTGCAAAGGCCTCCTCCTCGACTCCCTCCAGCGGAGCAGGTTTGTCAGGTTCCTCGGGCCCGAGCCCGGCCGCTGGTATTGGCATTACCGCTGCGGCGGTTGCGGCCACAGGCTCGGGCACGAGGCCCCTCCCGCTCACATCTGCCCTGATCAACTCCGCGAGGAGCGCGGGTGTAAGGGGCTCAAGGGGCAAGGGCTCGCCATCCACGGGGGGACCCGCCCTAAGGTGCTTCTTTTCTCCCCGCGCCTTCTTTCCGGCCGGACACGCTCCCTCCCCCCCGTCGGAGGCCTTGGTGGCATCGGCCCCCGACGTCAACCGCGCATCAGACGTATTTGACGCGCGGGCAGATCCGGGGGGAAGGGCGGCGGCGGCGGCGCCAGCCTCGGCCGCACGAGATGATCCGGCGGCCTTGGAGGCAGGGCAGTTCCTCCTGATGTGCCCCACCTCCCTGCAGGCATGGCACCTCACACCGTCCGACGTCCAAAAGGCGCGGTAGGCGGTCCCCTCGTGGAGGACGACGAATGCCCCGTCAGTGTCCTCCTCCCGCGCCAGCTGGATAAACAGCTGGCGCCGGAAGGAGAAGACGTGGCGAAGGCTGGCCTCCCGGAAGCCGAGCGGGATGGGTGTGATCCCCGACCTCACCTCCCCAAGTTGTCGCATATGGGGAAGGAGGAGCTCACCAGGAACATAGGGCGGGACGTTGGAAATAATGACCCTCTGCGCGGTGGTCTCGAGAGGATCCACCGACAGGAAGGTCCCGCCCACGGTGAGCCCCTTGGCGACAGCCAGGGACACCGCCCGCTCCGACCCCAGGAAGAACACAGCCTTCCCATACATTTTCGAGGCCGCGACGATGGCTGAGGGGCCGACAACCCCAGCCATGGCCTTGACGCAGGCCTCGATGGTCATAGTGGGGTGAGTGTAGCTCTTCACCCCAAACTTTTTTGTTATTAATTGAAGAGGTGACGGGGCAGCAGGAGCAGCGGGAGGAGCTGTGGCTGTGGCTACCACTCTCGCATAGGTCCCGGCTGGCCCCGCCACCGGCGAAGACGCAGTCACCATTCTGGGGTGCTTTTTTTTAAGGGCTACACTCACCCCAAGTCACAGGCCTGAAGGTGTTAATGGCCTCGGTGTATATATATTTTTTTTGTCCTCTATTGAGCAGAGGGAGCTGATTAAAATGAGGACACACCTCTCTCCTTATTGATTTAAATTGGGAGAGGGGCCCTCTCCCCTCTGCTCAATTGGCAATTAATAAAATAGATGAAACTAAGGTGCCTTAGAAAGACAGGCAGAGAGAGACAAAGAGAGAGAGAGAGGTGGGGGGATGGGAAGGAGGGAGGCCGCAAAGGGCAGTGTTGCCACTCAGGATGGTGGGTGGGTGTTGGCAGGGTTGCACTCTCCGATGGAAAAAGTCTTTGGTGGTGGTGGTCTTCTGGCAGGGGGAGAAGACGTCTTCACCTGGAAAAGCTGGAGAAGCCTTTTATTTTCCGGCTCAGTCCTGCAACAGGTCTTAACGATGTAATTAAATTAAATTAAGGACTTCACCTTGGGCAGCTCCAAGCTCTCCCAGGGCAGGCAATAGAAGGGATGCTAATTAGTGGTGTGTGTGGCCTAGCTTTTAACAAGAGACACACACACACACACACTACACCCCTTGATGGTCCGGCCTTGCTTCTTCTTTTCTCCCCCCACCTAAAATACAAAGTCTTGGGAGAGTGCCCCAAATAACACCCACCTGTAGATGTTCCGGATGAAGTTTTCTTCCCTCCTTTCAAGCAGTTGGTTTCTCTCCCCTCTCTCCCTCTCCTGAAGTGGAGGCCAATTTGGGGAGGCAGTGATAGAAAAGGCCTCTCCCCTGGTTGATGTTGATGTAGGCCTCCTTTCTCCTTCTCCTCCTCTGTCCTCTCTCTCCAGGCACCTCAGTTGATGTAATGATGGTGGAGTTGGTGGTGGTGGTGGTCCAACGTTCTCCTCCTCTTCCTGGTCAGGGGACCATCACTTTAATCCACTCTCCAAAGTCTGGCTGCTCCCTCTGCTCGTGCTTGCAGCTGAACAGAGGGTAACTTAAGACTGAAGTACAGAAGCCTGCTGTGGCTTTATATACAGGGGTGGTCACTGCCGGTACTGCAGTATAGAATCAGTTCTTCTCTTAAAGGTACATACACAACAGAGGTGTTTAAAATCATGAAGGGTTTAGATAGAGTAAATAAAGAGAAACTGTTCCCAATGGCTGAAGGGTCGATAACCAGAGGACACAGATTTAAGGTGACTGGCAAAAGAACCAGAGGCGATATGAGGAAAAACCTTTTTACGCAGCGAGTGGTTAGGATTTGGAATGCACTGCCTGATACAGATTCAACAGTAGCCTTCAAGAGGGAATTGGATAAATACTTGAATGTGCAAAAATTGCAGAGACATGGGAAAGAGCAGGGGAGTGGTATAACTGAATTGCTCTTCGAAAGAGCTGGTGTAGACTCGATGGGCTGAATGGCCTTCTTCTGTGCTGTACTATTCTATGATCCTATGATTCTATGTTAGCCGAGAACAGGTGAGAATCACTTTAATTACTGCTGGACATGGCTGCCTTCCGCCCATGGCTTGACTGGCAGTAGCAATACTGGTTGAGATAAAAATGGCATCAGTGTCCCAACTGCATCATGTGACCCCGATTTGCACACATTAATGCATCCCCACCTGTTTCTGATGGGACTGCTGGCGGCAAAATCAACATCTGGCCGAAAATCGAAATGAACAGACCTCCTTTGGTAAGTCTGCTGTTCACTTTCTGCTCTGATTTTGGTTTGTGGGGCAGTAGCAAGATAAAAAAATCTCCCTCAGTGTGTCTGATGACACAGCCACATCACCACACTGCCGCGGACACCATCTCTGGATCTGTACGGCAATTCAGTAAAGTAAACAAGGTGATGCTGCTCCCTCCCGAAGGGCTGAGACTACCCATGAGATTGTTTGCACAAGCACTTCAGAAGACAGCGGCGCTACCCCAATTGCAATGCAGATACAAAGATCTTGTACGTTTAACTTCAACCAATCCCGCTTTGCTGTCATCCATCATCACTGAGCGCCTTAACCACGATTAGCACACCAGCACCAACACACAGACTCTGAGCTGCCCCTATTGTGTCACTGCAGCTGCTGGTGGTCTTCCCTTAATGCTATCTATCACATAAGTCAAACCACAAGCAAACTACAAATCATCCAGAGCTTACCATAAGCACAGCCCTTTAAGCCGTATTACCTACACGTCCATAGGTTTTCAATTCAATTTTAAACACACATTAATATGCAGTATTACAGACTCAGCAATAGAGACATGAATGTAATGTCACTCGCATAATAATTGTTATATTAATATAATACTTAATGTACATGCATCTTGATAGTGGATTTTTTCAGTCTTCACCAAAAATACCATTTGATTCAATTTTTAAACATATAGGGGGTCATTTTCATTTTCAGTGCAGGCGGAAAACTAGCAGTTGCTGATTGGCCGCCCGTTATACACCCTGCTCCATTTTCCTTCCTTCAGTGGAAGGGGGTGTATAAACAGTGAGGAGGATAGTGACAGACTTCAGGAGGACATAGAGCGATTGGTGAAATGGGCAGACCAATGACAGGTGAAATTTAACGCAGAGAAGTGTGAAGTGATTCATTTTGGTAGGAAGAATGAGGAGAGACAATATAAACTAAATGGTACAAATTTAAAGAGGGTGCAGGAACAGAGAGACCTGGGGGGTTTATGTACACAAGTCTTTGAAGGTGACAGGACAAGTTGAGAAGGCTGTTAAAAAAGCATACAGGATCCTTGGCTTTATAAATAGCGGCATAGGGCTCGATTTTGCCAGGCCCGAGGAGGCGGGATTGGAGGCGTGTGAGGTGTTAAAATCACAAAAACTGGCAGGCGGGCCCGATCCCACCTCCATCCCACCTCCGAGCAATTTTCCCACATGCGAGTTTTCTGACCCCATCTCCATCCCGCCTCCAAGAGGCGGGATAGGCCCTTAAGGACCCAAACAACCAGTTAAGTGCCTCTATAATCCCATTTTGAGAGGCCTTTCTGATTTTAACAGTTTTCCCACATGCTGCATGCCTCCTCTGAAACATGCCAGTGAAACCTGGCGACAGCACAAGTGGATTGCTTACTAACAGCTGCAGCTCCACCATTAAAAAGGAGTTTTCACCAATCATCATTTGCAGGTGGCAGAACTTTGTTGTCTCAGGTCTGGGGGAACTTTTAACAGGTCTACTCATTGTTGTGGAAGTTTGGAGCCTGACACCCATCTCCAGTGTGACCTCCTGGGAAACCCCTCTCCCCACCTTGAATGAGCGCTTCCTCAACTGAGGTATATACCAGAAGCATGGGAACCATTTATTTCCTTTCCTCCTGGACACCAGATGAGGACGAAGACCAGGCACGGCAGCAGCAGAACCCTGAACAACAGCAGCACCAACTGCAGGAGCAACAGCAGGAGCTCCAAGCTGCTGCTCACCCACCTGAAGCTGCACAGGCCAGAAGGCGCCAGCGCATGGAAGCCTGTCAGTGCAGGAGATACCCCCCAAACAGGGTCTACAGACAGAGGATCAGCTACCTCAACATGACTGGGCAGCAGTGCCAAAGGAGGCTCAGACTTTCACGAGAGGTAGTGGGTGACATCTGCGCAATGCTGCAGCAAGACCTGGAGCCCAGAGGAGCAGGTGGACACCCCTTATCAGTGGCTGTCAAAGTCACCACCGCACTCAACTTTTTTGCTTCAGGCTCATTCCAGGGATCAGCAGCAGACATCAGCGGTGTCTCCCAGGCGGCCGCACACACTTGCATCACGCAGGTAATCGATGCCCTCTTTGCCATCGTGCACAATCACATCCATTTCTCCAAGGATCAAACCAGTGTAACTGCGCGTTCGGTTGGGTTTGACAATCTGCCAGGCTTTCCAAGGGTGCAGGGCGTCGTTGACTGCACACATGTGGCCCTTAAGGCACCCCATCACAATCCAGGTATTTTTGTCAACCGCAAGGGCTTCCACTCCCTTAACGTACAGCTGGTGTGTGACCTCAAGAAGGACATTTTGCATGTTTGCGCCAAGTACCCTGGCAGTTGCCATGACTCTTCATCCTGCGCCAGCCTAGTGTGCCTCCGCTCTTCAGTCCACCAGACCAACTTAACAGATGGCTACTTGGAGACAAGGGGGGTGATTTTGCCAATGGGGACGTGATGGAGTTGGGACTGCTGCTTGTCAGGTTTTAGTCCCGCCTCCATCGACGTCTGGCCAACCCACGCTACTTTTCCTTGATTGACCTTGTTAAGCCCACCCAGTGGGCTTAGCCGGCCAATTAAGGGAAAGCCGGTTACGAGTGATGTCATCGTTTGAGAGCTCTGTAAAGCTGTCAAACACTGACAATCTGTCTTCTAAGTTGAAACCTGGGACACAGGCATACTTAGAGATCTCTCCTGAGCAGAAAGCAGTAGGCTGAGGCATTTGAGAATGCAGCGGCCATTCTGCTTTCTCTGCCGGTGAGATGAGGGACTCCCGAGATCTGAAGGGTTGAAGCCTGGAGGAAGAAGCAAAGGTAAGTAAAGCTTTTAAAACACTTTACACTCACCTCACACACTTACCGCTGCACACATGGACCCATCACACACCTGCACACTGGACATCTCGGCCCCTCCGACCCCCGCAGACCCACAGTTCGCCTTGCTGGCCCTGGCGAGGTTCGGAGCCGTCGGAAAGCCCACACTTTAGGTGGCAAAATAGGGATTATCCAAAAAACTGCCTGTTAACTACCTGTTAACAGGCAGTTAATTGGCACTAATCCCCTTCCCGCCTCAAGGAGGCGGCTCCCAGTGCGCGTCAGGTACCCGCCTCCTGGGAGGATGGCACGGAGGCGGGTTGGGGCGGGGTCGGTACCTGCTCCCAGTTTCTGCCATTTTCCCGGCAGTCCCGCCTCCATACCTGCCCCCCCAGGGCTGGCAAAATCACCTCCATTGTGTCCAATTCTGGGCACCACACTTTAGGAAGGATGTCAAGGCCTTAGAGAGGGTGCAGAGGTGATTTACTGGAGTTATACCAGGAACTCAGTTGTGTGGAGAGACTAGAGAAGCTGGAGTTGTTCTCTTTAGAGTAGAGAAGGTTAAGGGGAGATTTAATAGAGGTTTTCAAAATTATGAATAGTTTTGATCGAGTAAATAAGAAGAAACTATTTCCAATGGCAAAGTACACAGGTTTAACATAATTGGCAAATGAACTAGAGGAGAGATGAGGAGAACTTTTTTTTACGCAGCGAGTTGTTATGATCTGGCATACACTGCCTGAAAGGGCGGTGGAAGCAGATTCAATAATAACTTTCAAAAGGCTATTGGATAAATATTTGAAGGGAAATATTTGCACGGCTGGGGGATAAAGAGCAGGAGAGTGGAATTAATTGGACGGCTCTTTCAAAGTGCCGGCACAGGCATAATGGGCCGAATGGCCTCTTTCTGTGCTGTACAGAAATTTGCTATCGGTAAAACCTGCCGGTGCCACAGGTGGGGATGGCAGGACCTGAAAATTGGCGCTGGTGGCTAATTAACATTAGCCCAGCGCAATGTCATCCTGGTGGCATTCATCCTGGCAGGAGGCCCAGTGTAGCGTGGCCATAGCGTCATTAGAGCAAGAACAGCCTGCTCTGAAAGCAAGACTGTCATTTCAGAAAGTGGTTCAGTCTCTTAAAGGGGAACTGCCTTCTGAAATGAAAAAATAAAAATCCTTTAAAAATAGGTGGTTTTTAGCCCTTACATCACAAATGCCTTCCGGAAAAAAAATTAACTTTAAAAAGAATTCCCAAATGGGAGTCTTCAGCTCTTAAAGCTGAATTGTCTTCCACACCTAAAAAATGGGACAACTGCCTCAGCACTAACACACTCCAGCTTTGTGTAGGGGGTCAATACTGCAAGAGAGCTCCTCTACCCACAGGGGCCAGGAGCCCCTCCAGAAAGAAGGATGTGGGGCCAGATCACTGTGGCCTTCACTGCCAGCAGTGTTGCCCCCACCACCTGACTCCAGTGCCTAAAGAAGCTTCATGACCTCAGACCAGTGGTCAAGGTCAGTGAATACATCTTCAAAAGCCGTCTTCTACCAACTGCACCACTAGCTTCACACACTTTTCAATGCACAATTCCCCCCACCTCCAATCACTCATCTACCAACAATCAGCACCAAACACAAGGCACACCTCCCATTCCTAGCTTCACCTCACCCCCTTAGAGGAGACAGTGCAGACCATTCTTGGCAGGGGCATGGCTGAGCCTTTGGCCAGCAGCGAGGCTGAAAGGATACAAGATGCTGGTATCCTCATATATTACCTCCTTCTCGCATGCACCTCTTGCTTTCCAGCCCTCCCCTCACCACATCTCCACCCTTGTGCCTTCCTCATTTCACACACCCAAGAAATACAGCCTGCCCAGCCAATGGTTAACCAAGAAGAGGGAGAGGAGAGTGAAGAAGAAGAAGAAGAGACACCATCACTCGATTTCACACTCCCAGCCATCAGCTCCTCAAGGTTGTCCTGCAAGGACATTTGCAGTGTCCCCTGATGTGCCTCAATAAATCCGAGACTCAATGTTAGCGGAACAAAACAAGGCTTTTATTAACTTAGAAGGTAACACACAGTGGAGAGGTGTCTTCCATCCAGAGGTCTGCAGTACTGGATGTGAGGCACGCTGAGCCTGCTTACATAGGGGCCAGGTATGGGCGGAGCCCTACACACAATACAATACAAGGTGAGGAAACGGAACTGAGGTAAGGGAAATGAAACTGAAAGTAAACCACAGTTACAGGCACAATCACACAGAGAATACAGATGAGTGATGAATGGCATATTTCATCACATTCACACCTTCTATAGATTTAGTCTGTTCGGGGGTTTGATAGTCCTCTGTGACCGACGTGGCTGTTGTGGTGCCGCGGGTGTCGGCTGGGTGTCCCCGGTGGCCTCCTGGGTCTCTGCCGGGGGCGCCGCCAGGGTTGTTGAAGGGGTAGTTGGTGGGGGTACCGTTGGTCGATGTTCTTCTGGGGGTGATGAAAGAGTAGTGGGTGGGTAAGAGTTGCTGTGATCATTGTTGCTGCTGTTGTCGTGGTTGTTGTCGTTACCGGCTGGGGCGACGTCTTTTATGGACACGGTGTCCTCCCTTCCGTCAGCGTGCCGGACATACGCGTATTGGGGGTTGGCGTGGAGTAGGTGCACTGACTCCACGAGAGGGTCCATCTTGTGGCACCTCACATGCCTTCGCACGAATACCGGACCTGGGGTGGAGAGCCATGACGGCATGGATACGCCTGAGGTGGATTTCCGGGGAAAGACAAACATTCGTTCATGAGGCGTGGCATTAGTGGCAGTACACAATAGCGACCGTATCGAATGGAGCACATCTGAGAGGACTTCCTGCCAGCGGGAGATAGGGAGGCCCTTGGTCCTTAGAGCTAGAGTGACTGCTTTCCATACTGTCCCGTTCTCTCGCTCCACTTGACCGTTATCCCGGGGGTTGTAGCTGGTGGTACGGCTCGTGGCGATCCCCCTGGACAGCATGTACTGGCGTAGCTCTTCACTCATGAAGGACGCCCCCCTATCCGTGTGGATGTAGCTCGGCATACCGAACAAGCAGAACAGGCTGTTGAGGCATTTAATGACCGTGGCGCTGGTCATGTCTGGGCAGGGGAAGGCGAATGGGAAACGGGAGTATTCGTCCACAATGTTCAGGAAGTAAACATTGCGGTCGACTGACGGGAGGGGGCCCTTGAAGTCTAAGCTGAGCCGCTCAAAGGGCCGTGTAGCTTTGATTAAGTGGGCTCTATCTGGGTGGTAGAACCGAGGCTTGCACTCAGCGCAAGTGCGGCAGTTCCTGGTCAGAGACCGAACTTCCTCAATCGAGTAGGGTAAGTTATGGGACTTTATGAAGTGGAACAGCCGCGTGACCCCTGGGTGGCAGAGGTCGTTGTGGAGGGTCTGTAGCCGATCCCCGGTGGCGCTGGCACACATCCCTCGTGAGAGGGCGTCGGGGGATTCGTTAAGGGCCCCTGGCCGGTAAATGATGTCATAATCGAAGGTGGAGAGCTCGATCCGCCACCTAAGAATCTATCATTTTTAATCTTCCCCCTCTGTTTATTATTGAACATAAACGCTACCGACCACTGGTCGGTAAGTAGGGTGAAGCGTTTGCCGGCTAGGTAGTGGCGCCAGTGGCGCACTGCCTCCACGATGGCTTGGGCCTCCTTTTCCACGGAGGAGTGTCTGATCTCGGGCCCTTGGAGGGTCCTCGAGAAGAAAGCTACGGGCCGCCCCGCCTGGTTGAGGGTGGCCGCCAAGGCAAAGTCAGACGCATCACTTTCCACTTGAAAGGGAGTGTTCTCGTCCACTGCCTGTAGCGTGGCCTGCTCAATATCCCGCTTAATGCTTTTGAAGGTGGCGTGGGCCTCAGTAGAAAGCGGAAAAGAGGATGCTTTCAAGAGGGGGCGGGCTTTGTCGGAGTAGTTGGGGACCCATTGGGAATAATAAGAAATAACCCCAGGCACCTTTTCAGGGCTTTGGGAGTGTTGGGCAGGGGCAGCTCCCGTAGGGGGCTCAATCGGTCGGGGTCTGGTCCGATTTCCCCATTCTCCACCACGCTGCTTAGTATGCAGAGGCGCGTGGTGTTGTAAACGCACTTGTCCTCGTTGTAAGTGAGGTTGAGTTTTTGTGCGGTTTTCAGGAACCTCTCGAGGTTCGAGTCGTGATCCTGCTGGCTGTGACCACAGATGGTGACGTTGTCGAGGTAGGGGAAGGTTGCCTGCAAGTGGTGGTCATCGACCATGCGGTCCATCTCCCTCTGGAAGACCGAGACCCCATTCGTCACCCCAAAGGGGACTCTGAGGAATTGGTAGAGGTGTCCGTTCGCCTCGAAGGCGGTGTACGGGCGGTCCTCTGGTTTGATAGAGAGCTGGTGGTACGCTGACTTGAGGTCGATGGTGGAGAACACCCGGTATTGGGCGATTTGGTTCACCATTTCTGATATGCGGGGTAGCGGGTAGGCGTCTAGTTGGGTGTACCTGTTGATCGTTTGGCTATAGTCGATCACCATCCATTTCTTCTCGCTACCCCTTACCACCACCACTTGGGCGCGCCACGGGCTGTTGCTGCGTTCAATAATGCGCTCCTTCAGGAGCCTGTCTACCTCGGTCGTGATAAACCGCCTGTCCTCCCAGCTGTACCTCCTGCTTTTGGTCGCTATTGGCCGGCAGTTAGGGGTAAGGTTCGCGAATAGCGAAGGCGGCTTTACCTTCAGGGTAGCCAGACCGCACACTGTGAGGGGCGGCTGGGACCCACCGTAATTGAGCGTGATGCTTTGGTGGTGGCACTGGAAATCCAGGCCCAAGATCACGCTCGCACATAGATTCTTCATGATTAGTACTTTAAAATTATCGTATACAGTTCCGTTAACGGACAATTGTACCGTGCAGTAACCCATAATGGTCGATGTCTGGGTTTTATCAGCCATAGAGATGGTACCCCGAGTAGGGACCACCTTTAGGGAGAGTTGTTGTGCTAGTTCAGGGTGGATAAAACTCTCCGTGCTTCCACTGTCAATTAAACATTTAACCCCGCACCCGTTTACCTCGATGTCCACCATTGATTTGGATAGCGGGTGCGGCCTGGTCTGGTCCACTGTGACTGATGCCACTGTAGGGCCCTGATCGAGACAAGATGGCGTCCACGCTGTCTGCTCACAAGATGGCGGACCCCACGAGGTCGGGCAAGATGGCGTCCAAGATGGCCGCTCCCACGGCGCACACGCGGCTGTGGCGGGTTTTCCGGCGGGGTTCCCTCTGCACACCTTCCCGAAGTGCCCCTTCTTACCGCACTTAAAGCAGGTGGTGCCTTTCGCCGGGCACAGGTTTCTGGTGTGCTTCGACTGCCCGCAGAAGAAGCAGTTGGGTCCCCGACGCGTCGCGGCTGTCGTAGGGCTTCTGGGGGGAGAGTGGGGCCCCGACGGTGTCGGGCTGCCGGGCGGGGAAGATGCCTTCCAAGATGGCGGCGCCCTTGGTGCACACGTGGTGGCGTGGGCGGCGCGGGCTGAAGAGTAGGCGTCCGAGTTTCTCTGGGCCACATCCAGGGATCGCGCTGTGTCCACAGCCTGTTTCAGGTCCAATCCCGTTTTTTCCAGCAGTCTCTGCCGGATGTAAGTGGAGCTGAGGCCTGTGATGAAGGCATCGCGAACAAGCTCGTCAGTGTACACTGCGGCTTTTACATCTTGGCACTTGTAGTCTTTGCCAAGCGTTTTCAGGGTGACTAGGAACTCATCCAGCGATTCCCCAGGTCGCTGTGCGCGAGTAGCGAGCAGATGCCTAGCATACACCTCATTCGTAGGCTGCTGGTAATGCGCCTTTAAGATGTCGCAGGCGGCCGGGTATGTGTCGGCATCTTGGATGAGGGGGTAAACCCTGTGGCTTACCCAATTCCGCAGGATTCCGAGTTTCATACTTTCAGCGTCCGTAGCGCCTGTGACGGCTGCGGAATTGTCCAGGAAGAATTCCATACACATAAACCAGTGTCCGAAGCGTGCCGATGCGTCCGAAGCATGCTGGTCCAAATCCAAACGTTCGGGTTTCAAGAGTTGATCCATTGTGTTGAAAAGTAAGTTAATAAAATTGATGTGCCTCAATAAATCCGAGACTCAATGTTAGCGGAACAAAACAAGGCTTTTATTAACTTAGAAGGTAACACACAGTGGAGAGGTGTCTTCCATCCAGAGGTCTGCAGTACTGGATGTGAGGCACGCTGAGCCTGCTTACATAGGGGCCAGGTATGGGCGGAGCCCTACACACAATACAATACAAGGTGAGGAAACGGAACTGAGGTAAGGGAAATGAAACTGAAAGTAAACCACAGTTACAGGTACAATCACACAGAGAATACAGATGAGTGATGAATGGCATATTTCATCACATCCCCCACTGAAAGTCAGCAGCCTTCCACCAGCCCTGCTGCAGCCACGGGGGTAGCACTGCGTGACATCAGTAGGATAGGCAAAGGCACACACAGGACAGTCACTAAGGGAATGCATAAGGGTGATTAGTTGATTTCTTGATGTTATATTGGATGGATAGATGCATGAAGTTGGATTGGAAATTTTGCTTTGTGGTGGCTTTTATTTCAGCATTGTGGCCAAGAGGATGCTGTGATGGTTAGTAACAGAGGGAAGGTCAGGTGTGGGACAAATGTTGAAAAGGGAATTGGGGCTGTGGTCACTGGTATCACAGGCGGATGATTCCATTCTGGATATCCCAGCCAGAAAAGAGCTGTCTGGGTTTCATCCTTCCTTCTGCTTCCTCCTCTTCTACGTCTTCTTCTTCTGTGTCTTCTTCTTCTGTGTCTTCCTCTTCTGCGTCTTCCCCTTCCCTCTGCGAGCAGATGTTGTAAACCTGAAATAAAAGCATAAAGTGCTGGAAATACTCAGCAGGTCAGGCAGCATCTTGACCTGGGATATGAACTCTGTTTCTCTCTCCACGGATGCTGACTCACCTGCTGAGTCTTTCCAGCATTTCCTGTCTTCTCAGAGGCCTTTCTTTACCATCCGAGGCCTTGCAATTGTCCAGTAGCACTCCTTGCACACTTAAAAAACTTTTAACATCTATTGCATGTAAGGCTTGCAAAATTATACAATTTCCCCCAAAGGAAGAAAGGAAGAGATGTTGGACTGTTTGAAGGAAATATTGGGCCAAAGGGATTTAAAAATCAAAACCCCAGGAAGATTTGGCTGGTTTAAAAGGCATGTTCAGACCTGCAATAAGCTGTGACAAAGGGGAGGTGGGATGGGCCCCCGAAACAGACAGTTTGAGTATTGGGCCATCTGGGAATGTCCTGGGCCACCTCAGCCTTTACATAAAGACAATAAAACCTGTTCCCGCCGAAACTCGCAGAGCCCCAAAGTACATGAATAAAACAGTACATGTCCCCAGCAAAACAAAAGAGAACATGGCCCAATAGGAAACAACAATCAAACAGCAGTTCAAAACCAATCAGAGAGATTTCCAAAACGTTTTACATTTTTAAACTGGTTTCAAGGCAATCCCAAAACCAGTTAAAGGCCAATTAAGAATAGATGGGCCGGAGCTCGTTAAAGTTTTAAAACATATTAAAAATAACGAGCCCACCAAAACTTAACAAAGAAACCAGAGATTTGGCGGTCAGATAAGCCAGGCCTCAAACCAGTATAATTGAGGCCTGCTTGTCCAGTGAATCAGTTCAGTGCAGTCGGCTCAGTTGGTTCCAGTAAGATCGGAGAAGGAGTTCAGTTCAGTTCAAGTCATCCAACAGTAAGATCATCATCAGAGCACGAGTTCAGTACAGGAGAGAAAGTCGGAGACTCAGAGACTTGAAGGAAGAAGAAAGAAAAGAAAGTCGCGGCAACCAAAGGCTTCAAGAAACCAACAACTACTACTATTAACTAATACTGGGCCACCGCGACCAACAAGAAACCAACCACCGAAAGTTCGAAAGTCAAAACTTGTTTCCACTCTACAGGCTAGTCTGACTTACCCCGGGTAAGATTTTGACACAAAAGACCCTAAAACTTTACCTAGCCAAAGAAAAGTGGGTACTCACCCGACACATCCAACTATGCAGCTAACCGCATCAGCGGACAAACCCAAACTGAAGACCCAACGCAGGTGCAGTCTTCTACCATGTCTGGGGTACGGCAGGCCCCAACTGCCATAACTAAGGAGAACCCCGAAATCGCGAACCTCTACAATCTGTCAAGAAAGTCATTTGGTGAGCATTTCCTGGTCCTCTGGATTTCAACCTAGTTAGGATAGTGGGGTTGGGAGGGTAAGGGATTTTGTCTATTGTAATTCTCCCTCACATATTCCGAGTGTTCCCCACCCTTTTAGAGCATAAGTTTTATTGTATTGTATATTTTCCTGTCTCAAAATAACGATCTCAATTTTTTTGATCAACTCAGGTGTCTGTTGCAAATTCATTACAACCCCAAATAAGTCCAAAGTCTAGAACCAAAGGATTGGGAGCAATTTGAACCGCTCAGGGAGTCAGAGGTGAAGCTGACCACACACACCACCCCTTACAGAAAATGGCAACCGCGGCAGAACATTGGCAAAAGGGATGTTATGCAATAGACCCTGTGTTTGATGAAAGACTCAAGATAGAAGAGAGGATTTCCTTTTACGTTTTTGAGAAGGTGAATATCACCATGAAATGGGTGACCAGTCTATTGCGTGCTGGGTATCCCATGGATGCTGTAGCCAAATGGACTGAGAGCAAGGATCATAAGAAGTCGGTAGAGAAGGCCATCTGGTTGGTCTGCGCCCTATGACAGATCCAGCTTTTAGATTAGCAGATTAAAGCTTTGACAGCAGAGCTGCAGGAGGCAGCCAAACGGTCTCAGGCAAGAGCAGTGGCAGGGGAAGAACTATTGCAGGAATTACAAGCCCAAAATCAAGAGAAATTACAGCTAGTAGAGAAACACAGGAACAGGCATGAGTATTTTCCGTGTCAAGTCACCGAGGCAAAAGGGAATGAGCTAGTGCTGAAAGAGGAGAACGCTCACCTAACCAGACAGTTAAGGGAACAGGAGGAGCAGTACAGAGATGTAAAGGCAGCTTATAAAGTAGCAAGCACTAGGGATTTTTAAGCGGGAGATCACGGCCCCTGTCAAAAACAGATCGACAGTTTAAAACTTGCTCTGTCTAGGGCAAAAGGCATGCTATGCCTAGTAAGCCCGGGTGCGGCCCGGGTAGACCTCGAAGTAGAAGTAGAAACTGTGCAGACATCACCTGTGGCGCCGGGGAACAACTCAGTTGGGCAGCAGGAGGGACAAGCAATCTGTAGGGAGGACAGGGAGGAGTGCACACCACCACCACCTGTGGCGCTGGGTTTTGACTTGGTTTGGCAACAGGGAGAAGTGGGCAAACAAATGCAGGAAAGGTCGGAGCCGGGGCCAATGTGCCCGGTTCGACAGCAAAAGTTTGGCCCACCCGGGGGTGGTGGGGGGCAGGGACCCCTTGAAAGCCAATTCGTGATTCCACATGGGACCCAACAGCTTAGGGCTATGGTAAGCCACCTGAGCAAGCTCACCCAAAAGGGAGACCCCTCAGTCCACTTTATGGAAGTGGAACAGGCAGCAGGCATTAATGAGTGCGCTGACTCAAATGGCCAAGATGCTCCTGTTCACCTTAGATGGCAAGCTGTACCAGTCCCTCTCTGCTGAGTGCAAGAAGGGACAGGGAGGGTACGCTGCCATCCGGGATCAAGTTCTGGAGGCGATGGGGATGAATGATGGTAGTCTGTTCTCCCGGGTGGAGAAGACTACACAGTTAGCAGAGGAGACCCCACAGGCTTTCGTAGACAGGCTGCGGTCTGTGTACAGGAGTGCCTGTAATGGGGATCTCGACCGGGCTAACTTGAACCAGGATGAGCTGGCTTATTGGCTCCGAAGTCCGGTGGCAAACAGCTTGCCACGGATCAGAACCAAGGCTGAGCTGTGGTTCGACCCAAAGGGCCCCCAAGTCACCGAGGAGACAGTGGTCAGACAACTGACTCTGGCTTACCGCAATGGTAGGGGGGTAGAAGCACCACAGACAAAAGGGAAGGTTCACGAGTAAAAACCCAGCCAGGGTAAGAAGGAATGGCACCAGGAAGGGGGTAACCCTTCCGATACGAGGCATAACTGCTTCGGGTGTGGGACGAGTGGGCATTGGAGAAGGGACTGTAAAAATCCTTGGAAGGATAGTGCAGGAAAGAATGCCCCATCTCCCGCCCCAAAGGCAGAAACACTGACCCCTCCCCTCACAGTTGATTCGTTAGTAGCTGCACGTCGAGTTTTGTTGGCTGGCCCAGGGAGGGTAGCCACAGCCATAGGTGCTTTAACTCCATCTGGCCCCCCAGTTAACACAGACTTATGACTAGAGCCAGCGCAGCCTGTCTATCTGTGTCCCCTTGAGTACGATGTATGGAAAAGACCGCTTGTTAAGATGGAAGTGGAAAAGGTAAAAGGGACCTATCTGTTGGACACGGGAGCTTCAAGCACCATAGTCTACTCAGATAACCCCGCTATCTCACCTCTGTCTAACGGGGTCCTATACAACTTAGTGGGGTTCACAGGTAACGAGCAGGTTGGTTCGTTCTCTAACCTGATGTCCATTCATTTAGGAGCACTCCACACCAAGTGGACGTGTGTTCGAATGAAGTGGGAGCAGGAAGGGAAAGGGATCCTGGGGCTAATTTTATTATAGGCCACAGGATTCTAGTGGATCTTAGGAACCACTGTCTGTGGGGAGCATGCAACGGCAAAGAGAGTGAAGTGGCAGTTATCCCAGGGGACCTTGTGTACCCTAAAACCCAAGGAGGGTTACGACCTCGAGCAAATGGTCAGTAACACTCCAGTGGAGTACCAGGCATTTGTGCGAGCACACCTCGGCGCATTTGCCACTCATAAGCATGATTGCGAGAGGGTGAACGGGGTCGAAGTAAGTGTAGATGGGGACCCTGTTAAGTCCGTGAATGATTGAGACACGGACTAGCAGGAGAGAAACAAACAGATCTTTACTGGTGAAAGGCATAAACGAAACTAAACAACAGAGGCTCTCTAGCGCCTTTTATACAGGGGTGGTCACTGTCGGTACTGCAGTCTGAGACCAGTTATTCTCTTAAAGGTACATACACAACAATTCCTCCCCTTTTAGATAAACAGTACATAACATTCATTTAACAACTAATGATAACGAATTACAATCACAATTACTGTTGCTAGATACATTGGTTAAGTTTAAGCAATTATAAGTTCAGTCTCTGAGGAGGCTTCCTGATTCTGTCTGGATAACGCCTCTTTGGGGTATCAGGTTCTTCTGGCAATGTTGAGTCGGAATCAATGTCGTTGTTTGGTTCATCTGCTTCCAATATTACCGGGTCTGCGGTAGCTGCAATTGGAACGTCGATTTCATTACCAGGTGTATCAGGTCGTGGTGTGGAGTTGACGTTTTCCAGTGACTCTAGAATCTGGTCAGCATGGCGTCTTACAATGCTCTCCCCAACGTCCACGGTATACATGAGAGGTCCTTGTCGTGTACAAATCGTTCCTGGCTGCCATTTCTCAGTGCGGTAGTCCCGGGCCAAAACTGGTTGACCTACCTTGAAACTCCTGGTCGGCCTTTCATTCATATTCTGAAACTGCCTATTCTCCACATCTCTTCGGACGTTTGGCTTAGCCAAATCCAAGCGGCATCGTAGTCTTTGATTGAAGAACATCATGGCTGGAGTTTGGTTGGTAACCGCATGTGTCGCATTCCGGTAGGCAAACAAGAAGTTGTCCACCTTGTGTTGTAGGGGTATATCTTCATTACACATTGCCTTGATAGCCTTCTTGAATGTTTGGACAAACCTCTCGGCCAATCCACTAGTGGCTGGATGATATGGGGCAGATGTGTAATGCTTAACACCATTGTTCTTTAAGAACCTCCAGAACTCTTCAGACACAAACTGTGGTCCATTGTCAGAGCAAATCTCTTGAGGCAGCCCATTCCTGGCGAATACGGTTCGTAAAACTGCGATAGTTCTTTCCGTGGTGGTTGAGGACATTTTTATTACCTCTGGCCACTTTGAATGTGCATCCACCGCAATTAAAAACATCGAGTCCATGAAGGGACCAGCAAAATCAATGTGCACCCCTTGCCATGGAGATGAGGGCCACTCCCATGGATGCAGAGGAGCTTGTGGTGGGGCGTTTTGGACCTTCTGGCATCCTGCACAGCTCTTGGTCATCTCTTCGATTTCTCTATCGATTCCCAGCCACCACACAAATGCTCTGGCTAAGCTCTTCATTTTTACCCCACCCAGATGACCCTCATGAAGCTCATTGAGCACTCTATCCGTCAACTTAGGTGGAATTACTACTCTGGATCCACACATCAAGGTTCCTCTGCACACTGACAGCTGTTCTCTTCTCGGCGAGAATGCTGGCAGCAGTGGTTCGCCATGTGCTGGCCATCCCTTCACCGTTAAATCATAGACCCGTGATAGTGTCGGGTCATTCCGTGTTTCCTTTTCTATGTTTGCATTCGTCACAGGGAGACATTCGACTGTGGTCGAGTGGAATAACTCCATTGGATCCACTGCAAGGTCTTCTTCTTCCACCGTCGGCAACGGTAGACGTGACAATCCATCAGCATTTCCATGCTGTTTAGTTCCTTTGTACTCGATGTCATATTGGTGTGCCCCTAGGAAAAGGGACCATCTCTGCAGCCGTTGTGCTGTCATTATCGGTACGCCCTTCTGAGGGTTGAAATTGGAGACAAGAGGTTGATAATCGGTTAGTAGAGTAAATTTTTGACCGTGCAGATAGTGATTGAACTTCTTCACCCCCCACACTAGGCTGAGGGCCTCTCTGTCAATCTGGGCGTAGTTACGCTCGGCAGAAGTTAACGAGCGTGACGCAAAAGCTATCGGCCTCTCCGAACCATCAAGGAATTTATGTGACAGTACCGCCCCAATGCCGTAGGGAGACGCATCACACGCCAGCCTGATTGGCAGTGCTGGGTTGTAGTGAGCCAATACTTCCTTTGAAGTGATTAAGTCCTTACTCTTCTGAAAAGCACGCTTACAATCATCGCTCCATTTCCATGCTACCCCCGTTCGTAGCAGGGCGTTCAGTGGGTGCAGAATTGTCGACAAATTCGGCAAAAACTTATGATAGTAATTCACCAACCCGAGGAATGACCTCAGCTGCGACACATTTTCAGGCGCTGGGGCCTTAACAACCGCTTCAATTTTGTTAGGGGACTTATGTAACCCCTCTTCATCAATCACGTGGCCACAATACAATACCTGTTTCTTAAAAAATTCGCACTTGGGGCGGTTGGCTCGCAGCCCATGTTTCCATAGTCTAGTGAGCACCTGTTCTAGGTTGTTACGGTGTTCACTGTCATCTTCACCTGTTACAAGGATGTCGTCCAAGTTACACTGAATCTCCGGAATCCCTTGTAGGACTTGTTCCATCGCTCTTTGCCATATCGCCGGAGCCGATGCTACTCCGAATATCAATTGATGATACTGGTAAAGACCTTTGTGAGTGTTTATCGTGAGATACTTCCTAGAGGACTCTTCAACCTCCATCTGCAAATATGCTTGTGCTAGGTCAATTTTTGTAAAACGCTTCCCTCCAGACAGCGAAGCGAAGATGTCTTCTATCCTTGGAAGAGGATATTGTACTGTGCGAAGGACAGGGTTCACCGTCACCTTGAAATCCCCGCAGATGCGAATCTTCCTTGGCTCTCCGGGCTTATTGGTTAACGTTTTCTTCATGACAGGAACGATGGGTGTCGCCCACTCGCTCCAGTCGACCTTAGACAACACGCCCGCCTTCTCCAGATTCTCCAGCTCTGCCTCGACGGCTGGGCGAATTGCATATGGTACCGGTCTCGCTTTGAAAAACTTGGGAACTGCATTCTCTTCTATTTTTATCAAGGCGGTTACGCCTTTAAGCGTGCCCAGTTCTTGTTGAAATACCTCTTTGGCGTTAGCTAAGATTGTTGACAATCATCCAGGAGTGACGTCTTCATCTTTTTTACCGTCCACCATCATTGCATGAATGGAATGCCAATCTAAGTTTATCTTCCTGATCCATTCCCGTCCCAATAGCGGTGGTCCACCATTTGGCAGTATGTAGAGATACAATTTCCGTATTTTCTTGCCATTGTATTCGACAGGCACCCTTATTTTTCCTCTGGTGTATACTTTTTGCCCCGTATACGTCGTCAAGACGATGGATGTCTCTCTCAAGGGTATGTGTGAAAATAGCCGCTCGTAGTCTCGTCGATTCATGACGGTTAGCACTGATCCTGTATCCAATTCCATTTTAACTTGGGACCCTGCTATCGTGAGGGTGACCCAAATGGTTCGGTGATCCTCTTTTGCGATTACATTGTGAAGTTTGAGACAGCTTAGTCTTCTGTTTCCGGATTCACTATTGCTCATCTGGTCTTCGGAACTACTGTCCGTCATCTTTTGTACTTTCTTGTACGGTTCCTTAGTAGCCTTTTTGTTGTCGCTGGTCTTCTTCCCAGACCTACAAACTCGTGCAATGTGTCCAATCTTCCCGCATTGTCTGCATATTTTGTCTTTGGACCAGCAGTCCTTCTGGTCATGGTTAGTTCTGCCGCAGCGATAACATTTTGCAAATCCCCGTGTCATTTCATGGGTGCCGTATTCCTGTGGTTTTTGTTGAATTTCTACAGCTCCCCTGGCTGCTGCTTCATACGATACTGCCACGCTGAAAGCCTTATCTAGCGTCAGCTCTTTTTCTGCGAGTAACTTCTTCTGTGTTCCTTCACTCAGGAGTCCACAGACAAATTTGTCCCGTAGGGTATCTGCCAGTCCTGCTCCGAACTGGCAGTGCTTTGATAGCTTGCGTAGCTCCGTAAGATACTCAGCATTGCTCTCATCTTTGTGCTGAGTTCTCCTGTGGAATTTAAATCTTTCTGCTATCAACAGCGGTGCAGGGTTTAAGTGCTCCTGTAGAACAGCAACAATTTCGTTAAAACTCTTCGCCTTCAGTTTGGCTGGAGTAATCAGGTCCCGCAATAGGCCGTACGTTCTAGCGCCATTAAGTTTAACACTATCGATGCCTTTTTCCCCTCCGCTATATCATTTGCCTCGAAATATACCTCGACTCTTTCTACATACGTGGTCCAGTCCTCTAATGTATTATCAAAAGCAGTGATACAGCCAGTCTTCGGCATCTTGCAAATCTAAAATGGCGCCTCCCGCGCTTTGCCTTCTTCTCCGATTTAACAAAATGGCGCCTCCCGCGCTTTTCCTTCTTCCCCGCTGTTGTTAGCGCTGCTTTCCATGGTTTCTTGCGCGTATTCTTTTTCTTTTATTATTTTCCCGTCATGGAGCGGACCCTCTGGGACACTTCCCTCCCTCTTCTGAGGTCCGAACGCTGCCCAGCTTCGAAACACCGGCCGCGCCCTGTATGCTCCACCGTCTCTCTCTCTCCTTGCTTCCCGACTCACTGCCCGGCCCCGTTGCAGCCCAGGAAGGATCAGAGCACTACCTGCCACCAGCCCGATTAGCTGGGAAACCACGGACCGAGGAACCCAGCCTGGCTCTGGACAGTCTCGCCTGCAAGTTTTGAAATTGATGATTGACGGTCGACGCCCGTTTCTCGAGTTTCAATGGCCTATTTTTTTTTCTTCTTTCTTCTGGCTCCGACCTTCAACACGTCGTCGGAGCTACTGCTGAGTTGCAGGTAAGTTCGTTTCTAACTCGTCGCCAGTGTTAAGTCCCTGAATGATTGAGACACGGACTAGCAGGAGAGAAACAAACAGATCTTTACTGGTGAAAGGCATAAACGAAACTAAACAACAGAGGCTCTCCAACGCCTTTTATACAGGGGTGGTCACTGCCGGTTCTGCAGTCTGAGACCAGTTATTCTCTTAAAGGTACATACACAACAGACCCCATGACCCGACCACAAAAGCAGTATAATTTCCCCAAAGAGGCGGAGGCAGACATGGAAACGGCCATGACCTCTTTGGTCAAACAGGGGATATTGAGACCAATAGCCACCCATGTAAAACTCTCCGCTGTGGCTGGTTAGGAAACCGGACAACTCCTGGAGAGCCACGGTGGACTATCGGGTACTCAATAGAAACATCCCCGCCTGTGCACCCACGGTCGCAGCTATCGCCGACCTCATTGGAAGTATTCCAGCCTCCGCGACAACCTTCACGGTGCTGGATATTTCCAACGGGTTTTGGTCCATCGCTCTGCAGAGAGAGGACCAGTACAAGTTCGCCTTTACATTTAAGGGCCAACAGTACACCTGGAACTGCCTCCCACAGGAGTTCCACAATAGCCCCAGCATCTTCCACCAGTGTATGGCAGATTGCTTAAAAGGCTTCAGCTGACCCCGACAGTTAGTCCAGTATGTGGATGACCTGCTCCTATTCACTGATGAAGGAGAGGAACATGTTCCACTACTGGCTGAACTGCTGGAGTTGCTCAAGCAGGAAGGTTTTAAGGTAAACCCCAAGAAGGTACAGATCGGCCAAAAGGAAGTAAAGTTCCGAGGGCTGGCTGTACAAGCAGGGGAAAGAGCCATAGATAAAGCCCGAAGGGAAGCAGTGCAGGAGTTACCAGCCCCCAGTACAGTGACCGGAGTGAGATCTTTTCTAGGGCTAACAGGGTACTGCTGGGATTTTATTGAAGATTATGCCGCCACAGCAGCCCCTCTGCTCCGACTCCTACACAAGGGAGTGGAGTGGGTTTGGGTTGAGGGTTGCGAGGCAGCATTTGTAAGCCTCAAGCAAAATCTGCAGACCACACCAGCTCTAGGGGCCATTGATGGGGAGAAAGAGTTTTTCTTGGAGGTTGCAGCCAGCGGGGACAGTCTGAGAGCAGTGCTGCTCCAGGAGCGGCACAGTCAGCTGAGACCAGTGGTTTACTCCTCCAGGACACTCACGGATGTGGAAAAGGGCTATTCCAACTGTGAGAGGCTCCTCCTTGCCACTCACTGGGCTGTGAAAAGATCATTGATCTTCACAGGCACCTCGCCCATCATCCTCCTCACCCATCACACGCCCATCCAGATGCTCCTTGATGGGAGAATTAAAGATGGGACAGTGAGCAGTGCCCATATTGCTCGCTGGACCCTGCTTCTCTCCCAGATGGATCTAAGGGTGAAAGGTCTCTGTGAGCCCAAGCTCGCAGCTAACATGATTTATCTAGGGACGGCCCACCGGTGTTCCATTGAAGGAGTATGGGAAGTCAACATAGGTTTTCAGGCCGGGATACACCCCACAGGCCGCGAAATCTATGTGGACGGTTCCAGCACAGTATCTGCTGGGAAACAGTTCACAGGGTGTGGAGTTTATGACCCGGGGCGGACATTGCCCTGGCAATTAAACTCCCCAGCACCATGAGCGCCCAGCAGGCTGAACTGTCCGCGGTAGTGTACGTGGTTACACATCCAGAGAAATTCCCTACCCCATACACGATTTGCTCGGACAGCATGTTCACGTGCAATTAGTGTACGGAATACTTGGCCATCTGGTCCCATCGGGGATACACCTCCGCTGACGGGAGACCCCTGGCCATCAAGCCTCTGCTAGAGAAAATCATGACAGCCGTAGGGAAAGAAGTGAAGGCCTATATCCATAAGGTTAAGGCCCATTCGAAGACAGAACCCATGAGGGAAGGTAATGAAAGGGCAGATGAATTGGCCAAGCAGGGAGCTAGGGAAGGAGAGTTTTGGGACCCCTACCAGACAGGTTCGGTAGCCGCAGTCTGGGACAAGGGAGGCACCCCAGGGGTAGCCTTGGTCCCGGACCTAAAGCAGGCCCCGATACGGGATCCCATCCTCAGAGCCGCCCTGAATGCACTCACAAAAGGGGAGAAAGTAGAGGGCCCGTACGGTACAGCAGCCATTACCGTCAAGGAAGGCATGCTGTTCAGGGGGGAGCAATGGGTAGTGCCGCAGCAGCACCGAAGGGAATTCCTCCAACTGGCCCATGAGGGTCCAGGAGCGGGGCATCCCGGGCCTGAGGCCATCTGGCAGAGGGTGGAGCAGGCAGGATGGTGGCCAGGACTGAGGGAACAGGTCCGCGAGTTCTGTGCCAGCTGTCTGGTGTGTGCTGCCAATAACCCTGACCCCCAGAAAAAGAAGGTTTCTTTGGGACACACCAGGAGGGTAGAGGAACCATGGCAGTCTATCCAGATCGATTACATCGGGCCCCTACCCACCACCCAGGGAGGCTACAAGTATTGCCTAGTCCTGGTGGATGTGTTCTCAAAGTGGGTAGAAGCTTTTCCCTGCCGTACAGCTACCGCATTGGGTACAGCTAAGACCCTGGTCAGGGAAGTGTTCTCATGATGGGAACTCCCACAGTATGTGGAGTCTGACCAAGGGAGTCACTTTACCGGACAGGTCATGCAACAGACCCTCATGGTACTCGGCATTGAAGAGAAATGGCACGTCGCCTACAACCCACAGTCATCGGGTCCTGTAGAGCGTTTAAACTGCACTGTAAAGGAAAATCTGCACAAGGAGACGGGAGACTCACCCAAGAAGTGGGTAGAAGTCTTACCGTTGGTCCTAATGGGGATCCGGGCCAGCCAGTCAAAAAGCACGGGGTATTCCCCACACGAGCTGATGACTGGCAGGGTTATGCGGACACCCACCCATGTGCTAGCCCCGGTGCTCACGGAAGGCCAGCTCAGAGAGGTGAACCGGGACAGTTTTGTCAGGAATCTGTTTGAACACCTTAAACAGATTCACTGACAGGCTGCTAGTAACATGGGAAAGCAGCATCAGAGTAACCGATTGCTGCTAGAACCCAACAGGCACCACGAGTGGGAGATAGGGGATCAGGTCATGGTAAGGAACTTTGCCCGGTTGGGAAGTTTCGAACCATTGTATATGGGACCATACAGCATTGTGGACAAGACAAGCCCCATGGTGTATGCCATCAAGATGCCCCGCCGCACAACGTGGTTCTATATTAATCAGTGCAAGCTGTTTAAGGCAGAGAGTGGAGAACGGTCAGCAAGGGTTAACCGCACTAAGGCTAGAGAGCAGCAGCCTGCAGCTGTGACAGACTCACAGATCGCAAAGGTGGGGGCAGTGATGTGTGTGACTGGAGAGGCCCTCCCACCAATTAAGTGGGACTCAGGTACACTCCCAGTAGGCGGAGCCTTAAGGTGCTCTCCTCGCACACCACAGCCTAGACTACCTTGGTCTCCCGAGTATTATTTGAAATGGTCCAGCCCCAGGAGAGCCCTTAACAGAAAGGGAAAACCAAGGGTCAGGGACAAGTCTGTGGATACGGATCCCCAGCCTACAGCCTCCAAAGGTGAGGGACTCACAGGAGAGGTAGTGTTGGGCAAAGAGAGAAGGGTCCCCAGCCTGCGGCATCAGGCTGCGGGGAACCCACAGGACAGGAAAGGGACTCGGCAGCCACACAGAAAGGGGTAGTGTGCTGCAGCACAGAAGGACACACTCCCCTGGTTAACTGGGAGACAGGGAAACTCTTAGGTGTTTTAAGGAGGACTCTCCGAGTCCGGTGGCACAGGTCACCTTACGCCCAGGCGTACAAGCTGCCCAGATTCCACAAAAGGCAGAGGCCTAACAGGAATTAGCCTGGCCATCCGGAGACGGGTGGCAGATGTATATAGCTTTCTGAAGTATTTTAAGTGTGTTTTACAATGTTTTACAGTTTGGAAGTTTGGGATTTTAGTGGTTTAATTTTAGTATAGGATAAGTTTAAGTTTTGAATTTTGATAACTGTGTCAGGCCAGAGAACCTATTTTGTTTGTGTGTCCCTACAGAAAGGAAATCGGGATGAGAAAGGTTCTGCTCCTGCTCGCCCTGGTAGGGGTGAGCATCAGTGACCAAGGAGACGTGGAGAACTCCCACATCTATGGGTGTTCAGGAGAGAGAGCACCGATCGTTACCACAGGGGGTGGCGAACGGGGTGTGGAGGAGCTCGCCACCTACTTCCACGAGGGAAGGTGGCCAGGGTGGTTGGGGTCTAATTCGACTCAGTACTCCAGCCAGACCGGGTTCACGTACGGGGAGGCCTCCATCCCGTGCCCCAGGGTACAGATCATGGCCACAACGGTCAGTGTCACCGAGGGGAAACGTGTGTGTTTGACATGTAAAGGACAGATTCCTTTGGATAGGTGGTGGTGGCTCAGAAAGCTGAATAAGGATATAGGAAATCCCGCAGTCGATTGGGAACGATTGGGGAACAATACCCATCGGACGATTACAGGGACCCGAGGGGGACTGAGTGTGTGCTGGGACAAGTGGTGGGAGCCGGATCAGGGGATTTATGTTTGTATGTGGGGTTCAGAGAAGGTCTGCCCCACAGGCATATCCATCATTTTCCACCGGCAATGGCAAGATGCCGGGGAAGGGATGGGGTGGAATTCCAGCCTGCATGCGTGTGCGGTCCCACAATCCCCGATCCCAGTGAATGCCACTGAACTTGTAACCCGCCCCCGAAAGCCCCTGCCCACAACCACAACATCACGGACTATAGTCCAGAGGTGTCCTACCACCACCAAGGGACCAGGGAATGGTTTAGTCCTAGTACCAACCGATAAGCTGCTGTACCAGGGGGTACACTATGCAGTGGCCTCAGTGATCCTGGACCTGACCGAGGTGCACTTACCTGAGTGGTGCCCTAAAGAGACAGAATGGTTGTACCAAGCCCTGTTGAAGGAAATGTTTTGAAAGTTTTATGAGCTCGACTTTGCCAATGTGGACAAAGCGAAACTGTACAGTTTACATCCTGAGCATAATATGGGCGCGGGGAGACAAAAAAGGGGGACCTGGAATGATATTTTTACTGCCTATAGTACAGGATCCTCAGTAATAAACAGCCTGGATGATATAGAGTTACAAACTCAGATAAATAGTTTAAGGACCCAGTTAAGAAAACTCCTAACAGAGGAGAACACAGTGGTGGGCTCAGAGCTACATGAGGACCAGGCCGTGATGGTCCATTTAAAGGAGATAATAGCTGAGCTAGAGAGACATGCCAAAACAGTAAATGCACTTATACGGGAGGACAGGAATGCTTCGGATCAAGCTGTACAGAATGAGGTGTGCGTGCTATACGGGGCATGGTTGCTGGGCGAGGGCCGCAGAAACCTGGAGGATTTAAAACAAGGTTTAGTCCCCTCCTGGATTAGCAACAAGCACCTCGCAGCCCTCCACCCGTTTAGTAATTCGCTGAGCCCGTGTCAGCTCCGCCTAGCCTCTGAAGCCTACCCTGTCCCAGTGGATTGTGGACATTCCAATCACACTATCATGGGGATAGTAGTGAGGGTGCCTGTCATGGGAGGGACAGCCCGACCCGCACCGGTATACAGGATGGAGAACATTGGGATCATTCAAGGGAGTGCACACGTCCGTTTTGTAGAGGCCCCATCTTATGTCATAAAGTGGGAGCACGCTATGACAGGTACAGACCTCTCCGGGTGTCGGAGCCGGGGAGCACACATAATACTGTGTCCCCAGCACTTGAATGCCTAAACGAGACCACAGTGCGGGTTTAAAGCTGCTGGTGCATGACCTGTGAACTGTACCATGGAGGTAATGGCACAAGACCATGTTTCCCCACAGGTAGCATTCATAGGGGGTGGGACATATTGTGTCACCACAAGTGCGCCCCACTACCGGCATGGACTGTACATCTAGTGTCCGGTGAGTGACAGCAGTTTTTGTTTTAAACCCGAGGGAGAAGTTCAAGTGGCCCAGGAACAGATTGTACCCATCCATGAACCCTCAACTGTTCACCTCATTGTCAGGGAAAACATTACCAACCTACAATGTTATGCAACACATTTTGGCTATGAGATTCCCACTCTACCAGAACATCTTATCGCCCTATTAAAAGCAGTGGTCATCTCACAAACATTTCTATACATTAGAGCAGAAAAGAGTCGTGATAGGGGCCAAGATATTGGATATTGTAGTTCCACCCTGGTGGGACATTTTTGAAAATATAGAGGTCCCCTCTTGGATTAGGCTGGCTTCACACGTTTTAGTTGTTTGTCAGCTGGGCATAGTTTTCTACCTGTTGTGTACAAAGTGCAAAGGAAGGGACCAGATGCTCCACTCTCAACATGAGGGAGCATTGGACAAAACCAAAAATAAAGTCTATGACCAGGTATAAAACCTACCTTGACCATTATTAAAAATAAAGTTTGATGAGTGTGTGTGTCTTGATTTTTCCTATGTGTGATTTTTCCAAGTGGTGCAGGGGTGTTGGACCCCCTCCGTACTTGGATGTGAATGTAATAAAAGTTTTGTACCTTGTGTATTTTGTTAAACACTACACCTAAAGGGAACGGGAGAGAGTGTTTTGTTTTAGGTATTAGTTTAGATAATACAGGGGAAGGTTGGCTCCCGAGGATCAGAAAATTTTGCTCACAACTGCATGATACTATAGTGATAAAGTATCACGGGGGGGTGTGTAAGGCTCGCAAAATTACACAATTTCCCCCAAAGGAAGAAAGGAAGAGATGTTGGACTGTTTGAAGGAAATATTGGGCCAAAGGGATTTAAAAATCAAAACCCCATGAAGATTTGGCTGGTTTAAAAGGCATGTTCAGACCTGCAATAAGCTGTGACAAAGGGGAGGTGGGATGGGCCCCCGAAACAGACAGTTTGAGTATTGGGCCATCTGGGAATGTCCTGGGCCACCTCAGCCTTTACATAAAGACAATAAAACCTGTTCCCGCCAAAACTCGCAGAGCCTCAAAGTACATGAATAAACCGGTACAAGCCCACAGCAAAACAAAAGAGAACATGGCCCAACAGGAAACAGCAATCAAACAGCAGTTCAAAACCAATCAGAGAGATTTCCAAAACGTTTTACATTTTTAAACTGGTTTCAAGGCAATCCCGAAACCAGTTAAAGGCCAATTAAGAATAGATGGGCCGGAGCTCGTTAAAGTTTTAAAACATATTAAAAATAACGAGCCCGCCAAAACTTAACAAAGAAACCAGAGATTTGGCGGTCAGATAAGCCAGGCCTCAAACCAGTATAATTGAGGCCTGCTTGTCCAGTGAATCAGTTCAGTGCAGTCGGCTCAGTTGGTTCCAGTAAGATCGGAGAAGGAGTTCAGTTCAGTTCAAGTCATCCAACAGTAAGATCATCATCAGAGCACGAGTTCAGTACAGGAGAGAAAGTCGGAGAATCAGAGACTTGAAGGAAGAAGAAGGAAAAGAAAGTCGCGGCAACCAAAGGCTTCAAGAAACCAACAACTACCACTATTACCACCAACCAGGTAATACTGGGCCACCGTGACAAACGAGAAACCAACCGCCGAAAGTTCGAAAGTCAAAACTTGTTTCCACTCTACAGGCTAGTCTGACTTACCCCTGGGTAAGATTTTGACACAAAAGACCCTAAAACTTTACCTAGCCAAAGAAAAGTGGGTACTCACCCGACACATCCAAACTATGCAGCTAACCGCATCAGTGGACAAACCCAAACTGAAGACTCAATGCAGGTGCAGTCTTCTACCACGTCTGGGGTACGGCAGGCCCCAACCGCCACAACTAAGGAGAACCCCGAAATCGCGGACCTCTACAATCTGTCAAGAAAGCCGTTTGGTGAGCATTTCCTGGTCCTCTGGATTTCAATCTAGTTAGGATAGTGGGGTTGGGAGGGTAAGGGATTTTGTCTATTGTAATTCTCCCTCGCATATTCCGAGTGTTCTCCACCCTTTTAGAGCATAAGTTTTATTGTATTGTATATTTTCCTGTCTGTAAGTCCAGGGTTCTCAAAATTCCCGCACTCCCCAAATTATGGATCAAGGGACCCTGTTTGGACAAGTTATTAAAAACAGGGTACCCAAAATGGCTTCTATAACCTCATGACCAAAACCAACAGGATTTTTAAAACAGGGCTCTGGAGACATTCAGGCCCAGAGACGAAACTTAAAATGCAGGAATCTGTGAAAAGGACTCTCTGGAGCCAGCCAGCCAAAGTAAACACAATATACATTCGTTTGACTTGAAACAAATCAAGCTAGAATGGGCCTATAATCGAGGCCATTAGGTTTCTGCATATTTAATCGGTAACAGCTCACAGTAGCCATCAAGTCAGGATGGGGACAATTAAGCTTCATCCATGACAAACAACCAGGACATCGGGGCCATTAGGCCCGGAGACAACCACTCCACAAGTCGTTAAAGTAAATGGCTGTGATCAGTTTAAACGAGCCCGCCAAGAGTAAAACAAAGGACTGACCTGATTTGGCGTGCAGATAAGGAGTTGCAGGACGGGTATAATTGTCGGCCCATCAGTGGTAATCGCTCTCTTGGCTCTTGGCCCTTGCCCTTAGCTATTGCTGCTGCCTCTCGTTCTCATGCCCTGGCCTTGTGGCGGGCTCTCTTCTCGCTCCCCGCACCGCTCAACTACCAAGGATGCCCATTACACCGGGGCCAAACGCGGGAGGAGAACGAGACCCGAGTTCAAAACCACACAGGCCACACAGGCCACAAACGGGCAGACGAGACGAGATGAAACGAAGAAGAAGGTAAACCGGTAAAGGCAGAGAAGGGCAGCGGAAAGACACATTTGGGGACTGAAATAAAGAATAGATTTGCCTTTCTAATCTAGGCTTTATTAACTTAAAAATCCTGTAGCACATCTTCAACACCCAGTCCCAACTAAAGGCTGGAAAGAACTGAATTTAAGATGGCCACCACAAATCACATGACATCAACTACCAATGAGATTACAGCATATATCCCAAGGCAGGAAACAAACAACCAATCACAATACTTCTTACTAAGCATAAAGAATAATCACCACATTCACCTCTCCTTTTAAAATATACTCCAACCTAAATAACCTTTACAATTTATAATTAATTATTTACAACTAAAACTATGCACAGACAAAATAAAACTATTCAACATGACACAATACTAAGCGAGCAACAACAAATAGTAACATTGCACATAAGTATTAAGTATCTCTCAACTAAAACAATATAATATAATATTTCAACAATTTTAAAACATTACTATCAATTTAAAAGTCCATTTTCAATCGGTCGACCGGATATCTTGTTCATGTCGACCTTCTTAACCTTGGTGAAATTCCTTGCCCTCCCACACCAGGAGACACAGAAGTATCTTCTGCAGGAAGGCTATCCATATCCCGATTTTCAACGGTTTCCAGATTAGAAATCCCATCAGGAGGTAAACTGGGACGGTCATGAACATCCATCGAGGGCTGACTAATAGAAGTATAATTATCTGCAGTCGGATTGGAAATATTCGTAGTATCTGTAACAGCATCCACATTATCTGAATCATGACTATTGTTAATATCCTCAGAAGAGGGCTGGCCACCACAAGGAGCCAAGTCTTTAATTGAAACGGTACTTTCTTTCCCATCTTGGAATCGAATATGAGCATATTGGGATTTGCCTCCAACAGCTCCACCTCCTCCACTAAAGGATCATATTTTGACAATCTAACATGGCGTCGAAGCAGCACAGGTCCCTGCATAGTAAGCCATGAAGGTACCGAATATCCCATAGTAGATCTCCGCGGATAGTTAAAGAGCCTTTCATGGGGGGTCACATTAGTAGCCGTTGAAAGCAATGATCTAATGGAATGCAGGGCATCAGGCAGTACCATTTCCCACTGTGTATTCTTAAGGTTCCGGGATGTCAAAGCCAACATAACTGCCTTCCAGATCACCCCATTGTATCGTTCGCACTGTCCATTACCCTGGGGATTATACGGGGTAGTTCTGCTAGTAGAAATTCCCCGACTCTGAAGGTATTCCTTCAACTGGGAAGACATAAAAGAACTTCCCTGATCCGAATGGATATACGCAGGCATCCCAAAGATGACAAAAAGTTGAGTCAGACATTTGATAACTGTAGCAGCTGATACATCTGCGCAAGGAAAAGCAAAAGGGAACCTTGAAAACTCATCCACAACAGTAAATATATATCGGTTTTGAGTAGTTGAAGGAAGAGGCCCCTTAAAATCGACGCTCAAACGTTCAAAAGGAGAAGTAGCCTTTATAAGATGAGCTCGTTGAGGCTTAAAGAAATTCGGTTTACACCGAGCACAGATAGAACATGATGAAGTCATCCGTTTGACATCTTCAACTGAAAAGGGCAAATTCTTACTGCGTACGAAGTGTATCATCCTCGTAACCCCAGGATGGCATAAGGCATTGTGAAGATTAATAAGCGTATCTCCGTGAATCACAGAACAATAAGCCCTCGACAGCGCATCAGCAGCAACATTATCCTTCCCCGGACGATAAACTATATCAAAATGGTAACATGCCAACTCAATCCTCCACCTCATTATTTTATCATTCTTAATCTTTCCAAAATGTTTGACATCAAACATAAAGGACACAGACTTTTGATCAGTTACCAATGTAAAATGTCGCCCCGATAAATAATGTCTCCATTTACGCAGTGCTTCTACTATTGCATACGCCTCTTTCTCTATTGAAGAATGCCTTTTTTCACTATTGTTCAAGGTACGTGAGAAAAAGGCCACAGGTCTTCCATTTTGGTTCAGAGTAGCCCCAATTGCAAAATCAGAAGCGTCCGTCTCAATCACAAAAGGAACCTGCTCATCAATAGAATGCACAACTGCTCCAAGGATATCCTTTTTAAAATTATCAAAACACATCCTGGCCTCCCATGATAGAGGATATGTCGTAACCTGAATAAGAGGCCGGATCTTCTGTGAAAAATTTGCAATCCAATTAGAATAGTAAGAAAACAGTCCAACAACTCGTTGCAAAGCCTTAGAATTAGTAGGACAAGGTAAATCAATCAATGGTCGCAGATATTCTGGGTCTGGTTTAATCTTGTTTCCCGAGATAATGTACCCCAGTAGATTTACTTCAGTGGTCGAAAAGGTTCACTTCTCTTTATTGAAAGTTAAACCAACTTTTTCCGCAGCTTGAAGGAATCTTTCTAAATTAGAATCATGCTCCACCCTTGATTTGCCACACACCGTGATGTCATCTAAGTATGAAAAGGTGTCAGAGAGAGAGTTATCACTTATAAAAGCATCCATTGCCCGTTGAAAACAAGCAACACCATTAATAACACCAAATAGTATTCGGCAAAACTGATACAGCTTTCCACCAGCCTCAAAGGCCGTATATGGTTGATCCTTCTTAACAATAGGAATCTGATGATAAGTACTCTTTAGGTCAATAGTGCTAAAAACCTTATACTGAGATACTTTATTGATAAGCTCATCAATCTTAGGCAAAGGGTACGCATCTAATTGAGTATACCTATTAATAGTTTGGGAATAGTCTATCACCATTCGTTTCTTATGTCTCTCGTTAGTCGTGACAACTACCTGTGCCCGCCAAGGCGAACAACTAGGTTCAATGATTCCTTCCAATAAGAGACGTTGAACTTCAGAATTAATAAATTCTCTATCCTGACTGCTATACCTTCTTGACTTGGTAGCAATTGGCTTACAATCCGGCATCAAATTGGAAAAAAGTGATAATGGAGAAATGGATAAAGAGGTTAATCCACAAATAGATAAAGGTGGCTTAGTCCCTCCAAATGAAAGACTGAGAGACTCGTGTAACTGAAGCACATCATGACCAATCAAAATATCCGCACAGAGATTAGGCAAAACAGATAGGCGTATATCAGTATACGTATTACCTAGAAGAATCAATTTCACAAGGCAACAACCAGCTACTTGTGAAGTGAGAGTCGTCTGAGCCATACACACCTGATAGGAAACAGGCGAAATTTTCAAATGCTTCTCCTTTGCAAACTGAAGACTTATAAAACTCTCGGTACTGCCCGTATCTATAAGGGCCTTCACTTCCAACCCATTAACTTGGGCCGTAACTATAGCTTTGTTTAGGCCATGAGCAAATGCAGCAGAAATTGATGCAATAAACGCTCTATCTAAAGGCTGAATAGTCACAGAGGAGGTAATTGAACCTGATGATTTACACACACGTGCGTAATGACCTCTCTTGCCGCATTTACTACACACAGCCTCCCGAGCAGGACACTTCAGACGAGGGTGCCGGACGTTCCCACAAAAATAACACTTCTGAATCCTAGAGGCAACAGCCGCTGAAGTAGAAACTGTTTCAGAATCTAGTAAACCACTCCTATTAAGTCCACATAATTCCTTTTCATCCGGAACTGCCGAAACCACAGTCACAGGCCGATTAAAAAGAGCATAAGAATCCGAACTTCTCTGAGCCACATCCAATGTAGAAGCTTGCTCAAAAGCACTCTTAAGATCCAAAGTCTTATTTTCTAACAACCGCTGACGAATTGATCTAGACAGTAATCCATTAATAAAAGCATCCCGTACCGATTCTTCCTTATATTCTTCAGCCGTCACAGCCTTATAATTACAGTTAACACTAAGGCACCAAAGTGCTTGTAAATAAGTATCCAAAGATTCTCCCACCTGCTGCCTACGGGCAGATAGAAGGTGACGTGCAAATACCTCATTCTTTGGTTTAACAAAAATCTTTTCCAATGTAGAAATAGCCACTTCGTAAGTTTTACAGTCCAAAATATACTTATACACATCCGGAGCAATGTAGTTGATCAGCATATTCAGCTTATTTAAAGACTCTTGATCCAACACGCCCAAAAAGTTTTTAAATGTACAATACCAGTGTTTCCATTTATCATCCACTCCTGCAGAATTAGGGTCATCATTGAATCATTCTGGTTGAAGATATCGCTCCATTCTGACATAAAGTTAATAAATTGAAATAAAGAATAGATTTGCCTTTCTAATCTAGGCTTTATTAACTTAAAAATCCTGTAGCACATCTTCAACACCCAGTCCCAACTAAAGGCTGGAAAGAACTGAATTTAAGATGGCCACCACAAATCACATGACATCAACTACCAATGAGAATACAGCATATATCCCAAGGCAGGAAACAAACAACCAATCACAATACTTCTTACTAAACATAAAGAATAATCACCACAGGGACCAACGCCCAGTTATAAGCTGGTGTTTGGTGAATAAGTTAACGTATAGTGTAACCCCAATTTAAGAATATGCTGGCATTCGCAGGATGGGTAGAAGAATCGAGACATACAGCCTAGTTATAAGC
Source organism: Somniosus microcephalus (assembly GCF_052327205.1). Taxonomy (NCBI): domain Eukaryota; kingdom Metazoa; phylum Chordata; class Chondrichthyes; order Squaliformes; family Somniosidae; genus Somniosus; species Somniosus microcephalus. Next base: position 63,666,434 of record NC_140997.1, on the reverse strand, counting down.
TGGCATTTGTCACATGGACAATAATAGCCCGGTTAAAGAATAAACTGGTGTTCGAAGCTTGGATAGTGAAATCATTCAGATGGTAAAGACCGCCAATCGACCCCCGACCGTAACGTTACTGCTGACGACCGCCCGAGGGAGAAGAAGAAGAAGACCCATCGCGACGAGACGATGACGGTAGCTGAGGAAAGGGAGGGTGCTTTGCATCAACAGCTTCAGCACCACGCCCTGAGACCACGTGGTGACGGGATACCCCAAAGGACAGCAAGAGCGGACCTCAAAACCAACCCAATTTAAGCAACAGGTTTTGGATTGGTGAGCATGAATTCCTGGCCCCTCATATCTTAATCTAGTTAGGTATAGGGGGTGGGATTAAGGATAAGGGGATTGTTTAATGTAATTGATTTCCCTCGATGTGCTGTGTGTTCTCCATTCCCATATAAGTGTAATTGTTTATGCCTGTATTTTCATACCAGTAATTTTCATAAGTTTTGTTTTATTCTGCTTTTAATAAAATTTTGGTTTTCTTACACCAAACCACTTGTCTACTCGATTTTCTGTATCGCCGCCTGTACCTAAGTCCGGTGTCTAGAACCCAGGGGTGTGGGAACGATTCGAACCACTCAAAGGAAAGTCGGAGGTGAAGCTGACTGGGCGCACGCCACCCCCTACATGTCTCAAAATAAAGATCTCAATTCTTTTGACCAACCCAGGTGTCTGTTGCAAGTTCATTACAACCCCCAAATAAGTCCAAAGTCTGGAACCAAAAGAGTGGGAGCGATTCGAACTGCTCAGGGAGTCAGAGGTGAAGCTGACCACACACACCACCCCTTACATGCACCAAGCCACTACTTCAATAAAATAAAAAAAAATCCAGTCCAAAAGATTAAATGCAAACTTACTCGAAAGATATATGTGTCACTTTAAGAAGGGCTGACACCCTCTCTGTCAGCCTGTTGGAAGCTCGCTTTTCAGAGTGAGCTTAGGACCCAGCACTAAACTCAGCACTAAGGTCAAAGTTTGCAGATCGTGACGCTGACTGACGTCACGCTCTCCCCATTTGCACCTCCAGGGCCAGTGCTGCTGTCGGCAGTGTTAAGGCCCTCACCAAAATGGTGGCCGTCGAGTCCCACGCCAGAGAAGGTCGTTAGACTGGCTGCCACCACTTTACGTCAGGATAGCACTGCAAACGAGTGGCGCTAAGGTAGGCAATTTCTATACCTATCATTCTGTAATGGGCGGCCGATCCGCCTCTACCAAAAGTGAAAGTTGCCCTCATAATTTGAGTACACACTGTTGTGGTTAAAAGAGTTTTATACAATGAGTATTGTCAAAATGCACGCAAATGAACTAATCTGTCATCGATAGAACTGTCACCTTTTGAAAGAAAACCGCATACTTTTGCTGACTGCCCAAGGACATAAATGGTCACAGATTTGAATGCACATGCTGGCCAGCCCTCTGAGCAAAATACCAACGTGCACAAATAATGATTGCTATCAGTTTTCAGATAAGTCAATAAGTAGATTGCTTCTCTCGGGTTGAAAAGGTCATTTTAGACCTTGCACTTCCATTCCTTTTAGGTTGTTTTGTAAATAATGTTCCCGGCAGTGATTGCATCCTGTAAGTGTTATATTTTTAAAAAGGATGCTTTAGTTCTATAACCACTTGGCATTCAGAAATGCCATTGCTGTGCATGACTGATTACATGTCCTGGGATGATTGCGTTTTCAGAAGCGTATTTATCATCAGGTGCTGTGTTTTGCTGTTGAAATACAAGGCCTGATTTACAATGACACAGTTGCCAAGAATGTGAACAAATAATTGTCCCACAGATTGCTTCACCAGATAGATTCCACTCTTAAAATACTCAATACAGTCAGTGATGGGTCCTGGTAAAATGTAACCTTGAATAAAGCAAACAGCAGTTCTTGGTTTTGCATAAATTCTGTCCTATTAATTGAGTGACCCGCCTATCTAAACAGTAATCAGAAAACAAAGATGTGATGTGAGTGGCAAAAGAACAGACGGTGGAAAAGTGGCTTTGTTACGTCGGGCTTGAGATTCATTCTTCCCAGCACCTACACAAGTTTAGAGATAATGGTCTGACTTTCAATTTTCGTGCACATGGGGTGGGTGTTGAGCAGAGCGATTAAACAGCCGACCCGATGCCATTAAAGAGAGGCTCAAATCATTTTCATAGAATCATAGAATGGTTACAGCACAGAAGGAGGCCATTCGGCCCGTCGAGTCCGTGCCAGCTCTCTGCCAGAGCACTTCAGCTAGTCTCACTCCCCCGCTCTTTCCTCTTGGCCCTGCAAATTTTTTTCCTCCATGTACTTATCCAATTCCCTTTTGAAAGCGACTATTCAATCTGCCTCCACCACCCTTTCAGGCAGTGCATTCCAGATCGTAACCACTCACTGCATAAAAAAGTTTCCCCTCATGTCGCCTTTGGTTCTTTTGCCAATCAACTTAAATCTGTGTCCTCTGGTTCTCGGCCCTTCCGCCAATGGGAACAGTTTCTCTCTCTCTACTCTGTCTAGACCCCTCATGATTTTGAACACCTCTATCAAATCTCCTCTCAACCTTCTCTGCTCTAAGGAGAACAACCCCAGCTTCTCCAGTCTATCCACGTAACTGAAGTCCCTCATCCCTGGAACCATTCTTGTAAATCTTTTCTGCACCCTCTCTAAGGTCTTCACATCCTTCCTAAAGTGCGGTGCCCAGAATTGGACACAATATTCCAGTTGAGGCCGAACCAGTGTTTTATAAAGGTTCATCATAACTTCCTTCTTTTTGTACTCTATGCTTCTATTTATGAAGCCCAGGATCCCGTATGCTTTTTTAACCGTTTCCTCAACCTGTCCTGCCACCTTCATGGTCGGGTCTCGTTTGAATTTCTTTGATGATTTTGGTGAGCTGCAAGAGCACCAACGACAACTGACAAGCAGCTTGATGGGGAAGTGTGGTGGGTGAGGGTGGGGCAGGGGAGCAGGTGTGCCGGGGGGCAGGAAATCTGATGGCTCCTCCACAGAACTGAGTTGGAAGTTAAACCTTGAAGGGGAGGGGGAGGCAATCCGGTTTTGGGTGTGGGGGCTGGGAGGTGGCACTAATCAGCCTGCAGATGATGTGAAATCAGTGGCACGGCGGTTTATTTACCTTGTTTTCAGTGCGGCCTGCAGCTGTCCCTTTTCAGGACCGTTGGTTAGGGTCAACTGGCCGGAGTGTGTGCAGTCAGGGTCAGGGTCCGACAGCCTGCTTAGGACCCCAATTTAAATAAGGCTCCTGCCTGTTTTGAGCAGGAGGGCTGGCCACCCATTTTGAGGCCTACCCCAAAATTGGGTTGGGCGGGCCTTGGGCGGGGGAGGGGTGCGCAAAGTGCATGATTAAAAAAATTCTGTGACTGCATAGCACCCTATCTTTAGGTGTGAACAGGGCGGTAGGCTGATGAAAATCCACCCCCCCCCACTCCGGTGATTTTGACATGCTCAAAATGCATTTTCATGATGGGTGTTGTCAGGATCCTGCCACCAGACCTCTACCAAACACCATACTTTTAGGTAACAAAAACTGTGAAGAGCAGGCACCAGTGTTAACCCCCAAGAGCATCTGCTCAGGACCAGGTTAACATTATTGCCCACCACATTTATACCTGCACCGGTCAGTTAGGATTGCCACGTATACTTCCCAATACAAAGATCAGAGCCCTATGCCGCCTGTTTGAGGAAGCAAGGGATAATTCACACGGTGGATTTTTAGCTAAAAATGTTCAGTTAAGAATAATTTTCATTATCATGACTATCAGCTATGTAGCTATCCATGAGTTGTTGATATATGTATTTTATTTTCATACTCATTGCATTCGTATGTGAAGGGCAGCAGAGGGTAGGCTATTGCTGGAGAGGGTCGTGTGGGGTTGGAGCTAACAAGTTGGGAACAGTGTTTGAGAGGTTGAGGCAGGACAACCTTGGAGAGGGTAATGTTGGTTAGCAATGGGAAGTGTATCAGTGTCTTAAAGGACCCTTCCGGACTGCGGCGGGCTCATGCGCGATCGAGCGGCTCTGCAAAGGAGCCGTGCAGCGTCGTCGGGAGGAAAAGAGAGAGAGAGAGGGTGGAGCGCACAGGGCGCAGTCGGTGCTCAAGAACAGGGCAGTGTGGAGAGGATAGAACGCGGGGAAGGAAAAGTGAGACGCGCCAAAGCCGCGGGTCGCCGCCATTACCCTGTAGAATGCTAGGAGCAGCGTGGCAGCAAGGGGAAGAAGGAAAAGCGCGGGAGGCGCCATTTTATTCCATTGGGGAAGAAGGAAAAGCGCGGGAGGCGCCATTTTATTACATTGGGGAAGAAGAAAAAGCGCGGGAGGCGCCATTTTTAATCACCCAAGATGCCGAAGAGTGGCAGTATCACTGCTTTCAACAATGAGGTAGAAGACTGGACCACGTATGTGGAAAGAATTGAAGTGCACTGCAATGCCAATGAGGTGGCCAATGGAAAGAAGGCGTCGGTATTATTAAATTTGATGGGCGCGAGAACGTACGACCTATTGCGGAATTTAATTATCCCAGCTAAACCAATGGAGAAAAGTTTTGAAGAGATTGTTAATATCTTACAGGAACACCTAACCCCTTCACCGCTGCTGATAGCAGAAAGATTCAAGTTCCATAAAAGAAACCAGCATAAAGATGAGAACAATGCTGACTATCTTACGGAACTACGCAAGTTATCGAAGCACTGCCAGTTCGGAGCAGGACTGGCAGACACCTTACGGGATAAGTTTGTCTGCGGGCTCCAGAGTGAAGGAACCCAGAAACGACTACTTTCGGAAAAGGACCTGACGCTAGAACAGGCTTTCAGCGTGGCAGTATCCTACGAAGCAGCAGCACGGGGAGCTGCGGAAATACAACAGAAATCACAAGAATACAGCGCTAACGAAATGGCGTATGGCAATGCGGGAAAATGGAACATATAGCAAGAGTCTGCAGGTCGGGAAAGAAAACCAACACTACAAGAACTACTAAGGAAAAGTAGAAGAAAGTAAAAAAAATGACAGACTGTAGTTCGGAAGATCAGGAGAGTGATAATGACTCTAGGAGCAGGAGACAAAGTTGTCTAAAGTTACACAACATGATCGCAAAGGAGGATCACCGAACCATTTGGGTCACCCTCATGATAGCAGGGTCGCAAGTAAAGATGGAATTTATTACGTCCGTGAATGATTGAGACACGGACAGCAGGAGTGGAACAAAATAAGTCTTTACTGGTGGAAGTCAATAGTGAAACTGAAACAACAGAGGCTCACTAGCACCTTTTATACAGGGGTGGTCACTGCCGGTACTGCAGTCTGAGACCAGTTATTCTCTTAAAGGTACATACACAACAATTCCTCCCCTTTTAGATAAACAGTACATAACATTCATTTAACAACTAAATGATAACTAATTACAATTACTGTTGCTAGATACATTGGTTAAGTTTAAGCAATTATAATTTCAGTCTTTGAGGAGGCTTCCTGATTCTGTCTGGATAACGCCTCTTTGGGGTATCAGGTTCTTCTGGCAATGTTGAGTCGGAACCAATGTCGTTGTTTGGTTCATCTGCTTCCAATATTACCGGTTCTGCGGTAGCTGCAATTGGAACGTCGATTTCATTACCAGGTGTATCAGATCGTGGTGTGGAGTTGACGTTTTCCAGTGACTCTAGAATCTGGTCAGCATGGCGTCTTACAATGCTCTCCCCAACGTCCACGGTATACATGAGAGGTCCTTGTCATGTACAAATCGTCCCTGGCTGCCATTTCTCAGTGCGGTAGCCCCGGGCCAAAACTGGTTGACCTATCTTAAAACTCCTGGTCGGCCTTTCATTCATATTCTGAAACTGCCTGTTCTCCACATCTCTTCGGACGTTTGGCTTAACCAAATCCAAGCAGCATCGTAGTCTTCGATTGAAGAACATCATGGCTGGAGTTTGGTTGGTAACCGCATGTGTCGCATTCCGGTAGGCAAAGAAGAAGTTGTCCACCTTGTGTTGTAGGGGTATATCTTCATTACACATTGCCTTGATAGCCTTCTTGAATGTTTGGACAAACCTCTCGGCCAATCCATTAGTGGCTGGATGATATGGGGCAGATGTGTAATGCTTAACACCATTGTTCTTTAAGAACCTCCGGAACTCTTCAGACACAAACTGTGGTCCATTGTCAGAGCAAATCTGTTCAGGCAGCCCATTCCTGGCGAATACGGTTCGTAAAACTGTGATAGTTTTTTCCGTGGTGGTTGAGGACATTTTTATTACCTCTGGCCACTTTGAATGTGCATCCACCGCAATTAAAAACATCGAGTCCATGAAGGGACCAGCAAAATCAGTGTGCACCCTTTGCCATGGAGATGAGGGCCACTCCCATGGATGCAGAGGAGCTTGTGGTGGGGCGTTTTGGACCTTTTGGCATCCTGCACAGCTCTTGGTCATCTCTTCGATTTCTCTATCAATTCCCGGCAACCACACAAACGCTCTGGCTAAGTTCTTCATTATTACCCCACCCAGATGACCCTCATGAAGCTCATTGAGCACTCTATCCGTCAACTTAGGTGGAATTACTACTCTGGATCCACACATCAAGGTTCCTCTGCACACTGACAGCTGTTCTCTTCTCGGCGAGAATGCTGGCAGCAGTGGTTCGCCATGTGCTGGCCATCCCTTCACCGTTAAATCATAGACCCGTGATAGTGTCGGGTCATTCCGTGTTTCCTTTTCTATGTTTGCATTCGTCACAGGGAGACATTCAACTATGGTCGAGTGGAATAACTCCATTGAATCCACTGCAAGGTCTTCTTCTTCCACCGTCGGCAACGGTAGAGGTGACAATCCATCAGCATTTCCATGCTGTTTAGTTCCTTTGTACTCGATGTCATATTGGTGTGCCCCTAGGAAAAGGAACCATCTCTGCAGCCGTTGTGCTGTCATTATCGGTACGCCCTTCTGAGGGTTGAAAATGGAGACAAGAGGTTGATGATCGGTTAGTAGAGTAAATTTTTGACCGTGCAGATAGTGATTGAACTTCTTCACCCCCCACACTAGGCTGAGGGCCTCTCTGTCAATCTGGGCGTAGTTACGCTCGGCAGAAGTTAACGAGCGTGACGCAAAAGCTATCGGCCTCTCCGAACCATCAAGGAATTTATGTGACAGTACCGCCCCAATGCCGTAGGGAGGCGCATCACACGCCAGCCTGATTGGCAGTGCTGGGTTGTAGTGAGCCAATACTTCCTTTGAAGTGATTAAGTCCTTACTCTTCTGAAAAGCACGCTTACAATCATCGCTCCATTTCCATGCTACCCCCGTTCGTAGCAGGGCGTTCAGTGGGTGCAGAATTGTCGACAAATTCGGCAAAAACTTATGATAGTAATTCACCAACCCGAGGAATGACCTCAGCTGCAACACATTTTCAGGCGCTGGGGCCTTAACAACCGCTTCAATTTTGTCAGCGGACTTATGTAACCCCTCTTCGTCAATCACGTGGCCACAATACGATAACTGTTTCTTAAAAAATTCGCACTTGGGGCGGTTGGCTCGCAGCCCATGTTCCCGTAGTCTAGTGAGCACCTGTTCTAGGTTGTTAAGGTGTTCACTGTCATCTTCACCTGTCACAAGGATGTCGTCCAAGTAACACTGAGTCCCCGGAATCCCTTGCAGGACTTGTTCCATTGCTCTTTGCCATATCGCCGGAGCCGATGCTACTCCGAATACCAATCGATGATACTGGTAAAGACCTTTGTGAGTGTTTATCATGAGATACTTCCTAGAGGACTCTTCAACCTCCATCTGCAAATATGCTTGTGCTAGGTCAATTTTTGTAAAACGCTTCCCTCCAGACAGTGAGGCGAAGATGTCTTCTATCCTTGGAAGAGGATATTGTACTGTGTGAAGGACTGGGTTCACCGTCACCTTGAAATCCCCACAGATGCGAATCTTCTTTGGCTCCCCGGACTTATTGCTTAACGTTTTCTTCATGACAGGAACAATGGGTGTCGCCCACTCGCTCCAGTCGACCTTAGACAACACGCCCGCCTTCTCCAGATTCTCCAGCGCTGCCTCGACGGCTGGGCGAATTGCATATGGTACCGGTCTTGCTTTGAAAAACTTGGGAACTGCATTCTCTTCTATTTTTATCGAGGCAGTTACGCCTTTAAGCATGCCCAGTTCTTGTTGAAATACCTCTTTGGCGTTAGCTAAGATTGTTGACAATCATCCAGGAGTGACGTCTTCATCATTTTTACCTTCCACCGTCATTGCATGAATGGAGTGCCAATCTAAGTTTATCTTCCTGATCCATTCCCACCCAATAACGGTGGTCCACCATTTGGCAGTATGTAGAGATACAATTTCCATATTTTCTTGCCGTTGTATTCGACAGGCACCCTTATTTTTCCTCTGGGGTATACTTTCTGCCCCGTATACGTCGTCAAGACGATGGATGTCTCTCTCAAGGGTATGTGTGAAAATAGCCGCTCGTAGTCTCGTCGATTCATGACGGTTAGCGCTGATCCTGTATCCAATTCCATTTTAACTTGGGACCCTGCTATCGTGAGGGTGACCCAAATGGTTCGGTGATCCTCTTTTGCGATTACATTGTGAAGTTTGAGACAGCTTAGTCTCCTGTTCCCGGCTTCACTATCGCTCATCTGGTCTTCGGAACTACTGTCCGTCATCCTTTGTACTTTCTTGTACGGTTCCTTAGTAGCCTTTTGTTGTTGCTGGTCTTCTTCCCAGACCTGCAAACTCATGCAATGTGTCCCATCTTCCCGCATTGCCTGTATATTTTGTCTTTGGACCAGCAGTCCTTCTGGTCATGGTTAGTTCTGCCGCAGCGATAACATTTTGCAAATCCCCGTGTCATTTCGTGGGTGCCGTATTCCTGTGGTTTTTGTTGAATTTCTGCAGCTCCCCTGGCTGCTGCTTCATACGATACTGCCACACTGAAAGCCTTATCTAGCGTCAGCTCTTTCTCTGAGAGTAACTTCTTCTGTGTTCCTTCACTCAGGAGTCCACAGACAAATTTGTCCCGTAGGGTACCTGCCAGTCCTGCTCTGAACTGGCAGTGCTTTGATAGCTTGCGTAGCTCCGTAAGATACTCAGCATTGCTCTCATCTTTGTGCTGAGTTCTCCTGTGAAATTTAAATCTTTCTGCTATCAACAGCGGTGCAGGGTTTAGGTGTTCCTGTAGGACAGCAACAATTTCGTTAAAACTCTTCGCCTTCGGTTTGCCTGGAGTAATCAGGTCCCGCAATAGGCCGTACGTTCTAGCGCCCATTAAGTTTAGCAATATCAATGCCTTTTTCTCCTCCGTTATTTTGTTTGCCTCGAAATATACCTCAACTCTTTCCACATACGTGGTCCAGTCCTCTATTGTATTATCAAAAGCAGTGATACAGCCAGTCTTCGGCATCTTGCAAATCTAAAATGGCGCCTCCCGCGCTTTGCCTTCTTCCCCGATTTAACAAAATGGCGCCTCCCGCGCTTTGCCTTCTTCCCCGCTGATTAAGATGGTGCCTCCCGCACTTTGCCTTCTTCCCCGCTGTTGTTAGCGCTGCTTTCCACGGTTTCTTGCGCGTTTAATATTTTTCTTTTTTTATTATTTTCCCGTCGTGGAACAACCCTGTGGGACTCTTGCCTCCCTCTTCGCGGGTCTATACGCAGCTCGTCTTCGTAGCACCGGCCGCGCCCTGTGTGCTCCACCCTCTCTCTCTCTTCTTCCCGACAACGCTGCTCGACCCCATTGCAAGCCACCCGCTCGAGTTCGTGACCGCCGCAGCCCAGGAAGGATCAGTGCACTACCTGCCACCAGCCTGATTAGCTGAAGCACCGTCGACAGGAACCAGGCCCCGCATCCGACAGCTTCTCCAGCAATCTTCAACTCTGCAACACAGGGCGGATGCCCATGGTCGACGCCCGTATCTACTGCCTCTTAATTTCTTTTCTTTCTGGCCTCGACCTCTGCTCACTTCGCTGTAGGACTGGATCCCAGGAGGTGGTGCAGACTGTAGGTAGGTTCGTATCTGCTCGTCGCCAGCATTACGTCCGTGAATGATTGAGACACGGACAGCAGGAGTGGAACAAAATCAGTCTTTACTGGTGGAAGTCAATAGTGAAACTGAAACAACAGAGGCTCACTAGCGCCTTTTATACAGGGGTGGTCACCGCCGGTACTGCAGTCTGAGACCAGTTATTCTCTTAAAGGTACATACACAACAGAATTGGATACAGAATCAGCCCTAACTGTCATGAATCGACGAGACTATGAGCGGCTATTCTCACACATACCCTTGAAGGACACATCCATTGTATTGAAGACATACACGGGGCAAAAAGTCTACCCCAGAGGAAAAATAAGGGTGCCAGTTGAATACAACGGCAAGGAAACACAGAAACTGTATCTATATATACTACCAGATGGAGGACCACCATTATTGGGATGTGAATGGATCCGAAAAATACAATTTGATTGGCATTCCATTCAGGCGCTAACTGTGACTGTTAAAAGGATGATGACGTCACACCTGGATGACTGTCAAAAATTCTAACTGACGCGAAAGAGGTGTTCCAACAAGGACTTGGGACTCTAAAAGGAGTAACGGCAATGATAAAAATCGAAGATAATGCAAACCCAAAATTTTTTAAGGCCAGACCGGTACCTTACGCGATCCGCCCAGCCATTGAAGCAGAGCTGGAGAGTCTGGAGCGTTCGGGTGTGCTGTCCAAGGTGGACTGGAGCAAGTGGGCCACACCCATCGTTCCTGTAATGAAGAAATCATTGAGCAGCACGCCTGGGGAACCGAAGAAGGTTCGCATCCGTGGGGACTTCAAGGTAACTGAGAACCCAGTCCTGCACACTGTACAATATCCACTTCCACGGATAGAAGATATTTTCACCTCACTATCTGGGGGGAAAGGCTTTACAAAGATTGATCTGGCCCAAGCGTATCTACAAATGGAGGTGGAAGAAGCGTCTAGGAAATACCTCACGATAAACACTCACAAAGGCCTTTACCAATACAATCAACTGGTATTCGGGATAGCATCAGCCCCGGCTATTTGGCAGAGGGCGATGGAACAAGTCCTGCAAGGGATCCCGGGGACCCAGTGTTATTTGGACGACATCCTGGTTACGGGCGAAAATGACAGTGAACACCTTGCCAACCTGGAGCAGGTGCTCACGAGATTACAGGAATATGGGCTACGAGCCAACCGCCCCAAATGCGAGTTCTTCAGGAGACAAATCTCGTATTGTGGCCACATGATTGATGAGGAAGGGTTGCATAAATCGCCGGACAAGATTGAGGCTGTAGTCAAGGCTCCAGCACCGGAAAATGTGTCGCAACTGAGGTCGTTCCTCGGGTTGGTGAACTACTACCATAAGTTCTTGCCGAATTTATCCACAATTCTGCACCCACTGAACGCCCTACTGCAAACTGGAGTAACATGGAAATGGAGTGATGAGTGTAAGTGTGCCTTTCAGAAATGTAAATGCCTAATCACTTCAAAAGAAGTACTGGCCCACTACAATCCAACACTACCGATTCGGTTAGCATGTGATGCGTCCCCCTATGGCATCGGAGCGGTGCTGTCACACAAATTCCCTGACGGTTCAGAGAGGCCAATAGCCTTTGCGTCGCGCTTGTTAACCTCAGCCGAGCGTAACTACACCCAGATTGACAGGGAGGCCCTCAGCCTGGTGTGGGGGGTGAAGAAGTTCAATCACTATCTGCACGGGCAGAAATTCACTTCTACTGACTGATCATCAGCCCCTGGTCTCCATTTTTAACCCAAAGAAGGGCGTTCCAGTGATGACGGCACAACGGCTGCAAAGATGGTCACTTTTTCAAGGGGCACATCGGTACGACATAAAGTACAAGGGTACGAAACAGCATGGAAACGCTGATGGGCTGTCGCGCCTACCGTTGCCTATGGTAGAGGAAGCACCTGCAGTGGACCCTGTTGAGATATTCCATGTGACCATAGTCGAATGTCTACCTGTTACAAACTCAAGTATAGAGAAAGAAACCCGAAATGACCCAACACTCTCTCGGGTCTATGATTTGACGGTGAAGGGATGGCCAGCACATGGCGACTCACTGTTGCCAGCATTCTCGCCAAGGAGAGAACAGCTGTCAGTGTGCTGGGGGACCTTGATGTGTGGATCCCGAGTGGTAATTCCACCAAGTTGAGAGATAGAGTGCTCAATGAGCTTCATGAGGGTCATCTGGGAGGGGTAAAAATGAAGAGCCTAGCCAGGGCGTTTGTGTGGTGGCTGGGAATCGATAAAGAAATCAAGGATATGACCAAGAGATGCATAGGATGCCAGAAGGTCCAAAACGCTCCACCAAAGGCCCCGCTACATCCATGGGAGTGGCCCTCATCTCCATGGCAACGGGCACACATTGATTTTGCTGGTCCATTTATGGACTCAATGTTCCTAATCACTGTGGACGCCCATTCGAAATGACCAGAGGTCATCAAAATGTCCTCCACCACCACGGGGAAAACTATTGCAGTCCTACGGACCATCTTCACCAGGAATGGCTTGCCAGAACAGATTTGCTCCAACAATGGGCCACAGTTTGTGTCCGAGGATTTCCGGAGGTTTCTGAGGAATAATGGGGTGAAACATTACACATCTGCCCCATATCACCCAGCCACAAATGGATTGGCTGAGAGGTTTGTTCAGACCTTTAAAAAGGCCATAAAGGCAATGTATAATGACGACATACCACTACAACACAAGGTGGATAATTTCTTGTTTGCTTACCGGAATGCGACACATGCAGTCACCAACCAAGCTCCAGCCATAATGTTCTTCAACCGAAGGCTAAGATGTCGCCTGGATTTGCTCAAACCAAACATAAGACAAGATGTTGAGGATAAGCAATTCCAGCACATAATTGAGAAGCCAACCAGGAGCTTCAAGATAGGGCAACCAGTCTTGGCCCGCAACTACCGAACAGAAAAATGGCAGCCAGGAACGATATGCACACAGCAGGGACCACTAATGTACACAGTGGGCATTGGAGAGAGCATCGTGAGACGCCATGCTGACCAGATTCTAGAGTCACAGGAACAAGCCAAACCCATACCATGAGCAGGTGCACCTGGTAATCAACCCGAAGTACAGATTGCGTCTACCTCAGAAGCAGTGGTATTGGAAGCTGACGAACCAACCAATGACAATGAGCCAGAATCAACTCCGCCGCAAGAACAGGATACTCGAGAAAGGCGCTATCCAGTCAGGATCAGGAAGCCTCCTCAAAGACTGAACTTATAAATGATTATTTCAGTTGATGTATATAGTACAGAGAAAATTGTAATTGTAATTAATTATTATTTAGTTGTTAAATGAATGTTATGTACTGTTTATTTAAAAGGGGAGGAATTGCTGTGTATGTGCCTTTAAGAGAAGAACTGATTCTATACTGCAGTACCGGCAGTGACCACCCCTGTATATAAAGCCATAGCAGGCTTCTGTATTTCAGCCTTGAATTACTCTCTGTTCAGTAAATACCTGTTTTATTGTTCTCCTGCAGTCTGACTATTATTGATCCTCGGACACTACAGATGTGAGCCTTATCATAGACGTTTTATGAACATAAGAAATAGGAGCAGGAGTAGGCCATACAGCCCCTCGAGCCTGCTCCGCCATTCAATAAGATCATGGCTGATCTTCTACCTCAACTCCACTTTTCCGCCCGATCCCCATATCCCTTGCTTCCCCTAGAATCCAAAAATCTGTCTATCTCAGCCTTGAATATACTCAAAGACTCAGCATCCACAGCCCTCTGGGGCAGAGAATTCCAAAGATTCACAACCCTCTGAGAGAAGAAATTCCTCCTCATCTCTGTCTTAAATAGCCAACCTGTTATCCTGAGACAATGCCCCCTAATTCTAGATACTTCAGCCAGAGGAAACAACCTCTCAGTATCTACCCTGTCAATCCCCTTCAGAATCTTGTATGTTTCAATGAGATCACTTCTCATTCTTCTAAACTTTTTGACATGTTCCTTGTATCCCCAGATAAACAGGGGTTTATGTGCTACTTTATCTGTTATGATGATGTTGCAGGACTGCAGTGGTGATTCCTTCAAATTCTTGCCATGCACAGTTCAAAATTCAGTGAGAACACCTTATTTGAAAATCCTGTGGCATTCACAATGTTTATAAAGTAAAGAGGCACTGATAGTTATTTTGCATCATAAAGTCTGTTTTCTAACTCTGCAATCAGGTGGTAATCCTACAACCACTTTTTTGGGATCTTGACTTGTGTCCGAAAGGCAATGTAATTTGAGCTTTTAAGCTTTAGCGGTATAACTATCAGAAACAGTTCAAGTCAGAAGAGATATGGCGGCCTACCTAACCAGACCTGTCTGCTTCAGGATTTGAGTAATACCCTGTCGAAAAGTTCATATTAGAGTTAGAGTTATAAGTAAATCTCAAAGAAAAAATGGCTAGTTGTCTTTACTGGTGATGGTGTCCACTCAGCAAGCTGTATATTCCTACCTGTAACAAGAGGCCTACAGATCACCATAACGGGGACTGTGGCATTGAATTTCCACCTGGGATCCCAATCGTCAGCCGTAACTTCAGCAAAAGATCCACATAAAAATCCAGAGAGACGGCTTAAACATTAATTAAGACATTCCTCCTGGATTGCCGTGAATCTTCTGCTGAAGTTAAGGCTGGCGATCTGGAGAGCCCCCGCGGAATTTCAACCCTCCGCGTCTCTCTCATGACTGCTCAGTGTCAATTTTCATGAAATCCGTCCTTGTTCAAGCATTCTCAGTACTAGAGTGTTTTTAAAAAAATGTTTTAACCATGACTGTGAGGGCTCAATCTAGAGTGGGGTGGATGAAGACTGGAGCTGTTCTATACGTAGTAAAATCAGGGCATACTCTTCATAGGCCTCATGTGTGGAGCACCTGGTACGTAAGTACAACAGTGCCTTTTGCTAAAGCAAACAATTTTGAAGCATTCATTTTTGGTGCGTATCAGTCAAATCATTTTTTGGTGGCAGTTTCTTGCATCTGCAAAATTCAATTGCGATACAATGAACAATTTTGCACAGGAAACGGAGATGCGGAGTGGAAGGATCCATTTGTCTGTCTTGTCAAAAAGTTTAGATCGATGAAGTTCCCAAACATTTACCGCATTTGTATCAGATTGTTATATGCACTATTTTTATCCAGGTGTTAACCAGTTTATTTTAAGTGCTGTATAAATAGCACCCAGAGGAATACAATACACACGCACTAAGCATTTGTATGTTGACTTTGCGACCGGAATTTCTGCCTTCTCATTTCTTTCAGCCCAGGTATTTTGGAACAATCAGTTACATAATAAAAGATCAGCAATAAAAAGAGAAAACACTGGAAATGCACGGCAGGTCAGCTAACAATTGAAAGAGAAAAATTGGTCAGTGTTTTGTAAGGGGTTTTTCCTTGAGAGATTTCCCTGAGGTTTCTCTCTCTAGAGGCCTCTCTCCCTTGCACAGTAAACCTTGAGTGGTTCGATCCACTCGCCCCTTAGATTCTGTACTCTGGACTTTGGGGCAGGAACTACAATGTAGAGAAAACTCTTGTAGACCAAGTTTGATGAAACAAATTGAAATTTTATTGCATAAGGAAAAATAGCAAATCAAATGCAAGCAGATAAGAGAGTACACGGGAGGGAAAAACACGCACACAAATCATAACGAAACAGTACTAACTAAGGCAAATACAGGCATCTTATACTTTACAAAGATCATCATGAAATAAGGAAACACACGGAACATCGAGGGACAACAACTCATGTTAATTGTACCCTTAAATCCACCCCCTTATTAAACCTATCTAGATCTGATTGTGAAGGGCCAGAAACATGCTCACCAATCCCACTAGGAAGTGCAAGGTTTTGAAATCGAGTCTGTGTTTGGTCCTTTCAGGCGTTTCGTCTCCACATGGATCGTGGAGCCCCTGCGAGCTGCGCCACACCTCTCTCCTGAGGTGGGGGTCGGGGGCGGCTGGACACCGGCGGGCCTGGATGTCGGCGGGGTCGAGGATCGTCGGCTCGACCCTGGTTAGAGGAGCCTTGGGCTGGCTCCCATTGCTTCTTCAGTTTACTTTTTTCTCTTCTCCTTCCAACCGGGGTGGCTGGAAGGTTTCTTCTCTTGGGGTTTTAATTTTTTTGTCTCTTCTCCCAAGCTAGGTCGATGGCCTCTCGTTCCAGCAACGGCCCAGGGATGGTCGATGATCTCCCGATGTGTTTCCCCGGGGCAGGACGCCAGCCTCGAGACGGCCTTCTCGATGTTGGCTTGGTTCTTCTTCCTTCTCCGACTGCCTGCTTCTTCTTCTGAGTGTCCGGATTCAAAACTGCACACATGCTGCCCCAACTGCCGAAAAGTCTTCCAGATATACCTTTCTTCCAGAAACTTCCGTCTCCTGCCCAAAATCAGGTAAGTCTTTGTTTAACTTTTGGCGGGCTGGGAGCACAGCGGGGTAGTTATTATATTTTAAAATGTTTTAAACGGCCGGTAAAGGCCCATCTCTGGTCTGGAATTACCTTCATTGTTTTTAATGTCCTGCTGATCTCGTTATCTAGTCCTGGGTGCTGTTCTCATGAATATGAAATTGTCCCCTTTTGTCTGGGTCAACATTTAGATGGCCTCTGTCTCCAGGCCGATCTTGACTGGATCTGCATCTAATCCATATGTATACGCGTGGGTCTGGTTTCGTTCTCTCAGAAACGGCTTCCAGAACTTGCTGTAGTTTGAATCCACAAAGCTGTCTGAGGTTGCGCAGGAACCATTTTAAAGTGTCCCAATAAGCTGGTCACATGGTATGGTGGCCATTTTGCATGCCCCTTTTTCTGGGCTTCTTTTAAAACAGTCTTTAAAATCGCGGCCTCTTCTGCCATTTGAACCTTATTAATACAAAGTCCAATTTTGCGAATCCTACACTCCCCCCTGATGCTACTGTAACTTGCTTGAAGTATCATAATTCTGGGAGAGCAAAATTTTCTGACTTTCCACAATCTAACCATCCCCAGTATTTACCTATCTATGACCCCACGACACATGCATTTCCCATTTCAGAAAAATCTAGTGTACATTGAGCATCTACAGATGACAATACCTTGGAGTTAAAAATCTAACAACTTACTTCCAGGCATGGAGGGGGGCCTTATACCCCTACATCACCTAGTGCATACACATTACCTTCTTAATAATAACAACACATCTAATAAAACTTCAAGAATAAAATAAAGTACACACACGAAAAATTCAAAAATGCACATGAATACATATCGAAAATAATACAGAGGAGGGAGGGAAAGTTTTATCTTTATACAAAGCAGCAAAATCTAAACGGGTGTCTCTTCTTCTACCCGCACATAATGCTCCCTCCATTCCCCTCTATTCTCATACTTTTGCGAATGTTTGACCTTTTTACAGTGTACAAACAGTAAATAAACTACAATGAAACCTGGCACACTACAAGAATGTGGGAGGCTATCCTAATCCAGGAAGGGACTTCTATATTAGTGAGCAGGTCCCACCACGGTGGGGTCACTATGTCCAATATGTCTGCCCCTATATCTAAAGTCTTCTGCTCCAGTGTGTAGAAGTGTTTCTGTGAAACAACAACGGCTTTTAATATCTTGCTGAGGTGTTCAGGGAGAGGGGGAATGATATATCCAAAATGTGGAACGAATCGCTACAGATCGGTGAAATTCTCTTTAACAGTGATGTGAACAGTGGAAGGTTCGGGAATGGGGACAATTCACTCTTGGGCCACTTGAACTTCTGCCCTGGGCTTGAAACAGAAGCTGCTGTCACTAACCGGACACCAACCGTGCTCTCCATGCTGGTAGTGGGGCACTGCAGTGGTGACACAGTATGTCCCACCTCCTATATATGCCACCTGCGGGGACACATGGCCTTGTGCCATTGCCTCCATGGTGCAATTTATAGGCTTCGCGCCAGCAGTTCTGAACCCGCACTGTGGTTTTGAATGGGCATTCAAGTGCTGGGGACACAGGATGATGTGTGCTTCCCGGCTCCAGCATCCCGAGAGGTCGGTACCCGTCATTGCATGCTCCCATCGAATGACGTAAGGTGGGACCCCTGTGTAGCGAATGTGCGCACCCCCCTGAATGACTCCAATGTTCTCCACCCTGTATACCGGGGCGGGTTTAGCTGTCTTTCCCATCACCGGCATTCTTACCACTATCCCCATAATGGTGTGATTAGACCGTCCACAGTCCACTGGGACTGGGTAGGCCTCTGAAGCTAGTCTGAGCTGGCACGGACTCAATGCATTCTCAAAAGGGTGGAGCGCTGCGAGGTGCTTGTTGCTGATCCAGGAGCGGACTAAACCTTGCTTTAAGTCCTCCAGATTACTGCAGCCCTCGCCCAGTAACCACGCCCCGTATAGCACACAGGCTTCGTTCTGCACAGCCTGATCGGATGCATTCTGATCCTTCCTAATGAGGGCATTTACCATTCTGGCGTGTTTCTCCAGCTCAGCTATAATTTCTTTTAAGTGTAGTGTCATGTCCTGGTCCTCGTGTAACTCAGAACCCACTACCTTATTCTCATCAGTTAGTATCTTTCTTAACTGTGTTTTCAAACCATTGATCTGGGTTTGCAGCTCCACGTCATCCAGTGTGTTGATGACGGAAGTTCCTGTGTTAAAAGCTGTGAAAATATCATTAACTGCACCCCTTCTTTGCCTCCCTACCCTGTCCAAGACCTTATGTGGTGTGGTGTACAATTCGGCTCTGTCGACATCGGCAAAGTCGAATTCGTAAAACTGTTTAAACATGTTTGTTAACAGGACCTGATATAATTGCTCCGTTTCCTTGGGGCACCACGCTGGCAATCTTACCTCGGTGAGATTTAAAATCACCGAAGCCACCACGTAGTGGACCCCTTGGTACAGTACCTGACCTGTGGGTACCAATACCAATCCGTTCCCGGGTCCCTTTGTCGTGGTGGGGCACCCTTCCTTGAGGGCTTTAGCTACTGGAACTGTGGCAGGGGCTTGTGGGGTCGGGTGATGAGCTCCGTGGCGTTTACTGGGATCTGAGAGTATGGGACTCCGCACGCCCGTGTGCTGGCGTCCCACCTCATTCCTTGTCCAGCATCCTGCCACTGTCTTTGGAAAAAGATGGAGGTGCCTGTGGGGCAAGCGCGTTCTGAACCCCACATACAGATGTAGATCCCCTCATCTGGTTCCCACCATTTGTCCCAACAGACACTCAACCCCCCGTGAGTTCCCGTTATTGTCCAATAGGTGTTATTACCCAATCTCTCCCATTCCACAGTTGAATTCTTCATGGTGCTGCTCAACTTGCGCAGCCACCACCAATGGTCCAAATGTACATGTCCCAAACAGTTCAAGCAAATCTTCTTGCTCACGGTGACGCTGATCCTGGGTGCAATGATCCACACCCTGGGGTACATCAGAGACGTTTCTCTGTATGCAAACCCCGTCTGGCTGGAATATTCAGTAGAGTTCAACCCCAGCCAGCCTGGCCATCTCCCTTCATGGAAGTAGGCAGCAGTCTCTTCAGCGTCCCGTGAGTCAGTTCCATCAGTCGCGATGGGGCCTCTATTTCCAGAGCACCCATAGATGGTGGAGTCCTTAGTGCGGCCCCGATAGGCCCAGCTCCATCCGATCATCACGAACGCGATGAGGATCCCTTTCATCTTTACTGGCTCCTGTAATAAATCAAACAATATAGCCAGGCTCCCGAGAGATTCTGGCTTAGGTGACGGCATGATCGGGTCTTTCGACCTCGATCCAAAACAACACGCATACTGGGCAGATTTAAAACTACTTAAACTCTAATCATTTTTGTTGTGTATGTAACCGTTTACCTTTAAGGGAACTATAGAATGTGACCGTTCGCCTTTAAGAGCACTACTTTAGGGTGGCACTATTTATTGGCTCATGTATACTGTAATACCGATAGTGACCACACCAGTATATAAGGGTTGTGATACGTTAACTAGATCAGAAATCGCCCAGACCACTGAATAGTAAAGACCTGTTTTGTTTGTACTTCTAAAGTCTCTGAAGTTATTTACTGCACAACCTACAGACTTTACAGTGGCGACGAGTCCGATCGTACCCTGCGGCAAGACTAACCAGTAGCAGAGAGCTTCAAAAAGAAAACACGAGGCTCCGTCTACTAAAAGTATAGTACTTACTGGAAGCTGGAAGATTAACAGCAAAGCTGCGGCAGCAACAGGCACAGATTACCCTGCTACCACATCTTGAGCGAGCCAATCAGCCTAAAACAAGGCGGCCGAAGAGACTGTGAGTAGTTAAAACAAATAAATTTTAAAAAAACGGGGTAGAAGTATTTGGAGGAGAAGGGCAAAGCATTCGGGTCCAATGGCGTCGGGTGACAGCCGGACCGCGGGCAATGTGAGAAGCCGTGCAGCAACCGCTGCCACGAAGCGCTGAGCCTGCGAGTAGGCGCGGGAGTGTCAGAGTCGAGAGCCGCGCGAGCGGGGGAGCCAGAGCCGAGCGGGAGGCGTTGCAAGCCAGCGATCGCATCTCCAGATAAGGGCCGAGAGCCGCGAGAGCGATCGGATCTACAGATAAGGGCCGGCAGCCGCTTCGCGATCCAGCGATCGCATTATAGATAAGGGCCGCACTCGGGCTGACAGACGGCGTCGGGGGACCGGGTGAAGACCGCCAAGCGCGGGAAAACCGCCATTGAAGTGGGCGGGGAGAGCGAGAAGCGCGGGAAAGCCGCCATTTTTCGGGGAAAACCGCTGAAGAAGAAGGAAGAAGCGGGAAACCGCCATCTTGGAAATTATTAAGAATTTCAGAAAAGTAATAAGATTTTTCAGAAAGGCTGGTGTGTTCTCAAGAAGAGAGAAGAAAATTAATAATAAGTAAAGTAATACTTGTACTGTTCTCAAACAGAGAAGAAGATGCCTAAGCGAGGAAATATTAATGACTTTAATGCAGAAATAGAAGACTGGGCCACGTATGTGGAACGCATAGAAATATATTGCGTAGCCAACGAAATTGAGGATGACAACAAGGCAATAACTTTGTTAAATTCGATGGGAGCAAAAACATACGGGCTTTTGAAACATCTAATAGCACCAGTTAAACCAGTGGACCAGACCTTCGAAGAGATCGTAACAGTGTTGAAGGATCACTTGAACCCCACACCGTTGATGCTGGCTGAACGATTTAAATTTTACGCCAGAACCCAGAGGCAAGATGAAAGCAATGCGGAATACTTAGTCGAACTGCGTAAGCTAGCGAAATACTGCCAGTTTGGAGGGAATTTGACAGAGGCGCTGCGGGACAAGTTCGTATGCGGCTTGGCCAAAGAAGGAACGCAGAAGCGACTTCTGGAAGAAAACGACCTCACACTGGACAGGGCTGTCCTCATAGCTTCATCGCACGAAGCCGCAGCGAAAGGGACGGCGGAAATGCAGCTAAAGGCGGCGGCACTCGGGGTGGACCAAATTACAGCAAGCACTCCCAAATGCTACCGTTGTGGAAAGACAACGCACGACCAGAATCAGTGCTGGTTTAAGAACCAAGAGTGCAGGAAATGTGGCAAACTGGGTCACATCGCGAAGGTATGCAGGTCCGGAAAGAAGACCAACAAGCAAAGGAAGCCACCACCACAAGGAAAGTACAACAAGGTGCATCAGGTGGCTGAAAAGAGTTCAGACGAACAAAATTCAGACTCAGACCCAAACAGCCAGGAGCTGGATAGTCTGAGAATCCACCATGTGGGTAAAGTAACTGATCTACAGTTGATCTGGGTCACACTAAAAATAGCGGGAGTCCAAGTACGAATGGAGCTGGACATGGGATCAGCTGTATCCGTCATCAACCAAAAGGACTATCACCGGCTATTCTCTCACATACCCTTAAGAAATACCAAATTCGTATTACAGACATACACGGGGCATCATGTATACCCCCTGGGAAAAATACGAGTCAAGGTGAGAGATAGGGGTAAAGAACACCCACGAATGTATCTGTACGTACTACCTGAGGGAGGACCACCACTTCTGGGACGGGAGTGGATCAAGAAAATAGACATGGAATGGCACTACCGACAAGCAATGACGAGTGAGGACTCGGTGCAGACAAGCAGCTCAGACTCCGAGCCGGAAGACGATAAGTCCAGCTTATGTATGAAAAACAAGATTAACATGAACTCACGGACTAAGGTTGGGAAATCGATGGCGTGCATAAAGACAGAGAATTCTGAGTCTGTTCAAGCTACAGACATATGCATTACGGAGGAACACCGGGCTAGAACTCAACGTTATGTCAAAGTACAACGACAATTAGAACAGTTGAGTGCCCGTCTCCTACAAGAGATGGAAAAGGTGAAAAAGTTCTGGGACACCGAATGGGAGTCCCTGGAAAGACAACAGAGACAGCTCGCTCAAGCAGAGAGCGACCATAGAGCCATCGTGGCCAAGTACCAATCACATCTCCCTGAGGCTGTTCAGGAACTAGAATATACACAGAACGATCCAAAGGAAGAGGAATCTTCAGGAAGTCAGGATGGTATTCCAGTTCACCTCTACGACTTGTTGCAAGCAGAGTGTAACGAGTTGAAAGAACAGTATGAACAGGCTCGGACTACAATCCTGGAAGGGGTTAACTTGGCAACTTCCGAAAAGCTCGTGTTAGTGAAAGCATATGAGCAACTAAAGGTTGAACATGAACGACTAAAGGTTGACCATAAGCAAGAATTACAAAGTCTGCAGGAAATGTTTGATGAGCTTCAGGCCAAGGCTGACTCATCGTTAGGGATTCAATCCATAGGAAAAAAATTAGTGGTGGAAGACATACCAGAACAGGGAATACAGGATGTCCAAGAACTCGTTAAATTATTAAAGGAAACACAAAATAAATATGAAGCGGCAATGGCCGAGGTCCAATGACTTGAAGAACAGATGCAACTGGAAATCTTTTCAGTGGAAGAAAAGGGAACTGTAAGAAACACAGAGACCGTAAGAATGGGCCATGAACATGAGCTTAAATCGTCAGAGGAGAAGGGTTTGGAGCTCTCAAAAGTTATTGAAATAGCCGAGGTTGCAACACAGACTGAGAAGATGGCAGCAGAGCAACCCTTAGATACCAAAAGTACGCTGACTCATGTCAAGGTTGAACAACAGAACGCTGAAACAACTGCTCCGGTAGAGGGATTGAATAGTCCGATCAATCAATCTCCAAAGGAAGTTGAAGTATTAAAATCACAAATGAGGTCATTAGTAAACAACTTGCTGAAAGCCCAGAAAAAGTTAGAGGAAGCGGAACACGTGAAGAAGTCTCTTCAGGAAAGATGTCTGGATTTGGAACAAAAGCTGGCTGACGTCCAGCTGGGTAGGGAGGACATAGAAGACCCTCTCGCTGGCCTAGCTCAGGATGACTCCGAATATTACTATGTCCTGTCCTGCCCAACTTGTAACTTCGACTCCCACCATACAGAAATCATGGAGGAGCACCGAAAGTCTACGGAACATCGGGAGAAGGTGGCTCTACTACGGAAAAAGGAGGAAGAGAAGGAGGAACTGCGCATGCAGCTGGCAGCTGACAGTGGAGCCCAGAGAGTCTCCAAGAAGCAGAAAAGGAAAAGTCGAAACAGAAGATGACCCATCTGAACCATTATTACCTCTACCAGATCACACACGTGGTCCCTCCGAACGGAGCCAATTCAGTTCGGAAGTTCAAACTGTTAAACCCATGGAAGGACTATTGAATGAGTCACTCCAGCAATGTGAACCGACTACACCACAGAGACTGAATCTATGAACTGTTTTCCACAGAGACTGAATCTGTGATCTGTTTTGACATGAAGTTATATATGTTATTATGTTATGTTAAACATGAAGTTATATGACGTTGACTCCATCGAGAGTATATCTGTAAATTGTTATATGACGTTGACTCCATCGAGAGTATATCTGCAAACTGTTTATATAAAATTGAAGATTGTATGTTTAACGGGATTCTGTAAGTAATAAGCTAGGAAGGGAGGAGTGTTGTGTATGTAACCGTTTACCTTTAAGGGAACTATAGAATGTGACCGTTCGCCTTTAAGAGCACTACTTTAGGGTGGCACTATTTATTGGCTCATGTATACTGTAATACCGATAGTGACCACACCAGTATATAAGGGTTGTGATACGTTAACTAGATCAGAAATCGCCCAGACCACTGAATAGTAAAGACCTGTTTTGTTTGTACTTCTAAAGTCTCTGAAGTTATTTACTGCACAACCTACAGACTTTACAATTTTAATATTTTTACACACCTTAAACTTAAACCTAAACTTATGTACAGCGCCGCCCGTCCCCGGGCGGCTTGCCTAATCCCTGATTGGACTGCAGCTCGCCGCTCCCTGTGGCGGGGCTGCAGTGACCTGTGGCTCGGGTTCCCCGCAGCCTTTTGCTGTTAATCGGGGGCTGTGCTTTTTCATGGATTTCTGAAGTCGGCGTCTACTGGGAGCGGGGGAATCGGGCCAAGGTTTTACAGGCTGAGGCGTTCAAGTCGACCTGCGAAGAGGTACTTTGGGTGTGGCTCCCTTAGCGAGTGGACCTTCGGGTCGGACCTTAGCTCTCACAGCCCGTGGCTCTTCCACGACTGTGGGCTTCGGCTCCCTTCCCTCAGGCTCCGCCCCTTTGGGATTCGGGCAGGCTCCCTTGGCGAGTGGACCTTCGGGTGGGACTTCAGCTCTCACAGCCCGTGGCTCTTCCACGACTGTGGGCTTCGGCTCCTCCTCACCTGTCCCTACAGGTGGAGAATCACTGCCCCCAATTTCTACCTCCCCCACGCTCGAGTCGAGGGCGGGATCTCCGTCCTCCGACTCCACCTCCTCCAGAATCGTGTCGAGGGCGGGACGTTGTTGTTCGGGCCCCTCCTCGTCCGAGTCCCAGGCCATCGGAGAAGGCTACCCCCAGGTGGGCGGGACCTCTTCTCCTTCCAAGCAGGCTACAACGCCAGCTTGTGTGGTCTGTGACTCATCGCGCGCCTCAGGCTGAGGATCTTTACCCTCAGACCTGGCTTCGGTTGCTGATGCTCTCGCACCCGGTTTAAACAGTTTGCGCCGCTTCATGCGAAACCACTTGTTGCGTCGGGACACCTCCACTGTGCGAGTGGCGTAGACCGGTGGATTTTCCACCGATTCTGGCCTATCCTCCTGATCTACGGCTCTCTCGCCAGCGCATAGGGTTAGACCCAAGAATTTTACTTCTCGCCGGCCAACTCGCGCCTTCGCAGGGTTCTCCTTGACACTCTCTATCTCCTTCACACTCGTACCCGCTCCCCAGAGACAATGATTTCTTAGGTCCACGTGGATCCCGTGGGCTACCAAGAAATCAGACCCCAGGACTCCCGTTCCACCTCCCACCTCCCACTTCATTAGGGTACACTTCCACGTGGTGCAGAGTGGTCCTAAACGAATGGAGAGGGGAAGGGAATGTGCACCAGCCTGTTCTTCGCCTGTGAAGCCTGACAGAAGATATGGGACCCCGGTGGACAGAGGCGAGGCGGTGGGGTTATCTGCGTGGATTACGGTGCACGATGCTCCCGTGTCCAACAGATAGGTTCCCTTCACCTCCTCCACCTCCATCTCCACGAGGGGTCATCTCCATATATCATATCGCAGTGCACACAGGTAGACGGGCTGCGCCGACTCTAGCCATTTGGGCACAGCGATCGGAGTCTCGGGAGTGACAAGGCCAGTGGTGACGACTATCTTCCCCTGCGAAATCATCAGAGACCGCATTGTCTCTATGATTGATTCAATCACAGCGGGATCCATAACTGCACCAGTTCCTTGTGCTGGGGCAAGAGCTACAGCTTGGGTTTGGGCTGGTGCTGGGGCGGCGGTCTGGGCTTGGGCTTGAACTGCGGGAAATCTCCCTTTATTATCCTTCCACGGATTTCTACAGTCCTTGCGCCAATGTCCATCCTTCCCACACCCATAGCAATTGAGCTTGGCTTGGACAGGGCGATTCCCCGCCTGACGCCACTCCTTCTGGCTTGGGGCTGCGGGTTTTGCCTCATGCACCTTTCCTTTCTGGGGAGGTGTTTCCTGACCTCTACAATTCTTGTACGCTACATTGAGCTGACGGAGCACCGTCTCCTCCGTGACACCGGGACCTTGGGGATCAAACCAAGATCTGGCTAGGGCCCGTATCTCTGGCAAGCTGTTGGTAACCAAACAATGGAGCCAATGAACCCGCTGTTCGTTGCTCATTACAGCCCGTTCAGGCATACCCGGACAGCAGCGTCGATACACTAGCCACAGCCTTTCTGCGAAAACCCGTGGGGGTTCTCCAGATAGCTGCACGGTCCCTTCTACATGGTCAAACGGATTACTGTCGTCCATTCCCATTACTTCTAAAACTTCCTCCCTGAGATCCGCATACCCTTTCCGTCCCCTCTTACCATCCTCTGAGAGGCACTGAAGGATTGTGGAATCCAGGGAGAAAAGCAACAGTTTCACCTGTTCCTGATCATCACAGTCATTAACGGCTGCTGTTTCCTCTATCTCCCTGAAATGAATCGAGGGATCTCCCTTTACTGTGAGTCGTGCGAGGTGGCTCACCATGGACCTTAATTGTGGGCCAGCATAGGGCACCACGAGCTGGTTCTGGTGGGGTCCGATACTGCCATCGGCAGCATTGGGACCGAACCTCTGGTGCCGAGTGGGACACATTGGTGCTGGTCCCAGCTTTGCTACCAGTGGTTCTTCCTCAAACTCCACCTCGGCTACCTCCTCTTTCACTACCCCCTCCTTTTCCGGCCAAGTCTCACTATAGCTCGGCGGTGCTGAGGGCTTGGTGGCTGGTGCCACAATTGCCTCATCTGGAATCGGCTGTTTTGATTCCTTTAAAAAGTCCATGTGACTAGCTTTCGGGCTGACGAGACACACCATGCCTTTTGCCTTTTGATATACCTATCAATTCATCCAATGAAAAGCGACGAGTTAAGACAGTAACTATAGGTTTTTATTGGCTAAATAACAGAGCCCACCCTCGTGGGTGATCGGATCCAACAAGGAGGAATACCAGCCAGTCGACCACCTTTATACCTGGGCAAGTAGGTGGAGCCATGGGCGGAGTCAGCAGTGGTCAGCCCAGGTATAACAGCGTGACAAGAGGCGACCTCGTGTAGTGATACAACAGTGTAAACAGTGATAACCATAGTGTAACGATATAACAGTGATAACCATAGTGTAACGATAGTGAACGATAAAAGTGGTTTACCACATTCACCCCTTGTTTAGATTTGAGTCTGGCGGGGTGAAGTGTACTACCAGTTCGGGTATGTCAGTCTGTCCGGAGGCCTCGTAAGCCTTTCCGATCGTCGCAGCAGCGGCGGCGGTGATGCAGTATCCGATGTTAATGCTGGTGTCTGCGTGGTCGGCGAAGGCTCGTGGGGTTCCGGCATGCCGTCTACCTGGGCTGGATTTGGTGGGGTGGTGGGGGGTAACGGTGGTGTCTCAGGGATGCCCGAGGGTGCGAGGTCTCGTAAGGAGACTGTGTCCTCCCGCCCGTCTGGGTATGCCACATAGGCGTACTGGGGGTTGGCGTGCAGGAGGTCCACCCTCTCGACCAGGGGGTCCATTTTATGGGCCCTCGCGTGCTTTCACAGCAAGACGGGCCCCGGGGAGTTCACCCAAGTTGGTAGCGTGGTTCCCGTAGTCGACTTCCTGGGGAAAACAAACATTCGTTCATGGGGGGTGGCGTTAATGGCAGTGCAAAGCAGTGACCGGATGGAATGCAGCGCTGCCGGGAGGACTTCCTGCCAGCGAGAGGTTGGGAGGCCCTTGGACTTTAAGGCTAGGAGAACGGCCTTCCAGACAGTCGCGTTCTCTCTCTCCACCTGGCCGTTCCCTCTGGGGTTGTAGCTGGTGGTCCTGCTTGCAGCAATACCTCTCGCTAGTAGGAACTGGCGAAGTTCCTCGCTCATGAAGGAGGAGCCCCGGTCGCTATATATATAGTTCGGGAACCCGAACACGGCGAAGAGGTCGTTCAGGCATTTGATGACCGTGGTACTGGTCATGTCTGGGCAGGGGAAGGCAAAGGGGAAACGGGAGTACTCGTCAATGATGTTGAGGAAGTGCACATTATGGTCAGAGGACGGGAGGGGCCCCTTAAAATCGATGCTCAAGCGCTCGAAGGGGCGGGTGGCCTTGATCAGGCTTGCTCTGTCCGGCCTAAAGAAATGCGGTTTGCATTCGGCACAGGTTTGGCAGTTCCTGGTCATGGTCCTGACCTCCTCGAAGGAGTAGGGCAGGTTGCGGGCCTTAATGAAGTGGTAAAGTCTGGTGACTCCGGGGTGGCAGAGGTCGTTGTGGAGGGTCTGCAGTCTATCAATTTGCGCGTTGGCGCATGTACTCCGTGATAGAGCATCTGGGGGTTCGTTCAGTTTACCAGGCCGGTTCAAGATCTCATAATCATAGGTGGAGAGCTCGATTCTCCACCTCAAGATCTTGTCGTTCTTGATTTTGCCCCTCAGCTTGTTATTAAACATAAAAGCGACCGAACGCTGGTCGGTGAGGAGGGTAAATCGTTTGCCTGCCAGGTAATGCCTCCAGCGTCGTACAGCCTCCACGATCGCCTGGGCCTCCTTCTCGACCGAGGAGTGTCGGATCTCAGGGCCCTGGAGGGTCCTTGAGAAGAAGGCCACCGGTCTCCCCTCCTGGTTAAGGGTTGCGGCTAGGGCGAAGTCGGATGCATCGCTCTCCACTTGGAAAGGGATAGACTCATCCACCGCGTGCATTGTGGCCTTAGCAATGTCTCCCTTAATGAGGGAGAAGGCCGCGCACACTTCTGCATCAGGGGGGAGGAGGCGGACTTCATGAGGGGTCTGGCTTTGTCCGCATAATTCGGCACCCAAAAGGCATAGTAGGCGAAGAGCCCCAGGGTCCTCTTCAGTGCCTTTGGACAGTGGGGGAGGGGAAGCTCCATGAGGGGGCGCATTCTTTCGGGGTCGGGGCCGATGACTCCGTTCTCTACTACGCAGCCGAGGATGGCAAGGCGCGAGGTGTTAATCACACATTTCTCCTTATTGTAGGTGAGGTTCAGCCGTTGGGCCGTACGGAGGAATCTTTCCAGATTAACATCATGGTCCTGCCGGTCACGGCCGCAGATGGTGACGTTATCTAGATAGGGGAACGTGGCTTACAGCCCGTTCTGGTCAACCATCCGGTCCATCTCCCTTTGGAAGACCGAGACCCCGTTGGTGACGCCGAAGGGAACCCTAAGGAAGTGGTAGAGGCGGCCATTCGCCTCGAAGGCGGTATACTGGCGGTCCTCAGGGCAGATAGGGAGTTGGTGGTAGGCCGACTTAAGGTCGATGGTAGAGAATACTCGGTACTGTGCAATCTGATTGACCATATCAGATATGCGGGGAAGGGGGTATGCGTCCAGCTGGGTGTACCGGTTTATGGTTTGGCTGTAGTTGATGACTAGGCGGTTTTTATCGCCGGTCTTAACGACTACGACCTGGGCACGCCAGGGGCTGATGCTCCTCTCGATGATGCCCTCTTTCAGGAGACGCTGCTCCTCAGAGCTAATAAAAGCTCTGTCCCCGGCGCTGTACCGCCTGCTCTTGGTAGCGACGGGTTTACAGTCGCGGGTGAGGTTGGCGAACAGGGAGGGGGCGGAACCCTAAGGGTGGATAGACCGCAGGTGGTACGCGGTGGGCGGTTTAAAGGCTGTTGGTTGTCGACTGTGAGTGGGGGGAGGGGTCCACCGTATGCCAAAGTGACACTTTGAAGGTGGGATTGGAAATCCAGCCCTAGTAGGACGGCAGCGCAGAGTTGGGGCAGGACGAGAAGTTTAAAATTTTTATACTCCGTGCCCCTAACCGACAGGGTCACAACACAATATCCGCTGATGTCTGTTGAATGGGACCTCGACGCCATCGAGATCCGGTTGCACGTTGGCTGGACAGTGAGGGAGTAGTGGCGCACCGTGTCTGGATGGATGAAACTCTCCGTGCTTCCACTGTCGAACAGGCAGGTCGTGGCGTGGCCGTTTACTTTGATGTCCACCATGGGCTTGGACAGGTGATGTGGGCGAGCTTGGTCCAGTGTGACGGAGGCTAGTGTATGGCTGAGCGAGCTGCTGTAGTCTGCGGGTGAGGCTGTGGTCGGGTCTGGAGACAAGGTGGCGGTCGAGTGTGGTGAACAAAATGGCGGTGCCCACGACGTTGCATAAAATGGCGGAGAAGATGGCCGCCCCCACAACTCACATGAGGCACTGCCGGTGTCGGTGGCCTTGATCAAAGATGGCCACCCCCACGACTCACACGAGGGGATACTGGCATCTGTGGCCTTGATGAAAGATGGCCGCCCCCACAACTCGCATGAGGCACTGCTGGCGTCTGTGGCTTCCCCCTGCAGGCCTTCGCGAAGTGGCCTTTCTTGTGGCAGTCGGAGCAGGTCGCGTTTCTTGCAGGGCAGCGCGCCCTCGGGTGTTTCGCCTGGCCACAGAAAAAGCAGCCGGCGGCCCGATCGCGGGGCTCCGATGTCGCAGCCGGTACCGGGGGTGGCGGTCCCGATCGGGCCCGGGACGCCGACGCTGAGGTAGGTCCCAGAGGCGGCGGTGCGAGGGGTATTGCGGTCGGGGTCGGGCCCGAGTCCCAGGGCGCGCAGCACAGTACCTGGAATACGCCTTGAGGTCCCGATG
This sequence comes from Somniosus microcephalus, assembly GCF_052327205.1. Taxonomy (NCBI): domain Eukaryota; kingdom Metazoa; phylum Chordata; class Chondrichthyes; order Squaliformes; family Somniosidae; genus Somniosus; species Somniosus microcephalus. Next base: position 63,635,703 of record NC_140997.1, on the reverse strand, counting down.
GGCCACTTCCAGAGAGCGAGCGAGGGCTGCAGCTGTGTTCAGGTCGAGGACCTTTGATTCGAGCAGTCTTTGCTGTGAGTAGTCGGACCGAAGGCCTTTCACAAAGGCATCGCGGATATTCTCTTCAGTATTTTCTGCAGCCGTTACAGCTTTAAAGTCACAGTCCCTGCCGAGTGTTTGTAGCGCCCGTAAAAATTCATCTACAGACTCTCCTGGCTGTTGCGGGCGGGATCTTAGGAGATGTCTGGCATACATCGAATTTACCGGGCTCCGGTACTGCTCTTTCAGCAGGTTGAGGGCGGCCTCGTATGTAGTAAGGTCCTGGATGAGTGCAAATACTTTAGGGCTCACTTGGGCGGTCAGAACTCTTAGTTTGGATCTCTGAGGCACGCCGGATTCTCCCAGGTAGGATTCGAAACAGCTCAGCCAGTGTTTGAAGTCGAGGGCTGAGTTTGCTGCCTGTGGGTTTAGATCCAGGTACGGCGGTCGGAGGGCTCGCAGCCAGGCCGGCTGCTGTGGCTGTTGTAGCTGGGCGTCTGACTGGTCGTTTGGCTGCTCCGTTAAAGACATTTCAAAATTTAGCCAATAAAATTGATATACCTATCAATTCATCCAATGAAAAGCGACGAGTTAAGACAGTAACTATAGGTTTTTATTGGCTAAATAACAGAGCCCACCCTTGCGGGTGATCGGATCCAACAAGGAGGAATACCAGCCAGTCGACCACCTTTATACCTGGGCAAGTAGGTGGAGCCATGGGCGGAGTCAGCAGTGGTCAGCCCAGGTATAACAGCGTGACAAGAGGCGACCTCGTGTAGTGATACAACAGTGTAAACAGTGATAACCATAGTGTAATGATATAACAGTGATAACCATAGTGTAACGATAGTGAACGATAAAAGTGGTTTACCACACCTTTACCAGGGCCGTTCTTAGGTCCTCTATGGTCTTTTGGCAGGGGCCGTGGTCTGTGCTCTCAAACCCGTGCTCGAGGGCTAGCTTGTAAGCTGCCTTAACCTCCACTACTCTCTCCTCCTGCGCTCTTAGCTGTTGTGCAAGGCGGGCGTTTCTCTCCCGTATCCTCGTTTCATTAATCTTTGCCTCAGTAACCTGGCACTCCAGGTACTCTATCCTAGCCTGATGTTGACTAGCTACCACTTGGCGTTCCTGATTCAGCGCGTGATGCGCTGTGATGTGTTTTTCCCCACCCATGGCCTTTTCCTCTATCTCTGCTGCCTGGGTTGTGATCCTGGCTGCCTGTGCTGCAACGACGCGGTCCAAGATCTGGACCTGCTTCTTGTAACACATCAGCCACACTGCCTTCTTGACTGACTTCTTATGCTCTTTGCTCTCTGTCCACCTGATGGCTGCGTCAACCGGACGCCCATCCAGCAAGAGATCGGAAATCCACTGTTTAGTGAGATTTACCTTGCCAAAGACATAATCCGCTATCCTCTCATCCATTGCATTTCGACCATTCAAACTTGGATCTACTACATTGCAATCCTGCTGCCAGAGTCCTGCCGCGGTTGCCATTTTCTGTAAGGGGTTTTTCCTTGAGAGATTTCCCTGAGGTTTCTCTCTCTAGAGGCCTCTCTCTCTTGCACAGTAAAACCTTGAGTGGTTCGACCCACTCGCCCCTTAGATTCTATACTCTGGACTTAGGGGCAGGAACTGCAATGTAGAGAAAACTCTTGTAGACCAAGTTTGATGAAACAAAATGAAATTTTATTGCATAAGGAAAAATAGCAAATCAAATGCAGGCAGATAAGAGAGTACATGGGAGGGAAAAACACACAAACAAATCATAATGACACAGTACTAACTAAGGTAAATACAGGCATCTTATACTCTGCAAAGATCATCATGAAACAAGGAAACACACGGAACATCGAGGGACAACAACTCATGTTAATTGTACCCTTAAATCCACCCCCTTATTAAACCTATCTAGATCTGATTGCGAAGGGCCAGAAACATGCTCACCAATCCCACTAGGAAGTGCAAGGTTTTGAAATCGAGTCTGTGTTTGGTCCTTTCAGGCGTTTCGTCTTCACGTGGATCGTGGAGCCCCTGCGAGCTGCGCCACACCTCTCTCCTGAGGTGGGGGTTGGGGGCGGCTGGACACCGGCGGGCCTGGATGTCGGCGGGGTCGAGGATCGTCGGCTCGACCCTGGTTAGAGGAGCCTTGGGCTGGCTCCCATTGCTTCTTCAGTTTACTTTTTTCTCTTCTCCTTCCAACCGGGGTGGCTGGAAGGTTTCTCCTCTTGGGGTTTTAATTTTTTTGTCTCTTCTCCCAAGTTGGGTCGATGGCCTCTCGTTCCGGCAACGGCCCGGGGATGGTCGATGATCTCCCGATGTGTTTCCCCGGGGCGGGACGCCGGCCTCGAGACGGCCTTCTCGATGTTGGCTTGGTTCTTCTTCCTTCTCCGACTGCCTGCTTCTTCTTCTGAGTGTCCGGATTCAAAACTGCACACAAGCTGCCCCAACTGCCGAAAAGTCTTCCAGATATACCTTTCTTGCAGAAACTTCCGTCTCTCGCCCAAAATCAGGTTAGTCTTTGTTTAACTTTTGGCGGGCTGGGAGCACAGCGGGGTAGTTATTATATTTTTTAATGTTTTAAACTGCCGATAAAGGCCCATCTCTGGTCTGGAATTACCTTCATTGTTTTTAATGTCCTGCGGATCTCATTATCTAGTCCTGGGTGCTGTTCTCATGAATATGAAATTGTCCCCTTTTGTCTGGGTCAACATTTTGATGGCCTCTGTCTCCAGGCCGATCTTGACTAGATCTGCATCTAATCCATATGTATACGTGTGGGTCTGGTTTCGTTCTCTCAGAAACGGCTTCCAGAACTTGCTGTAGGTTGAATCCACAAAGCTGTCTGAGGTTGCGCAGGAACCATTTTAAAGTGTCCCAATAAGCTGGTCACATGGTATGGCGGCCATTTTGTATGCCCCTTTTTCTGGGCTTCTTTTAAAACAGTCTTTAAAATCACGGCCTCTTCTGCCATTTGACCCTTATTAATACAAAGTCCAATTTTGCGAATCCTACAGTTTCCAGTAGGCCACTGGATCAGTTCCCATGCAAAATATTAACCTGTTTTTCTCCTTTTGACCTGTTGTTCATATCCAGCATTTTCTTTTTATTTCAAATTTCTAGCATTAGCTTTAAAAAAAAATTTTTTTTTAAATCTCTACTAAGGCCAAAAGACTTAAATATCACTGAACAATTTGCCAGAGTTTGAGAAATATGTCTGTAGAATGCAAGCATTTCCCCGCCCCCCTAGCCATAAGCTCAAAAGCAGATACAAATGGCTCTGACTCACTTGTGCTGATAAGTCTATTTTCTTTAGGCCCCGTTGTAAAACATTGAATATTTGAATTGTACGCAAATATCCCGCAGCTACACGCAAATACGATGATTAGCCAATGCATCACATTAAATACTTGTTGAAGATTGATCTCATTAACTGGTTTAGCTAAACACGGGCACGCTAGATATTCTGCTATTGTTTATTCTGTGTATGATACATAAATGACAACACAAATAGAAAATACTTCCATCATTCTTTCTGCTTCTATTTCCTTCTGGCCTTACATTGCCATACACAGCCTATTTGGCGCTATATTCTCTAACAGGCTCTGGTCACCCTATGAGGGCAGATTTGACACATTCTGTATGGTGGAAATGGTGCTGGGGAAAAACAAAATCACCATGCAATTTGTAATGTTCTTCACTAGTATGAAACACAAAAGATCCATTAATGTTAGATAGGCGAACACTATGGGGCAGAGGAGTTGACAGCTTTACTGGCCACTTACTGTCAGAACTTGGTATTTTAGCCACAAAGGGTACTTTGAGCAGTTTTCATGTCACATTCCAACAAGGATTGTAACTCACGGGAAAGTGTTTACTACAAGTGCTTCAAAAACACCAGCTTCATCAATTATCAGAAAGCTTGGGGCAGAGTTTCCGCTTTGGGTGCAATCGGCAATCCGGGAGCAAGTTGTGTTCAAAATGGCGTTAGTTTTCTGAAGTGAAGTTATGGTTCAAGTTTCTGCTCAAAATCATTTGCGTAATCACAAATGTAAAATCTTCCATGAAACAACGTGTTTTAAAACATAATTGTTTATTTCTTTCCCATGCGTTAAAAAAATTCCTCGATACATTTAAGAGTGATAACCTGGTGCAGTTTTATTAATACAGCTGAAAATGGAGCAGGCGGCGAGGACAGCGAGCTCCTTCTTTAATTATGCAGACCTGGCTCCAATGATGTAATTAGGGTCCGACTGCTATTTTCACCTGAGGCCTGAGCAGGGGAGCAGTGGTGGTTTCCCCTCCAGACCAAAGCAGCTGGGATCCGGATCCAGGGCCAGAAGAGGCCCAGGTAAGTGTGAATTTTTAATTTTTATACGGATGAGCTGTAAAAAAAATTCTCTTTCAAATGTCAGGTGCCCTGCTGTGTATTTTCATTGTTTTCTCTTTTTTATTGCAGATCCTTTATTATGTAATCTTGTGGGGCCAGAAGCCTCAAGAGTTTACCTTGGGCCCCACACAGAAACCTTGGGGCTCCCCTGCAGCAGGCTTCGCACCACCCCCCCCGCCCACCCCTGCCCACAATGACATGACATGTGGTTGGGAGGAAAAAGGTGAATTTAAACCTATGGTTTCCAAAGCTCTCCACCACTGGGGTTTTCTTTGTGCCATTTCTGGGTCTGTTGTGGACTACAGGAAACTTTGTTATATCCGGCACCGACGGGACCGAGCTGTTGCCGATCTATCAAAACTGCCGGACATACAAAGTTAATGTTGAAGCATGCAGAGGTTTTCATCTCTGTATCTGACAACAAACACTGTTGCTTAGCAACAGCTTGTAAACAGTCGGCCTGTACCTTGGAAGCGTCTCTGTAGCTTAGCAGCAGCTTCAGAGAGACTTTCCAGAGCCCGACTGTTGAAAACAAAGCCACGAGAAGAAAAAAAAACTAACAAAACGGCTCCTGGTTTCTGCCGGTAGATCGAGGTTTCCGGACATACAACCTCTGGATAAACCAAAGTTTCCTGTAATTGATAAAGATTGATTGATTTGATCAGTCAACAACTCCATTATCATTATATGATGTTACTGCCAGGATGGTAGAAAGCGAACCAGATTAATCTTTTATCATCTAGCAGTTCCGACATTCCTATGTTCTGTGTTAACTATACATTGTTGTGATGATAGCACATCAGAAAAGGCAGAAGAGATTGTCTTAAATAATTCAGTGCCCTTGATTTTTATCAAATAGTCTATATTATTATATCTCCCGCTGGTTTTGTGAAGCAGTGCCGTAAACTATATTACTGAGTCCACACGGTTCTACGTATGATTTCCTCACTACTAGCAACCATTTCATGGAACACTACTAATTCCATGGTTGAGACTCCTGATGCTCAAACTATGCATGTATCACCATGAAACGAATCATGAAAGAAGCTTGATTCTAAGACATGAGCAGACATGTTACAGATTAAACCTACAAAGTAAAGGTTGATCAATGTTTGGGGCCTGGTGTTATGAACACAAGGCAGAGAACAAGAGAAACATACAGTTATCAAACAGACTTCCCAGGAGAAATTGTCTTCTCTTCAGCTTAGTGAAAAGGCTTTCATACCAGCAGTTCAAAAACACCGGCACATGATTTCTACTTGTCACATATTTTCTCTTTTAAATTTATATTTCACTTTCTTTATAATTTTTCCCCCACTGTGCACTGCTCCCATGCTCCCTGGGCTATAACACAACAAAACAAGTAGCCTGTTTGTGGACCTCTTCACTGCTGGTCCATAGTTAGCTGCTAGGACGGGTGCAAGAGCAGTCAGCACTGGTACTGCCTGTTGTGTATGTACCTTTAAGAGAAGAACTGATTCTATACTGCAGTACCGGCAGTGACCACCCCTGTATATAAAGCCATAGCAGGCTTCTGTACGTCAGTCTTAAGTTACCCTCTGTTCAGTAAATACCTGTTATTATTGTTCTCCTGCAGTCCGTGTATTATATATACTCGGACACTACATTGGCGACGAACAGGTTCGAACTCACCTGCAGTACTGCATCACCTCACGGGGATCTTTCCCTGAGAAGAAGCTTTTGGAGGTCGAAGTCAGAACAACAGGCGTCGACCGCGGGCAACCGCCCAAGGATCCATCGGAGTTCGGAGAGTTGCAGGAGAGGCTGTGGAGAGCTGGGCTTGGCTCCCCAGTCAAGGTGTTCCAGCAAATCGTGCTGGTAGCAGGTAGTGCGCTGACCCTTCCGGACTGCGGCGGGCTCGAGCTCGATCGAGCGGCTCTCCAAAGGGGCTGTGCAGTGTCATCGGGAGGATAAGAGAGAGAGAGAGGGTGGAGCGCACAGGGCGTGCTCAGTGCTCAAGAACCGGGCAGCGTAGCGAAAATAAAACAAGGGGAAGGAAAAGTGAGACGCGCCGAATCCGCGGGTCGCTGCCATTACCCTGCAGAACGCTAGGAGCAGCATGGCAGCAAGGGAAAGAAGGAAAAGCGCGGGAGGTGCCATTTTATTCCATTGGGGAAGAAGGAAAAGCGCGGGAGGCGCCATTTTAATCCATTGGGGGAGAAGAAAAAGCGCGGGAGGCGCCATTTTAAATCACCCAAGATGCCGAAAAGTGGCAGTATCACTGCTTTCGACAACGAGGTAGAAGACTGGACCACGTATGTGGAAAGAATTGAAGTGCACTGCAAGGCAAATGAGGTGGCCGATGGAAAGAAGGCGTCGGTATTATTAAATTTGATGGGCGCGAGGACGTACGGCCTATTGCGGAATTTAATTACCCCAGCTAATCCAATGGAGAAAAGTTTTGAGGAGATTGTTAATATCTTACAGGAACACCTAAACCCTACACCGCTGCTGATAGCAGAAAGATTCAAGTTCCATAAAAGAAACCAGCACAAAGATGAGAGCAATGCTGACTATCTTACGGAACTACGCAAGTTATCGAAGCACTGCCAGTTCGGAGCAGGACTGGCAGACACCTTACGGGTTAAGTTTGTCTGCGGGCTCCAGAGTGAAGGAACCCAGAAATGACTACTTTTGGAAAAGTACCTGATGCTAGAACAGGCTTTCAGCGTGGCAGTATTCTACGAAGCAGCAGCACGGGGAGCTGCGGAAATACAACAGAAACCACAGGAGTACAGCGCTAACGAAATGGCGTATGGAGCAGAAAAGTGCTATCGCTGCGGCAGAACAACCCATGATCAGAAGGACTGCTGGTTTAAGGACAAAGTATGCAGGCAAAGTGGGAAAATGGGACACATAGCAAGAGTCTGCAGGTCGGGAAAGAAAACCAACACTACAAGAACTACTAAGGAAAAGTACAAGAAAGTTAATAAATTGACAGACAGTAGTTCGGAAGATCAGGAGAGTGATAAGGACTCCGGGAGCAGGAGACTAAGTTGTCTAAAGTTACACAACGTGATCGCAAAGGAGGATCACCGAACCATTTGGGTCACCCTCATGATAGCAGGGTCCCCAGTAAAGATGGAATTGGACACAGGATCAGCCCTAACTCTCATGAATCGACAAGACTATGAGCGGCTATTCTCACACATACCCTTGAAGGACACGTCCATTGTATTGAAGACATACATGGGGCAAAAAGTCTACCCCAGAGGAAGAATAAGGGTGCCAGTTGAATACAACGGCAAGGAAACACAGAAACTGTATCTATATATACTACCGGATGGAGGACCACCATTATTGGGACGTGAATGGATCCGAAAAATACAATTGGATTGGCATTCCATTCAGGCGCTAACTGTGACTGATAAAAAGGATGATGACGTCACACCTGGACGACTGTCAAAGATTCTAACTGACGCGAAAGAGGTGTTCCAACAAGGACTTAGGACTCTAAAAGGAGTAACGGCAATGATAAAAATCGAAGATAACGCAAACCCAAAATGTTATAAGGCCAGGCCTGTACCTTGCGCGACCTGCCCAGCCGTTGAAGCAGAGCTGGAGAGGCTGGAGCGTTCGGGTGTGCTGTCCAAGGTGGACTGAAGCGAGTGGGCCACCCCCATCGTTCCTGTAATGAAGATATAATTGAGCAGCACGCCTGGGGAACCAAAGAAGGTTCGCATCTGTGGGGACTTCAAGGTAACTGTGAACCCAATCCTGCACACAGTACAATATCCACTTCCACAGAGAGAAGATATTTTCGCCTCACTATCTGGAGGGAAACGCTTTACAAAGATTGATCTGGCCCAAGCGTATCTACAAATGGAGGTGGAAGAAGCATCTCGGAAATACCTCACGATAAACACTCACAAAGGCCTTTACCAGTACAAACGACTGGTATTCGGGGTAGCATCAGCCCCAGCTATTTGGCAGAGGGCGATGGAACAAGTCCTGCAAGGGATCCCGGGGACCCAGTGTTATTTGGACGACATCCTGGTTACGGGCGAAAATGACAGTGAACACCTTGCCAACCTGGAGCAGGTGCTCACGAGATTACAGGAATATGGGCTACGAGCCAACCGCCCCAAATGCGAGTTCTTCAGGAGACAAATCTCGTATTGTGGCCACATGATTGATGAGGAAGGGTTGCATAAGTCGCCGGACAAGATTGAGGCTGTAGTCAAGGCTCCAGCACCGGAAAATGTGTCGCAACTGAGGTCGTTCCTCGGGTTGGTGAACTACTACCATAAGTTCTTGACGAATTTATCTACAATTCTGCACCCACTGAACGCCCTACTGCAAACTGGAGTAACATGGAAATGGAGTGATCAGTGTAAGCGTGCCTTTCAGAAATGTAAATGCCTAATCACTTCAAAAGAAGTATTGGCCCACTACAATCCAACACTACCGATTCGGTTAGCATGTGATGCGTCTCACTATGGCATCGGAGCGGTTCTGTCAGACAAATTCCTTGATGGTTCAGAGAGGCCAATAGCCTTTGCGTTGTGCTCGTTAACCTCAGCCGAGCGTAACTACGCCCAGATTGACAGGGAGGCCCTCAGCCTGGTGTGCGGGTGAAGAAGTTCAATCACTATCTGCACGGGCACAAATTCACCCTACTGACTGATCATCAGCACCTGGTCTCCATTTTTAACCCAAAGAAGGGTGTTCCGGTGATGACAGCACAACGGCTGCAAAGATGGTCACCTTTTCTAGGGGCACATCAGTACGACATAGAGTACAAGGGTACGAAACAGCATGGAAATGCTGATGGGCTGTCGCGCTTACCGTTGCCTACGGTAGAGGAAGCACCTGCAGTGGACCATGTTGAGATATTCCATGCGACCATAGTCGCATGTCTACCTGTTACAAACTCAAGTATAGAGAAGGAAACCCGAAATGACCCGACACTCTCTCAGGTCTATGATTTGACGGTGAAGGGATGGCCAGCACATGGCGACTCACTGTTGCCAGCATTCTCGCCAAGGAGAGAACAGCTGTCAGTGTGCCGGAGGACCTTGATGTGTGGATCCCGAGTGGTAATTCCACCCAAGTTGAGAGATAGAGTGCTCAATGAGCTTCATGAGGGTCATCTGGGAGGGGTAAAAATGAAGAGCCTAGCCAGGGCGTTTGTGTGGTGGCCGGGAATCGATCAAGAAATCGAGGATATGACCAAGAGATGCACAGGATGCAAGAAGGTCCAAAACGCTCCACCACAGGCCCCGCTACATCCATGGGAGTGGCCCTCATCTCCATGGCAACAGGTACACATTGATTTTGCTTGTCCATTTATGGACTCAATGTTCCTAATTGCTGTGGACGCCCATTCGAAATGGCCAGAGGTCATCAAAATGTCCTCCACCACCACGGAGAAAACTATTGCAGTCGTATGGACCATCTTCACCAGGAATGGCTTGCCAGAACAGATTTGCTCCGACAATGGGCCACAGTTTGTGTCCGAGGATTTCCGGAGGTTTCTGAGGAATAATGGGGTGAAATATTACACATCTGCCCCATATCATCCAGCCACAAATGGATTGGCTGAGAGGTATGTTGAGACCTTTAAAAAGGCCATAAAGGCAATGTATAATGACGACATACCACTACAACACAAGGTGGATAATTTCTTGTTTGCTTACCGGAATGCGACACATGCAGTCACCAACCAAACTCCAGCCATAATGTTCTTCAACCGAAGGCTAAGATGTCGCCTGGATTTGCTCAAACCAAACATAAGAGAAGATGTTGAGGATAAGCAATTCCAGCACATAAATGAGAAGCCAACCAGGAGCTTCAAGATAGGGCAACCAGTACCGAACAGAAAAATGGCAGCCAGGAACGATATGCACACAGCAGGGACCACTAATGTACACAGTGGACGTTGGAGAGAGCATCGTGAGACGCCATGCTGACCAGATTCTAGAATCACAGGAACAAGCCAAACCCATACCATGAGCAGGTGCACCTGGTAATCAACCCGAAGTACAGACTGCGTCTACCTCAGAAGCAGTGGTATTGGAAGCTGACGAACCAACCAGTGACAATGAGCCAGAATCAACTCCGCCGCAAGAACAGGATACTTGAGAAAGGCGCTATCCAGTCAGGATCAGGAAGCCTCCTCAAAGACTGAACTTATAAATGATTATTTCAGTTGATGTATATAGTACAGAGAAAATTGTAATTGTAATTAGTTATTATTCAGTTGTTAAATGAATGTTATGTACTGTTTATCTAAAAGGAGAGGAATTGTTGTGTATGGACCTTTAAGAGAAGAACTGATTCTATACTGCAGTACCGGCAGTGACCACCCCTGTATGTAAAGCCATAGCAGGCTTCTGTACGTCAGTCTTAAGTTACCCTCTGTTCCAGCATTTCTGGCTGTGCAGCTGCCTCAGTCAGCAGGAGGAGAAGGAGCAGCCAAACCAGGAGAGTGGAAAGTGGTGGTCTCCTGACCAGGAAGAGGAGGATATCGATAGACCACCACCACCTCCACCTCCACCATCATCACAGCAACTGAGGTGGCTGGAGAGAGAGGACAGAGGAGGAGAAGGAGAAGGGAGGCCAGCAACAATACCAACCAGGGGAGAGGCCTTTCCATTACTGCCTCCCCAAATTGGTCTCCACTTCAGGAGAGGGAAAGAGGGGAGAGAAACAACCAACAACCACCAACTTTGGAAGGAGGGAAGAACAACATCATCTTTCAGGTGGGTGTTATTTGGTGCACTCTCCCAAAGACTTTGTATTTTAGGTGGGGGGAGAAAAGAAGAAACAAGGCCGGATCATCAAGGGGTGTCTGTGTGTGTGTGTGGCTCTTGTTAAAAACTAGGCCACACACACCACTAATAAGCACCCCTTCAATTGCCTGACCTGGGACAGCTGGAGCTGCCTAGGTGAAGTCCAATTACATCATTAAGACCTGGTGTGGGACTGAGCCTGGGGCATCTCCAGCCTTCCCAGGTGAAGACATCTTCTCCCCCTGCCAGAAGACCACCTTCAAAGACTTTAAATTCTCATCGGAGAGTGCACCCCTGCCAACACCCACCCACCCACCATCCTGAGTGGCAACCCTGCCCTTGCGGCCTCCCTCCTTCCCACCCCCATCTCTCTCTCTCTTTGTCTCTCTCTGCCTATTTCTCTGAGGCACCTCAATTACATCTCTTTTTATTAATTGCCTATTGAGCAGAGGGGAGAAGGCCCCTCTCCCAATTTCAATCAATAAGGGGAGAGGTGTGTCTTCATTTTAAACAGCTCCCTCTGCTCAATAGAGGACCAAAAAATACCTGAGGCCATTAACACCTTCCGGCCTGTGACTTGGGGTGAGTGTAGCCCTTATAAAAACACCCCATAATGGCGACTGCATCTTCGCCGGTGGCGGGGCCAGCCAGGACTTATGCGGGAGTGGCAGCCACAGCCACAGCTGCTCCCGCTGCTTCTGCTGCCCCGTCACCTTTTAAACTTATGACAAAAAAGCTTGGGGTGAAGAGCTACACTCACCCCACTATGACCATTGAGGCCTGCGTTAAAGCCATGGCTGGGGTTGTCGGCCCCTCAGCCATCGTCGCGGGCTCAAAAATGTACGGGAAGGCTGTGTTCTTCCTGGGGTCGGAGCGGGCGGTGTCCCTGGCCGTCGCCAAGGGGCTCACCGTGGGCGGGACCTTTCTGCCGGTGGATCCTCTCGAGGCCACCGCGCAGAGGATCGTCATCTCGAACGTCCCGCCCTATGTTCCTGGTGAGCTCCTCCTCCCCCATTTAAGCCAACTTGGGGAGGTGAGGTCGGGGATTATGCCCATCCCGCTCGGCTCCCGGGAAGCCAGCCTTCGCCACGTCTTCTCCTTCCGGCGCCAGCTGTTTATCCAGCTGGCGCGGGAGGAGGACACCGACGGGGTGTTCGTCGTCCACCACGAGGGGAGCACCTATCGCGTCTTCTGGACGTCGGACAGTGTGCGGTGCCACGCCTGCAAGGAGGTGGGGCACATCCAGAAAAACTGCCCTGCCTCCAAGGCCGCCGGATCATCTCGTGCGGCCGAGGCTAGCGCCGCCGCCACTCCTCCCCCCGGATCTGCCCGCACGTCGGGAACGTCTGATGCGCGGTCGACGTCGGGGGCCGATGCCACCAAGGCCTCCGGCAGGGGGAGGGAGCGCATCCAGCCGGAAAGAAGGCGCGGTGGAAAAATAAACACCTTAGGGCGGGACCCCCGTGGATGGCCAGCCCTTGCCCCTTGCGCCCCTTACACCCGCGCTCCTCGCGGAGTTAGTTGGGGCAGACGCGAGTGGGAGGGGCCTCGTGCCCGAGCCTGTGGCCGCAACCGCCGCAGCGGTAACGCCAATACCTGCGGCCGGGCTCGGGCCCGAGGAACCCGACACACCTGCCCCACTGGAGGGAGCAGAGGAGGAGGCCTCTGCAGACATGGAGGTCTCCCTTGCTCCCTCCATGCTAAAAAGAAGGCGCGATCCCCTGGAAGAGGAGGAGGACCGGGAGGAGGAAGGTCCCTCCGAGCAGGGGGAGTCGTTGCCCGCCGCGGGTACTGCCCCCCCCCGCCAGCTGTCGTCATCACCAGCGATCGGCAGGGGTCGCCTGTCCCTCGGGAGGCTGAGGCAGATGCGTCTGTCCGGCACGTGACTCCCGGGGATGGGAACGAGACCCTGCCCGTCGGGGGGGTCGCAGAACAACCCTCGGTTATTGACATTTTATCGGTGCCGTTACCCCTCACCGGGTCGGGCGGCCTGGGGTCTGGGTCTGGCGAGCTCGAGGAAAATGAGCTCGCCCAATGCGACCCGGACATCTCCCAGGGGCTGCTCGTCCCAGTGGAGGTTTTAATTGAAAATACCCCATCCGCTGGGTCGGAGGCTGGTGGCGGGGAGGAGGATGGCCCCCTGGCTGCGTCTCTGGTGCCGGACGTACTGGAGGAGCTGGGAATTGTTCTCTCCCCGGTTTCTCCGGTCGTTCTGGCATCTGAGGCGGGGGGGGACTCCGAACCGCCGCCGTCTTCTGGCCCGGCGCCCCTAGAGGAGCCCAGGGAGGAATCCTCTGCCGCCAATCCTGGGGGTGGGATCCGGGCGGAGGCGGGGCCGGCTGGTGCGGCCGAGCCGTTCGCTGCGCACTGCGCGACAGATGGGTCGGCCGCTGGTGATGACCCCCTGGAGGAGGATGGGGACTCGGTGATGGGCACGGAGGACGATTTGGACTCCACCATCCACAAGGAGCTGGATGACCTCGTGCCTCTTGCCGAGTCTCTCCTCATTCCCGTAAGGGAACTCCGGGACTTTATGGCCACGTGCCGGGGTCGGCAAAATAAGATCCGGCTGGCCCTCGACAGATGGTTGGAGTTGGTGCTGCTCATCGTGTCCGTCCACGCCGCCGTTAAAATCATGGGCGCAGACGAGGGCGTGGACCCGCTTGAGCTGCGTCAGCTCAGAACGTTTCTCACTGGGCTGCTGAGGAAGTGGCGGCTGACCAGCGGCTGCGCTCCCTCCCCCCGTTAGGTGTAGGTAGAGGTTGCACTATGCTTCTGACATGAAGATAACCATAGCCAGCCTCAACATCAACGGCAGCAGGGAGGCGCGCCGCAGATTCAACAACTTCTCGGTCCTTCGGGATGGGAAGTATGCGGTGTGTTTCCTGCAAGAAACCCACACCGTTCCGGGAGATGAAGCCACATGGCTCCTGTAGTGGCAAGGAGGGGGTCAGCATGAGTCACCTCTCCAACAATTCTAGCGGTGTGGCTATCTTGCTGGCCCCGCATTTTCAGCCGGAGATCTTGGGGGCCAAGGAGCACGTGCCGGGCCGTTTGCTCCAGGTCACTGTTCGCCTGGGGGGCGTGCCGCTCCATCTAGTGAATGTGTACACCCCTCAGACCGGTGCGCAGCAAGTGCGCTTCTTCGAAGAAGTGTCCGCTCTTTTGGGCTCCGTCGACGTGGGCGAGTGCGTTATCCTCGGGGAGATTTTAACTGCACCCTCGAGGCGAGGGACCGTTCGGGTCCCCCGCGAAGCCCGGCGGTGATGGAGAAGTTGAGGGACCTGGTCGGGTCCTTCGACTTGGTGGACGTCTGGCGAAATCTCCACCCCGACTCCAGTGCCTTCACTAGCGTGAGGTCTGGGGGAGGAAGGTCCAGAATCGACCGCCTCTACATTTCCCGGGCGTACGTCTCCTGCGTTCCGGCGGCTTCCATATGGCCGGTGCCGTGTACGGACCACCACCTGGTGTGGGCGGAGCTCACTCCGCTGCGCGCGTGGGGGGGGGTCCGCGTACTGGCATTTTAACAACCTGCTGCTGGAGGACGCGCGGTTCCGGGATTCGTTTCTTCGGTTCTGGGCCGACTGGAGAAGGAAGCGGGGGTGCTTCCCCTCCTTGAGGCTATGGTGGGACGTGGGCAAGGCTCACATCCGTCTCTTCTGTCAGGAGTATGCGAAGGTGTCGACCAAGAGGCGGGAGGCCCGGGTCGGGCGGTTGGAGAAGGAGGTGCTCGACCTGGAGTCCCGTCTTGGTCAGGTCGTCGAGGACCCGGCCCTGCGGAAGGTGTACGAAGAGAAGAAGGGCGTGCTGAAGGACCTGCAGCTCGTCGGGTCCTGAGGCGCGTACGTGAGGTCGCGGATCCAGCTCCTGTGGGACCTGGACCGCGGCTCCCCCTTCTTCTACTCGCTGGAAAAACGACGGGGGGTCCGTAAGCAGCTCTTGGGGCTGCTGGCCGATGACGGATCACTGGTCTCGGATCCGGAGGGAATCAGCGCGGAGACCCGCGCCTATTACGGGGCTCTGTTCTCTCCAGATCTGTCCAGCGAGGATGCGTGCAGAGTTTTGTGGGAGGACCTGCCGAAGGTCAGCCCGGAGGGCGCCGAAAAATTGGACGCTCCGCTAAGCCTGGCGGAGCTGACCGGCGCCCTCCGCCAGCTCTCTAAGGGAAAGTCCCCAGGGTTGGACGGGCTGACCGTGGAGTTCCACAGGGCGTTCTGGGACGTCTTCGGGGGCGACTATGCGCGGGTCCTAGGGGAAAGTTTGGCGACCGGGGAGATGCCACTCTCTTGGCGCAGGGCGGTCATTGTCCTGCTGCCTAAGAAGGGCGATCTCCGCCTCCTTAAGAACTGGCGCCCGGTCTCCCTCCTCAGCACGGACTATAAAATCTTTGCCAGGGCCATGTCTGCTCGCCTTGGCACCGTGCTGGCCCACATGATCCACCCCGACCAGTCCTACACGGTCCCGGGCCGGACCATCCACGATAACATCCATCTGGTCCGGGACCTGGTCCACCACTCCCAGAGGGCTGGTCTGTCGGTCGCCTTCCTTTCCCTGGATCAGGAGAAGGCGTTCGACAGGGTGGATCAGGAGTATCTCTTCGGGACTCTGCGCGCATTCGGGTTCGGGACGCATTTCGTCGCCCGGATCCGACTTCTGTACGCCGCCGCGGAGTGTCTGATTAAAGTTAACGGGTCCTTGACGGCGCCCCTTCGCTTCGGGAGGGGGGTGCGTCAGGGATGCCCCATGCCCGGTCAGTTATACGCCGTTTGTGTGGAGCCTTTCCTGCGCCTCTTGCGGAAGAGGTTGACAGGACTGGCTCTGCAAGGGCCAGGCGTGGAGGTGGTCCTCTCGGCTTACGCCGATGACGTGCTCCTCACGGTCACGGATCCCGCTGACTTGCGGAGGATGCGGGAATGCCAGAAGATTTACTCGGACGCATCCTCCGCCAAGATCGGCATCGGCAGCGGGTGGAGGCGGAGCTGAGCGGTAGAGCGACTACAAGAGGCCCCAGAGGCTCAGGTAGGCCCCAGTGTGGCATCAGCAGTGGGTGGAGGCGGAGCTGAGCGGCAGAGCGACTACAAGAGGCCCCAGAGGCTCAGGTAGGACCCAGTGCGGCATCGGCAGCGGGTGGAGGCGGAGCTGAGCGGCAGAGCGACTACAAGAGGCCCCAGAGGCTCAGGTAGGCCCCAGTGCGGCATCGGCAGCGGGTGGAGGCGGAGCTGAGCGGCAGAGCGACTACAAGAGGCCCCAGAGGCTCAGGTAGGCCCCAGTGCGGCATCGGCAGCGGGTGGAAGCGGAGCTGAGCGGCAGAGCGACTACAAGAGGCCCCAGAGGCTCAGGTAGGCCCCAGTGCGGCATCGGCAGCGGGTGGAGGCGGAGCTGAGCGGCAGAGCGACTACAAGAGGCCCCAGAGGCTCAGGTAGGCCCCAGTGCGGCATCGGCAGCGGGTGGAGGCGGAGCTGAGCGGCAGAGCGACTACAAGAGGCCCCAGAGGCTCAGGTAGGCCCCAGTGCGGCATCGGCAGCGGGTGGAGGCGGAGCTGAGCGGCAGAGCGACTACAAGAGGCCCCAGAGGCTCAGGTAGGCCCCAGTGCGGCATCGGCAGCGGGTGGAGGCGGAGCTGAGCGGCAGAGCGACTACAAGAGGCCCCAGAGGCTCAGGTAGGCCCCAGTGCGGCATCGGCAGCGGGTGGAGGCGGAGCTGAGCGGCAGAGCGACTACAAGAGGCCCCAGAGGCTCAGGTAGGCCCCAGTGCGGCATCGGCAGCGGGTGGAGGCGGAGCTGAGCGGCAGAGCGACTACAAGAGGCCCCAGAGGCTCAGGTAGGCCCCAGTGCGGCATCGGCAGCGGGTGGAGGCGGAGCTGTGCGGCAGAGCGACTACAAGAGCCCCAGAGGCTCAGGTAGGCCCCAGTGCGGCATCGGCAGCGGGTGGAGGCGGAGCTGAGCGGCAGAGCGACTACAAGAGGCCCCAGAGGCTCAGGTAGGCCTCACCAATCTCCAATCTCAGGGAAGGAGAGAGGTAAAAAGTATTCAAGGTGTGACGTCACCACAAAGCGGGTAAGTGATTGGTTGGTAATTATTTCTCCCTTTTTAAGCTTAAATCTCCTTGGTTTATAGTTTCTAAGGTGTGATATTCACCATCTAGAATCGAGGCAGAGGGTATTTAAGAATAATATTAATAAATTTAATTAATTACATAGAATGGGAGATCAGGCGATGTGTTGCTGCTGCAATATGTGGGAGCTGGTGGACACCATTGATGCTCATGGTGATCACATTTGCAGTAAGTGTTGGCTGCTCGAGGAATTCCGGCTCCGTGTTGAAGAGCTGGAGTCCGAGCTTCAAACACTGAGACACATCAGGGAGGGGGAGAGTTACCTGGACTCTGTGTATCAGGAGGTAGTCACACCAATTAGATTAATTAATTCAGATGTAGTCCGTGGCCAGGGTCAGGATGGTGTGACTAGAAGTGAGGCAGGTACAGGGATCCAGGAGGTAGTGTTGGAGGAGCCGCAGCCCTTGCACTTGTCCAACAGGTTCGAGGCTCTTACTCCCTGTGAGGATGGGAACAGGGACTGCGGGGAGGATGAGCAACCTGGCCACAGCACCGTGGAGCGGGGGGCCATTCAAGTGGGGGGAGTTAAAAGAAATGTTGTAGTGGTAGGGGATAGTATCGTTAGGGGGATAGATAGAGTTCTCTGCAGCCGAGAGCGAGAGTCCCGAAGGCTGTGTTGTCTGCCCCGTGCCAGGGTTAAGGACATCTCCTCTGGACTGGAGAGAAACTTGGAGTGGGAGGGGGAGGATCCAGTTGTCGTGGTCCATGTTGGTACCAATGACATAGATAGGACAAGGAAGGAGGTTCTGCTGAGGGAGTTTGAGCAGCTAGGGGCCAAATTAAAAAGCAGAACCACAAGGGTAATAATCTCTGGATTATTACCTGAGCCACGAGCGAATTTGGCTAGGACAAATAAAATTAGAGAGTTAAATGCGTGGCTCAAAGACTGGTGTGGGAGAAATGGGTTTTGCTTCCTGGGACACTGGCACCAGTACTGGGGCAGGAGGGAGCTGTTCCGTTGGGACGGGCTTCACTTGGCCAGTGCTGGGACTAGAGTCCTGGCGGGTCATATAACTAGGGCTGTAGAGAGGGCTTTAAACTAACTAGTGCGAGGGAGGTTCCCAGAGAGCAAATAATACAAATGACAACAGAGAAGGTCATAGACTTAGGTAGCAGTGGGGAAATTAAAAACCAGAGCATGTCAGGAAGGGGCAGAAGTTATGGAGTAAAAGGTAAAGTAATAAAAAGGGCAAAAGCAGGAACTAAGTGTCACAAAACATCTTTGAAAGCTCTCTATCTGAATGCACGTAGCATTCGTAACAAAATAGATGAGTTAATGGCACAAATAACTACATATGGGTATGATCTTGTGGCCATTACAGAAACATGGCTGCAGGGTGACAATGCCTGGGAATTAAACATACCAGGTTATTTAACGATCAGGAAGGACAGGCAGGAAGGAAGGGGAGGTGGGGTGGCTATGTTAATAAAGGAAGGAATCACTGTAATACAGAGAAATGATATTGGGTCAAAAGATCAGGACAATGAAACAGTTTGGGTGGAGGTAAGGAATAATAAGGGGAAAAAAACACTAGTGGGCGTAGTCTATAGGCCTCCGAACTGTGGCAACTCTGTTGGACGGAGTATCAATCAGGAAATAGTTGAGGCTTGTAATAAGGGAACATCTATAATTATGGGGGATTTTAACTATCATATTAATTGGACAAATCAAATTGGGCAGGGCTGCCTTGAGGATGAGTTCATTGAGTGTATTAGGGATGGGTTTCTTGAGCAGTATGTAACTGAACCGACCAGGGGGCAGGCAACCTTAGATCTGGTCCTGTGTAACGAGACAGGATTAATTAAAAATGTTCTAGTAAAGGTTCCCCTTGGAATGAGTGACCATAACATGGTTGAATTCCATATTCAATTAGAGGGTGAGAAGGTTGGATCTCAAACAAGCATGCTAAGCTTGAATAAAGGAGACTATGAAGGTATGAGAGCGGAATTGAGTAGAGTGGATTGGGAAAATAGATTAAAGGGTAAGACGATACATGATCAGTGGTGTACATTTAAGGAGTTATTTTACAACTTCCAAAAAATATATATTCCACTGAGAAGAAAAGGGTGTAAAAGAAAAGACAGCCATCCGAGGCTAAGTAAAGAAATTAAGGATAGTATTCGACTAAAAACAAGGGCATATAAGGTAGCCAAATCTAGTGGGAGGATAGAGGATTGGGAAAACTTTAAAAGACAGCAAAAAATAACAAAAAGATTGATTAAGAAAGGGAAGATAGATTATGAAAGTAAATTAGCAAAAAATATAAAAACAGATAGTAAGAGTTTTTATAGTTATATAAAAAGAAAAAGGGTGGCTAAAGTAAATGTTGGTCCCTTAGAGGATGAGACCGGGAAATTAATGGTGGGAAATATGGAGATGGCAAAAACAGTGAATGAATATTTTACATCAGTCTTTACAGTAGAAGACACTAAGAATATCCCAACACTGGACAAACAGGGGGCTAAAGGGGGGGAGGAGCTAAACACGATCAAAATCACTAAAGAATTGGTACTCGGTAAAATAATGGGACTCAAGGCGGATAAATCACCTGGACCTGATGGCTTACATCCTAGGGTCTTGAGGGAAGTGGCGGTAGGGATTGTGGATGCATTGGTAATAATTTTCCAAAACTCCCTGGACTCGGCAATGGTCCCGGCAGACTGGAAAACTGCTAATGTAACACCCTTATTTAAAAAGGGCAGTAGACAGAAGGCTGGAAACTATAGACCGGTTAGCCTAACATCTGTGGTAGGTAAAATTTTGGAGTCCATTATTAAGGAGACAGTAACAGGACATTTGGGTAATCATAATTTAATAGGACAAAGTCAGCATGGTTTTATGAAGGGGAAGTCATGTTTGACAAATTTGCTGGAGTTCTTTGAGGAAGTAACATATAGAGTGGATAAAGGGGAACCAGTGGACGTAGTGTATTTAGACTTCCAAAAGGCATTTGACAAGGTGCCACACAAAAGATTATTGCTTAAGATAAAAAATCACGGGATTGGGGGTAATATTCTGGCATGGATAGAGGATTGGCTATCTAACAGAAGGCAGAGAGTTGGGATAAATGGTTCATTCTCAGACTGGCAATCAGTAACTAGTGGTGTTCCGCAGGGGTCAGTGCTGTATCCCCAACTCTTTACAATCTACATTAACGATTTGGAGGAGGGGACCGAGTGTAACATATCAAAGTTTGCAGATGATACTAAGATGGGAGGGAAAGTAGTGAGTGAGGAGGACATAAAAAACCTTCAAGGGGACATAGGCAGGCTAAGTAAGTGGGCAGAGATTTGGCAGATGGAATACAATACTGGAAAGTGTGAGGTTATGCACTTTGGCAGGAAAAATCGTAGAGCAAGTTATTATCTTAATGGCAAGAAACTGGAAAGTACTGAAGTACAAAGGGATCTGGGGGTCCTGGTGCACGAAACTCAAAAGGATAGTATGCAGGTGCAGCAAGTGATTAAGAAGGCCAATGGAATGTTGGCTTTCATTGCTAGGGGGATAGAATATAAAAATAGGGAGGTATTGCTTCAGTTGTACAAGGTATTGGTGAGACCGCACCTGGAATACTGCGTACAGTTTTGGTGTCCATACTTAAGAAAGGACATACTTGCTCTCGAGTCAGCACAAAGAAGGTTCACTCGATTAATCCCGGGGATGAGGGGATGGACATATGAGGAGAGGTTGAGTAGATTGGGACTCTACTCATTGGAGTTCAGAAGAATGAGAGGCGATCTTATTGAAACATATAAGATTGTGAAGGGGTTGGATTGGGTGGATGCAGGGAAGATGTTCCCGATGATGGGTGAAACTAGAACTAGGGGGCATAGTCTTAGAATAAGGGGCTGCTCTTTCAAAACTGAGATGAGGAGGAACTACTTCACTCAGAGGGTGGTAGGTCCATGGAATATGCTGCCCCAAAAAGCTGTAGAAGCTACATCATTACATAAATTTAAAACAGAAATAGACAGTTTCCTAGAAGTAAAGGGAATTAAGGGTTACGGGGAGCGGGCAGGAATTTGGACATGAGTCTAGGTTCAGATCGGTCATGGCCCTGTGGGTAGCGGAGCGGGCCCAGGGGCCGTGTAGCCTGATCCTGCTCCTATTTCGTGTGTCTAATTCTGTTAGATTCAGGAGATGGTTCTGTGATAGTAGATTGGCGGTTAGGATCAGATCAGCCATGATCTTACTGAATGGCGGAGCAGGCTCGAGGGGCCGATTGGCCTACTCCTGCTCCTATTTCTTATGTTCTTATGTTCTTATATTCTCTTATGTTCTATCAACTGGGAGAAATGTTCTGGACTCCTGGTGGGTCAGTGGCGGGTGGACTCCCTGCCGGAGGAGTTCAGGCCTTTCGCCTGGAGCACCACGCACCTCCTCTATTTGGGAGTCTACCTTAGCCCTGCCGAGGATGCCTGGCCGGCGAACTGGCAAGAGCTGGAGGCCAAAGTCACCGCTCGCCTAGGACGCTGGACAGGACTGTTCCGAGTGTTGTCCTACAGGGGTCGAACGCTGGTCATAAACCAGCTGGTGGCCGCCATGTTGTGGTACCGGTTGGTCACTTTGATTCCTCCCCCTGCGTTTGTCGCCAAGATGCAGAAGAAGCTCATCGACTTCTTCTGGGACAAAAGGAAGCACTGGGTCTCTGCCGCAGTTCTGTGTCTCCCGCTTAGGGAGGGCGGTCAGGCGCTGGTGTGCCTTCGCACCCAGGCTGCGACTTTCCGTCTTCAGACGCTGCAGAGATACCTGTACGTCGAGAATCCTCCGAGATGGTGTGCGCTGGCGACGTTTTTCTTCCGCCAGCTACACGGCCTCAATTACGACACGCAGCTCCTGTTCGCGAAAGTGGGCGGCAGGCGTGCCGGCCTGCGGGAGCTGCCTGTCTTCTACCAGGAACTGCTATGGCTTTGGAACTACGTCGCTTCCAGGCGGAGCTCTCCCCCGTCAGGAGCGGCGGCTCTCCTTCGGGAGCCGCTGCTCAGGAATCCGCACCTCCACGAACGCGGGTTCGGGCGGCTGGCGGAGGGCAGGGCTGTGCCTGGCAAGGTGACCAGAGTCGGGGACCTGCTCGATGGCGGAGGAGCGGGCTGGATGGCGCCGGAGGAGTTGGCGCGGCGCCTGTCCTGGGCCAACGTCCGGCTCGCAGTCGAAGCCATCGAATCGGTAAAAGCGGCACTGGGCCCCGACTCCACTAGGTGTATCGAGGCGGCTCAAGCACGTGGGGCGATCCCATCCGAGCTTACCCCCGTTCGGACGGAATTCCTCATCGGCGCCTGGCCCCGAAACTCCCCTCAGGAACCGGCGCCTCACAACTTGAGCCGTCTCGAGGAAATACCCTCCGTGCCTTTTCATTCCGCGCGGAGGGGCTTCCTGTACGGGCTGCTCCTGCACACTCTCCACTTTGCCATCTTCGTCTACCGTCCGGACACGCCTTGGCGTGGCGTCTTGCCGACTGGCGGTGGCGGAGGTCCCCAATGGAGGGCTCTCTTCACGGGAGTCCTCCCTTGTTCCATCGGGGACTTGGCCTGGAGGGTGTTGCACGGAGCGGTCCCGTGCAATAAGGTTTTAAGTAGGTTCACGGACTCCCAGGCCGCCTGCATTTTTTGCGGCCTGGAGGAGTCCGTGTTTCACGTTTATATGGAGTGTGAGAGGTTGCAGCCCCTCTTTCACTACTTGAAGGGGCTGCTCCTCGATTTTTGGTTGCACTTCAGTCCCACGCTCTTGATCTACGGTCACCCGGTGCGGAGGGGAGCGGACAGGTTGGAGGACCTCCTTGTGGGCTTGCTCCTGGGCCTGGCTAAAAGAGCCATCAATTGGTCCAGGCAGCGGGCGGTCGAGGGGGTCGTCCAGCCGGATTGCCTGCCTCTCTTCTGCGGCCATGCTCGTGCCCGGGTGGCCCTGGAGATGGAGCACGCGGTGTCCGCCGGCGTGCTTGAGTATTTCCGCGACCGGTGGGCGCCGCGGGGACTGGAGTGCATTATCAACCCGGAAAACCAAATTTTAATTTGATTTGTTAAGTTTTAGTTGAACTTTTGTTTATTTACAGTCCAATTGTTTTTTTTTTTGGGTCCAAACAAAAAGAGTACCCTCTGTTCAGTAAATACCTGTTATTATTGTTCTCCTGCAGTCCGTGTATTATTTATACTCGGACACTACACTGCCCTTTGACTTCCCTCCTTTCTCGCCTCCACTTAGCACCCTTCTTCTTTTTCTTCTTAGGCAGTCCCTCGGAACCGAGGGTGACTTGCTTCCACATTAAAAATGAGTTCTCAGGTGACTGACGTGCCCAATGCGGGACCTACAGTCTCTGTCACAGGTGGGGCAGACGGTGGTTGAAGGGGCGGGTGGGTGGGGTGCTTGGGTTGACGTGCGCTCCTTGCCTGCTTGTGCTTGGCTTCCGCTTGCTCCAGGCGAAGAGACTCGAGCTGCTTCTCCTCCACTTTGTGCGGTCTTGGGCCAGGGATTCCCAGGTGTCAGTGGGGATGTTGCACTTTTTCAAGGAGGCTTTGAGCGTGCCCTTGAAGTGGTTCCTCTACCCACCTGGGGCTCTCTTGCCATATCGGAGCTCCGAGTAGAGCGCTTGTTTTGGGAGTCTCGTATCGGGCATGTGGACGATGTGACCCGTCCATTGGAGCTGATTAAGCTTGGTCAAAGCTTCGATGCTGGGGATGTTGGCCTGAGCGAGAACACTGACGTTGGTGCGCCTATCCTGCCAATGGATTTGCAGGATCTTGTGGAGGCAGCGTTGGTGGTACCTCTCCAGTGCTTTGAGGTGCCTGCTGTACATGGTCCATGTCTCTGAGGCATACAGGAGGGCAGGTATCACTACTGCTCTGCACAATAGCTGAGAGTCGAAACTCTAACACACGAGGAAATTCCTGATGTGAAACCTCATCCAGCCAGTCTTCAGCTGAGCATATTTACACACCCACATCCTATGCCACCAGGTCACCACACTTACAGTATGCTTTCAGTGCCTGGAAATTATAACTATATTGGGCATCAGCAAATATTTTGACATGAAAGTATATTGACAGTTTATTATGGTGTTGTGGTTTTGGTTCTTTTACATCATTTTCTTGTTTGACAACCTTGTGTGAGAGTTTTTTTGAGTGGAATGCGTTCCTTATAATCTGAAATCTGCATTTTTTTTGCTTTCTACCCCTGCTGAGTGTGTTGGAGCGGGGATTAGTAAGTATCCCAGTAGTCAATTACATGTTGGAACTCAAAGGCTTCCCACTGTCTAAGTGAAAATGTTTACAAAGTAGAGATCACTAATCAAATGTCTTCACAAAGTTAGATCAGAGATATAAAATACAGCGAGTTAGACGAATAACAGTGTAAAAAAACTGATTTTGATTTATAACATCCAGTTTGTTAGAGCTCTCGGCAGCGGTTAGAACAGTTTTTTTGCAATAAAACAAAAACCTGAGAACTGATGCGGTGAATTCCAGCTTTCTTGTGCATCTTTGTAGAAACATAGAGAAATAGGAGCAGGAGTAGGCCATTCGGCCCTTCGAGCCTGCTCCGCCATTCAATACGATCATGGCTGATCCTCTATCTCAATACCATATTCCTGCTCTCTCCCCATACCCATTGATGCCTTTTGTGTCTAGAAATCTATCTATCTCCTTCTTAGATATATTCAGTGACTTGGCCTCAACAACTTTCTGTGGTAGAGAATTCCACAGGTTCACCACCCTCTGAGTGAAGAACTTTCTCCTCATCTCAGTCCTAAATGTCCTACCCCATATCCTGAGACTGGGACCCCTCGTTCTAGAGCCCTCAGCCAGGGTAAACATCCTCCCTGCATCCAGTCTGTCTAGCCCTGTCAGAATTTTATACGTTTCCACGAGATCCCCTCTCATTCTTCTAAACTCTAGTTAATACAGGCCTAGTCGACCCGATCTCTCCTCATACGACAGTCCTGCCATCCCAGGAATCAGTCTGGTGAACCTTTGCTGCACAACCTCTATGGCAAGTTTTTCCTTTCTTAGGTAAGGAGACCAAAACTGCACACAGTACTCCAGGTGCGGTCTCACCAAGGCCCTGTACATCCTTGCTCCTGTCCTCAAATCCTCTTGTAATACTGCATTGTTCAAAATCCAGAAGAATCTGTAAATAGACCCTGCTTTTCTCTGTAGAAGGAAAACAACGGAATAACATCATGCAGATTTAGCACAGTCCACGGCCACTTCTGCATGTACCTGCTTTAAAAAAACAAGCACAACAAAAATATAGTCTGATGTGACACAATGTTAAATTTCATAAGGGAGTTCCTGAATCTGAACTGAATGACAAAAGATAGTGAAAAGACTATGGGCTAGATTTTCAGTATAGACAGTTTTGGGGCGCTAACCTTAGCGCCCGCCCGAAGTTAGCGCCCGCCCCAAAGTAGCGCCCCGTTGCCGGAAATTCAGTGGCTTCGCCCTAAGAGAGTGGTGGAGCGCTAAAAGAGGCGTTGCACTCCTACCTTTAGGCGCTAAGCCGGCGGTCCAGAGGGATAGCGCCCAGGCGGGGCGCAGCACGGGTGCGGTCATTTTTGCACTGACAGCAGACCCCGTGGTGCCGACCAGCTCTTAAAGGGGGAAGGGACGAATTGGTCTGCTGCCACGCCCTGCACACTGCAGCCTTGCAAAGAGGCCTCAACACTGCTGCTCAGCCCCAGGGAGTCATGGCAACGCCAGAGAAGGCCCGTCAGCGTGCCCTGCGCTTCTCAGAGGGTGATCTGGACATAATGGTCACAGCTCTGGAGGTGAGGCGCAAGATCTTGGCCTAGATTTTCAGTATAGACAGTTTTGGGGCGCTAACCTTAGCGCCCGCCCGAAGTTAGCGCCCGCCCCAAAGTAGCGCCCCGTTGCCGGAAATTCAGTGGCTTCGCCCTAAGAGGTTGGTGGAGCGCTAAAAGAGGCGTTCCACTACTATCTTTAGGCGCTAAGCCGGCGGTGCAGAGCGCAACACCCGAGCTCGGGCGCAGCGCACGGCAGACACTCTGGTGCCAGTGAGCTCTTAAAGGGGAAGGGTGCATGTGTTTTTTTCAAAGGCAGAGTCTGGGGGGGGAAAACAGGAGGAGGAGGAGGAGGAGGAGGAGGAGGAGCAGGTGGTGGTGGTGGCCGGAAACATAAGTACACCGTTCGCAACAACACACTGGATCCTTCCACACAACACATGCAGACTGCCTTTTATAGTGCAGGAGGGGTGCCCTTTAATTTGCGCTCCCCAGGGTGTGTTGCGTTCCATTTTACAAACGCTCTGGACGCCAGCCGCACAATGGGGCGGTCCGACTGAAGTTTGGATTCGGGGCGGCCAAAGGGCGTTGCACGAGGATGTGACGTCATTTTCTGCGCGCGCATCTGGGCGGCCGCTAAACTTTGCGCCGGCGCTAACGGGCAACTTAATTTGGGGCGGGGCGCAAACTGCGCTGCGCCCGGGCGCTACACGCATAGCGCCCGAAAATCACTTCTCTTAAGGCGCTAACTGCTGGCGCAAGCAACTGAAAATCTAGCCCCTTGTTTCCAGAGAGTGGGAGGAATCCAACCCACCATGACTACACCAAAGCCTGGAAGCAGATCGCCCAGAGGGTGACGTTCACCGGCGAGGCCCCCAGGACCCACAAACAATGCCGTAAGAAATACAACGATCTGACCAGGATTGTGAAGGTGAGTAGCCTTTCCAGTCTCCTCCTCATTCTTGCATGTACACCTGACATGATGGGCAAAGGGACCTGAAAGTCCTATTGGCCAGCCCTCAGCCAGCAGCATTGGGACAGTCATGAGCATCAAATGGCCATTCGGCACTCTACACTTTGGCCAAGCTATTCCACCATGGGAGGCAGTGCACAGTACATCAGGGCTTCACTCTGTCCAAGCTATTCCACCATGGGAGGCAGTGCACACTACATCAGGGCTACACTTTGGCCAAGCTATTCCACCATGGGAGGCAGTGCACACTACATCAGGGCTTCACTCTGTCCAAGCTATTCCACCATGGGAGGCAGTGCACACTACATCAGGGCTTCACTGCGCACTTACAGCCCGTCCTTTCTCTTGCAGGCTAAAGTAGCGTTTAATCGCCAGGCCCGTGCCAGGGGTGGCCGCGCCAAGCTGCAGAAGCTCACTCGGCTGGAGGAGCGCGTGTGTGTGCTCATGGGAGCCCGTGTGATTGTCCCCACAGCGTGCGGTGTATCCGACCCTCCACTGCCCGGCAATGGTAAGGACCTCGCCTTTTGGCCCTCTCGCGTCGCACTGGCCCATCCGAGCTACCTCCTTTGCCACTGTCCCACCAATGCGCTGAATCCCACCAGTCCTAACTCCCTCGCTGACGCCGTCTCCTCACTCTGAAGCTACTCTTGTGCATTCCTGCTTTCAGCTGGTGACGACCAGGACCCTGAAGCTGCCAGTGACAGCACCTCCGACCAGGAGGAGGAGGAGGAGCAAGCCGGACCTTCGGGGGAACAGTCACGTCCCGCAGGAGAGGAGGAAATGCTTGACACCTCCTCACTGGACGAGTGCCTGGAGGAACTGTCGCAGGGCAATGCAGCTTCTGGGACCAGTGGCGTCCAGCCACCCAGCAGCCGTGCGCGTGGCCCGCGGCCTTCCCCCCAAAGGGGGGAAGGATCAGAGGGGAGTGCTGCTGCTCGGCACACTCGCCGTCACCAACGCGGCAAGGGTCCCCTAGTTCAGCCCCCTCCTCCCCAGCGGGAGAGTCGCGACTCCAGTCCGGACACCTTCACTTCGGAGGAGGTGCGGAAGCTGGATA
Organism: Somniosus microcephalus; assembly: GCF_052327205.1. Lineage (NCBI taxonomy): Eukaryota > Metazoa > Chordata > Chondrichthyes > Squaliformes > Somniosidae > Somniosus > Somniosus microcephalus. The sequence continues at coordinate 63,607,644 of NC_140997.1, read as the reverse complement.
AGATGGCCGACGACTCGGACCGGCGCCACACGGAGCTCATGAGCGTGGTGGGGCGCATGCCTGAGGCCATCGAGTCGCTGGCGACCAGTGTGCGCGAGTTCGGGGCAGCAACTGCCGCGACTGGCCGCATGCTGACTGATGCCGTCAAGACCCTGGCAGATGTGATGCGCGCGCACACCAGGACCACAGGGCCACTCACTGCTGCCACACGCGCTGTCTCAGGCAGGCATCGCCAGGGCAGGCGCCGCGCTGGACCATCCCAGCAAGCCGCCCGTCGGCTGATTGCTGCGGATCCTGCAGTGCGGGCCCGGCCGAGTGCCACCGCGCCACAGCACCAGCCAGCGCATCCCAGACGCCAGCTGGCCCACATTGCGCCATCCGTCGCCGCCATTCCCCCTCTGGGGCGTCAACGGCAAGCGGCTGCAGCTGATGGTGGCCAGGCTCAGGTGCGCCACTCAGCAGACGGCCCCTCGAGGCCCAAACGCCGTGTAGGCCGCCCCCCAGCGGCATCTGGCGGAAGGGCATCTGAGCCTCAGGCGCCTTCCCCCAGCCTCGCAGCAGCCACTGGGCAGAGCTTGCGAAGGAGCAGCAGGCAGGGCAGGGGAGGCAAAATGCTGGCCAAGGTCTCGCCCTCGCGGGCCACTCAGTAGAGGGTGTGGGCAGCTTTCCTTTAATATGGCGGTGGCCATCTTTATTTTGCCCATGGTTGTGCTTTTGGAGGGCTTATTTTTTGCGTTAGGCCGACGTTGAGGCCCGGTTTCAATAAAGCTGGAGTGGCTCCTCCCCAGTTTGTGCGAGTGAGTCGTTTGTTGGGCTTTTTGTGGGGCCCGTTTATTGTTTTTGGGGATTCATGTGGGAAGGGCTTTTCATTTTTGTGCAATAAAAAATTATCTTTATTCATGCAGTCTCCATGTTTGTTCTTCTTAGTGTTTGTTGGCTTCGCCGGCTGAGGGCTTGCGGAGCGGCTGCATTCATCTTCCCTCATGGCCCCTGGCCATTCCCTGACAGGGGGCTTAGAAGTACCGTGTAATAAGGTGGCGTCGTGCGGCCCTTGGCCCTGGTCGCTCCCTCCTGGGAACGTACTCCTGCTCCTCCTCCTCCTCCTCATGCTCCTCCTGCTCCTCCTCCTGAGGTGCTGGTCCAACGTCAGGTGGCAGTGCCTGAGTCCTGCGGATAGCCAGGTTGTGTAGCATGCAGCAAACCACCACAAATTGGGAGACCCGGTCCGGCGAATACTGGAGAGCTCCTCCGGAGCGATCAAGGCAGCGGAACCGCTGCTTGAGGACCCCAATAGTTAGCTCGATGATGTTGCGGGTGGTTTGATGGCTCTCGTTGTCGGCCTCTTCAGCAGCGGTCCTGGGCGCGCGGAGCGGGGTCATGAGCCAGGTGCACAAAGGATAGCCTTTGTCCCCGATGAGCCAGCCTCTTGGGGAAGGCTGTGCCTGGAACATGTCATGCACAGTACTCTGCCGCAGGATAAAGGCATCGTGGCTGCTGCCTGGGAAGCTGGCATTGACTGCCATGATGCGCTGCTTGTGGTCACAGACCAGCTGCACATTCAGAGAATGGTAGCCCTTCCTGTTGCGATACTGCTCGCCATGCTCCAGAGGGGCCCGCAAAGCCACACGCGTACAGTCAATGGCGCCCTGCACCAAGGGGAATTCCCCGAGTCTGGCAAATCCCAATGCGCGCTGATGCTGGCTCTCGAGGGCCATGGGGAAGGAGATGAATTGGCTTCTCCTTCTGAACAGTGCTTCGGTCACGTGGCGGATGCAGCGATGCGCGCCATACTGGGAGATGTTTGCTATGTCCCCAGCAGCGTATTGGAAGGAGCCGGTGGCATAGAAGTTCAATGCCACCGTCACCTTCACTTCCACCGACAGAGACGTCCTGCACCTGAGCTTTGGCTGCAGATCTCGGCGAAGCAGGTGGCAGATCTCTGCAATCACCTCCTTTCGGAATCGCAGCCTTTTAACACATCGCGCGGCACTCATGTTTAGGTAGGAGCGCTGCTGGCGGTATAGCCTGACTGGGTAAGGCCTACTTGGCCGACGCCTGTAGCCCCCTCTGCCTCTAGCCAGGGCTGCCCCTCTCACAATGCGTCTGCGAGCCCTACGGATATGGCGCTGCAGCTGCGCGTTGGCACCCCATGCAGCCCCCATCAAATCCTGGCAAACAGTCTAATTTCCAAATGGCCACTTGCAGCGCTATTGCCTGAGTCCAAAAATACCTGGCTCTTGCTGCTTGAAACCAGTTAGCTATCCTCCTTGTTGTGTCTCCAGAAATGCGTTGCACAAGACTGTTTTCCGGAAAAAGGATGGCCTTTATACTGGAGAGGACGTTCCCTTTAATTAGCACCCCCCGGGGCCCGCGCTGGTTGTGTTGCGTTCCTTTTTCCAAACGCTCCGGCCGCCCGCCGCACAATGGGGCGGTCCAACTGAAGTTTGCAATCGGGGCGGCCAAAGGGCGTTGCACGAGGATGTGACGTCATTTTCTGCGCGCGCATCCGGGCGGGCGCTAAACTTTGCGCCGGCGCTAACGGCCAACTTAATTTGGGGCGGGGCGCAAACTGCGCTGCGCCCGGGCGCTACACGCATAGCGCCCGGAAATCACTTCTCTTAAGGCGCTAACTGCTGGCGCAAGCTACTGAAAATCTAGCCCTATATTCCACAATATGTCTTCCTCGCCCACAAAGCTAACCATGACACCATATTTCACGTTAGGTTCTGGTGCATTGAGCCCACTGCAGCTGTTAGCCCTGAACCCATACGTTGTTATTCTGCCACCTGACGATCTGTTGTGAAGGGTGGTTGCACTGGCAGTGCAGCCCAATCAGAATGAAATTGGCCTGTTCGATGTGGAAATTGGGTCATCAGTGTTATCATCCAAACATTTACCAGGTTCATAGCAAATTCCCCGGCCCTGCTCTTTTAACAGAATGCTAATTAAAACAAAAGCAAAATATTGCGGATGCTGGGAATCTAAAATAAAAACAGAAAATGCTGGAAATACTCAGCAGGTCAGGCAGCATCTGTGGAGAGAGAAACAGAATTAACGTTTCAGGTCGATGAACCTTCGTCAGAGCTGGAGAAAGTTGGAGATGTAACAGATTTTTAAGCAAGTGCAGATTCAGGGAAAGGAGGGAGTAGAGGAAAGAACAAGAGGGAAGGTCTGTGATTGGGTGGAAGGCAGGAGTGATTAAATGGCAAAAGGAGGGACTCCCGAGACCTGAAGGAAGGAAGCCTGCATTAGTAAGTAAAGGTAAGTAAAACTTATTTAAACACTTTACACACACCAAACACACTTACCTCTGCACTCATGCACCCATCACTCACCTGAACACCGGACATCTTGAACCCTCCAAGCCCTTCAGCCCGACGGTCCGTCACGCTAACTTGGCGTGGTTTGGAGCCGTCGGGCAGCCCACACTTCAGGGCTAAAAATAGGGATAGGCCAAAAACTGCCTGTTAACAGGCAGTTAATTGGCACTAATCCCCTTCCTGCCTCGGGGAGGCGGCTCCCAGCACAAGTCGGGTACCCGCCTCCTGGGAAACGGGCATGGTGGCGGGTTGGGGGCGGGAAGGGTTCGTGCCCCCGATTCTGCAATTTTTCCCCCACTCCCGCCTCCAAACCCGCCTCCACGGGGCTTGGAAATTCGAGCCCATTGAGTATAACCTACTGTACTTACAGTATTTCCAATAGAGTCCTGCCTTATTGCGATACCAAGGTTAAGAGCCAAGGCCATTTAGTGCAGAATGTCACCAAGACTGAAAAGGGTAAAAGACAAGATCAGGTAAATCAGGAAATAAAGGTTAAGTGACATCAGTCATGGGTTCTAAAAGCCTGAGGACAGCAGGATGAAGGAAAGGCTTAGGGAGATAAGGAGTTCCAATATTTTGAGGTATTAGGAAAGATTAATTCTAATTCATGAAATCTGTATACATTTTATATTCCTTCAAAACATACCGGTCCAAAAATTGCTGTCAAAATAACGGTGAGGCTAATTGCGCTGCTATTTTTTATATGCGAATGCCACAGCAACTTCAGGCGAGGGCAGATGCGCAATTAAATGCGAAAGTTGAAAAGTTGCTGTGCGAGTTGTGCCACTCTGCTATTAACTTCACGAAAACAGCATCTTGCTGTCTGCCTCACCATTGAAATGCATTGAACTGCGTGAAGTTGCTGCATTTGCGCGGTAGATACGAACTAAACTCGCCACAGAAGGTTAATTCAAGTGATTTCAAGTCTAAGTATCCTTTTAATGGTGTGATAAGTGTTAGTTACTGCCAGTCAACCTCTCTGGCACTGAACATTAACTATTACAAGTGTGGAGTCTCATTCCTTCAGGTTTTAATTGTTGCTGGAGATTATTTTAAAATTAAAATTTAAACTTTTTTTAACTTTTTCTTTCTGTCTCTTTTCTCTCTCTCTTTTAATCCAATCTTTATTTCCCTCTATTTATTTATCTTTCTCTACCTGATTTGACATTGAATTCACCCATTCTAATTTACACTTCCTTCTCAGTCTTTGCGCTGTTAATTTCAAAATCCTTCAATCTGATTGGTTAAGGGAAAATCTAACACTGGGCGCCATTCGTTGGCCTGTCACAGCAATGTTTGGGGCATAAATACCATTTTATTCTACTATCTAAATATTCCTAACACTAAATACAAATACTCTTTCTTATTCTGTTGTGTAACAGTCTAATTCCACTATCGCCCCTCCATCTGTATTTTAACTAATTTGCTATCCTGACATTATCAGCTTTAGCCACATTCAGAACACTTGACACTTAATTCTTTGATATTGCAAAGGATCATGTTTTCAAAGAAGTGCCATGGTTGCAGGAGAATGTCTTGTTGTGTCCTATGTGCTCTATTATGGGTTGTAGTTGGACCTGATCCATTTATGTTATCATTATTGGCGATCTGTGACAACACTGAAGTTGGGTTTCATTTTAACCATCTTCAAGAAATAAATATTTAGTCAACGAATTGTTTCACAAACTACTTTTCAAAAGATTATGTTGCAGATATGTGAGGAGTTATTGTTTCAGAAATTTCAGGTGACGGTCAAAAAACAGGGCTTATATTTTGATCTAAGGTAACATTAGATAAATAGAAAATCAAGCTCCTGATGTCGGAGTGCTTGCCAGGTCATGTTCAAGAGAGAGAGAGTTGAAGAGAGCTAAGGAAGGATAGAGAGATATATTATACCATGGTGTTTTAATTGTATTAGCAGCTGTGAGAAGGAAGGGGTAATATATGTTCCTCTTTTTACTCTTAAGACCTTTTATAAAACAAAACTCAATGAAAAATTCAGAAAATGGAATGGAGTATTTGAGAACTTTAATTATCTTCAATTATTTTATTCTACAGAGTTCTAATTTAATCTTATTGCATTCTCATTTAATTTATTGCTAAAATCATATTTTTACAATCCAGGGGTGTCAGAAATAATAACATTTGTGCTGTTGTATTTTTAATGAATATGTGTCAGAAAAAAAATCGCCAGATACATCTTTCAAAAAGGGGGATCAAAAAGGTAATTGGTTTTACTCTATTCCAAAAGGGAGGTTGTTGCCTTTGTTTTGTGAATTAGACCAGCTAGTTAAGTGGAAGTGTTAAATGTAAATGTCAGAGCCTGTGCCATGGGGCCAGAACTTCGGGTCCCCGCGGGTGAGTACGCGCTGGGTACTCATGCGTAGGCCCAGCGAAAGTGGCGGTTTCGTGCATGCACTGCGCATGCGAGGGAAACCGGAACTTCCATTCCCTTGAAAGAAGGGGTTCACAGGTCGAATGCGTGCGCCAGAGAAGCAGCACGTACACCTGGAACTTTCGTTTTTTTTGCAGGTTTCTCCGGGAAGGTAAGTCTCTAGCAGCTACGCTTTTAAAAAGCAGTCGCAAGGCCTGCTTTTAACAAGGTAAGTGGTGAATTAAGTAAAATTAAAACATTTTTTCCACAGGTTTATTATTTTTAAATACTTTAAAGAAAGGTAAGTTTATTTTTAGCCCCGTTAAAAACTGTAATTAATTTTTTCAAAAATATAAATTATTGTTTAAATGAGTTATTTTATGTAATTTTTAGTTATTTTAAAAATGTGATTAAAAAAAAAATTTATTTGAAGTTTTAGTTAGGTTTTGGGGCTGATCTCTAACTCATAGATTTGACAGGTCTTCCTGTCAAATCTATGAATAGAGATTCCCTGCTACGATTGGCTCTCCATGGCCCACGTGATCCCAGGGGACGCTTCGAACTTACTGCGCCCCTGGGATACGCAAGCACTGCACGCCGGCAGTTGGAGAAGGCCCAGGACCGGAATCCCATGCGGGCCCACAGCACAAAGGCCGGCGCGCTAGGTAAGTGCAGGCCAGGGGCTTGCACCCGCGGAAAGCCTCTGACCTGAATTTCTGGCCCAATGTGTTTGTCTGAAATTCCTCTCTGATATTTTAATAATGGTTTTACCTTATTTAAAATAATGGGTTAATGCCTCTGGCAAAATAGCAGATTTCAGATGAACGCAATAAGGGGTAAAGTTTTGTCTTCACTGCATGGGCAATAATCTGTGGATAACCCGACTAATTTTCATTCCATTGATTTCAATGGAGTGAGAATGGTTCTACAGTGGACGGGTGATCTGCTCCACCAGTGTACCAGCCATGCGGTGAAAATGAAAATTTACCCGAAGTGTTCATATGCCAATCTCCCAAAGCATCATTTCAGTTTAAAACTGGAATGTTTTGCTATGCTTATCAATTCTTCCTTGATATTTGCTCAGACAGAGGAACTCCATAAGCACTGGGTTTATAAAATCCCCATAAACCTACTCCCTTTCCCAAGTGAAGAAGAGACTGTCGCTTTATGTATACCAGGAAGGGAGATCTGAAAAAGTTTACTGATAGAAATATTTGCTGGCCTGTTTATTTTTAACAGGAGAAATTTTGATGCTTGGAAAGGGTAAAAGAATCCCTTGTGGGTTGTTTCTAGAACTCTTATATTCATTATGCTTCATTATTGTCTGCTGTCTTTGTTAAAAAAAGTAATCCATTGGTTATGAAATGCTTCTGGACATTCTTTGTTATCAATAATTTATTTTTAGTCTGTACTTGACATTCCATTTTTTAAGCAACTGAAGACATAATAGGAATTGATTGTAAATTCCAGGAGGCAAATTATTGCAAATAGGGTTAATTGTTAGATTAAGGGGTATATTAATTTTGCAATACAGAATGCAAAAGATGCAAATTTCAGTTTCTATGGGACATGGTCGCTCAGAGAAACTTGAAGGTGACAACAGCCCGAACTGTAGCAGGGGGCAAAGAAATTGGCTTTAGTTCTACCACTGAAGCTGCAAGCTTTACTCATTAAATATAAACCAATTTCTTTAGCTGGAAAGAAATAATACAATCCTTCAAACACCAAGAACTCACACTGTCATTTCATAAAAATGATCCTTTAAGTACATATATCTACAGGGTCAGCATCTATGAGCCTGTGCAGATAGAAATTTAGAAGATGATTTGTCATACAGGACAATGACTGCTTACTACATTGATTTTTCTCAACCCTTGATGTTGGCAAGAAGAAAAACGACCGAGTCTATATCATTTTTCACTTACAACCTTTGGCTTCTCAACTCTCTGCGTCTTGTCACATGAAATTAATTCAATGCTCTCATCACGCAGGACAATGCAGTACAAAAGAAGTCACTGGAGAGGGTCTGCAACGATTCGGCTGCTTTATTAGATTTATTGATCTGTATTATATTATCTCAAGAGTCTTGAATAAACCTTTACCTTCCCAGATGACATTAGAAAGCATAAATATTGGAATGCCTTGTAATAGCCTAAAAAGCTAATCGTTGTAAGTTAAAAGTTTAGTTTGTAATTACTATGACAATGGTATCCAGGAATGAACAGAACAAACTGTTTCAATTCAATAGGAACTGACTCAAACTAACTGAACTCAAGAGAACACAAACCAGGAAACTAAATCCTAAATTCCCAACTGCTGTCCTAACAATTCAGTGAGGCCTTGTTGGTGAAGGCGACAGGCAGCACAAACATTATAAAAATCTTAAAACAACTTTGGTCCGGATTTTGTGGTCAGTGGCAAAGTGATGGCACTCGCCGCTGACCTCAAAGAAAGCTGCCCATAAAGATCTAAAGATCTCTGTGGCATGGATTTCCCCTTTCCCGATGTTAGTTTGATTCTGGCGCCATGTCTAGGGGATCCCCAGCGTCCAGCAACAGTGGTATCATCAAGCAGGCTGAGTAACCCATCACATTGAAGAATTCTCAGATAGCAACCCAGGAAATAAAATGCAGTGATTATCCTCCACTTTTTATAAATTTTTCAGAGAGCAAATTAAAGATTGGGACATACATATGGGATTAAGGTAGAAGCTGAAACAAACTTTTAAAATATATATATATAAAAAAATATGGAATTTTTATCATAATGGAAAAATTTGACATTCCACAAATATAAAATTAGGTTTTCAGGACCAGAAAGATTGTTCAGCAGTAATTATGACTTAGTATGCTGTTTAAAAAAAACAGTTACACCTCATTGAACAAGGCTTTTTCGGGAGCTTTTAACAGCGATATTACAGCCTAAAAGGGGAAGTTCTTGTCATTTCAGTGATTTCTCAAAGATTGCTGTCTGTGGGGTATTCAACAGTGGAGGAGCAGGGAATCACTCCAAGCAACTTCTGGATTTCCACTAGAAAATGCTGGAAATACTCAGCAGGCCAGATAGCATCCATAGAGAGAGAAACAGAGTTAACGTTTCAGGTCGGGGACCCACGGATGCTGCCTGGCCTGCTGAGTATTTCCAGCATTTTCTGTTGTTATTTCAGATTTCCAGCATCCGCAGTATTTTGCTATTATATTCTGGATTTCTACGTTTAACTGTGCGTGTGCGGATGCCAGAAGTCGCTGTTTCACAGGGTATTAACAGTGAAACTGTCAGCATTCGCAAAACCCGGGCCAATGCAATACTCTAGCTATGGTATTAACTCATGATGATTCCAGTTGGTGCTGAGAGCAAGGCAGCTGGATATTTCCATTACTACTATTGTCTTTTTAAAGAATTTCAAGCTTGTAAGCTGCAAGAATATAAATGTCCACATTAAGTCTTTGAAGTCTCTTCAAAACCATTATTGTGAAGATTGCACTGAATTGCAATTTTTGATTCTCCAAATAGGTTAACCATATGTCCAGGAATGCCAAGCTTCTTTGGAAAATTGAAATTTCTAAAGATAATAAATTCACGCACTCCCAGCAGGGAGCAGTGCTTGAAAAAGAGCCTGAGACAGAGAATCAGCATTACAGTGTTGTAGCTCTATCTCCTACCCATGCTCCCTTCAAGTACAGCATCTGTAAATTTACCCTAATGTTCTTTAACACCAACCTGCTCTCGCCAAGGTTGATTCTAATCCCACCTACAGTGTTAGCTGTGGCTAAGTGGTAGCACTGTTGCCTCTGAGGCAGAAGGTTGTGAGTGCACAGTCCACTCCAGAGACTTGAGCACAAAATCGCGGCTCTCTTCAGTGCATTACTGAGGGAGCGCTGCACTTTTCGGAGGTGCTGTCTTTTGAATGAGATGTTAAACCGATGTTTGGATTATCAAGATGGCATTCGTAAAGCTGTCCTGTATGTAATACCCACTGGAAATGTGATGTACGCTAAGTATGGTTATCAATCTTTAACTTAGACACTGTATTATCATTGTTATAAATCCCTGGGTTAAAGTTGCCCATGTGAAGGTACGGCAAGAACTTTTAAGGACACAATGTGACTAAGAGCAGACTTTCCATAATTCTGCACCAGTATCAACTGTTGCAGACAGTGAGGCTGCGCAGTCTCCAGGCAGAAACCCCAGGAGGAAGGGGTGGAGTCGGGTTTTTTCGAGCGGGAAACGGGAGCGACTGGAAGAAAAGAGGGCAGGAGCTCTGAAAAGAGGGCTCAGGAGGCAAATGGCTGCCGCATCCCGTCCCGGGCTTCCAAACTCGGCCGCCGCCCTTCGTATTAGTAGCTCTGCATCCAGAACTCAAAGTGGGATTCAGTGATCGTGAAGAGAATTCAACGAAGGGGTTCGGAGTCGTAAGTCTTGCAGACATTATACATACCATGAGCTCCAACTTAAGCACGCCAACGAAAGAGTGCACTCGAATTTGGACACAGGGACAGATCCTCCTTTGAATCCATGTAATTGGAGAATGTATGTTTATTATGTCTAGATTCATTCTAATGCATGCAAATGTCTAATTTAGTTCATTGACCTGTAATCTTCTTATACTGTCTGATGTTAAAACTATAAAGTAAGATAATTAGAATTAAGCCATTGTAGTAGTGATCTCCTTACTGGACTATAGAATACTGTCTACAACAGAGACCACATCTCACATATATCTAGAGAACCGTGAAGGGGTTACATGTATTTCATCACAATAAAGGTTTATTCATCATATAGCTGGAGGAAAAACTGAGACTGGACAACAGTTGCTGGAGAAAACAGGAGAGCTCCCTCCTCTTCTTCCAGTAATAGTAAGGGAACATTAACTTCCCCCTGGACAAGCAGACAAGGCCTTGGTTTAATGTCTCATCTGAAAGATGGCACCTCCAGCAGTACACTACTCCATTGGAATATTAGCCTAGATTATGCTCTCAAGTTCTGGAATGGGGCTTGAACTCATTACCTCTTGATGCATAGGTAAAGATGTTATCGACTGAGCCAAGCTAACACTCAAAAGGAGTAGAAGTAGGGAAACATATTCAATGTAAAATATGCAGCTCCTTCAGAAAACTGATAACATGATCCAGAGTGAATTTTCTGGCACCGGCTGCTGCTTAAAAGAATATTGTGAAGCATTCATTTTTCAGATACCACATCTAGTGGAGTTTGAATCTGTTTTTATAGATTGTATCACAGTCTGAAAATTGGCACAGACTAGGCTTTATTTAGTGAACACCAAAAAGCACCAATCAGGAGCCATGTTTGCCTCTGAGCACACAGTATCCACGGGCTCCAGGATTCCAGAGTTGCATAACTTGTTGTGGCATTGTGGGTAATTCTCAGAATGTGGTATTTTTGGGGATTATTGGTAATGATCAAAAAAAAGTTTTATTCGTTTATGGGATGTGGGCACCACTGGCAATGCCAGCATTTATTGTCCATCCCTAAATGTCCTTGAAAAGATGGTGATGAGCCACCTTCTTGAACCGTTGCAGTCCATGTGGTGTAAGGGAGGGAGTTCCAGGATTTTGACCCAGTGACGAAGGAACGGTGATATATTTCCAAGTCAGGGTGGTGTGTGACTTGGAGGGGAACTTGGAGGTGGTGGTATTCCCATGTGCCTGCTGCCCTTGACCGTCTAGGTGGTAGAGGTTGCGGGTTTGGGAGGTGCTGTCAAAGAAGCCTTGGCGAGTTGCTGCAGTGCATCCTGTAGATGATACACACTGCAGCCATGGTATGCTGATGGTGGAGGGAGTGAATGTTTAAGGTGGTGGATGGAGTGCCAATCAAGTGGGCTGCTTAGTCCTGGATGGTGTCGAGCTTCTTGAGTGTTGTTGGAGCTGCACTCATCCAGGCAAGTGGAGAGTATTCCATCACACTCCTGGGAATGTGGTATTTTGGGGGATTGCGTGTAATTCTCAGAATGTGTTATCCTGGGGGATTGTGGGTATTTCTCAGAATGTGGTATCTTGGGGAATTCTCAAATTGTGGTATCCTGGGGGATTGTGGGTAATTCTCAGAATGTAGTATCCTGGGGGATTGTGGGTAAATCTCAGAAAGCGGTATCCTGGGGGATTGTGGGTAAATCTCAGAATGTGGTATCCTGGGGGATTGTGGGTAAATCTCAGAATGTGGTATCCTGGGGGATTGTGGGAATTTCTCAGAATGTGGTATCCTGGGGGTTTGTGGGTAATTCTCAGAATGTGGTTTCTTGGGGGATTGTGGGTAATTCTCAAAATGTGGTATCATGGGGGATTGTGGGTAATTCTCAGAAGGTGGTATCCTGGGGGATTGTGGGTAATTCTCAGAATGTGATATCCTGGGGAATTGTGGGTAATCCTCAGAATGTGGTTTCCTGGGGGATTGTGGGTAATTCTCAAAATGTAGTATCCTGGGGGATTGTGGGTCATTCTCAGAATGTGGTATCCTGGGGGATTTTGGGTCATTCTCAGAATGTGGTATCCTGGGGGATTGTGGGTAAATCTCAGAATGTGGTATCCTGGGGATTCTGGGTAAATCTCAGAATGTGGTATCCTGGGGGATTTGGGGTCATTCTCAGAATGTGCTATCCTGGGGGATTGTGGGAAATTCTCAAAATGTAGTGTCCTGGGGGATTGTGGGTCATTCTCAGAATGTGTTATCCTGGGAGATTATGGGTAATTCTCAGAAGGTGGTAAACTGGGGGATTGTATGTAAATCTCAGAATGTGGTATCCTGGGGGATTGTGGGTAAATCTCAGAATGTGGTATCTTGGGGCATTGTGGGAAATTCTCAGAATGTGGTATTCTGGGGGATTATGGGAAATTCTCAGAATGTTGTATCCTGGGGTTTGTGGGTAATTCTCAGAATGTGGTATCCTGGGGGATTGTGGGTAATTCTCAGAATGTGGTATCCTGGGGGATTGTGGGACATTCTCAGAATGTGGTATCCTGGGGGATTGTGGGTAATTCTCAGCATGTGTGATCCTGGGGGATTGTGGGTAAATCTCAGAATGTGGTATCCTGGGGGATTGTGGGTATTTTTCAGAATGTGGTATCCTGGGGGATTGTGGGTAATTCTCAGAATGTGGTATCCTGGGGGATTGTGGGTAATTCTCAGAATGTGGTATCCTGGGGGATTGTGGTTAATTCTCAGAATGTGGTATCCTGGGCGATTGTGGGAAATTCTCAGAATGTGGTATCCAGGGGGATTGTGGGTATTTTTCAGAATGTGGTATCCTGGGGGATTGTGGGTAATTCTCAGAATGTGGTATCCTGGGGGATTGTGGGTAATTCTCAGAATGTGATATCCTGGGGGATTGTGGTTAATTCTCAGAATGTGGTATCCTGGGGGATTGTGGGTAATTCTCAGAATGTGATATCCTGGGGGATTGTGGTTAATTCTCAGAATGTGGTAGCTTCAGCCACTTTCCACAGGATCTGCTTTTTTTTTAAAAATCGCTGATTGAAACCAAATACAATTTAAATGGTATGCAGTTTCTCAGAGTGACTGACCTTCCTGCCCATGCTCGGTAAGATGAGTAAAAAAGCTCTGATAAATTGAAGCTTGGAGCCTGGATGCTCATGTCCTAGTGACCTCAGCATTCAGCTGACACGGTGTGCGCACTGAAAGTGCTTGTACTACTGACGGATAAAAGGAAGAGGCTGAGACAGCTGAAGATACAGAGAAATCTTCCCCAACAGTCGCTTTTGCTGCAATTTAACCACCTTACAAAAAATCCCTTCTGACTTTTGCCCAAGTAACTGGAACATTTAACAGTATTCAATGACAAAAGTAAAGAGAATTGAAATAGTGATTGTACAGAAAGTTTTGTTTTCTTTGGTCACACAATTAGAAAAAGTAGGAGAGGAGCATCATTTTACCAACGTTATATGAATTTCATGGTCTATAAATAATTGTGATTTTGGTTAATTTGTTTCTGAATTTATGCTACAGATTGTGTAAATTTATTCTTCACATCATCCATTTTTTATGTGATTAGTTTTACACTCACCTTTCCTGATCTAATGAGATCATTGAAGCATTTCTGGCACTGCACCAGGTCATCCTCACCACATCCCTACTGTGCACCTCCAGTGATTGCGTATAGGGATGTGTGGTTTATGCATTCATACAGATGACCACTTTGCCCCTCTTCTCTGAGTTCTGGCTCCTGAAGAAAAGTCAATAAGATTGAAAACTTACACCGGGCCACAGCTCAGCTGACATCCATCATCACTGCGGGGTTCAGGCCTGGACCAACATCTATGTTGGTGCTGATTATAAACTTAGTACAGTTATGAACTTGGATAGTCCCATTTTCAAATTTCCTCACTGACTTTCAGGGATGGACAAGGAGCCCCTCATTACTTAAAATTTATAGATGGCGTAATCAAAGTTGCTTTGTGACATGTTTTATCTTGACTTCCCAGTGATTTTCTGAAGGAGCTGCATATTTTACATTGAATTACCCTCCGTCCCCCAGGATACCACATTCTGAGAATGATCCACAAAATCCTGGAACTCCCTCCCTTACAGCACTGTGGGAGTACCTTCACCACATGGACTGCTGCAGTTCAAGAAGGCAGCGCATCACCATCTTTTCAAGGACATTTAGGGATGGGTATAAATGCTGGCTTTGCCAGTGGTGCCCACATCCCATAAACGAATAAAACTTTTTTTTTGATCATTACCAATAATCCCCAAAATACCACATTCTGAGAATTACCCACAATGCCACAACAAGTTATGCAACTCTGGAATCCCGGAGCCCGTGGATACTGTGTGCTCAGAGGCAAACATGGCTCCTGATTGGTGCTTTTTGGTGTTCACTAAATAAAGCCTAGTCTGTGCCAATTTTCAGACTGTGATACAATCTATAAAAACAGATTCAAACTCCACTAGATGTAGTGTCTGAAAAATTAATGCTTCACAATATTCTTTTAAGCAGCAGCCGGTGCCACAAAATTCACACTCTGGATGATGTTATCAGTGGACCAAGCAGCAGATGGCCAGATGTCAGCTTTTCCTGCCACAATTTCCCGTGACTAGAAAACATTTCCTACATAATGAAGTTATTTCTGATGGAGGAAGTGCGAGGCTTCCAGCTGCAGTTCACATGGAGCGACTGCCCTCCACAATCTTGGGCAGAATCAAAGCAGAATCAATTTTGTCGTGAATGGGAGGAATTTTAAAGGATCTTTTTCCAAATAATATAATATTTGCTGCTAGCGGAAAATCTGTTCTAATTTCAAAAGCAAAATGATTGATTTGAATGACCCATGGGAAATTAATTTTATTTCCTGTCTGAATTTCCTCCACTTTATTACTTTTCATCTTTTGGAATCAAAGGGGTTGTAATTCTAATTTGACCTGCACTCTAAGGTAAAGGTTAGAATCTGAGGGCACCGTTGAAAGGCCCATGTCCTTGCAAAATGTTTTGTAAGTCAGAGGCCGGAATTTTCATTACCTGGGTGGTCAGCGTGGCGGGTCGTAACCGCCTTCTTTTTATCATCCCACTCCTCAGAGCGACTTTCTGTTAACGGCGCCAATTAATGCAGGTCTGTGCATTACCCGGCCCTATTAAATGGTGCGGGTCTGATGACGCCATCGATGACTCATTTCCAGCGGGGATATTTAAAGCAGCCTTGGCCACATTGCATTTAAAGGTTCATCTAGGTGTACAGGGAGGATATATCACCATCTGGTTATTGCTCAGCCCTGCGGAGATGGCTTCTCAAAGACAGTGGGCTGCACCCAGGTCTTCAGATGACTCCCTACATATTCTTGTGGAGGGACTCAGAGCACACAGGGAGGTCCTCTTCCCTGCTGATGGTTGCAAAAGACCTCCCCAGGAGCCTGGCTCCAGATAGCAGAGGAGGTGAACAGCAGGGATGTGGTCAGGAGGACCTGGTGCAGTGTCGGAAGTGCTTCAATGATCTCATGAGATCAGGAAAGGTGAGTGCAATTCCACACTCAACTTCATCCTGCGGTGCCTCTCATCACATCCCGATCACTCTGCCTTCCCAATCCTACTCCTGCACATCATGACTCACACCAACACACCTTGCACATCCACCCATCCCTCTCTAGTGACATACTCACATCCCCATCTGACTGGCCACCTCTCACCCTCATCCTAATGCAATCATATGAACTAACACCACACAAGGAGGCCATTTGGCATTGGCACTTTGGCATTGCCACCCCACTCCCTCAAAGTCACCCTCTACAGATGTAACCCACACATTCCTTACATTCAAGCCATCACTCTCACTCAAACTTCTCTTTTCCTCCTGAAGGAGAGAACCGGAGGTGGCCTTCCATCCTTTGCCACTTTGACAGCAGCAGACGAGGTCGCCCTGGAGGCCTCAGGAGTTGCGGAGCTGCTGGTGGTGGGAGACGGAGAGCGGGGGACCTCCCAGCAACCTGGCGACAGAATTACATCTTATACAGCCACATGGCATACAGCAGTCACTCATATGGTGACTGAAGTCAGCAGCCAGTGAATGTTCATCTTGTGCATAATTGTATCTGTACCCATTCATAATATAACGGCCCAGAAATTCGGGTCGGGGGCTTCCCGCGGGTGCAAGCCCCCGACCTGCACTTACCTACTGCGCCGGCCGTTGAACTGTGGGCCCGCGTGGGATTCCGATCCTGGGCCTCCTCCAACTGCTGGCGTGCAGTGCTTGCGTATCCCAAGGTCGCAGTAAGTTTGATGCGTCCCCTGCGATCACGTGGGCCATGGAGAGCCAATGGTAGCAGGGAATGCGTCATTCATAAGTTTGACAGGAAGACCTGTCAAACCTATAAATACTATAAGCCCCAAAACATCATTAAATCTTCAAATAATTTTTTTTTTAAATCACATTTTTAAAATAACTATAAATTACATGAAATAATTATATTAAACAATCATTTAGATTTTTGAAAAAATTAATTACATTTTCTAACAGGGCTAAAAATAAACTTATCTTTCTTTAAAGTATTTAAAAATAATAAACCTGTGAACAAATGTTTTAATTTTAATTAATTCACCACTTACCTTGTAAAAAGCAGGCCTTGCGCCTGCTTTTTAAAAGTGTAACTCTTGGAGACTTACCCTCCCGGGAAAACTGGCAAAAAAACGTAAGTTCGATGCGCACGCGCTGCCTCTCCTGCGCACATGTTCCACCTCTGAACCCCTTCTTTCAGGGGAATGGAAGTGCCAGTTTCCCGCACATGCGCAGTGTATGCACGAAACCGGCACTTCCATTGGGCTTATGGGTGAGTACCCCATGCGTACTCACTCGTGGAGACCCAAATTTCTGGGCCATTATTATTTCTAACTTATCTCTTTAGTCTACCACAGGTCCATCAAGAGCCTCCCGAACCCCCGCCCTCCCCACAGTCCAGCTGGAGGAGGAAGAGCCTCCTGCCTCTGAGGGCGCACTGTCACCAGACCAATGCGCACACCTCAGTGGGTCCTACACGACATAGAGTAGTCTTGTCACCTGATGTCTCACAAGTCACAAGTGAGCAAGAGCAGATGGTGGAGACAGGGACAGCAGTGGAGACTTCTCGTCGGGGGGCACAGGGAGCTCCCAGCTCTGCTCAGCTGCATGCAGACGTTGAGCTTTGGGGGCCATCCAGAAAGACGGTGACCTGGAGGTGCAGCAAGAAGTGCAGGAGGCTCTGACAGGTTTTGCGATCACGATGTCTGCAAATGGGCAGACAATGGAGGAGTCCATCTCTAACACGAGCAGCACCATGTTGCAGGCAATGGGGACGGTATGATCTTCCATGGAAAGGTTGGCTAACCTGCATGGAGCAGCAAATGCGCCACTCACATGTGTAATAGAGCCATCTGGTGGACTACATTTTTTATTATTCGTTTATGGGATGTGGATGTCGCTGGCAAGGCCAGCATTTATTGCCCATCCCTAATTGCCCTTGAGAAGGTGGTGGTGAGTCGCCTTTTTGAACCGCTGCAGTCCGTATGGTGAAGGTACTCCCACAGTGCTGTTAGAGAGGGAGTTCCTGGATTTTGACCCAGCGACGATGAAGGATTGGCGATTTACTTCTAAGTCAGGATGGTGTGTGACTTGGAGGGGAACTTGGAGGTAATGGTGTTCCCATGCTGCTCTTGTCCTTCTAGGTGGAAGAGGTCACAGGTTTAGGAGAAGAAACCTTGGCAGCTGCCGAAGAAACCTTGGCGAGTTGCTGCAGTGCATCTTGTAGATGGTACACACTGCAGCCACGGTACGCTGGTGGTGGAGGGAGTGAATGTTTAAGGTGGTGGATAGGGTGTCAATCAAGCGGTTATTATATACTGATGTATATAATAATAAAGCCATATGCAGTACAGTTCTTACCAGAAGCCATGTTGTGCTGTTGTATATATATGCTGTGTCTCAAGATATCACAACATGAGCTCATGCTATCTATGGAAAACAGATGGCAGAGGCTCATAGATCTCCTCTCTAGGAAGGATGGCAACGTAGTCCTCATCGTCCCACTACTGTGCAGCAAAGTATTCTCCAGCTCTTTGCTAGCAGGGAATTGCAGTTGGCCCATGAGAGGGATGATGGTGAGAGGGGAAATGGAAGCGGGGGCTCCTCTGAAAGTGCTCACACTTCTCCCCTGTTGCCTCCCCCTCGGTCAGAGCCCCAGATGTCTCCTCGGATCACGATGGCCAAGTCTGGCCCTGCACAGTCGCAGGAGCAGCAGACTTTAGCTGGGCCATCAAAGGCTCCAAACCCCAGAGGACATCTGCCAAAAGTGTTGACGCAGTCACAGCAGGGACGTGAGCAGCCTGCCTCGACCACTGCTCAATCCACAGGGGTTGCACCTCGTAGAAGCACGCGTAAACGAAAAATGACGCAGAAGTAGATACACAAGGGTAAGCACATGGGTGTTTAAAGAAGTGTTTTTGTTTAGGTTCCTTTACTGTTACGTCACATATAAAACTATTTATTTTCACCACTTTCCGGTCATTCCCATTTTTGTCTGCTACTTTGAAAGTGGCTTAGTGAGTTGGAGTGAATGGTGAGACATAATGTTACCTCCAGCATTGGGTGTTAGTGTGAAAGGAATGGTTTGGTCATTGAAGGGATGCTTTATGGTGTTGTTGAAGGGGAATCTGGCAGCCATAGGGGTGTAATGCAGGAAGTTAAGTAAATCTGGCCATGATGAGGCCATCCCTGGCCTCCCGGGCAATAATGTGCTCCGGTGCTGCTGGCATCTGGACTTTAGGTTCCTCCTGCTCCTCCTCCTCATCTTCCAGAGAGTGCTCCTCCTCCTCCTCCTCTGAAGAGATTGTGCACTCAGCGATTTGCTCCTCATGCAGCGCTAAACTTCATTGCTGCGCTATGTTGTGCAGGGTGTAGCAAACGATGATGATTCTGGAGACCCTGGCTGGTGCCTACTGAAGGGTTCCTCCAGATCTGACAAGACATCTGAAGCACATCTTCAGCATGTCTATTGTTTGCTCTATGACACATCTGGTGGACATGTGACTTTCATTAAACCTCTCCTCGGCCTCAGTACTGCGTCTCCTCAGGGGTGTCATGAGCCACTGGAAAGTCTGTTTGGAGGAATGAAGAGCTGAGGGAGGGTGGACTGGTGCAGTACTAAAGAGTCATGGCAGCTTCCAGGGAATTTGTTGCACACACAGGTATGATGATCTTCCTGTGGTTGCAGACCAACTGCACAATGAGGGAGTGGAAGCCCTTGTGGTTGACAAACACTCCTGGATGATGATGGGGTGCCCTGATAGCCACATGTGTGCAGTCGATGATGTCCTGCACCCATGGGAAGCGACAAAGCCCAGCGCCCGCTCAGTAACACTGGCTTCATCAGCGACAAAGTTGATATAATTGGCTGATATGTCAAACATGGCATCGGTGACCTGTGTGATACATCTGTGGGCAGCCGACTGCGAGATGCCACAAATGTCTGCTGCAGATACCTGGAAGGAACCTGAGGCAAAGGAGTTGAGGGCGATGGTGACTTTGACAGCTGCTGGTAAGGCATGTCCACCAGGTCCTCTGGGCTCCAGCTCTTGCTCCAGCAAGCTGCAATTGTCTGCAATGACCTGGCGCAGTAGCCTGAGCCTCTTTTGGCACTGCTGCTCAGTCATGTTGAGGAAGCTCATCCTCTGCCTGTATATCCTGTGTTGGGGGTATCGCCTCTGATGCGGTGCAGCCCTGTGCTGATGCCTGCTGTCCTGTGGAGCATCAGGTCATTGAGGAGAAGGTTGTTGGTGGTGTTGTTGCTGCTGGTGTTGGGGCTCATCTTGGTCCGATTCTGAGGGCCAAGGTGAGGCAGAATAAACGGCATGGATGTAATAGATGGCAGGTCAAGTAGAGATCAGAGAAGCAATCTGTCAATGGTGTGATAGTTAGTAGCAATGAGGTGAGAGTGGCTTCCGAAGTTGCAGAAAAGACTTGCAAACTATGGACACCTAAATCTGTGCTCAAAATGCACACAGCAAGATCCTTTTCCTTAGACAAGTAAGCAGGTGTCATGTGGGAGTATTTGTGCTTTCCATGCTCTGCAGTAATGACCTCGCTCAATGGCCACTGAGCTTCCGCCTCAGCTTGACAGACGTGGTTCCCGAGCTGCGTGATTCCCGTGGTCATCCAGTGAAATTCAAAAGGTCTGGTTAAAAATACTGTTTAGGTTCTGATAACAAGGTAATAATGAGCTAAATTAGGTCGCCCGCCTCTGTCGTTCAGGTCGCGCCGCGCTGGCAAATGTGCCCGAGTTAAAGATGCGAGGAGGCGGGATGACGGCGGGTTCCCGACGTGCTCCCATTTTTTGCGACTGTTACTCCCTACCCGCCTCCAATCCCGCACGCATGACAGCGCGAATATTCCAGCCAGAGATTTTGTGCGCCAAATTCAGTTATATTAAAAATGGCAAGGTAGTCTGCCATAATCTTCTTAAGAATTACATAGAATTACACAGAATATACAGCACAGAAACAGGCTATTCAGTCCAACTGGTCTATGCCGGTGTTTATGCTCCACACGAGCCTCCTCTCACCCCTCTTCATCTCACCTTCTCAGCTTAACCTTCTTTTCCTTTCTCCCTCATGTGTGTATCTAGCTTTCCCTTAAATGCACCTGTGCTATTCACCTCAACTAGTTCTTGTGGTAGCGAGTTCCACATTCTAACCACTCTCTGGATAAAGAAGTTTCTCCTGAATTCACTATTGAATTCATTAGTGACTACCTTATATTTATGGCCCCTAGTTTTGGTCCCTTCCACAAGTGGAAACACTTTCTCTCCATCTACCCCACCAAACCCTTTCATAATCTTAAAGACCTCTGTCAGGTCACCTCTCAGGCTTTTCTTTTCTAGAGAGTCCCAGCCTGTGCAATCTTGCCTGATAGGTAAAACCTCTCAGTTCTGGTATCATCCTTGTAAATCTCTTTTGCACCTTCTCCAGTTTCTCTACATCCTTTTTATAATATGGAGACTAGAACTGTGCACAGTACTCTACCTTTCTTTTTTTTCTCTTAACAGTTTCAAAAAAGTATAATTCCTGTAATAATGACCCTGTATATAATCCTACTTGACGGCAGCTTCAGGTAGATAGTGCTTTTTTAATTTATTCATTCACGGGATGTGGGTGTCGCTGGCAAGGCTAGCATTTATTGCCCATCCCTAATTGCCCTTGAGAATATGATGGTGAGCTGCCTTCTTGAACCACTGCAGTCTGT
The DNA here is from genome assembly GCF_052327205.1 of Somniosus microcephalus. NCBI lineage: Eukaryota > Metazoa > Chordata > Chondrichthyes > Squaliformes > Somniosidae > Somniosus > Somniosus microcephalus. The sequence goes on along the minus strand of NC_140997.1, from coordinate 63,586,216 downwards.
GTGGTGATTAGGTAGTGAGTCCCAGGATTTTGACCCAGCAACTATAAAGGAACGGCGATATATTTCCAAGTCAGGCTGGTGTATAAATTCTTATAGTTATGGCCCAACACCAGGAGCCATAACTATAAGAATTAAAAAAAATATAGCTTTAAAGTCCTGCTGAAGCATCGGACCTGAAATGTTAACCTGTCTTCCTCTTTAAGACATGATCAGCATGCTGTGTGCCTCCAGCGTTTTCTATTTTTTTTTGTGTTATTCCTTGCTACTCAGATTAATTTAGCTCTCACTAAAAGGTTGTCTCTTATCGATCATATACTACATCTTCTTACCCGGTGCGCATGTGATTTTTGTTGTTGTTGTATTTGTCAAACAAACCTTTTCAAGCTTGTCCATTTGAACAAAATGACCCCAATCAAGTAGACCTTGAGCATGCAGCAGACTTCCTGGTGCTTGATGCACACTTGGGGGTGAACAGGACTTCCTGCGCCGAGCATCCAGTCTGCAAAAAATATATCTTCAGTCCCTGAAGTGTCTGCTCAGTTCCTCAGAATGGGAATTTAAAAAAGGGGAGCTAAACTCAGTGGCAGCACTATTTACGAATTACTTTTACAATTTGACACATGGTAGCTTTAAATATAACCCAAATTGTGTAGAAAGCCGCTTAATGGCACAGCCAGCATTTTATACAATCCGAGAGGATGTTGTGAAGAACATTTTTTTACTTAACTGCAATGTCACCAGTCGCAACATCCAGATAGATTGGATAAACGAACAACATTACGTTTGAAGATTGCTGTTGCTTATCTCTGCTTTCGCTGACTGAGACTATCTGCATATATATCAGGCAGAAGGCTATTACATACCTGAGATGGGATATGGGAAAAATTAGTTAACTGAGACCTATTTTCCTTTGTTTTGATAAAATGTTTAGTGTCTTGTCTGTCTGTATTAGAGCAGGGAGTAAAAAATGGCATTTAATCGGGATCTGCTTCTCTCGGTTTCTGTTACCCTATACTCGGATTGCCAGATCTGGTAGGATGAATTCCTGGAAGTTTCATCACATGATCACCCGCCTCACTCGGTCAAATAGCCTTTTCTCTCATCTCTAATATTTTTATAACTAATAAACAAAAGTGTCCAAAGAAATTTTAAAAAAATGACACACAAATTTTCCGGGTGATTTTTCTCCCAGGTTGCAGTGTCGAGCAGATTACTCTGAATTCCTGGAGATAGCAGGACAATTCTGTAGGGTTGGCACTGTTATGTATTGTGTGTTCTATTGTGTGTTCTCCTCCCACCTGTGGTGGCGCTGTCACAGGAGATAAATGGTTGGGTGTTCTCTGTTAAGTTTAGCTGTCTTTGTTCAGAACTTTCCAGAACTTCCTTTCCTTCCAATAAAGCACTTCATGTTTGAATTTCTGAGTTCTGAGCCCTAAATTGTGTCTAGGTAGAAAGGTACCGACACACCAAGTGGCAACGAGGAGCGGATGAATCTGCGTACATTACGGGTGCAGTGAGTAAACAGAAAATTTAATTTGAAACGTGAGATGGCTACTATATTAGGAAACATCGGTGATTTTGATGAAAATGTGGAGCAATGGAGCGCATATACGGAACGTTTTGACTATTTTGTATTGGCGAATGCGGTGGCAAATGAAAAGGTCGTGCCTACCTTTTTGAGTGTAATCGGGCCGAAGACATTCAATTTACTTCGCAGCCTCGTTCAGCCAGATAAGCCAGGAATTAAAACATATAAGCAACTAGTGGAAATTCTTGGAGCACATTTTTCACCAAAACCTCTGGTTATTGCTGAGAGATTTAGATTTCACAAACGGAATCAAGAGGAGGGGGAATCAATGATGATGTTTATTGCTGCTTTAAAAAGGTTGTCGGAACACTGCCAGTTCAAGGAGGTGCTGAATGACACCATTAGAGACAGACTTGTGTGTGGTCTGCAAAATGCAGCCACACAGAAGCGCCTCCTTACTGAGGACAACCTTACTCTTGAAAAGGCCATTAAAGTTAGTGTCTCCATGGAGATGGCAGAAAAGGAGGCTCACCAGTTGAGTTCAACAGGGAGAGTTCACAAGGTGTCGTCTGAGCCTAAAGGTGCGTGGAGCGGCACATGTTACCGTTGTGGGAAAACGGGCCTTCACGCTAATGACTGCTGGTGTACGGAGCTGGAATGCCGAAATTGTGGCAAAAAGGGTCACATTGAACGCGCCTGTAGAGGTAAAAAAAGAACAGACAGAGCTGGGAAGCATGGAAGCAAAATGTCTGTATTTGGACAAGAGAGGAAAAAGAGTGTTCATTCAGTGCAGTATGATGGAACAAGCAAAACAGAGGGGAGCGACACCTCTGAGGAGGAAGAGGTGCACATACTGACGGTTGCAGGTGATTCAAATGGCTACTGGGTGTCACCACTGGTGGAGGGACAATCAGTGCGGATGGAGGTGGACACAGGCGCGGCTGTGTCCCTTGTTTCAGACACTGTCTACAACAAAATGCTAAAGCATCTTACCCTTCAGCCAACAAACATTGTGCTAAAGACGTATACCGGCGAACCTGTGGCCATGAGAGGCGTCATTGAGGTGACAGTTAAATTGAACGGACAGACTGCAAAACTGCCACTATATGTGGTAAAGGGAAATTACCCATCGCTACTGGGACGTGCAGTCCGCATGATGTCAAAAGGGGAGTCAGGTCTGACTGCAGTGTTAAACAAACATGCAGAACTCTTCAATGGGGAACTTGGGAGCATGAAAAAGACCAGCGTGAGACTGGACATTAAACCTGACAGCAAGCCGAAGTTTCGCAAAGCCCGACCTGTACCCTATGCAATTAGGCCAAAAGTTGAGGCTAACTTGGAGGCCGTAGTCGAGCATGGAGTCCTGGAGCCTGTGAGCGTGAGCAAATGGGCCACACCCATTGTTCCTGTCCTGAAAAAGGATGGATCTGTTCGAATCTGCGGGGATTTTAAAGTGACTATTAACCCGGTGCTGTCTGCGGAGCAGTACCCTCTTCACCTCATTGATGATCTTTTTACGGGCCTGGCCGGAGGGCAAAAGTTCAGCAAAATAGACTTATGCCAGGCTTATCTACAAATGCATGTCGATGACAAATCAAAGGAGCTGCTGACAATTGTGACACACAAGGGGCTATACAGGTACTGCCGCCTTCCATTTGGAATTACGTCGGCCCCTGCTCTATTCCAAAGGGCAATGGATCAGATTTTGAGTGGACTGCCAGGGGTCCAGTGCTACCTGGACGACATCCTTGTCACTGGGACAAATGAGGAGGATCATCTTCTGAACTTGGATGCGACACTACAACGACGGAAAGAGTATGAACTCAGAGTTCGTAAAGACAAATGTGAATTCTTTCAGTCTTCAGTTGAGTACCTGGGGTATGTGATTGACGCTACTGGCCTGCATAAGGCGCCGTCAAAGGTCAAGGCGATCGTGGAGGCCCCAGCACCCCAGAATGTGAGCCAGTTACATTCATTTCTGGGGCTACTTAACTACTATGGGAAGTTTATTCCAGACTTAGCAACATTGCTGAAGCCATTACATCAGTTGCTATGTCAAGGCAAAACATGGAAATGGACTGAACTGTGCAACGAAGCTTTCGCCCAAGCAAAGAAAGCATTGCTGAAATCGGAGGTCCTGACACACTTCGACCCAAAGCTACCCGTGCAGCTAGCATGTGATGCATCACCATATGGTGTGGGAGCAGTCATATCCCACATCATGCCTTCGGGTGAAGAGAAACCTATCGCCTTTGCATCACGCACCTTGAACAAGGCCGAGAGTAACTATGCGCAGATCGAGCGCGAGGCCTTGGGAATCGTTTTTGGAATTCGAAAATTTCATCAGTACCTGTCTGGGAGAAGGTTCACACTCCTGATGGACCACCGTCCATTGACTTCAATTTTCGGGCCCCACACCGGAATTCCGTCTCTCGCTGCAAGCAGGATGCAAAGGTGGGCTTTACTGTTGTCAGGAGACACATACGACATCAAATATCGCAAATCAGACCTGCACGGCAACGCAGACGGTCTCTCGAGGCTACCCTTGCCTGTTACTCCCCCAGAGCCTCGTCAGATAGACATCTTCTACTTTAGACAAGTGGAGGGAGCACCTGTCACTGCAGTTCAGGTGCAAAGGTACACCCGCAACGATCCAGTCCTGTCTGAGGTAATGGACGATGTCATTCGAGGGAGAGCGATAGGAGATTCTCCTAGTTTGAAACCTTACGTTTCAAAAAGAAATGAGCTCTCCGTCCAGGCAGGTTGTCTTCTTTGGGGACGCCGTGTCATCATTCCGCCACCTCTGAGGGAACCTATACTGCAACAACTTCATACAGGCCACAGTGGGATGGTTCGGATGAAGGAAATGGCAAGAAGCTACTTCTGGTGGCCAGGTCTCGATGGGAATATTGAGGAGAAAGCCAAAACATGTTCCCCATGTCAAAGGGTCCGGAATGTTCCACAGCTGGCAACCCTACACCCCTGGGATTGGCCTGCAGAAGTGTGGCAGCGAGTACATGTGGACTTCGCCGGTCCTTTCGAAGAGAAGATGTTTATGGTCGTTGTGGACGCTCGTAGCAAGTGGCCGGAGGTTGCTGTGATGAGGTCTACCACGGCAGAGAAAACAATTGAGAAACTTGGTGAGATGTTCAGCCGTTATGGCTCACCGGAACAACTCGTAAGTGACAACGGTCCACAATTTGTATCGCAGGAGTTTGCAACCTTCCTGCATGTGAATGGTGTCCAACACATCAGGTCTGCGCCCTATCATCCCTCTACTAACGGCCAGGCAGAAAGGTTTGTGCAAACTTTGAAGCACGCCTTGAAGGCATCGCAAGGTCAGGGCTCAATCCACCAACGTCTGAACAGCTTCCTGTTGTCCTACAGGAACAAGCCGCATGCCACAACCAAAACTTACCCTGCTTTGCTCATGATGAAGAGGCAGTTGCGGACAAGTTTTGACTTACTCAAACCTCCAAGGGCAGAACAGGTTGTCCATTGTCAACAACAAGCTCAAGTTGAAAAGAGAGAGAAAAGAGCCAAGGAGAGACGGTTTCACCCTGGAGAGCACGTCCTAGCTCGAAACTACAACACTGGACCGAAATGGGTTCCTGCTACGATGATCGCACAGACGGGCCCTGTGTCTTACACGGTTGAGACTGCTGAGGAAGTCGTCTGGAGAAGACACACAGATCAACTGTTGCTAGGAGCAGAGACAGCCACAGAGGCTCCAACGGCTGGTTGGCCTGAACGGTTTCCGGATGATACCGCAAACCAGCATCCATTGCCACAGTGCTCTTCTCCAACACAGGAAGTCAAAGAGACTGTTCCACCTGTGCAAACTCCTGACTTTCGACTGACACAGGCACCTTCTCCATCCAGGCCTGTGTCAATGCCTACTGCTGTGGAAGCCAGCGATGACCGCCAGTATCCTGTCAGAGAGTGGCGGCCTCCAAGACGCTTGGATCTGTAGGCTTAGTGACTTACCCACAAGACTGGGGCAGAATAAGCCCCAGGGTAAAGTCAGGGTTTGAGGCAGTCTACCTCTACCCTAGGTTCGTTGAGTGCATTGAAAGTAACTTACCTGTTGAGGAATAATGTGGACCTTCCATTTAAGAGGGGAGGAAATGTTATGTATTGTGTGTTCTATTGTGTGTTCTCCTCCCACTTGTGGTGGTGCTGTCACAGGAGATAAATGGTTGGGTGTTCTCTGTTAAGTTTAGCTCTCTTTGTTTGGAACTTTCCAGAATTTCCTTTCCTTCCAATAAAGCACTTCATGTTTGAATCTCTGAGTTCTGAGTCCTAAATTGTGTCTAGGTAGAAAGGTACCGACACAACAGGCACCCCTACCGTGTACCTTTTCATAGCTGTAACCCCAACCTTTCAGGCATTCCTTCCACACAATATTCAGTATTTGCAGGCAACTCGTATTTTCTCTTGTTAGCACTGCAACCGCTTTCAGAAATAAATCTGCTCCCCTCCCCCCCCGCCCGCCTTCTGAAAATGCATTCTTGACCAAAGCACACAGAGCTGGAGACATGGACGGAGCTGTATAATTAATAGGAACAAACTAACTTTAGCATGGCCTTTGCTGATGTAATCCCAAAGTATTGGATGATTATCGTGACATGCAGCAGGAACAGCAATAAAACAATACAGTTGCAGATGTAATTTAAATATAATCTAAACTTTCAACAGTGCAGGAATGGTGCATGCATGTTTCAGCTCACTTCATTCAGCACCAGACAATACCCAGCACAGGGGTTATAAGAGCAGGTTAGCCATCTGTACTGTTATTTTTTTTTTAAAGAAACATTACAATTGAAAACTTGCCTCTGTTGTGTCAACCTTTTGCCTCCTGGTTCAAGGATGTCACCACGGGCAACTCATCAGAGAGCGGACTGAAATAAAGGAAGGCCACTAGAAGATGAATCAGGTCAGGATGTGGGAATGCGGTGGAATCTGATCGTGTCTCCATGGCCCAGATAATGTGACCCTGCAGCAGAGCTGACAGTCACCTGGGATTTCTGCACATTAATAATCTGGCCTGTGATACAGTGCAGTTTACTACAGTGGAGTGTCTTAAGATCGGGCTGGCACTTTTGTCCCAGATACTTGGTCCAAAAAAACACATCTGAAAGAATGCCCTGTAGCGAAAGCACTGATTAGTTGGCAAAGAATGTATCAATGTAAAAGCGAGGGCTCCACAGGGAACTTCCTCAAAGCAGCTACAAGGGTTTGATTTATGTTTGCAGAGCGAATGTAAGTGCATTACTTAATCATATTTATTACACTGCTTAAATACTCTATTTAACATTCACCCCAGATAAGTTAACTTCATATTAATAGGCCCATCAACTTTAGGAAACAAAAGTGTCGGTATCTTGTAGTCCATAGCCAAACTCAGAGTGGTCTGTGATGTGAGCAGTTATTTTACTAACCCGCATCCTACACAAACCCAAAGTTTCACCCGTAAATGAAGAAAGAATTCATCGAGTCAACTTTCCCTCCTGGCTGAAATCAATGCACTGGGCTCCCCGAAAAGGCAATCTTCTTTGTGAAATAAATCCACTCATTACAAACATATTAGCAAGTCCCGTGATGTCACGTTTAATGAATTTTGGCCCAATTCTAGTTAGCTGCTCAGCCGCAGTTACCTGGCAATAAAATTCACCACATGTGGTTCCTGCAGAGTTGGAGGCTGGGGTAAAACCTGAGAGAGGAGCAATCTCCTGTGTACAAAATTACAGACCGTTTCATCTACAACTTCTGCACAAATGTACTGGTTACCATCCCTGCTCGTGGTACTGTTTGCTGCGCGCCTCTTTTTAAATGAGTACAGGAGAAAATACAACCAGTTTTGCCCTCATTTTGTCCTTTGCAGGCAAGGACTGTCAGAACTGAGCATGTGCTGAGGTCTATGATCATTCCCTCCTTTTGACAAAGGGACAACGGTTGGTTCTGAAGATCCAGGAAGGGGACAGGAGAAGTCGGCAGCAGGGCTCTGATCTCTTTGAAGAGTAAACTCTATTTGTCACTATTTTATAACTATTCCTTTTACTCGTTGGCTTAAAAAGCACGATGACAGCAGAGCCTATCTATGCATGCACTTTCCTCAGAGGTAAAATGTTGTACACTGACCCCACTGCTACTACTTAAAGAAACACACGCATACAGTGAAAAGTTAAGGAATGTTGAGTGCTTGTTTTAGTATTCAATATGGTGTCCAATTTGCCCATATGAATAAGGTGAAAATGGAATTGTTCACTGCAAATTGAATGCTCACATCTGTACAGATGAAAATTCTATCCTGAAAGTTATATTGTTAGGAGTGAGATTTAACTTTGATATAGAATCATAGAATGGTTACAGCACAGAAGGAGGCCATTCGGCCCATCGAGCCCGTGCCGGCTCTTTGCAAGAGCACTTCAGCTAGTCTCACTCCCCCGCCCTTTCCCCGGTAGCCCTGCAAATTTCTTTCCTTCAAATACTTATCCAATTCCCTTTTGAAAGCCACGATTGAATCTGCCTCCACCACCCTTTCAGGCAGTGCATTCCAGATCTTAACCACTCACTGTGTAAAAAAGTTTTCCCTCATGTCGCCTTTGGTTCTTTTGGTTCATTTGCCAATCACCTTAAGTCTGTATCCTCTGGTTCTCGACCCTTCCGCCAATGGGAACAGTTTCTCTCTATCTACCCTGTCTAGGCCCCTCATGATTTTGAACACCTCTATCAAATCTCCTCTCAACCTTCTCTGCTCTAAGGAGAACAACCCCAGCTTCTCTAGTCTATCCATGTAACTGAAGTCCCTCATCCCTGGAATCATTCTTGTAGTGTATGTGCTTTAAGTCAGAACTACTTTTTACAGCTCCTGTATACTGTAGTACCGGCAGTGACCACACCGGTATATAAGCTGTGCGCATGCCTCTGTACCCCAGTCTAGAGATTACCCTCCTCCAGTAAAGACCTGTTATTTGTTTATGTACAGCGTCCGTGTAATTATTTATCCACTGAGCCATGGATCTAACAGTGGCGACGAGTGTTGACGCGAATCTACCTGCAACATTAAAAAAAAAAATAGTCGAGTCCAGGAACACGGGCGTCGATCGCGAGCAACCGCCTAGCAGTCAGGCAGAGATCCAACTTCGCTGGGGAGGCTGTGGAGAGCCGGGCTTGGTTCCCCAGCCACAACGAGCAGTAAGAGACCGACGACAGGTCCAGAGCAGACCCTTCCCGAGCAGCGGCGGCTGGAGCCGACCGACGGCAGAGAGAGAGAGCCGGGCAGCGTGACGGGGTAAGAAAGAGGGTGAAGAGAGCAGGGCACAGCCGGGGGTTGATCACCGAGCGGCGTCGAGGAAAAATACTGCAAACCGGAGAGAGAGAGGGTAAGAAACAGCCGGGTTCTAGACTGAGCGGCATCGACAAATATCAAGAGAAGAATGCGCAGAGCACAGCCAGGGATCACGGGCTGATCAGGGTCCGTGGGGCGAAGCAAGGGGAGACACCATTGAGCCACGGAGAAGCAGGGAGAGCGCGGGAGACGCCATTGAGCTGCGGAGAAGAAGGGAGAGCACGGGAGGCGCCATTGACCCGCGGAGAAGAAGGGAGAGCGCGGGAGACGCCATTTTGCGAAGCCGCAGCGGAGAAGACGGGCGAACGCGGGAAGGAAGGAAAGCGCGGGAGACGCCGTTTTGTGCCAGCGGAGAAGAAGGGGAAGCGCAGGAGGCGCCATTGGGGATAGTTAACGCACAACCAAGGATGCCGAAGAGTGGCAGTATCTCTACGTTCGACAATGAAGTCGAAGATTGGGCGACATATGTGGAACGTATTGAGGTATACTGCAGGGCGAATGAAGTGCCAGATGCTAATAAAGCACTGGTTCTGTTAAATTCCATGGGTGCAAAAACTTATGGGTTACTGCAAAATCTAATAACCCCAGAGAAGCCGGTAAACAAGAATTTTGAAAGCATAGTAGAAATCCTACAGGACCACTTAAACCCCACACCGCTGCTGATAGCAGAACGATTTAAGTTCCATAAAAGGAACCAACACAAAGACGAAAGCAATGCTGAGTACCTAACGGAACTGTGCAAGCTATCGAAATACTGCCAGTTTGGAGCGGGACTAGCAGACACGTTAAGGGACAAGTTTGTGTGTGGGCTACAAAGTGAAGGAACCCAGAAACGGCTTCTATCAGAAAAGGACCTTACGCTGGACAAAGCTTTCAGTATGGCAGTATCACACGAAGCAGCCGCAAGGGGCGCTGCAGAGATACAATGGAGACCGTAAGAATATGGCACCAACGAAATGACCTATGGAACAGGGAAGTGCTATCGCTGCGGCAGAACAACACATGACCAGAAAGATTGTTGGTTCAAGGACCAAGTGTGCAGACAGTGTGGGAAAGCAGGACACATAGCAAGAGTCTGCAGGTCTGGGAAGCAAACCAACAGTAAGAAATCTCCACAGGAGAAGTACAAAAAGGTACACCAGGTGATGGACAGTGGTTCAGACGAACAGAAAAGTGACACAGACTCCGGAAGCAAGGAGCTGGGTTGTCTGAAACTACATAATGTAACCAAAATGGAGGATCACCAGACTATCTGGGTTACACTCAAGATAGACGGAGTCCAAGTGGAAATGGAATTGGACACAGGGTCAGCTCTAACAATCATAAATCAAAGAGACTACAAGCGGCTATTTTCACACTGATATACCTTAAATAGCTACAGAGACTGGTAGTTATAACTCAAACAGTTGGCTTTTAATAGCTTAGAACTGGACAGAACAGAACACACATGTTAGCCTTCTGACCAGCTTCTCAGAAGTGAACTAGGAGGCGGACCCAGGGGCAAAGTAACAGATCAGGACAATCAATGGCACAGCAGAGTGGTATACAGTACATCAGCATTCCTGGCCAACCAAGAAAACAGCAGGGTTACAATAGATTACAATAGGAAACTATACACAGGTAGAATAAGGTATATACTTATAAGGCTTATTTCACCACATTCACATACCCTTGAAAGCTACAGAGATTGTCTTGAAGATGTATACGGGGCAAAACATCTACCCCAAAGGAAAAATAAGGGTGAAAGTGACATATAAATGTCAGGAAATACCTAAAATGGATATATATGTATTGCCAAATGGAGGACCACCACTGCTAGGACGTGAATGGATCCGGAAGATACATTTAGATTGGCATTCCATACAGGCACTGAAGGTGGAGGCCAAAAATGATGATGACGTCACACCTGGACGACTGTCAAAAATGCTAACTGACGCAAAAGAAGTGTTCCAGGAGGGACTAGGAACACTAAAAGGAATAACAGCAACAATTAAAATAGAGGATAATGCAAGCCCAAAGTTTCTGAAGGCCAGACCAGTGCCTTATGCGATCAGACCAGCGGTTGAAGCAGAGCTGGAAGGGTTGGAACGTTCAGGAGTACTGTCCAAAGTGGACTGGAGCGAGTGGGCTGCACCCATCGTTCCTGTAATGAAGAGGTCGTTGAGTAATACACCTGGGGAACCAAAAAAGGTCCGCATCTGTGGGGATTTTAAGGTGACAGTGAACCCAATCCTTCACACGGTGCAATATCCGCTTCCACGAATTGAGGATATTTTCGCCTCGCTATCTGGTGGTAAACCCTTCACCAAAATTGATCTAGCCCAGGCGTACTTGCAAATGGAGGTAGAAGAAGCTTCGAAACATTACCTTACGATCAACACCCATAAAGGTCTCTATCAATACAACCGGCTGGTATTTGGAGTAGCCTCGGCTCCGGCTACCTGGCAAAGGGCGATGGATCAGGTCCTGCAAGGGATTCCAGGGACCCAGTGTTATTTGGACGACATCTTGGTCACGGGCAAAAATGACGGTGATCACCTCGCTAACTTGGAGAAGGTGCTCGCCAGATTAAAGGAATATGGACTACGAGCCAATCGCCACAAGTGCGAGTTTTTCCAGAAACAAATCTCGCATTGCGGCCACGTCATCGATGAAGAGGGGTTACATAAGTTCCCTGACAAGATAGAGGCAGTAGTCAAGGCTCCAGCACCGGAAAATGTGTCACAACTGAGGTCGTTCCTCGGGCTGGTAAACTATTACCACAAGTTCTTACCAAATTTTTCTACGGTATTACACCCGCTGAACACCCTACTGCAAACAGGGGTACCATGGAAGTGGGATGACGAATGTAGACGAGCTTTCCAGAAGTGTAAAGAATTGATCACATCAAAAGAGGTGTTGGCCCATTTCAACCCAGCACTACCAATTCGTTTGGCATGTGATGCATCACCCTACGGCATTGGAGCGGTGCTGTCACACAAATTCCCAGACGGGTTGGAGAGGCCAGTAGCCTTTGAGTCTCGGTCACTAACCTCAGCCGAGCGCAACTACGCCCAGATTGACAGGGAGGCCCTCAGCCTAATATAGGGAGTAAAAAAATTCAACCACTATCTGCATGGACAGAAGTTCACCTTGCTGACTGACCACCAACCACTTGTCTCCATCTTTAATCCTAAGAAGGGCGTGCCAGTCATGACTGCACAGCGGTTACAAAGATGGTCCCTGTTTCTAGGGGCGAATCAATATGAAATAGAATATAAAGGCACGAGACAGCATGGGAACGCTGATGGGCTATCGCGCCTGCCACTGCCTACTGTGGAGGAAGCACCAGCAGTGGACCCTATCGAGGTATTTTATTCGTCGATAATTGAACGATTGCCAGTAACAAACGCGGATATAGAGAAGGAGACCCGCAATGATTCGATGCTTTCACGGGTATATGAATTGATGGTGAGGGGATGGCCAGCACATGGCGACTCACTGTTGCCAGCATTCTCATCCAGAAGAGAACAGCTGTCAGTATGCCAGGGGACAGTGATGTGTGGATCCAGAGTGGTGATTCCACCCAAGTTAAGGGGAGAGTGCTAAATGAGCTACATGAAGGTCATCTGGGGGGAGTGAAAATGAAAAGCCTAGCTAGGGCTTATGTGTGGTGGCCAGGAATCGATCAACAAATCGAAGACCTAACTAAGAGCTGCTTAGGATGCCAGAAGGTCCAAAATGCACCACCACATTCCCCTCTACTCCCATGGGAGTGGCCCTCCTCTCCATGGCAACGGGTGCGCATTGATTTCGCTGGTCCATTCATGGACTCAATGTTCTTAATAGCAGTGGATGCTCATTCAAAGTGGCCTGAGGTGATAAAGATGTCTTCAACCACTACAGAGAAAACGATTGCAGTCCTACGGACCATATTTGCCAGAAACGGGTTGCCAGAGCAGATCTGCTCTGATAATGGACCACAGTTTGTGTCCGACGAGTTCCAAAAATTCATGAAAAGGAATGGGGTAAGGCATTACACATCCGCCCCGTATCATCCAGCCACCAATGGATTGGCTGAGAGGTTCGTACAAACCTTTAATAAGGCGATAAAGGCCATGTGCGACGAGGAAATTCCACTGCAGCATAAGATGGACAATTTCTTATTAGCCTACCGAAACGCGACACATGCAGTTACCAACCAGACCCCGGCCATGATGTTCTTTAACTGAAGGTTGAGATCTCGTCTGGACTTGCTCAGACCAAATGTGCGAAGAAATGTTGAGGACAAACAATTCCAGCACATCAACGAGAAGCCGACAAGGAGCTTCAATGTAGGGCAACCAGTCTTGGCCCGGGACTATCGAACAGAGAAGTGGCAACCCGGAACGATATGTACAAGGCAGGGGCCATTAATGTACACAGTGGATGTCGGGGAGAACATTGTGAGACGCCACGTCGATCAGATCTTAGCATCACAGGAATGCGTCAACCCCATGTCTCGAGTACCTGGGGATGAACCCGACATACTGGTAGTATCTACTTCAGACCCAGTAGCAGTGGAACCCGATGAACTACCCGATGAAAGGGGGTCAGAATCGCCTCTGCACCAAGAACAAGAACCTTCGGAAAGGCGCTTTCCCGAAAGGGTCAGGAAGCCGCCCCAAAGACTGAATCTATAAATGGACTTTTGTTATTGAATGTACATGTAAAAATGTAATTGTTATTTGAATATTAAGGGGGTATTATTAATCTAAAAAGGGAGGAATTGTAGTGTATGTGCTTTAAGTCAGAACTACTTTTTACAGCTCCTGTATACTGTAGTACCGGCAGTGACCACACCGGTATATAAGCTGTGCGCATGCCTCTGTACCCCAGTCTAGAGATTACCCTCCTCCAGTAAAGACCTGTTATTTGTTTATGTACAGCATCCGTGTAATTATTTATCCACTGAACCACGGATCTAACAATTCTCGTAAATCTTTTCTGCACCCTCTGTAAGGTCTTCACATCCTTCCTAAAGTGCGGTGCCCAGAATGGGACACAATACTCCAGTTGAGGCCAAACCAGTGTTTTTTAAAGGTTCATCATAACTTCCTTGTTTTTGTACTCTATGGGTGGATTTTCATTGAGGAGGCATGTAGGAGGCGGGACTACAACTTTCAGGGTTGTAGTCCCGCCTCCATCGAGTTGTGGCCAACCCACACAATTTTCACTTGATTGACCTTGTTGAGCCCACCCAGTGGGCTCAGCAGGCCAAGTAAGGGCCACCCAGCAACAGGTGACGTCACAGATTGACATCTCATCTGTCAAAAGCTTTTGACAGATGAAATATCAGCGTTTGACAGCTCTTTGAAGCTGACAATCTGTACTCCAAGTTAATTCTTTCCTCTCAGGCTGATTTAGAGATCTCTCCGGAACAGAAAGCTGAATGCTGCAACTTTTGACATCTCGTGGCCATTCTGCTTCCTGTGCTGGTGAGATGAGGGACTCCCGAAACCTGAAGGAAGGAAGGCTGTAAAGGTAAGTAAATGTAAGTAAAACTTATTTAAACACTTTACACACACCAAACACACTTACCTCTGCACTCATGCACCCATCACTCACCTGAACACCGGACATCTCGACCCCTCCAAGCCCTTCAGCCCGACGGCCCGCCTCGCTAACTTGGCGTGGTTTGGAACTGTCGGGAATCCCACACTTCAGCAATAAAAATAGGGATTAGGCTAATAACTGCCTGTTAACTACCTGTTAACAGGCAGTTCATTGGCACTAATCCCCTTCCCGCCTCGGGGAGGCGGGTCGCAGCACAGGTCGGGTATCTGCCTCCTTTGAAACTGGCATAGAGGCAGGTTGGGGGCGGGATGGGTTCGTGCCCCCCGATTTTGAGATTTTAACCCCCCACATGCCTCCAATCCTGCCTCCACCCGGCCCAATGAAAATCCTGCCCTATGCCTCTATTTATGAAGCCCAGTACCCCGTATGCTTTTTTAACTGCTTTCTCAACCTGCCCTGCCACCTTCAATGATTTGTGTACATATACCTCCAGCTCCTCTGTTCATGCAGCCCTTTAGGACTGTACTCTTTAGTTTATATTGCCTCTCCTCGTTCTTCCTACCAAAATGTATCACTCCGCACTTTTCTGTGTTAAATTTAATCTTCCACGTGTCTGCCCATTTCACCAGCCTGTCTAGTCTTCTTGAAGTCTATCACTATCCTCCTCACTGTTCACTATACTTCCAAGTTTTGTGTCATCTGCAAATTTTGAAATTGTGCCCTGTACACCCAAATCCAAGTCATTAATGTATCTTGGTCAAGTGGTGCCAGGTGCTATATTAAGGCTTCCATCACTTCAGTGGCATGGGTTTGAATCCCTGCCATTACCAGATGGTGCAATAATTCCTATAAATTTAAGCACAACTTTCAGAAGAAGAAAATGAATTGCAATCTTTGTGGGTAATCGGTGGGACAGTGAGTTAGCACATTGACCTTTCACCTCTGAGGCCTGGCTATAAATCGGATGTAAAGTAATGGAATGAAAATCTCCTCTATCTGCTTTCTGCTTACTCCAAAGGTCCTTTGTTAAAAGAGTGTGTGCAGTCTCAAATCCATCCCTGCTGGTATTAAGTGGCAATCTCATTTAACAAGGCCACAGGCTAGTTAGGATGGGAAATGTTAAATGCCAACTGGCACAGTAGGTCGATGCTCATCTGAGCTTTGCGATTTGAAGCATTTGGGGACTAGCAGAGGAAGGTTTGGACCGCCTGTTTATCCTCCCCAGGCTACTTGCACGGCTCAGTGTAACTCCAGGCACAGGTCTGTCTATTGGCTGGGCAGTGTGCCTAAACATCAGAGAGGAAGTCACAGTGGCGCTGTAGGCCTAAGAGCAGCACCCGAGGCCTTTGGATTGTCCTGGTTTGGGGAGGGGGGGGTGGACGGGAAAAAGTCAAGAAAAATATTCAAATTCTCCTGAAATATCTTCAGGACCTCCGCGTATTCTCTGGTTCTTGAAGCGCCTCTGCCTTGGGCTACCCGACAATCAGAAGTGGAGGATGCTTAGGTGGGAGGCTTGGAATTGCAAGCTCCCCTCTCATTATACTATGAGCACAGGGTCTGCACCAGCTGCAGGCACAGGTCCAGTTTTGGTCATTAGGAAAGCCTCAAGCAATTATGGGGGCAGCACGGGGTGTAGGGTGGAGGGCAGGGTAAAAGATAACTACACAAGATAAAAAATCACAGGATTGGGGGTAATATACTGGCATGGGTGGAAGATTGGCTATCTGACAGAAAACAGAGAGTTGGGATAAATGGTTCATTCTCGGGTTGGCAATCAGTAACTAGTGGTGTTCTGCAGGGGTCAGTGCTGGGACCCCAACTCTTTACAATCTATATTAACGATTTGGAGGAGGGGACCAAGTGCAATGTATCCAAGTTTGCCGATGATACAAAGATGGGAGGGAAAGCAGTGAGTGAGGAGGACATAAAAAACCTGCAAAAGGACATAGACAGGCTAAGTGAGTGGGCAGAAATTTGGCAGATGGAATATAATGTTGGAAAGTGTGAGGTTATGCACTTTGGCAGAAAAAATCAAAGAGCAAGTTATTATCTAAATGGAAAGAAACTGCAAAGTGCTACAGTACAAAGGGATCTGGGGGTCCTGGTGCATGAAACACAGAAGGTTAGTATTGTCGGGGGTTTCTCTTGCTTGCTCTGGTCTCCTGCCAGGCTTCTTGCAATAATTACCCGTGAGTGGTTCGACCCACTCGCCCCTACGGTTCTAGACCTTGGACTTAGGTGCAGGGAGCTGTAGTGCAGAAAAACTCAATAGACCAGGTCGAATAGCACGAAATGGATGCCTTTATTGAACATTTTGCAGCATGATAAAATACATGTCATATGCACAGATTAAAGCAACTACAAGCATGCACACATCTATAAACTTAACTCTATAGAAATGGGGAACACACGGCACATCGTAAAAGGGGTAACACATTACAATTACCCTTAACCCCCTCCCCTAGACCTAACTAAGTTTCGATTTGAGGGACTCGGGATCATGCTCACCACTTTAAGAATTGCGAAAAAGGCTTTGCAGCCTTTCGACACAGCTTTCCGTCGTCACGTGGGTTTGGAAGCTTCTGGCGCAGCTTGTTTTCCTCTTGGTTCTCCTGCGATGAGCGCTCGCCGATGTGATGTTGACGAACTGGAGTACCGGGCCCTGAGTGTCTTCTTCTCCGGCCTGGGTCGTCGATGATCTCCCGATGACTCTTTATACAGTCATAATTGTCCTTCTGATTTCTCCAACGGTGGAGCAGAACTGGAGTACCTGGGCCCTGAGTGTCTTCTTCTCCGGCCTGGGTCGTCGATGATCTCCCGACAAAAGTACCCGGGCCTCCCTCGTCGTCTTCCCGTCGTGGCCGGGCCTTGCCTGGCCGAAGACCGACCACGTTCCGAACCGAAATTGTTCCGAAGGTCCGAACCGAAGTGCTGCTTAGTTCCGATGGAGTCTGTCCCGAAGCGTACCGATGGAGAACTCACTGATGGACTTTACTTAATCCACAGTTATACTTTTTGGACCATTCTTATCTCCCGCCAAATCATAGTCCTGTCTTTGTAATAATTTTGGCGGGCAGAACTCTCTGCAGGGGTGTTTTGTCTTCATAACGGGAGTCGGTGATAGCTGAACTGGCTTTCCTGGGCCGATAATGTCTTTGCTTTGTTACCGTAACTTGGTTTGTATATTGATCGGTCTGGAGATTGCCCTGGATGGCTGTTAAACGGCTTCTCTTTGTACAGTGTAATGGGCTTAAGCGTTCGTTCAATTGTCCGCCCATTTCTTGATGGGTCTCATCCTGCCACCCAAATCTGTCCTGTACTCATAATCTAATCAATATGTATACTCAGTTCCATGAGTTTCGGCTTCCTGAAACTGGTTTTCGTGGGCTTTTAATGTCTTCAATCCACAAGCCTGTCTGGCTTGCAGTAACAGAAATTCAAATGGCCCCAGAAGCTGGTCACGAGGTCTGGTGGCCATTTTGTGTGCCCTTTTATCAAAGGTTTCTCTGTAAAAGCTTCTTTTGGTCAATAAAGCTGTTTTATTAACCCTATTTTCCTACGTGATTATTTAATGAAAAATTTCGCGAATCTTACAGTATTCAGGTACAGCAGGTTATCAGGAAGGCCAATGGAATCTTGGCTTTTATTGCAAGGGGGATGGAGTATAAAAACAGGGAAGTCATGCTTCAGTTATACAGGGTACTGGTGAGGCCACACCTGGAATACTGCGTACAGTTTTGGTTTCCATATTTAAGAAAAGATATACTTGCTCTCGTGGCAGTTCAGAGAAGGTTCACTCGGTTGATTCCGAAGATGAGGGGGTTGACTTATGAGGAAAGGTTGAGTAGGTTGGGCCTCTACTCATTGGAATTCAGAAGAATGAGAGGCGATCTTATCGAAACATATAAGATTGTGAGGGGGCTTGATCGGGTGGATGCGGGGAGGATGTTTCCACTGATGGGTGAGACTAGAACTAGGGAGCATAATCTTAGAATAAGGGGCTGCCCTTTCAAAACTGAGATGAGGAGAAACTTCTTCACTCAGAGGGTAGTAAATCTATGGAATTTGCTACCCCAGAGAGCTGTGGAAGCTGCGACATTAAATAAATTTAAAATGGAGATAGACAGTTTCCTAGCTGATAAGGGAATTAAGGGTTATGGGGAGCGGGCAGGGAAGTGGACGTGAGTCTAGGTTCGGATCAGCCATGATCCTATTGAATGGCAGAGCAGGCCCGAGGGGCCATATGGCCTACTCCTGCTCCTACTTCTTATGTTCTTATGTAGAGACCCGGTTTAACGGGTGTCTACCCTTTTTTCTTCGTCCCCTGAATGCCAATTCCCCATACAAAGGGAAGAGTAAAATCTGCTACATTTACTCTGCATCTGCATAATGCAGGCAGCGGGCAAATGAAATGAAAAACGATTCCATTTCCCAGGGGGAGTCCAGTGCAAGTGACTCCATTCATGTAGTGGGTTGAGCAACACTGAAAATACACTCCAACTAAAGGCTTTTGGTTTTTAGGCTTCTGTATGCTGTCATCCATTACTGTTTGTCCTCTATTTCCATGTGCAATCTGTTATACAGTAGCTGTATATTGACTCAGACTGGCCTAGCATTGGAAGCTGCATTCTCCTGCAATTTGTTAACGTCACCACACTTCACGAAATGAAACATAGTCGTCTTTCAATTCTTTTTAATTATCAGGAAAAAATTCACTGTCCTGTGCAGGCCAGTCTGTCCAAACTCAAATCAATGTTGAATAACTAAATGGCAATCATTGAATGGGAATCAATAGAGCAGACATGTACTGTCCACCAGTCACAGAAAGCTTCCAGCAGCCCAGTGGACACTGAGTCATCTTACTCCATGGTCGATTGAGCACACACTAAAGAGCAAGCAGTGAGAGACACTCTGTCTGCTGATCCTTTACAGCCTGCACTTATCAACAGCTGATTTAGCCAAGCCCAGGAACAGACAAGTCAGGAGGTCCTCCAGCCTGCTTGCCCTGTGCACCTGGTGAATGAAAACTAATGTAATAGGTGAGAAGTTAAGGAGCAACCCCTGGAATCTCTGGCACTGCCCATATAAATCAAAAATTGTCTCAGTCTAGCTGCAAAATGGACACTCGGCAAGAACGGCCATGGATCCTCATTGCATCACGTGGCACCTTACAACACTAACCACCCGAGTCCCCAGCAGCACCAGCAAGAATCCCTGAATACAAAGCCTTCCACTGGGGATCCCCATCCATGACAAATGGTAAAGCCAAGGAGTGTCTCAGTGGAAGATGAAGGCAAGGAGCTGAAGGGTATGCAACAGTAACGGATACAGGAATCCTATCCTAGAGAGTAGAATGACAAGAAGAATTTCTGAGAGACGGCTCAAGTTATTAGGCAGGGGTACCTGAAGATGGAGAGGGGCAGGCTGGAAATAATGAGCATTATGGCTGACAAGGTGGAACCATTCCTTGGAGCCCTGTCAACGGGGCTGATTTCCCTGCTCACCTTGCCCCATGGTAAGTTAGGCAGTGTGCTTTTCGCACGTTTGTCACTTGATCGCTGCTGAACACAGCTGCTTTTTTCAGGTTGAGATCCACTGAATTGTGTTGGGTGGGCTGCAGCCTCAGATTCGGCACTCACTCACTGTAAGGGATGGGAAGGTCTGTGAGCAACAGTGTAAGATTCGCAATTTTCAGCAAAAATCACGCAAGAAAAACTGGATAAAATAAGACTGTTTATTGACCAAAGTAAGCTTGCACAGAAAAACCTTTGATAAAAGGGCATACAAAATGGCCGCCAGGCCCCGTGATCAGTTTCTGAACCATTTTATTTCTGTTACTGCAAGCCAGGCAGGCTTGTGGATTGAAGACAGTGAGCCCGCGAAAGCCAGTATCTGGGAACCGAAACTCAGAGGAACAGCATACATATTCAATGGATTACAAGTACAGGATGGGGCCCATCTAGATATGGGCGGACAATGCAAAATCACTCATACCCATTTATTGTACAAAGGAAAAACCGTTTAGCAGCCATCAAGGAAAATCTCCGGACCGATCAATATGCGAACCGAGCCGCGGTGACAATGCAAAAGACATTAAAAGACATTATCGGCCAGGAAGGCCAGTTTAAGTTATCACCGGCTCCGTTACAAGACAAAGCGCCCCTGCAGAGATTTCTGCCCGCCAAAATTAATACAAAGACAGGACTATGATTTGGCGGGAGATAAGACTGTTCCAAAAGAGTATAACTATGGATTGAAAGTCCATATACGTTACTTCTTCAACTTCTTCGGACGGGGCCAGGATCGGCGCCCCTTCCACTTCGGCAGATGCAGAATCGATGAAAACGTTTTTGTCTTTTTAAAGACGGACGGTTTCGGTAAAAGGACAACGTGGTCGGTGTTCAGCCAAACAAGGCTCGTCCACGACGAGAAGACGACGAGGGTGGCCCGGGTGCTGGGGTCGGGAGATCATCGACGACCCAGGCCGATGGAGAAGAAACCCTCTGGAGAACCGACCAGGCCGGAGACAAAAGGACAGTCCGGGCCTGACACTTCCGTGTCTCAACATCCCATTGGGTTGTTGTTCTACTCCATGAACAAAAATCCACGACAGGCTTAGTGGATCTCAACCTTGACGAGCGCTCATCGAGGCTGTGTCTACCCCATCGCCTAGAGAGAGAGAGAGAGAATATCGACTGCGCCAGAAGTTTCCAAATCCACGTGACGACGGAAAGCGGTGCCAAAAGGGCTGCGAACCCCCCCCCTTCCTCACGATTTCGAGAGTGGTGAGCATGATCCCAGGTTCCTCAGGTCGAAACTTAGTTTAGGTATAGGGGAGGGAGTTAAGGGAAATCGTAATGTGTTTCCCCTTTTACGATGTGCCGTGTGTTCCCCATTTCCATAGAGTCAAGTTCATAAATTTGTGCATGATTGTAGTTGCTTTAATCTGTGCCTATGACATGTATTTTGTAATGCTTCAAACTGTTTAAAAATAAAAGCATCCATTTCGTGCTATTCAGCCTGGTCTATTGAGTCCTTTTCTCTGCACTACTGTTCTCTGCATCTAAGTCCAAGGTCTAGAACCGTAGGGGGAGTGGGTCAAACCACTCAAGGATAATTCTTGCACGAAGCCTGGCAGGAGGCCAGAACGGGCAAGAGAGCAGGAAAAAACCCCCTACAGAAATGGCGACCGCGGCAGGACCTTGGCAGCAGGAAAGTAGTGTGTTAGATCAAGATCTGAATAAACGAAATGTGATGGATGAAAGAATAGCAGATTATGTTTTCGGAAAAGTCAACCTCACAAAACAATGGATATCTGATCTATTAAGGGATAGGCGCCCGCTAGACGCAGCCATCAGGTGGACAGCAGGTAGAGAGCATAAGAAATCCGTAGAAAAGGCGGCCTGGCTGATGTGCTACAAGAAGCAAGTCCAGCTTTTGGACCAGGTAGTTGCAGCACAGACAGTCCAGATCAACGGCTTGCTTAAAGATGTAGAGGAAAAGGTTGCGGGAGGTCAAAAACTGATTGAATCGCTTGACGCGCTGAATCAGGAACGCCGCTCCGTAATTCGCTGCCACGAAACCCGGGTAGAATATTTAAAATGTCAGGTCGTTGAGGCCAAGGCCAGTGAAGGTAGAATGAGAGAGAGGTGTTTCCGTCTAGCCAAACAAGTAGATGCCCAAGAGGAAAAGCTCCTGGGAGCCAGGGCAGCATATAAGATGGCCATGGAGGATAGATCTGAGAACACCGACCACAGCGCTTGCCGCCGGGAGCTAGAGGACCTGAGAAAGGCCCTAGCGAAGGCAAACGGGTTGGTGTGTCTCATAAATCCACCAGCGAGTCAGCTGTTGCTAGCCAAGGAATCCAAAAGACCAATTCCACAAGAGGCAGTTGGGGTACCAACCCCCGAACCCTCTGCGCCTCCTGCCTATGAGGAGTCTTGGACTCCGGGACAGGAGATGGAGGCGGTAGAGAAAGAGAGCCCTGAGGTAGAGTAACCCCAGACAGTAGAGTCGGGGCCAGCGCCGTTGTGTCCAACGAGGCACCGGAAGCTCGGTCCAAATGAAGAAAATGGCGATGACGGACCCCTTGAGAGTCAGATCATAATGCCTCATAGCGCACGACAGCTAAGAGAGATGATAAGTCACATCCCAAAACTCTCCGAGTCAGGAGATCCCTCCGTGCATTTCAGGGACGTGGAGCAGACCGCAGCAGTCAATGACTGCGACGGGGTTGAACAGTCTAAAATGCTGCTGTTCTCCCTGGACAGTTCGCTCCTCCAGTGTCTCCCTGACGAGAGCAAGAGAGGGCATAGGGACTATGAGTTGCTACGGGATGAGATTCTGGAGATCATGGGAGAGGGGGACGGAACTCCGTTCCTCCGTTTAGAAAAGACAGTGCAGCTAGAGGGAGAACCCCCACGGGTTTTCGCCGGCAGGTTGTGGCCAGTGTATCGGCGCAGCTGCCCGGGCGGGCCGGCCCGGGCCAGGCTGGATGGCGAACAAAGGGCTCACTGGCTTCGGTGCCTGGTAGCAGGTTGCCTGCCAGTAGTGAAGGAACAGGCCAAAGCATGGTTTGACCCCACCAACGCCCGCTCCACGGAGGATCTAGTGCTAGATCAGCTCACGATCAGTTATAGGAATAACAAGGGCAAGAAAACGCCTGTTGTAAAAGGAAAGGTGCATGAGGTGAGGCCCGCAGCCTCTGCTAAAAGGGAATGGCGTCAGGAGGGAAATCGCCCTCCTCAAGCCAATAGCAGTTGTTACGGGTGTGGGAAGGAGGGTCATTGGCGCAAGGACTGTAGGAATCCTTGGAAGGATAAGAGGGAGAGAGCGTTCGCCGCAGCCCAAGATCAAGCCCAAGCCCGAGTCGCCAACGGCCCGAGAGTTTACCCAACACCAGCACAACCACAAGTGCAGGCCGCTGCCCCGACACCAGTCCAGAACCCAACCGTAGCCTCTGCCCCGACTAAAGGGGGTGGTGCGGTTGTGGACCCCGCTGCGATCGAGTCAGTCTTGGAGACTATGCGGTCTCTGATGACCTGGCAGGGGAGGGTAGCGGTTGCTAACAGCCCTATCGCCCCCGAGACCCCAGCCGAAACACCTAAATGACTGACGCCCGCGCAGCCCGTCTACTTGTGTCCGCTCCGCTATGACGCTTGGAGAAGACCTGTGGTGGAGATGGAGGTGGAGAAACAAAGGGGTAGTTACCTGTTGGATATGGGAGCTTCGTGTACCGTGATCCACACGGACAAACCTTTTGCCTCACCTCTGTCCGCCCAGGCTCCATATTTAGTAGCGGGTTTCACAGGTAAAGAACAGGCTGGCGCGTACTCCCTCCCGCTCTCCATTCAGTTGGGAGCACTCCACACCACATGGACGTGCATCCTATTGAAGTGGAATGAGGGGGGGGGGAAAGGCATCCTCGGGGCTGATTTCTTGGTGGAACACGGGATCCTCGTGGACCTGAGAAATCACTGTCTCTGGGGAGCCGAGGGCGGTTTAGGTAAGGTAGTCGTAATCCCGGGGAAGGAAGAAAAGGGGACCCTGTGCACTATGAAGCCGTCAGGAGGTTACGATCTCGAGCTCATGATAACAAACGTCCCAACGGACTTGCAGGCGTGTGTGTCAGAAAATCTGACCGCGTTCGCCACCCACAAGCACGACTGCGGGAGAGTCACTGGGTTCGAAGTCAGCGTAGACGGGGACCCCATGATCCGACCCCAAAAGCAATATAATTTCCCGAAGGAGGCAGAACCCGACATGGAGACAGCAATATCTTCATTGGTACAGCAGGGCGTGTTGAGGACGATAGCCACCCACGTAAACTCCCCATTATGGCCGGTAAAGAAACCGGACAATTCGTGGAGAGCCACGGTGGACTACAGAGTCCTCAATAGTAATATCCCGGCCTGCGCGCCCACGGTAGCAGCAGTTGCAGACTTAACAGGGAGTATTCCAGCATCGGCGACCACATTCACAGTGCTGGACATCTCGAACGGTTTTTGGTCCATTCCGCTGCGGCGGGAGGACCAGTACAAGTTTGCCTTCACATTCAAAGGGCAACAGTACACTTGGAACTGCTTACCACAGGGTTTTCACAACAGCCCCAGCATTTTCCATCAGTGCATGGCGGGGAGTTTGAAAGAGTTCAGCCAGCCCAACCAGATAGTGCAGTATGTGGACGACTGACTCCTGTTCACAGATACAAGGGAGCAGCACGGCCCACTGTTAGCCGAATTGTTGGAACTGTTAGAAAGGAAGGGTTTCAAAGTAAACCCAAAGAAAGCCCAGATCGGCCAGCAGGAAGTCAAATTCCTGGGTCTGGCCATCCGCGAGGGAGAAAGAGCCATAGATAAGGCCAGGCGGGAATCTATACAAGATCTGCCGATTCCCAACACAGTAACGGGTGTAAGGTCCTTTTTGGGATTGACCGGGTACTGCAGAGATTTCATCGAGGACTATGCTGCCACAGCGGCCCCGCTACTTCGACTCTTACACAAGGGAGTCGAGTGGTCTTGGGACAAGGGGTGCCAGGCGGCGTTCGAGAAGTTGAAAAGAGATCTGCAGACCGCGCCAGCCCTAGGGGCCATAGATGGGGGAGAGGAGTTCTTTCTGGAGGTAGCCGCTAGTGGGGACAGCCTGAGCGCAGTGCTGCTCCAAGAGCGGCACGGCAAGCTAAGACCAGTAGTTTATTCCTCCAGGGTGCTCACGGATGTGGAGAGGAGTTTCTCCAATTGCGAACGGCATCTCCTGGCCACGCATTGGGCTGTGAACAGATCAGTGATCTTCACAGGGACCTCTCCCATTACGCTCCTCACCCATCACACCCCCACGAAGATGCTTCTGGATGGGAGGATTAAGGATGGGACCGTAAGCAGCGCTCGGATTGCGCGCTGGACCCTCCTCCTTTCCCAGATGGATCTAAAAGTTAAAGGCCTCTGCGCGCCAAGGCTCGCAGCCAATATGGCATATCCCGGGACAGTCCATCAATGTTCCGTAGAAGGGGTATGGGAAGTTAACATAGGTTTACGGGCCGGGATACATCCCACAGGCCGCGAGATCTACGTAGACGGTTCTAGCACTGTAGCTGACGGCAAGCGACTCACAGGGTGTGGAGTTTATGACCCTGCGGCAAACATTGCCCTGGCAATTAAGCTCCCCAGCACTATGAGCGCGCAGCAGGCTGAACTGGCCGCAGTGGCGTACGTGGTTACCCACCCCGAGATTTTCCCAACCCCATACACGATTTGCTCAGACAGCATGTTCACGTGCAATTCGTGTACAGAGTACCTCGCCATCTGGTCCCGACGCGGGTACACCTCCGCGGACGGGCGGCCTTTAACAGTTAAGCCCTTGCTGGAGAAGATCCTAGCAGCTGTGGGGGAGAAAGGAGAGGTGTTCATCCATAAGGTGAAGGCTCACTCCACCACAGAACCCCGCAGTCAGGGCAACCAGCAGGCGGATGCGCTAGCCAGGGAGGGTGCCCGCAACGGCATTCTCTGGGACCCATACGAACCCGGACCCGTGGCGGCGATCCAAGGCAGGGAGGGAATTCCCGGGAACACAGGGGTGACACCGCCCCCAGACCTAAAGACCGTCCAAACCCTGGATCCCGCCCTAAAAGCAGTCCTAAAAGCCATCACAGAGGGCAAACAGGTAGAAGGTCCGTACAGTACGGCAGCCCTCACAGTCAAAGAAGGTATGCTGTTCCGAGAGGAGCAGTGGGTTGTGCCGCAGCAGCACCGGAGGGAATTCCTGCAATTGGCCCACGAGGGTCCAGGAGCGGGACACCCCGGACCTGAGGTCACCTGGCAACGGGTGGAGCAGGCGGGATGGTGGCCGGGACTTCGGGACGATGTCCGCGAGTTCTGCGCAAGCTGTCTTGTGTGTGCTGCTAACAACCCAGACCCCCACAAAAGGAAGGTGCCCATGGGGCACATCAGGAGGGTAGAGGGACCATGGCAGTCGATTCAGGTCGACTACATAGGGCCCCTGCCCGCCGCCCAGGGAGGCTATAAGTACTGCCTTGTCCTGGTAGACGTGTTCACCAAATGGGTAGAAGCCTTCCCGTGCAGAACAGCTACGGCACTGGGTACTGCTAAGATCTTGATTCGAGAAGTGTTCTCACGGTGGGGACTCCCCCGTTTTGTAGAGTCCGACCAGGGGAGTCAGTTCACCGGTCAAGTAATGCAGAACGCCCTCATGCTCTTGGGCATTGAGGGAAAGTGGCACGTAGCATACAATCCCCAGTCATCCGGGATTGTTGAGCGTATGAATCGGACCCTCAAGGAAAAGCTGAGGAAAGAGACAATGGGCTCGCCCCAGAAATGGGCGGAGGTCCTACCTTTAGTCCTCATGGGGATCCGAGCCAGCCAGTCCAAAAGCACGGGGTATTCCCCGCACGAGTTAATGACTGGAAGGATCATGCGAACACCCACCCATGTGCTAGCCCCGGTGCTCACTGAGGGCCAGCTCCGAGAGGTGAAACGGGACAAATTCGCCCAAACCCTCTTGGAGCGCCTGAGACAGATTTATGGGCAGGCGGCTGGGAACATGGGAAGACAGCACCAGGGAAATAAACTGTTGTTGGAACCTCGGAAACAACAAGAGTGGGTAGTCGGAGACCAGGTCATGGTCCGAAACTACGCCAGGGTAGGGAGTTTTGAACCACTGTACATGGGGCCCTACAGCATTGTGGACAAGGCCAGCCCCATGGTTTATGCAGTGAAAACGCCCCGACGTACCAAATGGTTTCACATCAACCAGTGTAAACTATTTAAATCGGGTGCAGAAGGGCCATCAAAGGGAACCAGGTCGGAGAACAAAGATCCTCAGCCTGTAACAGAGTCACAGACCACACAGGCTGGTACCGTAGCCTGCGTAAAGGGAGAGGCCATCCCATTGGAGTGGGAGGTCTCATCTTTTGAATGGGATTTAGGCAGGAGAGAGCACGAACAGCTCGACCCCGCCTTAGACCCAGTCATGGAGGAGGAAGAGTCAGAGGGCGACGATCCCGCCCTCGACTCAAGCTTGGGGGAGGTAGGGAATGGGGGCGGAGACCCACTACCTGTAGGGACAGGTGAGGTGGAGTCAGAAGCCACAGATCCCGACCCCGGGGGGGTGGAGCCTGAGGAAGGGGAGCTGGAGCCGGCAGCTGTGGAGGAACCACAGGCTGTGACGGTAACAGTCCCAACCCCCGGTCCATCGGCCCCGGGAGCCCGACCCAAAGCAGCCCCTCGTAGGTCGGCTCGAGCGCCACAGCCCAGAAAATTTTGGCTAGATTCTCCCCATCCTTCCCAACCACGGTTCAGAGCAGCCCCAGGAAGGCATGATCCCCGTTCAGCAGCGACAGGCTGCGGGGGATCAAAGCCAAAGATCAATGCAGCCCCACCGCAGGGTGTGGCACACGACAGACCTCATAGGGATTCGGAAAGCCGCCCCACGGAGGGCGGCGCTGTACATAAGTTAAGTTAGGTAATTATGGTCATAGTTTTAAGGAATGTAAAGTATATGGTGTTAAGAGTACAATTTTGAGGTCTGCCCGGTATGTGTGTTTGTTAGGGAGCGGGGTCCAGGAACCCGCGCGTCCAATTAATTTAGGCCAGCACCTATCGGGAGCCCGGCTACATCATTTTGTTGGTTACAGAAACCTGGGATATGATGGAAAGGATTTTCATCGCGTTCATGGCGATCGGGTGCGGGTGGGCCTACCGAGGCCGCACCAAGGACGTCATCATTTTCGGATGCTCCGGGGACACGGCCCCCATCGCAACGGATGGGACGGGGAAGCGAGAGGTTGAGGAAACCACCACCTACTTCCACCAAGGGAGATGGCCAGGTTGGTTGGGAACAAATTCCACGGAATATTCCAGCAACTTCAGTTTTGCCTACCAAGAGACTTCGTTAACGTGCCCTCAAGTGAGGATCCTTGCGCCCAGAGTCAGCGTCACCGTGGGAAAGAGGATTTGTCTGGTGTGCAATGGGAACGTACCACTAAGGCGATGGTGGTGGCTACGAAAGCTGGGAAAGGACATGAGAAACTCTACGGTCGAGTGGGAGCGACTGGGTAATAATACCCATCGGACTATTACGGGAACTCACGGACAATTACGTGTGTGTTGGGACAAATGGTGGGAACCAGATGAGGGAATATATGTCTGTATGTGGGGTTCGAGACACGTCTGCCCCAAGGGCGTGTCCATCTTCTTCCAGAGGCAGTGGCAGGATGAAGGGAAGGGGATGAGATGGGATGTCAGCACTCGAGCGTGCGGAGCCCCATACTCCCCTATTCCGGTGAACGCCACTGAACTCATCACCCGCCCACGCAAGCCCCTGCCCACGCTTCCGGTAGCACTAGCCCAGAAAGGAGGGTGCCCAACCACCACCAAGGGACCCGGGAACGGTTTAGTATTGGTACCCACCGGTCAGGTGCTGTACCAAGGGGTACACTACGCGGTGGCCTCAGTCATTTTAAATCTCACTGAGGTAAGATTGCCGGAGTGGTGTCCCAAAGAAACGGAACAATTATACCAGGTCCTGTTAACCCGTATGTTTAGACAATTTTACGAATTTGACTTTGCCGACATCGACAGAGACAAATTATACACCACACCGCCAGAAGTTTTGGATCGAGTCGGGAGGCAAAGAAGGGGTACTGTAAATGACATATTCACTGCTTTTAATACCGGGACATCTGTTGTCAACGCTCTAGATAACGTGGAGCTGCAGACACAGATCAACGGTTTAAAAGCCCAGTTAAGGAACATATTGACAGACGAAAACAAGGTAGTGGGTTCTGAGCTACATGAGGACCAGGCCATGACACTACACTTTGAGGACATAATTGCTGAGCTGGAGAAACACGCGAGAACGGTAAATGCACTCATTAAGGAGGATCGGAATGCGTCCGATCAAGCTGCGCAAAACGAGGCCTGTGTGCTGTACGGGGCGTGGTTACTGGGCGAGGGCCGCAGTAATCTTGAGGATTTAAAACAGGGTTTGGTCCCGTCCTGGATCAGCAACAAGCACTTGCAAGCGCTCCACCCTTTTGAGAATGCATTAAGCCCGTGCCAGCTCAGACTAGCCGCAGAAGCATACCCAGTCCCAGTGGACTGCGGACATTCAAATCACACTATTATGGGAATAGTAGTAAGAATGCCGGTGTTGGGTCCCGCAGCAAAGCCCGCCCCGGTGTACAGAGTAGAGAACATTGGAGTCATTCGGGGGGGCGCACACATTCGTTACGCAGCGGTCCCGCCTTACGTCATCAGATGGGAGCGTACGATGACAGGCACCGACCTCTCGGGATGTCGGAGCCGGGGAGCACACATCATCCTGTGTCCCCAGCACTTGAACGCCTTTCTGAAACCGCAGTGCGAGTTCAGGACTGCTAGCGCAAAGCCGGTGAATTGCACCATGGAGGCAATGGCAGAGGACCATGTGCCCCCACAGGTAGCATATATCGGGGGTGGGACATACTGCGTCACCACTGCAGCGCCTCAGTACCGATATGGACAACACGAGTGGTGTTCGGTCGGTGATAGCAGTTTCTGTTTCAAACCCAGGGCCGAGGTTCAAGTGGCACAACAACGAATTGTCCCCATTCCTGCGCCCTCCACCGTTCACATCACTATCAAAGAGAATTTCACAGACTTACAACGATTTGTCGCGCATTTTGGTTATGTCATTCCCCCTCTTCCCGAACACCTCACCAAGATTTTAAAAGCCGTTATAATTTCACAGAAACATTTCTACACACTGGAGCAGAAGACTTTAGAGATAGGAAAAGACATATTGGACATAACCATCCCACCATGGTGGGACTTGTTCACCAACATAGAGGTCCCCGCCTGGATTAGAATAGCATCCCATGTCCTAGTAGTATGTCAGGTTTTGATTGTGATATTTTTGCTCTTCGTGCATTGCAAAAGAGGCAAACGCCTCCAGAGGCACGAGAACACAGGAGAATGGAGAGAACGCTATGTGCGAATGGGGGAAGCAGATACCCCACTCTAAGCTGCTAGTCTAAGATTAAGCGTCCCTCCATTTTAAATTTTTTTGTGATTGTTTTGGGTTATAAGGAAATAAGTATTGTTATGTTATTAGTCGTTCTTAAGTTTTTTGGATTAATAAAAGATGCATGCAGATGGTGCCAGGGGGTATCAACCCCCGCACATCTGACAAGTGAATGTGTTATAGTTTAAAATACGCTGTCTATGATTGTCCAAATGTACAAAAGGTAATTTTCGTTTTCTGCGGAAATGGGAACTGCATGTGTCGTGAGGGTCATAGATAGCTAAGTGCCAGGAATGTTTGGATGTGGGGAATCAGGGAAAATTTGCTCATCAAGGATTATTGATACTTTAAGCAAGCTAT
Organism: Somniosus microcephalus; assembly: GCF_052327205.1. Classification (NCBI taxonomy): domain Eukaryota; kingdom Metazoa; phylum Chordata; class Chondrichthyes; order Squaliformes; family Somniosidae; genus Somniosus; species Somniosus microcephalus. The sequence goes on along the minus strand of NC_140997.1, from coordinate 63,555,425 downwards.
CAGTATCACAGGGGGGCCTGTAAGATTCGCAATTTTCAGCAAAAATCACGCAAGAAAAACTGGATAAAATAAGACTGTTTATTGACCAAAGTAAGCTTGCACAGAAAAACCTTTGATAAAAGGGCATACAAAATGGCCGCCAGGCCCCGTGATCAGTTTCTGAACCATTTTATTTCTGTTACTGCAAGCCAGACAGGCTTGTGGATTGAAGACAGTGAGCCCGCGAAAGCCAGTATCTGGGAACCGAAACTCAGAGGAACAGCATACATATTCAATGGATTACAAGTACAGGATGGGGCCCATCTAGATATGGGCGGACAATGCAAAATCACTCATACCCATTTATTGTACAAAGGAAAAACCGTTTAGCAGCCATCAAGGAAAATCTCCGGACCGATCAATATGCGAACCGAGCCGCGGTGACAATGCAAAAGACATTAAAAGACATTATCGGCCAGGAAGGCCAGTTTAAGTTATCACCGGCTCCGTTACAAGACAAAGCGCCCCTGCAGAGATTTCTGCCCGCCAAAATTAATACAAAGACAGGACTATGATTTGGCGGGAGATAAGACTGTTCCAAAAGAGTATAACTATGGATTGAAAGTCCATATACGTTACTTCTTCAACTTCTTCGGACGGGGCCAGGATCGGCGCCCCTTCCACTTCGGCAGATGCAGAATCGATGAAAACGTTTTTGTCTTTTTAAAGACGGACGGTTTCGGTAAAAGGACAACGTGGTCGGTGTTCAGCCAAACAAGGCTCGTCCACGACGAGAAGACGACGAGGGTGGCCCGGGTGCTGGGGTCGGGAGATCATCGACGACCCAGGCCGACGGAGAAGAAACCCTCTGGAGAACCGACCAGGCCGGAGACAAAAGGACAGTCCGGGCCTGACACTTCCGTGTCTCAACATCCCATTGGGTTGTTGTTCTACTCCCTGAACAAAAATCCACGACAGGCTTAGTGGATCTCAACCTTGACGAGCGCTCATCGAGGCTGTGTCTACCCCATCGCCTCGAGAGAGAGAGAGAGAGAGAGAATATCGACTGCCCCAGAAGTTTCCAAATCCACGTGACGACGGAAAGCGGTGCCAAAAAGGCTGCGAACCCCCCCCCTTCCTCACGATTTCGAGAGTGGTGAGCATGATCCCAGGTTCCTCAGGTCAAAACTTAGTTTAGGTATAGGGGAGGGAGTTAAGGGAAATCGTAATGTGTTTCCCCTTTTACGATGTGCCGTGTATTCCCCATTTCCATAGAGTCAAGTTCATAAATTTGTGCATGATTGTAGTTGCTTTAATCTGTGCCTATGACATGTATTTTGTAATGCTTCAAACTGTTTAAAAATAAAAGCATCCATTTCGTGCTATTCAGCCTGGTCTATTGAGTCCTTTTCTCTGTACTACTGTTCTCTGCATCTGAGTCCAAGGTCTAGAACCGTAGGGGGAGTGGGTCGAACCACTCAAGGGTAATTCTTGCACGAAGCCTGGCAGGAGGCCAGAACGGGCAAGAGAGCAGGAAAAAAACCCCTACAACAGCAATATCCGAAATGTAAAGAAAGCTGATGTTAGCATCTGTAGCTGCTCTATCAGACATGTGCCAAAACCGCTCCACCTCCTACAGTCCTGCTCCCCCACAGATTTTATTCCAGGGACCCATCCCTACACTACTTGAAAGTTGGAAGATCCTCTAATCTCAAGGCACAGCCTAGTAATGCCTAATGTCGAGTTGGTACAAGCATTTTTCATTCCAAGTGGCTGCCTGGAAAATGTCGCAGGAAGTGTTGCTGCATCGCTCGTGTGTCATTTGCGTGTAGGGGGTGGTGGGGTTGGTGCGTGCACCCAGTCAGTTATGCCCCTGACTGTTTGTGAGCGGTTCGAATCGCTCCCATGCCCCTGGGTTCTAGACACCGGACTTAGGTACAGGCGACGATACAGAAAAGACCTGAGTAGACAGGTGGTTTGGATGTAAGAAAACCAACATTTTATTAAAATAGAAATTAACACAATCTTATGAGAAGTTACTAGTATAAAATTTCAGGCAAATACAAATAACTATACTTATACAGGGAATGGTGAACACACGGCACATCGAGGGAAAACAAACTATCTTAACAATCCCCTTATCCTTATCCCACCCCTTATACCTAAGTAGATTAAGCTATGAGGGGCCAGAATTTATGCTCACCAATCCAAAATAAAGCCAACTGATAATGAGTGCGAGTTTTGAGGTCTGCTCTTTGCTCCTTCTAGGTACCCCGTTGTCACGTGGTCTTCAGGGGCGCAGTGCTGGATCTGCTACTGCGACACACCTTCTCCCCACCACTGCCGTCGTTGTCTCGTCGCGATGGGTTCTCCTTTTCTCCTCCCTCGGGCGGTACCGTTGTGCCTACAGGGCAGTTGGCAGTTTTGACTGCCTAGATTTTCCTACCCAAGCTTAAGAACGCCAGTCTATTCGTCGTGGCGTGGCCACCTGTGTTTTCGCAGTGTTCAACGAGATGCTTGTCTTCCCAAGCGCCAGCTTATAACTAGGCGCTTGGTCTTTATTGATACCTTTTTCGCTGCCCTGCTCTGCCCTTATTGAGTTGTTATCATCTTCTTCGTCTCTACTCGTCTCGTCTCGCCGGACTACTATACAAGTCCTGGGCTACCTGCTCGATTTCGTCTCGCCCCTTTCTGCGGCCTGGGCGTCCTGGATGGCTATGGACTTGGGTCTCGTTCCCCTCCCCTGCTGTTGGTATGGTGTAACTGGTTACTGAAAATCTGCTATGGGGAGAGAACCCGCCACGAGGCCAGGGCATGAGTACGAGCGGCAGCCCAAGAGGCCGGAGCCACGAGAGCAGAGCAAGAGCCAAGAGCAAGAGCATGATTGTGACCCCGGGGCCTTCCGTTATACTCCTCACGAGAACCCTTATCTGCGCGCCAAATCAGGTTAGTTCATTGTCCCAATCTTGGCGGGCTAGTTTAAATAATTGTAGCAATCTAAACTAACTGTTTTTAGATGGCCGTTGATCACACCTAATGGCCTGATGTCTGAGCTGCATTGTTATTAATGCATCATAATCGGCCTGTCCAGCCTCGATGGCTTCCTTAAGCTGTTTCCAATTATAGATGCAAACAACTTGATGGCCTCAAGTATAGGCCTAACTGGTTTTGGTCTGTCTACGATTTGGCTTAATGCATATTCAAAGTTCTGTCTGCTTTCCAAAATACAAAGTCCTTCTTCATAGAAACTGCAATTTAGGTTTCGATTTCCCCAAAAGCTGCTTGTGCCACAGAGTCCCAGCTTTTAAAATCTTGCAGGCTTTTGGTCACAAGGTGCGGACGCCATCTTTGGGTACCCTTTTTCTTTAAAATGCCCATGCAGGGTCCCTTTTGTTAATAATAACCTTTGGGGAAATGTGGAAATTTTGCAAATCTTACAGATGTAAATGCTCTCACCTGTGGGATCTTCCTACCTCCATCCATTCAGTCCTAAGATCTGTGGCAAGAAGGATGTGCAGGCCGTTGAGAGGGTGCAGAGGAGATTTACCAGAATGATTCTGGGAATGGGGGATCTTAGCTACAAGGTCAGGTTGGAGAAGCTGGATTTGTTTTCATTGGAGCAAAGGAGGTTGAGGGGTGATTTGATTGAGGTGTGCAAGATTATGACGGGTTTGGATAGGCTAGATGGGGAAAGGCTGTTTCCACTAGTTGATGGTTCAAGGACTAGGGGACACAGATTTAAGGTTTTGGGCAAGAGATACAGGGAGATGTGAGGAAAAACATTTTTACGCAGCGAGTGGTGAGGACCTGGAACTCGCTGCCGACAGAAGTGGTGGAAGTGGAGACACTCAGGGCTGGATTTTGTCAATGGGGACATGATGGAGGCGGGACTCCCACTTTTGGGGTTGTAGTCCCGCCTCCATCGATTTGTGGCCAACCCACGCGATTTTCCCTTGATTGACCTTGTTGAGCCTGCCCAGTGGGCTCAGCAGACCAATTAAGGGACACCCGGTTACAGGTGACGTCAGGGATTGACATTTCATCTGTCAAGAGCTTTTGACAGATGAAATATCAGCGTTTGACAGCTCTGTGAAGCTGTTAAACACTGACAATCTGACTTGTAACTTGAGTCCTTCTCCACAGACTCAGTTAGAAATCTCTCCAGAACAGAAAGCTGAATGCTGCAACTTTTGACAGCTCGCGGCCATTCTGCTTTCTGTGCCGGTGAGATGAGGGACTCTCGAGACCTGAAGGAAGGAAGCTTGCATTAGTAAGTAAAGGTAAGTAAAATTTATATAAACACTTTACACACACCAAACACACTTACCTCTGCACTCATGCACCCATCACTCACCTGAACACTGGACATCTCGAACCCTCCAAGCCCTTCAGCCCGACGGTCCGCCTCGCTAACTTGGCGTGGTTTGGAGCCATCAGGAAGCCCACACTTCAGGGCTAAAAATGGGAATCAGGCCAAAAGCTGCCTGTTAACAGGCAGTTAATTGGCACTAATCCCCTTCTCGCCTCGGGGAGGCGGCTCCCAGCACAGGTCGGGTAACCGCCTCCTGGGAAACAGGCATGAAGGTGGGTTGGGGTGGGAAGGGTTCCTGCCCCCCCGATTTTGCAATTTTAATAACCCACACGCCTCCCTTCCTGCCTCCATGGCCCAGGGAAATTTGAGCCCTCCAATGTTTTCAAGGGAAGACTGGATATGCACTTGAAGGAAATAAATGTTCAGGGCTACAGGGATAGAGTGGGGGAATGGGACTGACTGGATTGCTCTACAGAGAGCTGGCACGGACTCGATGGGCTGAATGGCCTCCTTCTGAGCCATTATGGCTCTATGGGGTCGATTTTAACTCAGGTGCAGGGAATTGTTGGGTTCCCCGAATTTGGTGTTTCCCACAGGAATCTAAATGGGTGTGTGAGATTGATGCAATTTTAACTCAATTGGCCAATTGATTTCCAACGTGTGGGATCCCTTGGCAAATGAGTATTTCCAGTCAGAAAGTCGCATAATATGACGTCATTATTGCTGCTGCATTTAGGGTCTGCAACAAGCCCTGCTTCTTCTGCAGGTTGCCAACCTTTTGGCATTTGCTGATACACTGAGCTGGAAGCAGAATGGCAAGAGAAAGACCGAGGTCTGCACCCCGTTTTGACGACGTTGCCCTGCAGGCTTTAGTGGAGGGAGCAAGAGTTCACAAGGAGGTGCTCTTCCCTTCATCAGGGAGGAAGATGCCTCCCCAGCAGACAAAGGCTGCGTGGCTGCAAGTGGCAGAGGGGGTCAACTCCTTATCGGCTACCCGCAGAACCTGGATACAGTGCAAGAAGAGATTTCGTGACCTTCAGCACACTGGAAAAGTGAGTATGAAGTTCCCATCACTCTCAATCTGATCTCCATTGCCTCTCCTCACCAGCACTCAGCTTTAGCAATCTCTTCCTCCACATCCCACTTGACACTGACATCCATGCACCCTCTCTCTCTATGCTCACATTCACCTAACTATTCGACTATGCAGCCCTCAGACTCCCTATCACTCTGATGCTATGAAAACAACTGACAACACACAGGGAGGGCCCTTGGTCTTGCCACCTCACTCCATCTTTGTCTCCTTCTAAGCATCTATGCTATGGATTCTCTACACTCACTCCTTCATTCTCACTCAAACTCCACTTGTCTCCCTCATTGCAGGAAAAGAGAGCTCACAATAAAAAGAACGAGTGAGGACAAGAGGAGGGCCACCATCAGTAGTGTAGTGTATGTACCTTTAAGGGGAGAACTACTTTTTACAGCTCCTGTATACTGTAGTACCGGCAGTGACCACACCTGTATATAAACCCTGAGTAGGGATCTGTACAGTTAGTTTTAGAATAACGCTCATCCAGTAAACACCTGTTGATTGTTCCCTGCAGTCTCTTGTCTAGTTATTGAAGGACCCACAACATCAAGAAACACAGATTTAACATTGGCGACGAGAAGATTCAAACCTACCTGCAACTCTGCATCACCTCCCAGGGATTCGCTCCTGGAGAACAGTGAAAGAAGAAGGCCGAGTCCAGAAGCACGGGCGTTGACCATCCAGCGGAGACTTGAGCATCGCAGGGGAGGCTGTTGAGAGCTGGGCTTGGTTCTCCAGTCATGGTAGTCCAGCGAAACGGGCTGGCAACAGGTACGGCGCAGACCCTCCCCGGACAACGGCGGCTAGAGCCGACCGACGGCACAGGAAAAGGCCGAGCAGCGTTGATGGGAGAAGAGAGAGGGTAGAGCGCAAAGGGCGCAGCCGGTGTTCAGGACCGAGCGGCGTCGACGGGAGAAGAGAGAGGGTAGAGCGCACAGGGCACAGTCGGTGTTCAGGGCCGAGCGGCGTCAACGAGAGAGAGCAGAGCGCAGCTGGTGTTCAAGGGCCAAGCAGCATCAATGAGAGAGAGAGAGGCGCAGGAAAACACGCAGAGTGCAGCCGGTGTTCAAGGGCCGAGCAGCCGCAGTGGAGAAGAAGGGAGAGCGCGGGAGACGCCATTTTGAGCCGCAGCAGAGAAGAAGGGAGAGCGCGGGAGACGCCATTTTGAGCCAGTCTAACCACACCCAAAAATGCCGAAGAGTGGCAGTATCACAGCGTTCGACAATGAAGTCGAAGATTGGACGACATATGTCGAACGCATAGAAGTGTACTGCAAGGCGAATGAAGTGACAGATGGCAGGAAAGCGCTGGTATTGTTGAATTCAATGGGTGCAAAAACGTATGGCTTACTGCGAAACCTAGTAACCCCAGAGAAGCCAGTGGAAAAGGATTTTGAAAACATAGTGTCAATCCTACAGGACCACTTAAACCCCACACCGCTGCTGATAGCAGAAAGATTTAAGTTTCACAAAAGGAACCAGCATAAAGATGAAAGTAATGCTGAGTATTTAACGGAACTGCGCAAGCTATCAAAACACTGCCAGTTTGGAACGGGACTAGCAGATACTTTAAAAGACAAGTTCGTGTGTGGGCTTCAAAGTGAAGGAACCCAGAAAAGGCTTCTATCAGAAAAGGATCTTACGCTGGACAAGGCTTTCAGCATGGCAGTATCACACGAAGCAGCAGCACGGGGTGCGGCAGAGATACAACAGAGACCGCAAGAATATGGCAGAAATGAAATGTCATACGGAACAGTGAAGTGCTATCGCTGCGGCAGAACAACACACGACCATAAGGATTGCTGGTTCAAGGACCAAGTGTGCAGACAGTGTGGAAAAGTAGGACACATAGCAAGAGTCGGCAGGTCGGAAAAGAAAACCAGCAACAAGAAATCTCCACAGGAGAAGTACAAGAAGGTACATAAGGTGACGGAGAGTAGTTCAGACGAACAGAAAAGTGATACAGACTCCGGAAGCAAGGAGCTGGGTTGTCTGAAACGACATAATGTGATCAAAACGGAGGATCACCAAACTATCTGGGTCACGCTCAAGATAGCCGGAGTCCAAGTGAAAATGGAATTGGACACAGGATCAGCCCTAACAGTCATAAACCGAAGGGACGACAAGCGGCTATTCTCACATATACCCTTGAGAGATACAGAGATTGTCTTGAAGATGTACACGGGGCAAAAAGTCTACCCCAAAGGAAAAATAAGGGTGAACGTTATACATAACGGCAAGGAAGGGGACTTTAAGGTGACAGTGAACCCAGTCCTTCACACTGTACAATATCCGCGTCTGCGGATTGAAGATATTTTTGCCTCGCTATCTGGAGGGAAACGCTTCACTAAGATTGATCTGGCCCAGGCGTACCTGCAAATGGAGGTAGAAGAAGCCTCGAAACAGTACCTCACGATCAACACTCATAAAGGTCTCTACCAATACAACCGGCTGGTGTTCGGGGTAGCATCAGCTCCGGCTATTTGGCAAAGGGCAATGGTTCAAGTCCTGCAAGGGATTCCAGGGACCCAGTGTTATTTGGATGACATCCTGGTCACGGGCGAAAATGACAGTGATCACCTCGCCAACCTGGAGCAGGTGCTCACTAGATTGAAGGAATATGGGCTCACAGCTAATCGACACAAATGCGAGTTTTTCCAGAAGCAGATCTCGTATTGTGGCCACGTTATTGACGAAGAGGGGTTACATAAGTCCCCTGAAAAGATTGAGGCAGTAGTCCAGGCTCCAGCACCGGAAAATGTGTCACAACTGAGGTCGTTCCTCGGGCTGGTGAACTACTACCATAAGTTCTTGCCGAATTTGTCTACCGGACTACACCCACTGAACACCCTACTGCAAACGGGGGTACCATGGAAGTGGAATGACGAATGTAAACGAGCTTTCCAGAAGAGCAAAGAATTGATCACATCAAAAGAGGTGTTGGCTTATTTCAACCCAGCACTACCAATTCGGTTGGCGTGTGATGCATCACCCTATGGCATTGGAGCGGTGCTGTCACACAAATTCTCGGACAGCTCAGAGAGGCCAATAGCCTTTGCGTCACGTTCACTAACTTCAGCCGAGCGTAACTACGCCCAGATTGACAGGGAGGCCCTCAGCCTAGTGTGGGGAGTGAAAAAGTTCAACCACTATCTGCACGGGCAGAAGTTCACCTTGCTGACTGACCACCAACCACTTGTCTCCATCTTTAATCCAAAGAAGGGCGTTCCGGTGATGACTGCGCCACGGCTACAAAGATGGTCCCTTTTTCTAGGGGCGAACCAATATGAAATCGAGTATAAGGGCACGAAACAGCATGGAAACGCTGATGGGCTATCACGCCTGCCACTGCCTACTGCGGAGGAAGCACCAGCAGTGGACCCTGTCGAAATATTTCATTCGACTATAATTGAACGCTTGCCAGTAACTAACGCTGATATAGAGGAGACCCGAAATGACACGACACTGTCTTGGGTATATGACTTGACGGTGAAGGGATGGCCAACACATGGCGACTCACTGTTGCCAGCATTCTCATCCAGAAGAGAATGTTGTGTATGCACCTTTAAGAGAATAACTGGTCTCAGACTGCAATACCGGCAGTGACCACCCCTGTATAAAAGGCGCTAGTGAGCCTCTGTGTTTTTAGTTTCACTATTGACTTCCACCAGTAAAGACTTATTTTGTTCCACTCCTGCTGTCTGTGTCTCAATCATTCACGGACGTAATACTGGCGACGAGTAAGAAACGAACATACCTGCAACTCGGCAGCACCTCAGATGACGTTATTGAAGGTCGAAGCCAGAAGAAAGAAAATAAATAAATAAATAAATAAAATCCAAAGAAACTCAAGAAACGGGCGTCGACCGTGGGCAACCACCCTCCAAATTGTCGGATTGAAAACTTTCAGGAGAGACTGTCAAGAGCCAGGCTTGGTTCACCGGTCTGTGGTTTCCCAGCTAATCGGGCTGGTGGCAGGTAGGCACTGATCCTTCCTGGGCTGCGGCGGGCTAGAGCTCGATCGGGTGGCTTTTCAACGGGGCCGGGCAGCAAGTCGGGAAGCAAAGAGAGAGAGAGAGGGTGGAGCACACAGGGCGCAGCCGGTGCTTCGAAGCCGGGCAGCGTTCGGACCTAAGAAGAGGGAGGGAAGTGTCCCAGAGGGTCCGCTCCACGACGGGAAAATAACAAAGAAAAAAATATTAAACGCGCAAGAAACCGTGGAAAGCAGCGCTAACAACAGCGGGGAAGAAGGCAAAGCGCGGGAGGCGCCATTTTAGATTTGCAAGATGCCGAAGACTGGCTGTATCACTGCTTTTGATAATACAATAGAGGACAGGACCACGTATGTGGAAAGAGTCGAGGTATATTTCGAGGCAAACGAAATAGCGGAGGAGAAAAAGGCATCGATATTGCTAAACTTAATGGGCGCTAGAACGTACGGCCTATTGCGGGACCTGATTACTCCAGCCAAACCGAAGGCGAAGAGTTTTAATGAAATTGTTGCTGTCCTACAGGAACACCTAGACCCTGCACCGCTGTTGATAGCAGAAAGATTTAAATTCCACAGGAGAACTCAGCACAAAGATGAGAGCAATGCTGAGTATCTTACGGAACTACGCAAGCTATCAAAGCACTGCCAGTTCGGAGCAGGACTGGCAGATACCCTACGGGACAAATTTGCCTGTGGACTCCTGAGTGAAGGAACACAGAAGAAGTTACTCTCAGAGAAAGAGCTGACGCTAGATAAGGCTTTCAGCATGGCAGTATCGTATGAAGCAGCAGCCAGGGGAGCTGCAGAAATTCAACAAAAACCACAGGAATATGGCACCCACGAAATGACACGGGGATTTGCAAAATGTTATCGCTGCGGCAGAACTAACCATGACCAGAAGGACTGCTGATCCAAAGACAAAATATGCAGGCAATGTGGGAAGTTGGGACACATTGCACAAGTTTGCAGGTCTGGGAAGAAGACCAGCGACAACAAAAAGGCTACTAAGGAACCGTACAAGAAAGTACAAAAGATGACGGACAGTAGTTCCGAAGACCAGATGAGCGATAGTGAATCCGGGAACAGGAGACTAAGCTGTCTCAAACTTCACAATGTAATCGCAAAAGAGGATCACCGAACCATTTGGGTCACCCTCACGATAGCAGGGTCCCAAGTTAAAATGGAATTGGATACAGGATCAGCGCTAACCATCATGAATCGACGAGACTACGAGTGGCTATTTTCACACATACCCTTGAGAGAGACATCCATCGTCTTGACGACATATACGGGGCAAAAAGTATACCCCAGAGGAAAAATAAAGGTGCCTGTCGAATACAACGGCAAGAAAATACGGAAATTGTATCTCTACATACTGCCAAATGGTGGACCACCGTTATTGGGACAGGAATGGATCAGGAAGATAAACTTAGATTGGCACTCCATTCATGCAATGACGGTGGACGGTAAAAAAGATGAAGACGTCACTCCTGGACGATTGTCAACAATCTTAGCTAACGCCAAAGAGGTATTTCAACAAGAACTGGGCACACTTAAAGGCGTAACCGCCTCGATAAAAATAGAAGAGAATGCAGTTCCCAAGTTTTTCAAAGCAAGACCGGTACCATATGCAATTCGCCCAGCCGTCGAGGCAGAGCTGGAGAATCTGGAGAAGGCGGGCGTGTTGTCTAAGGTCGACTGGAGCGAGTGGGCGACACCCATCGTTCCTGTCATGAAGAAAACGTTAAGCAATAAGTCCGGGGAGCCAAGGAAGATTCGCATCTGTGGGGATTTCAAGGTGACGGTGAACCCAGTCCTTCACACAGTACAATATCCTCTTCCAAGGATAGAAGACATCTTCGCCTCACTGTCTGGAGGGAAGCGTTTTACAAAAATTGACCTAGCACAAGCATATTTGCAGATGGAGGTTGAAGAGTCCTCTAGGAAGTATCTCACGATAAACACTCACAAAGGTCTTTACCAGTATCATCGATTGGTATTCGGAGTAGCATCGGCTCCGGCGATATGGCAAAGAGCGATGGAACAAGTCCTGCAAGGGATTCCGGGGACTCAGTGTTACTTGGACGACATCCTTGTGACAGGTGAAGATGACAGTGAACACCTTAACAACCTAGAACAGGTGCTCACTAGACTACGGGAACATGGGCTGCAAGCCAACCGCCCCAAGTGCGAATTTTTTAAGAAACAGATATCGTATTGTGGCCACGTGATTGATGAAGAGGGGTTGCATAAGTCCCCTGACAAAATTGAAGCAGTTGTTAAGGCCCCAGTGCCTGAAAATGTGTCGCAACTGAGGTCATTCCTCAGATTGGTGAATTACTATCATAAGTTTTTGCCGAATTTGTCGACAATTCTGCACCCACTGAATGCCCTGCTACGAACGGGGGTAGCATAGAAATGGAGCGATGATTGTAAGCGTGCTTTTCAGAAGAGTAAGGACTTAATCACTTCAAGGGAAGTATTGGCTCACTACAACCCAGCACTGCCAATCAGACTGGCGTGTGATGCGTCTCCCTACGGCATTGGGGCGGTACTGTCACATAAATTCCTTGATGGTTTAGAGAGGCCGATAGCTTTTGCGTCACGCTCGTTAACTTCTGCCGAGCGTAACTACGCTCAGATCGACAGAGAGGCCCTCAGCCTAGTGTGGGGGGTGAAGAAGTTCAATCACTACCTGCACAGTCAAAAATTTACTCAACTAACCGATCATCAACCTCTTGTCTCCATTTTCAACCCTCAGAAGGGCGTACCGATAATGACAGCGCAACGGCTGCAGAGATGGTCCCTTTTCCTAGGGGCACACCAATATGACATCGAGTACAAAGGAACTAAAGAGCATGGAAATGCTGATGGATTGTCACGCCTACCGTTGCCGACGGTGGAAGAAGAAGACCTTGCAGTGGATCCAATGGAGTTATTCCACTCGACCATAGTCGAATGTCTCCCTGTGACGAATGCAAACATAGAAAAGGAAACACGGAATGACCCGACACTATCACGGGTCTATGATTTAACGGTGAAGGGATGGCCAGCACATGGCGAACCACTGCTGCCAGCATTCTCGCCGAGAAGAGAACAGCTGTCAGTGTGCAGAGGAACCTTGATGTGTGGATCCAGAGTAGTAATTCCACCTAAGTTGACGGATAGAGTGCTCAATGAGCTTCATGAGGGTCATCTGGGTGGGGTAAAAATGAAGAACTTAGCCAGAGTGTTTGTGTGGTGGCCGGGAATCGATAGAGAAATCGAAGAGATGACCAAGAGCTGTGCAGGATGCCAGAAGGTCCAAAACGCCCCACCACAAGCTCCTCTGCATCCATGGGAGTGGCCCTCATCTCCATGGCAAAGGGTGCACATTGATTTTGCTGGTCCCTTCATGGACTCGATGTTTTTAATTGCGGTGGATGCACATTCAAAGTGGCCAGAGGTAATAAAAATGTCCTCAACCACCACGGAAAAAACTATCACAGTTTTACGAACCATATTCGGCAGGAAAGGGCTGCCTGAACAGATTTGCCCTGACAATGGACCACAGTTTGTGTCTGAAGAGTTCCGGAGATTCTTAAAGAACAATGGTGTTGAGCACTACACATCTGCCCCATATCATCCAGCCACTAATGGATTGGCCGAGAGGTTTGTCCAAACATTCAAGAAGGCTATCAAGGCAATGTGTAATGAAGATATGCCCCTACAACACAAGGTGGACAACTTCTTGTTTGCCTACCGGAATGCGACACATGCGGTTACCAACCAAACCCCAGCCATGATGTTCTTCAATCGAAGACTATGATGCCGCTTGGATTTGGTTAAGCCAAACGTCCGAAGAGATGTGGAGAACAGGCAGTTTCAGAATATGAATGAAAGGCCGACCAGGAGTTTTAAGATAGGTCAACCAGTTTTGGCCCGGGACTACCGCACTGAGAAATGGCAGCCAGGAACGATTTGTACACGGCAAGGACCTCTCATGTATACCGTGGACATTGGAGAGAGCATTGTAAGACGCCATGCTGACCAGATTCTAGAGTCACTGGAAAACGTCAACTCCACACCACGATCTGACACACCTGGCAATGAAATCGACGTACCAATTGCAGCTACCGCAGAATCGGTGATATTGGAAGCAGATGAACCAAACAACGACATTGATTTCGACTCAACATTGCCAGAAGAACCTGATACCCCAAATAGGCGTTATCCAGACAGAATCAGGAAGCCTCCTCAAAGACTGAACTTATAATTGCTTAAACTTAACCAATGTATCTAGCAACCGTAATTGTGATTGTAATTAGTTATCATTCAGTTGTTAAATGAATGTTATGTACTGTTTATCTAAAAGGCGAGGAATTGTTGTGTATGCACCTTTAAGAGAATAACTGGTCTCAGACTGCAATACCGGCAGTGACCACCCCTGTATAAAACGTGCTAGTGAGCCTCTGTGTTTTTAGTTTCACTATTGACTTCCACCAGTAAAGAGTTATTTTGTTCCACTCCTGCTGTCCGTGTCTCAATCATTCACGGACGTAGTAGAGAACAGCTGTCAGTATGCCAGGGGACCTTGATGTGTGGATCCCGAGTGGTAATTCCACCCAAGTTAAGGGAGAGAGTGCTCAATGAGCTTCACGAAGGCCATCTGGGAGGGGTGAAAATGAAAAGCCTTGCTAGGGCTTATGTGTGGTGGCCGGGGATCGATCAGCAAATCGAGGACCTGACAAAGAGCTGCTCAGGATGCCAGAAGGTCCAAAATGCACCACCACATGCCCCTCTACACCCATGGGAGTGGCCCTCCTCTCCATGGCAACAGGTGCATATTGATTTTGCTGGTCCATTCATGGACTCAATGTTTTTAATAGCCGTGGATGCGCACTCGAAATGGCCTGAGGTGATCAAAATGTCCTCCACCACCACGGAGAAAACTATTGCAGTCCTGCGGACCATATTTGCCAGGAACGGCTTGCCAGATCAGATTTGCTCTGATAATGGACCACAGTTTGTGTCCAAGGAGTTTCGAAGATTTATGAAAAGGAAAGGGGTAAAGCATTACACATCTGCCCCGTATCATCCAGCCACAAATGGATTGGCTGAGAGGTTCGTACAAACCTTTAAAAAAGCAGTAAGGGCCATGTGCGATGGCGACATTCCACTGCAGCATAAGGTGGACAATTTCCTGTTAGCCTACAGGAATGCGACACATGCAGTCACCAACCAGACCCTGGCCATGATGTTCTTTAACCGAAGGTTGAGATCTCGTATGGATTTGCTCAGACCAAATGTACGAAGAGATGTTGAGAATAAGCAATTCCAGCACATCAATGAGAAGCCGACAAGGAGCTTCAATGTAGGGCAACCAGTCTTGGCCCCCGACTACCGAACAGAGAAATGCAACCAGGAACGATATGCACACGGCAGGGGCCACTAATGTACACAGTGGATGTTGGGGAGAACATTGTGAGACGCCACGTTGACCAGATCCTAGAGTCACAGGAACGAGTCAACCCCATGTCTCGCCCATACGTACCTGGTGATGAACCCGACATACAGATAGCATCTACCCCAGAAACAGTAGCATCGGAAGCTGATGAACCAACCGACGACAGGGGGCCAGAATCGCCTCCGCACCAAGAGCAAGACACTCAGGAAAGGCGCTATCCAGAAAGGATCAGGAAGCCGCCCCAAAGACTGAATTTATAAATAGACTATTTTCAGTTAATGTTGCATGTTAAAAGTGTTAATTGTAATTAGTTGATATTTAATTGTTAAATGAATGTTATGGTACTGTTAATCTAAAAGGGGAGGAATTGTAGTGTATGTACCTTTAAGGGGAGAACTACTTTTTACAGCTATGTATACTGTAGTACCGGCAGTGACCACACCTGTATATAAACCCTGAGTAGGGATCTGTACAGTTAGTTTTAGAGTAACCCTCATCCAGTAAACACCTGTTGATTGTTCCCTGCAGTCTCTTGTCTAGTTATTGAAGGACCCACAACATCAAGAAACACGGATCTAACAAGTAGCCCACCTCACCCTCTGGGAGGAGGCGGTCCTGGAGATTGTAGGACTGGAGGATGAGGCGCAAGTGGGGGACAGACAGGCGGGTGCATCACGGCAAGCTGGTGACATAATAGTTTTCCATCTCTCTCATTGACATTGCATGAGTCGCTGAAAATGATTCCGAAGCTATAACAGATGGACCTATGATCATCTGCAATATGCAATGTGCATGTAACCTTCACCTCACATCTCTAACTCTTTCCTTTACTCCCCCACAGGGCCAACAAGAGCCCCCGTTCCCACTGTCCAGGAGGAAGAGCCTGAGCTTCCAGACTCCTCAGAGGAATCTGCAACCTCTGAGGGCGCAGCGTCAGCAGAATTCAGCGCACCCAGCACCAGCGCAGACACTCACACCTCGGTGGGACCTTCGGGACATAGAGTAGTGTTGTCACCTGGTGTATCGCAGCTCACAAGTGAGCATCAGCAGATTGTGGAGACAGGGACAGCAGTGGAGAGTGCTAGTCGGAGGGCGCAGGACTCTGCTAGCTCAGCTCAGCTGCATGTCGACCCTCTGCCTCTGGGTCCATCCATAAGATCAGCGGGGCTGGAACTCCAGGAACAGATGCAGGAGTCTCTGGCAGGTTTTGTCTCCAGGGTCGATGTGAGTGTGGAGCGAATGGAGGAGTCCATAGTGAACATGAGCAGAGCCTTTGTGGAGTAATTGGCGCATTAACGCATCACCATGGAAAGGATGGCAACCTCCATGGAGGAGATAACTCGCCAGGGTACGGAAAACATGGTGAGTGTTCATATGATAGACTGTTGTAGTGATGGTGGTCAAGGGATAAATATTGGTTATTTGTCTCATTGCTCTTTGTGGGAGCTTGCTGTGTGGAAATGTGCTGCCCTGTTCACTACATTGCAACAGTAACTACACTTTAAAAGTACAGGAATCCCGCCCCAGCTGTTTTGCCATACGCAGATTTCACCTATACACGGTTTCCACTCTACGACAATTTTCACCAACCGTGGCAGTGAAATTCGCTTATCCACAGTTTTTAATTTAGAAATAAGGTAAATATCATGATTTTTAAGCTTTTTATATGCTTTTTATATTTTTTTTATTGTGTTTATACACATTTATACTGAACTTGCCAACCGCGGTTTTACTAAACACGGGGGTTTTCAGGGACGTATTTCTCAATTCTACCCATACAGATTCCACATCATCAGAGCTAATATCCTTCATTACAATTGTGTTAATCCCTTCTTTAACCAGTAATGCTACCCCTCCTCCCTTTCCTTTTTGCCTATCTTTCCTGAATATTGAATACCCCTGGATGTTGAGTTCCCAGTCTTGGCCATCCTTGAGCCACGTTTCCGTAATCCCAACCAAATCATATTCGTTTACCTCTATTTGCGCAGCCAATTCATCCACCTTATTACAAATGCTCCTCGCATTAAGACACAAAGCCTTCAGGCTTGTTTTTTTAATGCTCTTAGACCTATTTACTGTGGCCACGTTTGATTTAAACCGTTGATTTCTCTGACTGCCACTTTTGTTTTTCTCCTTCCTATCTTTTGCTTTTATCCTTATTTCCCTTTCCTCTGTCTCCCTGCTCAGGTTCCCAACCGCCTTCCATTTTAGTTTAAACCCTCCCCCACAGCACTAGCAAACACTCCCCCTAGGACATCAGTTCCAGCCCTGCCCAGGTGCAGACCGTCCGGTTTGAACTGGTCCCACCTCCCCCAGAACTGGTTCCAATGTCCCAGGAACTTGAATCCCTCCCCCTGGCACCATTCCTCTAGCCACGTATTCTTCTGAAGTATCCTTCTATTTCTGCTCTGACTAGCACGTGGCACTGGTAGCAATCCTGAGATTACTACCTTTGAGGTCCTGTTTTTTAATTTACCTCCTAACTCCCTATATTCCGCTTTTAGGACCTCATCCCGCTTTTTACCTATATCGTTGGTGCCTATATGCACCACGACAACTGGCTGTTCACCCTCCCCTTCCAAGATGTTCTGCAGCCGCTTGGAGACATCCTTGACCCTTGCACCAGGGAGGCAACACACCATCCTGGAGTCTCATTTGCGGCCGCAGAAACGCCTATCTATTCCCCTTACAATTGAGTCCCCTATTACTATAGCTCTACCACTCTTTTTCCTCCCATTCTGTGCAGCAGAGCCACCCCTGGTGCCAGGAAGTTGGCTGCTGCTGCCTTCCTCTGATAAGCCATCCCCCCCCAACAGTACTCAAAGTGGTATATCTGTTGGAGAGGGGGATGGCCACAGGGGACCCCTGCACTACCTGCCTGCGCCTAGTACTCTGCCTGTTGGTCACCCATTCCCTTTCTTCCTGTCCAACCTCTACCTGTGGTGTGTCCAACTCCCTAAACGTGCTATTCACGATGTCCTGAGCATCGTGAGCGCTCCAGTATGCATCCAATCGCAGCTCCAGCGCCGCAATGCAGTCTGTCAGTAGCTGCAGCTGGGTGCACTTCCTGCACACGTAGTTGTCAGGGACACAGGAAGTGTCCCTGAGTTCCCACATCTCGCAGGAGGAGCAGATCACAGGGCCAGGCTGTCCTGCCATGACTTACCCTTTAATTCATTGAGTTTAAATTAAATGAATCAATCCCACTAATTACACTACAGTTAAATAGTTTACCAACAGTCCCCGCTACACCAGAGAGACCTTAGAAACTATAAAGCAGAGTTAAAGTTTGAAAAAAGAGAGAAATACTCACCAACCAATCACTTACCTGCTTCCTGCTGACGTCACACTTTGATTACTTTTTACCTCTGTCCCCCGCTGCTGAATTGGTCGGGCCTCGCTCCACACACAGGCTCGCTGCTGGTTTTATGCCTCACTGCTCGCTCTGCAATCCTCACCCAGGTCCATCTCTGGTCTACGGCTTATGGAGGGAGTCACAGCATGAGGGAGGTTCTGCTCCCTTCCAATGGGCGGAAGAGACCTCCCCAGGAGACCAATGCAGCCTGATTACACATTGCACAGGAGGACTCAAGCAGGGATGTCATCAGGAGGACCAGGCTGCAGTGGTGCAAACCTTTCAATGATCTCAGTAGATCACGAAACGTTACTGCAAAGCCACACTCAACCTCATCCTGCTATGCCACTCATCATATCCCCATCACTCTGCCTTCTCTACCCTACTCCTGCACACCCTTTCACACACCAAATTAGCTTGCTCCTCCATCCTTCCCTCTCTCTCTATCTACATTATCACTTCCCCATCTCATGAGCCACCCCTTACACTCAACCTCATCCTAGTCCAATCATACCAAGTAACAACACACAAGGGTAGGCACTTGGGTGTTTTGGCCAATGTTCATGTGACGTTTCTGTTAATGTGTTGTCAAACATTGAAATCTTTATTTTCAACACTTTGCGTTCTTGAACAGATTTGTGTGAACCTTTGGAAGTGGCTTAGTGAGTTCCAGTGAATGGTGAGACATAACGGTACCCCCGCAATGGCAATGAGTGTGAAAGGAATGGCTTGGGCATTGTAGGGATGCTTTATGATGTTGGTGTGGGGTGGTGGCAAGGTATACAGCGTTAAGTGAAGTAAATCTGGCCATGGTGATGCCATCGCTGGCCTCCCGGGCAGCAATGTGGTTGGGCGCTGATGCCCTGTGTCCTGTGCAGCATCAGGTGATTGCAGAGAAGGTTGGTGTTGTTGTTGGTGCTGCTGGTATGGCTGGTGCTGCTGGTGTTGGGGATTCTGAGGACCAAGTTGAGATAGTTTCAAGGGCACCAATACTGATGTAATAGACGGCAGGTGAAGTTGAGATGACAGAAGCGATCTGTCAATGGTGAGCGAGGTTGTTCCAATGAGGTGACACTGGATGAATGGGGGGGAAATTCAATAGCGCCCAGTAAGGAGCGCCAACTTTTGAGAAGTTGTCAATTTAGCACCAGGCGGTACCCAATCTCGCTGCCGGCTAAATTCAGTCTCAGTGCTCAAAGAATGCAGGGGAGCGCTAAATCAGGCATTAATAGCGTAGGTGAGTGGTGTTAGGCTCCAAGCGATAACGAATATGACATGTTGTGTAATCGGAAGTGCACATTGGTGCAGGTGCCTTCCAGCCATTAAAGGGGAAGGTCACTGGAGTCTGCACATCAACCCCCAATGATTCGGGGAGTGCAGAATGCCGATATGCTGTGAGATGAAATGCAAAGTGCTTTGACGACCCGCAACACTCCGGGGACTAAGCAGCCTTTATGTGGCCGCAGATACATCCTGCGCTCTCTGCCACTCATAACTGACCTTTGGAACAGAAGTTCCTTGACAGTTGGAGCGCATTCCTTTAAGTAGCGCCCCGCCAGCCGCCAGCTTGCTGGTTCATACCTCCGCTCCCTGGTGCTGTCGGCGTGAGGCAGTAAGGCAGGGGCATTACTGAAGTTTGCAGATCGGGTGCCCAGCGAGCGTTGCACACTCGCTGACGTCACGATCTGCTTGGCGAAAGGGACCAAGGCACTAACTGTAGCGCCGGTGGGATTCACCGTGCGGCGTGGGATTCACCCCACCGTGCGCTGCTGCCTGAGCGCCCCATTAGTGCCCCCGCCAGGTGCTAACTGGGGGCACTAACCTACTGAATTTCACCCCCACAGAGTTTGCTCCAAACACTTGCTAGCTGCTAACCTTGGAAAGTGAACAGCTATGAAATGGGAGCTTTTATAGAACATTTGCAGCTGTCAAGTTAAGAAATCATCCCATGCTGACACAACACCCGACCTCCTTACCTGATGTGATCTCCGAGCAGCGGGGAAGCCATGGGCCAACTCTTAAAAACTAAAGGTGAGGTTAAAATAGTTTGTAAGTGCCTGTTAACAAGCTCTTAATAATCTAAATTGACGCTTGGTGTCGGGTCTGTTCAGCAATGACAGACCGACATCTGGGAGACTAGTATGGAGGCGGGTTGACAGCGAGTTCCCTACCCGGTATCAAAAAACATTTTCCCACCCGACCCGCCACCACACGTGCCTGCTGACCCCCCCAAAAAATTCCCCCTCACGGGGCCGATTCTCAGTATGTCACTCAGGCGTAAAGCCGACATGATGGATTAGCCGCCTGTTATAGAAACTGCCTGATTTTAATTTCCACTGATTTCTGACTGGAATTGTTGGGGGAGCCCAGGGGCAACCTAAGGATGTTCATTGGCACCAGTAAATTATATTTTCCCTCTTCAGAACAATCTGAGCGCCAGACCCAGCCAAGGAGCAGGCCTGCCGGAGGATTGCCTGGGCCCTGCTAATGGCCAGGAGCAGAAAATCTGGGCAATCTGTGGCCTTCAGAGGCTTAGCGCATCTTGGGAATGCTGCTGCTATCCTGTGCCTGGCACAGGTTGGGGGATTTGGAGAGCAGGGGAAGGAAAGTCAGTCCTAAGATCTCTTTTAAGACAGATGCAGGTTTTTAATAATGCGCTATTGTTAGTACTGTTTTTCAAGCTTGCAATACAATATAAGCTGCAGAAAATAAATTATTACATTTTGGGGCACATTCTTGACATTAAAAATTAGATGAACCATGTATTGCTGCACTAACAGGCTGTACTAAAGTGTACTGGTGTGGGATCAGCCTATAAACCCCTACTCTTTAAGTTCTTGATTCAACAACAACTTGCATTTATATAGCGCGTTTAAGGTAGTAAAATGTCCCAAGGTGCTTCACAGGAACGTAATCAGACAAAAACTTTCATGGGCCAAGAAAGGAGACACAAGGACAGGTGACGCTTGGTCAAAGAGGAAGGTTTTAAGCAGCATCTTAAAGGAGGATGGAGAGCACCTTAAAGGTGGAGGAGGAGGATTGTGGCAGGAATTCCAGAGATTAGGGCCTAGTCCTCTGAAGGCACGGCCGTGAATGGTGAGATGAAGGAAGCGGGGAATGCACAAGAGGCCAGAGTTGGAGGAACATAGGGAGGAATTTTTCAGGGGGTCAGTGGGCGCGTTCAGTGGTGGGTCAGGTGGGAAAATTATTTTTTTGACAGCGGGTTGGGACCCCGCTGTCCACCCGCTGCCACACGCCTTTCCCAGATGTCGGGTCTGTCAGCGCTGAACAGACCCGACACGTAGCGACAGGGGAGGCAAGTCAGGTCATTATGACCTTGTTAACAGCCCATTAGAGAAGTATTTTGAGCTCACCATTACATTTTACGAGGTTGCCCACAGGGTCCACGTTGCTCGGGGATCATGTCAGGTAAGCAGGTCGGGGGTTGATCAGCCATGGAATCAGCTGATTACTTGACAGCTGCAAATGTGCTTTTAAAGCTCCCATCTAGCATCTGTTCACTTTCCAAGCTCAGAAGCTGTTACTTAATGCATTTGGAAGACAGATTTAGCTTTATGCAGGTTGCAAGTGTTTGAAGTAAACTCTCTATCCAGTGTCAACTCATTGGAACGACATCTCTCACCATTGTGAGATCGCTTCTGTCATCTCAAGTTCACCTTTTTAAAATTTGCTCATGGGATGTGGGTGTCGCTGGCAAGGCCAGCATTTATTGCCCATCCCTAGTTGCCATTGAGAAGGTGGTGGTGAGCCGCCTTCTTGAACCGCTGCAGTCGGTGTGGTGAAGGTACTCCCACAGTGCTGTTAAGGAGGGATTTTGACCCAGCGACGATAAAGGAACGGCGATATACTTCCAAGTCAGGATGGTGTGCGACTTTGAGGGGGACTTGGAGGTGGTGGTGTTCCCATATGCCTGTTGCCCTTGTCCTTCTAGGTGGTAGAGGTCGCGGGTTTGGGAGTTGCTGCCGAAGAAGCCTTGGCGAGTTGCTGCAGTGCATCATGTATATGGCAAACACTGCAGCCACGGTACGCTGGTGGTGGAGGGGGTGAATGTTTAAGGTGGTGGATGGGGTGCCAATCAATCGGACCGCTTTGTCCTGGATGGTGTTGAGCTTCTTGAGTGTTGTTGGAGCTGCACTCATCCAGGCAAGAGGAGAGTATTCCATCACACTCCTGACTTGAGCCTTGTAAATGGTGGAAAGGCTTTCAGGAGGCAGGAGGTGAGCCATAACATTTATGTGGCTGACCCAGTTAAGATTCTGGTCAATTGTGACCCCCCAGGATATTGATGGTGGGGGATTCGGCGATGGTAATGCTGTTGAATGTCAAGGGGCAGTGGTTAGATGCTCGCATGTTGGAGATAGTCATTGCCTGGCACTTGTGTGATGTGAATGTTACCTGCCACTTATCAGCCCAAGCTTGAATGTCGTCCATGTCTTGCTGCCTGCAGGCATGGACTGCTTCATTATCTGAGGAGTTGCGAATAGCACTGAACACAGTGCAGCTATCAGCGAACATCCCCACTTCTGACCTTATGATGGAGGGAAGGTAATTGGTGAAGCAGCTGAAGATGGTTGGACCTAAGTTACTGCCCTGACGAACTCCTGCAGCGATGTCCTGGAGCTGTGATGATTGACCTCCAACCACCACAACCATCTTCCTTTGTGCTAGGCATGACTCCAGCCAGTGGAGAGTTTTCCCTCTGATTCCCATTGACATCAGTTTTACTACTAGGACTCCTTGATGCCACACTCAGTCAAATGCTGCCTTGATGTCAAGGGCAATCACTCTCACCTCACCTCTGGAATTCAGCTCCTTTGTCCATGTTTGGACCAAGGCTGTAATGAGGTCTGGTGCCGAGTGGTCCTGGCAGAAGCCAAACTGGGCATCAGTTAGCAGGTTATTGAAGAGTAAGTGCTGCTTGATAGCACTGTCGACGACACCTTCCATTACTTTGCTGATGATTGAAAGTAGACTGATGGGGTGGTAATTGGCCGGATTGGATTTGTCCTGCTTTTTGTGGACAGGACATACCTGGACAGTTTTCCACATTGTCAGATAAATGCCAGTGTTGTACTTGTACTGGAACAGCTTGGCTAGAGGCGCGGTTAGTTCTGGAGCACAAGTCTTCAGCACAACAGCCGGGATGTTGTTGGGGCCCATAGCCTTTGCTGTATCTAGTGTGCTCAGCCATTTCTTGATATCACGTGGAGTGAATCGAATTGGCTGAAGACTGGCTTCTGTGATGGTGGGGACCTCAGGAGGAGGCCGATATGAATCATCGGCTCGGCACTTTTGGCTGAAGATGGTTGCAAACGCTTCAGCCGTGTCTTTTGCACTCACATGCTGGGCTCCACCATTGTAGGGCTCGCAAAGTTACATAGATTCCCCCAGTGTAAGAAAGGAGAGATATTGAACTGTTTGAATTAATATTGGGCCAAAGGGGCTTAAAATCAAAACCCCAGGAAGATTTGGCTAGTTTTAAAAGGCATGTTCAGGCCTGTGGAAAATTGTGACAAAGGGGAGGTGGGATGGGCCCCAAAACACAGACAGTTTGAGTATTGGGCCATCTGGGAATGTTCTGGGCCACCCCAACCTTTCTACATAAAGACAATAAAAACTGTTCCCGCCAAAACTCACAGAGCCACCAAGAACATGAATAAAACAATACATGCCAACAGTCAACAAAAGAGAACCTGGCCCCAGCAGGAAAAGACAATCAAACAGCAGTTTAAAACCAATGAGAAAGATTTCCAAAACGCTTTACACATTTTAAACTGATTTCAAGGCAATCCCGAAACCAGTTAAAAAGCCAATTAAAGATAGATGGACCATCCCCGAAGCTGGTTAAGAATTTAAAACATATTAAAAATAACGAGCCCACCAAAATTTAACAAAGAACCAGGGATTTGGCGGTCAGATAAGCCAGGCCTCAAAACAGTATACTTGAAGCCTGCTTGTTCAGTGAAACAGTTCAGCAACGAGAGAGCATCAGTGAGTCATTATGCAGAAAGAAGGCTTTCTGTACTTAGTCGGAGAATTGGAGACTTGAAGGAAGAAGAACGAAATGGAAGGGAAAGGAAATCGCGGCAACCAAAGACCTCAAGAAACCAACAATTACCAATATTACCACCAACCAGGTAATACTGGGCCACCGCGACCAACAAGAAACCAACCACCGAGAATTCGAAAATCACAAACTTGTTTCCACTCTACAGGCTAATCTGACTTACCCCTGGGTAAGATTTAACACAAAGTACCCTAAAAACTTTAACTAACCAAAGAAAATTGTGTACTTACCCGATAAATCCAACCACGGAGCAAACGGCATCAGCAGACAGGCCAAGACTAAAGACCTAATGCAGGTGCAGTCTTCTACCACATCCGGGGTATGGCAGGCCCCAACCACCACAACTAAAGAGAACCCCGAAATCGCAAACCTCTACAATCTGTCAAGAACGTCGTTTGGTGAGCATTTCCTGGTCCTCTGGTTTTCAACCTAGTTAGGATAGTGGAGTTGGGAGGGTAAGGTATTTTTGTCCATTGTAATTCTCCCTCGCATATTCCGAAGTGTTCCCCACCCTTTTAGAGTATAAGATTTATTGTATTGTATATTTTCCTGTCACAAAATAAAAATCTCAATTCTTTTTACCAACTCATGTGTCTGTTGAAATTTCATTACAACCCCCAAATATGTCCAAAGTCTAGAACTAAAGGAATGGGAGTGATTCGAACTGCTCAGGGAGTCAGAGGTAAAGCTGACCACACACACCACCCCTTACAGAATGGCAACCGCGGCAGGACTTTGGCAAAAGGGATGTAATGCAATAGACCCTGTGTTTGATGAAAGAATGAAGATGGAAGAGAGGATTTCCTCTTATGTTTTTGAGAAGGTAAATATCACCAAGAAATGGGTGACCAGTCTGTTGCGTGCTGAGCGTCCCATGGATGCTGCAGCCAAATGGACTGAGAGCAAGGATCATAAGAAGTCGGTGGAGAAGGCCATCTGGTTGGTCTGCGCCCTATGACAGATCCAGCTTTTAGATCAGCATGTTAAATCTTTGACAGCAGAGCTGCAGGAGGCAGCCAAACTGTCTCAGGCAAGAGCAGTGGCAGGGGAAGAACTATTGTAAGAATTACAAGCCCAAAATCAAGAGAAATTACAGCTAGTAGAGAAACACAGGAACAGGCATGAGTATTTTTGGTGTCAAGTCAACGAAGCAAAAAGCAATGAGTTAGTACTGAAAGAGGAGAACGCTCGCCTAACCAGACAGTTAAAAGAACAGGAGGAAAAGTTCAGAGACGTGAAGGCAGCTTATAAAGTAGCAAGCACTAGGGATTTTGAAGCGGGAGATCACGGCCCCTGTGAAAAGCAGATCGACAGTTTAAAACGTGCTCTGTCCAGGGCAAAAGGCATGGTATGCCTAGTGAGCCCGGGTGCAGCCCGTGTAGACCTGGAAGTAGAAATAGAAACTGTGCAGACGTCACCTGTGGCCCCGGGGAACAACTCGGTCGTGCAGCAGGAGGGACAAGCAATCTGTAGGGAGGACAGGGAGGAGTGCACACCACCACTACCTGTGGTGCCGGGTTTTGACTCGGTTTGGCAGCAGGGTGAGGTGGACAAACAAATGCAGGAAAGGTCGGAGCCGGGGCCGATGTGCCCGGCTCGACAGCAAATGTTTGGCCCACCCGGGGGTGGTGGGGGGCAGGGACCCCTTGAAAGCCAATTCGTGATTCCACATGGGACCCAACAGCTTAGGGCTATGGTAAGCCACCTGAGCAAGCTCACCCACAAGGGAGACCCCTCAGTCCACTTTATGGAAGTGGAACAAGCAGCAGGCATTAATGAGTGTGACAACTCAGAAATGGCCAAGATGCTCCTGTTCACCTTAGATGGCAAGCTGTACCAGTCCCCCTCTGCTGAGTGCAAGGGACAGGGAGGGTACGCTGCCATCCGGGATCAAGTTCTGGAGGTGATGAGGATGAATGATGGTAGTCCGTTCTCCCGGGTGGAGAAGACTGCCCAGTTAGCAGGGGAGACCCCACAGGCTTTCGCAGACAGGCTGTGGCCTGTGTACAGGAGTGCCTGCAATGGGGATCTCCACCAGGCTAACTTGAACCAGGATGAGCTGGCTCACTGGCTCCGAAGTCTGGTGGCAAACAGCTTGCCATGGATCAGAGCCAAGGCTGAGCTGTGATTCGACCCAAAGGGCCCCCAAGTCACCGAGGAGACAGTGGTCAGACAACTGACCCTGGCTTACCGCAACGGTAGTGGGGTAGAAGCACCACAGACAAAAGGGAAGGTTCACGAGTTAAAACCTAGCCAAGGTAAGAAGGAATGGCGACAGGAAGGGGGTATCCCTTCCGATACGAGGTGTAACTGCTTCGGGTGTGGGAAAAGTGGGCATTGGAGAAGGGACTGTAGAAAACCTTGGAAGGATAGTGCAGGAAAGAATTCCCCAGCTCCTGCCCCAAAGGCAGAAACACCAACCTCTCCTCCCACAGTTGATTCGTTAGTAGCTGCACTTCGAGTTTTGTTGGCTGGTCCAGGGAGGGTGGCCACAGCCATGGGTGCTTTAACTCCATCTGCCCCACCTAACACAGACTTATGACTGGAGCCAGCGCAGTCTGTCTCTGTGTCCCCTTGAGTACGATGTATGGAAAAGACCGCTTGTTAAGATGGAAGTGGAAAAGGTAAAAGGGACCTATCTGTTGGACACGGGAGCTTCGAGCACCATAGTCTACTCAGATATCCCCGCTACCTCACCTCTGTCTAACGGGGTCCCATATAGCTTAGTGGGGTTCACAGGTAACGAGCAGGTTGGCTCGTTCTCTATCCCGCTGTCCATTCATTTAGGAGCACTCCACACCAAGTGGACTTGTGTTCTAATGAAGTGGGAGCAGGAAGGGAAAGGGATCTTGGGGGCGGATTTTATCATAGGCCACAGGATCCTAGTGGATCTCAGGAACCACTGTCTGTGGGGAGCCTGCACCGGCAAAGAGGGTGAAGTGGCAGTTATCCCAGGAAAACAGGGAAAGGGGACCTTGTGTACCCTAAAACCCAAGGAGGGTTATGACCCCGAGCAAATGGTCAGTAACACTCCAGTGGAGTACCAGGCATTTGTGTGAGCACACCTCGGTGCATTTGCCACTCACAAGCATGATTGTGGGAGGGTGAACGGGGTCGAAGGAAATGTAGATGGGGACCCCATGACCTGACCACAAAAGCAGTATAATTTCCCCAAAGAGGCGGAGAAAGACATGGAAATGGCCATGACCTCTCTGGTCAAACAGCGGATATTGAGACCAATAGCCACCCATGTAAACTCTCCACTGTGGTCGGTTAGGAAACCGGACAACTCCTGGAGCGCCACGGTGGACTATCGGGTACTCAATAGAAACATCCCCGCCTGTGCACCCACGGTCGCAGCTATCGCCGACCTCATTGGAAGTATTCCAGCCTCCGCGACAACCTTCACGGTGCTGGATATTTCCAACGGGTTTTGGTCCATCGCTCTGCAGAGAGAGGACCAGTACAAGTTCGCCTTTACATTTAAGGGCCAACAGTACACCTGGAACTGCCTACCACAGGAGTTCCACAATAGCCCCAGCATCTTCCACCAGTGGATGGCAGATTGCTTAAAAGGCTTCAGCTGACCCCGACAGTTAGTCCAGTATGTGGATGACCTGCTCCTATTCACTGATGAAGGAGAGGAACATGGTCCACTACTGGCTGAGCTGCTGGAGTTGCTCAAGCAGGAAGGTTTTAAGGTAAACCCCAAGAAGGTACAGATCGGCCAAAAGGAAGTAAAGTTCCTAGGGCTGGCTGTACAAGCAGGGGAAAGAGCCATAGATAAAGCCCGAAGGGAAGCAGTGCAGGAGTTACCAGCCCCCAGTACAGTGACAGGAGTGAGATCTTTTCTAGGGTTAACAGGATACTGCAGGGATTTTATTGAAGATTATGCCGCCACAGCAGCCCCTCTGCTCTGACTCCTACACAAGGGAGTGGAGTGGGTTTGGGTTGAGGGTTGCGAGGCAGCATTTGTAAGCCTCAAGCAAAATCTGCAGACCACACCAGCTCTAGGGGCCATTGATGGGGAGAAAGAGTTTTTCTTGGAGGTAGCAGCCAGCGGGGACAGTCTGAGTGCAGTGCTGCTCCAGGAGCGGCACAGTCAGCTGAGACCAGTGGTTTACTCCTCCAGGATACTCACGGATGTGGAAAAGGGCTATTCCAACTGTGAGAGGCACCTCCTCGTCACTCACTGGGCTGTGAAAAGATCATTGATCTTCACAGGCACCTCGCCCATCACATTCCTCACCCATCACACGCCCACCCAAATGCTCCTAGATGGAAGAATTAAAGATGGGACAATGAGCAGTGCCAGCATTGCTCGCTGAACCCTGCTTCTCTCCCAGATGGACCTAAGGGTGAAAGGTCTCTGCGAGCCCAAGCTTGCAGCCAACATGATTTAACCAGGGACAGCCCACCGGTGTTCCATTGAAAGAGTATGGGAAGTCAACATAGGTTTTCAGGCCGGGATACACCCCACAGGCCGCGAAATCTATGTGGACAGTTCCAGCACCGTATCTGCTGGGAAACGACTCACAGGGTGTGGAGTTTATGACCCAGGGGCAGACATTGCCCTGGCAATTAAACTCCCCAGCACCATGAGCGCCCAGCAGGCTGAACTGTCGGCGGTAGTGTACGTGGTTACACACCCAGAGAAATTCCCTGCCCCATACACGATTTGCTCGGACAGCATGTTCACGTGCAATTTGTGTACGGAATACTTGGCCATCTGGTCCCATCGGGGATACACCTCCGCCGACAGGAGGCCCCTGGCAATCAAGCCTCTGCTGGAGAAAATCATGACAGCAGTAGGGGAGGAAGGGAAGGTCTATATCCATAAGGTTAAGGCCCATTCGAAGACAGAACCCATGAGGGAGGGAAATCAGAGGGCAGATGAATTAGCCAAGCAGGGAGCTAGGGAAGGAGAGTTTTGGGACCCCTACCAGACAGGTTCGGTAGCCGCAATCCAGGACAAGGGAGGCACACAAGGGGTAGCCTTGGTCCCGGGCCTAAAGCAGGCCCAGGTACGGGATCCCATCCTCAGAGCTGTCTTGAACGCGCTCACAAAAGGGGAGATATTAGAGGGCCCATACAGTACAGCAGCCATCACCGTCAAGGAAGGCATGCTGTTCAGGGGGAAGCAATGGGTAGTGCCGCAGCAGCACCAAGGGGAATTTCTCCAACTGGCCCATGAGGGTCCAGGCGCAGGGCATCCCGGGCCCGAGGCCACCTGGCAGCGGGTGGAGCAGGCAGGATGGTGGCCAGGACTGAGGGAACAGGTCCGCGAGTTCTGTGCCAGCTGTCTGGTGTGTGCTGCCAATAACCCTGACCCCCAGAAAAGGAAGATATCTTTGAGACACACCAGGAGGGTAGAGGAACCATGGCAGTTTATCCAGATCGATTACATCAGGCCCCTACCCACTGCCCAGGGAGGCTACAGGTATTGCCTAGTCCTGGTGGATGTGTTCTCAAAGTGGGTAGAAGCTTTTCCCTGCCGTACAGCTACCGCATTGGGTACAGCTAAGATCCTGGTCAGGGAAGTGTTCTCACGATGGGGACTCCCACAGTATGTGGAGTCTGACCAAGGGAGTCACTTCACCGGACAGGTCATGCAGGAGACCCTCATGGTACTCGGCATTGAAGGGAAATGGCATGTCGCCTACAACCCACAGTCATCGGGTTCTGTAGAGCCTTTAAACCGCACTATAAAGGAAAAGCTGCGCAAGGAGACGGGAGACTCACCCAAGAAGTGGGTGGAAGTCTTACCGTTGGTCCTAATGGGGATCCGGGCCAGCCAGTCAAAAAGCACGGGGTATTCCCCACACGAGCTGATGACTGGCAGGGTTATGCGGACCCCCTCCCATGTGCTAGCCCCGGTGCTCATGGAAGGTCAGCTCAGAGAGGTGAACCAGGACAGTTTTGTCAGGAATCTGTTTGAACACCTTAAACAGATTCACTGGCAGGCTGCTAGTAACATGGGAAAGCAGCATCAGAGTAACCGATTGCTGCTGGAACCCAACAGGCACCACGAGTGGGAGATAGGGGATCAGGTCATGGTAAGGAACTTTACCTGGTTGGGAAGTTTCGAACCATTGTATATGGGGCCGTACAGCATTGTGGACAAGGCAAGCCCCATGGTGTATGCCATCAAGATGCCCCGCCGCACAATGTGGTTCCACATTAATCAGTGCAAGCTGTTCAGGACTGAGAGTGGAGAACAGCCAGCAAGGGTTAACCGCACTGAAGCTAGAGAGCAGCAGCCTGCAGCTGTGACAGACCCACAGACTGCAAAGGTGGGGGCAGTGACGTGTGTGACTGGAGAGGCCCTCCCACCAATTAAGTGGGATTCAGGTACACCCCTCAGTAGCCGGAGCTTTAAGAAGGTCTCCTCGCACGCCACAGCCTAGACTACCTTGGTCACCCGAGTATCATTTTAAACGGTTCAGCCCCAGGAGAACTCTTAACACAAAGAGGAAAACAAAGGTCAGGGACAAGTCTAAGGAACAGATCCCCAGGCTACAGCCTCCAAAGGTGAGGGACTCACAGGAGAGGTAGCGTTGGGCAGAAAGAGAGAGAAGGGTCCCCAGCCTGCGGCATCAGGCTGCGGGGAACCCACAGGACAGGATAGGGACTCGGCAGCCACACAGAAAGGGGTAGTGTGTTGCAGCACAGGAGGGCACACTCCCCCGATTAGCTGGGAAACAGGGAAACTCCCAGTTGTTTTAAGGAGGACTCTCCGAGTCCGGTGACACAGGTCACCTTACGCCCAGGCGTACAAGCTGCCCAGATTCCACAAAAGGTGGAGGCCTATCAGGAATTAGCCTGGCCGTCCGGAGACGGGCGGCAGATATATATAGCTTTCTGAAGTATTTAAAGTGTGTTTTACAGTTTTACAGTTTGGTAGTTTGGAATTTTTAGTGGTTTAATTTTGGTTTATGATAAGTTTAAGTTTTGGAAATTTTGATAACTGTGTCAGGCCAGAGAACCTTCTCGGGACATGGCTTTTTTGTTTGTGTGTCCCTACAGAAAGGAAATCGGCATGGGAAAGGTTCTGCTCCTGCTCACCCTGGTAGGGAGGAGCATCGGTGACCGAGGAGACGTGGAGAACTCCCACATCTATGGTTGTTCAGGAGAGAGAGCACCGATCGTTACCGCAGGGGGTGGTGAACGGGGTGTGGAGGAGCTCGCCATCTACTTCCACGAGGGAAGGTGGCCAGGGTGGCTGGGGTCTAACTCCACTCAGTACTCCAGCCAGACCGGGTTCACGTACGGGGAGGCCTCCATCCCGTGCCCCAGGGTACAGATCGTTGCTACAAGGGTCAGTGTCACCGAGGGGAAACGTGCGTGTTTGACATGTAAGGGACAGATTCCTTTGGATAGGTGGTGGTGGCTCAGAAAGCTGAGCAAGGATATAGGAAACCCCGCGGTCGATTGGGAATGATTGGGGAACAATACCCATCGAATGATAACAGGGACCAGAGGGGGATTGTGTGTGTGCTGGGACAAGTGGTGGGAACTGGATCAAGGGATTTATGTTTGTACGTGGGGGTCAGAGAAAGTCTGCACCACAGGCATATCCATCATTTTCCACCGGCAATGGCAAGATGCCGGGGAGGGGATGGAGTGGGATTCCAGCCTGCATGCGTGCGCAATCCCACACTCCCCGATTCCAGTCAATGCTACCGAACTTGTAACCCGCCCCCGGAAGCCCCTGCCCATGACCACGACATCACGGACTATAGTAGAGAGGTGTCCTACCACCACCAAGGGACCAGGGAATGGTTTAGTCCTAGTGCCAACTAACAAGCTACTGTACCGGGGGTACACTATGCAGTGGCCTCAGTGATCCTGAACCTGACCAAGGTGCACTTACCTGAGTAGTGCCCTAAGGAGACAGAACAGTTGTACCAAGCCCTGCTGAAGGAAATGTTTAGAAAATTTTATGAATTCGACTTTGCCAGTGTAGACAAAGCGAAACTGTACAGTTTACACCCTGAGCATAAAATGGGCATGGGGAGACAAAGAAGGGGAATCTGGAATAATGTTTTCACAGCTTATAGTACAGGGTCCTCAGTAATAAACAGCCTAGATGACATAGAGCTGAAAACCCAGATAAATGGTTTAAAGACCCAGTTAAGAAAACTCCTAACAGAGGAGAACACAGAGGTCGGCTCAGAGCTACATGAGGACCAGGCCATGATGGTCCATTTAAAGGAGATAATAGCTGAACTGGAAAGATACGCCAAAACAGTAAATACACTCATATGGGAGGACAGGAATGCTTCGGATCAAGCTGCACAGAATGAGGTGTGCGTGCTATACGGGGCATGGTTGCTGGGCGAGGGCCGCAGCAACCTGGAGGATTTAAAACAAGGTTTAGTCCCCTCCTGGATTAGCAACAAGCACCTCGCAGCCCTCCACCCATTTAGTAATTCGCTAAGCCCGTGTCAGCTCCGCCTAGCCTCTGAAGCCTACCCTGTCCCAGTGGATTGTGAACGTTCCAATCACACTATCATGGGGATAGTAGTGAGGTTGCCGGTCATGGGTGGGACAGCCCGACCCGCACCGGTATACAGGGTGGAGAACATTGAGATCATTCAAGGGGGCAAACACGTTCGTTTTGCCAGAGGTCCCATCTTATGTCATAAAGTGGGAGCACGCTATGACAGGTACAGACCTCTCCGGGTGCTGGAGTCGGGGAGCACACATAATACTGTGTCCCCAGCACTTGAATGCCTATTCGAGACCACAGTGCGGGTTTAAAGCTGCTGGCGCACGACCTGTGAACTGTACCATGGAGGTAATGGCACAAGGCCATGTTTCCCCACAGGTAGTATTCATAGCGGGTGGGACATTTTGTGTCACCACAAGTGAACCCCACTACCGGCATGGACAGTACATCTGGTGTCCGGTGAGTGACAGCAGTTTTTGTTTTAAACCCGAGGCAGAAGTTCAAGTGGACAAGGAACGGATTGTACCCATCCCTGAACCCTCAACTGTTCACCTCACTGTCAGGGAAAACATTACCAAGCTGCAAAATTACGTAACACATTTCGGCTATAAAATTCCCCCTCTACCAGAACATCTTACTGCCCTATTAAAAGCAGTGGTCATCTCACAAAAGCATTTCTATACATTAGAGCAGAAGACAGTCGAGATAGGGGCCAAGATCTTGGATATTGTAGTTCCACCCTGGTGGGACATTTTTGAAAATATAGAGGGCCCCTCTTGGATTAGGCTGGCTTCACACATTTTAGAAGTTTGCCAGCTGGGCATAGTTTTCTGCCTGTTGTGTACAAAGTGCAAAGGAAGGGACCAGATGCTCCGCTCTCAACATGAGGGAGCATGGGACAAAAATAAAGCCTATGACCAGGTATAAAACAAACCTTGACCGGTATTAAAAATAAAGTTTGATGAGTGTGTGTGTGTCATTTATTTTCCTAAGTGTATGTAATTTTTCCAAGTTGTGCAGGGGTGTTGGACCCCCTCCGTGCTTGGATGTGAATGTAATAAAAGTTTTGTACCTTGTATATTTTGTTGAACACTACACCTAAGGGGAACAGGAGAGTGTTTTGTTTTGAGTTTAGTTTAGGTAATACAGGGGAAGGTTGGCTCCTGAGGATCAGAAAATTTTGCTCACAACTGCATGATACTATAGTAATAAAGTATCACGGGGGGTGTGTAAGGCTCGCAAAATTACACAGATTCCCCCAGAGTAAGAAAGGAGAGATATTGGACTGTTTGAATTAATATTGGGCCAAAGGGGCTTAAAATCAAAACCCCAGGAAGATTTGGCTAGTTTAAAAAGCATGTTCAGGCCTGTGGAAAACTGTGACAAAGGGGAGGTGGAATGGGCCCCAGAAACACAGACAGTTTGAGTATTGGATCATCTGGGAATGTTCTGGGCCACCCCAACCTTTCTACATAAAGACAATAAAAACTGTTCCCGCCGAAACTCACAGAGCCACCAAGAACATGAATAAAACAATATATGCCAACAGTCAACAAAAAAGAACCTGGCCCCAGCTGGAAAAGACAATCAAACAGCAGTTTAAAACCAATCAGAAAGATTTCCAAAACGCTTTACACATTTTAAACTGATTTCAAGGCAATCCCGAAACCAGTTAAAAAGCCAATTCATGATAGATGGACCATCCCCGAAGCTCGTTAAGAATTTAAAACATATTAAAAATAACGAGCCTGCCAAAATTTAACAAAGAACCAGAGATTTGGCGGTCAGATAAGCCAGGCCTCAAAACAGTATACTTGAAGCCTGCTTGTTCAGTGAAACAGTTCAGCAGCGAGAGAGCATCAGTGAGTCGTTACGTAGAAAGGAGGCTCAAGTTCAGTACAGGAGAGAAAGTACGGTTCAGAAAAGATATCAACATCACCGTACCTAGTCAGAGAATCGGAGACTTGAAGGAAGAAGAACGAAATGGAAGGAAAAGGAAATCGCGGCAACCAAAAGCCTCAAGAAACCAACAACTACCAATATTACCACCAACCAGGTAATACTGGGCCACCGCGACCAACAAGAAACCAACCACCGAGAATTCAAAAATCACAAACTTGTTTCCACTCTACAGGCTGCTCTGACTTACTCCTGGGTAAGATTTGACACAAAAGACCCTAAAAACTTTACCTAACCAAAGAAAATTGTGTACTTACCCGATAAATCCAACTACGCATCCAACCGCATCAGCGGACAGGCCAAGGCTGAAGACCCAACGCAGGTGCAGTCTTCCACCATGTCAGGGGTACGGCAGGCCCCAACCACCACAACTAAAGAGAACCCCGAAATCGCGAACCTCTACAATCTGTCAAGAAAGACGTTTGGTGAGCATTTCCTGGTCCTCTGGTTTTTAACCTAGTTAGGATAGTGGAGTTGGTAGGGTAAGGTATTTTTGTCCATTGTAATTCTCCTTTGCATATTCTGAAGTGCTCCCCACCCTTCTAGAGTATAAGATTATTGTATTGTATATTTTCCTGTCTCAAAATAAAAATCTCAATTCATTTGACCAACTCAGGTGTCTGTTGCAATTTCATTACAACCCCCAAATAAGTCCAAAGTCTAGAACAAAAGGAGTGGGAGCGATTCGAACCGCTCAGGGAGTCAGAGGTAAAGCTGACCACACACACCACCCCTTACACCATCATTGAGGATGGGGATATTCATGGAGCCACCTCCTCCCATTAGTTGTTTAATGGTCCACCACCATTCACGACTGGATGTGGCAGGACTGCAGAGCTTTGATCTGATCTGTTGATTGTGGGATTGCTTAGCTCTGTCTATAGCATGCTGCTTCAGCTTTATAGTATGAATGTAGTCCTCTGCTGCAGCTTCCCGGCATTGACACCGCATTTTTAGGTATGCCTGGTGCTGCTCCTGGCATGCTCTTCTACACTCCTTATTGAACCAGGGTTAGTCCCCTGGCTTGATGGTAATGGTAGAGTGAGGGATATGCCGGGCCATGAGGTTACAGATTGTGGTGGAATACAATTCTGCTGCTGCTGATGGCCCACAGCGCCTCATGGATGCCCAGTTTTGAGCTGCTAGATCTGTTCTGAATCTATCCCATTTAGCACAGTGGTAGTGCCACACAACACGATGGAGGGTGTCCTCAGTGTGAAGACAGGACTTCATCTCCACAATGACTGTGCGGTGGTCACTGCTATGAATGCTGTCATGGACAGATGCATCTGCGATAGGTAGATTAGTGAGGATGAAGTCAAGTAGGTTTTTCCCTCATGTTGGTTCTCTCACCACCTGTCGCAGGCCCAGACTGGCAGTTCTGTCCTTCAGGACTTGGTCAGCTCGGTCATTAGTGGTGCTACCGAGCCACTCTTGGTGTTGAACATTGAAGTCCCCCACCCAGAGTACATTCTGTGCCCTTGCTACTCTCAGTGCTTCTTCCAAGTGGTGTTCAATATGGAGGAGTACTGATTCATCAGCTGAGGGAGGGCAGTAGGTGGTAATCAGCAGGATGTTTCCTTGCCCATGATTGACCTGAAGCCATGAGAATTCATGGGGTCTGGAGTCAATGTTGAGGACTCCCAGGGCCACTCCTTCTCGACTTTATACCACTGCGCCACCACCCCAGGTGGGTCTGTCCTGCCGGTGGAACAGAACATACCCATGGATGGTGACGAAGCAGTTTGGGACATTGGCTGAAAGGTAAGATTCTGTGAGTATGACTATGTCAGGCTGTTGCTTGACTAGTCTGTGGGACAGCTCTCCCAATTTTGGCACAAGTCTCCAGATGCTGGTGAGGAGGACTTTGCAGGGTTGACTGGGCTGGGTATGCCGTTGTCATGTCCGTAGCCGGTGCCGAGGTCGATGCCGATGGTTCATCTGGTTTTACTCTTATTGCCATCTAGTACATCAGCATTGATGCACTTTCTACTGTCACACCTTGGTCCTCAGAATTCCACCCCAGCCCCAACACCAGCAGCACCAGGCATAACAGCAGCACCAACAACACCAACCTTCTCCAC
This sequence comes from Somniosus microcephalus, assembly GCF_052327205.1. Classification (NCBI taxonomy): domain Eukaryota; kingdom Metazoa; phylum Chordata; class Chondrichthyes; order Squaliformes; family Somniosidae; genus Somniosus; species Somniosus microcephalus. The sequence goes on along the minus strand of NC_140997.1, from coordinate 63,518,670 downwards.
AATTAGCTGATGCTGCACAGGACACAGGGCATCAGCACCCAACCACATTGCTGCCCGGGACACCAGGGATGGCCTCACCATGGCCAGATTTACTTCACTTGATGCTGTACACTCTGGCTGCCACATGATGTGCCAGGTTGGCACCACCCCACAACAACACCATAAAGCATCCCTACAATGACCAAGCCATTGCTTTCACTCTCATCACCATTGTGGGGGGAACGTTATGTCTCACCATTTACTGCAACTCATGAAGCCACTTCCAAAATGTGCACACAGATCTGTCCAAGAACGTAAAGTGTTCAAAATAAAGGTTTCAATGTTTGACACCACATTAACAGAAACTTCACATGAACATTGGCTAAAACACCCAAGTGCCTACCTTTGTGTGTTGTTAGTTGGTATGATTGCACTAGGATGAGGGTGAGTGTGAGGGTGGGCTCGTGAGATGGGGAAGTGATAATGTAGAGTCATAGTATTACATAGGATATACGGCACAGAAACAGTCCACTCGGCCTAACCAGTCCATGACAGCGTTTATGCTCCACTCGAGCCTCCTCCCATCTTTCCTCACCTAACCTATTAGCATAACCCTCTATTCCCTTCTCCCTCATACGCTTGTCTAGCCTCCCCTTAAATGCTATTATATACTATTCACTTCAACCACTCCCTGTGGCAGTGAATTCCACATTTTTACCAGTCTCTGGGTAAAGAAGTTTCTTCTGAATTCCCTATTGGATTTCTTGGTGACTATCTTATATTGATGGCCTCCAGTTATGGTCTTCCCCATAAGTGGAAACACTCTCCCTATATCCACTCTATCAAAACCTTTCATAATCTTAAAGACCTCTATTAAGTCACCCCTCAGCCTTCTTTTTCCAAGAGCAAAGAGACCCAGCCTGTTCATCCTTTCCTGATAGGTATACCCTCGCATTTCTGCTATCTTCCTTGTAAATCTTCTCTGCACCCTCTCCAGTGCCTCTATATCCTTTTTATAATAAGGCGACCAGAAATGTACGCAGTACTCTAAGTGTGGTCTAATCAAGGCTCGATACAGGTTTAGCATAACTTCCCTACTTTTCAATTCTATACCTCTAGAAATAAACCCTAGTGCTTGGTTTACTTTTTTTATGGCCTTGCTAACCTGTGTCGCTACTTTTAGTGATTTGTGTATTTGTACTCTGAGATCCCTTTGTTCCTCTACCCAACCTAGACTCGCACCCTCCAAGTAATAAGTGACCTCCCTATTCTTCCTACCAAAATGTAATACCTCACATTTATCTGTGTTGAACTTCATTTGCCAATTATATGCTCATTCTGCAAGTTTATTAATGTCCTCCTGTAAATTGTTGCAGTCCTCCTCAGTATTGACTATCCCCCGCCAATTTGGTGCCATCCGCAAATTTAGAAATTGTGTTTTTGATTCCAAAGTCTAAATCGTTAATGTAAATTGTGAACAACAGTGGTCCCAGCACTGATCCTTGTGGAACACCACTACCCACCTTCTGCCACTGTGAATAGCTACCCTTTACCCCTACTCTCTGCTTTCTGTCTTGAAGCCAGCTAGCTATCCATCCTGCTACTTGTCCCCTGATTCCGCATTCTCTGGCCTTGTTCATCAGTCTATTATGGGGTACCTTATTGATTGAAAATCTAGATAAATTACATCTACTGGATTACCATTGTCTGTTCTCTCTGGTTCAATAAGGTTGGTCAAGCAAGACTTTTCCTTTTGAAATCCATGCTGACCATCCATTACTATGTTTTTGGTTTCTAGATAGAGAGGGATGGGTGGAGGTGCAAGGTAAGTTGGTGTGAGTAAGGATGTGCAGGACCAGGGTAGGGAAGGCAGAGTGATGGGGATGTGATGCATGGCACAGCAGGATGAGGTTGAGAGTGGCTTTGCAGTAACGTTTTGTGATCTACTGAGATCATTGAAAGGTTTGCACCACTGCAGCCTGGTCCTCCTGACGACATCCCTGCTTGTGTCCTCCTGTGCAATGTGCAACCAGGCTGCGTTGGTGTCCTGGGGAGGTCTCTTCCGCCCATTGGAAAGGAAGAGAACCTCCCTGCGTGCTGTGACTCCCTCCATAAGGGAGTTATGGGAGAGCCTGGGTGCAGCCCTGTGCTTCTGTGCAGTGCTTGTCAAAGTTTGTAGCACCTCAAGGCTGCAGAACACTGACAGCAGAACTGTCAAAATCAATTTGCGCATGGTCTCTTTAAGAAAACCAGCTGATGACATGTCATTAAATGACATCACCAGACCCGCTTCCTTCAATTGGCCGGGCGGGCCTAACAAGCCCAATCAGGGGAAAATGATTTTGGACAGTGGGCTGGAGCCAGCAGCAGGGTCAGGACTCGACACCGACGTCACCCGCCATGGACCCCCCCGAGGTTGGTAAAATCCAGCCCAGAGAGTCTATCATCAAAGGCAATAGAAAATCAAAGGATGTGTCAATCAGGGCTGTCCATTTACACCTCACAATATCATGAGCCCGGGAACAGTAGACTGCTACCTCTTTCAGCCAGGGAGAGTTGTATGGCAAGGTGGGGACAAAAGGGGCACTGGGAGAATAAGACAGAACAGAGAGAAGACTATAACTAGAAATATTTAAAAACAACTTGTATCTAGATTGTAAATACTTCACTTAATTGAAATAAATCATTTAATTGTGCCAGTATCTATGGTCTGTTTCATAAATGAATCCTTTGGGACCGGGAGATGGATTTTATTTCATTTTGACTGAAACGCACTTTAGGTCAGCAGATGCCACCCTGCAGCCCCTGAAAAACTGGACAGTGGAAGGAAAAGAATCAGGGGTAGCTGCTCTCCATCTATCTATCCATCTCTGAAGCCTTGCATATAGTGCACACTGCCACTTGTTTTCTGTTGCACTTTGTTGATCGGCTCATAGTAAAATAGAAACAAATGAGAATAGAAGAGGTAACAAATGTACAATTCAGAAGGGGGGAAAATGGCTAGAAATGATAGTACACTCTTGAAGTCATTTTTTTGTTTGAAAAGAATTCAGATTATGCAGCAATTCAAATTAAGCAATTTTAATAAAACAGCAGGGGAAGTTTTATTGTGCTATTTCAATTCAAATTAACAAGTAATTCAAATTAAGCTAATTCAATTTAAATGAGAAGACTGTACTAAGAACTTATAAAACATCGAAACTTGATTAACCAAAGAAAGGAAAATGGGAGCCAATCACATCCCTCAAAAAAATCCAAGTCGTTTTATTTGCCATATCTTTCCCTCAGTAACTGAAACTTCTGATGTCAAAATTAAGATTTTAAACAAAATACAAACATGACAAAGGCATATTTCGCAGTAACATTATGAAATTCCCTACAGAATTATCTTTTGTGTCTTTTACTACCTTAATTAAGGTGGCCACTTCCAGGTCTCAAGCTCTCTCTGAAGTCTGGCCTTTGCAGTTGGTATTTTTCCTGCACCAAGGATTCTGTTCCTGCAATTCCCAGGATGCTGTAGTCTGAGCGTGTGCAATATTTCCCAGCATGCCACAGGATGATGCTCTCACTGTACATGTCCCTCATGTTATCTCATTTAAGTTGAATTAGCTTCATTTGAATTATTTGTTAATTTGAATTGAAATAGCACAATGTTTTCTTTGGAACAGAGGTGGCTGAGGCGAGATTTAATTACGGTGTATAAAATTATGAGGGGCCTAGATAGAGAGGATAGGAAGGACGTACTTCCCTTAGCATAAAGGTCAATAACCAGGGGGCATAAATTTAAATTAATTGGTAGAAGGATTAGAGGGGAGTTGAGGAGAACTTATTTTCACCCAGAGGATGGTGGAGGTCTGGAACTCACTGCCTGAAAGGGTGGTAGAGGCAGAAACCGTCACCGCATTTAAAAAGTACTTGGATATTCACTTGAAGTGCCGCAACCTACAGGGCTACGGACCAAGAGCTGGAAAGTGGGATTAGGGTGGAGAGCTCTTTTTTGGCCGGCACAGACAGGATGGGCCAAATGGCCTCCTTTTGTGCTGTAAATTTCTATGACTATGACTTTATGACTCTATGACTGCTGAGTTCCTTTGTCTTTCTGAATCATTGGGAAACAAACTGAAAAATAAATTTTAACAGCTTTACTCAATCAAGTTTTAAATATTTAACCTATTCTAAAGACTCATTTTTACTTCAGAGAGTGATCCTCGGTGTCAGAATCTGCTTTTTGAAAATTCTGCCGCCCCCCCCTTACGCGATAGTGGAAAAGCAGGAAGTAATTGTTTTTCTTCTGTCTATAAAAACCTGGTAATAGAAGCATATTTATATTTCTCAGCACCAATGCCATGTTCTATCTTTGTTCAGTGTACAGCTATTTCAGTTTGAATTTCCAAAAATATGCAAAAGCAAGATGAATTCAAGAAGCTTTTTTGAAATTAAGTTCCACATTAGCTTCTTTGTTTGAAACTCCAGAAAGTAAATCTGACTGAGTCATAAACAGAGAGAAAAACACTAGATTAGAATGTGCGATTAGAATATAGGTCCTCTGTTTTGGAATTCTCAAATAGAAGGATTCACTGTTTATGTAAAGATTGTTTATGCAGTGGCAATTCTTTCACAGTTCCTGCACAGTTCCAGACTCAAGCATCCACATGAAAACAGTGTAAAACATAAAGATTTGCAAATTTTATGTGGTGACTTTGACACAAAGATAGTTTATGTACAGCAGTGTATATGTCTATATATTATTTTTAAAATCCTGCATGTGGCATGCACTTGCTATCCACAAATCTTATTTCCTGTGTCAAAATTTTGAGTGATGCTTTTTATGTCAACATTTAACATTGAAACTGTCCATATAAACATTTATAATGAAAAATGCCCATAGGAGCATGTCAACATTTCACCAGCAGTTTATTGATGAACCACTCCAATTACTCAGAGTATGGTTGTGCAATTTTATTGTATGGAACTGGCATCTCAGAGGTCATGGGAATTCAAATCCCACCATGGCACGTTGTAGACTAGAATTCAGTAAATCTGATAATGAGTGGGCTGGCACCAGATCACATGACCACAAAAGCTATAAGATTGTCACAAAACCCAACTGCCCCTTGGGAAACAGAACCTGTCATTCCTACCTGGTCTGGCTCTAGTCTCACACTATAGGGGCAATTTTCCGGGGGGTCAGCGGGCGCGATCGGGGGCAGGTCGGGTGGGAAAGTGGTTTGTTTTGACAGCGGGTTGGGACGCCGTTGTCAACCCGCTGCCACACACCTTTACCAAATGCCGGGTCTGCCAGCGCTGAGCAGAGCCGACATGCAGCGGCGGGGGAGGCAATGAAATCATTAGTGGCTTTGTTTACAGATGCTTAACAATGGTTTTTGCCCAGCTTTTTTAATTTGACAGGTCGCCCATCGGTTTCCCGTTGTGCCTAGACCGCGTCTGTGAAGCTGAGGCGGGAGGTCACTTGTCATTGTTTCAGCTGATGCATTGACAGCTTCAAATGTCAAGTCAAAGCTCCCAGCTGATTCAGATAACTTCCCTTAGCCACTAGCTTCTGTAAACTGCATTTTCACTACAGATTCAGAATGCTGCAAGTCTTTACACAAGTCTCCATCTAGTCTGACCTCATTACTTCTCCCACCATTGGCAGATCACTTCTGTCATCTCTACTTCACCTGCCATCTATTCCATCAGCATCAGTGGTCTTTATACTCTTTCACCTTGGTCCTCAGAATCCCACTACAATCAGCCCAAACACCAGCATTACCAGGCACACCAGCAGCACCAACAACAACACCAACCTTCTCCGCAATCAACTGATGCTGAACTGGACACAGGGCATCAGCACCCGACCACATTGTTGCCCGGGACACCAGGGATAACTTCACCATAGCCAGATTTACTTCACTTTATGCTGTACACCCTGGCTGCCACATGATGTGCCCGGGTGGCACCACCCCACACCAACACCATAAAGCATCCCTACAATGCCACTGCAGCCTGGTCCTCCTGATGAAATCCCTGCTTGTATCCTCCTGTGCAATGAGCAACCAGGCTGCATTGGTCTCCTAGGGAGGTCTCTTCCGTCCATTGGAAGGGAAGAGAACCACCCTGCATGCTGTGACTCTCTCCAGAAGCATATGGAGGGAGTCATGGGAGAGCCTGGGTGCAGCCCTGCACCTTTGTGCAGTGCTTGTCAGTATCTGCAGCACCTCAATGCTGCAGAACATTGACAGCACAACTGTCAAAATAAATTTGCGCATGATCCCTTTAATGAAACCGGCTGATGACGCGTCATCAAATGACGTCATCAGACCCGCTTCCTTCAATTGGCTGGGAAACACACTGGGCGGGCTGAACAAGCCCAATCAAGGTAACTATTTCACTTCTCTGCTCTTGGCTGACAGTGGGGAAAGCAATGAAAAGAAAGAAAGACTTGCATTTATATAGCACCTTTCCTGACCTCTGGACATCCCAAAACATTTTACAGCCAAAGAAGTCACTGTTGTAATGTAGGAAATGTGGCAGCCAATTTGCGCACAGCAAGCTCCCAGAAATAGCAATGTGATAATGACCAGATAATCTGTTTTTGATATGTTGATTGAGGGATAAATATTGACCAGGACACTGCGGATAACTCCCCTGCTCTTCTTCGAAATAGTGCCATGGAATCTTTTATGTCCCCCTGAGAAAGCAGACGGGGCCTCAGTTTTGACGTCTCATCTGAAAGACGGATGTGTGTGTGTGTGTGTGTGTGTGTGTGTGTGTGTGTGTGTGTGTGTGTGTGTGTGTATGGTGGTGGGGGTGGTGGTATCCTGTGGGTACAAAAGGGGCTGTAGATGGGTTGGGGTGAATGCTAATGCTGGGAATGTATTGAGGGGTTTGGGACCAGAAAGTAGCCAAAGGCAGTTTCAATCCCATTCTCCTGAGCCTCACTCCTCCTTAAGGCCGTTAGATTCTGCACTCCCAATATTCTGAGATACTGTGAGCTAACCCAAAGTATGATTCACCTGACCTGACGTGAACTCATCTGTATGTGTGGGTTCAGATCAATTTCATAGGCTCAACACACCTCAGATGTAGGCCCACTGACGACATGTCCTGGCTTTGGGGCCACCTGTTTGCTGTACAAAAACCGGAGCTAGAAGGCCTCCAACCAGAAGCCTCAGCTTGCCGGTAATGTGGAACGCTGTCTGACTCCCTTTCCAATGGCACCCAGTCCCTCTAATTTGAGTGGGGCTGGGCGGAAGGCCTAAGGCCTACTTCTTCACTGTGCTCACCAAATTAGCATCTGCCTGGAATAGAGGCAAGAAAATGAGGCAGTAGGATCACTTATGTCCTCTCTCACCTCATTTCCATGGCGTTGCCTATTTGGAGCATAATCACTTCCCTTAGGGGATCCCTCGGTAATGTAATGGGGGAAGAGATGAGCCAGCAGATTTAAACTCCAGGCATGGAACATGTGGGCAGCAGGTGGAACACCTGCCCGTTCCTGCTGGTAGGAGTCCTGGTTCATTTCAAAGGCCGGACTGCATTGTCAAGCTGTACACCTTGACTGGGTCTTCCATGGCAGCTCTCCAGCTCCAGACTGGTGTAACATTAGACCACTGGGAGGCCCAGCCACCCAGCCGGCAGGTCGGTCCGGGATGGGGGAGGAACCGATTCTGCAGCGTGGGTGCTCATGGTGGCAGAAACCCACAGTATTCTTGTGGAGCCTGAAGGAGCATTCCTGCTCCTTTTGGCTCCACAGAGATAATTCTGAACTTACCTTTTTGGGCCGTTTCTGCCTCACCACCTGGTACAACTGGGTAAAAAGTGCTGATTCAAGCGGGTACTTGGCCTGCCCAGCAGAAGGCCCTGGGAAATATACAAGCAGTTGGAAGCTAAGCGGGAATAAGGTGAAAGCAGAAAGGATAAATAGGGTGGTCACAAGGACTTTAAACTAGTAAATGGGGGGGGGGGGAAATTGCAGTACAAATAATAGTTCAAAAACAAACGAAAGGGAAGCGAGTAGAGTCACAGTCAGAAATTGTGGTTTAAGCACTGCAGGGAAAGGGAAAACTAAAAGATGTAAAGCGATTAAACCAGGAGAGAGAAATAAGAAACATGTGAGTAAAACATTAGAGCTGAAGGACAGGTTAGGGTGTGTGGCCCAAATAAGCGTTCTTTATATAAACTCACGGAGTATAAGGAATAAGTTGAATGAACTGCAAGCACAAATTCAAATTGGAGGGTATGACATGGTAGCCATTACTGAGACATGGCTACAAGATGGTCAGACTGGGAACTAAATATACCAGGTTATAAGGTCTACAGGAAAGATCGGGAAAATGGCAGAGGTGGAGGAGTAGCCTTAGTGATTAAGGATGAAATCACTTCAATGATAAGAGAGGATATAAAGAGAGGTAAGCAGCCAGTGGAGACTTTATGGGTAGAATTAAGAAATAGGAAGGGACTTAAGGCTGTAGTGGGAGTTGTGTATAGGCCCCCAGTTAGCAGCTGTGAAGTGCTAGATTGTATAAATGCAGTGATTAGACAAGTGTGTAGCAAAGGCAGTGTGGTTTTAATGGGGGAATTTAACTTGCATATAGATTGAGATAAGCAGACTAGCTATTGATTGAGATAAGCAAACTAGCACCTATCAGAAAGGTAGTGAATTTCTTGATTGTGTCCAGGATAGTTTTCTATGTCCTAGAGGCAACAAAGGGGCAAGCCATATTAGATTTAGTAATGAGTAATGAGCCAGATTTTGTTAACAACCTAACTGTGCGTGAACATTTATCCAATAGCGATCTTAACATGATTGAGTTCAACATAGTGTTTGAAAGGGAGAAACACGAAACAACTGCTAAGATTCTAGATTTAGGTAAGGCCGACTTCAACGGGATGAGGCAGAGACTGTCCAAAGTTGTAAGATTCACAAAATTCAACAGATTCCCCAAAACCAAGAAGATTACGCTAAATAATGTTAATAAACCATGTCAGAATGGTATAAGAATATCGATCCTAAAGGGAGATTTAAAAATCAAGGACCCAAGGATTTTGGTTTTTATTTTAAAAGCATGTTTGAGCCTGTGGAAGAAAAGGGGGCTGCAACAAAAGGAATTGGGATTGGCCTCTGTAAATGGACAGTTTTGAGTATTGGCATTAGCCAAGCTGTCTGGGGACTATCTGGACTGTCTCAGTCATTTTACATAATGACAATAGACCAACGTGTAATGTATATACCTTTAAGGGGGGGAACTACTTTTTACAGCTCATGTATACTGTAGTACCGGCAGTGACCACACCTGTATATAGCACTGAATAGTAATCTGTACAGTCAGTTCAACTGTGAGCCACGTTGAGTAAACACCTGTTGTACCATTTCTGCTGAATTCTGTATCTTATTATATCCAGACACAACATTGACGACGAGGCAAGTTCGAACCTACCTGCAACTCTGCATCACCTCCCGGGGATTCGTTCCTGGAGATCAGTGGATTGGAGGTCAAGGCCTGAGACTCGGGCGTCGACCACGGGCAACCGCCCAGTCATCCAGCAGAGACTCGAGAATTGCGGGGGAGGCTGTCGAGAGCCAGGCTTGGCTTTCCAGTCGAGGTGGTCCAGCGAAACGGGCTGGCAACAGGTAGTGCGCAGACCCGTCCCGGACAGCGGCGGGCTAGAGCCTGACCGAGCGGCACAGCAAAGGGCCGAGCAGTGTCAACGGGGGAGAGAGAGAGATGGCAGAGCGTACAGGGCGCAGCCGGTGTTCAGAGGCCGAGCAGCGTCGGAGAGAGGGAGAGAGGCGCGCAGAAACCTGCAAGGCGCCGCCATTGCCACGAGGACCGCCGAGTGCGGCATTGGCAGCAGCGGGGGAGGAAGGAAAGCGCGGGAGATGCCATTTTAAGCCATTGGGAGACGCCATTTTAAACCACACCCAAAATGCCGAAGAGTGGCAGTATCACCGCATTTGACAATGAAGTCGAAGACTGGACTACATATGTCGAGCGAATAGAGGTGTACTGCAAGGCAAATGAGGTGTCAGATGACAAGAAAGCGTCGGTATTGTTAAATTTAATGGGTGCAAAGACATATGGGTTATTACGAAACCTAGTAACCCCAACGAAGCCAATGGAAAAGAGTTTTGAAGACATAGTAACGATACTACAGGAACATTTAAACCCCACACCGCTGCTGATAGCAGAAAGATTCAAGTTTCACAAATGGAACCAGCATAAGGATGAAAGTAATGCTGATTATTTAACAGAACTGCGCAAACTATCGAAACACTGCCAGTTTGGAGCGGGACCGGCCGATACCTTAAGGGACAAGTTTGTGTGTGAGCTTCAAAGTGAAGGAACCCAGAAACGGCTTTTATCTGAAAAGGACCTTACGCTGGAAAAGGCTTTCAGTATTGCGGTATCATATGAAGCAGCAGCACGGGGCACTGCAGAGATACAACAGAGAGCGCAAGAATATGGCACAAACGAAATGTCATATGGAACAGAGAAGTGCTATCGCTGTGGCAGAACAACACATGACCAGAATGATTGCTGGTTCAAAGACAAAGTGTGCAGACAGTGTGGAAAAGTAGGACACATAGCACGAGTCTGCAGGTCGGGAAAGAAAACCAGCAATAAGAAACCTACCAAAGGAAAGTACAAGAAGGTACATAAGATGATGGAGAATAGTTCAGACGAACAAAAGAGTGATAACGACTCTGAAAGCAGGGAACTGAGTTGTCTGAAACTACATAATGTGATCACAACGGAGGATCACCGAACCATTTGGGTCACTCTCAAGATAGCAGGAGTCCAGGTAAAGATGGAATTGGACACAGGATCAGCCCTAACAGTCATAAACCGACGGGACTATGAGCGGCTATTCTCACACATACCCTTGAGAGACACAAAAATTATTTTGAAGACGTACACGGGGCAAAAAGTCTACCCCAAAGGAAAAATAAGGGTGCCTGTTATATATAACGGTAAGGAAACACCAAAACTAGACCTGTATGTATTGCAAGATGGAGGACCACCATTACTGGGACGTGAATAGATCCGGAAAATACAACTGGATTGGCATTCCATACAGGCACTGACTGTGGCTGACAAAAAGGATGACGATGTCACACCTGGGCGACTGTCAAAGATCCTAACTGACGCGAAAGAAGTGTTCCAGCAAGGACTCGGAACACTAAAATGCATGACAGCGACGATTAAAATTGAAGAAAACGCAAGCCCAAAATTTTTTAAGGCCAGACCGCTACCTTATGCGATCCACCCAGCCGTCGAAGCAGAGCTGGAGAGTCTGGAACGTTCAGGAGTACTGTCCAAGGTAGACTGGAGCGAGTGGGCTACACCCATCGTCCCTGTGATGAAAAAGTCGTTGAGCAGCACTCCTGGGCAACCAAGGAAGGTTCGCATCTGTGGGGACTTTAAGGTAACAGTGAACCCGGTCCTTCACACGATACAATATCCACTTCCGCGGATTGAAGATATTTTCGCCTCGCTATCTGGAGGGAAACGCTTCACTAAGATTGCTCTGGCCCAGGCGTATCTGCAAATGGAGGTAGAAGAAGCATCAAAAAAATACCTCACAATCAACACCCATAAAGGTCTCTACCAATACAACCGGCTGGTATTCGGGGTAGCATCAGCTCCGGCTATTTGGCAGAGGGCAATGGAACAAGTCCTGCAAGGGATCCCAGGGACCCAGTGTTATTTGGACGACATCCTGGTCACGGGCGAAAATGACAGTGATCACCTTGCCAACCTGGAGCAGGTGCTCACTAGATTGCAGGAATATGGGCTCCGAGCTAACCGCCCCAAATGCGAGTTTTTTAGAAAACAGATCTCGTATTGTGGCCACGTTATCGATAAAGAGGGGTTACATAAGTCCCCAGAGAAGTTTGAGGCAGTAGTCAAGGCTCCAGCACCGGAAAATGTGTCACAACTGAGATCATTCCTCGGGCTGGTAAACTACTACCATAAGTTCTTGCCAAATTTGTCTCCAATACTACACCCACTGAACACCCTACTGCAAACTGGGGTGCCATGGAAGTGGAGTGATGAATGTAGACGAGCTTTCCAGAAGAGCAAAACATTAATCACATCAAAAGAGGTATTGGCCCATTACAACCCAGCATTATCAATTCGGTTGGCATGTGATGCGTCACCCTACGGCATTGGAGCGGTGCTGTCGCACAAATTCTCAGACGGCTCAGAGAGGCCAATAGCCTTTGCGTCACGATCACTAACCTCAGCCGAGCATAACTACGCCCAGATTGACAGGGAGGCCCTCAGCCTAGTGTGGGGAGTGAAAAAGTTCAATCACTATCTGCACGGGCAGAAGTTCACCTTGCTGACTGATCACCAGCCTCTTGTCTCCATTTTTAATCCGAAGAAGGGCGTTCCGGTGATGAATGTGCAACGACTACAAAGATGGTCACTTTTTCTAGGGGCGCACCACTATGAGATTGAATATAAGGGCACGAAACAGCATGGAAATGCTGATGGGCTATCACGCCTGCCACTGCCTACTGTGGAGGAAGCACCAGCAGTGGATCCTGTCAAAATATTCCATTCGACTATAGTTGGATACCTACCGGTAACTAACGCTTGTATCGAAAAGGAAACCCGAAATGACCCGACACTATCTTGGGTATATGATTTGACGGTGAAGGGATGGCCAGCACATGGCGACTCACTGTTGCCAGCATTCTCGACAAGGAGAGAACAGCTGTCAGTGTGCCGGGGGACCTTGATGTGTGGATCCCGAGTGGTAATTCCACCCAAGTTAAGGGATAGAGTGCTCAATGAGCTTCATGAGGGTCATCTGGGAGGGGTAAAAATGAAAAGCCTAGCCAGGGCTTATGTGTGGTGGCCGGGAATCGATAAACAAATCGAGGACCTGACCAAGAGCTGCTCAGGATGCCAGAAAGTCCAAAATGCACCACCACAGGCCCGCCTACACCCATGGGAGTGGCTCTCATCTCCATGGCAACGGGTGCATATTGATTTTGCTGGCCCATTCATGGACTCAATGTTTTTAATAGCCGTGGATGCGCACTCGAAATGGCCTGAGGTCATCAAAATGTCCTCCACCACCACGGAGAAAACTATCGCAGTCCTACGGACCATTTTTGCCAGGAATGGCTTGCCAGAACAGATTTGCTCTGACAACGGACCACAGTTTGTGTCCGAAGAGTTCCGGAGGTTCCTGAAAAAGAATGGGGTAAGGCATTACACATCCGCCCCGTATCATCCAATTTCCTGTTCGCCTACCGGAATGCGACACATGCAGTCACCAACCAGGCCCCAGCCATGATGTTCTTTAACCGAAGGTTAAGATCTCGCCTGGATTTGCTCAGACCAAACGTACGAAGAGATGTTGAGAGTAAACAATTCCAGCACACCCATGAGAAGCCAACAAGGAGCTTCAATGTAGGGCAACCAGTCTTGGCCCGCAACTACCGAACAGAAAAATGGCAGCCAGGAACGATATGCACACGGCAGGGCCCACTAATGTGCACAGTGGATGTTGGGGAGAGCATCGTGAGACGCCATGCTGACCAGATCCTAGAGTCACAGGAACAAGTCAACCCCATGCCTCGCCCATACGTACCTGGTGATGAACCCGATGTACAGGTCGCATCTCCCCCAGAAACAATAGCATCGGAAGCTGATGAACCAACCGACGACAGGTGGCCAGAATCGCCTCCGCACCAAGAGCAAGACACTCGGGAAAGGCACTATCCAGAAAGGATCAGCAGGCCTCCCCAAAGACTGAATATATAAATAGACTATTTTCAGCTAATGTTGCATGTTAAAAGTGTTCATTGTAATTAGTTTGATATTTAATTGTTAAATGAGTATTATGGTACTGTTAATCTAAAAGGGGAGGAATTGTAACGTATATACCTTTAAGGGGGGGAACTACTTTTTACAGCTCATGTATACTGTAGTACCGGCAGTGACCACACCTGTATATAGCACTGAGTAGTAATCTGTACAGTCAGTTCAACTGTGAGCCACATTGAGTAAACACCTGTTGTACCGTTTCTGCTGCAGTCTGTATCTTATTATACCCAGACACAACACAGCGGAAGAGCAGTTCCTGCCCAAAATTACAGAACCATCCAAAGTATACATAATGCAGAACATGCCACCAACCAACAAAAGAAACTTGGGCCCCACAGGAAAAGACAAATGTTACTGCAATTAAACAAGAGGTTAAACAATCGCTTAAAACCAATTAAGAATCGATGGGACCATCCCAAAACATATTAAACAATTATTAACCCATCAATGTTAACGAGCCCACCAAAACTAACAAAGAGACAGAACTGATTTGGCACGCAGATTTGCAGGCCTCAAACAGTATAATTGAGGGCCTGCTTTTACAACAGGAGTTCGGCTCAAGGAGTGTGGGTTCAGTGTGGGTCAAGTGGTTCAAGCAGTTCAAGGAGTCAACGGTGGCTCGAGTGAGAGGAGAGTTCAAAGGAGTTCAAAACGGTGGGAAGAGGGAAGAAAAGAGTTCAAGAAAGCAGTGCTGGAGGAAGTTCGCTTCTTCATTCATGTCAAATCAAATCACCAAGTTCAGTCCAAGAAGAAGCTCCCTCTCGAAGAAGTAACACACCGTCGGAGACCTCAAGGCAGACCAGGGCCCCACGAAACAAACAACCAAATATTACCAGCAGCTGGGTAATATTGGGCCACCACGACCAACAAAACCCAACTCGGAAGAAAACCGAAGATCCGCAAGTTTTTCCACTCTACAAACTATCCTGACATACCCCTGGGTAAGATTTTACTGAAAAGACTCTAAACCCTACTTCTAACCAAAAGAAATTGGGTACTCACCTGATAGATCCAATACGCACCCGACCGTATCAGCGGACACGCGAATACTGACCAGCCACGCAGGTGAAGTCCTCTACCGCGTCCGGGGTATGGCAGGCCCCAGCTGACACATCTAGAGCACCCTGAAATCGTGAACCTCTACAACTGTCAAAAGAAGTCGTTTTGGTGAGCATTATCCCTGGTCCTCTGGAGCCCAACTTAGCTAGTGAAGTGGGATTGGGAGTGGTGAAGTATTCTGTCTATTGTTATTTTCCCTCATATATTCTGAAGTGTTCCCCCAATTTAGAGTGTTAAGATTATTGTGTTGTATATTTTCTTTCTCAAATAAGGATCTTATTTCGTTCACCAAGATTCAGTTGTCTGCTGCACTTTTCATCACAACCCACAAATAAGTTCCAGGTCTAGAACCAAGGGAGTGGGAGCGTTTCGAACCGCTCATAAGTCAAAGGTGAAGCTGACCCATACACCACCCCCTAGAAAGTAAACTGGGCAAATCTGTTAATGGGTAAAATGACAGGAGATCAGTGGGAGATTTTTTAAAAAGAATTATACCCCTGAGTGGCAAGAGCTCTACTTGCTAAACAAAACCCGCCATAGACAACTGAAGAGGTGAGGGACAGCATAAAACTAAAGGAAAAAACATACAAAAATGCAAAAAATAGCACAGATCCTGGCGAATGGGAAAGATACAAGGAACAGCAAAGGGTCACAAAACAGATCATAACAGCTACAAAAAGGGAGTATGAAAAGAAACTTGAAAGGG
Source organism: Somniosus microcephalus (assembly GCF_052327205.1). Taxonomy (NCBI): domain Eukaryota; kingdom Metazoa; phylum Chordata; class Chondrichthyes; order Squaliformes; family Somniosidae; genus Somniosus; species Somniosus microcephalus. The sequence goes on along the minus strand of NC_140997.1, from coordinate 63,503,076 downwards.
AAATCAAAATCAATACGAAGAAATTTTACAATTACATTAGGAAAAAGAGGGTAGTCAGGAGCAATGTTGGCCCCTTAAAAACTGATATTGGTGATATTGTCAACGATAATAAGGAAATGGTGGACATGTTAAATAATTACTTTGCGTCAGTATTTACAGTAAAAGATGAGGATAGCATGCCGGAAATCCCAAGGAAACTAATATTGAATCAGGGACAGGGACTCAATAAAATTAACATCAGTAAAATAAAAGTAATGAAGAACCAGTGGATGTGGTGTATTTGGACTTTCAGAAGGCTTTCGATAAGGTCCCACATAAGAGATTAGCGTGCAAAGTTAAAGCACATGGGATTGAGGGTAAGGTACTGACTTGGATAGAGAACTGGTTGGCAGACAGGAAGCAAAGAGTTGGAATAAACAGGTCTTTTTCTGAGTGGCAGGCAATGACTAGTGGGGTACCGCAGGGATCGGTGCTAGGACCCCAGTTATTCACAATATATATTTGTGATCTAGATGAGGGAACTAGATGTAATACCTCCAAGTTTGCAAATGACACAAAGCTGGGTGGGTGTGTGTGCTGTGAGGACGATGCCGAGAAACTCCAGTATGATTTGGACAGGTTGGGTGATTGGGCAGATGTATGGCAGATGCAGTATAATGTGGATAAATGCGAGGTTATCCACTTTGGTGGCAAAAATAGGAAGACAGATTATTATCTGAATGGCAATAGATTGGGAAAAGGGGAAGTGTAACGAGACCTGGGTGTCCTTGTGCACCAGTCGCTGAAGGTAAGCATGCAGGTGCAGCAGACGGTGTTCTGGACCGATGGACATTATGTGACATTCTGGACATTTTTACATGCAATAGCACCCTCTGGTGGCGGTTATTGTGTTAACAGTTTGTATGCTGGAAAGGTCATTTGACCTTTGTTCCTTTCTTCCTGTGTGAGGTCATTTGACCTTTGTTCCTTTCTTCCTGTGAGAGGTCATTTGACCTTCTTACCTTTCTTCCTGTTGACCCCAGGAAGCAGTTTTGCCAGGAAGAACCTGACTTGAGTAATGGAGAATTTGCTATGAGAGGTTCCATTTACAATCCAGTGTAATCTGACTTCATATGTTAGGCCAAGCACAATATCTGTGAGTATCTTTAGTTCTTAGCATAATAGCAATGTTGTCAGAGTAATATTTTGATAATACTATGTTTATAAAAGGTTAATATTTAATAGTTACAGAAGTTAGTTCAAATGTTAGTTAGTTATACAATTAGTCTATTCTACTGTTGTAAATATGTTTATATCTTGTGTAATATCGAATGTGTAGTACTCAGTTTATGTACAAAACATACTTTGTCTTTGTTTACAGTTTCACAAATTTGTTCAAGTAAAAGCTTCAAAACAGCAAACGGCTTCAGAAGAATTATTTTGAATGAGTGTTTAACTTGCTGGATAGCTAGATAGGAGCACGTCTAGCATGGCCAGTACAGATGGTTAAGAAGGCAAATGGCATGTTGGCCTTCATAGTGAGAGGATTCGAGTACAGGAGCAAGGGTGTCTTGCTGCAGTACAGGGCCGTGGTGAGACTACACCTTGAGTATTGTGTGCAGTTTTGGTCGCCTTATCTGAGGAAGGATGTTCTTGCCATGGAGGGAGTGCAGCGAAGATTCACCAGACTGATACCTGGGATGGCAGGAATGACGTATGAAGAGAGGTTGGGTCGATTAGGCTTATATTTGCTAGAGTTTAGAAGAATGAGAGGGATCTCATTGAAACTTATAAAATTCTAACAGGACTAGACAGACTAGATGCAGGAAGGATGTTCCCAATGGCGGGGGAGTCCAGAACCAGGGGTCACAGTCTAAGGATAAGGGGTAAGCCATTTAGGACTGAGATGAGGAGGAATTTCTTCACCCAGAGAGTGGTGAACCTGTGGAATTCTCTACCACAGAAGGAAGTTGAGGTCAACTTATTAAATATATTCAAGAAGGAGTTAGTTAGATATATTTCTTAAGGCTAAAGGGATCAAGGGATATGGGGAGAAAGCAGGGACAGGGCACTGAATTTGGATGATCAACTATGATCTCATTAAATGGTGGAGCAGGCTCGAGGGGCCGAATGGCATACTCCTGCTCCTATCTTCTAGGTTTCTATGTAAAATAATGGCACTAAAGAGTGACAAATCCCCAGGACCCTCTGGTTTCCATCCCAGGGTTTTAAAGGAAGTAGGTGAGTACATTGCAGATGCCTTAACTATAATCTTCCAAAGTTCTCTAGATTCAGGAACCGTTCCTTTAGATTGGAAAATTGCGCATGTCACGCCACTATTTAAGAATGGTGAGAGAGGGAAACCAGGGAATTATAGACCAATTAGCCTAACATCTGTTGTTGGGAAATTGCTAGAGGATTTGAGTACAGGAGCAAGGATGTCTTACTCCAATTATATAGGGCCTTGGTGAGACCACACCTGGAGTACTGTGTACAATTTTGGTCTCCTTACCTAAGGAAGGATATACTTGCCATAGAGGGAATGCAACAAAGGTTCACGAGATTGATTCCTGGGATGGCGGGACTGTCGTATGAGAAGAGATTGAGTAAACTAGGCCTGTATTCTCTTGAATTCAGAAGAATGAGAGGGGATCTCATTGAAGCATACAAAATTATTACAGGGCTTGATAGGATGGATGCTGGGAGAATGTTTCCCTTGGCTGGGGAGTCTAGAACAAGGGGTCACAGCCTCAAGATAAAGGGTAGGCCAGTCAGGACTGAGATGAGAAGAAATTTCTTCACAGAGGGTGGTGAATCTTTGGAATTCTCTACCCCAGAGGGCTGTGGAGGCTCAGTCATTGGGTACAATCATAACAGAAGTCGATAGATTCCTGACTAGTAAGGGCATCAAGGGATATGGCGATAGGGCCGGTGAATGGAGTTGAAGCAGAAGATCAGCCATGATCTCATTGAATGGCGGAGCAGGCTCGAAGGGCCGAATGGCCAACTCCTGCTCCCATTTCTTCTGTTCTTATGTTCTTAGTCTATAATTAAGGACAGGGTGACTGAACACCTCCAAAATTTTCAGTTGATCAGAGAGAGCCAGCATGGATTTGTGAAAGATAGGTCATGCCTGACAAACCTGATTGAATTTTTTGGGGAGGTGACTAATGTAGTGGACAGGAGAATGTCTATGGAAGTTTATTGATATGGACTTCCAGAAGGCATTTGATAAAGTCTCACATAAGAGACTGTTATCTAAGGTAGAAGCCCATGGAATTGAAGGCATATTATTGACCTGGTTAGGAAATTGGCTGAGCGGCTGGAGACAGAGAGTTGGGATAATGGGTAGGTACTCAAATTGGCAGGATATGACTAGTGGTGTCCTGCAGGGATCTGTGTTGGGACCTCAACTATTCACAATATTTATTAATGATTTAGATGATGGCGCAGAAAGTCATATATCCAAATTTGCAGATGACACAAAGATAGGCGGCATTGTAGGCAGTGTAGATGAAAGCATAAAATTACAAAGGGATATTGATAGATTAAGTGAATGGGCAAAATTGTGGCAAATGCATTTCAATGTAAGCAAATGAGAGGTCATCCACTTTGGAGCTAAAAAGGATAGAACAGTGTTGTGTATGTACCTTTAAGAGGGAACTGCTTTTATACTGTAGTACCGGCAGTGAACACACCTGTATATAAAGCCGTAGCAGGCTTCTGTACTTTCAGTTCCAGCATACCCTCTGTTCAGTAAACACCTGTTATTACCGTTCTCCTGCAGTCCGTGTGTTATTGATACGCGGACACTACAGTGGCGACGAGCAGGTTCAAACTCACCTGCAGTACTGCATCACCTCACGGGGATCCATCCTGAAAAGAAGCTTCTTGGAGGTCGAAGCCAGAGCAACGGGCGTCGACCGTGGGCAACCGCCCAGTGATCCATCGGAGTTCAGAGAATCGCAGGGGAAGCTGTGGAGAGCTGGGCTTGGTTCTCCAGTCAAGGTGTCCCAGCAAATCGGGCTGGTAGCAGGTAGTGCGCTGACCCTTCCCGGACTGCGGCGGGCGAGAGCTCGATCGAGCGGCTCTGCAAGGGGGCTGAGCACCGTCGTCGGGAAGAAAAAGAGAGAGAGAGGGTGGAGCGCACAGGGCGCGGCCGGTGCTCAAGAGTCGGGCAGCATTAAAGAAAATAAAAAAGGGGAAAGAAAAGAGACGCGCAGTGGACAGCGTCGAAGAAGAATAAAACTAAGAAAATTCATTAACAAAAGAGAGACACGCAGAAAGACGCGGGGCACCATGATTACTAGTTAGAACGCTAGGAGCAGCATTGGCAGCAGGGGGAAGAAGGAAAAGCGCGGGAGGCGCCATTTTAATCCATTGGGGAAGAAGGAAAAGCGCGGGAGGTGCCATTTTAAACCACCCAAGATGCTGAAGAGTGGCTGCATCACTGCTTTCGACAACGAAATAGAAGACTGGACCACGTATGTGGAAAGAATTGAAGTGTACTGCAAGGCAAATGAGGTGGCCGATGAAAAGAAGGCGTCGGTATTATTGAATTTGATGGGCGCGAGAACGTACGGCCTATTGAGGAATTTAATTACCCCAACTAAACCAATGGAGAAAAGCTATGAAGAGATTGTCAATATCTTATAGGAACATCTAAACCCTACACTGCTGCTGATAGCAGAAAGATTCAAGTTCCATAAAAGAAACCAACACAAAGACGAGAGTAATGCTGACTATCTTACGGAACTACGCAAGTTATCGAAACACTGCCAGTTCGGAGCAGGACTGGCAGATACCTTAAGGGATAAGTTTGTCTGCGGGCTCCAGAGTGAAGGAACCCAGAAACGACTACTTTCAGATAAGGACCTTACGCTAGAAAAGGCTTTCAGCATTGCAGTATCCTACGAAGCAGCAGCACGGGGAGCTGCGGAAATACAACAGAAACCGCAAGAATATAGCACCAATGAAATGGCATATGGAGCAGAAAAGTGCTATTGCTGCGGCAGAACAACCCATGACCAGAAGGATTGCTGGTTTAAGGACAAAGTATGCAGGCAATGTGGAAAAGTGGGACACATAGCACGAGTCTGCAGGTCGGGAAAGAAAACCAACACTAAAAGAACTACTAAGGAAAAGTACAAGAAAGTACAAAAGATGACGGACAGTAGTTCAGAAGTTCAGAAGAGTGATAATGACTCCGGGAGCAGGAGACTAAGTTGTCTAAAGTTACACAACGTGATCACAAAGGAGGATCACCGAACCATTTGGGTCACACTGATAATAGCAGGGTCCCAAGTAAAGATAGAATTGGACACAGGATCAGTCCTAACAGTCATGAATCGACGAGACTACGAGCGGCTATTCTCACACATACCCTTGAAGGACACGCCCATTGTCTTGAAGACATATATGGGGCAAAAAGACTACCCCAGAGGAAAAATAAGGGTGCCCGTTAAATACAACGGCAAGGAAACACAGAAACTGTATCTATATATACTACAAGATGGAGGACCACCATTATTGGGACGTGAATGGATCCGAAAAATACAATTGGATTGGCATTCCATCCAGGCACTAACTGTGGCTGACAAAAAGGATGACGACGTCACACCTGGACGACTGTCAAAAATTCTAACTGACGCGAAAGAGGTGTTCCAGCAAGGAATTGGGACTCTAAAAGAAGTAACGGCAATGATAAAAATTGAAGATAACGCAAACCCAAAATTTTTTAAGGCCAGTGTGCAATCCGCCCAGCCGTCGAAGCAGAGCTGGAGAGTCTGGAGCGTTCGGGTGTGCTGTCCAAGGTGGACTGGAGCAAGTGGACCACACCCATCATTCCTGTAATGAAGAAATCATTGAGCAGCACGCCTGGGGAACCGAAGAAGGTTCGCATCTGTGGGGACTTTAAGGTAACTGTGAACCCAGTCCTTCACACAGTACAATATCCACTTCCACTGATAGAAGATATTTTCGCTTCACTATCTGGAGGGAAACGCTTTACGAAAATTGATCTGGCCCAAGCGTATCTACAAATGGACGTAGAAGAAGCATCTAGAAAATACCTCATGATAAACACTCACAAAGGTCTTTACCAGTACAACTGACTGGTATTTGGGGTAGCATCAGCTCCGGCTATTTGGCAGAGGGCGATGGAACAAGTCCTGCAAGGGATCCCGGGGACCCAGTGTTATTTGGACGACATCCTGGTTACGGGCGAAAATGACAGTGAACACCTTGCCAACCTGGAGCAGGTGCTAACTAGATTACAAGAATATGGGCTATGAGCCAACCGCCCCAAATGCGAGTTTTTCAGGAAACAAATCTCGTATTGTGGCCACGTGATTGATGAAGAGGGGTTACATAAGTCCCCAGACAAGATTGAGGCAGTAGTCAAGGTTCCAGCACTGGAAAATGTGTCGCAACTGAGGTCGTTCCTCGGGTTGGTGAACTACTACCGTAAGTTCTTGCCAAATTTGTCTACAATTCTGCACCCACTGAACGCCCTGCTGCAAACTGGAGTAGCATGGAAATGGAGTGATGAGTGTAAGCGTGCCTTTCAGAAATGTAAATGCCTAATCACTTCAAAAGAAGTATTGGCCCACTACAATCCAACACTACCGATTTGTTTGGCATGTGATGCGTCTCCCTACGGCATTGGAGCGGTGCTGTAGCACAAATTCCTTGACGGTTCAAAGAGGCCAATAGCCTTTGCATCATACTCGTTAACCTCAGCCGAGCGTAACTATGCCCAGATTGACAGGGAGGCCCTCAGCCTGGTGTGGGGGGTGAAGAAGTTCAACCACTATCTGCACGGGCAGAAATTCACCTTGCTCACTGATCACCAGCCTCTTGTCTCCATTTTTAACCCAAAGAAGGGCGTTCCGGTGATGACGGCGCAACGGCTGCAAAGATGGTCCCCTTTTCTAGGGGCACATCAATACGACATAGAGTATAAGGGCACAAAACAGCATGGAAACGCTGATGGGCTGTCGCGCCTGCCGCTGCCTACGGTGGAGGAAGCACCTGCAGTGGACCCTGTTGAGATATTCCATTCGACCATAGTCGAATGTCTACCTGTTACAAACTCAAGTATAGAGAAGGAAACTCGAAATGACCCGACACTCTCTCCGGTCTATGATTTGACGGTGAAGGGATGGCCAGCACATGGCGACTCACTGTTGCCAGCATTCTCGCCAAGGAGAGAACAGCTGTCAGTGTGCCGGGGGACCTTCATGTGTGGATCCCGAGTGGTAATTCCAGTCAAGTTGAGAGATAGAGTGCTCAATGAGCTTCATGAGGGTCATCTGGGAGGGGTAAAAATGAAGAGCCTAGCCAGGGCATTTGTGTGGTGGTCGGGAATCGATAAAGAAATCGAGGAAATGACCAAGAGATGCACAGGATGCCAGAAAGTCCAAAACGCTCCACCACAGGCCCCGCTACACCCATGGGAGTGGCCCTCATCTCCATGGCAACGGGTACACATTGATTTTGCTGGTCCATTTATGGGCTCAATGTTTTTAATCGCCGTGGATGCACATTCGAAATGGCCAGAGGTCATCAAAATGTCCTCCACCACCATGGAGAAAACTATTGCAGTCCTACGGACCATCTTCGCCAGGAATGGCTTGCCAGAACAGATTTGCTCTGACAGTGGACCACAGTTTGTGTCCGAGGATTTCCAGAGGTTTTTGAGGAATAATGGGGTAAAGCATTACACATCCGCCCCATATCATCCAGCCACAAATGGATTGGCTGAGAGGTTTGTTCAAACCTTTAAAAAAGCAATAAAGGCGATGTATAATGACAACATACCACTGCAACACAAGGTGGATAATTTCTTGTTTGCTCACCGGAATGCGACACATGCAGTCACCAACCAAGCTCCAGCCATGATGTTCTTTAACCGAAGGTTAAGATGTCGCCTGGATTTGCTCAAACCAAACATAAGACAAGATGTTGAGAATAAGCAATTCCAGCACATCCATGAGAAGCCAACCAGGAGCTTCAAGATAGGGCAACCAGTCTTGGCCCGCGACTACCGAACAGAAAAATGGCAGCCAGGAACGATATGCACACAGCAGGGACCACTAATGTACACAGTGGATGTTGGAGAGAGCATCGTGAGATGCCATGCTGACCAGATTCTAGAGTCACAGGAACAAGTCAAACCCATACCACGAGCATGCGCACCTGGTGATGAACCCGAAGTACAGATTGCGTCTACCTCAGAATCAGTGGTATTGGAAGCTGGCGAACCAACCAATGACAATGAGCCAGAATCGACTCTGCCGCAAGAACAGGATACTCGAGAAAGGCGCTATCCAGACAGGATCAGGAAGCCTCCTCAAAGACTGAATTTATAAATGATTACTTTCAGCTGATGTATGTAGTACAAAGAAAATTGTAATTGTAATTAGTTATTATTTAATTGTTAAATGAATGTTATGTACTGTTTATCTAAAAGGGGAGGAATTGTTGTGTATGTACCTTTAAGAGGGAACTGCTTTTATACTGTAGTACCGGCAGTGACCACACCTGTATATAAAGCCGTAGCAGGCTTCTGTACTTTCAGTTCCAGCATACCCTCTGTTCAGTAAACACCTGTTATTACCGTTCTCCTGCAGTCTGTGTGTTATTGATACGCGGACACTACAAACAGGGTACTTTCTAAATGGTGAAAAGCTAAAAGTAGTGGATGTCCAAAGAGACTTGGGGGTCCATGTACATAGATCATTAAAATGTCACGAACAGGTACAGAAAATAATCAAAAAGGCTAATGGAATGCTAGCCTTTATATCTAGAGGACTAGAATACAAGTGGGTAGAAGTTATGCTACAGCTATACAAAATCCTGGTTAGGCCACACCTGGAACACTGTGAGCAGTTCTGGGCACCACACCTTAGGAAGGATATATTGGTCTTGGAGGGAGGGCAGCGTAGGTTTACCAGAATAATACCCGGACTCCGAGGGTTCATTTTAAATCTGAGCTTGATAGTATTTTGTTAACCACAGGTATTAAGGGATATGGGCCAAAGGCAGGTATAGGGAGTTAGGTCGCAGATCAGCCATGATCTCATTGAATTGCAAAACAGGCTCGAGGGGCTGAATGGCCTACTCCTGTTCCTCTGTTCCTATGATAAGGACAACACTGTTATTAAAGGGCTTTATTTCCACCAGATGGACCGACTTAAAATGGTCTCTGTGGTGTTATTAGTTTCTGTTCTTATTTCCTCTGAGTTGCACTTGGAAATTCAGGCCGCGATTTTCTGCTTGGAGGCAGGTTGGCATTGGGAACGTTAGTCGGCCGGTTCCGGTCCCGCTGCCAGCTCCAGCCGGCCTGCTGACACAATTTTCTGTTGATTGGGCTTGTTAAGCCCGCCATGTGGGTTACCCGCACTCATCACAAGGTGTGGGTCTGCTGAGCTGCTCCGCTGACGTGTTTGCAGCCGGTGTATTTAAGGGGGCCATTTCACAATAAGATCTCATGTCGTTTCTGCTGCTCTTAGGCTTATCAGGGGAAAGCAGCAGCAGCCAACTTCCTGGCATCAGGGGTGGTTCTGCTGCACAGGACGGGAGGAAAAAGAGGGGTAGAGCTATAGTAATAGGGGATTCTATTATAAGGGGAATAGATAGGCGTTCCTGCGGCCGCAAACGAGACTCCAGGATGGTGTGTTGTCTCCCTGCTGCAAGGGTCAAGGATGTCTCAGAGCGGCTGCAGAACATTTTGGAAGGGGAGGGTGAACAGCCAGTTGTCGTGGTGCATATAGGTACAAACGATATAGGTAAAAAATGGGATGAGGTCCTAAAAGCTGAATATAGGGAGTTAGGAGATAAATTAAAAAATAGGGCCTCAAAAGGAAGTAATCTCAGGATTGCTACCAGTGCCACATGCTAGTCAGAGTAGAAATAGAAGGATATTTCAGATGAATACGTGGCTAGAGGAATGGTGCAAGGTGGAGGGCTTCAAATTCCTGGGACATTGGAACCGGTTCTGGGGGAGGTGGGACCAGTACAAACCGGACGGTTTGCACCTGGGCAGGGCTAGGACCGATGTCCTAGGGGGAGTGTTTGCTCGTGCTCTGGGGGAGGGTTTAAACTAAAATGGCAGGGAAACAGAGGAAAGGGAAACAAGGATAAAAGCAAAAGACAGGAAGGAGAAAAACAAAAGTGGCAGTCAGAGAAATCAACAGTTTAAATCAAACATGGCCACAGTAAATAATAATTCTAAAAGGTCTAAGAGCGTTAAAAAAAACAAGCCTGGAGGCTTTGGCCTAGAAATTCATTTGTTTGCACCAGCCGTTAGCGCCTTAGGAGGAGGAGAATTGGGGCGCTAAGCGGCTAGCGCCCGGGCGCGGCGCGATCAGCGCCTCTCGCGAACTTCAGTTAAGATTTAGCGGTGGCGCAAAACCTTTGAGCACGTGCAGATCCTGACATCATTTCATGGTGCAACGCCCTTTGTGCGCCCCGAACCGGAAATTCAGTTGCGCCGGCCTATTGTGCGCCTGGCGCCCCTAGCGACTGGTAGAGAGGAACGATTCCCAGTCGCTGCGGGGCGTGCTAATTAAAGGGGACTCCTCCTGCAGTATAAATGGCAGCCACTTTGCACCACTCCTTCTTTGTGAGAGACGGATCTTTGGAGAGAGACAAAGGTAGAGAGCTTTCTGGTTTGGCTCAACACTCGCACAGGTACTTGTGGCTTCAGGCCACAGCTTTGCACTTGTCTTTAACTTCAGTGTCACAGCATTGATTGGAAACATATAATGGGAGCTGCAATGGGTGGAAACGTTGGGCTTCTCCATTGCATTCAAAGGGCTCAGAGACGCCGTGAGAGAGTGCCAGTCATGGCCAGACGGAGAAGGGCCAACAGGTGTCGGCAAAGGAGGCCTCACCCACCCAGGGTATACTGCCAGCAGTTCTCATATCTGAACATGTCTGAGGAGCAGTGTGTTCGGAGGCTGCGATTCAGAAGGGTGCTGGTCACTGAGATCTGCCACCTGCTTCGCGGAGATCTGCAGCCACAGCTGAGGAGCAGGACGTCTCTGTCGGTGGCAGTGAAGGTGACGGTGGCTCTCAACTTCTATGCCACTGGCTCCTTCCAATCCGCTACTGGGGACATTTCCAACATCTCCCAGTTTGCGGTACATTGCTGCATCCGCCAGGTGACCAATGCCCTTTTCAGAAGGAGACGTCAGTTCATCTCCTTCCCCATGACCGTTAACAAGCAGCAAGAGCATGCAATGGGCTTTGCAGCATTAGCGGGCTTCCACATGGTGCAGGGCACCATTGACTGCACGCATGTGGCTTTGCGGACACCTCTAGAGAATGCTGAGGATTACCGCAACCGGAAGGGCTACCATTCGCTCAACGTGCAGTTGGTGTGTGACCACAGGCAGCTCATCCTAGTTGTCAATGCCCGCTTTCCAGGCAACAGCCACGATGCCTTCATCCTGCGCCAGACTTCTGTGGCAGACATGTTCGAGGCCCAGCCTCACCCACGAGGATGGCTTCTCGGGGACAAAGGCTATCCTTTGTGCACCTGGCTGATGACTCCGCTCCGTGCGCCCAGCACCCCCTGGTGAAGAGGGATACAATGACAGCCATCAAGCAACCAGGAACATCATTGAGCAAACAATCGGCGTGCTGAAGCAACGGTTCCGCTGTCTGGATCGTTCCGGGGGAGCCCTACAGTACTTGCCTGAGCGAGTCTCCCATTTCGTTGTCGTGTGCTGCATGCTGCACAACCTGGCTATCCGCAGGACTCAGCCACTGCCAGCAGACATTGGAGGACCACCAGAGGAGGAGGAGGAGGACCAGCACAGGAGGGAGGCAGAAAGTGCAAGGGCCGCCCGTCGGCGGCTTATTGCAAGTTGGTTCTAGGCCCCCTCTCAGGGAATGGCTTGTGCCAATGGCAGAAGATGAATGTAGCCGCTCCACAAGCCCTCAGCCGAGCAGGGCACCCAGGACATCCAAAAGAAAGCATGTGTGGCAAAGCCACTAACAGACTCTCACAGGGACTTGTATAATTGCCTTTAATCATGTTTATTACCTTTCAATGTTGGCTCTGGTTAAACAGAGCTAGATCGACAAAATTGCGATCTGATGCGATGACGTCATCACGTGGGTCATGTGACGTCCCCAACGGCGGGAAACGTGATGACGTCATGACGTCAGAGGTAGAGGGCGTGGCCAACCAGTACTCATGTGGAGTGATAGAGAAAAGGCCTGTTTAGAGCTGCTCCTGCATTTTCTTGTTTTGTAAAGTTTTAATACATTAAACTCAGTTTGTTAACTTCCAGTGAGTTTATAGATTCTTTGCTAGGAGTGCAGAGACTCCTACATTGGTGACCCCGAATCCTCATGATCGTTTTATGCGGTGAACGCAGAGAACGGGCCAGTAATGGAGGCCAATGCAGTGGCCTTGAAGCTCCCCCAATTCTGGGAACAACAGGTGGCCTCTTGGTTTGTGCAAGCCGTGGCGTAATTTGAGCTCCGCAACAGCGTACAGGACCAGACCAGATATCTCCACGTGGTCTCCGCCCTCGAGAGCTCGATGGCGTCGAGAATCATCAGCCTTCTGGAGAGTCCCCCGAATGCTGACAAGTATGTCGCCATCAAGACACAATTGCTGCAGGTATTTGGTCTTACCAAAGTGGAGCGCGCTCGCCGTTTACTGAGGCTACCAGGGTTAGGTGACTCCAAACCCTCGGAGCTTATGAGCCATATGCTGACACTCCTGGGGTCCGAGCCCCAGTGCTTTCTGTTTCACGAGCTGTTCCTTACTCAACTCCCCGAGCAAGTCCAGGCGGCCCTCGCCAGAGCAGAAACCGCAGACTGCGTTGCGCTCGCCGAAGAGGCGGATAAGATTTACGCGGTCTGGCAACAGTACTGCGTCCTCGCGCAATGCCCTGCCACGAGGAGCCCGGCCCCGGCTCCGACCACGGCACCTCCGATGACCGGTTACTGCTACTACCATGCTCGTTTCAGACTGAAGGCCCGCTGCTGCCGCCCACCGTGCAGTTTCGTTACCAGACTGTCGAATAGACCACCACGAGTCAAGCACACCGGTCCCGGTACTTACCCCGCAGCCACGATGGCGATCGGCGCTTCCGGGAATTTAGGAGTCGGTCCAACAGACTTGGCCGACCTCCTCAGCGATTGACTCTTTTTGTTAAAGACAATTCTGGGGGGGCGTATGTGGCAAAGCCACTAACAGACTCTCACGGGGACTTGTATAATTGTCTTTAATCATGTTTATTACCTTTCAATGTTGGCTCTGGTTAAACAGAGCTAGATCAACAAAATCGCGATCTGATGCGATGATGTCATCACGTGGGTCATGTGACGTCCCCAACAGCGGGAAGCGTGATGACGTCATGACGTCAGAGGTAGAGGGCATGGCCAGCCAGTGCTCATGTGGAGTGATCGAGAAAAGACCTGTTTAGAGCTTCTCCTGCATTTTCTTGTTTTGTAGTTTTAATACATTAAACTCAGTTTGTTAACTTCCAGTGAATTTATAGATTCTTTGCTAGGAGTGCAGAGACTCCTACACATGGACAGTGCGATTTAAGAATTTTTTTTACTGTGATACCTCTGTGCCCTTCCCACATGACAAACTAATGGAGAGAAACCCCCCCCAAAAACACAAATACACCAGTCTCGGCCTTTACAAGTAAAACAAATATACCAGTCTCGGCCTTTAAATATGAGACAAATACACCAGTCTCGGCCTTTACAAGTAAAACAAATATACCAGTCTCGGCCTTTAAATATGAGACAAATATACCAGTCTTGGCCTTTATATATGAAACAAATATACCAGTCTCGGCCTTTAAATATGAGACAAATACAGCAGTCTCGGCCTTTATATATGAAACAAATATACCAGTCTCGGCCTTTAAATATGAGACAAATACAGCAGTCTCGGCCTTTATATATATGAAACAAATACACCAGTCTCGGCCTTTATAAGTAAAACAAAACATTTGGCCACACCTTCTACTTTTCCCCTGCGAGGGTGATCCGTTTAGTTTCCGTGACTGGCCCCTACCCGCCCTGCAGCTCCTCCTCAATGGAACCCCAGTGGCTGCAGCAAGGCTGGGGGAAGGCTGCTGAGGGTCAGGTGGTGAGATGGCAGATGCCCTTGGGGGTCGGCCAGGACCAGCTCTGGGCCTGGAGGGGCCGGCTGCTGACTGCTCCAACTCTGCTTGGGCGGCAGCAGTCTGTCCAACAGCTGGTGGCAGCTGCAATGGAGGAGTGACAGTGTTGGCTGCAGGAATGCTGCCAACCTGACAGATCACAGGCACTCCCTGGTCGGCTGATACATTGGCACGCGCACGGGCCAGCACTGCAGCATGCGCAGCAATCTGCTGAGGCACAGACTGCTGGGCTGCTGCGGCATGGCGAGTGCCCCGGCAATGCTTGGCCGATCCAGCGAGTGTGGCAGCAGTTAGTGCCCGTGTGGCCCTGGTCTGTGTTTGCATGACAGCAGCCAGTGAATGCACGGCACGACTGAGCACTTGGCTAGAAGCCGCCTGTGAAGCAGCGAAGTCCTGCTGACTCCTAGCCTGTGCTGCCGCGATGTCCTGCAGACTCCTTGCCAGTGACTCTATGCAGTCAGGCATCCTTGCCACTGCAGCCATGAGCTCAGTGTGCCTGCGCTCAGCCTGGGCGCCCATTTCCGCTAGGAGCCGCACCTCCTCTGTGCTCACCGTAGCAGGACTGGAGATCGCACTCACCCTCCGGGGAGAAGGCCGCTGAGCTTCCCCACCCCACCCGTGTTGCTGCAGCCCGCTGGTCCCCGGAGCTTCGCTATCCTCCGACCCTTCCTATAGTGTATGTAACTGTTCTACCATTAAGAGAACTATTGTATGTAACCGTCCCCCTTTAAGAGAACTATTTTAGGTGTGGCACTATTTGATCTTGGCTGCTGTATACTGTAATACCGACGGTGACCACACCGGTATATAAGTGCTGTGTCAGGATTTATTGGGCAGATTCGCCCTGACCTTCGAATAGTAAAGTCCTGTTAAAGTTACCCTTGTAGTCTGTGTATTAATTCATCATAATACCTACAGACTTTACAGTGGCGACGAGTTCGATCTTACCTTGCGGCAACGATACATCCAAAGCAGTTTACGAGCGTCGAGAAGAGGCACCCGCCCTCGTCGTTCTGCTGAGAGAAAACTCGAGTCTGCAGAGCAAGGAAGAAGGAAGAATTCAGACACGAAGCCTTCCATCAGCAACAGGCACAGATTGTCCCTTCTGCCACGGTGGTGAGTGAGCCGATCAGCCAAGAGAAGCAAGTCGGCCACGTTGACTGTGAGTAAGGGGAAAAATAAAAGAATAAACGGAGGATAAGGGCGGTGAACTCGACCACGGTCGGGAGAAAGGAGCCGGACAGAAGTCGGGCCCGGAGGCGCTGAGACTGGGCAGCGTGGAGCATGGAAGCCGCGGTACAAGCGGGCTGGGAGACGCAACGGCGTCGTGAGACAGCTAGACCGCGACCGGCGAAAAAGGCCGGGCAGCTACCGAGGCCACGAGGCGCTGCGACCGGGATCATAAGGCGCGGGAAGATATAAAAATAAATAAACCGCGGTGAACTCAGCCGCAGCCGGGGAGGAAAGCACCGGACTGCGAGAGGGCTGGGAGGCGCGATTGGAGTGAAAAAGGCCGGGCAGCAACCGAGGCCACGAAGCGCTGCGACCAGGATCGTAAGGCGCGGGAAGATATAAAAATAAATAAATCGCGGAGAACTCAGCCGCAGCCGGGGAGGAAAGCACCGGACTGCGAGAGGGCTGGGAGGCGCGATTGGAAGCCGCTGAGGGAGAGACAGAGCCCGAGCGAGCGGGAGAGACAGAGCCCGAGCGAGGGAGACTGAGCGAGATCCAGCCCGCGGCTGGAACTGTTCGCCGTCAATGGGTTGTCCCCAGCGCCAGTTGCCCTGCCGAGAAAAGGGAACAAAGAATGCACTGAAGCCGACGCGTAGGCTGCGAACCCCGAAAGCCAGCGGTCGTCGCCCGAGGGAAAAAGCTTACCCTCCCGCCAGGATAAGACAAGCGCGGGAAACCGCCATTTTGCCAGTAGGCGGGGAAGAAGACAAGCGCGGGAAACCGCCATTTTGGAAAAAAAAAGTTAACGAACAAATTCGTTGTTGTTTCGCAGAAAGATAGTGAGAGATAGTGAAGATGCCTAAGCATGGTAACATCAACAACTTCGATTCCAAGGTGGAAGATTGGGCCACGTACGTAGAACGTATTGAGATATATTGTGAGGCCAATAAAATAGCAGATGATGATAAAGCTCTCACCTTATTAAACGCAATGGGGGCCAAGACATACGGGCTATTGAAGCATCTTCTATCACCAGCTAAACCGGCGGATCAGACTTTCGCTAATATTGTTACTGCCCTGAAGGATCATTTGAACCCCACACCACTGATGTTGGCGGAACGATTCAAATTCTATGCGAGAACACAACGGAAAGAGGAAAGCAACGCGGAATACTTGGTCGAACTGCGTAGACTAGTGAAATACTGCCAGTTTGGGGAAAATCTGACAGAAGCATTGAGAGACAAGTTCGTGTGCGGGTTGTCGAAGGAAGGAACTCAAAAACGTCTGCTCGAAGAAAACGATCTTACACTTGATAGGGCTGTCCTTATTGCAGCATCGCATGAAGCCGCAGCGAGAGGCACAGCGGAAATGCAGCTGAAGGCAGCGGTACTCAGTGTGGATCAAATTACTTCGGGTACATCGAAATGTTATCGTTGTGGGAAGACAACACACGACCAGAACCAATGCTGGTTTAAAAACCAGGAATGTAGAAAATGTGGCAAGCTTGGTCACATAGCTAAGGTATGCCGGTCAGGGAAGAAGACCAACAACAACAACAAAAAGTCACCGCAGGATAAGTACAACAAGGTACACAAGGTGGCTGAGAAGAGTTCAGATGAACAGAATTCGGATTCAGACCCAAACGGCCAGGAACTGGGTAGTCTGAGAATTCACAATGTGAGTAAAGAAACTGACCTACAAACTATATGGGTCATGCTAAAAATAGCCGGAGTCCGAGTGAAAATGGAATTGGACACAGGATCAGCCCTATCAGTCATAAATCGAAAGGATTACAACCGGCTATTCTCACATATACCCTTGAGAGATACTAAGTTTGTATTGCAGACATACACGGGGCATAAAGTATACCCCATGGGGAAGATAAGAGTCAAGGTGAGAGACAGGGGCAAAGAACACCCAGGAATGGATTTATATGTACTACCTGAGGGAGGACCACCACTTCTAGGACGGGAGTGGATCAAGAAAATAAACATGGAATGGCACTACCTAAAAGCAATAACGAGTGAGGACTTGGTGCAGCCAATCAGCTCAGACTCTGAAACGGATGACGATAAGACCAGCCCAAGTACGAAAGACAAGTCTAAAAGGGACTTGCTGACTAAGGTTGGAAAAACGAAGGCGTGCATAAATGCTTATGCTCCAGAGGAGAACAAAGCTGCAGAACAGAATTCCACTGAACAACAACAACATAGTTTGACAGCGAATTCTGAGTCTGTCCAGGTTACAGACATATACATCACTGAGGAATACCGAGCTCGAACTCAACTCCATTGCAAATTACGACAGCAATTAGAACAATTGAGTTGCCGTCTCGAGCAAGAGATGAAAGCAATGCAAAAGTTCTTGGACACCGAATGGGAGAATCTGGAAAGACAACAGAAGCAGCTGAGGGAGAAAAGGGAGCAGGAGCACACAAACCGTCTGTGCGAGGAGGCCAAACGAATCAAAGCTGATTCGGGTTCTGAAGGTGCATGCTCTAATCTGGTGGAACATGATGTTCAGCAACTGAAGGCGTTTGTTAGCAGGTTGCAGGCAGAAAAGGCTGAGTTGGTCGACATGACTTCCGAGCTCCTACTGAAGTTGGGTGCAGCATCACCGGACGATTAAATTGTGGAAATTCGAATGGTGGAGGCTGCGGATGATGGCGAAGTAGAAACAGCAAAGGAGCCCCAGGTCGAGGTTATAAACAGCCCTGCAGCTAATGGGAAACGGATGATGGCAGAAGAATTAACAGTCAGCCAACTCCTTCATATGCTGAGGGATAAGACTCTAAAATGGAAAAAACTGGAACACGAGCCTCAATCTTCAAAGAAAAGGGGTTCGGAGCTCTCAAAAGTTATTGAAATAGCTGAGGTGGCAACACAGACTGAGAAGACTGCAGCAGAGCAGCCCTTGGATGCCAAAAGTACGCTGACTCGCGTCAATGTAGAACAACGGAATGCTGAAACAGCTACTTCAGTAGAAGGATTGAATAGTCCGATCAATCAATCTCCGAATGAAGTTGAAGTATTGAAATCACAAATGAGGTCATTAGTAAAAGACTTGCAGGAAGCCCAGGAAAAGCGGGATGAAGCTGAACGCATGAAGAAGTCTCTTCAGGAAAGATGTCTGGATTTGGAACAAAAGTTGGCTAACGTCCAGCTGGGTAAGGAGGAAATAGAAGACCCTCTCGCTGGTCTAGCTCAGGACGACACCGAATATTACCATGACCTGTTGAGCGACACTGAATATTACGATGACCTGGTCTGCCCAGCTTGTGCTGAAAACTCCCAAAGTGCCAAAACCATGATGAATCACCTAAAGCCTAAGGAACATCGGGAGATGGTGGCGCTACTACGGGAAAAGGAGGATGAGAGGGAGGAACTGTGCATGCAGCTGGCAGCTGACAGTGGAGGCCAGAGAGTCTCCAGGAAGCAGAAAAGGAAAAGACGAAGCAGAAGACGATGACCATCTGAACCATTATCACCTCTACCAGATCACGCACGTGGTCCCTCCGAACGGAGCCAAATCAGTTGGGAAGTAGAGAAACTTCCCAAGGCAATCTAGCTGTTTGTAAAAGTCAACAATGCTGGTTCAGAAGTGATGGAAGTTCAAGCTGTTAAGTTAGGGAAGGACTATTGGATGAGTCACTCCAGCAACGTGAACTGACTACACCCCAAGGAACTGCTACACCACGGAGGCGTTGTCCGGACCGAGTCAAGAAGCACAGGAGACGCCTCCACAGAGACTGAATCTGTGAACTGTTTCCCACAGAGACTGAATCTGTGAACTGTTTTCCGCAGAGACTAAATCTGTGAACTGTTTTCCGCAGAGACTATATCTGTGAACTGTTTTTACATGAAGTGAATATATGTTATGTTTAATGGGGAATAAGTATGTTGTAAGCTAAAAAGGGAGGATTGTAGTGTATGTAACTGTTCTACCTTTAAGAGAACTATTGTATGTAACCGTCCCCCTTTAAGAGAACTATTTTAGGTGTGGCACTATTTGATCTTGGCTGCTGTATACTGTAATACCGACGGTGACCACACCGGTATATAAGTGCTGTGACAGGATTTATTGGGCAGATTCGCCCTGACCTTCGAATAGTAAAGTCCTGTTAAAGTTACTCTTGTAGTCTGTGTATTAATTCGTCATAATACCTACAGACTTTACACTTCCCCCCTGCTCCCCTCCAGGGAAGACGTGTCACCATCATGGCCATGGGCTGCCTCGGCTGAGGGTGTCCTTGATGGGCTGGCTTCCTCTTCCTCCTCCTCTAAGTCTGACTCGGACATACTGCCAGCTTGAGGGGCCGCCTCCTCACCTGGCGAGTCACCATCTGAAAGCAGGGAGGCACAAGAGTTGCTTTAGAGTGAGGACAGGGCGGCAGCGAGGGAGGCATGAGTGCTGCTGTGCATTGCATTGGTTCGATAGTGCCAAAGGATGCTGGTGTGAGGCGCAAGTGGAAAGGGAGAGGTCAAAAAGGTGATGACCTTACCATTGGTGCCCAGAACAGGGTCAGCATCTCCAGTGGTGACGGGGCCACTCAGCCGGCCTGCCATGATCCGTTCCACTCGCTGCTCGAGGTCGCTCAGCTGTTTCAGGTCAGGACGGCCTCCCCCGGTCTGTCGCTGCTGTCTTCTGTTATGCGCCAGCTTGGCCTGCAAGAGAAAGGACAACCTCTAAGTACAGTGTCAAGCCCTGATCTTGCCCACACTGCCTCCCATGGTCGATTAGCCCTGACAGTGTCAAGCCCTGATCTTGCCCGCACTGCCTCCCATGGTCGAATAGCCCTGACAATGTCTAAAGTCCTGAATGCGCAAGTGTTTTTCATGACAGTCCCATAGCTGCTGGATGAGGGCTAGCCATTAGGGCTTTCAGACCTGTTTGGCCATAAAGTGAGGTGCACATGCAGGGATGAGGAGGATACCGGAAAGGGTACTCACCCTGACAACCCAAGTGAGATCGTTGAATTTTTTCCGGCACTGGGTTGGCGTCCTGCCAACCATGCTGTTGGACGTGACCCTGTTTGCCACATCCCTCCATGCTTTCCAATATTCGGCGGGCTGCGGCCTCCTGCTACCCTCAGGGAAGAGGATATGGCGCCTGCGGTCCACTGCGCCAACCAGCAGCCTCAGGTCACCCTCGCCGAAGTGCTGCGCTCTCTCCCTGGCCTTCTCCATTCTCCTGGGCGTGGAGCTGTTCCAGAAGCAGTGTTCAGGCCTTGCCTTAGGGCTGCAGTGTGCAGGGCATGGCAGCCAAGCAATTCCACCCTCTCCCTTTAAGTGCTGACTGGCGCCTGACTGTCTGCCCTCAATGAGCAACTTGCCGCACATGCGCTGCGCCCGCATTCGGTGTTTGCGCCCCGAATCACCGGCTTAGTGCCTAATGATAGTCGTGCATCGCCTGCTTTAGCGCAGCAGCAACCTCTTGGGGCGATGCAACTGAATATCGGCGAAGGTGGCGCTAAGTTGCGCCGGGCGCAAAAGTTAGCGAACGCCATGCTGTCGCGCCCCAAACGTGGCTATACTGAATTTCTAGGCCTTTGTGTCTTAATGCAAGGAGCATTCGTAATAAGGTGGATGAATTATCGTGCAAATAGAGGTAAACGAATATGATATGATTGGGATTACGGAAACATGGCTCCAGGGTGGCCAAGGCTGGGAACTCAATATCCAGGGGTATTCAATATTCAGGAAAGATAGGCAAAAAGGAAAAGGAGGTGGGGTAGCATTGCTGGTTAAAGAGGGGATTAACACAATTGTAAGGAAGGATATTAGCTCTGATGATGTGGAATCTGTATGGGTAGAAATGAGAAATACCAAGGGACAGAAAACGTTAGTGGGAGTAGTATATAGACCTCCAAACAGTAATGCGGAGGTTGGGGATGGCATTAAAAGGGAAATTAGAGAAGCGTGCAATAAGGGCACAGCAGTTATCAGGGGTGACTTTAATCTACATATAGATTGGGCTTACCAAATTAGTAACAATACTGTGGAGGAGGAATTCCTGGAGTGTATACGGGATGGTTTCCTGGACCAATATGTTGAGGAACCAACTAGAGATCAGGCCATCTTAGACTGGGTATTATGTAATGAGAAAGGATTAATTATCAATCTTGTTGTACGAGGCCCCTTGGGTCAGAGCGATCATAATATGATAGAATTCTTCATTAAGATGGAGAGAGAGTGAAGTAGTTGACTCAGAGACTAGGGTCCTGAATTTAAATAAAGGAAACTACGATGGTATGAGGAATGAGTTGGGTAGGATTGATTGGGGAATGTCACTCAAAGGGTTGACGGTGGATAGGCAATGGCAAACATTCAAAGACCGCATGGATGAATTACAGAATTTGTTCATCCCAGTTTGGCATAAAAATAAAACAAAAAAGGTGACTCAACCGTGGCTAACAAGGGAAATTAGGGATAGCATAAGATCCAAGGAGAGGACATATAAATTGGCTAGAAAAAGCAGTAAACCTGAGGATTGGGAACAGTTTAGGATTCAACAAAGGAGGACAAAGGGGTTAATTAAGAGGGGGAAAAGAGAGTATGAGAGTAAGCTTCCAGGGAACATAAAAACTGACTGTAAAAGCTTTTATAGATAAGTGAAGAGAAAAAGATTGGTGAAGTCAAGCGTAGGTCCCTTGCAGTCAGAATCAGGGAAATTTATAATGGGGAATAAAGAATTGGCAGACCAATTAAAAACATATTTTGGTTCTGTCTTCACAAAGGAGGACACAAATAACCTCCCAGAGATGTCAGGGAACATAGGGTCTGATGAAAGGGAGGAACTGAAAGAAATCAGTATTTGTAGGGAAATGGTGTTAGGGAAATTGATGGGATTGAAGGCCGATAAATCCCCAGGGCCTGACAATCTACATCCTAGGGTGCTTAAGGAAGTGGCCCTAGAAATAGTAGATGCATTGCTGGCTATCTTCCAACAATCGATAGACTCTGGAACAGTACTCATGGATTGGAGGGTAACTAATGTTACCCCACTATTCAAAAAAGGTGGTAGAGAGAAAATGGGGAATTAAAGACCGGTAAGCCTGACATCGGTAGTGGGGAAAATGCTAGAGTCCATTATAAAAGATGTAATAGCAGAGCACTTGGAAAACAGTGACAGGATCGGACAAAGTCAACATGGATTTACAAAAGGTAAATCGTGCTTGACTAATCTACTGGAATTTTTTGAGGATGTAACTGGTAAAATAGTTAAGGGAGAACCAGTGGATGTGGTGTATTTGGACTTTCAAAAGGCTTTCAATAAGCTCCCGCATAAGAGATTAACGTGTAAAGTTAAGGCACATGGGATTGGGGGCAAGGTATTGACTTGGATAGAGAACTGGTTGGCGGACAGAAAGCAAAGAGTTGGAATAAACGGCTCTTTTTCCGAGTGGCAGGCAGTGAGTAGTGGGGTATCGCAGGGATCAGTCCTTGGACCCAGCTATTCACAATATATATTAATGATCTAGACAAGGGAAGTAGATGTAATATCTCCAAGTTTGCAGGCGACACAAAGCTTGGTGGGCGTGTGTGCTGTGAGGAGGATGCTGAGAAACTCCAGGATGATTTGGACAGGTTGAGTGATTGGGCAGAAGCATGGCAGATGCAATATAATGTGGATAAATGCAAGGTTATCCACTTTGGTGTCAAAAAGAGGAAGGCAGATTATTATCTGAATGGCAATAGATTGGGAGAAGAGGAAGTGCAACGAGACCTGGGTGTCCTTGTGCACCAGTCGCTGAAGGTAAGCATGCAGGTGTAGCAGGTGGTTAAGAAGGCAAATGGTATGTTGGCCTTCGTAGCAAGAGGGTTTGAGTACAGGAACAAGGATGTCTTGCTGCAGTTGTACAGGGCCTTGGTGAGACCACATCTTGAGTATTGTGTGCAGTTTTGGTCACCTTATCTGAGGAAGGATGTTCTTGCCATGGAGGGAGTGCAGCGAAGATTCACCAGGCTGATACCTGGGATGGCAGGAATGACGTATGAGGAGAGATTGGGTTGATCGGGCTTATACTCGCTGGAGTTCAGAAGAATGAGAGGGGATCTCATTGAAACTTATAAAATTCTAACAGGACTAGACAGACTAGATGCAGGAAGGATGTTCCCGAAGGTCGGGGAGTTCAGAACCAGGGGTCACAGTCTAAGGATAAGGGGTAAGCCATTTAGGACAGAGATGAAGAGGAAATTCTTCACCCAGAGAGTAGTGAACCTGTGGAATTCTCTACCACAGAAGGCAGTAGAGGCCAATTCATTAAATATATTCAAGAAGGAGTTGAATATATTTCTTAAGGCTAAAGGGATCAAGAGATATGGAGAGAAGGCAGGAACAGGGTACTGAATTTGGATGATCAGCCCTGATCTCATTGAATGGCGGAGCAGGCTCGAGGGGCCGAATGGCCTACTCCTGCTCCTATCTTCTATGTTTCTTGAGTGCTGCTGCTCTCCACGATGTCTGCAGAGAGACCAAAGACAGCTCCCCGCTTTAACAAGGACTCCCTCCATGTTCTTTTGGAGGGAGTCAGAGGACATCGGGAGGTCCTATACTCAGGTGACGGAAGAAGGAAACCTCCTCAACAGACAAAGGCAGCCTGGCTGCAAATAGCTGAGGAGGTCAGTGCCAGGTCCATGGTCAGATGGACCTGGGTCCACTGCATGAAAAGGTTCAATGATTTCCTGCACTCTGGAAAAGTGAGTATAAAAGTACACTTACCTTAATTTTGCTGTGCCTGTCATCACATCCCCATCACTCTGCACTGGTAACCCTACTCCTGCACATCCTAACTCACCCCAACATCCCTTGCACCATCCCCCATTCCTCTCTGCCTATGTACAGAATCACTTCCCCATCTAACTATGCACCTCTCACACCCACCCTCAAGGTTATGCAATGACTACAACTAACAGCTCAAAAGGAGGGAACTTGGTAATAATTCATCATAGTCTCCCTCTAAACATCTGTCGTATCCATTCTTTACACTCATTCCATCATTCTCACTGAAACTCCACCTCTTTCCCTCATTGCAGGAAAAGGGAGCCCACAATAAGAGGGAGAAGGAGAGAACAGGAGGAGGACCACCATCCTTCTCACAGCTCACCAATGCTGAGGAGGCTGCTCTCGACATTGCGGGATGGAACAGCTCGAAGTGGTGGATGGAGAGATGGGCTCATAGAACAACCTGGCAACAGAATGCTTCTCCATCCATGTTATTTGGCTTTCATGAGTGACACATATGAGATCTGACGTCAATAGAAATTGAATGCTCATCATGTGCACTATGGGATGTGTCTGCAATCTACATATCACATGTCTAGCTCATGTCTTTACTCTCCCACAGGACCATCAAGAGCCCCCCTCCCTACTGTCCAGGAGGAAGAGCCAGAGGACTCCTCAGAAGATGCTGCATCCTCTGAGGGAGCAGTGTCAGCAGAAATGAGCACACCCAGCACCAGCGCAGAGACGCACACCTCGGTGGGTCGTGTGTGAGATACAGCAGTGTTGTCACCTGGTGTATCACAACTCATGAGTGAGTAAGAGCAGATGGTGGAGACAGGGACAGCAGTGGAGACTCCTCGCCAGAGGCCGCAGGACATTCCTAGCTCTGCTCAGCTGCATGCAGACGCTGAGCCTCTGGGGCCATCCAGAAAGAGAGTGGTGCTGGAGCTTCAGGAACAAGTGCAGGAGGCTCTGACTGGGTTTGCAACCACAGTGACTGCGAGTGTACACAAAATGGAGGAGTCCATCTCAAACATGAGCAATGCCGTGGTGCAGGCAATGGCGAATGTAGGTACCACCATGGAAAGGATGGCAACCTCCATGGAGGACATAATTCGCCAGACTCAAAACAACATGGTAACTCTTCTAAATACAGTAGATGGTCAGCTATGGAGGATAGATGGGCATCTATTGTGGAGAGGAACCAGAGGTCCATGGACGTCCCCGTTATGAGGACTGTCAGTACACAGATGGGTCCTCATGGCCCCACTGATGTGCAGCAAGGTGCTCTCCAGCTACTTGATAGCAGAGAAGTGCAGGTGGCCCATGAGAGGGATGATGGTGGGAGGCGACATGCAAGTGGAGGCTCCTCTCCAAGCATTCATCCCCTTGCCAACCCCTCGGCCAGAACCCCAGATGACTGCCCGAGTCTGACCCTGTGCAACCACAGGAGGAGCAGACTTTGGCAGGGCCTTCACAGGCTCCAAAACCCAGAGGACAACCGCAAGGCATCTAAGCAGGCGCAGCAAGGAAGTGAGATAGTTGTCTCTACATGTGCTGAAGCCACAGGGGTAGCACTACATAGAAGCATGCATAAGTTGGGTGTTCTGCTAGAATTCAATGTTAAGTTTCTGTTCTTTTATTCTTTTAGAATAAATTAATGTGATATGAATGTTTGATATCATTGCCATGTGTGTGCTCACAATTTGAGGTGGCACAGTGAAGAGTGAGGGCACCTGTTATGTCCAGCAATGGAGGTGACAGTGGATATAGAGTTAACACCACACACTTACAGCCTCAAGATAGAATGTGTCTCCCAAATCGTGAAATCAGCAACCTCTGACATTTGAAATTGAGCAGATGTGAGAGTGCAGCTTTTAGGCTGCAGTTGCAGCTGTGAAGTATCCAGCTAGTTGGTCCTCCCGACATACTTACCTGGCGTGATCTCTGAACGTCATGAAACCTGTTGAAAATGTTGGAAAATAGGAAAAGTCTGTCAAAATAGCAGTTAACAAGCACTTAACAAGGAGTTAAGTGCCTTAAATCCCTCACCCGCTGCTTGGTTTCTGGTCTGTTGTGAAATTGCAGACCCGACACTCTTGAAACTCACATGGAGTCAGGCTCGTGACGGGTTTCCAACCCGCCGTCAATCATTGTGACTTTAACAGCTGGCCCACCTCCGAACCCGCCCTCTGAGCACCGCAAAATCGCGGCCTGCGTGTTCCCTATGGACCAAGAGAGGAAAATCGCCTCTCACAAATATCAGTAACAGAGAAAATAAATCGTGAATAAAAACACTTTCAAAAAGTATCTTTAGTGATTTAATTGGCTCACTTCTGCTTGCTATGAAATTTGAATATGGCTGAATTATAATTAATAAATTCAAATCACAAGCAATTTATTTGCATATCAGCCAATCAGGTGGCCAAAATTTAAATGAGGTGGGATAGATTTCAGCAGTGTAACAAAAATTTACATTTGACAGAAAGTTACGTCTGAAGTGTGACAGACATTTGGGGCTAAATTTTGCCACGCTCAGAGAGCGGATTCGGAGGCAAGTCCGCTGTCAAAATCAAAAAAGATTGACAGCCGGCCGGTATCCCGCTCTGAACCCGCGTCCTTGTCAGTTTCCCAAGTGTCGTTTCTTCCTGCGCTTTGCAGGCACGGCACTAAGCGGTGGGTCCTTCAATTGTGCTTGCTAGGAGGGTGTTTGAAGTAATTAAATCCCCATTTGCTCAATTCCAAAGCATTTTCCCAAGTTCTCCACAAGGTTCCCGTGGCTCGGGGATCACGCCAGGTAAGTATGACGGGTTCTGAACAACTCTCCATTTCTTTCAATGGGTGACAGCTGCAAAAGTGGTTTAAAACTGCTCATTTTACAGCTGGTCAGTTTCCAATCTCAGAAGCTTCAGCCTTCAGTATTTAGAACCTACTTTT
Organism: Somniosus microcephalus; assembly: GCF_052327205.1. Lineage (NCBI taxonomy): Eukaryota > Metazoa > Chordata > Chondrichthyes > Squaliformes > Somniosidae > Somniosus > Somniosus microcephalus. Next base: position 63,476,098 of record NC_140997.1, on the reverse strand, counting down.
GAGCTTTATGCACTTTTGAAGTGTTTGGAATAATCTCTCTATCCATTGTCACCTCCTTGGAACAACCTCTCTCAACACTGACAGATTACTTCGTACATCTCAACCTCACCTGCCATCTATTCCATCAGCATCGGTGCCCTTGAAAAAATCTCACCTTGGTCCTCAGAATCCCACCACGATCAGCCCCAACACCAGCATCACCGGGCACACCAGCAGCACCAACATCCACACCAACCTTCTCCGTAATCATCTGATGCTGCACTGGACAAAGGGCATCATCATCCGTGCACATTGCTGCCCGGGACGCCAGCGATGACCTCACCATGTCCAGCTTAGCTTCACTTAAAACTGTACACCTGGCTGCCACATGATGCACCAGGTTGGCACCACCCTACACCAGCACCATAAAGCATCTCTACAATGTCTAAGCCATTCCTTTCACACTCATCACCATTTGGGGGGGGGGGGACGTTATGTCTCCCCATTCACTGCAACTCACTAAGACACTTTCAAAGGTGCACACAAATCTGTCCAAGAACGCAAAGTGTTGAAAATAAATATTTCAATGTTTGACAGCACATTACCAGAAACTTCACATGAACATTGGCTAAGCCACCTAAGTGCCTACCCTTGTGTGTTGTTAGTTGGTATGATTTGACTAGGATGAGCTTGAAGGTGTTGGGTGGCTAGTGAGATGGGGAAGTGATAATGTAGAAAGAGAGGGATGGGTGGACGTGCAAGTTAAGTTGGTGTGAGTAAAGATGAGCAGGAGTAGGTTAGGGAAGGCAGAGTGATGGGGATGTGATGAGAGGCACAGCATGATAAGGTTGAGTGTGGCTTTGCAGTAATGTTTCGTGATCTACTGAGATCATTGAAAGGTTTGCGCCACTGCAGCCTGGTCCTGACAACATCCCTGCTTGTGCCCTCCTGTGCAATGTGCAACCAGGCTGCAATAGTGTCCTGGGGAGGTCTCTTCTGCCCATTGGAAATGAAGAGAACCTCCCTGCGTGCTGTGACTCCCTCCATAAGCAGATGTAGAGGCTAATGGGAGAGCCTGGGTGCAGCCGTGCACCTCTGTGCAGTGCTTGTCAGTGTTTGAAGCACCTCAATGCTGCAGAACACTGACAGCACAAATGTCAAAATCAATATGGACATGGCCCCTTTAAGGAAACCGGCTGATGACGCGTCATCAAATGACGTTATCAGACCCGCTTCCTATTAATTGGCCGGGAAACACGTTGGGCGGGCTTAACAAGCCCAATCATCAGAATATCTTGTCGGAGGCCGGGATCGAGACAGATGTGAGGTCCCCACACGAAACTGACGTTGCCCACCCCGGACCCGCCGAGGTTGGAAAAATCCAGCCCTTGAAGTGTGATGGACAGGATGTGCGCACTTGTGTAGGAGTCGGCTGTATAAACCGTGGCCTTATCCCTGACATTGGCACAAATGCTTTTTGCAGCAGTCCTTAACATTCAAAGACAACAGCTGTGCACACGGTCAAAATTCCTCCTCCTTCCGGTATTATGAAAATAAAAAATAATATTTCAAATGTTATCACAAAGCTTTAGTTATGTCATTACAGCGTTTCATATATTTAGTTAGGATATGAATCAATTTTGGATGTGGCATTGGTAGGTCTTGTGTATATTTACCAGATGGCAGATTTTAAAGCTGCAAAGCATCATAGAGGGTAACGTTACAACAAAAACAGCCAAATTAACACAGAGACATCTCAATAATGTAAACCCATGGTACACTTATGATGCATTCACCATCTCAATCATACTCCTGTCCACTGCTCCATATATATTTTATCTGGTGCTGGTATGTGTGTGTGTGTGTGTTTGGTGAAGGGTTTGGGTAGTGGAGGGAAGAGATAGAATCAAATTTGATTTTTAAACAATAATTACAGATCAGTGAATTGGCCCAATCATGATAATGAACTTAGTGGTGGGCATAAATTGGATTTTTTTTAAAGCTCAGCTTCATCTCCTATCACGACAATCCCAGGCATGTTAAACTTGCTGATATACGCCTGTGATCCATGCCTAGCGTTAAGCATTTTCTGCTACTCATCAATTACGATAATTACACAAAAATTATTATGGCCCTGAAATTTCTCAAGGGGTTCTCCTGGCCTCCCGCTATAACTTCAGTGGGAGGCCAGTGGAACCCTCAGGAAAAGGGAGTCGGAGTCCCACTGTAACTCAGGCAGGAAACCAGAGAAATCCCCTGGAACATGGCAGCCACCTGGCCGCACTGGGTCTCTGCTGTTTCAGCGGGTTTCCACGGAGTCCAGCACGGGGCAAAACCTCCATCCTCCCCTTACTCGGGCACCTGTGATAGAGGGGTGGGGCCAATGGCAGAGGCTCCCAACATTGGGTGTTGCCACACCCTCAGCCTCTGCTCTCTAGTTCTGCAATTACAGTTCAAGTTAAATCCTCTTATATCCGCATTGTGGCCTGTTGCTGATGCATGGATTTCCTCATGTCAATTTAAAGCACAGTTCAGATACTGTTCAGAAATTGCTAATGGCTGCATCATTTCTGGTCACCTTGCATAAAAACATATATATGCATTGAAGAGGGTACAGAGAAGAATAACAAGACTCATCTGAAGTGTAAAGAGGCTAAACTATGAAGGTCTAGGGGGCGATTTTCGGCAGCGCGTTCAGGTGTTAAAGATCCTCCGAGGTGGTAAAGATGGTGTCTGGAGCTGAAATGTCGGTTTAGCCTGCGTTTAGCACAAGACGCCACCTTAATAAAGGAGTTGAAGCCTGCGCTAAGAACGCCCGCCCAGAGGCTTGTTAGGAAGCCGATTTCCACTTAAAATGCCTGCCGGCGCTCATTAAGGAGGCTGCATGGCATTTTGGTGGCTAGCGCTTGTTCTAACGCCGCCTCCTAACAGCGACCAGCTGTTTGGGAGTAAGCATGGCGTTAAAGTCGATTTCAAGTGCTACTTAAAGGGATACTCACCATTTCACCATTGGAGCTGTGAAGAAGACCTCTGAAACACATCGAGAGACCTTCTGGGACACTTTGTCAAGACTTCACCAACACTCAAGCAACATTTACTCCCCAAATTCTCTGAGGACTTCACCTAAAATAAGTAAGTGCTGTGCTACTCCACCTTATTGGACACCTTACAGGAGTCACCAGGAGAAAGGGAGTGCTTGGTCCTCGGCACCTTGCTCGGGGTCCCCCTTGGTCTGGAGGAGGAGATGAGGCCAAGCAGAGCAGTATCAGCTGCTGCATGAGAGAGGGACAGGAGGGCGAGGAGGGCAAGGTGGCGTCCTTCCCCCCATGGCTAAAGGACATCCCTCCTCCTCTGGACCTTCTCCACCAGGACATCCAATGCCACATGCAAGAACCTGTGCGCCCTCTCCCTCGGTCCCTGAGCCATCCTGCAACGTGCTGCTGTGTGCCAGCCCGAGCACTCCACACCTTCAGTGGAAGTGGGTACGAGGAGCCCACATAGACTGCTCCATGAAAATTGCATCTAATCAGCACTTCAGTGCTAAATCTGCCGGTTTCAGGTTTATCACCTCCAGAAAAGTTCAAATTATGGTAATCAGCAATTAGGACCAAAATTGTGTGCTAAAACCAAACTTTCAAACAGGCCTGTCTTATGAGCACTGTACCCATTTAGCGCCTGTTTTCGCCCATAGGCCAAAATAACCCCCTATAGTCCAAAAAGAAGTTAGTTAAGGGGGGACGTCAATGAAAAGTGCAATATATTAAATGGTACAGATAAGATAAACCCAAAACATAACTTTAAAACACGGAAGGAGAATAGATCCAGACGGCATAAATTTAAATTATTGATAGATAAATTAAAAACAGATATTAAGACAAATTAAATGGTGATCAATGTCAAAGGGAAGGTAGTAGAGGGAAAAACATTGGGAATGTGTAGACTGCAGCTGGATTGTATAATGGGAGAATCAGGATACAGCAAGGATGAACATCAATGATTCTTATGAGTTAGAGTCATAGAGTCATAGAGTCATAGAGTTTTACAGCACAGAAAGAGGCCCTTCGGCCCATCGTGTCTGCGCCGCCCATCCATCCCTGTCCAGTCTAATCCCATTTTCCAGCATTTGGTCCATAGCCTTGTATGCAATGGCATTTCAAGTGCTCATCCAAATGCTTCTTGAATGTTGTGAGGGTTCCTGCCTCTACCACCCTTTCAGGCATTGAGTTCCACATTCCAACCACCCTCTGGGTGAAAAAGTTCCTCCTCAAATCCCCTCTAAATCTCCTGCCCCTTACCCTGAATCTATGCCCCCTTGTTATTGACCCCCCTACTAAGGGGAAAAGTTCCTCTTTGTCTACCCTATCTATGCCCCTCATCATTTTGTACACCTCAATCAGGTCCCCCCTCAGCCTTCTTTGCTCCAAGGAAAACAACCCCAGCCTGTCCAGCCTCTCTTCATAGCTGAGGCGCTCCATCCCAGGTAACATCCTGGTGAATCTTCTCTGCACCCTCTCCAAAGCAATCACATCCTTCCTATAGTGAGGCGACCAGAACTGCACACAGTACTCCAGCTGTGGCCTCACCAGCGTTTTGTACAGTTCCATCATAACCTCCCTGCTCTTATATTCTATGCCTCGGCTAATGAAGGCAAGTATCCCATATGCCTTTTTAACCACCTTATCTACCTGTTCCGCTGCCTTCAGGGATCTATGTACATGTACACCAAGGTCCCTCTGACCCTCTGTACTTCCTAGGGTCCTACCACTCATTGTGTATTCCCTTGCCTTATTTGTCCGTCCAAAATGAATGCAAATTTCACCTCACATGAAGGAACCGACCCAACTCAGTTGTCATCTAAAGTATTTTTGCTGCTTTGTTCTGTACTCATTGGCTTATCATCTAATATCCTCTTTATCAGGTGTGTCCAAATGTTTTGCCTTCACAGGCTCCATGAAGTTCAGGGGCCACCTAAGAATTTTAAATCCATATACCCATTAAGTCCAAGTTTAAGAACATAAGAAATAGGAGCAGGAATAGGACACTTGGCCCCTCAAGCCTGCTCCGCCATTCAATAAGATCATGGCTGATCTTGGGCTCAAAGCCACTTCCCCGCCCGCTCCCCATACCCCTTCACTCCCTTATCTTGCAAAAATCTGTCTATCTCCACATTAAAAGTACTTAATGACCCAACCTCCACAGCTCTCTGGGGCAGAGAATTCCACAGATTTAAGACCCTCTGAGAGAAAAAATTCCTCCTCATCTCAGTTCTAAAAGAGCGACCCTTTATTCTGAAACTATGCCCCCGAGTTCTAGATTTCCCCACGAAGGGAAACATCCTCTCTGCATCTACCTTGTCGAGCCCCCTCAGTATCTTATATGTTTCGATAAGATCACCTCTCATTCTTCTAAATTCCATTGAGTATAGGCCCAGCCTGCTCAACCTTTCCTCATAAGTCAACCCCCTCATCTCTGGAATTAACCTAGTGAATCTTCTCTGAACTGCCTCCAATGCAAGTATATCCTTCCTTAAATAAGGAGACCAAAACTGTACGCAGTACTCAAGGTGTGGTCTCACCAATACCCTGTACAGTTGTAGCAGGACTTCCCTGCTTTTATACTCCAACCCCTTTGAAATAAAGGCCAACATTCCATTTGCCTTTTTGATTACTTGCTGTACCTGCATGCTAACTTTTTGTGTTTCATGCACAAGGACCCCCAGGTCCCTCTGAACTGTAGCATTCTGTAATCTCTCTCGATTTAAATAATAATTTGCTTTTTTATTTTTCCTGCCAAAGTGTATAACCTCACACTTTCCCACATTATACTCCATCTGCCAAATGTTTGCCCACTCACTTAGCCTGTCTATATCCCTTTGCAGGTTCTTTGAGTCCTCTGTACAGCTTGCTTTCCCACCCATCTTTGTATCATCTGCAAACTTGGCTACATTACACTCGGTCCCTTCATCCAAGTCATTAATGTAGATTGTAAATAGTTGAGGCCCCAGCACTGATCCCTGTGGCACCCCACTAGTTACCATTTGCTAACCGGAAAATTACCCATTTATCCCGACTCTCTGCTTTCTGTTAGTTAGCCAATTCTCTATCCATGCTATAAGGTTTGCAAAATTCTGCAGTTTCCCTCAAACCAAGAAGATTACCCCAAAGAAGAGATTGTTGGACTGTTTTAAAGAATGTTGGGCCAAAAAGGGGCTTAAAGTTAAAACCCCAGGATTTTGGTTATTTTAAAAGGGCATGTCCAGGCCTGTGGAAGGCTGCGACAAAGGGGTTGGGATGGGCCTCTGTAAAACAAGCAGTTTGGGTATTGGCATAGGCCAAACTGTCTGGGAATGTTCTGGACTGTCTCAGTCATTTTACATAATGACAATAGGCCTACGGAAGAGCGGTTCCCACCAAAATTACAGAGCTGTCAAGAGTATGCATAATGCAGGACATGCCACTGACCAACAAAAGGGACCCTGACCCCAGCAGGAGAAGACAAAACTTACTAATCGGACCAAAGATTAAACAGTCATTTAAAGCCAATTTAGGTTTCGATGGACCATCCCGAACCTAGTTTACACCAGCTTAAATCAATTAAGATAGATGGGACCAGCTCAAAACCCATTAAAGAATTTTAAAAATATTAATGTTAACGAGCCCGCCAAAATTGACAATGGGCCAGAGAAGATTTGGCGGGCAGATAAGCAAGGCCTCAAACGGTATAATTGAGACCTGCTTTTTCAGTGAAGGCAGTCATTCGAAATTCAACAGTCAGTCAATCGGTGAGAGCGAAACCATTCGGAGATCGACGGAAGGACAACAGAAGGAGAACGGAAGGAGAGGAGAAAGGAATTGCGGCAACTAAGGGCCCCAAGAAACAAACAACCAACAATATTACCAACAATTAGGTAATATTGGGCCACCGCAACCAACAAGAAACCAACCTGGAAGAAACCGAAGATTCGCAAGTTTGTTTCCACTCTACAAACTATTCTGACTTACCCCTGGGTAAAATTTGATGAAAAGACTCTAAACCCTATTTCTGACCAAAGGAAATTGGGTACTTACCCGATAGATCCAATATGCACCAGACCGCATCAGCGAACATGCGAAGACTGAAAAAGCAACGCAGGTGAAGTCTTCTACCGCGTCCGGGGTACGGCAGGCCCCAACCGCCACACCTAGAGAACCCCGAAACCGCAAACCTCTACAACTGTCAAGAAAGTAATTTGGTGAGCATTATCCCTGGTCCTCTGGGGTCCAACTTAGTTAGTGTAGTGGGATTGGGAGGGGTGAAGTATTCTGTCTATTGTTATTCTCCCTCGTATATTCCGAAGTGTTCCCCCTTTTAGAGTGATAAGATTGTGTTGTGTATATTTTCTTGTCTCAAATAAAATCCAAGTTCTTTTCACCAACTCAGTTGTCTGTTGCAATTTCATTACAACCCCCAAATAAGTACAAGGTCTAGAACCAAGGGAGTGGGAGCGATTCGAACTGCTCAGGAGTCAGAGGCAAAGCTGACCACACACACCACCCCCTACAATGCTAATATATTACCCCCAATTCCGTGAGCTCTTATCTTATGCAGTAACCTTTTATGTGGCACCTTATCGAATGCCTTCTGGAAATCCAAATACACCACATCCACTGGTTCACCTTTGTCCACCCTGCTCGTTACCTCCTCAAAGAACTCCAGCAAATTTGTTAAACATGATTTCCCTTTCACAAAACTATGCTGACTCTGCTTGACTGCATTATGATTTTCCAAATGCCCTGCTACTGCTTCCTTAATGAAGAACTCCAACATTTTCCCAACGACAGATGTTAGGCTAACTGGTCTATAGTTTCCTGCTTTCTGTCTCCCTCCTTTCTTACGTAGGGGTGTTACATTTGCAGTTTTCCAGTCCGCTGGGACCTCTCCAGAGTCCAGGGAATTTTGGTATATTGCAACCAATGCATCCACTATCTCTGTAGCCACCTCTTTTAAGGCCTTGGGATGCAGGCCATCTGGTCCAGAGGACTTGTCATCTTTTAGTCAAGTTTGTTCAAGGTACGAACAAATCTTCTTGTTATGATTTAGGATTTAACCTAGGGGCAACAGGTCGAAGATAATTCCTTTCCAAACCTCAGGCGCACAAAATTCAAACAGGACAAACCAGCGAATAAGAAATAAATGCAAATGGAACTGAGTAGCCTGGGCTTCGAAGGTTGGATTGTCAGAGTGTGCATGTGACCCATAGATCGGCTTAGATAGATTTAGATGAGGAAAGACGGGATGAGGCTCGTGTGGAGCATAAACACCGGCATGGACTGGTTGGGCCGAATGGCCTGCTTCCGTGCCGTATATCCTATGTAATCCTAGTTGGATATCCCTGCTCTATGCATTCCTGATAATGTCATATATTGCGAAAACAGAATGGTCACCCGACTCCAGAGGAACAAAATAAACAGGCATATTCTGCAAGAATTCAATTAAAAAAAATATAGATACAGAGGAGGAATTGTGTGACTGTAACCTGGGGTGAGATCATAAGCCATCAAAGAAAAGCTGAAACAGTTCAGTAACATTATCTGAACACTACGATTAGGTTACAGCCTTTAACCAACTGCCTGGTATCCATAATTTATGATAACATTTACAGCGTGCCACATTTTATTCCTATTGGGAGAACTGCAGAGCGTTTATTTTGGCTTAATCCACCATCTCAAATCATTACCGAATAACAGTCAGCAAAAGATTTCCACTCCATTGTGATGTTTACTTCAGGTTTATCAAAGAATAATCTGCAGTTAATTCTCGGAACAATCATATAGACATACAAATGCTACATATCATTTGCAGATGGCAAGGGTAGATGAATGTATGCTATCGTGTAACTAAGTTAAATTGTGGTTTGTGTTTGGTTTTGATGAAAGATTTATTGATATCTACCAAGAGTAACAGCTTAAGTTGGATTGTTTTATGAACACAAGAGTAAGCCATATACTTAAAGGAAAGAAAAGATCATGGGTTGGAATTTGCGGTGGGTAATAATGGCGAACAAACAACCTTCGCCGTTATTACCCCTTTGAAACTGACCGCAACTGCAGGATGTTGCGAATGGGCATCTAAACGTGGAAATCTTGAAGTTGCGTTCAGTCATTCACTGCTCCAACACTGGTTGCACTGTGGCCTCCCCCCCCCCACCCGTCCTCCCCTCCACCACCAATAGCCGGCAATCAGTGAAATCAGTGAAATCAGTTAAAACTTGGGCGTTTCCGCAGTAATATTGCTGTTAAGTACCCCATTAAATATTAGGCCTTGTTGGATGAGGTGTTACTGGGGATTTAACAGAGTATTGACTGCTAAACAAACATTATGGCCCTGGAAAACTAATTTTAATTTTGTGCCGTGTCAAATTTCTCCATTATGATAAAAATTACAATTTTTAAGAAACTTTAAAAAAACATTTTTATTTTTTTTGAAGTTTGTTCATGATATTTCAGGTTCTGCCTTATCCCCATGTGAGAGCCCAAATCTTTGTTTCGCTCTCTGTAGCATTTTTAAAAAGTCCAGATAAAAGCTGGTTCTCATTTCCTGCTTCCTTCTCTGTGAGAATTCTGCCATGTGATCGGCTGCTTAGACAGCTTGTTGACATCACAGCAGATCGCGTTAGTGATTCCCCATTATACTGCACTGAAATCACTGATGCATCGAAAAAGTCAAACTTCTCGCCACAGAGATGGCGAGATCTCTGTGGGCAGCTTCTTTCGGGGCCAATGGCAAATGCCTTTGCTCGTTGCTGACCTCAAATTCCGGGCCATGGCATTACTCTTACTTCATCTTAGGAGAAATTAGAATGAGTAATCAGTACTTCCACACTCTTCAAGAAAGGCTTCTGCCTTACGTGTTGGAAATGCACTTATAATAGCTAGTTGCTGCTCTTCAATGTTATTATGAACGTCCATTGTGTCTGCCAGGCTTCCCTGTTATTTTAAGGTAAGATACCTGCTACAGTTCACTGTCAGACTAGATAATTAATATTTTTATTTATTTGCAGAAATATAATTACAGTGAATTTGGAACATCTGGATGATTACAGCTACATCCACACAGCAGGGCAGTAACAATGCATTGCATCTCTCACATGCTCTGGTTCTGCCTTTCCTTAGTAATCAAAGGGGTGGGGTCTGTATACAGGCATCAATGGGATTATAATACCTTCTAAATGTGTAAGCATACATTCTGAGCATAGTTGCGTTTATTACTACGTTACCGACTCCATCAGGCTCAGCTTTAGATCGCAAACCCCGCTTATCTAGATTATGTAAAGAAAGGATGAGCTTGCATTTATATAGCACCTGATCACTTCTTTCAGAGACGTCTGAAGCATTTCAAATGCAATAAATTGCTGTTGAAGTGCAGACAATATTGATGTGCAGGCAAACATGGCAGCCATTTTGGGCACGTGACAGTCCCACGGAACGCGATGAGCTGAATGACTCTGCCTGTTTTTGGGGTTGTAAAATGTCAGGAGCTCCATCATTTTCAATACCTGACCAACTTTTCATTTGGGCTTTCGGCCTTGCCTCTGGGAAGTTGCTGCTGATCTCTCCAATGGTGTTATGATTATTTATTAATGCAAGGAAATTGTTTTCCAGGTAGGGCAGTGGGAGCAAAATCCATGGCATCATACAAGAAGCAATTGGATGCTGTGGGGCATAAGTTTTTTCAGATTACAAAGAATCAAGCATACTGATGGCACAGAGATTGGATCCCTGACACACAGGCCATGGAATTATAGAATGTGAGTTTGCATCTGTGAATCCCACATAGTAAGCTCCCGATCTCAGTCACGCAGTCAAATGTTAGCAGTAAGCAGTGTCCAGGTATTTACTCACAGAGATGGGGGAAAATGAACTAATCAATCATAGCTCGCACTTCCATATCAGCTAAAGACTGGGGGAAAAATTTGGTCGCGCCCTCTTTGGGGTGCTAACTTCACCGGGACGCTACTTTTAGCGCCCTGAAAAAGTTAGCATCCCTGCGCTGTAAATTCAATGGTAGCGCCCTAAGCAGGAGGCGGGGCGCTACTGGAAGTGCTCCCCCTCCCTCTTGGGGCGCTCCCATTGAATTTACATACAGCAGCGCCACATGTGTCGGCACGTAGCGCCACGGTACTACAGGCCTCCCTCCCCTGATTAAAGGGGAGGGGCCTAGTGCAGCATGCACTGGGGAGCGGGGTGCAGGGAAAACAGCCCAGCACTCTCGACCGATCGCAACCGGCACCCCGCCTGAGGATGCGAAAGGGGGCAGGTGCTGGCAGGCGGCCCAAAAAAATTGGCCACCCGGCACCTGCCCTTTAATTTGCGCTGCCACTGACGTAAAAACACCACCCTGACCCTGTCGGACATATCATCCATCGGTAGGTCAGGGGGCGCAATTGAGGTTTGCGAGCGGGGCGCTGCGCATGGTGATGACATCATCGCGGGGCGCTACCGGCTACCGCCGCCACTAACCTCCCGCTGAATTTCGCGGGAGGCATTAGCGGCGCCGCGCCTGAGCGCTAGGGGCTTTGTGCGCCGTTAATGCCCCCCCGGGGGCACTAACGGGAGGCGTAAAGCAACCCAATTTTTCCCCCAGAGATCTGGGAGTAGACTCCTGTCCATACACATTGGCTCTGGTATATTGTATACAGATACCTAAACAATGGAATGAGGAAGATAAACAGTTAAATGGATTGCAATGTAATTATGATAAATAGTAAATAAATTTGTAATGTATAAATAAATGAGTAAATCAAGTACATTGCAACTGTAAATCTGCATATTAAGTGTAGTTAAACAGCATAAATAGTGTCTTAAATATTCATATTGCATTTGCATTTGGAACCCATTGTGAAGGTAGCAAAGTCTAGTTAAAGTTATTGGAGTAGAATCTTGTAGTATTTTTGGCAGAAGTTGTATTTGTTCAAAATATAAGTCAGGAAGACCTACAACATATAATATTACAGGGTCCTCCCATGTAAGTGAAAACAGCTTTACAAAAGGAAATTGGATGAAATAAGAAAGCAACCAGATCACAAGAACTTGGCCCACAAGATAAGCAAAGGCTAAGTAGTCTGCTTACCCTGACTATACCACAGTCGCATGGCAGACCATGCTTGCCATTCAACTGTGCACTTGATGGCTATAATTTATTTGGATGGTGTCTATTTAGAGCTTAATAAGAATCTGTAGAGGAAAACTGTAACTATTTTATTAGCTGGAATGCATACTTTCATATGGTGCCTTGTCATTGGAGAATTATATTGCCAAAATTGCTTATAATTTGCCATCAAAGTAGGACACTTGCAGTTGCTCTGGGTGCTGCAGGGAAATTGTTTCAATGTATTTGAAAGAAACACTTAGAAAAGCAACACATAGCCGTGGCTAGCACAGAAAACCTCAGCAAAGTTTGTAGGGTGGCGGGTGGCGCATCGCGTGCGCCCAGTCATTTATGCCCCTGACTGTTGGTGAGCGGTTCGAATCGCTCCCACGCCCCTGGGTTCTAGACACGGGACTTAGGTGCAGGCGGTGATACAGAAGAAAATTCGAGTAGACAAGTGGTTTGGATGTAAGAAAAACCAAGATTTTATTGAACAGAGATAAAACACAGTCTTATGAGAAATTACTGGTAAACAATTACAGGCATATACAAAATAACTATACTTATACAGGGAATGGGGAACACACGGCACATCGAGGGAAAACAAACTACATTAACAATCCCCTTATCCTTATCCTACCCCTATACCTAACTAGATTAAGCTATGAGGGGCCAGGAATTCATGCACACCGAGTCAAAATCTGCTGAGCTCAAACAGCTGTGGGGTTTGGGGTTCGCTCTTTGTGCTCTCTGGGGCCTGCCGTCGTCATGTGGTCTCAGGGCACTGCAAGGGCGTCGTCCAGGTGAAGTACCCCAAGGTTAAAGTCTTTGCTTGGGTACTTTACCTCGCAGGGATGATGGTTCCTCTTCCTTGGGCGGCAGTTGGAGTTTGCATGAAGATAGTCGCAGGTCATAGAAACATAGAAACATAGAAGATAGGAGCAGGAGTAGGCCATTCGGCCCTTCGAGCCTGCTCCGCCATTCAACGAGATCATGGCTGATCATCCAAACCCAAGCACTCGGTCCCTACACCGACAGCCATCCCACACAAGCCCTATCCCCGTAACCCCGTAACCCCACGTATTTAATCCCCCCTAACACTAAGGGCCAATTTTTTTTATTTTTTTATTTTTTTATTTTTTTTTATTTTTTTATTTTTATCATGGCCAATCAACCTAACCCGCACATCTTTGGACTGTGGGAGGAAACTGGAGCACCCGGAGAAAACCCACGCAAACACGGGGAGAATGTGCAAACTCCACACAGACAGTCACCCGAGGCCGGATTCGAACCCGGGTCCCTGGCGCTGTGAGGCAACAGTGCTAACCACTTTGCCACCACTAACCAGGTCGGCTGAATTGAAGGCCCGATTATTCGAAGCATTCTTCAATCTTCTCCCAGTTCGTCTTGTCTCATCTCATCTCATCTCACCTCGCCTCGTCTCGTCCCATCCCGCCTCGTCTGGCCTGGTTTGCCCGTGTTCGCCTGGTGCAATGCAGGGTGTCCCTGATGGAGTTGGGAAAGACACAGGCAGTGGCCAGGCAGCAAGCGCGGAAGGGGAAAAAAAAAGAGCAGGAGCCACGAGGGCATGGAGCAAGAGAGTCAAGGGCTCAAGAGTCAAGGGGCGATTGCTACTGAGGGCCTACAGTTATACTCCTTTCGATGGCCCTTATCTGTGTGCCAAATCAGGTCAGTTCATTGTTTCACTTTTGGCGGGCTGTTTTAAATGATTATAGCAATCTAAACTAACTGTTTTTAGATGGCCGTTTATTGCACCTAATGGCCTGATGTCCGAGCTGTATTGTCATTAATGCATTTTAATCGGCCTGTGCAGCCTTGGTCGCTTTCCTAAGCTGTTTCCGATTATTTATGCGGACAAACTAATGGCCTTGCGCTTAGGCCTAACTGGGGTGATCTGTTCAAATCCGACGAAAATGCATATTCAGTGTTTGCTTAACTGTCTAGGTTTTCAAACACAAAAGTCCTTTTTCACAGAAATGCATTTTAAGTTTCGATTTCCCAAAACAGCTTGTTCTGTGCTGCAGAGTCCAAGCTTTTAAAATCTTACAGGTTTTTGGTCACGAGGTGCGGACGCCATCTTTTGGGTACCCTTCTTTAAATTGTCCATAGGGTCGCTTTATTAATAATCTTGGGGGAAATGTGGGAATTTTGCGAATCTTACAAGTTTACTTAGCATGAACTGGAAGAGTAGAAATAGCTTATATCTGAGAAAATTTAACATACCAAACAAGCCTTATTTCATTTCTTTTATTAATTTTGTCAGCAAATACTAAAGTTGCAGTGCAGTAAATTTCACCGCCTGGGAGACAATCTGTCTGACTAGATTGTCCGCCGGTTGTAGACTCTACCCGATTTTCATTCCATTGAAACGACCACCCAAGGCGTGAAGATGAGAATTTGCTCCAGTGCCTTATTCGTTTTTGCATTTGTAAACCAAAGACAAAACTTTCCAAAGATACAACCCAGCTTCACTCAGTTGGTAATACTCTCATCTGATTCACAAGGTCAAGAGATCAAGCCCCACTCCGGGACTTAAGTAAAAAAGCCAAATATACAGTTCTGTACAATACTGAGGGAGTGCTGCATTGTCAGTGGGTGCTGTCCTTCAGATGACAGGTTAAACCAATACCCATCCACTTGTTCAGCTGGATGTAAAGGGAACTCTCCTGATGTTGTGACACCATTACACCTTCAAGCAATTCCACCAAAAATAGATTAACTGGTCATCCATCTCATCTCTATTTGTGAGACCTTGCTGTGTAGTGATTATTGTTCAAAAAAGTTGCTCATTGATGTGATCTTCCTTGGGATACCCAGCTCTGTGGCACAGCTCTCACTTAATTCAATTCAACTGTAGCATAGATACATAGAAGATAGGAGCAGGAGTAGGCCATTCGGCCCCTCGAGCCTGTTCCACCATTTAATGAGATCATGGCTGATCATCCAAACTCAGTACCCTGTCCCTGCTTTCTCCCCATATCCCTTGATTCCTTTAGCCTTAAGAAATATATCTAACTCCTTCTTGAATATATTTAATGAATTGGCCTCAACTGCCTTCTGTGGTAGAGAATTCCACAGGTTTACCACACTCTGGGTGAAGAAATTCCTCCTCATCTCAGTCCTAAATGGCTTACCGCTTATCCTTAGACTGTGACCCCTGGTTCTGGACTCCCCCACCATCGGGAACATCCTTCCTGCATCTAGTCTGTCTAGTCCTGTTAGAATTTTATAAGTTTCAATGAGACCCCCTCTCATTCTTCTAAACTCTAGTGAATATAAGCCTAATCGACGCAATCTCTCCTCATATGTCAGTCCTGCCATCCCAGGTGTCACTCTGGTGAATCTTTGCTGTACTCTCTCCATGGCAAGAACATCCTTCCTCAGATAAGGTGAACAAAACTGCACACAATACTCAAGGTGTGGTCTCACCAAGGCCCTGTACAACTGCAGCAAGGCATCCTTGCTCCTGTACTCGAATCCTCTCGCTATGAAGGCCAACATACCATTTGTCTTCTTAACCGCCTGCTGCACCTGCATGCTTACCTTCAGTGACTGGTGCACAAGGACACCCAGGTCTCGTTGCACTTCCCCTTTTCCCAATCTATTGCCGTTCAGATAATAATCTGTCTTTCCGTTTTTGCCACCGAAGTGGATAACCTCATATTTATCCACAATCTACTGCATTTGCCCAATCACCCAACCTGTCCAAATCGTACTGGAATTTCACGACATCGTCCTCACAGCATACCCTCCCACCCAGCTTTGTGTCATCTGCAAACTTGGAGATATTACATCTAGTTCCCTCGTCTAGATCATTAATATATATTGTGAATAGCTGGGGTCCTAGCACTGATCCCTGCGGTACCCCACTAGTCACTGCCTGCCACTCGGAAAAGGACCCATTTATTCCAACTCTTTGCTTCCTGCCTGCCAACCAGTTCTCTATCCAAGACAGTACCTTACCCCCAATCCTGTGTGCTTTAACTTTGCATGCTAGTCTCTTATGCGGGACCTTATCGAAAGCCTTCTGAAAGTCCAAATACACCACATCCACTGGTTCTCCCTTATCTATTCTACCAGTTACATCCTCAAAATATTCCAGTAGATTAGTCAAGCATGATTTACATTTTGTAAATCCATGTTGACTTTGTCCGATCCTGTCACTGTTTTCCTATTACATCTTTTATAATGGACTCTAGCATTTTCCACACTACCGATGTCAGACTTACCAGTCTATAATTCCCTGTTTTCTCTCTACCACCTTTTTTAAATAGTGGCATTACATTAGCTATCCTCCAATCCATGGGAACTATTCCAGAGTCTATAGAATTATGGAAGATGACCAGCAATGCATCTACTATTTCTAGGGCCACTTCCTTAAGTTCTCTAGGATGTAGATTATCAGACCCTGGGGATTTATCGGCCTTCAATCCCGTCCATTTCCCTAACACCATTTCCCTACAAATACTGATTTCATTCATTTCCTCCCTTTCATTAGACCCTATGTTCCCTGACATCTCTGGGAGGTTATTTGTGTCCTCCTTTGTGAAGACAGAACCAAAGTGTGTATTTAATTGGTCTGCCATTTCTTTGTTCCCCGTTATAAATTCCTCTGATTCTGACTGCAAGGGACCTACGCTTGACTTCACCAATCTTTTTCTCTTCACATATCTATAGAAGCTTTTACAGTCAGTTTTTATGTTCCCTGAAAGCTTACTCTCATAATCTATTTTTCCCCTCTTAATTAACCCCTTTGTCCTCCTTTGCTGAATCCTAAAGTGCTCCCAATCTTCAGGTTTATTGCTTTTTCTGGCCAAATTATATGTCCTCTCCTTGGATCTTATGCTGAGTCACCTTTTTTGTTTTATTTTTATGCCAAACAGGGATGAACAAATTCTGTAGTTCATCCATGCAATCTTTAAATGTTTGCTATTGCCTATCCACCATCAACCCTTTAAGTAACGTTCCCCAATCCATCCTAGCCAACTTGTGCCTCATGCCATCATTGTTTCCTTCTCTTCTGATGACTGCACTGGCATCTCTGGAGTCCATCGAGGATCCATAACATAAACATAAGAACATAAGAAATAGGAGCAGGAGTAGGCCACTCGGCCCTTCGAGCCTGCTCCGCCATTCAATAAGATCATAGCTGATCTTCTACCTTATCTCCACTTTCTTGCACTATCCCCATATCACCCGGTTCCCTTAATATTAAAAAATCTATTGATCTCTGTCTTGAATATACTCAATGGCTGAGCCTCCACAGCCCTCTGGGGTAGAGAATTCCAAAGAATTAACCCCAGGCCACTTCCTCTTCCTCATCTACATGCAGCTCCTTGACAGCATCATCCACATACACAGGAATCAGCTTCCGTTTGTATGCAGATTCAACACCTAACTCTACCTGTCTTGAATCCGCCAATGTATTATTTAAAGCCTGCCTGCACCTCTTAAAGGGGAGGTGCATTCTGGCTGCAGCTGGTGCTGGATGTGGCTGGGGAAGACATTCTGAGCAGGGAGAAGACATACTAATGGCACAACAGGGGAGAGAGCGGGCTGCAAGATTTTCTGACGTGGCACTGGATGCCTTGGAGCAGGAGATGGGCAGGAGAGAGACCCTCTATCCACAGGGGGCCAGGAGGCCCTCCAGACAAACTGTGAGAAGGCAATGGGACCAGATAGCCATGGCGGTCATTCCCAGCAGAATAGCCCCGAGGACCTGGATGCAGTGGCGCAAGAAGTTTAATGACCTCACACGAGTGGTCATGGTCAGTGAATTCATCTTCAAATGCCATATCCTTACAACTAAACCACTTGGCTCAGACACTGCTCAATTCACCACCCCCCTTCAACAATGTCTATTAATCATGACTCATGCCTCACATTCATAGCTTCACCTCACCCTCACACACTTAGCACTGCTGCAAGACTCACACCCACATGTCACAGCTTGCACACACTGCAAGCTATTCAATCATGACACCCAAACATATTGCACCACACTCACTGACACACTTCCCTCTCTCTTGCAGGACAAGGTGAATACAAACTTGTGCACCCATGTCTGGGAGCAACTGGCCTGAGCAGAAGCCTTGAAGTAACTGGCCACGCCACTCCCTGGAGTCTTCAGCAATTTCAAATAAGATAACAAACCACCAAACACTTGCACAAACTCACCAAGACCCAGTAGAAATCAATCAGCAACACACCTGAAAGCAGTTGATGATCCATTTAAATAGTGCTGGTGGGGGGTTCTTCCTGCTGCTGAATACATGTTCAGCTGTGCGGCTTTAAGAGAGGGCCTTAGCTGGAGTGTTGAGGTCAAAAATGGTAGGGCTGGCATCAAGTCAGTGTTACACAGTGACTGATGTCATGCTCTGCCTATTCTGCATACTTCTGGAACATGCTCCCAGCGCCCGGGCTAACGACCTTGTAATAGAGCCGCCTGGTGGACTACTGCTGCATATAATAATAAAGCCATGTGCAGTACAGTTCTTACCAGAAGCCATGTTGTGCTGTTGTATATATATGCTGTGTCCCAAGATATCAAAGAATTGCCAATGAGGATGCGATTGCGGATTCCCTAGCTGAAATTTTTGTTGGAGGATAATCCTATGAACTGACAGAGGGACTGCTAGAGGTTCTTCGTTTTGCAGAGAAACTTTAAACTCCGAGGTAAATTTCGAGCATACGTGGCTGAACTGTCGACGTTGCCAGAGTCAAAATGGCCGCGCCTATGCGAATAATAGGGCGCTTGGGTGAGTTCCATCGTGACCGAGAGACTTTCAGAGTGTATGTGGAGTGGCTAGAAATGTTTTTCACTGCGAATAGTATTGTCGAAGTCCCCGATGATGTAAACCGTAACCGGACGGTTTTAGAAATGAAACGGCTATTTTTTTTGACAGAAGCAGGCCCCCAGGTGTATGAAACCCTGAAAAATGTGCTTGTTCCTGCCAAGCCGAATGACATGCCATTGAAGGAGATCCTAACCAAATTAGAACAGCACTACAGACCTGAGCCTCTGGAAATTGCTGAGTTATCGTTTTGGAGCATGTGATCAATTAAATGACGAGGGGATCAGTGAGTACATTGTAGCTTTAAAAAAGCTGTCCATTCACTGACATTTCAGAAACTTTCAGGACAGAGCTTTGCGTGACCGCTTTGTCTGTGGGTTGAAAAATGAACATATCAGAAGTAAATTGTTGACAACCCCTAACTTGACTTTTGACTTAGCTTGTCAGACAGCTATGTTGATGGATATGGCCGACCGATACTCCCGAGAGTTCCACGCCATTTCCAGTCGTCAGACAACTGAGGTGAATCAGCTGCAAGCGAAAAGTAAAAGGCAGTTGGGCAATATGATTGTATCATGTGGGAAGCAAGAGTGGTTATCCCAAATAGGTTCAGGCCTAAATTCTTATGGGATCTTCATGACCAGCTCCTGGGAATGTGCTTGACCAAGAGCAGTTACTTATGGCGGCCAGGTTTAGATAAAGAGATAGAGTACATAGTCAGTCAGTGTAGAACATGTCAATCAGTGAGCAAGAAACCACCATCAGTACCATTACAGCCATGGAAATGGCCTCCCAGTGTGTGGCAAAGGTTACGTGCAGATTTTACTGAGCTAGAAGGACAGCAATTGTTCATAGTGATAGATAGTCACTCGAAGTGGGTAGAGGTGTTTCCGATGCCGATAATAACAACAAGCAAAACACTAGACAATTTGCGAAGATTGTTTTCTTCATAAGGCCTGCCAGAAGAAATTGTGTCTGATAATGGGCCGCAATTTTGTTCAGAAGAGTTCACACAGTTAATGAGCAGAAACGGTGTGAAACATACCAAAGTTCTACCGTACAGCCCTGCTTCAAATGGTGCAGCAATGCGCACAGTACAAATTGTCAAACATGCCCTCATCAAGCAAATGTTGGATCCAACTCCAAAGAAACGTAAGTTGTCGTTGGGCCACAAACTGACAAATTTTCTGATTACCTATCGGAATACTCCTCATACCACTACTGGTAGAAAATCAGCAGAGTTGTTTCTCAAACGACAGCCACGAACCAGGTTCTCGTTTTAAAGCCAAACTTGGCACAGTCTGTAGAAGAGGAACAATCAAGGCAGAAAGAGAGTCATGATAAAGGTAGAGTTAGAGAGAGAAGTGTGAAGTTGAACTAAAAGGTTAGAGTGAAGAACCAGCACCATAAATGGTTAAAGTGGGTACCAGGAAGAGTAGTGATGGTATGTGGCCCTCGCACATATTTGGTCAAGATGTTTGATCATGGAAAGATTAGGTTTGTTCACATTGATCATATCTTACCTACAGATGTGGAAGGAGTGCAAAGCTGGGATGATTCAATTTATTATGATGAGTTAGGTAGTCTTGTTACAAGTAGAGTACCAGTAGCAAATCCTACATCAGGTGTACCAGAAACAAGTCCAAGACAAAGTCAGAATTTAAGTCTGAGCCTGAGTCAGGCAGACAAACAGTCTGAAAGTGAAGAGACTACAAATGTAGACCAAGGTCAGCCCTTAGAGAAAAATTCACCGCAGGCTCAGCCTAGAATGAGTCAAAGTCCTACAACAAGATCTGAAAGTTCTGTTCAGTAAAGAAAGTATCCTCTTCGAAACAGAAAACCAGTGGTTACGTTTAATCTGTAAATATGGAAAATAAGTTCATATCTTTTGTTTGTGATACAGAATTCTATAGTAGAATTTGGAAACTGGGTTCCATTTGAGAAATGTATACCAAGAGTTGTGTATACCACGCAAGTCATGTACAATGATTATTTGCTATGATTAACTTCTTCAATAAGGAGGGAGAAGTGTAATAGAGCCACCTGGTGGACTACTGATGTATATAATAATAAAGCCATATGCAGTACAGTTCTTACCGGAAACCATGTTGTGATGTTGTATATATATGCTGTGTCCCAAGATATCACAGACCTCACCAAAATAGCATCTGACGCGGCCTGCACCAGAAGTGCACGTGCGGCGCGGACGCTATTTTGGACACAAAATGGCATCCAGAGTGCCGATACACTGGGCGCTATGGAGCCAAATTTCACGGCCTCTGTCTTCAGCCTCCACCAGAAATTCTGCTCCCTTGCCATTGACAGCCACCACTCTCACCAGGGCACTGTATCAGGCTCAACCAGGCAGTTTACAACCTTGGTGTCCTATCTGATCCAGAGCTGAACGTTTGGCCCCATATCCGCTCCATCGCTTGCCATCATAACATCACTCAACTTGGCTCCTACCGCAACCCATCTGTCGCTGAAAACTTCATTCATACCTTTGACACCAACAGACTTGATTATTGCCGTGCTAAGTAAGGACAGCAAAAATAACACCAAGCCCCTCTTCTCCACCACTAACTGTCTTCTCAAACCATCTACCCCTGCAGCCTCCTCCCTCACCTCCAACAGTAAAAGTGAGGAACTCATGGACTTCTTGTTAAAAAGATTGACAACATCCATTCAACTGCTTCTGCTTTCAATTCCCCTCCTTCCCCTAGCCCACTGGACCTTACTTCCTCTCTATTTTCCCCCTGTCCTAACCCTAAATTTGCACATTTCTCTAATTTCTCTCCTAGCTCCCCCCCTTGCCCTTTCAAAGCTCATCTTGTCAATGAGACCAACCTCCGGCTCTCTCGACCCTGTTCCTACTAAATTGCTGACAATCCAACTTCCCTTCCTGGCTCCCATGTTAGCGGATATTGTTAACGGTTTGCTTTCCTCAGGTATTGTCCCCCTTTCCTTCAAATCTGCCGTATTCACCCCTCTCCTCAAAAAACTAACCCTTGACCTCTCCGTCCTTGCAAACTATCGGCCCCATCTCCAACCTCCCTTTCCTCTCCAAAGTTCTTGAACATGTTGTTTCCTCCCAAATCCATCCCCGTCTTTCCCAGAACGCCTCGTTTGAATCCGACAATCAGGCTTCCATCCCTGCCACAGTACCGAAATTGCTCCTACTAAGGTCACAAATGACATCCTAACTGCGACAAACGTAATCTGTCCCTTCTCGTCCTTCTGGACCTGTCTGCAGCCTTTGACACGGTTGACCACAAAATTCTGCTCTAACGTCTCGCCACCATCATCCAGCTGGGTGGGGCTGCACTCGCCTGGTTTCATTCCTATTTTTCGAACCGTAACCATAGAATCACCTGCAATGGCTTCTCTTTCTGATCCCGCACTGTCACATCTGGTATCCTCCAAGGATCTATCCTTGGCCCCCTCCTATTTCTTATCTACATGCTGCCCCTCGGTGACATCATCCGGCAACACATTGTGAGTTTTCACATGTACACTGATGATACCCAGCTCTACCTCTCCTCCACCTCTCCTGAACCCTCCACCATCTCTATACTATCAGACTGCTTGTCCGACATCCAGCACTAGATGAGTAGAAATTTCCTCCAATTAAATATCGGGAAGATCGAAGCCATTGTAGTCGGTTCACACCACAAACTCCATTGCCTTTCCACACCGATTCAATCTCTCTCCCCGGCAACTGTCTAAGGCTGACTAAGTCTGTTTGCAACCTTGGCATAATTTTTGATCACAAATGGAGCTTTCTACCTCATATCCATTCGATCACTAAGACTGCCCATTTCCACCTTCGTAATATCACCCGTCTCTGCCCTTACCTCAACTTATCTGCTACTGAAACCCTCATCCATGCCTTTATCACCTCTAGACTTGACTATTCCAATGCACTTCTGGCCGGCCTCCCTAGTTTCACCCTCTATAAACTTGAGGTCAACCATAACTCTGCCACCTGTGTGCTAACTCGCACCAAGTCCTGCTCACCCATCTCCCCTGTGCTTGCTGACCTACATTGGCTCCCAGTTAAGCAATGCCTCGAATTTAAAATTATCATCCTTGTTTTCAAATCCCTCCATGGCCTCGCGCCTCCTTGGGCAGGATTTTCATTGGGCCGTGGAGGCGGGATTGGAGGTGTGGGGAGGGTTAAAATCCTGAAATCGGGGTCCTGACACCATCCCGCCCCCAAACCACCTCCATGCCAGTTTCAAAGGAGGCGGGTACCTGCCCCGCACTGGGACCCGCCTCCCCGAGGCGGGAAGGAGATTAGTGCCAGTTAACCGCCTGTTAACAGGTAGTTAACAGGCAGTTTTTAGCCTAATCCCTATTTTTGAGGTTGAAGTGTGGGATTCCCGATGGCTCCAAACCACGCCAAGTTTGTGAGGCGGGCCGTCAAGTTGAAGAACTTGGAGGGGTCGAGATTTCGGTGTTCAGGTGATTGATGTGTGCATGAGTGCAAAGGTAAGTGTGTTTGGTGTGTCTAAAGTGTTTAAAGAAGTTTAAAATACTTTTTCTTACCTTTACAGCCTTCCTTCCTTTAGGTCTCAGGAGTCCCTCATCTCACCGGCACAGAAAGCAGAATGGCTGCGAACTGTCAAAAGTGTCAGCCTTCAGCTTTCTGTGCAGGAGAGATTTCTAACTGAGCCTGTGGAGAAGGACTCATGTTAGAAGTAAGACTGTCAGTTTTTGACAGCTTCAAAGAGCTTTGAAACACTGATATTTCATCTGTCAAAGCCACTTGACAGATGAAATTTCAGTCTGTGATGTCACCTATTGGCGAGTGGCCCTTAATTGGCCTGCTGAGCCCGCTGGGCGGGCTCAACAAGGTCAATCAAGTTAAAATCGCGTGGATTGGCCACAACTCGATGGAGGTGGGACAACAACCCCGAAAGTTGTAGTCCCGCCTCCATCACATCCCCTGAATGAAAATCCAGCCTCTTATCTCTGTAATCTCCTCCAGCCCTATAATTCCCCATGACCTCTGCGCTCCACCTATTCTGGACTTTTGAACATCCCTGATTTTAAATGCTCCACCATTGGTGGCCGTGCCTTCAGCTGCCTAGCTCCTAAGCTCTGGAATTCCCTCCCTAAATCTCTCCACCTCTCTACTTCTCTTTCCTCCTTTAAGACTCTCCTTAAAACCTACCTCTTCAACCAAGCTTTTGGTCATCTGCCCTAACATCTCCTTATATGACTCAGTGTCAATTTTTTTTGTTAACACACCTGTGAAGTGCCTTGGGTGTCTTATTACGTTAAAGGAACTATATAAATATAAGTTGTTGTTGTTGAGCTCTCTTTGTTAGCATCCCATCTTTC
This sequence comes from Somniosus microcephalus, assembly GCF_052327205.1. Lineage (NCBI taxonomy): Eukaryota > Metazoa > Chordata > Chondrichthyes > Squaliformes > Somniosidae > Somniosus > Somniosus microcephalus. The sequence goes on along the minus strand of NC_140997.1, from coordinate 63,451,832 downwards.
AGAAATTCAAACACTGAGGCTATTATTCTACCCCGCACCAAGTCTCACTCACCCATCACCTCCATCTCATTGACCCGCATTGGCTCCCGGTCCCCCAGTGACTCAAATTTAAAATTCTTGTCTTTCGTCTTTAGATCCCTCCATGGCCTCACCCCTCCCTATTCCTGTAATCTCAAACTCTCCATTCCTTGGACTCCTGCCTCTTGTGCCCTTCCCCTCCACCCTGCCAGCTGCCCAGCTCCCACTCTTTGGAATTCCCTCCCGTAACCTTTCCACCTACCTCTGCTCCTTTAAGGCCCTTCTTAAAACCCACCTCTTTGGGCACCCGTCCTAGTTTCTCCTTAATTGGCTCAGCATCTGTTACCTCACATCACTGAGGAGTGACTTGGGGCATTGTTCTACATTAAAGGAGCTATATAAATGAAAGTTTATGCTGTTGCACTGAGCGATGTGATAAGGTCCTATATAAAAGAAAGTTTATGCTGTTGCCCTGAGCGATGTGATAAGGTGCTATATAATGAAAGTTATCTGTTTCTTTCCCTCCATTAACAATGTAAAATTTACAGCTACATTGGATTTGACTCAATGGCTGTACAATTTGTTTCCTCGTTACTGCTCATTCCACAGACAGGAACTAGGGGTCAAGAGTGAAGGTTGATACTGATTGTAACTAAGCCATTTTGAAGTTGGATGCTCTCTGCAAGAATAAAACATTTGTGGAAAGGATTGTCTTTGAACAGAACATTTGCTCAAGACATACTTTCATGTTAACCTTTTAAAAATTATGTCCTCTAACTTTAGAAGAAAAGGATACATTTAGACAGTAGAAACTCAACTGTAATTCTTCACAACATTCCGGAGAAAAAATAATCTGAAAATATTTTTGAATACTAAATGTACCAGAAGGACCATCTGGGACCTAAATGAGACAGATGTCACTGTGTCACATCTCCCATGAGCGCATGCAACCATGTGACACTGCCGAAACTGTCCATGCGAAAATTGAGTTGACAGGTTTCATTGACCAATGACTGTTTCATTATGACTAAAAAAAAAATTATGGAATAAAAATCTTGGATTACATTTGCGATTAGGCTAAATGAATATAGTCAAAATATTATTGCATAGAACTACAAAAATAATCTGTGTGATTGCTTAAAATGAGTTATTAAAGATGCCGAACATTTTAAGAAGGTTGAAGTAACCTTGATTAGCTGTAGCCAATTGGATAATATCAGAAACAGCTCACTTTCTTCTGCTGTCACAAATTGTACTTTTCTTTATAAATATTATGGGGCAGAAATTCCACCATAACTCCAGCAGGAAACTGGTGGAACCCCCAGGGACACAGCCATTTCTAACTTTTCCATGGGAGTTTTGGCGATCTCCTGCCATAATTCCAACAGGAGATTGTTGAACTCCGATGGAATTTCAGCTCCTAGACTATGTTTTGCATGTGTCTCTTATTTTGTACAATCTATGTTATTACAAGTCTTGTGTCGAACCAAATCATAGATTTTTACAGCACAGAAGAAGGACGTTTGGACCATCGTGCCTGTGCCGGCTGTTTGAAAGATCTATGCAATTAGTCCCACTCCCCTGCTCTTTCCCCATGGCCTTGCAAATTTTTCATTTTCAAATATTTATTCAATACCCTTTTGTAAGTTACTATTGAATCTGCTTCCACTACCTTTCAGGCAGTGCATTCCAGATCATAACAACTCACTGTATTAAAAAAAATTATCTTCATCTCGCCCTTGGTTCTTTTGCCAATTATCTTAAATCTGTGCCCTCCTGCTACTGGAAACAGTTTCTCCTTATTTATATATCAAACCCCCTCACAATAAGAAGTCAAATCAACTTCCACAAGGCTGTTAAATTCAGACTATTCATGTTACAATAGAAAGCCAATGAGTGAGACATTATGACAGTTAGTCTGGACAGAGCTTTTAGCCACTTTGATATTAATATGTTGTAATATTGACAGTTAGAATCAATCTGTAAATAGCTAATTCATGCAATATTGTCTCATGTAACAAGCGAGCAGATTAGCGATGTGGTTCTGTCAAATTAATTGTTGCTGTGCACGATAAAAAGGTTTGGTGCTCTGTGAAAATGAACAAAATGCACCTTGAAACCACATAATAAATTTTCCTTCAAGCCAACCGCAACATACCAGTTGAGTATGTATGGATTCTATCCTGTGTCATGCTTTAGCATCCCTTGCCATCTAAATACAGAGCAAGATTAGCAAAGTATGTGGAGATATTCATCACTACCCATCTCCTCAGCCACAGTCTGGAATGCATGGCCTGGAAGACCAAGAGGGAGAGAAAATGGGAAATACGCAAATAAAATAAAAATAAAGAAGCAAAATACTGTGGATGCTGGAAATCTGAATTAAAAACAGAAAATGCTGGAAATACTCAGCAGGTTAGGAAGCATCTTTTTCAAAATTTGTTTATGGGATGTGGGCGTCGCTGGCAAGGCCAGCATTTACTGCCCATCCCTAATTGCCCTTGAGAAGGTGGTGGTGAGCCGCCTTCTTGAACCGTTGAAGTCTATGTGGTGAAGGTACTCCCATAATGCTGTTAGGGAAGGAGTTCCAGGATTTTGACCCAGTGACGATAGAGGATCGGTGATATATTTCCAAGTCAGGATGGTGTGTGACTTGGAGGGGAACTTGGAGGTGGTGGTGTTCCCATGCGCCTGCTGCCCTTGTCCTTCTAGGTGGAAGAGGTCGCGGGTTTGGGAGGTGCTGCCGAAGAAGCCTTGGCGAGTTGCTGCAGTGTATCTTGTAGATGGTACACACTACAGCCACGGTACGCTGGTGGTGGAGGGAGTGAATGTTTAAGATGGTGGATGGGATGCCAATCAAGTGGGCTGCTTTGTCCTGGATGGTGTCGAGCTTCTTGAGTGTTGTTGGAGCTGCACTCATCCAGGCAAGTGGAGAGTATTCCATCACACTCCTTACTTGTGCCTTGTAGATGGTGGAAAGGCTTTGGGGAGTCAGGAGGTGAGACACTTGCTGCAGAATACCTAGCCTCCGGCCTGCTCTTGTTGCCACAGTATTTGTGGCTGGTCCAGTTAAGTTTCTGGTCAATGGTGACCCCCAGGCTGTTGATGGTGGGGGATTCGGCGATGGTAATGCCATTGAATGTCATGGGGCAGTGGTTAGACTCTCGCTTGTTGGATATAGTCATTGCCTGGCACTTGTGTGGCGCGAATGTTACTTGCCACTTATCAGCCCAAGCCTGAACGTCGTCCAGGTCTTTTTGCATGCGGGAGGGAAAAACAGAGTTAATGTTTCAGGTCGATGACCTTTCCTCAGAACTGTTTCTCTCTCCACAGATGCTGCCTGACCCGCTGAGTTTTTCCAGCATTTTCTGTTTTTTAAAAAAAAAATGACAGGTTGTTTTTCTGCTTTGGCATTCTATCAGCATTTATTGAAACATAAAGCAGGATGAAAGCACAATTTAATTTCTCTAACAATTCTGTTCACAAGATAGGATTTTATTTCAATGTATTGCAATAATTGCCCACTTCTGATTCAGCCAGTGGTTACAGAGATCACTTTTGTTTTTGTAACTTGACTATTTTTAAATTCAGTTTTCACGTAGACATGTATTTAAATCACCAAGCAAGAACATGTTCTTGTCACTGTCAAGCTAATCTGATGGGTAATCAACCTGATTGCCCATCAGTTTGCCTTAACAGCATCAAGAACATTTGCTTACAGTATTAAAATATCAACGAAAGACACAAAAATAAGAGTGTCAGGTCCATATTTGGTGATTTATTAATCCACTAAAAGGTTGACTGAAATCTGACAGCTAGCAAGTAATCCCTCACGCACACGATCAGTTTTCCTGTAAGTAGTTAATTCTGAATCAATAAGGTGATGCAAAATAGACACACATGGACTGAGAAGGATTGTAGTAGCTTTAATCAAATATTAGTTTCATTCCTAGTGCCAGCCTGACAGAGGAAATGCTATAGTTGGAAGTGAGACTTGACTCCTGTTGCTAATCAATGGCTGGTAAAATGTTCCAATAATTATAGTCTGAACATCTATTTGTCTCAACTGCACTGGATAGTGAAACTGACAAATATCTGAAATTAAATACAGATTGCATTGATGCCTGTTTTATTCCTGGATAACTAATAATCGTTTAGGGATTGGATGCTAAATGCCATATCCTTCAATGGCCTTTGAGAGAGACTTTACTCTGTGGCACCAGTTGGTATATTTGACTGGATATTTAATTGGCGCCTGCTTCTTTCCAGAAATCAATAGCTGAGGGTGGAATTGTAAAGCATACAACTGTAACCAAGGGAAACTCGGATGATTGTGATGTGAAGGGAACATTTGGACAGAGATAGTTCAGAAAATGGAATGAGGAAGGAGCTGAATCTATCAGCACCGAGTACAGTTAATAATAACCCACTTCCATGCGTCTTCATTCATACCTTTCCCTGTGGATGTTTTTCTTCCTGACTGTATGTAAGATTAAAATAGAAGACCATTTTTTTCAAAAAGTTTTAGAAGCTCGTAATATTTCTGAAAAACCATCCAAACTCCGCAACCATGAAATGAGAAAGCTTTGGGAGGGTTGATTTTTTTGTGTGTGTCTCATAAGGAGTTATTTTCCCAGATTACCAGGGGAGATGATTTGTCTGAAGGTGTTTTCTCACAATTCCCCTTTTTGTGTGTCACATTCCCGGGATACCCACACTTATCAGTGACTCGGCATAAAAACTTGCCACCGTGTATGATCGGAATTGATCCATTCTGAACAATACTCTGAAAGCTACCATTAGGACGATTTATTGCCTCATTTTAGTTGCTATGGTGTTCAAAGCTAGGCTTATAAGTATAAAATCTCTGACCTACTTAAAATTCAGAGAAAGATTCCAGTCTGGTCAGAGTAGTATGGGTGGCTGGGAGAATCATATTTTCAAGTTTACAGTAACTGCTCCCAGTTCTGTGTTGCTATAGTGATTTGGAGAGCGCATATCTTGGTAGGTCTCTGCAGATGTTGTGTTATAGAATCTGGCTGACAGCTTGGAAAAGAACACTATCTGATAGAAAGGAAAGGAGGAATAGAGGAGAATGAAAACGAGCAGAACATTCAAAGATATTTTAACAAATGGTCAAAGCTAATAAATAAATAAGGTTAAAGACTTCTATCAAGGGAAACCTAAATTTAACTGTACTTAAACTGATTAATATTTTGTCGTTAGTCTGTGCTGGCTTTTACATTACACTTCACAGCCAAAGTGGTAATAGAGGAGACAACAATACTGGCATAACTCAGTGACCTCTCAAAGGTGAATTGAGATTAGTCATAACTGTTCGGCATTTTACATTTCCCTCTTTATCCAATAAACCTCTATTTTTAGTTTCACAAAATGAATTTATACAACACTGAGGGAATATAATAATGTGAACCTGCATTATCCTTTCAGTGCTGTATAAAACCAATCAAAAAAAAGATTGAGCTTTTAAATATTTTAAACCATGTTGTATATTAAAAATTCAAGTTTGGGTAACCAATATATCGGCACATGAAAACACCATCTTTAATCAGTAATATTTATTTCACGGTTGGAAAAAAAATAGGCAGGTAGTCCTTAAAGAACTGTATCATATTTTAAAGAAGTAAATTTCAATATTTTACTCAGAAACAAGATCCTCTTCCAAATGACTTGAACAGCACAGTACTTAGCAGGGCAATTGCTTGTGATTCAGCAGCATATCGTGGGGAGGATGGTATTGCTGTTGCCTGGCTGTATTCTGCAGTAAAATGCTTAACAGCAACCACTGAATTGTGACATATAAATTGGAAACAAAATTGCTATTCTCTTGGGAGCCACAATTGTGTGAAAGGTTGCGTAACACAGGTTCAGAATTCAAGTAAAGTTGCAGTGAGTCATTTTACCAGGAATGTTCTGTAGGACCAATAATGATGGACGGGTCACATTGTCCGCATGCCCGATACGAGACTCCCAAAACAAGCTACTCGGAGCTCCGACATGGCAAGAGAGCCCCAGGTGGGCAGAGGAAATGCTTCAAGGACACCCGCAAAGCCTCCTTGAAAAAGTGCAACGTCCCCACCGACACCTGGGAATCCCAGGCCCAAGACCGCACAAAGTGGAGGAGAAGCGTCCGGGAATGCACCGAACACCTCGAGTCTCTTCGCCGGGAGCAAGCGGAAGCCAAGCGCAGGCAGCGCAAGGCGCGCACGTCAACCCAAGCACCCCACCCACCCGCCCCTTCAACCACCGTCTGCCCCACCTGTGACAGAGACTGTAGGTCCCACATTGGACTAATCAGTCACCTGCGAACTCATTTTTAGTGTGGAAGCAAGTCATCCCCGGTTCCGAGGGACCGCCTAAGACTGAAGAACACATTGGGGAACATTTGCTTTCCCTTGCTAATGTGTAGCAAAAAAGTCAATGCGAGCACAAAACAGGTTTCCTCTTATTCTAATCAGGCTGACTTTTCCCGCTAGCAGTGGTGAGCAGAGGGAAGTGGGCTGCAGTGTCACAGACTCAATAGTGTAGATCTTGGCTTTGTGCGATGGCGTAAAACGGGTGCTAGCAAGTCGGAAGCCCGTTTCGCGGCTCTCCCGATTTTTTATTTTCATGGTAGTCAATGGAAATCAAAATGGGGAGAGATGTAACACGGGCTGCCGACTCGCTCTCACCCATTTTACGCTATCGCACAAAGATCGACCCCAAATTCTCTACAAATAGCTTTCTGGACAAATCCTACATACGGTTCAAAAGGCTTTGCAGCAAGTGTTTGGACCTTTAATTATGCCACATGATACTGGCATATGAATAAAATGATAGCGCATCTCTACTTCAGTGGAGGCAGAAACTGGTTTGCTTTAAATGGGGTAAAACAGTGGAGAGAATGACGAGCGTATTAAGCATTCATACAGCAGCAGCGTCCCGGGGTGTCATTTCCAGGCCAAGGAGTAAACTGCTGACCTTTAGGATTCTTTTGAAATGGAGACAGACTCCTCCATCCCTCAACAGAAACAGCTTATTGGGGAGGGGGATGTTATTTTTCTGAATACATGACACACTCAGCTATAAGTTTGCTTGGCGGATTCAAAGCAAAAGGAGAGAATGTGTGCATCCTGCACCCTATCTAATCTGCCATAGCAGATCCAACCTTTAAAGGAAAAGCCAAAGACTAGTCTTCATGAAGAGAGGCGAGTTTACAGCTTTGGTTGTTAATATATCATCCTGTATATTCAGGTCACGCACTCTGATCTGACTCTGACCTGACTGCATTTCTGATCTATCCCACATGTGATGATTTGAAATGTCATCTCTGTGAGACCTTTAATGTTACAGCCTGGTTTGTCCTGACTGAGAGTTTGATGACATGGTTTGAAAATGCTTACATGATTTTTGAAGTTTTCCTGCAGAAATCACTTCCTCCACAACAAACCGTCAGTAAACAAAAGCAGAGCATCAGTGGCAGAGTAAGATCATTTTTGCATAAAATCATGTATTAGGTAGGAAGCCTGACACTGACTAACCCCAGATGTGAAGAGGTCTTATTTAATTAATCCACATTTTGCTTTTTTTTAAGGATGTCTTATCTTCTTTCACAGATGGATTTCCCTGGCTATATAGGTTAGGGTCACTAGGTATGATGTTCCAGGCTCTATTCCTTCCTTTGAAAGTAGGCTGCTAGGTAGTCCCAATGGGCCAATGCATTAATATGTTGTTTCATAGGACACAGAATTCCCCCTGTAATTCCCCAAGTGGTGAGTTCCTGTTCTCGGCTGCCTGCCATCTGGAAAGGCACTTTCAATGATAACCTAACTGACTGCCATTACAGACATTGGCTGGTGTGAGAAACTGGGAGAGGAAAGAAAGTTACTGAGTTACCAGTTTAGTTCCCACTGATCTATTATGATAAACTGAGAGCTGACATTGGGCCTAGTATTAATCCTCAATTAATCCTCAATTAATTCTCAATTAATAGTGGACAACCTGAGCAAAAGGGAAGAAACTTCTTCAGCGCTGCATGCACAGCCGAGCTTGCATCCCATCTATATATCAATAGGGAAATTAGAAACATAAAACATAGGCAAAACATAGAAAAATAGAAGCAGGAGTAGGCCATTCGGCCCTTCGAGCCTGCTCCGCCATTCAATATGATCATGGCTGATCCTCTATCTCAATACAGGAAACTTTGTGCTATCCGGCACCGACGGGACCGAGCTGTTGCCGTTCCCTCAAAACTGCCGGACACACCAGCGCTGATGTTGAAACATACGGAGATTTTCAGCTCCGTGTGAATCAACAAACCCTGTTGCTTAGCAACAGTTTCTAAACAGTCGGCAAGCGTCTCTGTAGCGTCTCTAGCTGAAGCTGTTGCTTAGCTACAGACCTTGCAGAGCTTGACTGTTGAGAAAAAAGCAACGAAAAGAAAAAAAACCTAACGAAACGGCTCCTGATTTTTGCCGGTGGCTCGAGCTTGCCGGACATTTAGCCTCCGGATAACACAAAGTTTCCTGTACCATATTCCCGCTCTCTCCCCATACCCCTGGACGCCTTTTGTGTCTATAGAAACATAGAAAAATAAGAAACATAGAAAAATTATTATTGCAAATCAAAATATCATCAAAGGAAAGAGAAAGGGAAAATGGTAAACAAAACATAATGCTATTGTGAAATATTTTGTTTTCCATTTACACTATAAGAGGCAAAAGGTGAGCCTGTAATTAGAATGTCTTGAATTCAAGAACAGTGGTATCTAACTCTGACAGAGAAAATAAAAATTACATTGAGCCAACAAATTATTTTACCTCCTATAAATACAATGAAGGCCAGAGAGAATCAATTGTACCTTTCAGGACTGATCCATGCACATCCAATTAAGACTATTTTTTAATTTACAAATGTTTTGAGAAACTTTCTTTCAGTCAGACCACAAGTATATAAAAAGTCGAGGAAATCTGTAAAGCTTGATATGAAATGCTTTAGGGAATATATTTTTGAATAATGGTTTAATTCAGACAGCACCTTGGATTACATTTAGTCCACTTCTTCTCTGGCTCAGGAACCTTGGGAGAGGGATCCTTCAGTGCTTGTTAACTGCTATTATCTCTACTGCCTAGCTGCAATCATAGAATCATAGAATAGTTACAGCACAGAAGGAAGCCATTTGGCCCATTGAGTTCGTGCCGACTCTCTGCAAGAGCTCTTCAGCTAGTCCCACTCCCCCACCCTTTCCCTGTAGTCCTGCAAAATGTATTTCTTCAGGTACTTATCCAATTCCCTTTTGGTATCCTTCTTCTTGTTTACTGATGTCGCACTCACTCCCAATTCTTGTGAAAACTCTTTAGCTGCCTACTACCACTAGGGGTCTCAAAAGTACAGTGATCATGGCATGCTTACCGCCAATGTTTATTTCCTTGACCTCATTAAATTTCCAATAACACAGCAGAAATCCTGCTGAGAGATCAAGATGGAAAGAGATTTTCTTTCTTCCAAATTTGAAGAAAGCCTCACGGCTGTGTGGCTAAATAAACCTGAGTAATCACTCCCAACATCAACAACAAAAATCTAATGGCTGTTAACTTTCAAGAGAACAGAAGGTTGGTTGCTGCAACCAAAACTGCCAGTATAATGGCACAGTTTATAACTGGTATGTTTGGCATGTACTATTTTGTAATAGTAATGAAGAATTAACTATCTCCTCCCCATCCATGGCACATTATATCCCTGTCTCATACGGCCAATAGTTTTGGCCAGGTGCATGGGGAGAGGGGGCAGTTTTCTGTTAGGGTTCCTCGCAGAGGAATTGTTTCCGTAAGCCTTGCCTTATTATTTTGGGAACAGTTGACAATGCACTGGTTTCTGGCCAGCAACCGTCTGATTTATTCCACTTTTAAATTTTAAGCCATCCAATCAGAGTTCAGTCCTGATAATCACAGTTTAGCACTTTAATGAACAACAAATGAATCTGTTGACCAAACTGCTGACCACCCAACTTCCTCTTCTGGCTCCCATGTTAGCTGATATTGTTAATGGTTCTCTCTCCTCAGGTACTGTCCCCCTCGCCCTCAAATCTGCCGTCATCACCCCTCTCCTCAAAAAAACAAACCTTGATCCCTCCGTCTTTGCAAACTACTGCCCCATCTCCAACCTCCCTTTCCTCTCCAAAGTCCTTGAACTTGTTGTCGCCTTCCAAATCCTTGCCCATCTTTCCTGCAATTCCATGTTTGAGTCCCTCCAATCCAGTTTCCGCCCTTGCCACAGTACCAAAATGGCTCTCATCAAAGTCACAAATGACATCCTTTGTGACTGTGATGTGCCAAATAACTGCCCGAATCCGAAGTTAAAGCTTAAGACTGAAGCCTTTTATTAAATAAGATCATGGCAGAGTTAACAGAGTCCATCATCGACTGAGCCCTTGGTAGAACATACCAGAAGAGGGGCGGGGCCAGGGAGGAGCATTAGTGGTTCCCCCTAGTGGAACATTCCAGACATTACAAGTGCAAGTACAAATATCAGAACACAGTTATTTCATCACAGACTGTGACAAAGGTAAATTATCCCTCCTCGTCCTTCTTGACTTGCCTGCAGCCTTTGACACAGTTGACCACTCCATCCTTCTCCAACACCTCTCCATCGTCGTCCAGCTGGGCGGGACTACACTCGTCTGGTTCCATTCTTATCTATCTAATCGTAACCAGAAAATCACCTGCAACGGCTTCTCTTCCCACTCCCGCATTGTTACCTCTGGTGTCCCCCAAGGATCTATCCTTGGCCCCCTCCTGTTTCTCTACATGTTGCCCCTTGGTGACATCATCCGAAAACACAGTGTCAGTTTCCACATGTACGCTGATGACACCTAGCTCTACCTCATTATCACTTCTCTCAACCCCTCCACGGTGTCCAAATTGTCCAACTGCTTGCCTGACATCCAGTCCTGGATGAGCAAAAATTTTCTCCAATTAAATATTGGGAAAACCGAAGCCATTGTTTTCGGTCCCCGCCACAAACTCCGTTCCCTAGCCACTGACTCCATCCCTCTCCCTAACATCTGTCTAAGGCTGAACCACTGTTCGCAACCTTGGTGTTGTAGGGGTCTACGTACTCCTAGCAAAAAATACTGAACTCGGAGAGGTTCAACAGAAAAGGTTTAATTGTTGAGGCTGCATGCTGAACACAAAATGGAGTCAGAGACTACACAAAGTACAACTCTCTTTCATCAGTGCACAGCTTCGACTGCTCCTCCCCCGCCCTGGGCTTAACTATATTGCAGATCGAGTTTCTTAAAGGTGTGATCCTTCTTAAAGGCATGACACCTGATTTATAGTCTACGGATCGGAAAGCGGATTGTGTCCGTTCTGTGATCGGTACGCCACACAGCTCCCCCCAGAATCCGCTAGTAGGGAGTGTACGAACCGGCGTGGTGGCTTGATGGCACGGCCGGAACAGCTCTTGGCGGTTGGTGTCGGGAGCGGGGCGGTCGGACGCGTCGGGCTCTTAGGCGGTCTGCCCCGCGGTGGGGGTTGGCCCACTTGAACGGGTTCGTCGGGCTCTAGGTGCACCAGCTTGAGCCGGTCGACCGACACCTTGTCAGTTCTGCCGTCCACTTCGAGGAGGAAGAACTTGTTCCCCGTCTGGAGTACCTTGTAGGGTCCATCGTATGGGGGCCGTAGAGGTCCTTGGTGGGTGTCATGGCGCACAAAAACAAATTTGGCCATGTGCAGGCTAGGTGGTACGCGGGTTGCTGGTTCGCCGTGCCGGCCGGTGGGTACCGGAGCGAACTGTTGTGCTCGGTTGGCGAAAGCGCGGCGTTGCTGGTCAGCCGACCAGGGGGTCGTGGCGGTGGGCAGGAACTCTCTGGGTACGCGCAGCGGCTGGCCGTACACGAGTTCCGCCGTCGAGGCTTGGTCTTCCTTGACCGTGGAGCGTAGGCCGTGTAGCACCCACGGGAGGCAGTCGATCCAAGCCTCATCCTTGAGGCTGGCATGGAGGGACGCCTTCATGGACCTGTGGAATCGCTCGCACCGTCCGTTGGCTTGGGGGTGGTAAGCCGTGGTGTGGTGAATGGCCACCCCGAGGTTTCGGGCGATGGCGGCCCACAGATCAGAGGTGAACTGCAGGCCTCTATCCGACGTCATGTCGGAGGGGACACCGAACCGAGCGGCCCAGGTACCGATGAATGCCCTCGCGATGTTGGCGGTGGTGGTGGACGTCAGTGGAATGGCCTCGGGCCAGCGGGTGGTATGGTCCACGATTGTCAGCAGGTGCGTGTGACCTTGTGATGGCGGCAGGGGGCCGACGAGGTCGATGTGGACGTGGTCGAACCTTCTTTCTGGCATGGTGAACTCCTCGAGTGGGGCTTTGACGTGTTGGTGGATTTTGGCATGCTGGCAAGTTATGCAGGATCTGGCCCAGATGCGCACATCTTTGCGCAGGCCGCGCCAGACAAATCGGTTGGCCACCAGTCTAATGGACGCGCGGGTGCCGGGGTGTGAGAGGCCGTGGACGATGTCGAACACCCGTTTTCACCAGGACGCCGGGACTACGGGGCGGGGTTGCGCCAAGGAGGTGTCGCATTTGACTGTGACGGTGGACGGACCGCAGGCGACGTCGGTCAGTCGCAGCCCTGGGAGGGTTGTGGGCACGGAGAGCAGATCGGGGTCGGTGCGTTGCTCCGCTGCCAGTTGAGCATAGTCCACTGCCAGGTGGGCGCCGTGGACGGCGGGGCGGGATAGTCAGTCGGCCACCACGTTGTCTCGACCGGAGACGTGCCGGATGTCCGTGGTGAATTCGGACACCACGGCGAGCTGGCGTTGTTGCCTGGCTGACCACGGGTCCGCAGATTTCGCCATCGCGAATGTCAGGGGTTTGTGGTCAACAAACGCGGTGAAGGGGCGGCCCTCCAGAAGAAATCTAAAATGGCGGACTGCCAGGTACAGTGCGAGGAGCTCGCAGTCAAAGGCGCTGTATTTGGCCTCCGGGGGGCGCAGTTGGCGGCTGAAAAAGGCCAGCGGTTGCCAGGCCCCGTCGACCCACTGTTCGTACACGGCGCCGACCGCATGGTCGGAGGCATCCGTGGTGAGGGCCACCCTGGCGTTGGGCTGTGGGTGAGCGAACATGGTGTGTCGGCGAGCGCCTTTTTGGTCGAGTCGAAAGCGGTCAACATGTCCGCCGACCACTCGATCACCATTCTGTCTTTCTTACTCCAGAGGGCTTCGTATAGGGGCCGCATGAGGGAGGCCGCTCCGGGAATGAAGCAGTTGTAAAAGTTGATCATCCCCAAGAACTCCTGGAGGCCTTTGATGGTGGTAGGCCGGGGGAACTGCTGGACGGCTTGCACCTTGGCGGGCAGGGGAATGACTCCGTCCTGCGTGATGTGATGGCCGAGGAATTCGATCCTGCTGAGGCCGAATTGGAACTTGGCTGGGCTGACGATGAGCCCCTGCTCACTGAGCTGCTGGAACAGGGTGCGGAGGTGCTCGATGTGTTCCTGCTTGGAGGAACTAGCTACCAGCATGTCATCCAGGTAGACAAAGAGGAACTTCAGGTCCCAGAGGACCGAGTCCATGAGCCGCTGGAAGGCCTGGGCCGCGTTTTTGAGGCTGAAGGGAATTCAGAGGAACTCGAATAGCCCAAAAGAGGTGATTATGGCCGTCTTGGGAACGTCCGTGGGGTGGACTGGCACCTGATGGTAACCGCGCACCAGGTCGACTTTGGAGAAGACTGAGCGACCGGCCAGTCTAGCCGAGAAGTCTTGAATGTGAGGTATGGGGTACGATCCGGCGTGGTGGCATTGTTTAGGCGCCGGTAGTCCCCGCAGGGGCGCCATCCCCCGTCGGGTTTGGTGACGATGTGGAGTGGGGAGGCCCAGGGGCTGTTGGAGCGGCGAATGATGCCGAGCTGTTCCATTGTGGCGAACTCGGCCCGCGCGATCTCCAGCTTGGCCGGGTCTAGCCTGCAGGCGTGGGCATACACCGGTGGGCCTGTGGTGTGGATGAAGTGTTCTACCCCGTGCTTAGCAACCTTCGCGGAGAAGGTCGGGTTGGTGAGGGCTGGGAACTCAGCCAGGAGTGCTGAGTAGTCGTCCGTTGAGCGGGCGCGGCACTGCCATGCCATTTCAGCGGGTTGGGGGGGGCCATGGTGCCCGGGACAGGTGACATGGTGTTCATGTCCACGAGGCGGCGCCGAGGCATGTCGAACAACAGGCCGTGGGCGCACAGGAAATCCGCACCGAGGAGCGGGGAGAGCACCTTGGCGGTGATAAACTCCCAGTGGTAGCGGCGGCCTGCGAGGTCGATGGTGACGGTGCGGGTGCCGTACATCCGGATGTCGGTGCCGTTGGCGGCAGCCAGCGCAGGGCCGCGGCCGCCTCGCTGGATCTCGAGGGCGGACGCGGGGATGATGCTGCGCTGCGCGCCCATGTCGCATAGGAAATGGCGTCCGGAGGCGCTGTCCGTAATGTACAGCAGCGCGCCTGCTTGCCCCACGGCCATCGTGTAGGCCGGTGTGGGGGCGGTTGGAAATGTGCAGGGATGGCTGCAGCGGTGTGCCCGTGCGCCGAACCGGTTATGGAAGTAGCAGTAGCCCTGGGTCGGAGGGCTTGGGGGACGTGGGGGCCTTGTGGCCGAGCTGTGTGGCCGCGCGATAGAGGGTGGAGCGTGCGCCGACGCTGCGGAGGCCAGGTCGGGGGTGACGGCGTGGTTGGAGCTGGCGGACAGGAGCTTATCGGCTTCGTCGGCCAGGGCCTCGAGGTCCGTGAGGCTGGACGCCACGATCGCCGGGCGGATGCTGGGAGGTAGTTGGCGGATAAAGAGTGTGTGGAAGAGGGAGCCGGGCGGTTTCTCGTCGGTCAGTGCAAGCATGTGTGAGCGCAAGTCTGACGGCGTGGAGTCACCGAGGCCCGGGAGGTCGAGGAGGTGGCAGTTGTGCACGAATTGGGAGGCTGTGAATTTTATAATGAGCGCGGCCTTGAGATGTGCGTACTTGCCTTCCTCCGGAGGGTTTTGTAGTGTTGTCCAGACTTTCGTGATTGTGGAGCTGCCCAGGGAGGCGAGGAGGTAGTCGTACATCGTTGTGTCGGCGGTGATGCCGCGGAGTCGGAATTGCGATTCGGCTTGAAGGAACCAGGCGGTGGCCAGGTTCTCCCAGAACTCCAGCAGCTTCACAGAAACTGCGTTTGTGTCAGCCATGGTTACGCTTAGGAGTCGTCCTGAGCGTCGGGGTCACCAATGTAGGAGTCTACGTACTCCTAGCAAAAAATACTGAACTCGGAGAGGTTCAACAGAAAAGGTTTAATTGTTGAGGCTGCATGCTGAACACAAAATGGAGTCAGAGACTACACAAAGTACAACTCTCTTTCATCAGTGCACAGCTTCGACTGCTCCTCCCCCGCTCTGGGCTTAACTATGTTGCAGATCGAGTTTCTTAAAGGTGTGATCCTTCTTAAAGGCATGACGCCTGATTTATAGTCTACGGACCGGAAAGCAGATTGTGTCCGTTCTATGATCAGTACGCCACAGTGTCATATTTGACCCTGAAATGAGCTTCCGACCACATAGCTGAGGCATAACAAAGACCGCCTACTTCCACCTCCGTAACATCGTTTGTCTCTGCCCTTGCACAGCCCATCCGCTGCTGAAACCCTCATCCATGCCTTTGTTACCTCTAGACTTGACTATTCCAACACACTCCTGGCTGGCCTCCCACATTCCACCCTATGTAAACTTGAGGTCATCCAAAACTCAGCTGCCCGTATCCTAACTCGCACCAAGTCTGATTCGCCCATCACCCCTGTGCTCGCTGACCTACATTGTCTCCTGGTTAAGCAGCACCTCGATTTCAAAATTCTCATCCTTGTTTTCAAATCCCTCCATGGCCTCGCCCCTTCCTATCTCTGTAATCTCCTTCGGCCCCACAACCCCCCGAGATATCTGCGCTTCTCTAATTCTGCCCTCTTGAGGATCCCTGATTATAACCGCTCAATCTTTGGTGGCCGTGCCTTCTGTTGCCTAGGCTCTAAGCGCTGGAATTCCCTGCCTAAACCTGTCCGCCTCGCTACCTCTCTTTCCTCCATTAAGACGCTCCTTAAAACCTACTTCTTTGACCATGCTTCTGGTCACCTGCCCGAATTTATCCTTATGTGGATCAGTTTAAAAATTATTATCTCCTGCATACTATATACTCCTGTGCAGTGCCTTGGAATGTTTTACTACGTTAAAGGTGCTATATAAATACAAGTTGTTGTTGTTGTTGTAACACACAGTTCATCTGTGTTGATTGGAGAGTTAGGAACTAGCTGCAAAATCAAAAAAAGTATGTTTTATAGAATGGAAGTGTCAATCATCTGGGAGCTACTGTCGAGGAGGCTACTGATCTTTGGCAAAGGAGCCTCCCCACTTCTCAGTCAAATGCTAGGAAGGAGGCTGAAAAAAATGCCTATCCAGGTGAATGGTATCTCCACTGCCATCACCTGAGAAGCCTGGCAGGCAGTGAGGAAAATGGTCCATGATGTAAAGGCTGCCCCCCCCCCACCCACCCACCCCCCCCCCGCTCCGTCTCTTGCAAATTAAAATTACAATCAATTGCCTGAACAGTCAGGGTACCAATAGAGAGAGATAGCAGCTTAAAATTCTGAAAGAACAAAAAAAAAAGGCTATTTCAGCCTCCGGGATCTGCAGAGAGCAACTGTGGCTGAAATGGGAAGAGCCTGTCCTGTAGCAGATAATTGATTTTATTCTGTAATTGTTTTATATCTGTGTATGACATTATTATTTATTCTGGTAACCGGAGCTCTAAGCCTGACGTATTGTGACGTATGTGCAGACTACTTAACATTTAAGTATTTAGAAACTGCTTATGTCTGAAACGACCATTGCCAGCAGGTCACTGAGAAACCAGAGTCTCGTCAGGACTTGTAAAATTCTGTTAAGATTGATGAAATGGGTTTGTTGTACAACCTGCAATGCAAATGATTTTCATAGTTAAAATAATCCAACATCAGACTAACTGTATTTACTATAACCTTTGCTGAAGGCCTGGATGTCTACTTCTCTTTACCCCTTTTGGATCTTCTCGCCTGTTTCCACCCCTCCTGTCACCCAGTCATTTCTCTCCTTTCAGGTACATTGCCCACCTCCCCCCCACCCACCCACCCTGCGAAATCCTTAGCCCAATCCTTCACTATTCCCCTGCTTACCTGCTCTCCTGCTGCCATACCAGGCTTGAATCCTTCTTGGATTAGCCCACAGCTACCCTCTGTGCCTCGCTCAGCATTCTCTAAAGGGCCCATTGAGGCACCATTCATTGCCTCCTTATGAATAGCAACCCCAACTGCCCTATCCTCCTCTTTTGCTGACCATTCCACCAAGCGTGCCCACTGGAGGCTAATCTGGCCAGCCGCTTTCTCGTCCCACTCACACCTCCCACTGCTGACCTCTGCCCGCAATCAACAATCACCACCCATCTCTGCATCTCCCTCCAGAATGTCCATTCTCTTGATGGAAATTTGGCTCATGGGGGAAGATACCTTGCCTCCCCACCTAGCTATACATTCCACCACATGTCCTCCTCAAACTGCTGCTGTGGTGGTGTAGCCCTTATCACCAAATCTCATCTTGGTCTCTCCCTCTACTCCATTGGCATCTTCTCCTCCTTTGAGCACTTCACCTTATTCCACCCTCGCACCTGTCCTTTAAAATTGTCATTCTCTACTGTTCACCCAAGCCCCACCAAGTTTCTCACTAAGATACCCTCACTCCTTTCCTGCCTTAGTCTCTGAACTCAGCGACTCCTCATCATCGATAATTTCAACCTCCCTCTCAACTCACCTTGCTCTCTCTCCTCTGAGTTCACTGCTTTCCTGTCCTCCCTTAACCTCTCCCACCATATAAACTCTCCTACCCATATTCATGGCCACCCCCTCGATCTCCAAATTTCACGTGGTCTCTCTATTTCCATTATTGAAAAACACTCTCCTCCAAGTCACTCAGCAGCACTTTCAAACTCCCAACTGTCTATCCTTTCACCCTCCATCCACCACGATGCTTCTATAGCTGTCAATCTGTTTAATCACCCTCATCTCTGCCTTTGAGGTTCTTGTCCCCAGTAAAACCCTCACTCTCTCCCACCCTGGTCATTCCCGCTTGTATGAACCCCATCTTTGCCCCCTCAAATCCAAGCGATTCAGACTTGAACCTATCTGGTGTACACCTGGTTTAGCCATTAATCACCAGATCTGGCTCAAGCACATCAAGCACCATCGGGTCCTGATCTCCTCTGTCAAAACTGCTCACTATTTCAGGATCGTCATGGAATGCAAAGATAATTTTTGGCTTCTTTTCTCCACTACCAACCATCTCCTTAACCCCCCGTCGACTGCCCCATTCCACCCTCACCTCCAAGGACAAGCACGAGGAGCTTATGGACCTCCTTGTCACTAAGATTGAAACCATCCATTCAGCTGCCTCTGCCACATCCCACCAAACCAAATTTCCACTAAGGTTCTCCACTGCCCTAGCCCTGAACCCGCATCTTTCTCTAGTTTTTCTGCTATCTTCCCTCATGCAATTTCTGAGCTCATCTTGTCCATAAGAGCCACCTCCTGCACACTCAAACCTATTCCCACTAAACTGCTGACCACCCAACTTCCCTTCCTAGCCCCCATGCTAGCTGACATTGTAAATGGTTCCCTCTCCTCAGGTACTTTCCCTCTCCCTTCCAAAACTGCCTTCATCGCCCCCTTCTTAAAAAAAATCACCCTTGATTCATCTGTCCTTGCCAACTACTGCCCCATTTACAAGCTACCGTTCCTCTCCAAAGTGCTTGAATGTGTTGTCACCTACAACTCCATGCTTGAACCTCTCCAATCAGGTTTCACCACTGTCACAGCACTGGAAAGGCCTTAATCAAAGTCACAAGTTATATCCTCTGTGACTGTGACTGTGGTACTCTATCCCTCCCAATCCTTATCAACTTCTCTGCAGCCTTTGATATAGTCCACTACACCATCCTCTCCAAGATCTCTCTTCCTTTGTTCAGTTGAGTAATGCTGCCCTCACTTGGTTCCAGTCTTACCTATCCAGTGAATCTCTAGCAGTGGCTTCTCTTCCCACCCCAATGCCTCTGGAGTCCCTCAAGGATCTATCTTTGGCCCTTTCCTTATCTATTCTGTGGCAGGAGGGACCTGTTCAAGATGGACGAGTTGTACCTGAACAGAGCTGGGACTAATATTGCGGGCAGCTTAACTAGTGCTGTGGGGGTGGGTTTAAACTAATTCAGCTAGGGGTTGGGCAAGGTGCACAGAGGACTGGGAGAGACAGTTAGAGTTAGAAATAATACAGAATTAGGCGAGACCATAGAAAATACAAGAGGTCTAAATTAAGTTTGGAATGCATGTGTGTAAATGCATAAAGTGTGGTTAATAAAGTTGATGAACTGCAAACGCAAATAGCCACATGGGAATATGATGGCAATAACCGAGACCTGGCTCAAAAAAGGGGAGGGTTGGATATATAATATTCCTGGGTACAAGGTATTCAGGAAAGATAGGGAAGGAAAAAAAGAGGAGGGGTAACAGTTGTGATTAAGGAAAATATTACAGCGCTAGAAAGAAAGAATGTCCTTGAGAGGTCAAAGACAGAATCTATTTGGTTGGAACCAAGAAACAATAAGGGGCTATTACACTACTTGGGGTATTTTATAGGCCACCAAATAGCAGTTCAAGAAGGTACCTTCTCAAGGGCAATTAGGGATGGGCAATAAATGCTGGCCTTGCCAGCGATGCCCACATCCTGTGAATGAATTTTTAAAAAGCAGCATGGATACAAAATTGGCTAAGGGATAGAAAACAGAGAGTTGTGGTGAATGGCTGTTTTTTGGACTGGAGGGAGGTGTACAATGGAGCTCCCCAAGGCTCAGTACTAGGACCACTGCTGTATTTGACATGCATTAATGAGGGGCACATGGGCACAATTTTGAAATTTGCAGATGACACGAAACTTGGAAGTGTAGTAAACAATGAAGAAGATAGTAATAGAGTTCAAGAAGACATAGGTAGGCTGGTGGAATGGGCAGACACGTGGCAGATGAAATTTAAGGCAGAGAAGTGTGAGATGATACATTTTGGTAGGAACAATCAGGAGAGACCATACACACTAAATGGTACAATTTTAAAGAGGGTGCAAGAACAGAGAGACCTGGGGGTTTTTGTGCACAAATCTTTGAAGATGGCAGGACAGGTTAACAAAGCAGTTAATAAAGCATATGAGCCTAGAAATTCAGTGGGTTGCGCCAGCCGCTAACGCCATAAAAGGGCTATATTTCCGGCGCTAGACACTTAGCGCCTGAACGCAGACCGATCTGCGCCGATGCCCAAATTCAGTTGACATTTAGCGCCGGCGCAAAGTGTTTGCGCCCGCTCAGGTGCACGCGCAGCTTATGACGTCATACTGTCGCGCAACGCTGTTTGTGCGCCCCAAACCGGAAATTCAGTGGCGCCCGCCCAATGTGGGCGTGGCGCTGCTAAGAACTGTGAGGTGGAACGCAAAAGAGGCCCTGTGGGCCTCGGGGAGTGCAAATTAAAGGGCACTTACACTGACCTATAAAGCCCAGCCATTTTGCTGCAATGACTTTACTGCTTTGGATTTCTGGACAGAGACCAAGGGACAGAGGTTACAGATTTGGGACAACATAGGAGAGGTATTTTTGGCTTCTGGCCAGTGCTTTGACATTTGATTCATTGTGATTTATCTGTTCTCCACTTTATTATGGGGGCTGTATGGGGGGCCAACCCTCAGATGCAGCATTATGTGCGAAGGGCTCGCAGACGCTGTGAGAGAGGGCCAGCCATGCCTAGACGCAGAGGGGCCATCAGGCGTCGGCAACGTAGGCCTTACCCACTCAGGCAATACCGGCAGCAGGTGTCCTATCTCACCATGACTGCGGCGCATTGTGTGAAGAGGCTGCGCTTCAGAAGGGAGGTGGTTGCAGAGATCTGCCAGCTGCTTCACACAGATCTGCGTCCACAGCTGATGTGCAGGACGTCTCTCTCGGTGGAAGTGAAGGTCACGGTGGCTCTGAACTTTTATGCAAGCGGCTCCTTCCAAGCCGCTGCTGCGGACATAGCGAACATCTCCCAGTTCGCCGCGCATCGCTGCATCCGGCAGGTCACCGATGCACTTTACGCGAGGAGACACCAATTCATCTCCTTCCCCATGACCTGACAGAGGCAGGAGCAGCGTGCAGTCGGATTTGGCAGGATCGCGGGCTTCCCCATGGTGCAGGGCGCCATTGACTGCACGCATGTGGCTATGCGGGCACCTATCCACAATGCCGAGGATTACCGCAACCGGAAGGGCTACCATTCCCTAAATGTACAGCTGGTGTGTGACCACAGGCAGCGCATCCTCGCTGTCAATGCCCGCTTCCCAGGAAGCAGCCACGATGCATTTATCCTGCGCCAGACTACTGTGGCTGACATGTTCGAGGCACAGCCTCCACCAAGGGGATGGCTTATCGGGGACAAGGGCTACCCTTTGTGTACATGGCTCATGACCCCGCTCCGCGCGCCCAGGACCCCAGCGGAGGAGGCACACAACGAAAGCCATCAAGCCACAAGGAACATCATCGAGCAAACGATAGGCGTCCTCAAGCAATGGTTCCGCTGCCTGGATCGTTCCGGAGGATCTCTTCAGTATTCACCGGATAGAGTCTCCCAGTTCGTCGTCGTGTGCTGCATGCTGCACAACCTGGCTATCCGCAGGACTCAGGCACTGCCACCTGGCATTGCACCACCACCTCAGGAGGACGAGGAGGAGGAGGAGGAGGACCAGCCCAGGAGGGAGCGACAAGGGCCAAGGGCCGTCCGCCGGGGGCTTATTGATCGACACTTCTAGGCCCCCTGTCAGGGAATGGCCTCTGGCAATGAACGCACCTGAGGCAGCCGCTCCGCAAGCCCTCAGCCGGTTAACGCAACAACCACTTCAAACATGACACCTGGACATGCTGAATAAATCAAAAGCTTTATTTCACAAACTCAGGGCCCTTCCCACATGAAACAGAAAAACAGACAAGACCCCCAAAAAACAGTCAAAAACATCTGTCACTCCCAAAACCTGGGGAGGACTAACAAAACTTGCCCATCCAAGAGGCCTTCAACAGCGGCCTTACAAAAATAAGCCCCCCCCCCCCACAACAGAGACACCCCCATGAAAACAAAGAATGCCTTGATCCTCGGCCTTAACAAAATAATGCCCCCCACAACACAAGCCCCCCAATATAAAAGAAACCGCTCTCACCACACTCTAATGGGTGTTCCGAGAGGGCGAGTCCTTAGACAGGCTTCTCCGGCCCCTGGCCGACCTGCTGCTCCGCCTCAACCTGGGCCCTGCGGGTGTGGCGAGGCTGGGGGAAGGCTCATGAGGGCCACAAAGCGTGTCGGCAGATGACCTTGGGGGTCGGCCTAGACGAGGCCTGGCCCGGGAGGGGCCGGCTGCTGACTGCTGCAGCTGTGGCTGGGCAGCATCAGTCTTAGCAGCAGCTCGTCGCACCTTGGCTGGGGGAGTGGCAGTGTCGGCAGCACCATTGGGGGCAAGCTGGCTGATGGCAGGTGCGCGCTGCTCGCCAGAGACACTGGCACTCGGCCGGGCTGGCAGTGTAGCAAGCGCAGCAATCTGGGGGAGGCCAGACCGCTGTGCTGCAGCAGGGCGGCGGGTGCCATGGTGATGCCTCCGTGCCACAGCGAGTGTGGCAGAAGTGAGTGCCCGAACTGCCCTGGTATGTGCCCGCATCAGCTCTGCCAGTGTGTGGACGGCACCACTCATCTCGTGAGTCGCGTCCTGCGCTGCCGCCAGTTGCTGCACACCCGCGTCCTGCGCTGCCGCGAGTTGCTGCACACCCCTGTCGTGCGCTGCGGCCAGTTGCTGGACACCCCTGTCGTGCGCTGCCGTGAGTTGTTCGAACCCCCTGGCCTGTGATTCCCCGAAAGCCACCACACTCTGAGCCAGGGACTCAATGGCGTGAGGCATCTGGTCGACCACCCCCATGAACTCTTGGTGGCGCCGCTCAGACGCCGCCGACATCTCATCGAGGACGCGCACCTCCTGGGCGAGGACCGTGTCCGGACTGGAGGGCGGACTCTCCCTCCGGGGAGAAGGCCGCCGAGCTGGCCGACCCTTCCCGCGTGCGTCGACCCCACTTGGGCCAGGTTCTGCCCTCCCCTCCAACACCTCCCCCCTCTGGGGAGAAGGCTGGCGTGCTGCCGGAGCCTTCCCACTTGCGTCCACCCTACTGGGACCAGCTTCGGCCCTCCCCTCCAACACCTCCCCCTGGCTCTCCTGCAGGCCAGACGTCTCCCCTCCATTGCCATCCCCTGGCGCGGAGGAGGGTTCCCCCGATGTGCCGCCTTCCTCCTGGTCCTCGATGTCCTCCTCCTCCAAGGGCCTGGCTCTCTGCGCTTCAGGGACCACCTCCTCCTCACCAGCTGAAAGCAGGAAGGCACAAGAGTAGCTTTAGAGTGAGGCCAGGCCGTCAGCGAGGGAGGCCTGAGTGGTGCATTATGCGCATTTGTCGGTCAGTGGGAAAGGATGTAGATCTGAAGCGCGAGGGCAACGAGAGAGGTGCAACCGGTCATGTCCTTACCAGTGGGTACCAGTACAGGGTCCGCCTCGCCGATCGCGACAGGGCCAGTCACCCGGCCACGCATGAGTCGTGCCACGCTCTCCTCCAGATCAGTGAGCGCCTGGTACTCGGGACGGCCTCCACCAGTGACAGCCTGGCTCCTTACATTGCTCGCCAGCTTGGCCTGCAAGAGAAAGGACGGCCTCTAAGTACAGTGTGGTGCCCTGTCGCTGTGTGCACTGCCTCCCATGGTGGAATAGCTTGGCCAGTGTGGTGCCCTGTTGCTGGGTGCACTGCCTCCCATGGTGGAATAGCTTGGCCAGTGTGGTGCCCTGTTGCTGTGTGCACTGCCTCCCATGGTCGAATAGCTTGGCCAGTGTGGTGCCCTGTTGCTGTGTGCACTGCCTCCCATGGTCGAATAGCTTGGCCAGTGTGGTGCCCTGTTGCTGGGTGCACTGCCTCCCATGGTCGAATAGCTTGGCCAGTGTGGTGCCCTGTTGCTGTGTGCACTGCCTCCTATGGTCGAATAGCTTGGCCAGTGTGGTGCCCTGTTGCTGGGTGCACTGCCTCCCATGGTCGAATAGCTTGGCCAGTGTGTTAAGTGCAGAAAGTGCTATTGATGAACATGCAAGTGCCATTGCTGCGGGTGGAGGGCTGCCCATTAGGCCTTTGAGGTCCCTTTGCCCATAATGTGAGGTGCACATGCAAGGATGAGGGGGACACTGGAAAGGGTACTCACCTTCACCATCCGAGTGAGGTCATTGAACTTCTTGCGGCATTGGTCCGCACTCCTGGGGACATCACAGGTGGATGACACCCTGCGGGCGATTTTGCCCCAGGCTCTCCTGTACTGGCTCCTGGGAGCCTTCCTGCCACTGTCCGGGCACAGGATCTCTCTTCTCTTCTCCACACCATGAATGAGCACACTCAGAGCATGCTCTGAGAAGCGCTGCGCTCGCTCACGGGCCCTCTCCATTGCTCCAGGCGCTATTTTGCCACACCAGTAGTGCTGACGCCTAGCTGCAGGGCTCCAGAATGCAGGGCGTGGCAGCAGTCAAAGTTGACCCTTCCCCCTTTAAGAGCTGGCCGGCGTCAGGGTGTCTGCTGTCAATCAAAACATGACCGCACCTGCGCTGCGCCCGGCTTCGGCGTTATTAGGCCGCATCGCCGGCTTAGCGCCGGAACACAGCATTTCAATGCCAGTTTCAGCGCTCGGCCAAACTTAGGGCCAACTCTACTGAATTTCGGCGATGTGGCCTACACGTTCCGGCGGGCGCTAACTTTAGCGAGCGCCCGACTTTAGCGCCCCAAAAGTGTCCAGACTGAATTTCTAGGCCATGGCATCCTGGGCTTTATAAATAGAGGCGTAGAGTACAAAAGCCAGGAAGTTATGCTAAACCTGTATAAAACACTAGTTCAGCCCAAGCTGGAGTATTGTGTCCAATTCTGAGCACCGCACTTTAGGAAGGACATGAGGACTTTGGAGAGGGTTCGGAAGAGGTTTACTAGAATGGTTCCAGGGATGGGGAATTATAGTTACATGGATTGATGGGAGAAGCTGGAGTTGTTCTCCTTGGAGCAGAGAAGGCTAAGAGGAGATTTGATAGAGGTGTTTAAAATCATGAAGAGTTTAGATAGAGTAAATAAAGAGAAACTGTTTCCAATTGGTGAAGGGTCGATAACCAGAGGACACAGATTTAAGGTGATTGGCAAAAGAACCAGCAGCGACATGAGGAGTGGGTAGGAGTTGGAATGCACTGCCTGATAGGGTGGTCGATACAGATTCAATCGTATCCTTCAAAAGGGAACCTGAAAAATACTTAAAGGAGAAAAAATTGCAGGGATATGGGGAAAGAACAGGTTAGTGGGACTAACTGAATTGCTCTTCAAAAGAGCTGGAATAGACTCAATGGGCCGAATGGCCTCCTTCTGTGCTGTACTAGTCTATGATTCTATGATATGCAGCCCCTTTGCGACAACATCCTAAGACACGATGTCAGGTTCCACATGTACGCTGACGACACCGAGCTCTACCACACCACCATCCTACATTACAACAGTGACTACACTCCAAAAGTACTTCATTGGCTGTAAAGCACTTTGAGATGTCCGGTGGTCGTGAAAGGCGCTATATAAATGCAAGTCTTTCTTTCTTTCATCTCTCTCGACCCCTTTACTGCCTCTGTGTTGTCAGCCTGCTTGTCCGGCATCTAGTCCTGCATGGACCATAATTTCCTTCAGTTAAACATTGGGTAGACCGAAGCCATTGTCTTTGGCTCCTGCCACAACCTCTGTTCCTTCACCACCGATTCCATCTCCCTCACTGAACCAGACTGTGCGCAACCTCAGAATCGTATTTGGCCCTGAGCTCAGTTTACGAACCTATATGCTCTCCATCACAAAGACCACCTACTTTAATGCCAGCTGTGGCTCAGTTGGTAGCACCCTCACCTCTGAGTCAGAAGGTTGTGGGTTCAAGTCCCACTCCAGGGACTTGAGCACAAAAATCTAGGCTGACACTTCAGTGCAGTGCTCAGGGAGTGCATTTATATAGTGCCTTTAACGTAGTAAAACGTCCCAAGGCCCTTCACAGGAGTGTTCTATGACAAAAAATTTGACATCGAGCCACATAAGGAGAAAAAAGGGCAGATGACCAAAAGCTTGGTAAAAGAGATACGTTTTAAGAAGCGTCTTAAAGGAGTAAAGCGCGGTAGAGAGACGGAAAGGTTTAGGCAGGTAATTTCAGAGCTTAGGGCCTAGGCAGCTGAAGGCACGGCCATCAATGGTTGAGCGATTATAATCAGGGATGCTCAAGAGGGCAGAATTTGAGGAGCGCAGATATCTCGATGGCTGTGGGGCCGGAGGAGATTACAGAGATAGGAAGGGGCGAGGCCATGGAGGGATTAGAAAACAAGGATGAGAATTTTGAAATCAAGGCGCTGCTTAACCGAGAGCCAATGTAGGTCAGCGAGCGCATGGGTGATGGGTGAACGGAACTTGGTGCGAGTTAGGACACGGGCAGCCGAATTTTGGATGCCCTCAAGTTTGCGTAGGGTAGAATGAGGGAGGCCAGCCAGGAGTGCGTTGGAATAGTCAAGTCTAGAGGGAACAAAAGCATGGATGAGGGTTTCAGCAGCAGATGAGCTGAGGCAGTTGCAGAAACGGGCGATGTTACGGAGGTGGAAATAGGCGGTCTTAGTTAGGCGGTGGATATTTGAACAGGGCAAGAAATTGTGTATCTCCTTAACTAATCAGATTGAAGGATTGAGAAATAGTGCAAGGACTGAGAAGGAAGTGTAAATTAAAGTTGGTGAATTCAAAGTCAAATCAGGTACAGAAGATAAATAACATGAGTAAAAGAAAGATTGGATTAAGAGAGAAAGAGTAGAAGAGACAGAAGGAAAAGTAAAAAAAATGTAAAAATGTTAAATTTGACTTTTTAAACTCTCCAACAACAATTACAACCTGAAGGAATGAGACTCCACACTTGTAATAGTTCATATTCAGTGCCAGAGAGTTTGATTGGCAGTGATTAATAATTATCATGTTGTTAAAAGGGTACTTATGCTTGAAATGGCAGGACTTAACTTTCTGAGATGAGTTTAGTTCATATCTACTGCACAAGTACAGCAACTTCACGCCATTCAATGCATTTCAATGGTGAGGCAGACAGCGAGATGCTGTTTTCGCGAAGCTAACAGTGGAGTGGCGTAACTCGGACGGCAAACAGAAATGCAGAAAGATGAAGAGAGAAACAGCAACAGTCAAGAAACAAACATGGTGAGTAAGAAGAAGTTAATGAGGAACAGAAGAATTTAATGGTAGAGAAATAGAAACAGATGAAAGATCAAAAAGTGGAACAAAAAAGAGAAAGAGAAGGGAAAAAAGAAACCGCAGACAAGAAAATTGGCTCAACGATGGCTCAGCAAATTGCTCAATTCCGTAGCAGAGCCATGCAGACTTAAAGGTGCTAAGTTAGATCGCTAGTCTGTGCTGTTAGCTTTTCTCAACTGGGGCAGTGGTCGAAATCCTACAATTGCCTTCAGTGTTAAGGAGGGGAAAATAGGCCAGGGTTTCCATTCCTAATTATTAGCAAGTGGCCCATGTTTGAAACCCTGCATGTATGGACTTTAAATGATGATAGATTCAACTCAGCAGTGATGACCCCACAGTTAAATAGCCTGCAGACACTCACCATTGAGGCCTAAAAATTGGGCAAAGCATGGGGCTGTATAAGGTACCCATGAAACCATACCCCAGCTTGGAGTATAGAACACAGCATTCAGCGGCGGAGAAAGGGAGAACATTGACAAGAAAAAAATGCGAGAAAATTAGATAGAGAGATGATGAGGAAATGATCAAATAGAGGAAAATATTCAGACAGAAACAAGTTAAGAGGCAGATAAAAGAGAGAGATAAAGGCGTATTTTTGATATTAGTTTTAATTTGAGACAGACTGTGAGAGAGAATGGTACCCGCAGAGACATCCTGTCTATAGATTGGCGCTATGCCAGTTTGTTAATGTTACCGGTTTGATTTTTTTTGCTGTGCTTGATCCTAAACCCACAATCTGCACTCAGTCCCCAAACACCACACAGTATGAGTGCAGGAATCAGTTATATCACCTTCAGAATTCCTGCACTGACCTTTGAAGTTAATTTCTGTGCGCAGTTTTATTAAATATGGATCCAAGCAAATTAATATTTTATCAAAATATTAGCCGTGTTCTCAATTAGCTGCTACCCATTAACAATGAAAGAACAAAAACTGGTTATGAAAGATACTTTTTGTGCTAAGTTGACTGCAGTGACATATTGTGAACATCAGTTATAATGGCTTTACATGACAATGACACATAGTCCATTTTTAAAACCAACTCTCCTGTCTGAGGTTTACTGTACTTTCTATTAGGAATCCACTTTTAAACCTTAATAGCCCCACTCTGAACGAGCAAAGATAAAAGGCCTGTACAATGTAGTGGTGTCTCGTCAAGCCGGGCTAGAACCTTCTGCCATGTACATTAAACATAACCTGTAGATGCCAAATTCATCATCTTCCAAGAGCCTTTCTGTTGCCTGTAGCATGTGTTCGATGTC
Source organism: Somniosus microcephalus (assembly GCF_052327205.1). Lineage (NCBI taxonomy): Eukaryota > Metazoa > Chordata > Chondrichthyes > Squaliformes > Somniosidae > Somniosus > Somniosus microcephalus. The sequence goes on along the minus strand of NC_140997.1, from coordinate 63,423,093 downwards.
AGTAGCCCACAGCTTAGCCGATTTCATAAACCTCTTTGATGTGGATCAATAAAGTATGTGGAGTCTGCTTGTCTGTCTTGGAAAAATGAATGCACTCAATGAATACTAATAACGCATAGATGTTGGAGGTGCTTCTGTGTATGACCTTTATGGAATCATGAAGTGCACATTGTGGAGAGGTTCGGCGATCCTATATTTTCCTTAAAGCTATGTACGGAATTATACAGTTTCATTTAAGACAGAAAAGCAAAGGAGAACTTTTTCGAATTATGAACAGTGGCAGATTTCCAGCTGCTAGCAGAGCTTTATATGGAATGTTTAGAATTAGGTAAGAACTCTTTAAACGCCAGGGTTTTTATTTGGTTGCCTCATTTCAGAGAAGTTAAACCTTTCTGTCCCGCAGGTTGATGTGAAATGCTGCAGTACGCAGTGGAGCTACCAGGTTATCTGATTCAGCACCATGGCTGAACAAAACAGCAAGGAAGCAATAAAGGAAGATGGGACCATTGTCAGCATTGGCTTATAGATCCCGATTTTAACTCCTTCCGCACCTGGTTTCTGCCAGGCTGGAGGGGTGGAGGGTTAAAAAGAGGGGAATGACTTACCCCTCCGATCCCGCTGCCTTCTCGACATGTTCGAATATTAATCTGCTCCTTTCAGCAGGCGAGCAGGACACCCAACCCAAGCTGGTGGGCTCCTCTTCAAGTATGCAGATCGGGACCCGGCTTGCTATGTTAGTCGGAGGCCTGAGCAGGTGACTGCTTCCCTGCCAGGCCAAATCTGCCGGGAGGTAGCTTGTGGGCAAGAAGAGGCCCAGGCAGGTACGTTTTTAATGTTTTAGTAGGGTTCCTTGTGGGCCAGGAGCAGTAGGACTGCCTCCCCCTCCATCTATCCCCATTGGCTTCACCACCCCCGCCACTTAACAGAATGCCAGGGACTGATCCCGCGGGTCACCAGCTGCGGCCTCTTGTCTGTTCTCTTCTGCTCTTGCCCGCTGGCCAGGGAGTGCACCTAGCTGAGCTCAGGGGGCAGGGGAGTTCGATGAAAGTTATAGTAATAAGGCTCAGCCATTAAGATCGCACCACCTTTAAGATCGGGGCCATAGAGTCTAACAGCTATAATTGTAGAGGTTCCTTTACTAGAGAAACTACAGGAGAGATTTTCCAAGGCTGCTCCTGAGTATCACAATATTAGAAAACTGGGCAGGCTGGAGTGCCTTCCGATTTTCCCTCCATTCATTTTGTTCCTGTGACCAATTGAAAATATTTTCTGTACCTTTGCAGGATAGCATGCATCGTCCAGCAACAATATCCAACACTGTTAAAAGGGGGTGCAACCCAACAGTGTGATAAGTGATCAATTTAAATACCAAAACAAAATACTGCGAATGCTGGAAATCTGAAATAAAAACAGAAAATGCTGGAAATACTCAGCAGGTCAGGCAGCTTCTGTGGCGAGAGAGAGAGTTAACGTTTCAGGTCGATGGCCTTTCGTCAGAACTGGAAAACGTTAGAGACCTAGGGGGAAAATTGAGTCGCGCCCCCTTTGGGGCACTAACTTCGCCGGGGCGATACTTTTAGCGCCCCGAAAAAATTAGCGCCCCCACAGCCGAAATTGAGTGGTAGCACCCCAAGAGGGAAGCGGGGCACTACTGGAAGTGCCCCGCCTCCCTGTTGGGGTGCTGCGAGGGATTGCAGGCCTTCCTCCCCTTCTTAAACTGGATGGGCCTTGCGTAGCGCAACCCGGGGCCCAGCTGGACCACCGGGGATCGGAGTACTGGCAAATGAGCCCAGCACACAAGAGAAGTGCCAGGCTCATGGAGCGCAGCTTGCACTCCGCGTTGGGGGGGGCAGTGCTCAGGAGGCCAGGGACGGCAGCGGAGGCAGCTGCTGACAGGCAGCCAGCATCAAAAATGGCCACCGGGCACCTCGCCTTTAAATAGTGCTGCCCCAGCCGCAGGTAGGCCCCCCTGACCCCGTCAGACATAGCGTCCGGTGGTAAGTCAGGGGGCGCTACTGAAGATCGCGGCCGGGGCGTGAGTGGAGTGCTGCGCACGCCATTGATGTCATCGCTGGCGGCGCAGCACCACGGGGCGCTAGTGGTTACCGCCGCCGCTAACCTCCCGCTGAATTTCACGGGAGGCGTTGGCGGCACCGCGCCTGGGCGCTAGTTGCTTTGCGCCCCGTTAGCGCCCGAATTGTTCCCCCTTGAAACGTTAATTCTAATCTGTTACATCTCTAACTTTCTCGATCAATTTAAATAGTTTACTTAAAACTAGTCTGTCATCTTGATCCACTGCACAAACTATATTCTCAACATTGCACAACCTGGAAGATTTTGGATTGCACCTAGTTAAAAATAACTAGTTGGTTCAAACAATTTGTGTCATATACAGTACTTTGGCAATAGTGAACTCACAAGCTCTGCCATTTGGTTTGAATTAATAAATAAAAAGAAAAAACAGCAAATGCTAGAAATCTGAAAAAGCAGAAAGTGCCAGAAATAGTCAACACTCATAAAGAGAAATAATAGCTTAATGCTCCAGGAGTGGAGTCTTTGTCAGAACTGGAATCTGAAAGATAAGAGAGTCTTTACTAGGCTGAACTGATACTGTTACCTGTTGTTCTCTCTCCCCTTCCTTTGCTGTGTCCAGCCCCACAAAAGGCTCTCTTCTCTTTCATGTCCCGGTTCTGATGCAGTGTCCACACCCGAATGTTAGCCTATTGTTTCATTTTACAGATACTGACAGACCTCTTGTATATATCCACAATTTTCTGTTTTTGGCTATTTATTGGTGTGTTGTGATGAAATCCAGCTCATCATTACAAGTGTAGTTTTTCACGACATTTTTAGAACAGGGGTAAATGCTTTTAGTAAATATGTTGATATTTGCAATAACAAATTCTCTTTGTGGCTACTCTTAGATAAATTGTGGTCATTACAGGGTCCATAGCCGAATCCCAATACAACCCACAGGATTGTTTTCTCAGCTGCCAGTGGAGGTAGCTCTGGATCCTGGCAGAGGTTGCCTGATTAATTTGCTGTTAGATGCAGCATGTGCATGGCATCGTATATACCAATATATGGTTCCAGGTGGGATAACCGACTAGATCATACTGGCTCCATAGGTTCTGGACCACAAGCTAATCAGAAGAAAAATACTCTCCATGTTTTTAGCAGGGCAAATTGGTTCAAACTTGGACGCTTTCCTGAACTAATGTGAATGACACATACATATGGAGCCCTTCTAGCTCTGTCAGACTCCTTGATGCTCTCGAAGGACACTAGGACTAGGGAGCTGAAGGCTTTTACACTGAGGTGCTGTATCTTAGCCACTTGTCACTCAACCCTCTTCCTCCCAGCTCTCGCAAGGAATCTCCTCCTGATATTCCCTCATGATCAGTTCTGCATTAGCCTGGAGATTTTGGTGACCAGAAAATATGACTTCACCTCCCGTGAGCCCACCAGCCCAGACTTTGGGCAGGTCTAATTCTAGTAGTCACATTGGTTTCTTCAGTCTCCCTGTTGTATACAATTTCCAGGAACTTCACTCATCCAATGTCAGTATTTTTGACGCACCATTTTATCGGGATTCGTTCTCGTGTTGCACCTTTATTGTTATTCATATGATTCTGTGCTTTACGAAACGAAAAAAAAACGCCTAAGCTGGGAATTTCCTCAGGGGTTCCTCCAATCGGCTGTCGTAATGTCAGTGGGAAACCCAGATCAGACGCATAAACGGGACTTCCATCAATCTTCTGCCAAAGTTAAGATGGCTGATTAGGAGAGAAAATTCCTGATGTTAATGTTTTTAAAATGCTCGAAACAGATTGAACATAATCATCATCAAAATACTGAATTAAGTTTGCATGTTAAACATTAGTAGATATATTCATTTTATAAATTGCACCTGTGGTAATGGTATAAGACAGTATGGGAGCCTCGAGGCTTTGTTCATCAATTGGGCATCAAAGCTGAACTTCAATTTAAGTCCCCCACCCCCCCACCCTATACAGATTTGTTGCTGTTTCTCCAGCCCTGCTCCCACTTTGCCTAAATTGATTAGCAGCCTCTCAGGAAATGTCCCCATCAGATTCCACCTCACATAAAAAAATCAACAATAAGGATTACACAGCCATAAATTAGCCTTATTTGATTACGATAGATTCACCTTGAGGCAGCGTTCAGGCAGCTGTTGTAAAAACTATCCTCATTGCAAAACAAAGCATAGGATTGCATTAAATTGAAATCCCATAATCTCAAAGGAAATAATACTTGTAAAACTCAAATGATTTCTACTGTACACTGGGGAATATGTCCATTGTACCATGATAATGTACTGATACTTCTAAACTGTGCTTATTACATTTTTACACATCACAGATGCAGTAGAAAAGGGAGTCTATAGCTTGCTAATTGAAAATAAAGCTACGGATAAATGTTTTATGCAGGAAATCTAATGATACAGTTTTCCCAGTGTTGAAACAGGTTCATCACTCTATCTCATAAAACTGAGGGAATAATTAAGCAAAATGCATTTCTGCTAACTGTTTCACATGGTCAGTCAGAGTTTGGGAGTTAGCCGCCTGGAAATTTGGCTGCACAGCGCCCATTTTATGGGCACTAACCGGCCTTTACAGCCTCCACTACGGCGGGCAGGAAGCGCACACTCATTATGAGTGGGAAGTGCGTTGTCTGCTTTAATGGTAAAGGTCAAAAAATCAGCTTGCAGTGTCCACGACTGAAACACATGTTAGGCACTTTCCATATCTAAATCAGAGGCCTAACACCTGTTTGAGGCTCCCACAGTAACTTTGGTTCGTCCTGAGGGAGCTAGCGTGCACTCAGGAAAAACAGGCCTACGTGTGGCCTAACAGGCAGTACTTAAAGGGAGGCCGGACCAGCGAGGTAAGTTTTTAAATTATGCTTACCTGAGTTCAGCACACCTGAATTTCTAGCCCAGTGTTCTTTTGCTCTCAATCGCATGCAAATCAGTGGTACCCCTGATGCCCCCCCGACCCCCACCACCCTCAGCACCACTCCTGGCACCTGCCTGCTACCACTTTAGGCGATTGCATGCCACTGTACAATAGTTTTGTGAGGGCAGGAATTCAAACCAGCAATGTCCAGTAGTGCTCAAACCCCTGGAGCAGTAACATGTAGGGAATCAAGAGTAGTGCTGAGGGAGAAGGGCAGGGAGAGCGTAAGCATGAACTGAGGGGGGAAGAGGCACAAAAAGTGTGCCAGCGTGAAACAGAGAGGGGAGGAGGACTGAGAGGGGGGGAAAAGTGCCAGCATGGACTGAGAGTGAGAGGGAGAAGGAGAAGAGTGCCTCCATCAACCGGAGTTGGTGGTGGGGAAGGAGTGTCTCCATGTCGCTGTGACAATGGTATAATCAGTTTCAACATCATCTCCAAAAGAACCTCCGATGTAAATATACGTCGTATGTATATATTCGGGACTGTTCTAGAGTTGTCAGGTTTTTTTATAGTAGGTTTTGGTCGACATTTGCTATTTTTTTTCAGTTTGACGTGAATGAAATTGAATGCTGAGTTCTCAAATTTGAAATGTTAAAAATGGTATCACATTAAAATACATTAACTTTATCTGTTTTACTGCTTGTGTCTGTCAGTTGTCCTGAGAGAGGAACTCGTGGTAAAGCAGCTTTTAATCTTAAAGGGTAAACATTGGATTCTCAGGAGTGCTAGAAAAACATGTTTAAAAAAAGCAACCAAAGCCATACGGTGATAATGTAGGATATAGAGAACTGATTAAGTTGATACAACACAGCGTCCATTTTCGAAATTTGAGACAGAGAAAGAGATATCAGAAGAAGTGACAAAAAGCTTGGTCAAAGAGACGGGTTTTAAGGAAGAGAGAGAGGTAAGTGGCAGTAGGGTTCCTAACTCTCCCGCAATGTCCGGGAGTTGCCCCTATTCCTCCCCCGAGCACTGCCTCCATCAGCCCGGGAGATCGGTGATTGAAATTTCCCGCCACAGTGTGCCCTCTCCCGCCTCGCTCCGTGACGTCATCGGCAGCGGATAGCCGCCTCCGGCTCAGTGACGTCACCCACAGAGAGCTGGGTCGGCGTGGAGTGCAGCCTGGAATGGGTTGGAGAGTTGGGAATCGGGGGAGTCGGGAATGGAGGAGTCCCAGCATTTAGGGGGGTGGGGGGGCTTTGAAATCGGGGAGGGGAAAGAGAAGGGAGACTGGGCAATGGGGACTCGGGGGGGAGAAAGACTGGGGAATGGAGGCCTGGGGGCAGAGAGACTGAGGAAAGGGGGCCTAGGGGGAGAGAGGCTGGGGAATGGGGCCTAGGGGAGAGATGTAGATGGGACTGGAGGCTCGGGGGAGAGGGAAACTGGGGTTGCGGGCTTAGGAGATGGGGTTGAGGAGACAAGGGGACTGGGGAATGGGGAGAGAAGAGGACAAGGTCGAGGGATTGGGGCTCAAGCGAAGGGGAGAGAATGAGATGGGGGGTCAAAGTGGGGACCAGAATTTCCTGCAAAGCCGGCAGCAGCAGCAGCAAGGTGATGAGTGGGAGTGGCACTGAGAGAGGAGCAGCCAGTAAAGGAGAGAGTGAAACCTGGAGACCTTACTGTGGGTAAACAGTGAAAGATGATTTCCACTGGTGGGCAAATGGCGAACAAGGGGTCAGAGACCAAGGTTTCTCACTGTAAGAACCAAGGGGCAAGGCGGAGGAAGGTTCTTGAACTGAGAGCTTATCGACCACATATGACTAATCAGGTAGAGACTAAAACATAATTTCAAAGAAAATTGTTTATATATTTGAAGAGGAGGAATATAAAAACATCTGGGGGGGATGGGGTTACAGGAGAGAGCGCCGGCACTGGCACATGGCCTCCTCCTGTGCTGTAATTTCTATAATCTGATACTGGATGGGATAAGAATGGATAAAGATGAGGTGCTAGAAAGGCTGGCTGTACTTAAAGTAGACAAGTCACCAGTGTTATGTTCATAAATAAATAGACGTTTTCATTATGAACAGCTAGCTTGTGCTAGTCATTTATTCAGCCATGTGGACGAGCGTACAGGCATCCATCTTGACTACTGCCTTGTGGATAGCCCACTACTAAACATACAGCTCCACCTAGTGTACCATTCTAGAATGACATGTTACTGATCATTACATCCCCCTTCCTTAGAGGTTAAACAAAATCAATATCAATTAATATCAATCAAACATCTTCACAACAGTCAACACATTTTCAAAGCTTTACTTTATGAACTCTAAGTTTTTCATTCTTTTATTATAGTTTTCTTTGTACTCAAAGATTAAGTTTATCAGGCTTTTATACTTCACGTGTGGATCTTCTCAGCACAGGTAAGTCTGATGTGTTTTCATGAGAGCCTGTATGTGTGTTTGTGTTAGATTGTTCTGGTGGTGAGTGACAAGATTCAGTTGCGGCATTGTCATCGATTTGCTCTTGGATAGTTTCTTCTGTTTTCAGGAGGGAACGGCGGTTCCTCCTGAGAACCTGTCCTTCCTCAGTTCTAACAGTGTATGACCTTGGTCCTACATCCTCAAGAACTGTAGCTTTCCTGTTCCATGCATCTGGATCCTCAATCCTGACAACATCATCCCTTGTCAATGGTTTCAGAGTTTTGGATGACTTGTCCTAGTGTGATTTCTGTTTCAGCTTTAACAGTTGAAGTCTCTGTCTCAGTTCCTTACTCTGCTTTTCTTTTGCACAGCAGGGTAGCATGGTGCGCAACTTGCGACCCATTAGGAGTTCAGCAGGTGAAGAACCACAGTCTAAAGGGGAGGCTCGGTAGCTCAGCAGGGCGAGCTAAGGATCAGACTTGCTTCCTGTTGCTTTCTTCAGTAGCTGTTTGAGAACTTGAACACCTTTCTCTGCCTTACCATTCGACTGAGCATATAGAGGACTGGATGTGATGTGTTGAAAGTCATAATGTGCTGCAAACTGTTGCCACTCCTTACAGTTGAAGCATGGACCATTGTCGCTAACGGCAATCCTGGGAATTCCATGTCTGGCGAAGATGGATTTAACATGCATTATGACACTGCTTGCTGATGTGCTTGAGAGCAGTGCCATCACAGGATAGTTAGAATAGTAGTCAATCACTAATAGATAGTCTTTACCATTCAAATGAAACAGGTCCATACCAACCTTTTGCCATGGTGCTGTTGGTAAGTCAGCTACTATCATTGGTTCCTTTGCTTGTTTGTTTTGGTGTTTCTGACATGTCTCACATTCGCCTATCATGTTCTCAATGTCCTTATTTATGCCAGGCCAATAAACAGTGTCTCTTGCTCTCCTTTTGCATTTTTCAATTCCGAGGTGTCCCTCATGAATCCTTTTGAGCATGTCTTTACGTAGAGCCTGTGGAATGACTATTCGTCTTCCTCAGTAGAGCTCACATGGCTCATTGTGGGTGCTCGGGATAGTGCATCTGCTAACACTATTTGTTTGCCTGGTGTGTAGATCAGTTCAAAGTCATATCTTTGCAGCTTCATCATGAGTCGTTGAATCCTTGGAGACATCTCATTCAGATTTTTTTTAATGATGGCAACCACTGGGCAGTGGTCTGTCTCAACTGTGAAGGTGGGAAGTCCATATATGTAGCCATGGAACTTTTCTAGTCCAACTACCAAGCCTAGACATTCCTTTTCAATCTGGGCGTATCGACACTCAGAATCAGTCATAGACCTGGAGGCATAGGCAACAGGCTTCCAATCTTCACCCTCTGCTTGTAGCAACACCGTGCCTAGGCCATTTTTTGATGCACCCGTTGACACTTTGATTCTCTTTGTTAGGTCAAAGAAGGTGAGTACAGGTGTGGTTGTCAGCGCTGTTTTGAGGTTCATCCACTCTTGTTCATGTCTTTCTGTCCATGCGAACTCATTTGTTTTATGTAGCAGGTCTCGCAGACAGGCTGTCTTGGCTGACAAGTTAGGAATGAACTTTCCAATGAAGTTTATCATCCCCATGATGCGTAGCACTCCTTTTTTGTCAGTGGGTCGGGGCATGTTGAGTATGGCGTTTACTTTTTCCATATCTGGCTCTATTCCTTTACCAGATAGATTATCTCCTAGGAAAGTGACTTCCTGGATGCCAAACTGACACTTGGCTTTGTTGAGCTTCAATCCATTCCGGCGTATGCTCTGTAGCACTTTAGTCAGTCTCTCATTGTGTTCTTTCAGTGTGGAGCCCCAGATGATGATGTCATCAACATAGACCCGAACTCCTTCCAGACCTTCAATTATGTGTTCCATCGCTCTATGAAAGATTTCAGATGCAGATATTATCCCGAAAGGCATTCTGAGGAAACAGTACCTGCCAAATGGTGTGTTGAAGGTACAGTATTTGGTGCTCTCTTCATCCAGTTTTAGTTGCCAAAATCCTTGTGAGGCATCGAGCTTTGTGAAGTATCTGGCACCTGACATTTCACTGGTGATTTCTTCTCGCTTGGGAATCTGGTAGTGTTCACGTTTTATGTTTGCATTTAAGTCCTTTGGATCCATGCATACTCTTAGATCATTGTTCTTTTTCTTTACACATACCATGGAGTTAACCCAGTCTGTTGGCTCTTTGACTTTCCTGATGACTCCTAGTGTGGTCATTCTGTCCAGTTCTTTCTTGAGCCGGTCACGCAGGGGTGCTGGAACTCTCCGTGGAGCATGTACCACTGGCTGAGCATCCTCCTTTAGCTGGATCTTGTAAGTGAATGGTAGAACTCCAAATCCTTTGAACACATCCTGGAAATTACTCACTACAGAATCCACTGAGTCATCTGGTCTGCTTATGGCACAGTTTATACGGTAGACTCTCTTGATCAGTTCTAAGTCCTCACAAGCTTTGTCACCTAGTAGTGAATCAAGTCCTTCAGCCACAACAGAAAACATGAGATGATGCACTTTGTCTTTGACTGTCACTTTAAGTCTGCATACACATAAGCTATCTATTTTCTGTCCATTATAGTTCTTCAGTAGTACTGACTTTTTCTGTATTTTGGGCTTTTCTTTCATATTTTTAATGTCACTCATACTGAATTAAGTTTGCTTTTGCCCCAGTGTCTAGTTTCAATGTAACTAATGCTCCATTTACCTGCAGTGGCATTATCCATTTGTCCTCTTTTACTGCATTAACTTTATGTTCAGCATTGTCCATTCCTGAGGGCTGCACATTTTCTGTATCCTTTTCGATATTGTCACATGACACCATTCCTACAAAAAATATCTCACTTAAATCAGTGTCCTCAATCACATTGACTTGTTTCCCCTTTCTTTGTTTTTACTTTTGAAAAGCATTGTTTGGCAAAGTGATTCTTTCCATTACATTTTGTGCACGTTTTGCCAAATGCTGGGCATTGTCTTGACTGGTGCTGGTAACCACAGCGTTTACAATTAAAAGTTCCATCCTCCGATTGCTTTGCATTTCTGTTCTGCCCACATTTCGTCCCCTTGTAGGACACAGCACCGACAGTCGCACTGTCAGTCATTACAGTCGCATTATTATTAATTTCACTGAAAGTCTTTGCGTGCTGTTGAGCTAGCTCACTGGCATGGCATATTTTCACAGCATCCTCCAATGTTAGTTCGGTTTCTCTCAACAAACGTTCCCTGACTTTTTTATCATGAATACCAAACACAATCTGCTCCCGAATCATGGATGATTTCAGTTCAGAGAAATTACATGTCTGTGCTTTCAGTTTCAGATCGGTCACAAAGCTATCAAAAGTCTCATTTTGCTGCTGTGTCTGTGCACGGAACACGTACCTCTCATAGGTCTCGTTCTTTTTTAGAGAACAATGTGTATCAAACTTCTTTAGCACATCATCCATTTTTTCTCTGTCCTCCTCTTGATCAAATACAAACGTATTAAATACCTCTATCGCCTGCGGGCCTGCAACCGTGAGCAGCAATGCTATTTTCCTTGCGTCTGGCATCGTACCGAACCCGATGGCGGCAATGTAGAGTTCGAATTGTTGTTTGAAAGTCCGCCAATTGCAGTCAACATTCCCCGTGAGTTCCAAACCCTCTGGTGGCTTCAAATTCTCCATGTCACGTTTCACAATATTCAGCAGATATTACCACTCCTGGTACCATGTTATGTTCATAAATAAATAGACGTTTTCATTATGAACAGCTAGCTTGTGCTAGTCATTTATTCAGCCATGTGGACTAGTGTACAGGCATCCATCTTGACTACTGCCTTGTGGGTAGCCCACTACTAAACATACAGCTCCACCCAGTGTACCATTCTAGAATGACATGTTACTGATCATTACAACCAGGACCGGAGGAGCCGCATCCTAGGACGCTGAGGGAAGTGAAGGAAGAAATTGCAGAGGTACTGGCCATAATCTTCCAATCCTCCTTCGAAACGGGGTTGGTGCCAGAGGACTGTTGCAAATGGTACACCCTTGTCCAAAAAAGGGTATAAAGATATACCCAGCAACTATAGGCCGGTCAGTTTAACCTCGGTAGTGGGGAAGCTTTTAAAAACAATAATCAGGGACAAAATTAACAGTCACTTGGACAAGTGTGGATAAAATTAAGGAAAGCCAGCATGGATTTGTTAAAGGCAAATCATGTTTAACCAACTTGATCGAGTTTTTTGATGAGTTAACAGAGAGGGTTAATGAGGGCAATGCGGTTGATGTGGTGTAAATGGATTTCCAAAAGGCATTTGACAAAGTGCCACATAATAGGCTTGCCAGCAAAGTTGAAGCCCATGGAATAAAAGGGACAGTGGCAACATGGATATGAAATTGGCTAAGTGACAGGAAACCGAGAGTAGTGGTGAATGGTTGCTTTTCGGACTAGAGGAAGGTATATAGTGGTGTTCCCCAGGGGTCGGTTTTGGACCACTGCTTTTCTTGATATATATTAATGTGGGTGTACAGGGCACAATTTCAAAATTTGCAGATGACACAAAACTTGGAAGTATAATGAACAGTGAGGAGGATAATGATAGACTTCAAGAAGACATAGGCAGGCTGGTGGAATGGGTGGACACGTGGCATTTTAGTAGAAAGAATGAGGAGAGAAAATATAAACTAAATGGTACAATCCTAAAAGGGGTGCATGAACAGAGAGACCCAGGTGTATTTGTGTACAAATTGTTGAAGATGACAGGGCAGGTTGAGAAAGCAGTTAAAAAGCTTATGGAATCCTGGGCTTCATGAATAGATGCATAGGGCCCGATTTTGTGGCTTGTGTGGGAAATGGTCGGATTCCCCCAAATGTGGGGTTCAGACACACAAAAAAATGTGTCAGCCAGCTCCATGCAATTTTCCCTCAAGTGGCCAATTAATTTCCAGCGTGCGGGCAGCCTTGCTAATTGTCCATTTCTAGTCAGAAAGCCCCACAGTATGATGTCATCATTCGTGGTGCTTTCAAGGTCCATAGCAAGCACTGCATCCTCTGAAGACTTCCAAACGAACCATACAGGATGGCAGAGGAGCCTGCAGCAGCTGTGGCCAGTGCCAGACCCCGAGCTGCCTCCAAATTCGACGAAGCTTCACTGCAGGCATTATTGGATGGGGTTAGGGCCCACAGGGAGGTCCTCTTCCCTAGGTCAGGCAGGAAGAGGCCTCCCACTGAGACCAAGGCTGCATGGATGCAGGTGTCAGCAGATGTCAACTCGAATGTGCATGTAACCTTGGCATCACATCTCTAACTCCTTCCTCTACTCCCCCACAGGACCATCCACAGCCCCCGTCACCACTGTGGAAGAGGAAGAGGCTGTGCAGCCAGACTCCTCAGAGGAAGCTCCAACCTCTGAGGGCGCAGTGTCAGCAGAAGTAAGCGCACCCAGCACCAGTGCAGACACTCACACCTCGGGGGGACCTTCGGGACATAGAGTAGTGTTGTTACCTGGTGCTTCACAGCTCACAAGTGAGCCTCAGCAGATTCTGGAGACAGGGACAGCAGTGGAGAGTCCTCGTCCGAGGGCGCAGGACTCTGCCAGCTCAGCTCAGCTGCGCTGCATGTCAACCCTCTGCCTCTGGGTACATCCGCAAGAGAAGAGGTGATGGATCTCCATGCACAGATGCAGGAGTCTCTGGCGGGTTTTGTCTCCAGGGTCGCTGCGAGTGTGGAGCGAATGGAGGAGTCCATAGCGACCACGAGCAGAGCCTTTGTGGAGTCATTGGCGCATGAACGTATCACCATGGAAAGGTTGGCAACCTCCATGGAGGAGATAACTCGCCAGGGTACGGAAAACATGGTGAGTGCTCATAAGAGAATGACATCTCTTGAGCAGCGTTGGCCATCTATTGAACAGAGAAATCAGACCTTCATGGAAGTCCTTCTGAGTAGGACTGCCAGTGCAGAAACGGGTCCCCATGGCCCCCTAAAGCGCAGCAAGGTGCTCTCAAGCCACTTCCAAGCACTGGCCCCTTCTGGCCTGTGCAGCTTCAGGTGAGTGAGCAGCAGCCTGGTGCTCCTGGTGCTCATCCTGCTGTTCCTGGTTCTGCTGCTGCCGCCTCTGCTGCTGGAGATCCTCTAATGGCAAGAAGGGAAGGAAAAAAAGTCATCCCATGCTTCTTGTAGATGCCTCCGTTGAGGAAGCGCTGAGTGAGGGTGGCGAGAGGGGCTTCCCAGGAGATCACATTGGAGAAGTGTGTGAGGCTCCAACCTTCCACAGCTGTGCCTAAGCCTTGAAGAAGTAGCCCCAAGCCTGCAGCAACAAGGCCCTTCACCAAACAAATGCTGTCCCTTTAAATCGCAGCTTTCCCGAATGACCTGCAGCTGACAGCAAGCAAGCCGGCAAGCTTCACGCCAGGTTTCATCAGTGGGGTTCCCCGCAGGCGTGTTTAGCGTGGGGAACCCCACAAAATCGCAACGGACCCTGAAAATCGTCTTAAACATGGAAATAAGTGGTAATTAGTGTTCCGACGGCCAGTCCCGCCAGCGGCGGGCGGGACTGAATCGGGTCACGGAGAAACGGCGGTCTGAAAGTCGCACAGGGCGGGGAATCAGGCGGGGGGGGTCGCAACCCACTTTTTCGGCAATTTTCGGCCCCCGGCCGCCTGAAAAGCCGCCCAACGGCTGCCAGAAAATCGGGGCCATAGAGTACAAAAGCGTGGAAATTATGATGAGCCTTTATAAAACACTGGTTTGGCCTCAACTGGAGTATTGTGTCCAATTTTGGGCATTGCACTTTAGGAAGGATGTGAAGGTCTTAGAGAGGGTGCAGAAAAGATTTACGAGAATGATTCCAGGGATGAAGGACTTCAGTTATGTGGATAGACTGGAGAAGCTGAGGTTGTTCTCCTTAGTGCAGAGAAGATTGAGAGGAGATTTGATAGAGGTGTTCAAAATCATGAGGGGTCTGGACAGAGTAGATAGAGAGAAACTGATCCCATTGGCAGAAGGGTTGAGATTCAGTGGACACAGATTTAAGGTGATTGGCAGAAGAACCAAAGGCGACATAAGAAAAAACTTTTTTACGCAGCAAGCGGTTACGATCTGGAATGCACTGCCTGAAAGGGTGGTGGAGGCAGATTCAATCGTGGCTTTCAAAAGGGAATTGGATAAGTACTTGAAAGAAAACATTTTCTTTTAAGGGGAAAGGGTGGGGGAGTGGGACTAGCTGAAGTGCTCTTGCAAGGAACCGGCACGGGCTTGACGGGCCGATTAGCCTTCTTCCGTGCTGTAACCATTCCTTGATTCTATGAATCTTTGAAATCTTTCTTTTATTGAGTCTGAGCCCAGGGAATGGTTTAGAAATGTTCGTGCTAAGCTGGGTTTAGAACGATGTGTCCCAAACACTGAGCCCAGGTTGGTCTGTGACGGCCGGTTTTGACGTGTGAAGTCCAAGTACAGATTGGCTCTGAGTGAGGTTCCCAGTTCAGAGTTATCACCTTTACACGGAGCCAGAGTCCAAACCAGAGTCCAAGGAGATAGGGAGAGAGCTGGGGCCTGTTAAAAGTGGCATCTACTGGGGAGCCTGATCGCACCTTGTGCAGTGCGAGGGGATTCTGGCTATGTTTTCAGGGTGAATATCAGCAGCTTATAGGATTACTACTAGTTACAAGTAGGATATTGGGGCATTACACCTACGACTACCAGTTACATATAGACTGTCAGTGAGTTATTGTATTACTGTTGGTTAGGAGGGGAATCCGAATGTTACCACTTTATTAATAGTTATCAGTGCAATTTCAGTGAGTTACCATTAGTTACCGGTAGAATCAAAGTTCCTCCCACCTCTGGTTTCCACTCTGAGAATCCCATTCCAGCCCTCGGTTTCCCCTCTTCCCCGCCCTCGGTTTCCCCTCTTCCCCGCCCTCGGTTTCCCCTCTTCCCGTCCTCGGATTCCCCTCTTCCCGTCCTCGGTTTCCCCTCTTCCCCGCCCTCAGTTTCCCCCTCTTCCCAGCCCTCGGTTTCCCCTCTTCCCCGCCCTCGGTTTCCCCTCTTCCCCGCCCTCGGTTTCCCCTCTTCCCTGCTCTCGGTTTCCCCTCTTCCCCGCCCTCGGTTTCCCCCTCTTCCCCGCCCTTGGTTTCCCCCTCTTCCCCGCCCTCGGTTTCCCCTCTTCCCCACCCTCGGTCTCCTCTCTTTCCCCCCCCCCCCCTCGGTCTCCTCTCTTCCTTCCCCCCCTCGGTCTCCTCTCTTCCTCCCCCCCCTCGGTTTCCTCTCTTCCCCGCCCTCGGTCTCCTCTCTTTCCCACCCTCGGTTTCCCCTCTTCCCTGCCCTCGGTTTCCCCTCTTCCCTGCCCTCGGTCTCCCCTCTTCCCCGCCCTCGGTCTCCTCTCTTCCCCCCCCTCCTCGGTCTCCTCTCTTCCCCCCCCCCGGTCTCCTCTCTTCCCCTGCCCTCGGTTCCCCCTCTTCCCCGCCCTCGGTCTCCTCTCTTCCCCCCCCCCTCGGTCTCCTCTCTTCCCCCCCCGGTCTCCTCTCTTCCCCCCCCCCCTCGGTCTCCTCTCTTCCCCGCCCTCGGTCTCCTCTTCCGCCCTCGGTTTCGCCTCTTCCCCGCCCTCGGGTTCCCCTCTTGCCCGCCCTCGGTCTCCCCTCTTCCCCGCCCTCGGTCTCCCCTCTTCCCCGCCCTCGGTCTCCTCTCTTCCCCGCCCTCGGTCTCCCTTCTTGCCCGCCCTCGGTCTCCCCTCTTGCCCGCCCTCGGGTTCCCCTCTTGCCCGCCCTCGGTCTCCCCTCTTGCCAGCCCTCGGTCTCCCCTCTTGCCCGCCCTCGGTCTCCCCTCTTGCCCGCCCTCGGTCTCCTCTCTTCCCCGCCCTCGGTCTCCCCTCTTGCCGAAACGTTAACTCTGTTTCTCTGACCTGCTGAGTGTTTCCAGCATTCTCTGTTGTTATTTCAGATTTCCAGCATCTGCAGCATTTTGCTATTGAACCACTGACAATGTCAGCTGGCATGGCCACCAGCAGAACAGCCAAGGAGTAGGGAACAAAGCAGCAGCGGCAGGTGAACGAATGGTCGCAATCTTAGTGACAAAGAAGTCCACGAGCTCCTCGCGCTTTTTGTTGGAGTTAGGGTGGAAGGGAAAGTGGAGAGACGGTTGGTAGTGGAGAAAAGAAACCGGGAGTTATCTTTGCTCTCCAAAATGATCCTGGAATAATGAACGGCTTTGGCAGAGACGAGCAGGGCTTGAAAGTCCTTGATGTGGTCCAGCCAGATATAGCAAAGAGTGGCTAAGCCTAACTTGAGGGAGGAGAGATGGAAGCCATACCAGGGCAAATGATCAGTCAAGTGTGTATAATTGTAGGGTTAGGCAAATAGAATATATTATTGTACAATAAATCACGTGTGCTATGAAGTTATGCTTGAGAAGTTGCAGCACATTGAAGAAATTATTTTTTTCACAGGTTAAATTCTGATTATAGGTCCATGATGTTTTTTAAAAGCCAGAAGCAGTTCATTCCTGTTCCCTTTTTCTGCCAATTTTTGCTTCTCCTCTTTTCCTGAAGGCATCGACTTATTGCCAGCGCTCCCTGGTACTTTATCCAAATGGTCATTCTTCATGTAAGAGCCGAGATAGTGAGTGCTTGTAGACTAATTAAAGTTGGGAGTCATCATAACCAAACCCGATTCCACCCACACATACATACATACCTCCAGCACCGGTCACTGGATAGCCAGTCAGGAGCAGTAATCCTGGCTGAGTTTCCCCACCCTGAAGCAAGGGCGCTGAGGCCAATTGTAACTAATTCAGGCAGGCTTGATTCCTCCCAGCCATTCAGGAAGGCTCAGAATCTCCCAGTCACACAGACAAGCTGGATACCTGTTAGCCTTTCAGGTTGGTTAGGAAGATCCCCCTCATTAAGTTCCTGGCCATTCAAGTAGCTGGATGTCTCCCAACTAAGCAGACAGAATCAATACCTCCCAGGTTCGTAGTCAGATTAAATACCTCCCAGCTGCTAAGATGGGATAGATACCTCCCAGTTGTCAAGACAGGATAGATATTTCCCATTCATTCAGATATCCCAGATACCTCCCAATCATATAGACAAGCTAAATATCACCCGGTCATAAAGACAGGCTAAATACTTCCAAGTCATTTAAACAGGCTAGGTAGGCCTTAGGCTTACACACAGGCTAAATACCTCCCAGGGTTGCAAATAGGCTTCATGCATCCCAGTCATACCTCCCAATTTTAAATACACATTGCATCCTTCACAATCTTACGTCCACATTCGGAGGAACAATATGGAGAGGCAGTATAATCTAAATGGTACTATTTTGAGGGGGTGCAAGAGCAGAGGGACCTGGGGGTGCATATTCACAAACCTTTGAAGGTTGCAGGGCAAGTTGATAAAGTGGTTAAGAAAGTGTATGGGATACTTGGCTTTGTAAATAAGGGGATTGAATACAAAAAACAAGGAAGTCAAGCTAAACCTTTAACAAATCACTGGTTAGGCCTCAGCTGGAGTATTGTGTGCAATTCAGGGTACCCCTCTTTAGGAAGGATGTCAAGGCTTTGGAGAGGGTACAGAGGAGGTTTACCAGGATTATACCAGGGATAAGGGACTTTATTTATGTGGGGAGATTGGAGAATCTGGGATTGTTCTCCTTAGAGCAGAGAAGGTTAAGGGGAGACTTAATAGAGGTATTCAAAATTATTAGAAGTTTTGATAAAGCAAGAAGGGAGAAACTGTTTCATCTGGCAAGTGGGTCAGTAACCAGAGGTCACAGATTTAAAATAATTGGCAAAAGAACTAGAGGAGAAATGAGGAGACATTTCTTCACACAGAGGGTTGCTAAGATCTGGAATACACTACCTGAAAGGGTGGTGGAATCAGATCCCATAGGAACTTTCAAATGGCAATTGGACATGTACTTGAAGAGGACTAATTTTCAGGGTTATGGGATAAAGCTGGGCGTGAGACTAAATTGGACAGCTCTTTCAAAGAGCTGGCACAGGCACACCGGGCTGAATGGCCTCCTTCTGTGCTGTAAGTTGCTATGATTAGATACCTCCCAATCTTACATACACATTATGTACCTTCCAAGCAAAAAGGAATCTCTGTTCAAGAAGTTTTAAATGTTGATATTTTACTTAGCTCTTAATATCATAAATTTTTCAGTGCTTTTGACAGAGCTGCTCAGTGACTCCAATCATTTAGATGCACAGGCCTTGAAATTCCCGATGGCCTGCTGAAGTTACAGCGGGAGACGGGAGGAGGCCCCATGGAATTTTAGGGCCACACTATATAACATGGGCAAGAATAGAGGAAACACATAACAACATTTACTGATGACATCAAATTGAAGGATATGGAAAATTATGACAACAATTGTGAAAGATGTTGCCAGTAATGTGGAGGATGTTGACAGTCTCATTTGATTGGCAGATAGGTGGCAGACAAAATTAATAAATATGAATGGCTAAATGATATGTTATTTAAAATTTATTCTCCCTCACAATTTCTGACAGTTTTAATTGTTGACCCACTGAAAACACACAAAGGCAATTTACTGAAATTTCTACAGCTTACTGTATTGTACATCCTGAACCCTCCTTCAGACAAGAGCTAAAAACCCAGCAAAATCACTGTGTGGGGAATTTTAACTCCCTCTGCATGGTGAAAACTGGGCAGGAGACATTTCAAAAGGAGCCTAAATCAGACGGGAGCCTTTGTACATGTATCCACATCAAAATTACATCAATTCGCCCCCATGGCCTTTTAACTGTGGTCTGAGCTGGGCACCTGCATTGGTTAAGCTCCACCCAGTGAAAGCTGCTCTGAAGACTCAAGAGGCCACACAAGGAAAGTGTTCAACTTTCCTTTGTGGGGCCGGGTGGAGCAGGAGTGCTCCTCCGGGCGCTACGAGGGAAGTGTTGGATTCTGCTGTGCTGGGATCCCCTCCCCCACCCACCAGACCTTGCAGAAACCGCCTCCCCGCCATTTACCTTCCGGTTGGCAGGTGGCCTCTAGGCCGCAAGGCTTTAACCAGCCAGCTGCTGGTGGGATGTAAATGAGGCCCAGGACTTAAGATAGCCCAGGCTTCAAATTGATGGTGTCAGGAAAAGAGTTGGGGGGTTGGGGAATGGTGGGGGAGAATTTGACGCTCTCCCCATTGGCCAAAACCTGCTCCCAGTTAAAGTGCCCTCCTAATCTTAGTGTTGTTTGTGTAAAACATGTGTCCATATGGCTGGCATATAGTGATGCTGTGATCAACATTTATTGGCAGCCTCTGCATGGATTTTCTGCTGTTATTAACTACAACGTCTGCTGTGGCATGGTAAATTTCTTTGGGCAAAATAACATTTTCAAATTACTTGGCACCATGATGTGTTTTCTCTATTCTTTTAAAATGGTTTCCACAATGTATCACCATTGAAATCTACCAATAAACCGAGCAAAGCGACCGTTAATCAAAATATCTCAAATGATCAACTTGGCTTCCAACCTTTACTGGCAAGCTGTAACTGAAGAAAGTCAGATGAGAAAATGTTCCTTCAAATTACTTGGGGGGGCTAATCCAGTCACATGAGATCTTGATGTTGTCTTTGGCTCTCATATGTTCAGTAATGTGCCTAATAGTTTATAGGTATGATGCCTCTTCAGCAAGAATAATAGCTGCTAGCAGCAGTCTGCAGCTACTGGGAAATTATCTGGGAACGTCAGTTAAATTGTTCCCCGGTGATACGAATACGAGCTTCTGTGATCCACAATTACTTAGATGCAGTTTGCAGCTGATGGCTTAAACCATTTCCCCTTTTTTTACAGCTTAAAAGTTGCTTCTTTTGCAGAAATTTAATCTCAGTACCCTTATTTACGATTTTCCCAAATCCCCGAACAATTGGCCTGAAGTTGAAATTGGGAGTTATTGACAGAGGTTTGAGTTCTGCCCCAACAAATGCCGCAGTCACTGTCACTCTTCATTGCTGATGTATTGACATTAGGGTGGAATTACAAGGTCATAGTGATTTGTAGTCCCTGGGGTTACAGGAAATGCAGCCATCTGTCACAGGCCTCAGCTTTCTATTATAAAACGACTAAATCATTTACCAATGCGAATTGACGGTGACCTTCCATACTGAAATCACACACATTCACTGACCAAAAGTCTGCAGAACGCGCAAAGAATTTCCAGGATGACTTGGAGCTCTACAGGGGCTGCAAAATACAAGCCTCATGATACAAAATATGCTTGGTAATGCATGAGCACAGACTACAGAATCTTATCACTGTAGATTAACAGTGTTTTTGCTCTTAATGTAAAAGGCTTGTAAGGCTGCTACATATTTCATAACTCCAGTCATGCAGCTGTAGCTTGGTGACCATCTTGGTCATGTTGCTCACAAAGAGACCATGTCGGATCACAATTAAATGATGGAGAGAGCCAAAGTTAACAATAACAAACACAGGCACTTTTGTTTAGCACAACAGACTGCCTCTCTACTCTGTCCACAACACTGCAAATCAGCAGTACAGCTACTGTCATCTTAATCTCATGCTCACCCTCCACATTGACGCACAGTCCAGACTGAGCAGATTACTCCCATTACTATTGATACTCATTTACTTTGCTTTATAAATGTAACTTATTTTGAGGAATATTACTTTTAAGCACATAACACTGCTCCACTTACTGGTCTCATTCTTTGTGATGACAACTCCCGATCCTAACATTACCCCAATGTTAACAGTTCTCTTTCTTTCTCTATGTCCCTCTTACACACTTATACACACACACACACACACACACACACGCATAAACACACACACACATGTACGTATGCTTCAATTCTAATGTCCAATGATGATGACACAGATTTGGTCACAGTGCAGCTATAAAACTACAGAAGAGTGTACTAGCTGTTTTGGTTCAGCTTATTTCACTGGGACATTCCCTCTCGTATCCCTAGCATAGCCTTCATTTTTGCCTGGCAATTTGAACTTGCTCCAGTTTAAGCGTTCAGGCCTACATGACTGGACTCTTGTTATTCTCTCTCGCTCTCTCATTCTTGCTCTTTCTCTCAGTTCACTGCAGTCCCATTTCTCTAGAAAATGAAGTCAGAAAAGAAGCAGAGTTGTATGGTTTTTCACTTCAGAGCCCTTTGGTGATTCACATCGAGAAGCACTGGTGGTAAATATGAGTTCAGTTTGTAGCACATGGTCCTGTATAACTGGACAATATGTCATGATGTACAGAATTAATAAATAGAGCTGGATACTTGGCCATCACTTGCCTTGAGCAATTACTTACCAGGTAAAGGCCAAATATTCCGAAAACCATGGCCCTGAATTTCCATGGGGTCCTCTCAATTTCCTGCTGTAACTTTAGTGGAAGATCAGTAGAAACCCTGGAGAAACGGATGATCTCACACCAGAGGTCCCCGTGGAAATCTCAGGCATATATGTTTTAGGAGATCGAAATTCTGTAACCTTCATTATGAGTTCTGAATGAGATGCATATTTTATTGAAATAAACAATAAAATATTTAAATATTAATATTTAAGTAACAGAAAATAAGTATCATGATATTAGATAGTGATTAGTTTCACTTAGTCAATAATTAATACTACTGTGAGGCTGGGTATTGTCTAAGCAGGTGTAACGAGGACAACCACACTAGGATCTAAAATACATCTGTGCTATCCATCTCCTGAGCTCAGCAGTGAGCATACATAAATCAATATGACTATTCTTTGGCTAAAGTGTAATTTTTATATTAAGGGGCACATTTTATTCTTCTTAATTTAAATGAAAAATAGATGTGAGTTAACAGGTGAGCAAGACTGATTGAACGTGTGATGGACTTTGTATCCTTTATTACTGCTACTGGGCAGCACGGTGGCATAGTGGTTAGCACTGTTGCCTCACAGCGCCAGGGACCCGGGTTCGAATCCGGCCTCGGGTGACTGTCTGTGTGGAGTTTGCACATTCTCCCCGTGTTTGCGTGGGTTTCCTCCGGGTGCTCCGGTTTCCTCCCACAGTCCAAAGATGTGCGGGTTAGGTTGATTGGCTATGATAAATTGACCCTTAGTGTTAGGGGGATTAAATACGTGGGGATAGGGTGGGATATGTGTTGGTGTAGGGGTTACGGGGATTGGGTGGGATATGTGTCGGTGCAGGCTTGATGGGCCGAAATGGCCTCTATCTGCACTGTGGGGTTTCTGTGATTCTACTTCTTGGCCTGGAAATTGATCCACAACCATTTGTGTGCACGTAGGGGATGTAGTTCCTGCCCCCCCCGCCCTTGTGCCTGAATGGTACGACCTGAGGCTCTCCAGATATTGGGCCTTGGGCCTCATTTCAATATTGGTGGCAAAGTGTGAAGAGCTTGTTGGTCAAGAGGACTCCAAGTTTGGGCTGCTGCTAGCATTGAAGTGCTCTTCGGTAATTATTGCCAGGGATCTGGTCCTGGGTTGAGGTCAGGGGTCGGGGCCTGAATCCTGGGTCGGGAAAGGAGGCTGGGAGGACCGATCGGGGGTTGGGAGAGGAGGCCGGGGGTAGGGGTGAGGTGTGTGATCGAGAGTCGGGAGCAGCAGCGATTGGGGTGCGGGGGGGGATTAAATATGCGGTCAGGAGGAGCAGGAATGCTTACATTCAGTTAAGTTATTTACCTTCTTCATTGCAGAGGATCTCTAGGGCTGGATTCCCCAAGTGCAGCCCGCAAACTTAAGATGTGGTTAAAGGACAACTCTTATTTGTCCTTAACCAATATGGCAGGCCAAATGTGCTCCGCTTCTTGCCTTCCATATTGGATCCTTAGTAGTCCGAGTAGCGCCTGAAAAATGGATCAATTTCTAGGCCCTTGTTCCTATTGTAAAATGGGTGCAAGGAAATTAACCAAAACATCGCTCATTGCTCATTATAGTCGCCTTTGAAGATTTGCTTTGAGAAATGTATGCCGTATTATGAGGGGGTGGAAGCAAACTAAAAGTAAGTCCTGAACTCACATTTAGAATGTGGCTTTGTTTGATGAAGGAGGAGCAAACTTTCTCAGCAGCAACAGAGCTAATACATATTGTTTAAGGACAATCTAAAAATAACAGTGCAATAACAATGCGATAAATAATTTAGATGTGTTTTGTAAAAATGGGATCAAGTAGCAAAAAAATGTTATGTCAATATATTATCAACCACTGGAGAAATTGGATCTTTGTGGATTTGGCATTGATTTAACTCAGAATGGTCACAAAGCTAACCTACACAACAGGGCTGTTGTGCATCCAACGCTCCAAGAGAATCTGGGATTAATGGGTCGAAACGTCTGTGGTAAATGATGCCAAGCTGATAATCATGGTTGTGAGACATTGGGGTATCTTAAGCATGCAATGCAGTTTGTGTGCACCTAACAGATTGTAAAAGTTCAATTATAGTTTGAAGGGGATGAAGGGGACAGCAAAGCATCACACTGATGTTAAAATGCATTACATCTAAACATTTCTAAATACTACAAATTGGTATATCAAATATGCAACATGAAGACAGCCATAGTAAGAAAGGAAGAACTTGCAGTTCTATAGCTTTTCACACTCTCAGGATGTCTCAAAGTGCTTCACAGCTGATGAAGTACATTTGAAGTGTAGTTACTATTGTGATGTAGGGAAACATAGCAGCCAATTTGTGCACCGCAAGATCCCACATACAGCATTGAGATAAAGGCCAGATAATCTATTTTTAGTGGAATAGCAGAGGGATAAATGTTGGCCAGGATACCAGGAGAACTCCCATGATATTCTTTAAATAGTGACATGGGATCTTTTGCATCCAAGATAAGTAGGTGGATGGGGCCTCAGTTTGACATCTCATCCAAATGAAAGCATCTCTGGCATTGCAGCTCTCCCTCAGTACTAGATTATGTGCTCAAGTAACTTGGATTGAACCCATGGCCTTCTGACTCAGCAGTGAGAGTGCTACCACTGGGCCAAGACTGTACCCTGAAGAAATTGGAAGTCGTTGACTACCATTTATTTCTTCACCCAGAGAGTGGTGAACCTGTGGAATTCTCTACCACACAAGGCCGTTGAGGCCAATTCATTAAATATATTCAAGAAGGAGTTAGATATATTTCTTCAGGCTAAAGGAATCAAGGGATATGGGGAGAAAGCAGGGACAGGGTACTGAGTTTGGATGATCAGCCATGATCTCATTAAATGGCAGAACAGGCTCGAGGGGCCGAATGGCCTACTCCTGCTCCTATCTTCTATGTTTCTATGTTTAAGATTGTACAAGAGAAATATGAGCACAAAATAGCAATTTAAGAATGATTATGCACACGTTCTTTGAAGCTGTCAATGTTATAATGTAATAAATTGTGCTTCTTATAGGTTATTCACACCTACAGAGCATAAGGGTGCCTGGAATCAAGAGTTGAATCTGACAAGACAATCAATGATGTAAAAAATTAGTTAAAGTATAAAAAGCGAAAAACTTATATTTATGGCCACTAGTTTTAGTCTCCCCCACAAGTGGAAACATTTTCTCCATGTCTACCCTATCAAACGCTTTCATCATCTTAAAGACCTCTATCAGGTCATCCCTCAGCCTTCTCTTTTCTAGAGAAGAGAGCCTGAGCCTGTTCAATCTTTCCTGATACTTATAACCTCTCAGTTCTGATATCATTCTATTCAGAAAGATGCCAGGATGGTGATAAGGAGCACGCAAGGCAAGATAGGTGCAGTCTATGATAGCTTGGACCCTGAGGAAGCCTGTAATGCAGGTGAAGCCTCATGCCCTTCTGTCCTGCTTTGTTCTGTCTATTGGGAATGTGATGTATGTGTTCCTCCTGGTGTAGAGAGCCTCGGTCACCTCCCTGATACAACAGCGCACAGCAAACTGTAAGATGTCACTGTTGTCACCTGCTGCAGCCTGGAACAACCCTGTGATGTAGAAGAACCACAGTGATCTTGACAGCCTGGTTTAGGGCTCCAGTTGTGGCTGTAGCAGGTGACAGCCTCCTTGGTGAAACAAAGGCACCTCACACATTGCTCCTCGATATAGTTAAGGTATGAGGAGTGCGCCCTGAAGACCTGCTGTGGATATGGCCTCCTTCACTGTTCCCTCCTTCTCCCAGCTGCTCCTCTTCCTCCTCCAGCCCCAAAGGCAACCCTACCAAACCACCCATGATTGGAGTAAAACTCTTGAAAGCAGACAAAAGCAGTCCTGCATCAACACAAAGTTGTTACCAGAACTCACAATTCACTCATGGATTGCCGAAAATAGGCCAATAAAAGGCCCAGAAGTTTTCTTGTAGCTGAAGAGGACAAACCTGCAACTAACCTGTATGGAGAGGATGAGCCCTTCAAACATGGTCCTTATTGACTGTTAGTGTGCTGAGTTGCTAGGTGAGTTTATTATACCGCACGTCAGAAGCTGGGGCAGATCAATTTCATAAAATAGAAAGAAAGAAAGACTTGCATTTAGATAGCGCCTTTCTCGACCTCAGGACGTTCCAAAGCACTTTACAGCCAATGAAGTACTTTTTTATTGAAGTGGAGTCACTGTTGTAATGTAAGAAATGCAGTAGCCAATTTGCGCACAGCAAGCTCCCACAAATAATCTGTTTTCGTGATGTTGATTGAGGGATAAATATTGGCCAAGACACTGGGGATAACTCCCCCGCTCTTCTTCGAAATAGTGTCATGGGATCTTTTAAGTCCACCTGAGGGAGCAGGTGGATAAAGGGGGAAAAATTGGGTTGGTTAGCGCCTCCCATTAGCACCTCAGGGGGGTGCTAACGGGGCGCTAGGAACTTAGGCCTAGAAATTCAGTTGGCTGCACCAGGCGTTAGCGCCTTAGGAGGAGCAGATCTCGAGCGCTAGGCGCTTAGCGCCCGGGCGCAGCGCGATCTGCGCCTCGCCCCAACTTCAGTAGACATTTAGCGCCGGCGCAAAGTCTTTGCGCGCGCTCAGCTGCGCGCGCAGATCATGACGTCATTTCGTCGTGCAACGCCCTTTGTGCGCCCGGAACCGGAACTTCACTTGCGCCGCCCGATTGTGCGCCGGGCGGCCCTAACGACTGTGAAGTGGAATGGTACACAGCCGAGGCGGGCCGCGGGGAGCGCAAATTAAAGGGCACTTACCCTGCACTATAAAGGGTAGCCATTTTGCAGCATTCACTCTTGTGCAACGGATTTTTGGAGAGAGACCAAGGAAGAGAGCTTACTGCTTTGGCCCAACACTAGGACAGGTCTTTTTGGCTTCAGGCCAGAGCTGTGCAATTCTCTTTGCCTTCATTGAGATCTCAGTGTTTGCCAGCATATTATGGGGGCTGCATTGGGTGCCAACGCTGAGTTTCAGCCTTATGTCGGAAGGGCTTACAGACGCCGGGAGAGAGTGGCAGCCCTGGCTAGACGCAGAGGGGGCAACAGGCGTCGCCAAGTGAGGCCTTACCCACCCAGGGTATACTGCCAGCAGTTCTCCTATCTCAACATGTCTGCCGCGCAGTGTGTTAGGAGGCTGCGATTCAGAAGGGAGGTGGTTGCAGACATCTGCCAGCTGCTTCACAGAGATCTGCGTCCACAGCTGATGCGCAGGACGTCTCTTTCGGTGGCAGTGAAGGTGACGGTGGCTCTCAACTTCTATGCCACCGGCTCCTTCCAATCCGCTGCTGGGGACATCGCTAACATCTCCCAGTTCGCCGTGCATTGCTGCATCCGCCAGGTGACCAATGCCCTTTTCAGAAGGAGACGTCAATTCATCTCCTTCCCCATGACCCTGGACGAGCAGCAGCAGCGTGCAGTGGGATTTGCAAAAATAGCGGGCTTCCCCATGGCGCAGGGCGCCATTGACTGCACGCATGTGACTTTGCGGGCACCTCTGGAGCATGCCGAGGATTACCGCAACTGGAAGGGCTACCATTCCCTCAACGTACAGCTGGTGTGTGACCACAGGCAGCGCATCCTAGCTGTCAATGCCCGCTTTCCAGGCAGCAGCCACGATGCCTTTATCCTGCGACAGACAACTGTGGCTGACATGTTCCAGGCACAGCCTCACCCAAGAGGATGGCTTATCGGAGACAAAGGCTATCCTTTGTGTACCTGGCTCATGACCCCGCTCCACGCGCCCACGACCCCTGCTGAAGAGGCATACAACGAGAGCCATCAAGCGACCAGGAACCTCATCGAACAAACAATCGGCATCCTGAAGCAATGGTTCCGCTGTCTCGATCGCTCCGGGGGAGCCCTCCAGTATTCGCAGGAGCGAGTCTCCCAATTCGTCGTCGTTTGCTGCATGCTGCACAACCTGGCTATCCGCAGGACTCGGGCACTGCCACCTCACGTTGGACCACCACCTCAGGAGGAGGAGCAGGAGGAGCATGAGGAGGAGGAGGACGAGGAGTACCAGCCCAGGAGGGAGGCAGAAGGTCCACGGGCCGCCCGTCGGCGGCTTATTGAACGTCACTTCTAGGCCCCCTGTCAGGGAATGGCTTGTGCCAATGAAAGAACATGATTGCAGCCGCTGCGCAAGCCCTCAGCTGGTTAAGGCAACAAACACTTCAAAGATCAAACATGGACAATGTGAATAAATAAAATGGTTTATTGTACAAACTCAGGGCCCTTCCCACATGAAAACCAAGAACACACGAAACCCCCAAAAAACACTCACACACATGAGTCACTCCCACAACCTGGGGAGGATTAACCAAAGATGTAAATAAAAATGGCCTCATCCTCGGCCTTCAAAAAACAACCATTCCACAAAACACAACATTTGGACACACCCTCTACTTTGTGTCCCGCGAGGGCGATGCCCTCTGCAAACTTTGTCGGTCCCTGGACGCCCTGCTGCTCCTCCTCAAAGTGAGGCCAGTGGCTGCTGCAAGGCTGGGGGAAGGCTCCTGAGGGGCACATGTCGTGACGGCAGATGCCCTTGGGGGTCGGCCTAGACGAGTTCTGGCCCTCGAGGGGCCGGCTGGTGAATGCTGCAGCTGTCGCTGGCCAGCATCAGTCGCTGCAGCAGCTCGTGGCAGCTCCACTGGGGGAGTGGCAGTGGCGGCTGGAGGAATGGGGGCAAGCTGGCGGATGGCAGGCGCTCGCTGGTCACCTGAGACACTGGCACTCGCCCGGGCCAGCACTGCAGCATGCGCAGCAATCTGCCGAGGGACAGACCGCTGTGCTGCTGCAGCGCGCCGGGTGCCCTGGTGATGCCGGGCTGACACAGCGAGTGTGGCAGCAGTGAGTGCCCGTGTTGCCCTGTTCTGAGACCGCATCAGAGCAGCCAGTGACTGCACGGCACCACTGATCACCTGGCCAGTCGCTGCCAGAGAGGCCCCGAATTCGGTGACACTCCGAGACAGGGACTGGATGGCCTCAGGCATCCGTCCCACTACCCCCATGAGCTCCGTGTGCCGGCGCTCCGAGTCTGCGGACATGTCCTCGAGGCGGCGCATCTCCTCGGCGTTGACCGTCGCCGGACTGGAGGCCGGACTCTCCCTCTGGGGAGAAGGCCGCTGAACTGGCCGACCCTTCCTGCGTTGCTGGACGCCGCTGGGCCCAGCAATTGGACTCCCCTCCGACCCTTCCCCCCTCTGGGGAGAAGGCCGCTGAGCTTCCACCCCCCTCCCGCGTTTCTGCAGGCCGCTGGTCCCAGGAGCTACATTCCCCTCCGACACTTCCGCCATGCTCCCCTCCAGGGAAGACGTCTCCCCTACTGTGACATGGCTTGCCGTGGCTGAGGGTTCCCCTGATGGGCCGCCTTCCTCTTGCTCCTCCTCCTCCTCCTCTTCTGAGGGGCTGTCACTGGCAACTTCAGGGACCTCCTCCTCACCATCTGAAAGCAGGAAGGCACAAGAGTAGCTTTAGAGTGAGGAGAGGGCGTCAGCGAGGGATGCATGAGTGGTGGCATTCAGCGCATTGGTCGGACAGTGGCAAAGGATGTAGATCTGATGCGCAAGTGGGACGAGAGAGGTCCAAAAAATGATGCCCTTACCATTGGTGCCCAGAACAGGGTCGGCATCTCCAGATGCAACGGGGCCAATCACCCGGGCACCCAAGATGTGCTCCACGCGCTGTTGCAGCTCGGTGAGCGGCTGGATCTGGGGTCCGCCTCTCCCGGTCACAGTCCGGCTCCTCTTATTATTGGCCAGCTTGGCCTGCAAGAGAAAGGACGGCCTCTAAGTACAGTGTGTAGCCCTGATCTTGTGTGCACTGCCTCCCATGGTCGAATAGCCTGGCCAGTCTGTAGCCCTGATCTTGTGTGCACTGCCTCCCATGGTCGAATAGCCTGGCCAGTCTGTAGCCCTGATCTTGTGTGCACTGCCTCCCATGGTCGAATAGCCTGGCCAGTGTGTTAAGTGTACAATGTGCAATTGATGTTCATGACTGACCCATAGCTGCTGCATGAGGGCTGGCCATTAGGGCTTTCAGGTCCCTTTGCCCATAATGTGAGGTGCACATGCAAGGATGAGGAGGACACTGGAAAGGGTACTCACCCTGACAATCCTGGCGAGGTCATTTAGTTTCTTGCGGCATTGTACCGCGCTCCTGGGGACCTCACTGTTCGATGTCACCCTGGTGGCGACATGCCTCCAGGCTCTCCGGTAGACGTGGGCCGGCGGCTTCCTCCCATTGTCTGGGAACAAAATATGGCATCTCTTCTCCACAGTGCTAACCAGCACCCTCAGATCAAGCTCTGAGAAGCGCTGCGCTCGTTCACGGGCCTTCTCCATACTTTGAGGCGCTATATGGGTCCAGCAGCAGTGTTCAGGCCTAGCTGGAGGGCTCCAGTGTGCAGGGCGTGGCAGCAGACCAAGTCGACCCTTCCCCCTTATGAGCTGGCCGGTGCCAGGGTGTCTGCTGTCAATCAAGAAATGGCCGCACCTGCGCTGCGCCCAGCCTCGGCGGTATCGCTCAGCACCTCCGGCTTAGCGCCTAAAGAGAGCTGTGTATCGCCAGTTTTAGCGCTCGAGCAAACTCTTAAGGCGAAGCTAATGAATATCGGCGAAGTGGCCTCGAATTTGCGCCGGGCGCAAACTTTAGCGGCCGCCCGACTTTACCGCCCCAAAAGTGGCTATAATGAATTTCTAGGCCTTAGTGCCCGAGCGCGGCGATTTCGGCGCCACTCGCAAAATTGACTAGTCATTTTGCGGTGGCACTAAACACTACCGCCACGATCTCCTGTGCCCGCAGATCGTGATATCAGTCAAATGTGCAATGCCCTGGTAGCACCCCAGACCGGATATTGAGTTGCACCCCCTGCCTTAGTGCCTGCCGCTAGGAACAACAGGTAGATGGGAACGTTTTCAAGTCGGGAAGGGGCTGGGGGAGCGCTATTTAAAGGCGGGCGCTTCCTGCCTTTTCTTGTCGGCAAAATTTTTTGTTTTAACGCTGTCCTAAGGAGTTTTGGCCCTCAGCATCACTTTTGAGGTTCCTAAGCGCTGAACTCTTTCCCTGGGCCTATCCATTAGTGCTTCCAACACAATTGCTTTTGAGGTCTCTCCAGGCCGAGAGAAAAGGCTGCAATGAGCAGGGTGTGGCTGGCCAGCAAGATGGCCCCTCCCCTTTAAGAACTGGATGCGCCAGTCTGTCTGGCTTCCATGGTAATTGGCATCACCTGAGCTTCGGTAACGTTCTGAGGTAGCGCCTCGCTCCCTGACGTTTGCATCTTAACAGAGGTGTATAGAGCCTGATTTAGCGCTCAAATCACCTCCAGGGGCGATAGAGGTGAATTTTGCAGTCGGAGGCGATAATTAGCGCTAAACTTTGCGCCCGGCCGATATTAGCACCCCAAAATGAGCGATATGAATTTTTCCCTCAAAAGGTTTAATGCCTCATCCGAAAGACGGAGGGCCCTACAGCAAGCGTAGGATCCTTATTTAAATAGGTTAACAAGTTTCCTAAATTGTTTTGGCACGCACCCTAGGTGGCTACGGAGAAGACCGATCCAATATGGCAGGCGGCGTTACTCCAGCGTGTGAACCGCCCACTATAGTGGATCCCGAGGCACCTGTTTTATGCCTGAAAAACAGGCGTGGTGTGATCTAATTTCTAGGCGATTGGATCCAGCCCTCTATGACATAGGGCTTTTCAATACGTTTTGGAATGGATTGATGCTCCCCACTCGAAAGTACTTAATTTTTAAGAAATAGATATATAGCCTTTAATTATAAATTCATGTTGGCTTTCTGACAACCGACGACTATAAACAAAAATTGTCACATCTGTAACTGTGACAACAGTCACTGTCTCTGTCTAATGCATGTTTACATTGACAGATTGTGAAGGTTTTCCTGTGAATTATTTTTAACATAGTGTGTGCAGGTCAGCAAACACGTCATACCTAATTATCTGAGCTTAAATTTTTACATGACATTCATACGCTGTCTATTATCCACATATAAATGGCCTACTCCTGCTCCTATTTCTTATGTTCTAAAAGCTACACAACTGAGTCTATTTTTACATACAACAGTGAGTGGTATGTGGAATTATTCAGAAATGTGTAACAATTTCAGACTCCCAGCATACAAACAGGTGGGGCTGGAAATGGTTATGTAGTTCACATGATTTCCAAATCAGGCACCACCAAATTGAATTTATATCGATTTGGGTGCTCGGCAGGCATCCTTTGCAGCTGCCTGAAACAAACACAAGTATCATTTAAATATGATAATCACGGTCCTGTGCTTGAATCAGGACCCTTTTGTAAAATTGCTGTCCATGCGTGCCTGAAAATTCACTTCCTTTACATAACATAAGAAATATGAGCAGGAATAGGCCGCTTGGCTCCTCAAGCCTGCTCCGCCATTCAGGCTCAAAGCCACTTCCCTGCCTGCTACCCACAACCCTTCTCTCTTATCTTGCAAAAATCTGTCTATCTCCACCTTAAATGTATTTAATGACCCAGCCTCCACGGCTCTCTGGGGCAGAGAATTCCACAAATTTACAACCCTCTGAGAGAAGAAATTCCTCTTCATCTCAGTTCTAAAAGAGCGACCCTTTATTCTGAAACTATGCCCCCAAGTTCTTGATTTCCCCATGAGGGGAAACATCCTCTCTGCATCTACCTTGTCGAGCCCCCCTCAGTATCTTATATGTTTCAATAAGATCACCTCTCATTCTTCTAAATTCCGATGAGTATAGGCCCAGCCTGCTCAACCTTTCATCATACGTCAACCCCCTCATCTCAGGAATCAACCGAGTGAATTGTCTCTGAACTGCCTCCAATGCAAGTACCCGCCAAGCATATCATGGCAGACATAGTTGGCAAGCAGCTTTCACAAGTGGTATTTAAAGCGATCCTAACCTCTATTAAGGTAAGTCTCTGGTTAGTTGTTTTAGGCTTCTAGGTTGCCTTTGGGGTGTTTTGGCAAATGTTTACCTGTGAGATACTCCTGTTCCTGTTATCAGGGGAGGGAAGAGTTGTGAGTGCTGGGGGCAACAGGTAGTGAGTGCATGGCTAAGCAGAGAGCAATGAGGGTTATGTGTTCAGAGGCTTGCCTTAGTTAATCTTCTGAGGTCATTGCTTTGGGCACTGGCCCACTCTGCCACCTCAGCTCACTCGTGCCTTGCAGCTTACCTTGATATCTTCCTGCTGCCTGCTGAATTTCAGATGTCTCTGCTCCTGCCGGCATTCTCCGCCAAAATCTCCAATGCAGCATCAGAAAAACAGGGGGCCCTTGCAGTTTCTCCTGTGCCTGTCATTGGCCACAATCTTCAGTTACTTACAGCCAAAGTGCACCTCCCCTTTAAGAGGTGCAGACTGCTTTTAAATGGCATCAGCAATGTGCAATATTGACGCACCCATTAGGCAAGCAGCCAATGAACAGCATGCGTAGTACTGGCAGCCTGCCTACTGTATTAAAATTAATCGGGGGGGGACCAATTTAGGGCCTTAGTAGTGTTCACTCCAAGCGTGGTGCCCATTCTGCGCCCGAAAATGGGTTTAAACCAATTTCTACCCCATGACATCTACTAAACATGGGTTTAATCTCTACATTTACAAATGACCAATATACTTCGCAGAACAAACTCCCACAAAGATAACACAAAGAAAAAAACTCACCTTTAAAAACATACGTTGAGCAATTGGGCACACAGTTAGGGCAGAAAACCCAGCTTCCTCAACTAAAAACAGGAAATGGTGGAAACACTCAGCAGGTTAGGCAGCATCTGTGAAGAGAGAAACATAGTTAACGTTTCAGGTTGATGACCTTTCGTCAGAACGAGATGATGTTAGTGATGAACAGCTTTTGAGCAAGTACAGAGCCAGGGAAAGTAGAGGGGTGGGGTGGGGGTGCGTTGGGAAAGACTGAAAGGGAGAGGTCTATAATAGGATGGAGAGCAGGAGCGGTTAAATGACAAAAGTGACAATGGTGCAAGGCAAAATGAGGTGATAATGAGATAAGTAATTCTTCCATGTTCCTATAAACAACTGAAACTGAATACTATCCATTGTCAATTTAATGAATATCAATATTTTGGTTCATCTATAATTTATGTTATATAATAGCATTAAAAGCTTTATGTCTCCCACAAGGAAGTGGATTTAAAAACTTAACTCACAGGATGTTTGTGTCATGATAAATGTGACTTTGAAATCTAGTTTTACTCCACTGCACATGGTTAATGTAAATCATATTAGACTGACAAGGTTAGATTGGATGGTAAACTGGAAAGATCAACTAGATTATGAAATTTATGCATAATGGGGAAAATATTAACTCCCCTTCCCCCACCCAGTGGAAACCAGGCGTTAATAATCACTTTAAATACAGCTGCTAAAATGGAGCGGGAGATTTACCCGCCAGCCTCACGTGCCGATCCTGCTGACTGCAATTTTGAATTGCAAGCACCAAGGATACCCGCTCAAAGCGCGTGGGGTACTACTTTAAATATGCAGATTGGGTTCCGATGACCTCATTAGGACCCGACCGCCATTTTAATATTAGCCTGAGTGGGGAAGCGGCTGTGGCTTTCCTAACAGGCTGAAGTAGGAGGATCAGCAACAGAAGAGGCCCCTTCAGGTAAGTTTATTTCATTCCTTTGTCGGGTCAGAAGGAACAGGAGTGTTCCTGGCCACACAGGGGAAGTATAGCCCTACCTGCACAAACTTCCTTCCCACCCTCTTCCCAAACCACTGACAGCAGGGTATCTCTGCACAAACTTCCTTCCCAAACCACTGACAGCAGTGGATCTCCACCATCCCATTGCCCCCATCCCCCACCCCATCCTTGCACTTAGCATTGGCCCAGCCGACAGCCTCTACCACACTCAATTTTAATGGCCAGGCAATCAGTTTAGGCCACCTTCCTGGCCGTTCTGCTCAGGAAGTCGGCCAGCGGCATGTGAATGAGGCCCGGCTGTTAACATTGTCTGGTCCTCCCACTTCCACTCCTGGGTGGGCCGCTCGCTCGCTAGGCCGCTTTCCCACCTGGGAGTTAAAGTTACCCCCATTATGTATTTAAGAATGTGATATTCTCAGTCATCCATCAGAGATGGTGTACCAATTATGGTTTTACAGGCAGTCTATGTAGTCAGAAACTTGTGGACTGCTGAATCTGTGCTGGACATGAGCTCTCGGTGTGTAGTGAAGGTTTGCGATAAGATCATATTTCTTTTGGCTCAATCCGTGTACTGAGGCTGAGCTTACACCTAATTAATTGATTAAGTTAGTGTCAGTGCAACTAATTTGACTTCTCAAAAGATTTGATTTAGGAATCTGTCAAAAGCTACTTTTAGCATTAATTGAGCAAATAAATAATATCTGGGGTAATTTTAACTTTGTACAGTAGTGTAAAACAGGTGATAGCGAATTGGCAGCTCATTTTACATGTTTCCTGATTTATATTTTGATTGAAGTCAATCGGGGGACCATGTAAAATGGGCTGTCAGCTTGCTATCACCTGTTTCACACCATCATACCAAGTCAAAATTACCCCCACTGAGCCCAAATTAAAACACATAAATTAATCTGAAGTTATTATGGCCCGAATTTTCTGTATCTGGGCGGGTCAGGTGTGGGCGGTCGGCGTGGCAGGTCGCAACCCCGTTGCTGTTTCCATCCCACTGCAGAAATCGGCTTTGTGCTAATGGGGCCTATTAAGCCCACCCTGCACGTTACCCGGCCCAATTAAATGGAGCGGATCTGATACGTGACGTGTTTTCAGCCGGGATATTTAAAGGAGCCATGGCCACATTGCATTTGAAGGTTCATCTAGGGGTGTGCAGGCAGCACGCTGGAGGTTTTCATTGCTCCAAACAGTTGGAGAGATAGCTGCACAGAGGCAGATGGCTGCACAGAGGCAGATGGCTGCACAGAGGCAGAGGGCTGCACCCAGGTTCTCCGATGGCTCCCTCCATATCGTTGTGGAGGGAGTCAGAGCACACAGGGAGGTCCTCTTCCCTTCCAATGGGCGGAAGAGACCTCCCCAGGAGACAAAAAGAGCCTGGCTCCAAATTGCAGAGGAGGTGAACAGCAGGGATGTGGTCAGGAGGACCTGGGTGCAGTGCCAGAAGTGCTTCAATGATCTCATTAGATCAGGAAAGGTGAGTGCAATGCCACACTCAATTTCATCCTGCTGTGCCTCTCATCACATCCCCATCACTCTGCCTTCCCAACACTGCTCCTGCACGTCCTTACTCACCCCAACATCCCTTGCACCTTCACCCATCCCTCTCTTTCTCTACATTATCACATCCCCATCTGACTAGCCAATCCTCACACTCACCCTCATCCTAATGCAGTCATACCAATTAACAACACACAAGGAGGCCATCTGGCTTTGGCACCTCACTCCCTCATAGTCACCCTCTACGGATGTAACCCATTCATTCTTTACACTCATTCCATCACTCCCACTCAAACTTCTCTTCTTTCCCTCCTTGCAGGAGAAGAGACTGCACAATAAGAAAGAAAGGAAGAGAACTGGAGGTGGGCCTCCATCATTTGCGACCCTCACAACAGCACAGGAGGCTGCGTTGGAAGTATCGTGAGTGGCCGAGCAGCTGGAGGTGGGAGACGGAGAGATAATTACATATCATACAGCTACATGGCATACATCAGTCACTCATATGGGTACTGATGTCATCAGCCACTGAATGGTCATCATGTGCATAATGGTATCTATACCCATTCTTCATATGACATATCTAACTCATCTCTACTTTCCCACAGGTGCATCAAGAGCCCCCCTCCCCCCAATGTCCAGGAGGAAGAGGAAGATGACTCCTCAGAGGAGTCTCCAGCCTCTGAGGGCGCAGCGTCATCAGACATGAGTGCACCCAGCACCAGCACAGAGATACACACCTAAGTGGGTCCCACGCGAGATAGAATACTGTTGTCACCGGGTCCATCACAAGTCACAAGTGAGCAAGAGGAGTGTGGTAAACCACTGTTTGTATTCCTGTTTGTCC
Organism: Somniosus microcephalus; assembly: GCF_052327205.1. Taxonomy (NCBI): domain Eukaryota; kingdom Metazoa; phylum Chordata; class Chondrichthyes; order Squaliformes; family Somniosidae; genus Somniosus; species Somniosus microcephalus. The sequence goes on along the minus strand of NC_140997.1, from coordinate 63,386,342 downwards.
TGTTTGTATTCCACTGTGTACATGCCTGGACATGCCTTGGCTGACTCCTCCCACAGGTCCTAGTATAAAGGTGACTGCTCCCCAGCCCTTTGTATCCTGGACCGGTCGACCACGCGAGGCAGACCTCCATTCTGTTGTTAATAAAAGCCTTTAGTTACTCTTCTAACTCTCAGTCTTTTATGAGTAATTGATAGCGCATCAAGGAGATGGTGGAGATGGACAGCAGTGGAGACCCCTCGCTGGAGGGCACAGGACGCTCCCAGCTCTGCTCAGCTGAATGCAGACGCTGAGCCTCGGGGGCCATCCAGAAAGAGGGTGATCCTGGAGGTGCAGGAAGAAGTACAGGGGGCTCTGACAGGTTTTGCGACCGCGCTGTCTGCAAATGTTCAGAGAATGGAGGAGTCCATCTCCAACATAAGCACCACCGTGTCGCAGGCAATGGCGACGATATGCTCTTCCATGGATAGGATGGCCACCTGCATGGAGCAGCTAATGTACCACTGACAGGAGCACATGGTCTCTATGGAGAATAGATGGCTATATATGGAGAATAGATGGCTATATATGGAGATTAGATGGCAGAGGCTCATAGGCCTCCTGTCTAGGAGGGATGTCATAGATGTGGGTGGTTGAGGAGAAGGTTGGTGTTGTTGTTGGTGTTGCTGGTGTGCCTGGTGCAGCTGGTGTTGGGGCTCATCGTGGTCTAATTCTGAGGACCAAGGTGACACAGTAGAAATGGCACCCATGCTGATTAAATAGATGGCAGGTCAAGTAAAGATCAGAGGAGCAAGCTGTCAATGGAGTGATAGGTTGTAACAATGAGGTGAGACTGGATGGCGACTTTGCTAGAAGCACTTGCAGCCTGTAGAAAGCTAACCGTGTGTTGGGAATGCAGCCAGCAACAGCTTCTGCCTGAGGAAAGTGATCAGCAGTGAGGTGGGAGTTTTTATAGTACATTTCATGCTGCCATCTAATCAGCTGGAGCAATAGCCACTCAACTCCCACCTCAGGCTGACAGGCATGGTTCCCGAGCTACATGAATCCCGTGGGCAGCCAGGGAAATTTGAAAGCTAGGCTGAAAAAGGCTCTTAAGGGTCTGACAACTACCTGTTAATGATTTGAATCAGGTCACCCGCCTTTACTGGTCTAGTCACTGCCGCACCAGCAAATGTGCCTGAGGGAAAGGCGCATGGGGGCGGGAGGTCGGCGGGTTCCTGACCCGCTCCAACTTTTTTAAAATTTCCCACCCGACCTGCCTCCGATTGCGCCCGCACGGACCCCAGAAAATTCCGGCCTATGTGTCAACAACAGAATTTTAAAGAGCAAAGAGAACAAGTTTAGTAGCGCACGCGCTTCTATAAAGTCTACCGATAAATATCATAAATTAATATTTAAGGGCCATTGAAACAGTTTTGGCAGAGTGGTTGGAATTGTTCGTGTATGTGCAACTCTCTACAAAAATTGGGATCTTCTCCATTTCCGTGAAGCCATTTCACACAATTTAGGTCCCCCACAGCTGGGTGAATGTTTTTGTGCTTGAGAAGAGTGAAGAAACCATTGTGACTGGTTTTCTGTGTTTCCACCAATGAATTTGTATCTCACAACATTGCAAGTAGAGGAGTCTTGCACTCAACTCTCATTTTGTTCATTGACTCATAGGGCTGGATTTTCCAAGCCCCGAGGAGGCGGGCATGGAGGGGGGACAGCCGGTAAATTCGGTGAAAGTGGGGGCGGATGGCAAAGTCACCCCCATCCCACCTCCGTGCCCTTTTGCCAGGAGGCGGGAAGATGTGCAGCTTCGCGTCCTGTCTCCTGGAGGCGGGAAAGGCTTTTAAACCTTTAAACCTTTTGGCCATTTTACCTTCACAGGTGAAGGCTTCCCTACCTCGGAGAACCCTGCCGGGTTGGAGGAGACGTAGAGGAGGTCTGCGGTGGTCGGAGGCACCTGGAAGTAAGGTGTAGAGGTGAGTGATGGGTGCAAGTGTGGAGTGGTAAGTATGCAAGGTGAGTGATAAGTTTTAAAAAGTATTCAGTTACTTTGTTTTCTTCCGACAGCCTTCAGCTGTGGTGGATCGGGAGAGCCGACATCCTCCTTGTCAAATTCACAGACTAGCTTTTGGAACCTCCGTACCAACAGTCATGTGAAATTTACAAATTTGAAAGGTTTGATGAGTCCTGAACACAAGGACTCATCAAACTAAAGAGAATGTCAGTGTTTGACAGCTTCACAGAGCTGTCAAACACTGACATTTCTTCTTTCAAGAAGTCTTAACAGATAGCACATCTGACATGACGTGCTCTTCAGTGACTTCCTCCCTAATTGGCCTGCTGAGCCTGCAGGGCGGGCTTAACAAGGTCAATCAGGTGAAAATCCCTCTGGTTGGTCAGGCGAGGATGGAGGCGGGACATTGACATGACAAGCAGCAGTTTCCCTCCAACTCGCCTCCATTCACAAAATCCAGCCCTTAAAATCTACAACAACAAAAAGCACGATTAACCCTTTCTTTGCAACAGAGTAAAATAAGCCACTAAATAACTTCAGAGTACTCGCAGTTTAAGCGGTAATCATTTTATAACCGTGCACCAAAATATCAGCAGCGACATCCACTTGAGATCTGGAAGGTTGAGTTTTCCAGCACATAATAGTGACAAACTGTTTCATTTATTCACTGGTTCGGTGCTAGTAATGGCTTTTCCTTGATGCACTGATCCACATCTAAAACTGGTTAAATATTAAAGAGTGCAATGGACTCCTTAGAAAGCACCTAGAACTAACCCTCATCTATTATAGGAACATAGGACCAGGAGTAGGCCATTCAACCCCTCGAGCCTGCTCTGCCATTCAATCAGATCACAGCTGATCTATATTTTAACTCCATCTACCCACCTTTGCTTCGTATCCCTTGACACCTTTACTTAACAAAATCTATCTGTCTCAGTCTTGAAAGCTCCAATTGTCCCAGCATCAGCAGCCTTTTGGGAGAGAGAGGTCCAGATTTCTACTACTCTTTATCTATTATCTACATATTATCCTCTTAAATATGTCACAAAGTAGCTTTAAAATAATTCTAAATCATGCTGAAGATTATGGTGTCTCACAGTTCCTTGTGCAATGAATTCAAAAGTAGTAACCCTTGTTTCTTTAATAAGGTAACCGGTGTCATCAGGCTGATCTTGCTGATTCCCTGAAGCAGCCCAAAGCTGTAGCACTGCTACATCGTCCCCAGTGAAAACTAATTTCTGAGCATTCTGTCGCTGCCTTTTGTGCCTCCGAGCACTTTGGCTTCATCGTATTTATCAAGGAACCAAGAAAAAGCAATGTGCTGTGGCACATTATCGATAGTTCACACGGTTAAAACCCAGCGCACGTAATTGCTCCAGGTTCACTGAAACTTGGTCTGAAAGAGCAATAACAACCATTAGAGTTTCATACCACAAGCCTGCTGCAGACACATTTTTATTGGGCCGGATTTTGCGACCCCTACGGGTGCATATGCGCACATAGGGGCCGCGCAGGTGCCGGTTTCAGGGATGCGAAGCGCATGTGCTGAAAACTGGCACTTGTGATTTGTCAAGAATCACCTTGACAGATCCTCAACCTGCCCGGGAAAGGTGCCTCTGCGGGTGGAGAGTTGCGCTTTTTGCTGTGAAATTCTTATGCCTGGTAAGGCCTGCTTTTCCAGCTTAAGAGATTTTTAAAAATAGCAAAATGAAATTTGATAACTCATTTATAAATTAAAAATACTCATCAAAAAGGTAAGTTTACTTTTAGCCCCGTAAAAACATTTTTGCTTAAAATATTTAATCAAATGGCATTTTAATTAATTTTCAATATGTAATTTAAAAAAAAATGTGTTTAATGTTTTAGTGTGTTTTTAAATGTAATCCCCATTCATACTTTTGACAATTCTGTGTGTACAGACCTGTCAAATGTATGAAGTGGGATTTCCTTCTTTGATTGGGTCGCCTGGCCCACGTGATCCCAGGGGCGCTTGCGAACCGCCTGCGCCCCTGGGATACGTGGGCCTCTGTGCATTTCGAAGAGGAGAGGCCCAGGATCGCAAGCCTCGGGATCTACGGAACCAACAAGTAAGTTTGTAGATTTTTTCCAATCGGAGGCATCCGCCTGCACAGGAAGCCTCTGATCGGAAATTCAGGGCCAAATTATTTGCCCACTCCTCCAGGTAGCTTGGCAGATAAGAGCGCAGCGTGGACTAGAAGCTGTATCGCGCCTGAGAACAGGCCGCAGGGGGTGGGCCACACGCTCCATGTACCAGTTCACATGGTCACAGGGACCACATTAAATTCGTGCTGCCAGCTCACACTACAGCTACCTGTGCTAGTCATCGGGAAGGTGCGAAATCAGGCTTCACCAAAGGGAGGTGCACTTCGGCATCAGATAGCAGGGGAACGCTCTGAAGATCTAAAATGACCTGAAGAGGTACAGAGTGGGGCTCCAGGTCCTCGGATGCAGCTTTAGAGGCCCTGACCAAGCTGCCATAAGAACATAAGCTACAGCAGCAGGAGTTGGCCATACAGCCCCTCGAGCCTGCTCCACCATTCAATAAGATCATGGCTGATCTTCGACCTCAAATCCACTTTCTCGCCTGATCCCCATATCCCTTGATTCCCCTAGAGTTCAAAAATCTATCTATCTCAGCCTTGAATATACTCAAAGGGCTCGATTTTACCAGGCCCGAGGAGGCGGGAATGAAGGATTGTGAGGTGTTAAAATCGCAAAAACTGGCGGGCGGGCCCGATCTCGCCTCCGAGCAATTTTCCCACTTGCGAGTTTTCTGACCCTGTCTCCATCCCACCTCCAAGAGGCGGGATAGGCCCTTAAGGCCCTTAACAACCAGTTAAGTGCCTCTATAATCCCATTTTGAGAGGCCTTTCTGATTTTAACACTTTTCCCACGCGCTTCACGCCTCCTCTGAAACACGCCAGTGAAACCTGGCGGCAGCACAAGTGGATTGCTTACTAACAGCTGCAGCTCCACCATTAAAAAGGAGTTTTCAGCAATCTTCATTTGCAGGTGGCAGAACGTTGTTGTCTCAGGTCTGGGGGAACTTTTAACAGGCCTACTCATTGTTGTGGAAGTTTTGAGCCTGACACCCATCTCCAGTGTGACCTCCTGGGAAACCCCTCTCCCCACCTTGAATGAGCGCTTCCTCAACTGAGGTATATACCAGAAGCATGGGAACCATTTATTTCCTTTCCTCCTGGACATCAGATTTGGATGCAGACCAGCCGTGGCAGCAGCAGAACCATAAACAACAGCAGCACCAACAGCAGCAGCATCATCAGGAGTGCCAAGCTGCTGCTCACCCACCTGAAGCTGCACAGGCCAGAAGACGCCAGCGCACGACCACATTGCTGCCCAGGATGCAAGGGAGGCACTTGGCCAGATTTGCTTAGCCTGCACAATCAAACACTTTTGTCTCACAGCTTCTTATCAGACCATCGACAATGGACAAGAGCCTGCGGATTCCTATCACTCTGACCACCATACTGGCAATTGCAAGTCGCCCTAAGCCCTCAATGTGGAAGTCCCATTTGCAAAATGACAGACGCCACAACTGCAACAGTTTCCCATCAGTATTTTTTATGACAATATACAACTGATGGCATGTTAAAAATAAACACATAATTACACCCAAGTGATTACCCTTGTGACTACTTGTGCATTATCTTTCTTTTACATGTGCTCCTATGTGGTGCTTCCCCTGTGGCTTCAGCAGATGTGGAGGCCCCTTGCTCACTTTGTTGCTGCTCCTGCCTCGACTCCTTTGGCGGGCATCCTCTGGGGTTGCGAGCCTGTGAGGGCTCGTCAACAGTCTGCTGCTCCTGCGGCTGTGCAGGGGTTGAGACAGTTGGGTGGGGACTCTGGTGGGGCTCTGACCGAGGGCTCTGCAGTGGCATGGAAGTGTGAGCGCTTGGAGAGGAGCCCCCACTTCCTTGATGTCCGCCACCAACTTCCCTCTCATGGGTCAGGTCCCCTCAGCGCTTGCAAGTGGCTTGAGAGCACCTTGCTGCACATCAGGGGGGCCATGGGGACCCGTATCTGCACTGGCAGTCCTACTCAGAAGGACTTCCATGAAGCTCTAGTTTCTCTGTTCAATAGCTGACCATCGCTCCTCCAGAGATGTCAGTCTATTCTGAACACTCACCATGTTTTCCTCACTCCGGCAACTTACTGCCTCCATGGCTGTAGCCAGCCTTTCCACGGAGGTTGCCATCCTTTCTGTGGTGCTGCCTTCATGTGCCAACACCTCCACAAAGCTCTGCTCATGTTAGCGAGGGCCTCCTCCATTCGCTCCACACTCGCAGCTACCTTAGAGACAAAACCTGCCAGAGACTCCTGCACCTGTTCCTGGAGTTCCAGCACCGCTCTTCCTCTGGATGGACCCATAGACATGCAGCTGAGCCGAGCTGGCAGAGTCCTGTGCCCTCCGATGAGGACTCTCCACTGCTGTCCCTGTCTCCACCATCTACTGATGCTCACTTGTGAGCTGTGATACACCAGGTGACAACACTACTCTGTCTCGCGAGGGTCCCACCGAGGTGTGAGTGTCTGCGCTGGTGCTGGGTGCTCTGAATTCTGCTGACGCTGCGCCCTCAGATGTTGTGGTTCCTCTGAGGAGTCTGGAAGCTCAGGCTCTTCCTCCTGGACAGTGGGGACGGGGGCTCTCAATGGTCCTGTGGGGGAGTAAAAGAAAGAGCCAGAGATGTGAGGCCAAGGTTACATGCACATTGAATATTGCAGATGATCAGAAGTCAATCTGTTAGAGCATCAGAATCATTATCAGTGACTCATGCAATGTTAATGAGAGAGATGATAAACTATTCTGTCACCAGCTTGCTCTGATGCACCCATCTGTCCGTCCCCCACTTGTGCATCCTCCTCCACTCCCACGATCTCCAGGGCCGCCTCCTCCCAGGGGGTGAACTGGGCTACTGAGGGTGGCCCTCCTACTGTCCTCGCTCTTTCCCTCTTATTGTGAGCTCTCTTTCCCTGCAATGAGGGAGACAAGTGGAGTTTGAGTGAGAATGAAGGAGTGAGTGTAGAGAATCCATATCATTGATGGTTAGAAGGACAAAGATGGAGTGAGGTGTCAAGACCAAGGGCCCTCCCTGTGTGTTGTAAGTTGTTTTCATAGCATCACAGCGATAGGGAGTGTGAGGGCTGCATAGTCGAATAGCTAAGTGAATGTGAACATACAGAGAGAGGGAATGGGTAAGGGTGCAGGGATGTCAGTGTCAAGTGGGATGTGAAGGAAGAGGTTGTCAAAGCTGAGTGCTGGTGAAGAGAGGAGATGGGGATCAGATTGAGGGTGATGGGAAAGTCATGCTCACTTATCCAGTGCGCAGAAGGTCATGAAACCTCTTCCTGCACTGCAGCCAGGTTCTGCAGCACATAGACATTGAATTGACCTCCTGGGCCACTTGCATCCACACAGCTTTAGTCTGCTGAGAAGTCTTTTTCCTCCCCGAGGAAGGGAAGAGCACCTCCTTATTGGATCTGGCTCCCTCCACCAGAGCTTGCAGGGCGGCTTCATCAAAGCGTGGAGCAGACTTTGGCCTGCTGCTGGACATTGTGGCTGAAATAAGGGCATGAAGTTTGTAGTCTCCAGAAGAAGCAAGGCTGCTTGCAGGCTGTAAATCCAGCAGCATTGATGATGTCATCGGAGGCGACTTTCAGGATGGAAAGACTAATTGGGCCAGGGCTTCCCACACATAAGAACATATAAGTAGGAGCAGGAGTAGGGCATATGGCCCCTCGGGCCTGCTCCGCCATTCAATAGGATCATGGCTGATCCAAACCTAGACTCACGTCCACTTCCCTGCTCTCTCCCCGTAACCCCTAATTCCCTTATCTGCTAGGAAACTGTCTATCTCCGTTTTAAATCTATTTAATGTTGCAGCTTCCACAGCTCTCTGGGGTAGCAAATTCCATAGATTTACCAACCTCTGAGTAAAGAAGTTTCTCCTCATCTCAGCTTTGAAAGGGTAGCCCCTTATTCTAAGATTAAGCCCCCTAGTTCTAGTCTCACCCATCAGTGGAAACATCCTCACCGCATCCACCCGATCAATCCCCCTCACAATCTTATATGTTTTGATAAGATTGCCTCTCATTCTTCTGAACTCCAATGAGTAGAGGCCCAACCTACTCAACCTTTCCTCATACGTCAACCCCCTCATCTCCGGAATCAACCGAGTGAACCTTCGCTGGACCGCCTCGAGAGCAAGTATATCTTTTCTTAAACACACTGGGAATCACTTGGCCAATTAGGTGAAAATTGCACTTTTCCCCCACTTCAAAGTGGAGTCGGGTGGATAATACGAAAAGTGGCTGACACGCCCCCAGCCCGCCCCAATGGCAAAATCGAGCCCAAAGACTCAGCATCCACAGCCCTCTGGGGCAGAGAATTCCAAAGATTCACAACCCCCTGAGTGAAGAAATTCCTCCTCATCTCGGTCTTAAATGGCTGGACCCTTATCCTGAGACTATGCCCCCTAGTTCTAGACACTCCTGCCAGGGGAAACAATCTCTCAGCATCTACCCTGTTAATCCCCCTCAGAATCTTATGGGGGAAAATTTGGGTTGATTTGTGCCTCTTGTTAGCGCCTCGCAGTGCTGCGCCGCAGGCGATGATGTCATCGCCGTGTGCAGCGCCCCGCTCGTGCCCCGGCCACAAACTTGGGTCGCGCCCCCTGGCTTATCGCCAGATGATATGTCCAACAGGGCCAGGGTGGCAGCGCTACTTAAAGGGCAGGTGTCGGGCGGCCATTTTTTTTTGCCACGACTGCCAGCACCTGCCCCCTTACCCTTTTTTCTTTGGGGTGCCGGCTGCGATCGCTCCTCTTGAGTGCCGGGCTGTTTTCATGGCACCCCGCTCCCCGGTGGTCTAGCAGGGCCCCGGTGCACGCAGTGCTAGGCCTGTAGAATTCGCAAAATTAATGGCCCAGTAATTCCGGGCACAATGCATGAGTACTCACGCATGTGCCCAGAGGAATTGCCAGTTTTCAGCATGCACAGCGCATGCGCTGAAAACCGGCATTTCCTGTCCTCTGACCCAAGGGGTTAAGAGGCAGTACACGCGCGACTGCACAGGCAGCGCGTGCGCAGTGAAATTCCTTTTTTTTTTCACAGTTGCCCGAGTGTAAAGGCCTCCGGTCTTGACGCGTGGAAAAACCAGACGTAAGTATTTAGTTTTACAGGTAAGTGGGCTTTTAGTACAATGTAGAATTTTTTTTCCACAGGTTTGTTATTTTTAAAGAATTTACAGTAAGGTAAGTTTAGTTTTAGACCCCATTTTTAAAAAATTTATTTTTTACAAAAAATTGATTAATTGTTTAAAACATTTTTTTAAACTTATTTATAGTTAATATAATCAGTGGGATGTTTTTAAAAATTTTATTTAAAGTTAAAGTAGTGTTTTGGCAGCCCATACATTTCATGAGTTTGACAGCTCTTACTGTCAAACTCATGAATGAGTTTCCCCTCCCCTGATTGGCTGCACAGTGCTCACCTGATCCCAACCGACACATCGCACTAACTACGCCGCTGGATCAGGTAAGCACATCGCGCCGACATCTGAACCGGGCCAGTGACAGGAAATGTGAGCAGGCCTGGGCTTCAGATGTCGGCGCGCAGGGTGAGTGCAGATCGGGGGCTTGCACGCGCGGCAAGCTCCCGATCCTAATTTCAGGGCAAATATTGTACTTTAAGGGTCCTCTGGCAGAAGAGGCCTTGATTTTAAAAGACTGTTTTAAAAGAAGCCCAGAAAAGGGGCCCATGAAATGGCCACCAGAGCCCGTGACTAGCTTATTGGGACACTTTAAAATAGTTCCTGCAGTCCCCAGACAGCCTTTGTGGATTCAACCCACAGTAAGTTCTGGAAGCCGTTTCTGAGAAAACGAAACCAGACTTTAACATATACATAAAGATTGGATGCAGATCCAGTCAGATCGGCCTGTAGATAAAGGCCATCTAAATGTTTACCTAGACAAAGGGGAACAGTTCCATATTCATGAAGAACGCATCAAAAACCCGTTAAAAACATCAAGGAGACATTAAAACATTACCAGGTCATTCCGGACCAGAGATGGCCATCACCGGCCATCCCGAAAGCAGTTTAAATATAATAACTACCCCGCTGTGCCATAAGCCCGCCAAAAGTTAAACAAAGACTAACCTTGATTTGGCGGGAGATAGAGGCTTCTTCTGAGAAGTATAATTGGAGACACCCGGGGTAGCGAAAGAAAGCTTCATCTTAGATATTGGGAAGAGAGAGGTTCCTTTTTCTTCATCATCTTCGTAGGACCTTCGGTAATAGCCATTACCTTCGATAGCAGCTGGAGTTTGGAGAAGAAGACGGTTCGAGTCAGCGTCCCGCCCCAGGGTAAAACATCGGGAGATCATCGACCAATCCCGGGCCGTTGACGATACGGGAGGGTAGAAAAACTACCGAAGAAACCTATATGAAAGCCGGCTGGGGGCTTCCAACCGTGGTCAAGCAGATGATCGCCGCCGACATCCAGGCCTGTCAGTGTCCAGCCTGTCCGTGACCTTCACCGAGAGAGAGAGAGAGGGAGAGAGGTGTGGCGCAGCCCGCTGTGGCTCCACTGACCACGAGGAAACGGGACGCCTGAAAGGATCAAAACGCAGACCTGTTTCAAAACCTTGCAATTCCTAGTTGGATTGGTGAGCATGTTTCTGGCCCTTCATAATCGGATCTAGATAGGGTAAAGGGGGTGGTCATTTTGGGTATAATTAACATGAGTTGTTGTCCCTTGATGTTCCGTGTGTTTCCCCATTTCATAATGACTGTTGTAAGGTATAATATGCCTGTATCTATTTTAGCTAGTACTGTATTGTTATGATTTGTTTTTCCCTCCCATGTACCCTCTTATTTGCTTGCATTTGATTCGTTTTTCCATATGCAATAAAATTCCATTTTGATTCATTAAACTTGGTCTATAAGAGTCTTCTCTGCATTGTAGTTCCTGCACCTAAGTCCAGTGTCTAGAACCTAAGGGGCGAGTGGGTCGAACCACTCAAGGTTTTACTGTGCAAAAGAGAAAGAGAGGCCTCTGGCGAGAGAAACCTCGGCGATCTCAGAGAGAAAACCCCTTACAGGCCCCTCCCCTTTAATCAGTGGAGGTAGGCCTGCAATGACGTGGCGCTATGTGCCCATGCACGATGTGTTGTTGTACCTAGTGCCACGATATAGTTGTAGTGCCCCAAGCAGGAGGTGGAGTGCTTCCTCTTGTTTGGGGTGCTACAACCGTATTTCAGGTGGAGGGGCGCTAATTTTTTCGATGTTCCCGCCCCAAAAGGGGCGACACTGAATTTTTCTCCCTATATGTTTCAATGAGATCACCTGTCATTCTTCTAAACTCCAGAGAGTACAGGCCCAATGTACTCAATCTCTCCTCATAGGCCAACTCTCTCATCCCGGGGATCAATTTAGTGAACCTTCGTTGCACTGTCTCTAAGGCAAGTATGTCCTTTCTCAGATAAGGAGATCAAAACTGTGCACAGTACTCCAGGTGTGGTCTCACCAAAGCCCTGGACAATTGTAGCTAGACATCCTTACTTTTGTACTCCAACCCCCTTGTAATAAAGGTCAACATGCCATTTTCCTTCCTAATTGCTTGCTGTACTTGCATGCTAACTTTCTGTGTTTCCTGTATGAGATCACCCAAATCTCTCTGAACACCAACATTTAATAGTTTCTCACCATTTAAAAAATATTCTGTTTTTCTATTCTTCCTACCAAAGTGAATAATCTCATATTTCCTCACATTATACTCCATCTGCCATCTTATTGCCATTCACTTAACCTGTCTATATCCCTTTATAGGCACTTTGTGTCCTCCTCACAGCTTATTTTCCCACCTAGCTTTATATCGTCAGCAAACTTGGATGCATTGCTCTCAGTCCCTTCATCTAAGTCATTAATATAGATCATAAATAGCTGAGCCCCAAGCACTGATCCTTGCGGCACCCCACCAGTTACAGCCTGCCAACTGGAAAATGCCCCGTTTATCCCTACTCTCTGTTTTCTGTCCATTAATCAATCCCCTATCCATGTTAATATATTACCCCCCAACCCCATGAGCCCTTACCTTGCATAGCAACCTTTTATGTGGCACCTTATCGAATGCCTTTTGGAAATCCAAATATACTACATCCATGGTTCCCCCTTAACTACCCTGCTAGTTACATCCTCAAAAAACTCTAATAAATTTGTTAAACACAGTTTCCCTTTCATAAAACCATGTTGACTCTGCCTAATCATATTATGATTTTCTAAGTGCCCTGTTACCACTTCCTTTATAATGGATTCCAGCATTTTCCCAATGACTGATGTCAGACTAACTGGCCTGTAGTTCCGTTTTTTCTCTCCCTCGTTTCTTGTATAGTGGGATTACATTTGCTAACTTCCAATCCGCTGGGGCCGTTCTAGATTCTAAGGAATTTTGGAAGATCACAACCAATGCATCCACCATCTCTGCAGCCACCTCTTTTAGAACCCAAGGATGTAGGCCATCGGGTCCTGGGGATTTGTCAGCTTTTAGTCCCATTCGTTTCTCAAGTACTTCTTCTCTACTGATGTTAATAACTTTAAGCTCCTCACTCTTATTAGCCCCTTGGTTCACCACTATTTTTGGTATGCTCTTTGTGTCTTTTACTGTGAAGACAGATCTCTGCCATTTCCTTATTCCCCAGCAGGAAGAGTGAGGTCCCGTTCCCCCGGGAACAGAAAGCCCTCCAGGCAACACTTTTATCGCTAGTGGGAAGGAGTTGCCGAAAAGCTTAGCTCCCAGGACCTGGCTGCAATGTAAGTAAAAGTTCAATGACTTCACCAGAGTTGTCAAGGTAAGAATCTTATCACACATCAATTACTCGCTCCTCACACCTACACCCCCTGTAGCCTCACCACTCACAATACTCACCTCCCCCGCTTCCCTACACTCTCCAACAAACACTGCACCACACTTCTCTCCACCTCCTTCTCCTGACACACTCTGCACCTCCTACTCTCAACACCATTGCAAACCTCACAAGGTTATCACTAACACACTGCCTTCTTTCTTGCAGGAGAAGGTCACGCACAACATATGGCAGGAGGGCGCAACTGGAAGAGGCTGAGCCTGCCTGCAATGGTTTCTCTTCCCACTCCTGCATCGTTACCTCTGGTGTCCCCTAAGAATCTATCCTTGGCCCCCTCCTCCTATTTCTCATCTACATGCTGCCCCTTGGCGACATCATCCGAAAACAGTGTCAGTTTCCATATGTACGCTGATGATACCCAGCTCTAACTCACCACCACTTCTGTCGACCCCTCCACTGTCTTTAAATTATCAGACTGCTCCAGTACTGGATGAGCAGAAATTTTCCCCAATTAAACATCGGGAAGACAAAAGCCATTGTTTTCGGTCCCTGCCACAAACTCCGTTCCCTAGCCACCAACTCCACCCCTCTCCCTAGCATCTGTCTGAGGCTGAGCCAGACTGTTTGCAACCTTAGTGTCAGATTTGACCCCGAGATGAGCTTCCGACTACATATCCGTGGCATACCTGAGACCGCCTATTCCACCTCCGTAACATTGCCCGTCTTCGCCCCGCCTCAGCTCATCTGCTGAGGAAACCCTCATCCATGCCTTTGTTACCTCTAGACTTGACTATTCCAACACACTCCTGGCTGGCCCCTCACATTCTACCCTACGTAAACTTGAGGTCATCCAAAACTCGACTGCCCATGTCCTACCTCGCACCAAGTCCCGTTCACCCATCACCCCTGTGCTTGCTGACCTACATTGGCTCAGGGTTAAGCAATGCCTCAATTTTAAAATTCTCATCCTTGTTTTCAAATCCCTCTATGGCCTCGCCCCTTCCTATCTGTAATCTCCTTCAGCCCCACAACCCCCCGAGATATCTGCGCTCCTCTAATTCTGCCCTCTTGAGCATCCCTGATTATAATCGCTCAACTATTGGTAATCGTGCCTTCAGCTGCCTAGGCCCTAAACTCTGGAATTCCCTCCCTAAACCTCCCCGCCTCGCTACCTCTCTTTCCTCCTTTAAGACGCTCCTTAAAACCTACCTCTTTGACCAAACTTTTGGTCATTTTCCCTAAATTCACCTTATGTGGCTTGGTGTCAAATTTTTGTCTTATAACACACCTGTGAAATGCCTTGGGACGTTTTACCACATTAAAGGTGCTATATAAATACTTGTTGTTGTGGTGAGCGGCAATGATGGAGGACATGTCACGCAGGGTTTCTTCACATCTAATCCTCTTTTTCTCTTCACCTTTCTATCTCACCCTGTACACACATTCAGCAGCCGCTCATCTCCTTTCACATTAAAAGCTAACCCTTTTCACCTCTGAGTCAGAAGGTTGTGGGTTCAAGTCCCACTCCAGGAACTTGAGCACATAAAGCTAGGCTGACACTCCAGTGCAGTGCTGAGGGAGTGCTGCACTGTCGGAGGTACCGTCTTTAAGATGAGACGTTAAACCGAGGCCCCGTCTGCTCTCACAGGTGGACATAAAATATCCCACGGCACTATTTTGAAGAAGAGCAGGGAAGTTATCCCCGGTGTCCTGGCCAATATTTATCCCTCAACCAACATAGCGAAAACAGATTAACTGGTTAACTGGGAGCATGCAAGGCAAGGTGGGTGCAGTCCATGGTTCCAAGGACCCTTGGGGAGCCTACACTGCAGGTCCTGCTTCACTCTGTCCACTGGGAAAGTAATGTAGGTGTTCCTCTGGTGTGGAGAACCTCACTGTCCTCCCTGATATAACTGTGAACAGCAAACTAGAAGATGTTGATGATATCACCTGCTGCAGCCTAGAATGACCCTGTTGTATAAACGTTAGGGACTATGTTGACCTTGACAGCAACAGGCAGTGCTGTTTGTGGAACAGGCTCGAGGGGCTGAATGGCCTACCCATGTTCCTATGTTCCTATGCTCTGGTTCAAGGCTCAAGTTGTAGCTGCATCAGGTGACATAGCTCAATGACAGCCTCCTTGAAGTGAAAGCCCCTCATACATTGCTCCTCAGTGAAGTTAAGGCATGGGGAAGTGTTCCCTGAAGAACCCTGTGCGCAGTGCCCTCCTCCTCCCTTTGCTCCCAGCTGCTTCTGCTTGCTCCTGTCTTCTTGACTGTTCCCCCTCATCCTTCAGCCGCAAAATCACACCAACCAGATCGCCCATGACTGAAATATAACTGTTATAGTAAGGCAGTCAAAAGCAGTCCAGCACTGGCACAAAGTTGTTACCAGAAGTCACAAATCAGTTGTAGAAGGCAGAAATTAGGCAACAAAAAAAAACCACCCAGAATTTAATGTCCAGTCTAAAAGGAAAAACCAGCATTTAACTTGTATGGAGTGGATGAGCCCTTTAAATAGCGCTGCTGAATGGGGTCCTTCCTGTCTGTTAGCACCACGAGTTGCTGAGCGAGTTTATCACATGGCAAGTCAGGCACTGGGGAAGACCAATTTCACAAAAAGCTCCGACAACAAGCATAGGACCATTATTTAAGTATTATAATGAATCTTTTTAATACTCCCAGTGTGCCCTGGATGCCTACTGAGATGCCCGATCAATATATTTTTTATTCATTTATGGGATGTGGGCGTCGCTGGCAAGGCCAGCATTTATTGCCCGTCCCTAATTGCCCTTGAGAAGGTGGTGGTGAGCCGCCTTCTTGACCTGCTGCAGTCCGTGTGGTGAAGGTACTCCCACAGTGCTGTCAGGTAGGGAGTTCCAGGATTTTGACCCAGTGACAATGAAGGATCGGTGAGCGGTGCACTTCCAGCATGGAAATTTTGGACCCTTAGGTGCTCGTTTTACATCTGTAAAACTGGCATTGCACGATCGAATTTCTAGACCAACATGTTTGGGATTGTTGCAATTCTTTTCCTTTTCTTATTGGCATGTCTGTCAAATCACATCACTACCTACACAGGAGTTGTGGGCTGGGATCATCCAGTTTATTACCATGTTACAGCATGTTTGCCACCTATAGTGCTATAGTTCCTTTGGCTGTAACACTACTTTGAGAGCAGTTATTGACACACTGCATTTCTTGATTTGAATTACACTTGGCTCCAAATGGATTTGTGTACAATGACTATAATAAGCCAAACTGATGATTTCTGCATTCTCTGTACATATTTGAAATGGGGTTGAACACATCCTATGCTGCTAGATTAATGATTAGACTTAAATCTCCAATATCTGTTCTGAAAAATATTAATATTGTAATTTATTGAAAGCATAGGAACTTAGCAACATTCATTATGATGCAATCGGAGAGGGATTTTAGGACTTGAAAGGAATATATGGTATGTTTGTATAACCAATGACGATTATATTATATACTAGCCCATCTCCTGTTCCATTACTCATAAGTTGGAGAATATGCTGTTTCATACCATATTAAACACAATACAGGTACACTATCCCTTATCCGAAAGTCTTGGGACCAGCTGAGTTTCGGTTTTCGGAATTTTTCGGATTTCAGAAGGTATTATTATAAGACTGGGAAATTTGTATTTAATATAAATTTTAAAAGTTCAGGCTACCTCTTGCGACTGTTCCGTGTCTCATTCCCCTTCCTGCTTCTCTGGAAAGCCGGATATCGGCTGACTCCTACTAAGCTGGCCCGCAAATCAGGTCGGGGGTCGGGTGGGGGGGGAGAAAAGAATATCGGACGGGCCGCGGCTCAGGTCGGGGGGGGAGAAAAGAATATCGGACGGGCCGCGGTTCGGGTTGGGGGGGGGTTCGGGTCGGGTCAGGTGCGGGGGGAGAAAAGAATATCGGACGGGCCGCGGTTCGGGTGGGGGTCGGGTCGGGTTGTGTCGGGTCGGGTGTGGGGGGGAGAAAAGAATATCGGACGGGGTGGGGGAGGAGAAAAGAATATCGGACGGGCCGCGGTTCAGTTCGGGTCGGGTCGGGGGGAGAAAAGAATGTCGGACGGGCCGCTGCAGCTATCGGACGGGCCGCTGCAGCTATCGGACGGGCCGCTGTATTGTTGGGTTCACTCTCCCGGTACCTCCTTCACACTGCCCGGCTTGGCCTACAATCTCCTACCCAGGAGGGAACTCTGTGACCCTCTGCCCTGCTCAGCGTAAGTCGTGCGCCACTCTGGTCATGTCGTGCGCACGACTTACGCTGAACGAAAAAACTTTCGGTTTTTAGAGGTTTTCGGTTTTCGGAAGTTCGGATAAAGGATAGTCTACCTGTATATGATTCTACTAAAGTAGAGCTGTTTAACTTGGCCTATTACCGTAAATAGGTTAACTGAATTTAAATTCCACAGCTGCCAGTGGTGGGATTTGAACTTATATCTCTGGATTACTAGTCCAGTAACATAACCACTATGCTACCGTTTCCATAAATTAGATAAATATTATGAAGCCACCTTCAGCCATGTGCTCTGAGATCACTCCTTACTCTATATTCTTTTCTACTTCAGTCTGTAACACAAAAAGAAGCCCAAGAACCTCTGGGATCCCTGAGCTTCAATAAGGATGGCTGATTATTGACCAGTAAAGTGACAACAGAACCAGACTCCTCAGTTAACTTTGCCTATCCAGGTTAACGTACTGCAATCTGCCTATGCACTAATGCCACTATGCCTAGTATATAAGACAACAAATTCTTCTTCAGCGTCCATAGACTTCAGGGGACTTCCTGTCTCTTGTTCCTTAAGGTGTGGGGCTGTGGAGGGAGGAGTGAGAATTGAAGGCAAATCCTGACCCCTGTGATTAATATATTTCTTCATTTTTGTTTTGCTTTAGATACAACGAAGGACATCTTCATCCTTTTATAATGGTCCTGCAAGATACGATCGATGAACTTATGAGGGGAGAAAGTCATATAGCCCCGTTTGGGACGCTAAAACTTTGAAACGCTCCCGCGAAATTCAGTTGTAGCGCTCCAAGAGGGAAGAGGAGTGTTAAATCAAGTGCTACCACTTCCCTTGGAGCGCTAAAGCTGGAAAGAGGGGCAGCACTGCTGGGAACGGAGGCTCCTTCCCTCCCTTAAAGGGAAGGGCCATTGCTACAGGCACTGCATTGAAATGAGGTCCCTCGTCGACGACGGCAGCCATGATCCGACACGATCAGCCCCAAGCACTTTAACAAGGCTGATCGATCGTGGATGAAGAAAATGCTGAAAAATGGACGTACGACATTAAGAAGATTTTTTTTCACGCAACCATCATCACCTTTAAATACCGCTCCCGAATTGCCTTACCTCCCTAACAACGCCTCCTGCAGCTGTCGGTGTTGTTGCCCGGCGATGCTGCAGGGGGCGGAACCGAATTTCGGGTCCGGGGCACTACCGGGGCGATGCGCAGCACGATGACGTCACGATCTCCGGGCGCAGGAGATCGTGGCGCTAGGGGTTACCGCCACCGCAAACCTCGATGGGAATTTCGTGGGCCCGGTCGCAAAGCTGGTAGTGCCCCGTTACCGCCCCCCGGAGGCACTAACGGAAGGGCAAAGGAGGCGAATTTCTAGCTCATTATTTATTTTTGCATCTGTGTATCATTTCATGAGGATTTTTTTTAAACCTACTCGAATCCAAGGACTCAGTGGATGTAATTGCCTCCTCCCTCACAAAGCACCCTCTTATGTTGAGCCACTTTGTGAGTTCTCTGTAATTACGGAATAAATAGTTAATTTTTTGGCAGTTCTTAACATGGCACTTTGATCATTAGGACCGTATCTCCCAATGTTTCACCCTATATTTTCTTAATTTCTTTGGATCAATTATTTTACCAAGCTATTGTGTTTTAAAATGTGGCTTCTGTGCAAGTTTCCCACAATCAGTGCCAGCATGCTAAAAGCCACATTTATTGAGAGGGGTCAAGAGATTCCATTCTGGTTGTTAAGCTGGGTAAATTTGCATTGTTACATATTATAATCCTCTGCATGATTTAACACACTGTCAGTAGGAAATTACTGAATGGAAGAATTTGCAAGATAGATTATTGTAGCTTGACAGTAACTGGGTGTGGTTTATATATAGTTACTGTTATAATTCAGGTTCTCTATTCATGTTCACAGCAGTGTGCAGTTTTATAGGCAGACCCAAGTAACCTTGCATCCAAAAGTTACACTCTTCAGTGTGCTGTGAATGGGAGCGGTGGACCACAGGATTAACAACGGTCCTTTTAGGGTGATAATTTGCCCTGGATGTTGCACATGCTGCCACTATACACACATGTCCGCTCCAAAAGGCAGAAAACACCATACTGTACAACCATTTTGTTCAGGTTAAAACTAGAACATGATTTTTAATTACACTAAACCAAAAGAAACACACCAAAATAATCAGCGATACAATACTCAACTTACTTTAGTTTTCTGAAATGACAATAATGAGGGGATATTAACCGGGTCCGGGGTCAGGCGGGAGGGTGATGGCCGGCTGAGCCACAAACCTGCCTGATGTCATCAGTTCGAGGCCCGGGTGACTTTAACTCCCAGGTGTCATTTGCATCTGATTGGCAGGCTGTGCACCCGATCCCGTTGGGAATGGGCAGTCCGATCATTTTCCAAGCGATCCCCGGCGGGCCTCCAGAGGCCTATTTAAAGCGTGAATGCACCTCTTAAAGGGAGGTTGCATTCACTTCTGGCGGGTTAGTTTATGAATGGAGAAATGAGTTGCAAGGCTGCCCCAAATTTCTCTGACGCCTCCCTGAAGGTCTTTGTGGAAGAGGTGAGGGCAAGGGGGGACATTCTGTTTCCCACAAGTGGGAAAAAGATTCCCAAGACATACATACACCTGACCTGGAGAGAGATGGCAGAGATAGTGGGCTCGAATTTCCCAGGACCGTGAAGACGGGAATGGAGGTGTGTGGGGTGTTAAAATTGCAAACAGTGGTGGGTGGGCACGGGCCCAACCCCGCCTCCATCCCGCCTCCAAGAAATTTTGAAGAAATCGTGTTTACTGCTCCCGTCTCCGTCCCGCCTCCAAGAGGCGGGATAGGCCCTTAAGGTCCTTAACAAGCACTAAATTGCCTCTATAATCTCATTTTGAAAGGCCTTTGTGATTTTAACCCTTTTCCCATGTAAAGCACGCCTGCTCTGAAACACGATGGTGAAACCTGGCGGGAGCACAATTAGATTGCTGACTATTAGCTGCAGCTCCACCATTAAATAGGATATTTGATCAACCATCGTTTGCAGGTGGCAGAACTTTGTCGTCTCAGGTCTGGGGAACTTTTAGAAGGCATAACCACAGCTGTGGAAGTTTGGAGCCTGACACCCATCTCCAGTGTGACCTCCTGGGAAACCCCTCTCGCCACCTTGACTAAGCGCTTCCTCAACTGAGGCATATACCAGAAGCATGGGAGCCATTTATTTCCTTCCCTTCTGGACATCAGATTCGGACGAAGACCAGCCGCGGCACCAGCAGAACCATGAACAACAGCAGCACCAACAGCAGGAGCAACAACAGGATCGCCAAGCTGCTGCTCACCCACCTGAAGCTGCACAGGCCAGAAGGCGCCAGCGCATGGAAGCCCGTCGGCGCAGGAGATACCCCCCAAACAGGGTCTACAGACACAGGGTCAGCTACCTCAACATGTATGAGCAGCAGTGCCAAAAGCGGCTCTGACTTTCGCGAGAGGTCGTGGGCGACATCTGCGCAATGCTGCAACAAGACCTGGAGCCCAGAGGACTAGGTGGACACCCCTTACCAGTGGCCGTCAAAGTCACCACCGCACTCAACTTTATTGACTCAGGCTCATTCCAGGGATCAGCAGCCGACATCAGCGGCATCTCCCAGGCGGCCGCACACACTTGCATCACGCAGGTAACCGATGCCCTCTTTGCCATCGCGCACAATCATATCCATTTCACCAAGGATCAAGCAAGTGTCACGGCGCGTGCGGTTGGATTAGGTAATCTGGCAGGCTTTCCAAGGGTGCAGGGCGTCGTTGACTGCACACATGTGGCCCTTAAGGTACCCCATCGCATTGCAGGGGGTTAATTTTCTGGCCGCCGTCGGGCGGCTTTTCATGTGGCCGGGGTCGAAAATCGGCGAAAAGCGACCCCCCCCGCCTGATTCCCCGCCCCGTCCGACTTTCGGACCGCCGTTTCCCCACGACCCGCTTCAGTCCCGGCCGCCGCTGGCGGGACTGGTCGTCGGCACACTAATTACCAATTATCAGCTTGTTATCCGGGGCCGTTGCAACTTTGGGGCTTTCCCCACATCAAACCCGCTTGCGGGGTACCTCACTGCTGAGACCTGGCATGAAGCTTGCCGGCTTGCTTGCTGTCAACTGCAGGTCAATCGGAGAAACTGCGATTTAAAGGGACAGCACTTGAATGTTGAAGGACCTTGTTGTTGCAGGTTTGGGGCTACTTCTTCAAGGCTTAGGCACAGCTGTGGAAGGTTGGAGCCTCACACACTTCTCCAATGCGATCTCCTGGGAAGCCCCTCTCGCCACCCTCACTCAGCGCTTCCTCAGCAGAGGCATCTACGAGAAGCATGGGACGCCTTTTTTTCCTTCCCTTCTTGCCATTAGAGGATCTCCAGCAGTAGAGGCGGCAGCCACAGAACCAGGAACAGCAGGATGAGCACCAGGAGCACCAGGCTGCTGCTCACTCACCTGAAGCTGCACAGGCCAGAAGGGGCCAGTGCTTGGAAGTGGCTTGAGAGCACCTTGCTGCGCTTTAGGGGGCCTTGGGGACTTATTTCTGCACTGGCAGTCCTACTCAGAAGGACTTCAATGAAGATCTGGTTTCTCTGTTCAATAGATGACCATCGCTCCTCCAGAGATGTCATTCTATTCAGAACACTCGCCATGTGTGATGAAATATTCCTGTCTGTGACTGTGGTCGGTTTCAGTGTCATTTCCCTTCCCCCCAGTCCTCATTGTATTGTTTATTGGAATGTGCTGGAATGTGCTGTGTGTAGGGCTCCGCCCATACCTGGCCCCTTTTGTAAGCTAGCTCAGTCTGGCCTCAGTCTCCAGAAGGAAGATACCTCTCTCTCTTATGTGTTACTTTCTAAGTTAATAAAAGCCTTGTTTTGTTTCGCTAACATCGAGTCTCGGAATTATTGAGGCACATCAATTTTATTAACTTATTTTTCAACACTATGGATCAACTCCTGAAACCCGAACGTTTGGATTTGGATCAACATGCTCCGGACGCATCAGCACGCTTCGGACACTGGTTTGAGTGTATGGAATTCTTCCTGGACAATTCCGCAGCCGTCAAAGACGCTACGGACGCTGCGAGGATGAGACTCGGAATTCTGCGGAATTGGGTAAGCCACCGGGTTTACCCCCTCATCCAAGACGCCGATACGTACCTGGCCGCCTGCGACATCTTAAAGGCGCATTACCAGCAGCCTACGAATGAGGTGTATGCTAGGCATCTGCTCGCTACTCGCGCACAGCGACCTGGGGAATCGGTGGAGGAGTTCCTAAGCACCCTGAAAATGCTTGGCAAAGACTGCAAGTGCCGAGATGTAAAAGCCGCAGTGTACACTGACGAGCTTGTTCGCGATGCCTTTATCACAGGCCTCAGCTCCACTTACATCCGGCAAAGACTGCTGGAAAAAACGGGGTTGGACCTGAAACAGGCTGCAGACACCGCGCGATCCCTGGATGTGGCCCAGAGAAACTCGGACGCCTACTCTTCAGCCCGCGCCGTCCACGCCGCCACGTGTGCACCGAGGGCGCCGCCATCTTGGAAGGCATCTTCCCCGCCCGGCAGCCCGACACCGGCAGGGCCCCGCTCTCCCCCCAGAAGCCCTACGACAGCCGCGACGCGTCAGGGACCCAACTGCTACTTCTGCGGGCAGCCAAAACACACCAGAAACCTGTGCCCGGCGAAAGGCACCACCTGCTTTAAGTGCGGTAAGAAGGGGCACTTCGGGAAGGTGTGCAGAGGGAACCCCGCCGGAAAACCAACCGCCGGAAAACCCACCACCGCCGCGTGTGCGCCGTGGGAGCGGCCATCTTGGACGCCATCTTGCCCGACCTCGTGGGGTCCGCCATCTTATGAGCAGACAGCGTGGACGCCATCTTGTATCGATCAGGGCCCTACAGTGGCATCGGTCACAGTGGACCAGACCAGGCCGCACCCGCTATCCAAATCAATGGTGGACATCGAGGTAAACGGGTGCCGGGTTAAATGTTTAATTGACAGTGGAAGCACGGAGAGTTTTATCCACCCTGAACTGGCACAACAACTCTCCCTAAAGGTGGTCCCTGCTCAGGGTACCATCTCTATGGCTGATAAAACCCAGACATCGACCATTCTGGGTTACTGCACGGTACAATTGGGCGTTAATGGAACTGTATACGATAATTTTAAAGTATTAATCATGAAGAACCTATGTGCGAGCGTGATCTTGGGCCTGGATTTCCAGTGCAACCACCAAAGCATCACGCTCAAGTACGGTGGGTCCCAGCCGCCCCTCACAGTGTGCGGTCTGGCTACCCTGAAGGTAAAGCCGCCTTCGCTATTCGCGAACCTTACCCCTAACTGCCGGCCAATAGCGACCAAAAGCAGGAGGTACAGCTGGGAGGACAGGCGGTTTATCGCGACCGAGGTAGACAGGCTCCTGAAAGAGCGCATTATTGAACGCAGCAATAGCCCGTGGCGCGCCCAAGTGGTGGTGGTAAGGGGCAGCGAGAAGAAACGGATGGTGATCGACTATAGTCAAACGATCAACAGGTACACCCAACTAGACGCCTACCCGCTACCCCGCATATCAGAAATGGTGAACCAAATCGCCCAATACCAGGTGTTCTCCACCATCGACCTCAAGTCAGCATACCACCAGCTCCCTATCAGACCAGAGGACTGCCCGTACACCGCCTTCGAGGCGAATGGACGCCTCTACCAATTCCTCAGAGTCCCCTTTGGGGTGACGAATGGGGTCTCGGTCTTTCAGAGGGAGATGGACCGCATGGTCGATGACCACCACTTGCAGGCAACCTTCCCCTACCTCGACAATGTCACCATCTGCGGCCACAATCAGCAGGATCACGACTCGAACCTCGAGAGGTTCCTGGAAACCGCACAAAAACTCAACCTCACCTACAACGAGGACAAGTGCGTTTTCAACACCACGCGCCTCTGCATACTAGGCAGCGTGGTGGAGAATGGGGAAATCGGACCAGACCCCGACCGATTGCGCCCCCTACGGGAGCTGCCCCTGCCCAACACTCCCAAAGCCCTGAAAAGGTGCCTGGGGTTATTTTCTTATTATTCCCAATGGGTCCCCAACTACTCCGACAAAGCCCGCCCCCTCTTGAAAGCATCCTCTTTTCCGCTCTCTGCTGAGGCCCACGCCGCCTTCAAAAGCATTAAGCAGGATATTGAGCGGGCCACGCTACAGGCAGTGGATGAGAACACTCCATTTCAAGTGGAAAGTGATGCGTCTGACTTCGCCTTGGCGGCCACCCTCAACCAGGCGGGGCGGCCCTTGGCTTTCTTCTCGAGGACCCTCCAAGGGCCCGAGATCAGACACTCCTCCGTGGAAAAGGAGGCCCAAGCCATCGTGGAGGCAGTGCGCCACTGGCGCCACTACCTAGCCGGCAAACGCTTCACCCTACTTACCGACCAGCGGTCGGTAGCGTTTATGTTCAATAATAAACAGAGGGGAAGATTAAAAATGATAAGATTCTTAGGTGGCGGATCGAGCTCTCCACCTTCGAGTACGACATCATTTACCGGCGAGGGGCCCTTAACGAATCCCCTGACGCCCTCTCACGAGGGATGTGTGCCAGCGCCACCGGGGATCGGCTACAGACCCTCCACAACGACCTCTGCCACCCAGGGGTCACGCGGCTGTTCCACTTCATAAAGTCCCGCAACTTACCCTACTCGATTGAGGAAGTTCGGTCTCTGACCAGGAACTGCCGCACTTGCGCTGAGTGCAAGCCTCGGTTCTACCGCCCAGATAGAGCCCACTTAATCAAAGCTACACGGCCCTTTGAGCGGCTCAGCTTAGATTTCAAGGGCCCCCTCCCGTCCGTCGACCGCAATGTTTACTTCCTGAACATTGTGGACGAATACTCCCGGTTCCCATTTGCCTTCCCCTGCCCAGACATGACCAGCGCCACGGTCATTAAATGCCTCAACAGCCTGTTCTGCCTGTTCGGTATGCCGAGCTACATCCATACGGATAGGGGGGCGTCCTTCATGAGTGAAGAGCTACGCCAGTACATGCTGTCCAAGGGGATCGCCACGAGCCGTACCACCAGCTACAACCCCCGGGGTAACGGCCAAGTGGAGCGAGAGAACGGGACAGTATGGAAAGCAGTCACTCTAGCTCTAAGGACCAAGGGCCTCCCTATCTCCCGCTGGCAGGAAGTCCTCTCGGATGTGCTCCATTCGATACGGTCGCTATTGTGTACGGCCACTAATGCCACGCCTCATGAACAAATGTTTGTCTTTCCCCGGAAATCCACCTCAGGCGTATCCATGCTGTCATGGCTCTCCACCCCAGGTCCGGTACTCGTGCGAAGGCATGTGAGGGGCCACAAGACGGACCCTCTCGTGGAGCCAGTACACCTACTCCACGGCAACCCCCAATACGCATATGTCCGGCACGCCGACGGAAGGGAGGACACCGTGTCCATAAAAGATGTCGCCCCAGCCGGCATCGACAACAACCACGGCAATAGCAGCAACAACGATCACAGCAACTCTTACCCACCCACTACTCTTTCATCACCCCCAGAAGAACATCGACCAACGGCACCCCCACCAACTACCCCTTCAACAACCCTGGCGGCACCCCCGGCAGAGACCCAGGAGGCTACCGGGGACACCCAGCCGACACCCGCGGCACCACAACAGCCACGTCGGTCGCAAAGGACTATCAAACCCCCGAACAGACTAAATCTATAGAAAGGGTGAATGTGATGAAATATTCCATTCATCACTGCCTGTGACTGTGGTCGGTTTCAGTGTCATTTCCCTTCCCCCCAGTCCTCATTGTATTGTTTATTGGAATGTGCTGGAATGTGCTGTGTGTAGGGCTCCGCCCATACCTGGCCCCTTTTGTAAGCTAGCTCAGTCTGGCCTCAGTCTCCAGAAGGAAGATACCTCTCTCTCTTACGTGTTACTTTCTAAGTTAATAAAAGCCTTGTTTTGTTTCGCTAACATCGAGTCTCGGAATTATTGAGGCACATCACCATGTTTTCTGCACTCTGGCGACTTATCACCTCCATGGAGGTTGCCATCCTTTCCATGGTGTTGCGTTCATGCGCCAATGACTCCACAAAGGCACTGCTCATGTTTGCAATGGACTCCTCCATTCGCTCCACACTCGCAGCGACCCTGGAGACAAAACCTGCCAGAGACTCCTGCATCTGTTCCTGGAGTTCCAGCACCACTGATCTAGTGGATGGACCCAGAGGCAGAGGGTCGACATGCAGCTGAGCCGAGCTGGGAGAGTCCTGCGCCCTCCAACTAGGACTCTCCACTGCTGTCCCTGTCTGCACAATCTGCTGATGCTCACTTGTGAGCTGTGATACACCAGGTGACAACACTGCACTATCTCGCGAAGGTACCACCGAGGTGTGAGTGTCTGCGCTGGTGCTGAATGCACTGAATTCTGCTGATGCTGCACCCTCAGAGGTTGCAGCTTCCTCTGAGGAGTCTGGATGCTCAGGCAGTTCCTCCTGGCTAGTGGGGATGGGTGCTTGCGATGGTCCTCTGGGGGAGTAAAGGAAAGAGTCAGAGATGTGATGCCAAGGTTACAGGCACATTGCATATTGTAGATGATCATAAGTCCATCTGTTAGAGCTTCAGAATCATTATCAGCGACTCATGCAATGTCAATGAGAGAGATGAAAAGCTATTCTGTCACCAGTTTGCTGTGATGCACCCATCTGTCCATCCCACACTTGCGCATCGTCCTCCACTCCCATGATCTCCAGGGCCGCCACCTCCCAGGGGGTGAGCTGGGCTACTGAGGGTGGCCCTCCTCCTGTCCTCACTCTTTCCCTCTTATTGTGAGCTCTCTTTTCCTGCAATGAGGGAGACAAGTGGAGTTTGAGTGAGAATGAAGGTGTGAGTGTAGAGAATCCATAGCATAGATGCTTAAAAGGAGACAAAGATGGAGTGAGGTGGCAAGACCAAGGGCCCTCCCTGTGTTTTGTAAGTTGTTTTCATAGTATCACAGTGACAGGGAGTGTGAGGGTTGCATAGTCGAATAGTTAGGTGAATGTGACCATAGAGAGAGAGGGAATGGGTAAGGGTGCATGGACAGCAGTGTCAAGTGGGATGTGGAGGAAGAGGTTGCTAAAGCTGAGTGCTGGTGAGGAGAGGCAATGGGGATCAGATTGAGGGTGATGCGAAAGTCATGCTCACTTTTCTAGTGCGCAGGTCATGAAACCTCTTCCTGCACTGAAGCCAGGTTCTGCGGGTTATTGACAAAGAGTTGACCTACTGGGCCACCTGGATCCACACAGCCTTGGTCTGCTGGGGAGGCTACTTCCTCCCTGAAGAAGGGAAGAGCACCTCTTTATTGGCTCTCGCTCCCTCCACTAAAGCTTGCAGGGCGACATCATCAAACCTGGGAGCAGACCTAGGTCTCTCGCTGGTCATTCTGCCACCAGGTCCCTCTAACATGAAAGGCCAAAAGGTTGGCAGTCTGCAGAAGAAGCAAGGCTTGTTGCAGACCTTAAATGCAGCAGCAATGATGACGTCATCGGAGGCGAGTTTCAGACTGAAAAAACGAATTGGGCCGTGGGTTCCCACACGCTGGAACTCAATTGCCCATTTAAGTTAAAATTACATAATTCTTCTACATCGATTTAGAATTGGGTGGCTAACACAAAAAGCAGATTACACTACCCCAGCCTGTCCCAGTGACAAAATTCAGCCCAAGCAGTTCCAGAAGCAGCATCCCCAGTACCTGGATTCAGTGTAGAAAATTACCTTATAAGAGCAGCAAGAGTGAATACAGCTCTTCATTTCTCCATCTTTCTCAATAACACATTGCAACAGTCTTTCCCCCACCCTCAGCGCTCTGAAAAATTCCTTCCTCTGCATTGCATCCTTCACCATCCATCACATGGACATTCTATTCCACCTCTTATTCTCAGTCCAAACATTCACACATGGTAGCTATTACAGAACAAGGAACTTCTCTCATTACTCCTACCTCACTTGACACTCCAGCCACTTGCTTTCCATTCAACACTTCATCATCCTGCAAGCATCTTGTTGCTTCTCCCTCTCAGCATATGAACTACATGCAGAAGCCCCACTCATGTGCACTCTCCTTGTCAGTAGCCACTCATTAACTCTTGCCCTCTCTTTCTGCAGTAGAAAATGGCACACAGCACAAGGGAGAAGAGTAAAACCAGGGAAATAATGCCCAGCATCATGGCTCTCACCCAGACGGACTAGGAGCTCTGTAAATCAGTGGCCCTTCAAGAGCAATGCATATTGGAGATGATGAGGCTGGCGGCTTATCTGAGCAGGGTGTCTGCCTGTCACTTGTATCCCTTCAGGTACCTCAAAATGTCACACATTCAGCCAGCTTGACAACTTCAAACTGCATTGTGAAGCCTGTCATTTGCAATTGTCCAGCCTGTCAGTGCCATCCTAACTCTTGTCCCTTTTTTCTTTCATCTAGGTCCTTCTCAGTGCCTAGACACTACAGAAGACTCCTCAGAAGAGGACTGTAATGTCTGAGTATAAATAATACTCAGACTGCAGGAGAACAATAAAACAGGTATTTACTGAATAGAGAGTAATTCAAGACTGAACTACAGAAGCCTGCTATGGCTTTATATACAGGGGTGGTCACTGCCGGTACTGCAGTATAGAATCAGGTCTTCACTTAAAGGTACATACACAACAATTCCTCCCCTTTTAGATAAACAGTATATAACATTCATTTAACAACTAAATAATAACTAATTACAATTACAATTTTCTCTGTACTATATACATCAACTGAAATAATCATTTAGAAGTTCAGTCTTTGAGGAGGCTTCCTGATCCTGACTGGATAGTGCCTTTCTCGAGTATCCTGTTCTTGCGGCTGAGTTGATTCTGGCTCATTGTCATTGGTTGGTTCGTCAGCTTCCAATACCACTGCTTCTGAGGTAGATGCAATCTGTACTTTGGGTGGATTACCAGGTGCACCTGCTCGTGGTATGGGTTGACTTGTTCCTGTGACTCTAGAATCTGGTCAGCATGGCGTCTCACGATGCTCTCTCCAACGTCCACTGTGTACGTTAGTGGTCCCTGCTGTGTGCATATCGTTCCTGGCTGCCATTTTTCTGTTCGGTAGTCGCGGGCCAAGACTGGTTGCCCTATCTTGAAGCTCCTGGTTGGCTTCTCATTTATGTGCTGGAATTGCTTATCCTCAACATCTCCTCTTATGTTTGGTTTGAGCAAATCCAGGCGACATCTTAGCCTTCGGTTGAAGAACATTACGGCTGGAGCTTGGTTGGTGACTGCATGTGTCGCATTCCGATAAGCAAACAAGAAATTATCCACCTTGTGTTGTAGTGGTATGTCGTCATTATGCATTGCCTTTATCGCCTTTTTAAAGGTCTGAACAAACCTCTCAGCCAATCCATTTGTGGCTGGATGATATGGGGCAGTTGTGTAATGTTTCACCCCATTATTCCTCAGAAACCTCCGGAAATCCTCGGACACAAACTGTGGCCCATTGTCGGAGCAAATCTGTTCTGGCAAGCCATTCCTGGTGAAGATGGTCCGTAGGACTGCAATAGTTTTCTCCGTGGTGGTGGAGGACATTTTGATGACCTCTGGCCATTTCGAATGGGCGTCCACAGTGATTAGGAACATTGAGTCCATAAATGGACCAGCAAAATCAATGTGTACCCATTGCCATGGAGATGAGGGCCACTCCCATGGATGTAGCGGGGCCTGTGGTGGAGCGTTTTGGACCTTCTGGCATCCTGTGCATCTCTTGGTCATATCCTCGATTTCTTTATCGATTCCCGGCCACCACACAAACGCCCTGGCTAGGCTCTTCATTTTTACCCCTCCCAGATGACCCTCATGAAGCTCATTGAGCACTCTATCTCTCAACTTGGGTGGAATTACCACTCGGGATCCACACATCAAGGTCCCACAGCACACTGACAGCTGTTCTCTCCTTGGCGAGAATGCTGGCAACAGTGAGTCGCCATGTGCTGGCCATCCCTTCACCATCAAATCATAGACCCGAGAGAGTGTCGGGTCATTTCGGGTTTCCTTCTCTATACTTGAGTTTGTAACAGGTAGACATTCGACTATGGTCGCATGGAATATCTCAACAGGGTCCACGGCAGGTGCTTCCTCTACCGCAGGCAACGGTAGGCGCGACAGCCCATCAGCGTTTCCATGCTGTTTCGTACCCTTGTACTCTATGTTGTACTGATGTGCCCCTAGGAAAAGTGACCATCTTTGCAGCCGTTGCGCCGTCATCACCGGAACGCCCTTCTTTGGGTTAAAAATGGAGACCAGGGGCTGATGAATAGTCAGTAGGGTGAATTTCTGCCCGTGCAGATAGTGATTGAACTTCTTCACCCCCCACACCAGGCTGAGGGCCTCCCTGTCAATCTGGGCGTAGTTACGCTCAGCTGAGGTTAACGAGCGCGACGCAAAGGCTATTGGCCTCTCTGAACCGTCAAGGAATTTGTGTGACAGCACCGCTCCGATGCCGTAGGGAGACGCATCACATGCTAACCAAATCGGTAGTGTTGGATTGTAGTGGGCCAATACTTCTTTTGAAGTGATTAGGCATTTACATTTCTGAAAGGCACGCTTACACTGATCACTCCATTTCCATGTTACTCCAGTTTGCAGTAGGGCGTTCAGTGGGTGCAGAATTGTAGATAAATTCGGCAAGAACTTATGGTAGTAGTGCACCAACCCGAGGAACGACCTCAGTTGCGACACATTTTCCGGTGCTGGAGCCTTGACTACAGCCTCAATCTTGTCCGGCGACTTATGCAACCCTTCCTCATCAATCATGTGGCCACAATACGAGATTTGTCTCCTGAAGAACTCGCATTTGGGGCAGTTGGCTCGTAGCCCATATTCCTGTAATCTCGTGAGCACCTGCTCCAGGTTGGCAAGGTGTTCACTGTCATTTTCGCCCTTAACCAGGATGTTGTCCAAATAACACTGGGTCCCCGGGATCCCTTGCAGGACATGTTCCATCGCCCTTTGCCAAATAGCCGGGGCTGATGCTACCCCGAATACCAGTCGATTGTACTGGTAAATGCCTTTGTGAGTGTTTATCGTGAGGTATTTCCTAGACGCTTCTTCCACCTCCATTTGTAGATACGCTTGGGCCAGATCAATCTTTGTAAAGCGTTTCCCTCCAGATAGTGAGGCGAAAATATCTTCTATCCGTGGAAGTGGATATTGTACTGTGTGCAGGACTGGGTTCACAGTTACCTTGAAGTCCCCACAGATGCGAACCTTGTTCGGTTCCCCAGGCGTGCTGCTCAATGATTTCTTCATTTCAGGAATGATGGGTGTGGCCCATTCACTCCAGTCCACCTTGGACAGCACACCCGAATGCTCCAGACTCTCCAGCTCTGCTTCAACGGCTGGGCGGATCGTGTAAGGTACCGGTCTGGCCTTAAAACATTTTGGGTTTGCGTTATCTTCGATTTTTATCGTTGCCGTTACTCCTTTTAGAGTCCCCAGTCCTTGTTGGAACACCTCTTTCTCATCAGTTAGAATTTTTGACAGTCGTCCAGGCATGATGTCATCATCCTTTTTATCAGTCACAGTTAGCGCCTGAATGGAATGCCAATCCAATTGTATTTTTCGGATCCATTCACATCCCAATAATGGTGGTCCTCCATCTGGTAGCATATATTGATACAGTTTCTGTGTTTCCTTGCCGATGTATTCAACTGGCACCCTTATATTTCCTCTGGGGTAGACTTTTTGCCCCATGTATGTCTTCAATACAATGGACGTGTCCTTCAAGGGTATGTGTGAGAATAGCCGCTCATAGTCTCGTCGATTCATGACAGTTAGGGCTGATCCTGTGTCCAATTCCATCTTTACTGGGGACCCTGCTATCATGAGGGTGACCCAAATGGTTCGGTGATCCTCCTTTGCGATCACATTGTGTAACTTTAGTCAACTTAGCCTCCTGCTCCCGGAGTCCATATCACTCTCCTGATCTTCCGAACTACTGTCTGTCAATTTCTTTACTTTCTTGTACTTTTCCTTAGTAGTTCTTGTAGTGTTGCTTTTCTTTCCCGACCTGCAGACTCTTGCTATGTGTCCCATTTTCCCACATTGCCTGCATACTTTGTCCTTAACCCATCAGTCCTTCTGATCATGGGTTGTTCTGCCGCAGCGATAGCACTTTTCTGCTCCATACGCCATTTAGTTAGCGCTGTATTCCTGTGGTTTCTGTTGTATTTCCGCAGCTCCCCGTGCTGCTGCTTCGTAGGATACTGCCACGCTGAAAGCCTGTTCTAGCATCAGGTCCTTTTCCGAAAGTAGTCGTTTCTGGGTTCCTTCACTCTGGAGCCCGCAGATAAACTTATCCTGCAAGGTGTCTGCCAGTCCTGCTCTGAACTGGCAGTGCTTCGATAACTTGCGTAGTTCCGTAAGATAGTCAGCATTGCTCTCATCTTTGTGCTGGTTTCTTTTATGGAACTTGAATCTTTCTGCTATCAGCAGCGGTGTAGGGTTTAGGTGTTCCTGTAAGATATTAACAACCTCCTCAAAACTTTTCTCCATTGGTTTAGCTGGGGTAATTAAATTCCGCAATAGGCCGTACGTTCTCGCGCCCATCAAATTTAATAATACCGACGCCTTCTTTCCATTGGCCACCTCATTGGCATTACAGTACACTTCAATTCTTTCCACATACGTAGTCCAGTCTTCTACCTCATTGTCGAAAGCAGTGATACTGCCACTCTTCGGCATCTTGGGTGATTTAAAATGTCGCCTCCCGCGCTTTTCCTTCTTCCCCAATGGAATAAAATGGCGCCTCCCGCGCTTTTCCTCTTCCCCTTGCTGCCACGCTGCTCCTAGCATTCTACAGGGTAATGGCAGCGACCCGCGGCTTTGGCGCGTCCCACTTTTCCTTCCCCGCGTTCTATCCTCTCCACGCTGCCCTGTTCTTGAGCACCGACCGCGCCCTGTGCGCTCCACCCTCTCTCTCTCTCTCTCTTCCTCCCGACGACGCTGCACGGCCCCTTTGCAGAGCCGCTCGATCGAGCCCGAGCCCGCCGCAGTCCAGAAGGGTCAGCGCACTACTTGCTACCAGCACGACTTGCTGGAACACCTCGACTGGGGAGCCAGGCCCAGCTCTCCACAGCCTCCCCTGCAACTCTCCGATGGATCCCTGTGCGGTTGCCCGCGGTCGACGCCCGCCGTTCTGACTTCGACCTCCAAGAAGCTTCTCTTCAGGGAAAAGATCCCCGTGAGGTGATGCAGTAATGCAGGTGAGTTCAAACCTGCCCGCCGCCAGTGTAATGTCCGAGTATAAATAATACTCAGACTGCAGGAGAACAATAAAACAGGTATTTACTGAACAGAGAGTAATTCAAGACTGAAATACAGAAGCCTGCTATGGCTTTATATACAGGGGTGGTCACTGCCGGTACTGCAGTATAGAATCAGTTCTTCTCTTAAAGGTACATACACAACAAGGACAATCCATTGTCATACACTCCATCCCTCCCAAGCACCAGCACAGAGATTTTCCACCGGGTGGGTTAGACAGTGGGTTAGAGGGGTATGCGCTTAGTGAGCCAGATCAGAGCTACTGGCGGCAGGGACAGCCCAGGTGGCAAATCGCTGGAGGGCGAGCTCGTCTCAAACTCTGGTGAGCAGGATAGAGAGGACTTCAAGGGCCAAGCCTTGAAAAGAAACTGACTTGTGTCACACACACAAGCAGTTATATCAGATACTGGAAGGTTTGCCAATGAGTTGCTGTACCATGGCTGAAAGCACGGAGGAGTCCGCTTCCAGCTTGTCTGTCATCCTATCACACGGCATCTGCACTCTGCAGTCTACCTTGGAGTGTGTGGCCTCCTCCAGGGACACTAAAGCTGGCCCATCACACCAGGAGTCTGTGTTACCAGCTCAAATGGCTGCTATCCAGACTGTGTGGTCCTTGTGATATGGGTTGGTATTTGGTTGGGAGGTAGGAGACAGAGAGTAGGGATAAAGGAAATGCACTCTGATTGGTGGGATGTGACCATTGGTGTACCTCATGGGATCTGGACGGTGGCCTCAACTTTTCACCATATATATCAATGACTTGGGTGAAGGAATAGGTTTTATATCCAAATTTGCAGATGACACTAAGTTAGGAGGTACAGTAAGTTGTATAAATAGAAACAGTTACAAAAGACACAGACAGATTAAGTGAGTGGGCAAAACTGTGGTAGATGGAGTTAAGTGTGAGGCCATCCACTTGGATCTAAAAAAGACAAACCGGAGTATTTTCTTCATGGTGAGAGATCAGGAGCTGTGGCGAAACAGAGGGATTTGGGATCAGGTGCATAAATTACTAAAAGCTAGAGCATAGACACAAAAAGTAATCAAAAGTCAAATGAAATGTTGGCCTTTACCTCAAATCGTATTCAAACTGCAGAAGATGAGTGACACATTGATGGCCCCTCTCTATTTAGTCCACCAATGTTTGCAAGGTGAACACCTTTCTCTCCAATGTGTATCCCAGAGTCTGTATGGCAGTCTTTTGAGCTTACATTAAATCTGCAAAGGCTGGTAACATTATCTCCTTTTGTGAGGACCCACCTGCAGTGTCCCTGGGGATGTCCACATGCTCTAAGGTAGACTGCAGAGTGCTGATGCCACGTGAGATAACACCACTCAGGCTGGATGCAGACTCCATCATACTTTCAGCCATAGTGCTGAAACTCCTTAGGATGCCTTTCTACACCTGGTTTAACTACTTGTGAGAGGCAAGCAGTTTTCTTTTCAAAGCTGAGCCCCGAAAACCCTCATCTTTGTCTTGCTCAGCAGAACTGACTCCTGGGCTGTTCCTGTCATCAGTACATGTTGCTGCTCACTCATGTTGACTTTTTCACCACATTTAGCTCAATGTCTAACACATGCGGAGTGCTATTGCCTGTGCCGGTGCTTGAGATGGATGGAGCGCATGACAGTGCATTCTCAAGAGGATTGTCCTCCTCCGAGGTGTCTTTTTCAGGAATCTCTTAATGCTGAGAAGGACCTAGAGGAAAGAAAAAAGGGACAAGATTTTGGATGGCACTGAGAAGCTGGACATTAGCAGGTGATAGTCTTCAGAATGCAGCTTGAATTTGTGAAGCTTGCTGAAAATTTGCTGAGGTAAATTTGCTGAAGGGTTACAAGTAATACGCAGACACCCTGCTCAGGGAATCCGTCCGCCTCACCTTACCCAATGCTCATTGCTTTCCCTGGCATTATCTGTTGGTTTTACCTGCAGAAAGAGAGGGCGAGTGTTAGTGAGTGGCTGTTGAAAAGGCAAGTGGAGATGTGTATGGCTTGTGCATATAGTGCATGTGCTGAGAGCTGGAGGAGAAGCAAGATGGGATGAGGATGGGGAGGTGTAAAACCAAGTGTGTGGAATGTAGTCAGGAAGGAGTGAGGTGAGGAGTTCGTGATTGTGCAAGTGCTAGGATGTGAGAAGAGAATGCTGTTAACAAGTGACGTGAAGAGAGCAAAGGAAGAGGTAGGTGTGTTTGGAATGCTGAAGGACGTGGGGGAGGGAATTGTTGAGAGCGGTGGGGGAGGGGGTATAAGGAATGTTGACATGTTGTTGAGAGGGATACAAACAAAGATGGAGAGATGAAGAACTGTACTCACTCTCGTTGCTCTTGTGAGGTCATTGGACCTGTTCCTGCATTGAGCTCAGGTCCTGGGAGTGATGTTGCTGTCACTGACGCTCTCAGCCACCTCTGTCCAGGCCTGCTGGATAGTCACCTTGGTATGCCCCTGTGGGTGCTGGGCAACAGTACCCCACTCTTTGCCCTGATCTCTTCTACCAGAATCTCTAGGGAGGCATCAGAAAACCTAGGAACAGCCCTCCAACTCTTTTACAGGAGTAGAATTCTATCCAGCACTGTTGCAATGAAAGCTCAAAGCAGGGGATGCAACCTTGCTTTAAGATATGCATTTCCACTTTAAATAGGCCTCAGGAGGGCCATCGGGAATTGTGCCATGAAAATGGGCGAGCTGCCTGTTTCCCGACATGATCAGATGGGCAACCCATTAATCATATTAAAATGAGGCCAGGAGTTAAAATCAGTCTGACCTCACGCTGGCGATGTCATAGGCATTGCCACTCAACACTAACCCCCCCACCCATCACCCGCCTGTCCAATTCCCGCCCCAAGTTAAAATCGGGGTTCAAATTTTTGTACTTTCATTTAAAATTCTATATTGTGCGTCAGTATGGTTTGACATTTGACATTGGTCGTCCCTTGAGTATGTTTTTGGAGGACATAGTAATTGATTTCTGAATCAGATACATAATTAACACTTATTTTATTCATTCTCAGGATGTGGGCAACACCAGCAAGGCCAGCATTTATTGCCCATCCTCAGTTGCCCTTGAGAAGGTGGTGGCTCAGACTACACAAAACCAGTCATGGATTAATTCCTTTTGGAAGAAGTTATTTAGCAGAGATTTTAATCTAATTTTGTAATGTTAGATCTTTTGTAGAAATGCATTTTAAGACCAATCAGATCACATTCTACTATAGTTTAAATTAAAAGTTTGGAGCAGGCTTTATTGTACTCTAGCATCTAATGCTACGCAAAGTGCTGCTCAACTATCACTCCTATCTCACCAAATTCTATACCCCAGTGCATTGAATTAAAACTTCTTGGAATCCTTCCTTGTTCCATCTGTGGTAAACCACTGTTTGTATTCCACTGTGTACATGCCTGGACATGCCTCGGCTGACTCCTCCCACAAGTCCTAGTATAAAGGTGACTGCTCCCCAGCCCTTTGTATTTCTGGACCGGTCGACCACTCGAGGCAGACCTTCATTCTTTTGTTAATAAAAGCCTTTAGTTACTCTCTTAACTCTCAGTCTTTTATGAGTAATTGATAGCGCATCAATTTTATTAACAAAATTTTTATAATGGAGAAGATCCTCACACCAGCATGCCTGGACTTAGATCATCGGGAGGCGGACTCATCCACCAAGTTTACTCACTGGCTTAAGTGTTTCGAAAAATTCCTGACCGCCTCCGCAGCAATCAAATCGGACGAGGACAAACTGGATGTCCTGACCTCCAAAGTGAACCACCGAGTGTACTCGGTCATCCAAGACGCGACCTCGTACACGGACGCTATCAAGCTCCTCAAGGACCAGTACACGCGCCCAGTGAACGAAGTGTACGCCAGGCACCTTCTGGGGAGTCGTAAACAACAACCTGGGGAATCGACCGTGGAATACCTTCAGGCACTGTCTGTGCTTGGCCGGGCCTGTGGTTGTAAGGATGTAAAGGCCGCCGTGTACACAGAGGAACTTATCCGGGACGCTTTTGTAGCGGGCCACAGATCCAATTACACCCGACAGCGACTGTTGGAGCAGAGTGACCGCGACCTCAACAAGGCCTCTGAACTCGCACTATCATTGGATGCAGCCTACCGGGGCATGGATGCCTACTCCTCTGCACCATGGACGCCGCGGGGAATGACAGCCTGGGACACGGTAGGACCGGCTCATAGCACCGTGCCACCCCAGCCACACCCCAGCAACGGCCCAACTACCGCAGCAGTGTCCCAAGGCCAGACAGCAGTGCCCCAAGGCCAGAAATGCTACTTCTGTGGCCAGGCAAAACACCCCAGATCGCGCTGCCCGGCGAAAAACGCGATCTGCTCGGGCTGCGGGAAGAAGGGACACTACGCTAACGTCTGCAGGGCCAAAGCCACCCCGAACCCCAGCAGCGCCGTGTGTGGGCCATGTGGGCCGCCATCTTGGGCCTCCCCGGCCATGTGCGAACCACCGGTACAGCAGCCATTTTGGACGCCTCCAGCCACATGGGGATCATGGACGCCGCCATCTTGGACAACAGCCGGAACGCAGCAGGCCCCCAACACCGCCTCATCTGATACCCGCAGCGACACACCGACCCCTACGCTGGCATCCGTTACACTGGACCAAGCGAGACCGCACCAGCTGGCCAGTTCCACAATGGACATTAAGGTAAATGGCCACGATACAATCTGCCTTTTTGACTCTGGGAGCACGGAGAGCTTCATCCACCCCGACACGGTGCGGCGTTGCCCTCTCCCAGTCCTGCCTGCGCACCAGCGGATTTCTATGGCCTCCGAGTCCCAGTCGGCGGACATCGGCGGCTACTGCGTAGTGACACTCGTAGTAGACGGGACCGTGTACGATCATTTTAAACTTCTGGTCCTGCCCGACCTCTGCACTGCCGTCCTGCTGGGGTTAGATTTTCAGTGCCACCTTAAAAGTGTTACGATGGCGTACGGTGGACCCCTACCCCCACTCACAGTCCGCAGCCAGCAGCTCCCAAATTGCCCGCCGCGCACCAGGTGCAACCTCTCCGCACTCAGAGTCACCCCCCCCCCCACTGTTTGCTAACCTCACCCCCGACTGTAAGCCCATCGCCACAAAGAGCAGGCGATACAGTGCCGGGGACAGGGTTTTCATTAAAACCGAAGTGGAGCGGCTCCTGAAGGAAGGGATTATTGAGGGCAGCACCAGCCCCTGGCGAGCCCAGGTTGTGGTCGTTAAGACCAGCGAGAAGCAGCGCCTTGTCATCGACTACAGCCAGACAATAAATCGCTACACCCTGCTGGACGCCTACCCACTCCCCCGCATAGCTGATATGGTCAACCAGATCGCGCAGTACCGCGTCTTCTCGACCATTGACCTGAAATCAGCGTACCACCAGCTCCCTATCCGCCCTGAGGACCGCCAGTATACTGCCTTTGAGGCAAACGGCCGCCTCTACCACTTCCTTAGGGTTCCCTTTGGCGTCACCAACGGGGTCTCCGTCTTCCAAAGGGAGATGGACCGGATGGTAGATCAAAATGCGTTGCAGGCCACTTTCCCATATCTGGACAATGTGACCATCTGCGGCCGTGACTTGCAGGACCATGACGCAAACCTCGAAAAATTCCTCCGCACCGCCCAACTCCTGAACCTGACATATAACAAGGAGAAGTGCATATTCCGCACAAACCGCCTCGCCATCCTTGGCTGTGTTGTGGAACACGGAGTCATTGGCCCCGACCCCGACCGGATGCGTCCCCTTATGGAACTCCCACTGCCCCACTGCCTCAAGGCCCTGAAGAGGTGCCTAGGGTTTTTCTTCTATTATGCCCAGTGGGTCCCCTACTATGCGGACAAGGCCCATCCGCTGATCAAGTCCACCTCTTTTCCCTTGACGGCAGAGGCCCGCTTAGCCTTCCACCGT
Organism: Somniosus microcephalus; assembly: GCF_052327205.1. NCBI lineage: Eukaryota > Metazoa > Chordata > Chondrichthyes > Squaliformes > Somniosidae > Somniosus > Somniosus microcephalus. The sequence goes on along the minus strand of NC_140997.1, from coordinate 63,346,915 downwards.
ATCAAGGAAGACATTGCCAAAGCCACCATGCACGCAGTGGACGAATCCATCCCCTTCCAGGTGGAAAGCGACGCGTCCGACTTTGCCCTGGCCGCTACCCTCAATCAGGCGGGGAGACCCGTGGCCTTCTTTTCATGAACCCTCCAAGGCCCGGAGACCAGACACTCCGCTGTTGAGAAGGAGGCCCAGGCGATTGTGGAGGCTGTGCGTCATTGGAGGCACTACCTGGCCGGAAAACGATTTACCCTGCTCACTGACCAACGTTCAGTTGCTTTCATGTTTAACAACAAGCAGAGGGGCAAAATCAAAAATGACAAGATCTTGAGGTGGAGAATCGAACTTTCCACCTACAATTGCGAGATCTTGTACCGGCCCGGGAAGCTCAATGAACCCCCGGATGCTCTATCGCGTGGCACCTGCGCCAGCGCGCAGATCGATAGACTGCGGGCCCTCCACAATGACCTCTGCCACCCGGGGGTCACCAGGTTCTTCCACTTCATCAAGGCCCGCAACCTGCCTTACTCTATTGAGGAGGTCAGGACCATGACCAGGAACTGCCAAGTCTGCGCTGAGTGCAAACCGCACTTTTATAGACCAGACAGGGCCCACCTGATAAAAGCCACTCGCCCCTTCGAGCGCCTGAGCGTTGATTTTAAAGGGCCTCTCCCCTCCTCCGACCGCAATGTGTACTTCCTCAATATTATTGATGAGTACTCCCGTTTCCCGTTCGCCATCCCCTGCCCGGACATGACCAGTGCCACGGTCATTAAATGTCTGAACGACCTCTTCACCCTGTTCGGTTTCCCCAGCTATATCCATAGCGACCGGGGCTCATCGTTTATGAGCGACGAACTCCGTCAGTACCTGCTAACTAGGGGTATTGCCACAAGCAGGACCACCAGTTACAACCCCCGGGGGAACGGACAGGTGGAAAGAGAAAATGCGACAGTTTGGAAGGCCGCCCTGCTAGCCTTAAAGTCTAGGGGCCTTCCAACCTCCCGCTGGCAGGATGTGCTCCCCGATGCGCTCCACTCTATTCGGTCACTGCTCTGCACTGCCACTAACGCCACCCCTCATGAGAAAATGTTTGTCTTCCCAAGGATGTCCACATCGGGGACATCGCTACCGCCATGGCTGACGTCCCCAGGGCCGGTCCTACTGAGAAGGCACGTGAGGACCCATAAAATGGACCCTCTGGTCGAGAGGGTCGACCTCCTCCACGCCAACCCCCAGTATGCTTACATTGCATACCCGGACAGGCGGGAGGACACAGTCTCCATAAGAGACCTTGCACCCTCGGGGGCCGCAGTAATCCACTACTCACTACCACCCCCCCCCACGATCCGATATCCAGCCCCAGCAGATGGCAGGCCTGGGCCCCGTGACCCGCTCGACATCTACGAGGACGACACGCCCGTGCCACAGCCCACGCAGGACTCGACGCCGGAAGCTCCACTACCCCTGCCGTCGCCACGCCGATCACAGCGGCAGACAAGACCTCCGGAGAGACTCCAATACACTAACTTTTAATACACTTCACCCCGCCGGACTCAATTTTAAACAAGGGGTGAATGTGGTAAACCACTGTTTGTATTCCACTGTGTACATGCCTGGACATGCCTCGGCTGACTCCTCCCACAAGTCCTAGTATAAAGGTGACTGCTCCCCAGCCCTTTGTATTTCTGGACCGGTCGACCACTCGAGGCAGACCTTCATTCTTTTGTTAATAAAAGCCTTTAGTTACTCTCTTAACTCTCAGTCTTTTATGAGTAATTGATAGCGCATCACCATCCAAACTCAGCAACCTTTTCCAACCCTATGTCCATAGGAACATAGGAACAGTAGTTGGCCATTCAACCCCTCGAACCTGTTCCGTCATTCAGTTAGATCATGGCTGATCTGCATTTTTTCAACTCTGACCTTGTGTGTGTTTCTCGCCCCACCATTGGTGGTTGATACGCTTATCAATTACTTCATAAAAGATGATGAGTCGAAGAAGAGATGATGAGTCGAAAGAAGAGATGAATAAGGCTTTTATTAGCTAAGAAGAGACCATGCTTCTTCGTGAGTGACTGAACAAGTCTGAACGAAACCCACACAGTGGTGGGTGGAGTCAGCTGAGGCATGCCTCCATACACAGCGCCACCCAGAGGTGGCAATATACAATACAGTGGTTTACCACATTCACCCCTTGTTTAATGTGAAGTCCGGCGGGGTGAAGGGTACTACAAGTTAAGTCTATCAGGAGGCCTTGTCTGACGTCCTGATCGTCGTGGTGGCGGCGGTGGTGTTGCAGCATCCGACGTCGGGTCTGGTGTCTGGGTGGTTGGCGAAGATTCCTGGGGCTTTGGCATGCCGTCTGCAGGGGTTGGGTTGGGAGGGGTGGTGGGGGATAACAGTGGTAAGGGGGATAACGGTGGTAAGGGGGATAACGGTGGTAATTCAGGGGTACCCGAGGGTGCGAGATCTCGTATGGAGACCGTGTCCTCCCGCCCGTCTGGGTATGTCACCCAGGCATACTGGGGGTTGGCGTGTAGGAGGTGCACCCGCTCGACCAGGGGGTCCGTTTTATGCGTCCTCACGTGCCTCCGCAGTAGGACGGGCCCAGGAGAAGTGAACCATGCCGGTAGCGAGGTTCCCGATGTAGACTTCCGGGGGAAAACGAACATTTTCTCATGAGGGGTCGCATTAGTGGCAGTACAAAGCAGTGACCGAATGGAGTGAAGCGCTGCAGGGAGGACCTCCTGCCAGCGGGAGGTCGGAAGGCCCTTAGATTTTAGTGCTAAGAGGACTGCCTTCCAAACCGTCGCGTTCTCCCTTTCCACCTGGCCGTTCCCCCGGGGGTTGTAACTGGTGGTCCTGCTCGTGGCGATACCTCTTGTTAGCAGGTACTGCCGAAGTTCGTCGCTCATGAACGATGAGCCCCTGTCGCTATGTATATAGCTGGGGAACCCGAACAGAGCGAAGATGTCATTCAGACACTTGATGACCGTGGTACTGGTCATGTCTGGGCAAGGGATGGCAAAGGGGAAACGGGAGTACTCATCAACTATGTTGAGGAAGTACACATTGCGGTCAGCGGAGGGGAGGGGCCCTTTAAAATCGACGCTCAGGCGTTCGAAGGGGCGGGTGGCCTTGATCAGGCTTGCTCTGTCCGGCCTATAGAAGTGCGGTTTGCACTCGGCGCAGATTTGGCAGCTCTTGGTCATGGTCCTGACCTCCTCGATGGAGTAGGGCAGGTTACGGGATTTGATAAAATGGAAAAACCTGGTGACCCCCGGGTGGCAGAGGTCATTGTGGAGGGACTGCAGCCTATCACTCTGCGCGTTGGCGCATGTACCACGTGATAGGGCATCTGGGGGCTCATTGAGTTTCCCTGGCCGATACAAGATATCATAATTGTAGGTGGAGAGTTCGATTCTCCACCTCAAGATCTTGTCGTTCTTGATTTTACCCCTCTGCTTATTATTAAACATAAAAGCTACTGAACGCTGGTCAGTGAGCAGGGTAAATCGTTTCCCGGCCAGGTAATGCCTCCAGTGACGCACCGCTTCTACAATAGCCTGGGCCTCCTTTTCGACGGAGGAGTGTCTCGTCTCGGGGCCCTGGAGGGTCCTTGAGAAAAAGGCCACGGGTCTGCCTGCCTGGTTAAGGGTCGCGGCTAGGGCGAAGTCGGAGGCATCGCTCTCCACTTGGAAGGGGATGGACTCATCCACCGCGTGCATTGCGGCCTTCGCGATATCGTTCTTGATAAGAGTGAAGGCTGCACACGCCTCTGGTGTCAGGGGGAAGGAGGTGGCTTTGATGAGGGGCCTGGCTTTGTCTGCATAGAGGGGCACCCACTGGGCGTAGTAGGAGAAAAACCCCAGGCATCTCTTCAGTGCTTTTTGGCAGTGGGGAAGGGGTAGCTCCATTAGGGGGCGCATTCTGTCGGGGTCGGGCCCGATGACTCCGTTCTCCACCACGCAGCCGAGGATGGCCAGGCGCTTGGTGTGAAACATACATTTTTCCTTATTGTACGTTAGGTTCAGCCGTTGGGCCGTACGGAGGAAATTTGCTAGATTAACGTCGTGGTCCTGCTGGTCGTGGCCGCAGATGGTGACGTTATCCAAATAGGGGAAGGTTGCCCGCAGCGCGTTCTGGTCAACCATTCGGTCCATCTCCCTTTGGAAGACCGAAACCCCGTTGGTGACGCCGAAGGGGACCCTAAGGAAGTGGTAGAGGCGGCCGTTTGCCTCGAAGGCAGTATACTGGCGGTCCTCATGGCGGATGGGCAGCTGGTGGTACGCTGACTTAAGGTCGATGGTGGAGAATACTTTGTATTGCGCAATCTGATTGACCATATCAGATATGCGAGGGAGGGGGTACGCGTCCAGCTGGGTGTACCGGTTTATGGTTTGGCTGTAGTCGATTACCATGCGGCGTTTTGCAGTGGTTTTAACGACTACAACCTGGGCTCGCCAGGGGCTGGTGCTACCTTCGATAATGCCCTCCTTCAAGAGCCGCTCCACCTCAGAGCTGATAAAAGCTCTGTCCCCGGCACTGTACCGCCTGCTTTTGGTAGCGATGGGTTTACAGTCGCGGGTGAGGTTAGCGAACAGGGGAGGGGGGGGGACTTTTAATGTGGAAAGGCTGCAGGTGGTTTGCAGCGGGCGATTTAAAAGTTGTTGGTTGCAGACTGTGAGTGGGGGGAGGGGTCCACCGTATGCTAGTGTGACACTCTTAAGGTGGCACTGAAAATCCAACCCTAGCAGGACGGCAGCGCAAAGACGGGGCAGGACTAGCAGTTTAAATTTTTGATATTCAGTGCCCCCTACTGACAGGGTCACCACACAGTAGCCGCTGATGTCCATTGACTGGGACTTGGACGCCATAGAAATGCGATGGTGCGTTGGCAGAATCGTGAGGGAGTGGCTACGTACCGTGTCGGGGTGGACGAAACTCTCTGTGCTCCCGCTGTCGATCAGGCAACTGGTGGCGCGGCCGTTTACCGCGATATCCATCATGGAGCTGGATAGATGGTGAGGGTGGCCTTGATCCAGCGTCACGGAGGCCAGTATGTGGCTTAGTGAGTCACTATAGTCATCCGCCGAGACGGTGGTCGGTTCCGGTGATGAAATGGCGGTTGAGTGCGTTGGATACGATGGCGGCGGATGCCATGCGGCCGGGGGTACACAAAATGGCGGATAAGATGGCTGCTCCCACGGCCCGCACGCTGCGCTGCTGGCTGGCTTCCCCTTGCAGGCGTTAGCGTAATGGCCTTTCTTCCCGCAGCCCGAGCAGGTAGCTGTCTTAGCTGGGCAGTGCGCTCTGGGATGTTTTAACTGGCCACAGAAATAGCATTTTTGGGCCTGGTTACTGGGCATCGAAGCAGTTCTTACCGGAGGCTGCTGTCTCGGTTGGGTCGCTGCAGCGGTTGGTGCCGGGGGCGGCGGTCCCGTGTCCCACGGTTTCGATTGCCATGTCTCGGCGCCGTTACGGGGGTATGCCTCGAGGTTTCGGTGGGCCTCCTCTAACGAGAGCGCAAGGGCAATGGCCGTCTTCAGGTCGGGTTCCTTGCTTTCTAGCAGTCTCTGCCGGGTGTGGTCTGACTGGAGGCCCCTGACGAAGGCATCACAGGCGAGTCCCTGCGCGTGCTCCACAGCCGTTACCGCTTTACAATCGCAGTCTCTGCAGAGTGCCAGTAGCGCCCGTGCAAATGCCCCTACCGATTCTCCCGGTTGCTGCCTGCGGGATCCCAAGAGGTGTCGGGCGTAAATTGTGTTCACTGGGCGCGTATATTGCCCTTTTAGTAGCTCGAGGGCCGCCACGTACGTATTAGAGTCCCGGATTAGCATATATACTTGATGGCTCACCTGGGCGGTCAAAATTTTCAGTTTGTGATCCTCCTCTGTAACCTGTGAGATTGCGAGGAAGGATTCAAAGCAGCTCAGCCAGTGTTCAAACTTGGCTGATGCACCCACATCTTGAGGGTCGAGGTCCAGGCGTGGTGGTCTGAGGGCTCTCAGCAATGTCTGCTGTATCCGTTGCTGTTGTTGCTCCTCAGGTGTCGCCATTTAACTTTTAGCTAATAAAATTGATACGCTTATCAATTACTTCATAAAAGATGATGAGTCGAAGAAGAGATGATGAGTCGAAAGAAGAGATGAATAAGGCTTTTATTAGCTAAGAAGAGACCATGCTTCTTCGTGAGTGACTGAACAAGTCTGAACGAAACCCACACAGTGGTGGGTGGAGTCAGCTGAGGCATGCCTCCATACACAGCGCCACCCAGAGGTGGCAATATACAATACAGTGGTTTACCACAGTGGTAAAGCTTCAGTCACCACACACCAGCACTCTGAAAATCCTTTCCCAAAGCCCTTTGCTTTGCGCATCTCTCTCTGCTTTCAAAAGCCTCCAAAAAACCTACCTCATCAACCTGACCTTTGATCATCGTGTCTAACTCTACTCCTGTGCAGTGTCCAGTTTCTCTTGTGAAGCACCATGGGACATTTTGTGACATTTAGATGCAAGTTCTTAGGGACAGTCCCTTAATCTACTACCCATCCGACAATATGACAACATACCACATGAGCATGCCAATCATCACCTGAGTGATGAAGTCAGCACCACGCGAGTACACCATTTCCTGTATGACTCTAACCTCAATCAATAACTGTGAATTCCAAAGTGTGCACAATCAGCCTACTCTTTCTTAATGCCTTGCTTCCCCTGAGTGCATACACATGCCTTTCTTTCACCTGTTCTTGTGCTTTTCTCAAGTATCACCTGAGGGTTGGGATCGCCATTTACGCTGTTTTTCCAGGGTTTTCTCAGCTCTTCCGCCAGAATTATGGTAGACATGCAAACCTCCATGGAAATTCATCCCCAAAGTGTGAGACAGAATAGAGATAACAATCAAAGTGCAATAGAGCCAAACAAAGAGAGTAAACAAATGGAAGTTGCACCATAGAAGTTAGAAAGTGAGAGAGAAACAGAGAGTTACAGTAAGAGACACAATTTTTATTTTGTTTGTGACCAACACTATGGTACATCATCTAGTTTAAACTTACCTTTCTATCATAATCCACACTAAGTTCATCTCAAGTTCATTTGTCAAGTGCTGCAGTGTTTGAAAAGAATGTTAAGATGATATGAGAGTCCTAGGTACTAATTCAGCACTCATCTGACTTTAATGCTGACTAAAAATTAAATTTTATATAAGTATATGTAGAGGATATCTAGAGGACAGTCCTTCTACATTTTCTATGCAGCAAATATTGTGAGGCCTCACTGAAGAAAGAATAATTCCATCTTCCTCCAGTATAAGTAATGAATTATTATTCAAGGCATTAACATAATGTATTTTATGGGTCAGCTATGGTCAACTCAGCAGCTCATGCTGAATTTATAATGTTGAAATTGATCTAGAATTACATATGCAGTTGTGCCTCAAAACTAATTGTCTGAAAATCTCCAAATTTCATGACAAAAGTTCTCTAAGTGTCTGACACGTGATGTTATAATTGGTACTCTATGCTTCAATACACATGGTAAGGTGTCAGTTTTAGTTGCTGATGAAGTGTACAATTATATTTTGAGGATTATTATTAATGACTGACTGTATACTTGAGATGATGCCAATTGTCCTTCTCTCTGCCTCACTTGGTCACACTGTCACTTTCAGGTCAATAGGTTATAGGTTCATGCCTGACTCCAGGGCTTGAGCATGTTATCTAGTCTGACACAATATTGAGGGAGTGTTCATCATCCTTTAAAGGAGCGGCTAAACCAAAGCTTTGCTTGCCTGCTCCAGATGTTCAGGTGAACATTGAGAATTCATGGCACCATTTCAAGAAATGTACGGATTTCTCTTGGTAAATAGGCTAATGATGTATATACCCACTTTTTACTTTTGGAGACCTAGGGGTGAATTTCTGTGGGGGTTTTCCTGCTCGTTCGTTGTGACTTTGGCAGAAGAGCTACGGAAACCCTGGAAAAATGATGTAAACAGTGTTCAAACTCAAGAGGCATAGAATATAAAAGCCAAGAGGTAAAGATAAGTCAATACAAATAATAACACCTCAATTACAGTACTGAGTGCAATATTGGACTCCACACTATACAAAGGATTTTGAAGCTTTACAGAGGGTTCAAACCAGATTTACTAAGATACTGCCTGGTATGAGGAAATACAAATATGAAGAAAGCTTTGAAATATTGGGTCTTTTTCATTAAAAAATGCAGATTATGGAGCAATATGATAGAAGTGATTAAAGTTATGAAAGGATGGGACAAAGTAGATAGGAACAGACTATTCCCAGTGGTTGTGGTGTCAGGAACGAGAGGCCATAGAAACAAGTTTAAGGGGGAGAAATTGGCCTCCTTTGTGCCTCCCGTTAGCACTTCTGGGGAGCGATAACGGGGCGCTAAGGGCTTACCGACCGGGCGCGGTGAAATTACCGATGGCCGTGAACTTCCATGGCGGGTTAACGCTGGCCTAAAACTTAGCACCTCGATCTTCTGCGCCCCGGAGATCATGACATCATCCGGTGCGCAGCACCCCGTTATCGCCCTGGATGTAAAATTCGCTTCCGCCCCCTGCCGCATCGCCGGGCGTCAACAGCAGCAGCTGCAGGAGGTGTTGTCACCTCGGCTGACCACTTGGGGAGCGCTAATTAAAGGCAGTGGTGGTCAGGTAGGCCAAAATTTAACAATGTCCCCAGTGTGCTGTATTTTGATTTTTTTCCAGTCCGCGATTGCTCAGCCCTGCACTCTCTTAGAGTGCTTGGGGCTGCAGTGCGCATATCGCAGGTGCCTTCGACGACCATTCCCAGCCTTAGCCTTCAATGACCGTAGCATTGGCCCTTCCCTTTAAGGAGCCTGTAAAACCGGCAGCGCTGCACGGAACATTGTGCAGCGCTCTGCCGCTACAACCCCTCTCACTGCCTTTAGCGCTCTAAGGGACGGGGTAGCGCTTGATTTGGCGCTCCACTTCCCACCTGGAGCGCTAAACCGGAAGTTCCTATCAGAATCAATTGTGTAGCGCCCGGTGATACTTTAGCGCTCCCGCAAAAGTTATCGCCCCAAATGGGGCGCTACTCAATTTCTAGCCTTAAATCATCTTAACATTCTTTTCAAACACCGCGGCACTTGACAAATGAATTTGAGCACACAGGAATGATCTTGGAGACCTTGTAAGGTCCTTCCAGATATGTCCAGGTATCGGAAGAACTGCTTCAATTGTGTGTTCAGTGATCATCTTAATGTCTGCATGGGCCTTGTTGCATCTGCACTCTTTTGCTGTCCTTTCCGCACCTTGAGTATTGTGTGCAGTTTTGGTCGCCTTATCTGAGGAAGGACGTTCTTGCCATGGAAGGAGTGCAACGAAGATTCACCAGGCTGATACCTGGGATGGCAGGAATGACGTATGAGGAGAGATTGTGTCGATTGGGCTTATACTCACTGGAGTTTAGAAGATTGAGAGGGGATCTCATCGAAACCTATAAAATTCTGTCAGGCCTGGACAGACTAGATGCAGGAAGGATGTTTCTGATGGCCGGGGAGTCCAGAACCAGGGGTCATAGTCTAAGGATAAGGGGTAAGCCATTTAGGACTGAAATGAGGAGGAATTTCTTCACCCAGAGAGTGGTGAACCTGTGGAATTCTCTGCCACAGAGGGCGGTGGAGGCCAGTTCATTAAATATATTCAAGAAGGCGTTGGATATATTTCTTAAGGCTAAAGGGATCAAGGGATATGGGGAGAAGGCAGGGACCGGGTACTGAATTTGGATGATCAGCCATGATCTCATTGAATGGCGGAGCAGGCTCGAAGGGCCGAATGGCCTACTCCTGCTCCTATCTTCTATGTTTCTATGTTTCTTTCATGAAAGGCACTTACCTCATTCACGCAGCTGTTCTTGCCTCCCTTTAGCTGTTGGGTTTCCTTAGGCCCGGGAAACCCGACCGGTCACGGTAAACTAGAAAGACAGATATCATTATAATATTTAATTGAGCAACCCACCTCCTGGGAGCGGGTTAGTTACTCACCCACCTCCCCGCCACCCCCATCCCGCCTCCATTAAAACTGGAAGTGAGCAGGTTCGAGGCGGGTTGGGTTCGGTTTGAGATATTTTAAATTTTAAAAGCCCGCCCAACCCAAACCTACCTGTTATTGAGGGTTAGAATACCCCTGATTAACTCATCTGCTATCTCCACATGTTAGAATCATAGACTGGTTACAGCACGGAAGAAGGACATTCGGTTCGTCGAGCCTGTGCCGACTCTCAGCTAGTCCCACTCCCCCGCCCTTTTCCCGTAGCCCTGCAAATTTTTTTTACTTCAGATACTTATCTAACTCCCTTTTGAAAGCCACGATTGAAACTGCCCCCACCACCCTTTCAGGCAGTACATTCTGGATCTTAACCACTCACTGCGTAAAGAAGATTTATCTTACGTTGCCTTTGGTTCTTTTGCCAATCACCTTAAATCGTGTCCTGTGGTTCGCGACCCTTCTGCCAATGGGATCAGTTTCTCTCTATCTACTCTGTATAGACCCTTTATGATTTTGAACACCTCTATCAAATCTCCTCTCAATCTTCTCTGCTCTTACGAGAACAATCCCAGCTTCTCCAGTTTATCCATGTAACTGAATTCCCTCATTCCTAGAATCATTATCACAAATCTTTTCTGCACCCTCTCTAAGGCCTTCACATCCTTCCTAAAGTGTGGTGCCCAGAATTGGACACAATACTCCAGTTGGGGCCGAACAAGTGTTTTATACAGGTTCATCATAACATCCACACATTTGTACTCTTTGGGCTCGATTTTCATTGAGCCATGGAGGCAGGCTTGGAGGCATGCAGGGGGTTACAATCGCAAAAACTGGTGACACCCCACCCCCCCCGGCCTGGTTCCCGACTCCGAGCAATTTTAACTCAGTCGTGTCTGATGGTCCCGATTCCATCCCGCATCCAACAGGCGGGACTGGTCGTTAAGGCCCTTAACAACCACTAAATGGCTTCTATAATGCTATTTTACATAGATACATAGATACATAGAAGATAGGAGCAGGAGTAGGCCATTCGGCCCTTCGTGCCTGCTCCGCCATTCAATGAGATCATGGCTGATCCTTTAATTCAGTATCCCGTCCCCGCCTTCTCTCCGTAACCCTTAACCCCTTTTGCCCGTAGAAATATATCTAATTCCCTCTTAAATATATTTAATGAGCTGGCGTACACTGCCCTCTGTGGCAATGAGTTCCACAGGTTCACCACTCTCTGAGTGAAGAAATTCCCCCTCATCTCTGTCCTAAATGGTTTAGCCCTTATCCTTAAATTATGTCCTCTAGTTCTGTTCTCACCCGCCAAGGGAAACATTCCTTCTGCATCCAGTCTGTCTAGACCTGTCAGAATTTTATACACTTCTATGAGGTCCCCTCTCAATCTTCTAAACTCCAGTGTGTACATCCCTAAACTACATAGTCTCTCCTCATAGGTCATTCCCGCCATTCCTGGTATCAGCCTGGTGAATCGCCGCTGCACCCCCTCCATGGCAAGAACATCCTTCCTCAGATGAGGCGACCAAAACTGTACACAGTACTCGAGGTGTGGTCTCACCAGTGCCCTGTACAGCTGCAGCAAGGTATCCCTGTTCCTGTATTCTAACCCTTTTGCTATGAAGGCCAGCATACCGTTTGCCTTCTTGACCGCCTGTTGCACCTGCATGCTCGCCTTCAGTGACTGGTGTACAAGAACACCCAGGTCTCTCTGTACTTCCCCCTCTCCCAATCTATTGCCATTTAAATAATAATTTGCCCTCCCGTTCCTGCACCCAAGGTGGATAACTTCGCACTTGTCCACATTATAGTGCATCTGCCATTTATCCGCCCAATCGCCCAGTCTGTCCAAATCGCTCTGGAGCTTCCTGGTCTCTTCCTCTGAGCCCACCCCCCCTCCTAGTTTAGTGTCGTCTGCAAATTTGGAAATGCTGCATCCGACTCCCTGATCCAGGTCATTAATGTAAATTGTGAACAGCTGGGGGCCCAGGACAGATCCCTGTGGTACCCCACTTGTTACTGCCTGCCATTCAGAAAATGAGCCGTTTATTCCAACTCTCTGTTTTCTATCTGACAGCCAGTTCCCTATCCACGCCAATACTTTCCCCTTTATCCCATGAGCCTCAATTTTCCATGCTAATCTTTTATGTGGGACCTTATCGAAGGCCTTTTGGAAGTCCAGGTACACCACATCTACTGGCTCTCCCCCATCTATTCTACCAGTTACTCCCTCAAAAAATTCCAATAGATTAGTCAAGCACGATTTACCCTTTGTAAATCCATGTTGACTCTGTCCTATCCTGTCCCCATTTGCTAAGTGCTCCGCTATTTCATCCTTAATGATGGACTCCAGCATTTTGCCCACAACTGATGTAAGGCTTACAGGTCTGTAATTACCTGCTTTTTCCCTACCCCCCTTTTTGAATAGTGGGGTAACGTTAGCTACCCTCCAATCCATGGGCACTGTTCCCGAGTCTAATGAATTCTGAAAAATCATCCTTAGTGCATCCGCTATCTCTAGGGCCACCTCCTTCAGTACCCTAGGATGCATGTTATCAGGCCCTGGGGATTTGTCCACCTTCAATCCCTTTAGCTTCCTTAACACCATATCCTTAGAGATATTGATTTGCGTCAGTTCCTCCTTTGCCAATGTCCCTATTTTTCCCGATATCCCAGGGAGGTTTTTTGTGTCTTCCTTCGTAAAGACTGACCCAAAGTATGCATTTAGTTGATCTGCCATTTCCTTATTTCCCATTATATATTCCCCCGTATCTGACTGCAATGGACCAACTTTGGTTTTCACCAGTCTTTTCCTTTTGATATACTTATAAAAGCTTTTGGAGTTAGTTTTTATATTTTCCGCCAGCTTGTTTTCGTAAGCTATTTTGCCCCTCTTGATTATGCCCTTTGCCCTCCTTTGCTCTATCTTAAACTGTTCCCAATCTTCCGCTCTGGCGCTTTTTTTGGCTATTTTATACGCCCTATCTTTGGATTTTATGCTGTCTCTAATTTCCCCTGTTATCCACGGTTGAGTCACCTTTTTAGATTTCCTTTTATGCCAGATTGGTATAAACAATTTTTGCAATTTTGTCATTCTATCTTTAAATGTTTGCCATTGTTTATCTACCTCCAGTCCTCCCAGGAACGTTGTCCAATCAGACCTACTCAGTTCCCGTCTCATGGCATCATAATTCCCCTTGTTTAAATTCAGGACCTTAGTCTCTGAGTCAATTTCTTCGCTCTCCATTTCGAGTGAGAAATCGATCATGTTATGATCGCTCTGACCCAAGGGCCCTTGCGAATTTAACCTTTTTCCCACATGAAACATGACTGGTGGGAAACACGAATGTGAAACCTGGCGGGAGCACTATTGGATTGCTGACTATCAACTGTAGGTCAACCATTAAAGAAGAGATTTGATCAGCCATGATTTGCAGGTGGCAGGACTTAGTGGTCTCAGGTCTGGGGCAACTTTTAGAAGGCTTAACCACACCTGTGGAAGGTTGGAGCCTCACACCCATCTCCAGTGTGACCTCCTGGGAAACCACTCTCCCCACCTTGACTAAGCGCTTCTTCAACTGAGGCATATTCCAGAAGCATGGCAAATATTTAATTCCTTTCCTCCTGGACATCAGATTCGGATGCAGAACAGCCGCGGCGGCAGCAGAACCATGAGCAACAGCAGCACCAACAGCAGGAGCATCAACAGGAGCGGCAAGCTGCTAGTCACCCACCTGAAGATGCACAGGCCAGAAGGTGCCAGCGCGTGACAATATTGCTGCCCGGGATGCAAGGGGCGCACTCATCATGGCCAGATTTGCTTAGCCTAGTCAAACAAACACTTTTGCCTCGCAGCTTCTTACCAGAGCATTGACAATGGCCAAGAACCAGAGGATTCCTAGCACTCTGACCACCATACTGACAGTTGCAAGTATGCCTAAGCCCTCAATGTGGGAGTCCCACTAGCGAAATGACAGACGATACAACTGCACCATTTGCCATCGGAAATTTTATGTTCATTACCGAAGCGATGGCATTTTTGCAGTAAACACAAAATTGCACCCAAGTGACTACCCTTATGACGACTAGTGCAGAATTTTCCTGTTACGCGTGCTCCTACATGGTGCTTCCCCTGTGGCTTCAGCAGATGTGGAGGCCCTTTGCTCACTTTGCTACTGCTCCTGTCTCGACACCTTTGGCGGGTGTCCTCTGGGGTGGCGAGCCTGTGAGGGCTCGTCAACAGTCTGCTGCTCCTGTGGCTGTGCAGGGGTTGAGACGCCTATCTCACTTGGGTGTGGACTCCGGTGGGGCTCTGACCGAGGGCTCTGCAGTGGCATGGAAGTGTGAGCGCTTGGAGAGGACCCCCCACTTCCTTGAGGTCTGCCACCAACCTCCCTCTCATGGGTCAGGTCCCCCTCAGCGCCTGCAAGTGGCTGGAAAGCACCTTGCTGCACATGAGGGGGGCCATGGGGACCCGTATCTGCAATGGCAGACCTACTCAGAAGGACTTCCATGAAGGTCTGGTTTCTCTGTTCAATAGATGCCCATCGCTCCTCAAGAGATGTCATTCTATTCTGAACAATGACCATGTTTTCCATACCCTGGCGACTAAGCTCCTCCATGGCCATAGCCATCCTCCTCTACTGTAGTCATCCTCTCCTCTACGGTAGCCATCCTTTCCATGGAGGTTGCCATCCTTTCCATGGTGATGCGTTCATGCGCCAATGACTCCACAAAGGCTCTGGTCATGGTCGCTATGGACTCCTCCATTCGCTCCACACTCACAGCGACCCGAGAGACAAAACCTGCCAGAGACTCCTGCATCTGTTCCTGGAGTTCCATCACCGCTGATCTCATAGATGGACCCAGAGGCAGAGGGTCGACATGCTGCTGAGCCGAGCTGGCAGAGTCCTGCGCCCTCCGACTAGGACTCTCCACTGCTGTCCCTGTCTCCACAATCTGCTGATGCTCACTTGTGAGTTGTGATACACCAGGTGAGAACACTACTCTATGTCCCGAAGGGCCCACCGAGGTGTGAGTGTCTGTGCTGGTGCTGGGTGCGCAGGTTTCTGGTGATGCTGCGCCCTCAGAGGTTGCAGCTTCCTCTGAGGAGTCTGGCTGCTCAGCCTCTTCTTCCTGGCTAGGGGGATGGATGCTTGTGATGGTCCTGTGGGGGAGTAAAGAGTCAGAGATGTGATGCCAAGGCTACATACACATTGCTTTTTGCAGATGCTTATAAGTCCATCTGTTAGAGCTTCACAATCATTATCAGTGACTCATACAATGTCAAAGAGAGAGATGGGAAACTTTTCTGTCACCAGCTTGCTGTGTTGCACCCGTCTGTCCATCCCCCACATGCGCATCATCCTCCAGTCCCACTATTTCGAATGCCGCCTCCTCCCAGGGGGTCAGGTGGACTATTGAGGCTGTCCCTCCTCCTGTCCTCGCTCGCTCTCTTTTGTTGTGAGCTCTCTTTTCCTGCAATGAGGGAGACAAGTGGAGGTTGAGTGAGAATGAAAGAGTGAGTGCAGAGATTCCATAGCATACGTACTTGGAAGGAGGCAAAGATGGAGTGAGGTGGCAAGACCAAGGGTCCTCCCTGTGTGTTGTCAGTTGTTTTCAAAGCATCAGAGTGAGAGGGAGTGTGAGGGCTGCATGGTGGAATAGTTCAGTGAATGTGAGCATAGAGAGAGAGGGAATGGCTAAGGGTGCATGGATGTGAGTGTCTAGTGGGATGTGCAGGAAGAGATTGCGAAAGCTGAGTGCTGGTGAGGAAAGGCAATGGGGAACAGATTGAGGGTGATGGGAACTTCATACAGTACTTACTTTTCCAGTGCGAAGAAGGTCATGGAATCTTTTCCTGCACTGCAACCACGTTCTTCGTGTAAGCCCCAAGGAGTTGACTTGACCTGCCACCTCTAGCCAAACAGCCTTGGTCTGGCTGGGAAGCCTCTTCCTCCCTGAAGAAGGGAAGAGGACCTCCCTGTGGGCCCTAGCACCATCAAGTAATGCCTGCAGTGAAGCCTCATCAAATTTGGCGCGGATCTGGCCCTCCCGCTGGCCGTTCCTCCTGCAGGCTCCTGTGCCATCTTAGTCTTCGATATTCAGGAAAGATAGGCAAAACGGAAAGGGAGGTGGGGTAGCATTACTGGTTAAAGAAGGGATTAACACAATTGTAATGAAGGATATTAGCTCTGTTGAGGTGGAATCTGTATGGGTAGAATTGAGAAATACTAAGGGGAAAAAAACGTTAGTGGGAGTGGTTTATAGACCTCCAAACAGTAAGGCGGAGGTTGGGGATGGCATTAAAAGAGAAATTAAAGAAGCGTGCAATAGGGCACTGCAGTCATCATGGGTGACTTTAATCTACATATAGCTTGGGCCAACCAAATGAGTAACAATACTGTGGAGGAGGAATTCCTGGATTGTTTACGGGATGGTTTCCTGGACCAATATGTCGAGGAACCAACCAGAGATCAGGCCATCTTAGACTGGGTATTATGTAATGAGAAAGGATTAATTAGCAATCTTGTTGTAAGAGGCCCCTTGGGTCGGAGCGATCATAATATGATCGAATTCTTCATTAAGATGGAGAATGAAGTAGGTGACTCGGAGACTAGGGTCCTCAATTTAAATAAAGGAAACTATGATGGTCTGAGGAGCGAGTTGGGTAGGATTGATTGGGGAATGGCACTCAAAGGGTTGACGGTGGATAGGCAATGGCAAACATTCAAAGACCGAATGGATGAACTACAGAATTTGTTCAGCCCAGTTTGGCATAAAAATAAAACAAAAAAGGTGACCCAACCATGGCTAACAAGGGAAATTAGGGATAGCATAAGGTCCAAGGAGAGGGCATATAAATTGGCCAGAAAAAGCAATAATCCTGAGGATTGGGAGCAGTTTAGGAGTCAACAAAGGAGGACAAAGGGATTAATTAAGAAAGGGAAAATAGAATATGAGAGTAAGCTTGCAGAGAACATAAAAACTGACTGTAAAAGCTTTTATAGATATGTGAAGAGAAAAAGATTGGTGAAGTCAAGCGTAGGTCCCTTGCAGTCAGAATCGGGGGAATTTATAATGGGGAACAAAGAAATGGCAGACCAACTAAATACATATTTTGGTTCTGTCTTCACAAAGGAGGACACAAATAACCTCCCAGAGATGCCGGGGAACATAGGGTCTGATGAAAGGGTGGAACTGAAAGAAATCAGTATTTGTAGGGAAATGGTGTTAGGAAAATTGATGGGACTGAAGGCCGATAAATCCCCAGGGCCTGATAATCTACATCCCAGGGCACTTAAGGAAGTGGCCCCAGAAATAGTAGATGCATTGCTGGTCATCTTCCAGAACTCGATAGACTCTGGAACGGTACCCATGGATTGGCGGGTAGCTAATGTTACCCCACTATTCAAAAACGGTGGTAGAGAAAAGGCGGGGAATTATAGACCGGTAAGCTTGACATCGGTAGTGGGGAAAATGCTAGAGTCCATTATAAAAGATGTAATAGCAGAGCACTTGGAAAGCAGTGACTGGATCGGACAAAGTCAACATGGATTTACAAAAGGTAAATCATGCTTGACTAATCTACTGGAATTTTTTGAGGATGTAACTGGTAAAATAGATAAGGGAGAACCAGTGGATGTGGTGTATTTGGACTTTCAGAAGGCTTTCGATAAGGCCCCGCATAAGAGGTTAACGTGCAAAATTAAGGCACATGGGATTGGGGGCAAGGTTTTGGCTTGGATAGAGAACTGGTTGGCGGACAGAAAGCAAAGAGTTGGAATAAACGGGTCGTTTTCCGAGTGGCAGGCAGTGACTAGTGGGGTACCGCAAGGATCGGTCCTAGGACCCCAGCTGTTCACAATATATATTAATGATCTGGACGAGGGAATTGGATGTAATATCTCCAAATTTGCAGATGACACAAAGCTGGGGGGAAGGGTATGCTGTGAGGAGGATGTCGTGAAACTCCAGCACGATTTGGACAGGTTGGGTGATTGGGCAGAAACATGGCAAATGCACTATAATGTGGATAAATGTGAGGTTATCCACTTTGGAGGCAAAAACAGGAAGGCAGATTATTATTTGAATGGTAATAGATTGGGAGAAGGGGAAGTGCAAAGAGACCTGGGTGTTCTTGTACACCAGTCGCTGAAGGTAAGCATGCAGGTGCAGCAGGCGGTTAAGAAGGCAAATGGTATGTTGGCCTTCGTAGCAAGAGGGTTCGAGTACAAGAACAAGGATGTCTTGCTGCAGTTGTACAGGGCCTTGGTGAGACCACACCTTGAGTATTGTGTGCAGTTTTGGTCGCCTTACCTGAGGAAGGACGTACTTGCCATGGAAGGAGTGCAGCGAAGATTCACCAGGCTGATACCTGGGATGGCAGGAATTACGTATGAGGAGAGATTGTGTCGATTGGGCTTATACTCACTGGAGTTTAGAAGATTGAGAGGGGATCTCATCGAAACCTATAAAATTCTGTCAGGCCTGGACAGACTAGATGCAGGAAGGATGTTTCTGATGGCCGGGGAGTCCAGAAACAAGGGTCATAGTCTAAGGATAAGGGGTAAGCCATTTAGGACTGAAATGAGGAGGAATTTCTTCACCCAGAGAGTGGTGAACCTGTGGAATTCTCTGCCACAGAAGGCGGTGGAGGCCAGTTCATTAAGTATATTCACAAAGAGTTGGATATATTTCTTAAGGCTAAAGGGATCAAGGGATATGGGGAGAAGGCAGGGACCGGGTACTGAATTTGGATGATCAGCCATGATCTCATTGAATGGCGGAGCAGGCTCGAAGGGCCGAATGGCCTACTCCTGCTCCTATCTTCTATGTTTCTATGTTTCTATGTTGAAGGTTGGAAGCCTGCAGAGGAAGCAAGGCTAGCTGTGGACCTTAAAAGCAACAGCAATGATGACGTCATATTCTGCGACTTTCTGACTGGAAATACTCAATTGCCAAGGCTTCCCACACACTGGAAATCAATTGGCCAATTGTGTTAAATTTGCATCAATCTCACAAACCCACTTACAATCGTGTCGGAATCACTAAATTCGGGGAACCCGCCAATTCCCCACACCTGAGCTAAAATCGACCCCTATGACTCTATGACCTATTTCCCTTAGCAGAGTGGTTAATAACCAGTGGGCATAGATTTAAAGTAATTGGTAGAAGGATTAGAGGGGAGTTGAGGAGAAATTTTTTGACCCAGAGGGTGGTGGGGGTCTGGAACTCATTGCCTGAAAGGGTGGAAGAGGCAGAAACCCTCATTGCATTTAAACAGTACTTGGATGTGCACTTGAAGTGCTTTAACCTACAAGACTACGGGCCAAGAGCTGGAAAGTGGGATTAGGCTGAATAGCTCTTTTTCTGCCATCAAGGACATGATGGGCCGAATGGCCTCCTTCTGTACTGTAAACTTCTATGATTACATGAAAAGACCTGCCAAAATAATATGATGCAAAAATTTTCACTTAAATTGCTGATTCAATTTACACCAATTCAAAGTGAGTTATAACTTTAAATGCTGAATTCTTGCCAGCACAGAATGGTCTTTCCTGCATCACCTGCTGTATACTGGTAACAGGAATGCACAGTTCATTACCAGCAATTGCATAGCACCGAAATTCATTGTAACATTGTAATGAAGCGCTCCCATTGTTTTTCGCAAGAGCTTTGACCACCTGCATTTATGTCTCCAGATTTGACTGCACTTGCAATTGGATTCTCTGTCTGATTTCCTGTATCCCCACTGCCCATTCGGCAGCGATCGTAAAATGCACCCTACTAAACTTAATCCTCATTCATACCTGATCCACACTATCCTTATATACTGTATGTACAATCCACATTTATATACAGTCCATTAACAGTTCATAAATGTTTAATCCTAATTCATATATATTTCCTTATATCTATCATATATTGAAAATCTTATATTTGTGCACACTTTCTATTTCAAAACCTTATTTCTTGGTGTCAACTTTTTCCATTATTAATTCCTATGTCCATATTTATGATTTACATGGCCTAGGGAAACTTGCCCTGCTGCAATACACCCTCCCACCAGCTGTGGCACTGTCGTGCCTCATTTCTGCACCTCCCAGCTCCTCAGTTTACATTATAGAGAAACTTCTATATTCCAAACAACTCTACTTCTCTACCTCCCAAATTGCCGTATTTTTTGTTATTTATCTATAAATGATCATTTAAAATCAAAATATTATATACAAAATAAGGAAAGAATATATGACTTCACAATGATGACAGAATTATGTCTGTATCTCCCGATTTCCAAGGCTGCTTAACCTGAAGACTACACTTGTTCTTGACTCACTGGGGTAGATCTTGTGCGTTAGTGCAAAACGAGTGATAGTGAGTCAGCAGCCTTGTTTACATCTCTCCTGATTTTTATTTCCTTTGGCGGTCATTTTTGAAGTCATTGGAAAGGAAAATCGGGAGTTGGCTGATCCGATATCAACCATTTTACACTATTGTCAAAATTTAAATGATCCCCCCTGTGTGCAGCGCCAGAGGTGATCAACAAGTAATATTCATATTTCCACGGCATAACATTTTCTACTTCATAAATGTAATTATTATTAATCTGGGCTAATAAGAATTCCCCAACCCAGATTAAATTGATAATTATAAATGGTTTGTGGCCCATCAATTAATTTATCTCTACTTACATCCAGCATCTGATTAATGTTCTCACCTATGACCATGTCAGCCTCCTTGGAAGACAAGACTTTAGTTTAAGGTTTTTTCAGATTGAAAAATGACTCTGAATGTGTGGGAAATGTAGCATTGCTCACTTCGAATTTGATCAAGCCCCAATTTTGAAGACTTGCCTATCACTAAAGGGGTAGAATGGTTATGATATAGCACAGAATAAAGAGAAGTGACAATAGGATAGCACTCCTCGGCTCAAATACGACAAACCTTATGTTGTGAACTGCCTCTTCCCTTCTGGGAAGTACATTGCCATTCATTTTCTGAGTATGCAGTGGTGCCACTAGACCTTGCCCACTGGCAGTGCCAAACAGCCAAATAAAACTGCTCCAAATGAACACAAATGTTCCACTTTAATGCGATTGACTACGTTGTCAGTCAGGCTTGAGTAGCTGTCTGTAATTTAATGTCGCTTAAATGTATAATAAATGAGACTGTGAAGCGGAATTTTATTTTGATGGAGTTTTTTTTATTGGATAGGTCTCAGTTTAGAAAAGATTTGAAGGCCTTTATTAATTAAAATGAATGACATTCTATGTTTGGCACGTGCAGACAATTAGGAAGTCATAGTAAAATTGGAAATTTAGGGCTAAGTGGGAGGCAAGTTCCTGTATTGCTAGTTTATTTATATTTAATTAATGTATGTATTTCAGGACTGTATCCCACACTCACACACCAAACGGTTTGTGCTTGAGCTATCTAGTGTCTCAGTCACGTTCACTTATCTATGCTGCATAACAAGTACTAACAATATATATTTTATGTCAAAATGCACAATTTATTGGTAATGAACTCAGTCAATGCCTATTCTTATATTCCTTGAGGAAATTTGAGTTATTTCACACAAACCAGTCACTGAGGATTCCACATAGTTCAAGGAAACAAAAAAACTCCCAGCTTCAGACATCTACAGTAGCTCGCTGGTGTCGGGGAGGGCCGAGGAAGGCTGCATTGGGGAATTACCTTATCATTTGTACTCTTCAGCTCTCCTCCCATCTGCGGGACTGTCAGGAGACACACAGCACAAATGCAGTTTGTGTTTTAAAGAAATAAGCATAACTGCATCAGATAGCTGCAGGGTTTGATTGTTTTATTCTTATTGCAATATTATGCTTGCTATTGACAACATGTCAAAAAGAATTAAGTACAGTAGTTATTTCAATGACCAATCAATAATTCATGCAGTGCAGTAGGCATTGGGCATACAGAACTGTTACCCAATAAATGTCAGTATTTGTCTAAAGAGTTTGAAACCGCTAGTCTTCACAGTTCTAAGTAACCATGCAAGTGTTTCTTTATCAATAGAATCAGCGAAGTGCTTACAGCATTTGGTTTCCATCCACTGAATTGATGAATACCAAAAGCTCTGAGGACTCCATTAACTATATTAATAAGAAAATACTGATAACTATACTCCAAATAAGTATAGAAACAAACAAAAAGGACAAGAAGAAACCATTAGGCCCATCTGTGTTCACTGTATCCATTTCATGGTGCATCTAATTTGTCACATGCCACATCTGCTAACAAGGTTAATTCCAGAGAAGGCAAAAATCTGGTAGCCAATTTCAGGAAAATGGGAAAATTCCTCCCTGACCAACGTTCCCGTGCAACTGTCTGGAGGTCCCGCGCTGGCCAGTCACTGGCTTTTCAACGGGAGATTTTCGCACATGCACGAGACTTAGAATGGGCCGCGCTGCCCATTAAAGGGACCACGCATCCAAAAAAAGTTAGGGGGGACATTGTCCCTGACTCCATAAAGCAATCAAACAAGCGTCAGAAGACCCACAACACACCACTAGATGTATTTAACTAATCACCATTTCCCCCAATATTCTTAGGAACATAGGATTGGAACAGGTTTGGAAAAGATCATTTCCATCTATCAGGCCAGTCACAAAAGTCAGAGACATCCTACCCCACTTTATCGCTCATATTTTTCAAAAGGTCTGCCTGCCAAAAATGTATCCATCACCCTCTTGAAATTGATACCATTGTTCACTTGCACTGCCTCCCTGGGTAATTAATTCACATTTTCAGCACCTTTTGCATGAGGGCTGTCCCTTTGTCTCTTTTCTAAATGGCCACTCCATGTAAATTGCCTCATCAGCCCCTTGACACAACTCCCATAATCAACAATTCTCTTAAAATATCCATCGGGATATGACTGATTTCACTTGCCACCCCCTGTAATACTCTATTATAAAGTCCGTCAGGGCTGGGTGCCCTGGAATGTAATAGGATAAGGCATATCAAGGGATAATCCATACTGTGTTATTACAATAGAACAATAAACCATTGCAGGATATTATTATAGCTATACCTCAGTTCTTAAAAAATGGTCTTTTCTTTCTTTCGTACCCCCACCCCATCTTCTCCCTTTCCCCCGCTCCCCTGAAAGCAGTGATTTATAGTGGGGTCCAATCCAGACGGCCAGTTAAATGGTTTTGTCAGATGCTACAACAACACCATTGTTTTTTTCTGAAAACGTACTCCCCGATCGTGATTTTAACTGTGCCACTGACTGAGGTCAGAAACACACCTGCCGGTAACAGACGATCCTGAAGAATATATTCAAATTGGAGTCCCTATGATGTTATTGGGAAAACAACAACAACTTGTATTTATATAGCACCTTTAACGTAGTAAAATGTCCCAAGGCGCTGCACAGGAGTATTTTAAGACAAAAAAATATTGACACCGATCCACATAAGGATAAATTAGGGCAGGTGACCAAAAGCTTGCTCAAAGAAGTAGGTTTTAAGGAGCGTCTTAAAAGGAGGAAAGAGAGGTAGAGAGGTGAACAGGTTTAGACAGGGAATTCCAGAGCTTAGGGCCTAGGCAACAGAAGGCACGGCCACCAATGGTTGAGCGATTAAAATCAGGGATCCTCAAGAGGGCAGAATTAGAGGAGCGCAGATATCTCGGGTGGTTGTGGGGCTGAAGGAGATTACAGAGATAGGGAGGGGTGAGGCCATGGAGGAATTTGAAAACAATGATGAGAATTTTGAAATCGAGGCGCTGCTTAACCGGGAGCCAATGTAGGTCAGCGAGCACAGGGGTGTAAGGACCGGAACTCGGTGGACCCAACTGCAGTAAGGCAAACTGAGGCAGAGGTTAGGTTGCAAAACAAAGGTAGACTTTACTTGACATAAACAAAATAACAATAGCACAGAATACAGGCTCGCAGGCCAGCAAGAGGTATCACCAGGCAGTGCAACTCAAGACTGAGCAATGAACATAAAGTGAACACCACTTAAATAGTAGGCATCTAACAATGCACAGGTGAATACAATAATGAATAAAGGACACAATTAAGAGAGTTCATGGAGCCCTCTGGTGGCGAGGCGAGGCAGAATCTGGGTCATTCCTTACAGGACCCCCCCCACTAGGAACGGCCCCTGACATTCCCCCAGAAGGTCCATGGTGACGACGAAAAAAATTCCGTACTAAATCGCGATCCAGGATGTCCCGGTCCGGGACCCAAGAGCGTTCCTCCGGACCATATCCCTCCCAGTCCACCAGGAACTGGAGGCCCCCGCGAACCCGGCGAGATTCCATCAGGCGACGGACCGTGTAAGCAGGCTGGCTGTCGATGATGCGGGGAGCAGGAGGAGGCCTCGTGGCGGGCGCCAGGGAACTGCTGGCCACTGGCCGAAGCCGGGAGACATGGAAGGTAGGATGAATCCGCATGGAGCGGGGTAGCTGGAGACGGTAGGACACCGGGTTGACCTTCCTCAACACCATGAAGGGGCCGATGAAATGGGGCGCCAGCTTGCGGGACTCCACTCGCAGCAGGAGATCCTGCGTAGAAAGCCAGACCCTCTGACCAGGACGGAATGAAGGAGCCGGTCTGCGCCGCTTGTTGGCCTGGATCTGCCGTTGTCGAGAAGCTCGTTGCAAGGCCAGCCGCGCTCTCCTCCAGGTCCGCCGACAACGCTGGACAAACTTCTCCGCGGACGGAACCCCCACCTCGAGCTCCTGCAACAGTGGAGGCTGAAAACCGAACTGGCACTCGAACGGCGACAGTCCTGTGGGACAGCAGCGCAACGTGTTGTGCGCGTACTCAGCCCAGACGATGTGACGACTCCAGGTCGCAGGGTTAGCGGACACGAGACACCTCAGGGTCGTCTCCAGGTCTTGGTTGATCCGTTCTGTTTGACCATTCAACTGAGGGTGGAAACCCGAGGAAAGACTGACAGTAGCTCCAATGAGCTTGTAGAAGGCTCTCCAAAACCGGGAGGCGAATTGTGGACCACGGTCAGAAACGATGTCAAGGGGCAAACCGAATAACCTGAAAACATGCTGGACCATGAGCTCGGCTGTCTCTTGGGCTGAGGGAAGCTTGGGCAAGGGCAGAAAACGACAGGCTTTGGAGAAGCGATCTACGATGACCAGAATGACAGTGTTGCCTTGAGATGGTGGAAGGCCTGTGATGAAATCCACCGAGAGGTGTGACCAGGGGCGAGTGGGAATGGGGAGAGGATGCAGCAAACCCTGGGGGCGAGATCGAGGGTTCTTGTTTCGTGCACAAATGGCACAAGCTGCCACGAACGCCTTTACGTCCTTCTCCATGGTGGGCCACCAGAACCTTCTGCGAAGAAACTCCAGCGTCCTGGATGACCGGTGAGTCGCGACGAATGCCCCCACTGCAGGACTTGAGCGAGTCGTGTTGGGGACAAAAAGGCGACCGGGTGGGCCGTTGCCAGGGTCTGCCTCCCTCTGTTGCGCCTTTCTGACCAGCGTCTCGATCCCCCAGCAAACCGGTGCTACAATTCGGGAAATAGAAATAATAGGTTCTGGTTGTCTCTCCCGCTCGGGTGGATCAAATTGCCTGGAGAGAGCATCAGGCTTGAGATTCTTGGAACCTGGACGATATGACAGGACAAAGTCAAAACGATTAAAAAACAGTGCCCAGCGAGCTTGACGAGAGTTAAGTCGTTTGGCCTCCTGGATATAGGCCAGATTTTTATGGTCAGTCCAGACAATGAACGGGTGTTTAGACCCCTCCAACCAATGTCTCCACTCCTCCAGTGCCAACTTAACTGCCAGTAATTCCCTGTTCCCAATATCGTAGTTTCGTTCAGCGGGAGTGAGTCGGCGAGAGAAAAAGGCGCAAGGGTGCAGTTTGTTGTCGTTAGACCGTTGGGATAAAACGGCGCCCACTCCTATATCCGAGGCATCCACCTCGACAATGAAGGGGAGTGAGGGATCCGGAATAACGAGGACAGGAGCAGATGTGAAGCGCCGCTTGAGATCCTCGAAAGCCTGCGCAGCCTCAGCGGACCAACTGAACCGGGTAGAGGCGGTCTTGGTGAGGGCGTTAAGAGGGGCAGCGATGGTGCCGAAGTTTCTGATGAATCTCCGATAGAAGTTAGCAAACCCCAAGAAGCGTTGCACCTGTTTGAGAGAGGTGGGTGGTGGCCAATTTCGGACAGCTTGGGTCTTGCCAGGGTCCATTTGGATGTTGCCGCTGGAGATGATGAAGCCCAGAAATTAAACCGTGGAAACGTGAAATTCACACTTCTCCGCCTTGATAAACAAGAGGTTGTTAACCAAAAGTTGCAGGACTTGTCTTACATGCTGGACATGATCGTGAAGAGTTGGAGAAAATGAGAATGTCATCCAGGTAGACAAAAACAAAGCGATTCAGCATGTCTCGGAGAACGTCGTTGATGAGCGCCTGGAACACAGCAGGGGCGTTGGTCAATCCAAAAGGCATAACCAGGTACTCATAGTGACCAGTAGGTGTGTTGAATGCCGTCTTCCACTCGTCCCCTTCACGGACGCGGATGAGGTTGTAGGCATTGCGGAGGTCCAATTTTGTGAAGACCGTGGCTCCCTGAAGTAGCTCGAAGGCCGTCGACATGAGCGGAAGAGGATAACGGTTCTTTATAGTAATCCGGTTAAGGCCACGGTAGTCGATGCAGGGACAGAGACCTCCATCTTTCTTACTCACGAAGAAAAAACCGGCACCAGCAGGAGAGGTGGACGGACGGATGAAGCCAGCGGCGAGGGCGTCACGGATGTACTCCTCCATGGCGGCGGTCTCAGGAGCAGAAAGGGAAAAGATCCTACCCCTAGGTGGGCATGTCCCAGGCAGGAGGTCAACGGCACAGTCATATGGCCTATGAGGGGGAAGTGATGTGGCTGGAACCTTACTGAAGACCTCTTTTAGATCCTCATACTCGGGTGGCACTCGGGACAATTCAGAGCGTGATGGGAACTCCTGGGGCTGGGAAGGAGACTTGGCGCGAAGACAGGTAGTATGGCAGGCAGAGCCCCATTCCGTAAGCCGGCCGGTGGCCCAATCCAAGCGAGGATTATGGCAGGCCAACCAAGGGTAACCCAGAATTAATGGAAACTGGGAAGAGTGGATAAGGGAGAATTGGATGGTCTCGAAATATTGTCCTTCCACGCCCAAACACAGGGGGGCAGTATGATGGTGAATGGTTCCAGAGCCCAGGGGTCTTCCATCCAGGGCAACAACAGTGAGGGGGTGATCAGGATGGGTCAGGGGAATCTTGAGCTGTTTAGCTAACCCCAGATCTATGAAGTTACCATCAGACCCCGAATCCACCAGGGCCTTAAGATCATGTTGTTGATTGCCCCAGAAAAGGGAGGACGCCAGCAAAACCCTAGAAACAGTGGGGTCGGAAGGGATGGTTACGCTCATCTCAGGTCCCTCCATCCTGGATGAGCCCTGGCTTTTCCCACCAACTCTGGACAGGAAGAGCGAAAGTGGCCAGCTTTCCCACAATAGAGGCAAGATCCCTCTCTCATTCGGTGATCACGTTCGGGCTGCGAGAGGCGGGTTACTCCCGCCTGCATGGGCTCCTCTGGATCGGTCAAAGATGGGCTCGGGATGGCTCGGAGGTTCTCAGATGGCTTCGAAGCAGGAAAAGCTCTGGTCTCTGGAAACGGGGTGAAAAAGGAGTGGCGTTCTCTTCGCCTCTCACGGAGACGATTATCCACACGAACGGAGATATCAAAAAGAGACTCCAAATCACTCACCGGATCCCTGGAAGCCAGTTCGTCCTTGATCTCATCAGTGAGACCGTGGCGAAAGGTGGCGATGAGCGCCTCCGAATTCCATTGGCTTTCTGCAGCGAGAGTGCGAAACTCAATAGCGTAGTCCGCAACGCTACGAACCCCCTGGCGAAGCCGAAGCAGTTTGTTAGATGCCTCTTTCCCACTGACGGTGATCAAAGACCCTTCTCATTTCTTCCGAAAAAAGTTGGTAGTTTGAACATGCCGGCGTTTGCTGTTCCCAGACGGCTGTAGCCCAGGTAAGCGCCTTGCCGGTGAGTAGCGAAACGATGTAGGCCACTCGGGAACAGTCACTGGGAAATAATGAACCCTGCAGTTGGAAAACCAGGGAACACTGGATTAGGAAACCTCGACATCCTCCTGGGTTACCGTCGTAGCGCTCGGGTGCAGGTAATCGGGGTTCTCTCAGAGGAGAAGGCGAAACCGTAGGAGCGGGTAATGGCGCAGGAGCGGCTTGGATCACCTGACTCTGTTTCTGGCTCTGATGGAAAGTGATGACGAGGCCCTCCAGCATATTCTGGCTTCGGGAGACTGCCGTGGCGAGACACCGCAGTTCGTTCAAGATCAGTTGTAGCTGTTCAGAAACTTGTCTTGGCCATTGGTCCTTCTCTGCTGGGTCCATGTTTTGGCTCAGTCTTGCTGTAAGGACCGGAACTCAGTGGACCCAACTGCAGTAAGGCAAACTGAGGCAGAGGTTAGGTTGCAAAACAAAGGTAGACTTTACTTGACATAAACAAAATAACAATAGCACAGAATACAGGCTCACAGGCCAGCAAGCGGTATCACCAGGCAGTGCAACTCAAGACTGAGCAATGAACATAAAGTGAACACCATTTAAATAGTAGGCATCTAACAATGCACAGGTGAATACAATAATGAATAAAGAAGGACACAATTAAGAGAGTTCATGGAGCCCTCTGGTGGCGAGGCGAGGCGAGGCAGAATCTGGGTCATTCCTTACAAGGGGTGATGGGTGAACAGGACTTGGTGCGAGTTAGGACACGGTCAGCTGAGTTCTGGATGACCTCAAGTTTAAGTAGGGTGGAATGTGGGAGGCCAGCCAGGAGTGCATTGGAATAGTCAAGTCTAGAGGTAACAAAGGCATGGATGAGGGTTTCAGCAGCGGATGAGCTGAGGCAAGGGCGGAAATGGGCGATGTTCCGGAGGTGGAAGTAGGCGGTCTTTGTTATGCTGCGGATATGTGGTCAGAAGCTCATTTCAGGGTCAAATATGTCACCAAGGTTGCGAACAGTGTGGTTCAGCCTCAGACAGATGTTAAGGAGAGGGATGGAATCAGTGGCTAGGGAACGGAGTTTGTGGCAGGGTCCAAAAACAATGGCTTCGGTTTTCCCAATATTTAATTGAAGAAAATATTTGCTCATCCAGAACTGTATGTCGGACAAGCAGTCTGCCAATTTAGACACCGTGGAGGAGTTGAGAGAAGAAGTAGTGAGGTAGAGCTAGGTGTCGTCAGCGTACATGTGGAAACTGACACTGTGTTTTCAGATGATGTCGCCAAGGGGGCAACATGTAGATGAGAAATAGGAGGGGCCAAGGATAGATCCTTGGGGGACACCAGAGGTACCGATGTGGGAGCAGGAAGAGAAGCCATTGCAAGTGATTCTCTGGTTATAATTAGATAGATAGAATGGAACCAGGCGAGTGCAGTCCCACCCAGCTGGATGACGGTGGAGAGGCGTTGGAGAAGGATGGGGTGGTCAACCATGTCAACGGCTGCAGACAAGTCAAGAAGGATGAGGAGGGATAGTTTACCTTTGTCACAGTCACAAAGGATGTCATTTGTGACTTTGATGAGAGCTGTTTCGGTACTGTGACGAGGGCGAAATGATTGGAGAGATTCAAACATGGAATTGCGGGAAAGATGGGCACGGATTTGGGAGGCAACAACATGTTCAAGGACTTTGGAGAGGAAAGGGAGGTTGGAGATGGTGCAATAGTTTGCAAGGACGGAGGGATCAATGTTTGTTTTTTTGAGGAGAGGGGTGATGATGGCAGATTTGAGGGAGAGAGGGACAGTACCTGAGGAGAGAGAACCGTTAACAATATCAGCTAACATGGGAGCCAGAAAAGGAAGTTGGGTGGTCAGCAGTTTGGTGGGAATAGGGTCGAGGGAGCAGGAGGTGGGTCTCATGGACAGGATGAGCACGGAGAGGTCATGAGGGGAGATCAGAGAGAAACTGGAGAAAGATGTAATTTCAGGGCTAGGGCAGGGGTGAACCTTAGAGGAAGTTTGGCCCGGTGGGCTAGGGGAAGGAAGGGAAGTGGCAGAGGCAGCTGAACAGATGGTCTCAATCTTAGAGACAACCAAGTCCATGAGCTCCTCACATTTGTTATCGGAGGTGAGAGTGGAGGAGACAGGGGAGAGGGATTTAAGAAGATCGTTAGCAGTAGAGAATAGAAGCCAGGGTTTATCTTTCCATTCCAGAATGATTCTGGAATAGTGAGCAATTTTGGCAGAAGAGAGCAGGACCCGATAGTGCTTTATGTGGCCCAACCAGATCTGGCGGTGAATGGCTAAACCGCCATATCCATTCGAGTCTGTGTCCCTTGGACTTAAGGGAGCGAAGATGAGAGCCGTACCAGGGGGAACGGCCAGGTTGAGAGAGGGTAAATGTTTTACTAGGGACTAGGGCATCAAAGATAGTCATGAGGGTTCGGTTGAGCAGATCGGTAGCTGCAGAAATGTCATGATGAATGGATTGCCAGAAGCTGGACAGTTGGGATTTCATAAGTGCAGTTGTAAGAGACTTGGGAGAGAGTTTTTTCCAGGGGCAGACACAGAAGGAAGTAGGGTTGGCGGGGGTGGGTGGAAGGGGGATGTGGGTGGAGAGCAACATAATTCTAACTGGGCAAGACAGCAATCCTGCCCAGCGGTCAACCCTCTCAGTAAAACCTTCCGGGATTGTTCTTGCTGTTCTCAATAGTCAGTAAGAGATACTGTGCATCGATTATACATCAAGATCTAATGAACAGGCCCTTCCTTCAAGCCACAGTTGGTTCAGCTTCACTGTAGTCATTTTCCTTAACATTTGGGTTGGATTTGAACTCAACAAGATATCATTATTATAAGCATAATGCTCTAAGTTACTGTGTCGCCCAGAACCTTTGTTGCTTAGTTGTGTTCCTAATTGATCAAAGATAGTGCAAAACACCTTTATCACCTCAGAGTGATTGGACATTTCAGCTTATTAGTCTGCTGAGGCACGTAGAGAGCAATCAATTGTAGTCTGTTGCTGGGAGCAAGTTTTTTTTAAATTGTACCAAAAATATAAACAACAGGCAATAACCAAAGTAAACTTGAAGCAAAGTATTCACTGCACACTCGCTCATTTTTCATGCCGATGCACAATTAAGAATTAGTCAGTTGGGAAGCTGACATGACGCCAAGATTATAATTCAATGGTATTTAACAAATTGATGAACAAGAAGCATTTTGACGAATTAGAAAGAAAAGAAGGAACATTCTTGAGTTTGTGATTAATGAAAGCATAACTTTTTGTAATGTGTCCTGTGGGATCTTCCATGTGTCAAATCAATTCTGTAATAGGACCCCAGAGGCAGGAATCACAGCTGTTACACTGGCTTTTTCCATTAGATTGTTGCTAGAGGTTTTGATGCTTCATCAGGTTTTCTATATCATTTTTATCTCTAATGACAGTATCAACTCAATTTTCTTCTGATTACCCCTTGGATTGAATACCCCATCAATTCTTTTAGTAGTTGCCAGATACAAGGACTAATTATTTTCAGAATGATCTAATGAAGTCTTCTCACAGAGGAATACAATTTTTATAATTGATTCTTACTTTCTTAATCAACATTTTATGTTTGTTAATGTATTTTCTACAGAGGCAGTTTCATTTATACAATATATAGCATAGAACAGAGAATTTGACAATAGAAAAATCGGTAGGTACAGATTAACTGATGTATAATAGTTACTGGACTAGTAATCCAGAGAGTGAGGTCAAATCCCACCATGGTAGTTTGCAAATTTTAATTCAGTTTTACAAAATCTGGAAATAAAAAGCTGACCATGAAGCTGTCGGATTGTCGTTAAATACCCAACTGGTTCACTAACGTCCTTTAGGGAAGGAAACCTGCCATCCTTACCCAGTCTGGGCCTATATGTGACTCCAGTCCCACACCAATTTGGTTGATTCTTAACTGCCCTCTGAAGTGGCCAAGCAAGACACTCAATTGTATCAAGCCACTAAAAAGAACAACAAGAACCACACAGATTGCAGTAGTTCAAGAAGAAGGCCCACCACCACCTTTTCAGGACAACTGGGGATGGGCAATAAATGCTGGTCTTGCTAGTGACGCCCACATCCCAAGAATGAATAATAATTTTTAAAATCTGATCAAAGGTGCAGATGTTGCAGAAGATACTGCTGGTTCACAGGATTCTTCCAACATTTTTTCAGTGTGTAAAGGACTCAGATCAGAAATGGATGAAGCATATGTATTTATGTTTGATAAAGTCACACTCCTTACAAACACAACATAATTTGTCATGTATTATATGCATTTCCAAGCTAAGCGAGTAGTCTTCCAGAATTTCTAACATTTTACAAGTAAAATGATTCAGCAGAATGACAGGGCAACTATTAGAGAATTTGATTTGCATTACACTCAGATCAGGTATCATTATTACAGTATCTCACAGGCTGATGTCTCAGTTATACTGAAGTCTCATGTTGGAATGGGTCTCTTAAACGTTATATTCTAACTCAGCGGTTTCTTGTCAGGAAATTTAGTTCAAGTGAGACACCAAAGACATCAAAAGCAGGTTATACAAAGTTGGGCACAGAATTATTTGCAAAAGGTTACAAGGACAAAAAGGGTAAAAGTTTAAAGATAGCAAAAGGATAAAAACCTTAAAGTTTCACCTTTCTTGCAGCTTCAGTTGTGACAGAAACTAGTTAAGCTGGCCAGCCACCCACCATAAACTTAAGCTCATCCAAAACTCTGCTGCACATAACCTAGCTCACACCAAGTCCCGTTCACCCATCACCTCTGTACATTGGCTCCCGCTCCAGCAACGCCTCGATTTTAAAATTCCCATCCTTGTTTTCAACTCCCTCAATGGCCTCTCCCCTCCCTATCTCAGTAACTTCCTCCAGCCCTACAAACCGAGATCTGTGCACTCCTCCAATTCTGGCCTATTGCACATCTCCGATTTTCATCACTCCACAATTGGCGGCCGTGCCTTCAGCTGCCTGGGTCCTAAGCTCTGGAATTCCCTCCCTAAACCTTTCTGCCTCTCTACCTCTCTATCCTCCTTTAAGATGCTCCTTAAACCTACCTCTTTGTCAACTGTCCTAATATCTCCTTATGTGGCTCGGTGTCAAATTTTGTTTGATAACGCACCTGTGAAGCACCTTGAGACATTTTACTACGTTAAAGGTGCTATATAAATGCAAGTTATTGTTGTTAAATAACAGCAAAACACTTGACTGCTAAAAAATACAATAGGTGTAATAGATTACAAATTAACAAAAGCTTTTAATTGTTGCCTAAGTAACTTCAACTATTACCCCAATTTTATGCTCTTTTATTTTCATTTTCAAATAGTCCTTTAGCTGATGCTACATAATCCATTTTTGATGTCTTCAAGTTTTAAAATTTATATAATATCTCGGGTAGCCGGCTACACTGCCTTTGCATTCCTCATGATCAGAAAGCGATCAGCTCGCCAGCTCATTTGTATCAGAAATGTCATTGGCAGTTAGAGGCTGGAGAGCACTGCTCTGCTCTGACAATGTGGCTCAGTGGGAGAACCTCTCACCTCTGAGTCAGAAGGCCGTAGGTTCAAGTTCCTCTTCCAGGGCTTGAGCCCATAACCTAAGGCGACACTTTAAATGCAGTGCCGAGGGAGTATTGTATTGTTGGAGGTGCTTTCCTTTTGGATGAACCATTAAACCTCCTCAGGTGGATGTAACAGATCCCATGGCATAATCTGAAGCAGAAGGAGTTCTGGTGGCTTGGTCAGCGTCTCTCCCTCAATCAACACCACTAAAACAGATTGACTGCTCATTATCTCATTTTCTGTTTGTGGCACCCTACTGTGCACAAATTGGCTGTCAAGTTTGCATACAAAAGTAATTCATTGGTTGTGAAGTGCTTTGGGTGCTAAGGATACAATAAGGCACTATATAAATGTGAGTTTTTCCTTCTTTTTGATGCAAACAGGCAGCTGTGATTAAACAGTTTTTGATGCACACAATACTGTTGCTTGGGGCAATATATTTGGAGAGTAACTTTTATTACTGGTGCTCTCCATCAGTTGTCTGTTGGTCTGTTAGTTTGTTGCAGTATTAAATAAGGGCACGGATGGCGCTACTAGTCCCACACCATGAAAGTATCTCTCAGTTGCTGATGGAGCAATATTGATGATATCAGCTATCAAGGAGATTATTATGGCCCCTCCTCCAAAAGTTAAAAGAATAATGTATATTTAGTGCACATTATAGGCAGTAGTTAAATGTTTTTAAAAAGTACTTAATATAAAAGTCCAAATGCAGTGGAACCCTTGCATATTTGCATTTTGTTTGCTGCGAGAAGTTATTATCTGATGATTTGCTTAATCTGTCAGCATAGATTTGTGAAAGGTAGGTCATTCCTGAAAAACCTGATTGAATTTTTGAGGACGTGACTAAAGTAGTGGACGGGGGAATGTCTATGGAAGTTTGGACCTAAAAAGGATAGAACAGGGTACTTTCTAAATGGTGAAAGGCTAAAAGCAGTGGATGTCCAAAGAGACTTGGGGGTCCATGTACATAGATCATTAAAATGTCATGAACAGGTACAGAAAATAATCAAAAAGGCTAATGCAATGCTGGCCTTTATATCTAGAGGACTAGAATACAAGGGGGTAGAAGATATGCTGCAGCTATACAAAACCCTGGTTAGACCACACCGTGGAGTATTGTGTGCAGTTCTGGCCACCTCACCTTAGGAAGGATATATTGCCCTTGGAGGGAGTGCAGCGTAGGTTTACCAGAATGATACCCGGATTTCAAGAATTAAGTGACGATGGGAGGTTACCCAAATTAGGGTTGTATTCCCTATAATTTAGAAGATTAAGGGGTGATCTGATCAAAGCTTTCAGGATATTAAGGGGAACAGATAGGGTAGATAGAGAGAAACTATTTCCGCTGGTTGGAGATTCTAGGACTAGGGGGCAGAGTCTAAAAATTAGAGCCAGATCTTTCAGGAGTGAAATTAGGAAACACTTCTACACACAAAGGGTGGTAGAAGTTTGGAACTCTCTTCTGCAAATGGCAATTGATGCTAGATCAATTGTTAATTTTAAATCGAAGATTGATAGCTTTCTGTTAGCCAAAGGTGTTAAGGGATATGGGCCAAAGGCGGGTATATGGAGTTAGGGCACAGATCAGCCATGATCTCATTGAATGGCGGAGCAGACTTGAGGGGCTGAATGGCCTCCTCCTGTTCCTATGTTCCTATGTTAATTTAGTGTTCATAACCAAAAACTAAACAAAGCGGCAAGTTTATGCTTAGCTGTGGTGATAAACAGTTCAACTTGAAATGGATGCAATCTTCTTATTCACTTTCAGGACTGATGATTCAAAACTGTTCCAGTCAACGCACTGAGCCGTGTGAGCCGACAATTAAACTCTGCACACTTTGCAAAAATATGCATATATAAAATATATAATTATAATGCATATAGACCCATTTCCTATAGCTGGACTGGAATGAATGATTTTACAAAAAAGAAATTCGAAAAGGCTAATCCTTTATGACTGGAGGCACCGGTTTGCATTAATTTGTGAGATATCTTCTGCTCATTATGGGGCAAGCAATGAAGGTTAGCGCTCAGATTTTAACTGTAAGTGGGTAGTAATTCATTTATAGCAGGAGTGTACTTTAATTCAGTTAGATGGTAACTGCACTGGGATTGTTGCTCGATTAGCAGCTTCACCGAGGGGAATTTTAACCCCCAAAAACGGGTGGGTTTGGGTCGTGTGAGTTGTAAAAATGATTAATATCTCAAACCCAAACCCAACCTGCCTCGAACCCGCCCACTTCTGGTTTTAATGGGGGGGCGGGACCTGGGCAAACAACCAACCTGCTCCAGGGAGGCAGGTTGGCCATTTAAATATTTTACTGAGACTGCGTGCCTCAGATTTTTCTCTCTTCCAGGTTTAATGCTGGCCGGCTGGGTTTTCCAGGCCTCGGGGAAACCCAGCAGCTAAAGGGAGATGTGGACTACTGCCTGGAAGAGGTAAGTGCCTTTCCAGCACTGCTAGTGGGCCAGGAGGAGCAGGAGTGCTTCCTCCCAGCTAACCTGCTTTCCATCACCCACGATCGGACCCCAACCCCTACAATTGGATCCAATCCCCACGATCGGACCCCAACCCCTGCGATTGGATCCAATCCCCACGATCAGACCCCCTCCTCCGTGATCGGGGAACCTCGTAAAAAAAAACACACGCACACTGTGAAGTTAACCCTGGTTTCCCGACCAAAACTATTCCCCCTGGCTTGGAAATCCCACGCCAGTAAATATCGGGACCACTATGTCTGTTCTCATTATACACAGCTTCTACTAAATTACTTTGTAAACTGCATGAGCACTAACAATAAAGCTTAGTCACATTAATATTAAAAGGTGCCATAATAAGTATGTTTTTATGCAGAGTTCAATCTTTACATTTGCATTTTCTTGATGTCAGTGTTAATCTCTTTACACTTTCATGCTAATTTTTTAATTCTAAACCTTTTTTATTTTTATGTGTGTAATGAGGATCTTTTCAGGTACACAACTGCACTCTCTCGGGGCATGCTTCTACACTCTTTATCATCGGCAGGTTCAAATGGACTGCTGGACAGAGTTGTAGGAGACGCAAGCAGCTAACTGAGACACAGAAAGCAGGTTATCAATACAGCAGGCCACATGGCGTGCTAAGATCAGCTGGCAATGCATCGTTTCATCATCCTCGACAAAGAATACACACAATTAAGCAAGGCAGCTCATGTTAGAAATTATACTACAAGGGCTAAGAAACCCATTCGTTGCTTAACCTATGGCAAGTAGACAGCAGCAAAGTCTTGGACTGCTTTCTGGCTACAGGAGAGTGAGACTGAGCTTGGAACTGGCTGATGTGCCTCAATGAATCTGAGACTCAACGATAACGGAGCAAAGCAAGGCTTTTATTAACTCAGAAAGTAATACACAGTGGAGAAGTGTCTCTCATCCAGAGATCTGCTGTACTGCCTGTGAGACACGCTGGGGCCTGCTTAAGTAGGGGCCAGGTATGGGCGGAGCCCTACACACAATACAATACAGGTAAGGAAATGAAACTGAAACTAAACTCCCCTGCTTGTCACAGTCACAGGCACAATCAAACACAGAGAATACAGAGTGCCTGATGAATGGCATATTTCATCACACTGGCTCCTCACTTTAACTTGGGTTATTCCCATTAGGCTTGCAAGGCTCACCGATAGTGCAAGACCTTGGAAAATTCTGACCCTAATGTTTACAATCTATTTAGGCCACTGTCCTAATGTCCTTTAGGGACTAATGTCCTTTAGGGAAGGAAATCTGCCATCCTTACCTGGTCTGGCCTATATGTGACTCCAGATGCACAGCAATGTGGTTGATTCTTAACTGCCCTCTGAAATGGCCGAGCAAGCCCCTCAGTTGTAAAAAACTGCTACGAAAAACAATGAGAATAAAAACCAGACGGACCACCTGGCATCGACCTCGGCACCAGCTACGGACACGACACCGGCACACCCAGCCCAGTCGACCCTGCAAAGTCCTCCTCACCAACATCTGGGGACTTGTGTCAGAATTGAGAGAGCTGTCCCACAGACTAGTCAAGCAACAGCCTGACATAGTCATACTCACAGAATTATACCTTTCAGCCAATGTGCCAAACTCCTCCATCACCATCCCTGGGTATATCCTGTCCCACCGGCAGAACCGACCCACCAGGGGTGGCGGCACAGTGGTATACAGTCAGGAGGGTGTGGTCCTGGGAGTCCTCAACATTGACTCCGGGCCCCATGAAGTCTCATGGCTTCAGGTCCAAACATGGGCAAGGAAACATCCTGCTGATTACCACCTACCGCCCTCCCTCAGCTGATGGATCAATACTCCTCCATGTTGAACACCACTTGGAAGAAGCACTGAGAGTAGCAAGGGCACAGAATGTACTCTGGGTGGGGGTTTCAATGTCCATCACCAAGAGTGGCTCGGTAGCACCATTACTGACCGAGTTGGCCGAGTCCTGAAGAATATAGCTGCCAGTCTGGACCTGCGACAGGTGGTGAGAGAACCAACACGAGGGAAAAACCTACTTGACCTCATCCTCACCAATCTACCTGTTGCAGATGCATCTGTCCATGACAGCATTGGTAGCATTGACCATCGCACAGTCATTGTGGAGACGAAGTCCCATCTTTATACTGAGGACCCTCCATCGTGTTGTGTAGCACTACCTGATACGCTTGTCAATTACTCCATAAAAGACGATGAATCAGGAAGGTGATGAAAAGGCTTTTATTAACTAGAGAACAGAGCATGCCTCTCGTGGGTGGCTGGTTCCAAGAAGGAAGTGAGTCGGCGAATCCCCCACCTTTATACCTGGTCATGTGGGCAGAGTCAGCTGAGGCATGCCTTGGTACACAGCGCCACCCAGAGGTAACAATATACAATAACAGTGGTTTACCACATTCACCCCTTGTTTAAAATTAAGTCCGGCGGGGTGAAGGGTACTACAAGTTCGTGTAGTTAAGTCTATCAGGAGGCCTTGTCTGACGTCCTGATCGTCGTGGTGGCGGCAGCGGTGTTGCAGCATCCAACGTCGGATCTGGTGTCTGGGTGGTCAACGAAGGGTCCTGGGGCTCCGGCATGTCGTCTGCAGGGGTTGGATTGGGAGGGGTGGTGGGGGATAACGGTGGTAGTTCAGGGATACCCGAGGGTGCGAGATCTCGTATGGAGACCGTGTCCTCCCGCCCGTCTGGGTATGTCACCCAGGCATACTGGGGGTTGGCGTGTAGGAGGTGCACCCTCTCGACCAGGGGGTCCGTTTTATGGGTCCTTACGTGCCTCCGCAGTAGGACGGGCCCAGGAGAAGTCTGCCATGCCGGTAGCGAGGTTCCCGATGTGGACTTCCTGGGGAAAATGAACATTTGCTCATGAGGGGTGGCATTAGTGGCAGTACAAAGCAGTGACCGGATGGAGTGGAGCGCCGCAGGGAGGACCTCCTGCCAGCGAGAGGTCGGAAGGCCCTTAGATTTTAAGGCTAAGAGGACGGCCTTCCAAACCGTCGCGTTCTCTCTTTCCACCTGGCCGTTCCCCCGGGGGTTGTAGCTGGTGGTTCTGCTCGTAGCAATACCTCTCGCTAGCAGGTACTGCCGAAGTTCGTCGCTCATGAAAGATGAGCCCCTGTCGCTATGTATATAGCTAGGGAACCCGAACAAGGCGAAGAGGTCATTCAGACATTTGATGACCGTGGTACTGGTCATGTCTGGGCAAGGGATGGCAAACGGGAAATGGGAGTACTCATCGATTATGTTGAGGAAGTACACATTGCGGTCAGAGGAGGGGAGGGGCCCTTTAAAATCGACGCTCAGGCGCTCGAAGGGGCGAGTGGCCTTGATCAGGCTTGCTCTGTCCGGCCTATAAAAGTGCGGTTTGCACTCGGCACAGATTTGGCAGTTCCTGGTCATGGTCCTGACCTCCTCGATGGAGTAGGGCAGGTTACGGGATTTGATGAAATGGAAGAACCTGGTGACCCCCGGGTGGCAGAGGTCATTGTGGAGGGTCTGCAGTCTATCAACCTGCGCGTTGGTGCATGTACCACGTGATAGGGCGTCTGGGGGCTCATTGAGTTTCCCGGGCCGGTACAAGATATCATAATTGTAGGTGGAGAGTTCGATTCTCCACCTCAAGATCTTGTCGTTCTTGATTTTGCCCCTCTGCTTATTATTAAACATAAAAGCTACTGAACGCTGGTCAGTGAGCAGGGTAAACCGTTTTCCGGCCAGGTAATGCCTCCAGTGACGCACCGCTTCCACAATAGCCTGGGCCTCCTTTTCGACAGAGGAGTGTCGGGTCTCGGGGCCCTGGAGGGTCCTTGAGAAAAAGGCCACGGGTCTGCCCGCCTGGTTAAGGGTCGCAGCTAGGGCGAAGTCGGATGCATCGCTCTCCACTTGGAAGGGGATCGACTCATCCACTGCGTGCATTGTGGCCTTCGCGATATCGCGACTTAACTACACGAACTTGTAGTACCCTTCACCCCGCCGGACTTAATTTTAAACAAGGGGTGAATGTGGTAAACCACTGTTATTGTATATTGTTACCTCTGGGTGGCGCTGTGTATTGCCCTTTTAGTAGTTCGAGGGCCGCCGTGTACGTAGTAGTGTCCCGGATGAGCGTATATACTTGAGGGCTCACCTGGGCGGTCAAAACTTTTAGTTTGTTCTCCTCCGATGTCACGGCGGAGGCTCCTAGGAAGGATTCAAAGCAGCTCAGCCAGTGTTCGAAATTGGTTGATGAACCCGCTGCTTGAGGGTCGAGGTCCAGGCATGCCGGTCTGAGGGCTCGCAGCAACGCCTGCTGTTGTTGCTGTTCAGGTGTCGCCATTTTACTTCTAGTTAATAAAATTGATACGCTTATCAATTACTCCATAAAAGACGATGAATCAGGAAGGTGATGAAAAGGCTTTTATTAACTAGAGAACAGAGCATGCCTCTCGTGGGTGGCTGGTTCCAAGAAGGAAGTGAGTCGGCGAAACCCCCACCTTTATACCTGGTCATGTGGGCGGAGTCAGCTGAGGCATGCCTTGGTACACAGCGCCACCCAGAGGTAACAATATACAATAACAGTGGTTTACCACACTACCACCCCGTGCTAAATGGGATAGATTCAGAACAGATCTAGCAGCACAAAACTGGGCATCCATGAGGTGCTGTGGGCCATTAGCAGCAGCAGAATTGTATTCTACCACAATCTGTAACCTCGGTCCGTCATATCCCTCACTCTACCATTACCATCAAGCCAGGGGACCAACCCTGGTTCAGTTGTAGAAGAGCATGCCGGGAGCAGCACCAGGCATACCTGAAAATGCAGTGCCAACCTGGGGAAGCTGCAACACAGGACTGCATAAGAAGATAAGAAATAGGAGCTGGAGTAGGCCATTCAGCCCCTCGAGTCTGCTCTGCCATTCAATAAGATCATGGCTGATCTGATCTTGGCCTCAACTCCACTTTTCTGCATGTTCCCCATAACCCTTGACTCCCCTTGAGTTCAAAAGTCTATCTATCTCAGCCTTGAATATATTCAATGACTCAGCATCCACAGCTCTCTGGGGCAGAGAATTCCAAAGATTCGCAACCCTCTGAGAGAAGAAATTCCTCCTCATCTCTGTCTTAAATGGGTGACCCCTTATTCTGAAACTATACCCCCTCGTTCTAGATTCACCCATGAGGGAAAACATCCTCTCAGCATCTACCCTGTCAAGTCAGAATCTTATATGTTTCAGTAAGCTCACCTCTCGTTCTTCTAAACTCCAATGAGTATAGGCCGAACCTGCTCAACCTTTCCTCATAAGACAACCCCTTCATCCCAGGAATCAACCTAGTGAACCTTCTCTGAACTGCCTTCAATGCAAGTATATCCCTCCTTAAATAAGGCAACCAAAACTGTACACAGTACTCTAGGTGTGGTCTCACCAATGCCCTGTACAGTTGTAGCAAGACTTCCCTACGTTTATACTCCACCCCCCTTGCAAGAAAGGTCAACATTCCATTTACCTTCCTAATTACTTGCTGTACCTGCATGCTAACTTTTTGTGTTTCATGTATGAGGACACCCAGATCCCTCTGTACCGCAGCATTCTGTAGTCTCTATTTAAATAATATTTTGCTTTTCTATTCTTCCTAACAATTTGGATAACCTCACACTTTCCCACATTATACTCCATCTGCCAAATTTTTGCCTACGCACTTAAACTATCTATATACCTTTGCAGGCTCTTTGGCCACGATTTTATTAATGGAGGCGGGTTGAGTGCAGGTCAGGTAGTTTCCGGCTTCCAGTCTCGCCCCCAGCTGCATTCGCTTCACAGACGTGATTTTACCTTGATTGACCTTGTTAAGCCCGCCCTGCGGAATTGCCGGCCAATTAACAGGAAGTGGGTCTGATGATGTCATTTGATGACGCGTCATCTGCCGGTTTCCTTAAAGGGACCAGGCACAATTTTATTTTGACAGTTGATTTCTCAGTGTTTGACAGCATTGAGGTGCTGAAAACATTAACAATCACTGCACAAAGGTGACCTCTTGCACCCAGACTCTTCAATGACTCCCTCCATAGGCTGGAATAGGTGGCAGCTGCAGGTGAGGTGACATAAGCGATCCGTCACTGGTAAGAGAGGTTCTCCCAATGAGGTGGCACTGGACATGGATTTAAAAACTTGTAAGCTAAAGAAATCTGTAAATGTTTTAAAAATGCAGTAACCAACATTTTCTTTGCTCTGAAACTCACCATG
Source organism: Somniosus microcephalus (assembly GCF_052327205.1). Lineage (NCBI taxonomy): Eukaryota > Metazoa > Chordata > Chondrichthyes > Squaliformes > Somniosidae > Somniosus > Somniosus microcephalus. The sequence continues at coordinate 63,304,534 of NC_140997.1, read as the reverse complement.
TGCAACATTGGATCCTTCACACCACTTCTGCAGCTGTCATCATTCCACAAACATTACACCAGACTCACAACACACTACATTTACCCGGCGTGGTGTCTGGACATCGGAAAACCCGAGCCAGAAGTAGTAAAATCCAAAAACAGGCTTAAAGCTACTGGCAAATATTTGTTAATAGGCAGGTAATTACCTTTAATCTGCTTCCCACCATTAGGTCCTTTCGCAAATTGGGGATCCGACACTTGGGAAAACTGTTTGGAGGCGGGTTGACAGCAGGATCAGAACCCGCCATCAATCAAATCGAATTTAGCCTCTGACCCATCTCCAAACCCGCCCTCTGAGCGCTGGCAAAATCGCGGCCTTCGTGACCTCATCATAATTTGTTTTCCAACCTATCTTTGTATCATCAGCAATTTTGGCTACAGTACACTCGGTCCCTTCATCCAAGTCTTTAGTATAGATTGAAAATAGTTGAGACCCCAGCACTGATCCCTGTGGCACCTGACTAGTTACAGTTTGCCAACCTGAAAAGACCCATTTATCCCGACTCTCTGTTTTCTGTTAGTTAACCAATCTTCTATCCATGCTAATATATTACCCCCAACACCATGAGCTCTTATCTTGTGCAGTAACCTTTTATGTGGCACCTTATCGAATGCCTTTTGGAAATCCAAATACACTACATCTACTGGTTCCCCTTTATCCACCCTGCCAGTTACATCCTCAAAGAACCCTAACAAATTTGTCAAACATGATTTCCCTTTCATAAAACCATGTTGACTCTGCATTACTGTTCTTCCTACCACATTTTCCCACATTATACTCCATCTGACAAATTTTCTAAATGTCCTGCTACTACTTCCTTAATCACAGAATCACAGAATCCCCACAGTGCAGATAGAGGCCATTTCGGCCCATCGAGCCTGCACCGACACATATCCCACCCTATCCCCGTAACCCCATGTATTTAATCCCCTAACACTAAGGGTCAATTTATCATAGCCAAATCAACCTAACCCGCACATCTTTGGACTGTGGGAGGAAACCGGAGCACCCGGAGGAAACCCACACAGACACAGGGAGAATGTGCAAACTCCACACAGACAGATTTGAACCCGGGTCCCTGGCGCTGTGAGGCAACAGTGCTAACCACTATGCCACCATGATTCCAGCATTTTCCCAATGACAGATTTTAGGCTAACTGACCTATAGTTTCCTGCTTTCTGTCTCCCTCCTTTCTTGAATACGGACGTTACATTTGCGGTTTTTCCAATCCACTGGGACCTTTCCAGAGTCTATGGAATTTTGGAAGATTACAACCAATGCATCCACTATCTCTGCAGCCATTTCTTTTAAGACCCTAGGATGCAGGCCATCAAGTCCAGGGAACTTGTCAGCCGTTAGTCCCATTTGTCTGCCTAGTACTTTTTCTCTGATGATAGTGATTGTTTTAACTTCCTCCCTCCCTTTTGCCCCTTGATTTTCCACTATTATTAGGATGCTTTTAGTGTCTTCTACCATGAAGACAGATACAACATATTTGTTCAAAGTCTCTGTCATTTCCCTGTTTCCCATGATTAATTCCCCAGTCACAACCTCTAAGGGACCAACATTTACGTTAGCTACTCTCTTCCTTTTTATATACTTGTAGAAGCTCTTACTGTCCGTTTTTATATTTCTTGCTAGCTTACACTCATAATCTATTTTCTGCCGCTTAATTTTTTTTTTAGTCATCTAAAAATTTCCAAATCTTCTGGACTGCCACTAATCTTTGCAACATTGTATGCCTTTTCTTTCAATTTGATACCCTCCTTAACTTCCTTAGTAAACCACGGATGGTTCATCCTTCTCGTAGAGTCTTTCTTTCTTACTGGAATATATCTTTGTTGAGAGTTATGAAGTATCTCCTTAAAAGTCTGTCACTGCTTATCTACCATCTTACCTTTTAATCTATTTCCCCAGTCCACTTTAGCCAACTCTGTCTTCATACCCTTGTAATTACCTTTATTTAAGTTTAAGACACTAGTTTCAGATCCAAGTTTCTCACCCTCAAACTGAATGTAAAATTCTATCATGTTATGATCACTCTTCCCTAGAGGATCCTTTTCTATGAGATCATTAATTAATCCTGTCTCAGTACACATTACCAGATTTAAAATAGCCTGTTCCTTGGTTGGTTCCACAAAGTATTGTTCTAAGAAACTGTCCTGAATACACTCTATGAACTCGTCCTCAAATCTACCTTTGCCAATTTGATTTGTCCAATCTATATGAAGATTAAAATTGCCCACAATTATTGCAGTATCTTTCTCACAAGCCCCCTTACATGCATGCTAAAAAGTGGAAGCAGCATGCTGTAGAGAGGGCTAAGCGATCCTACAATTAATGGATCAGATCAAAGCTCTGCAGTCCTGCCACCTCCAGTCATGAATGGTGGTGGACAATTAAACAACTAATGGGAGGAGGAGGCTCCATGAATATTCCCATCCTCAATGATGGTGGAGCCCAGCATGTGAGTGCAAAAGACAAGGCTGAAGCATTTGCAACCAACTTCAGCCAGAAGTGCCGAGTGGATGATCCATATCGACCTCTTTCTGATGTCCCCACCACCACAGAAGCCAGTCTGCAGCCAATTCGATTAATTCCATATGATATCAAGAAACAGCTGAGCTCACTGGATACAGCAAAGACAGTGGGCCCCAACAACATCCCGGCTGTCATGCTGAAGATTTGAGCTCCAGAACTAGCCGCGCCTCTAGCCATGCTGTTCCAGTACAGCTATAACGCTGGCATCTATCCGACAATGTGGGAAACTGCCCAGGCATTTCCTGTCCACAGAAAGCAGGACAAATCCAATCCGGTCAATTACCGCCCCATCAGTCTAATCAATCAGCAAAGTGATGGAAGGTGTCATTAACAGTGCTATCAAGTAGCATTTACTCACCAATAATCTACACACTGATGCCCAGTTTGGGTTCTGCCAGGACCACTTGGTTGCAGACTTCATTACAGCCTTGGTCTAAACATGGACAAAAGAGCTGAATTCCAGAGGTGAGGTGAGAGTGACTGCCCTTGACATCAAGGCAGCATCTGACTGAGTCTGGCATCAAGGAGCCCTAGTAAAACTGAAGTCAATGGGAATCGGGGAAAACATTCCACCGGCTGGAGTCATATCTAGCATAAAGGAAGATGGTTGTGGTGGTTGGAAGTCAATCATCACAGCCCCAGGACATCGATGCAGGAGTTCCTCAGGGCAGCGCCCTAGGCCCAACCATCTTCAGCTGCTTCATCAATGACCTTCCCTCCATCATAAGGTCACAAAGAAATGGGGATGTTTGCTGATGACTGCACAGTGTTCAGTGCAATTCACAACTCCTCAGATAATGAAGCAGTCCATGCCCGCATGCAGAAAGACCTAGACGATATTCAGGCTTGGGCTGACATTCGCGCCACACAAGTGCCAGGCAATGACGATCTCCAACAAGTGAGAGTCTAACCATCGCCCCTTGAAATTCAACCGCATTATCATCACCGAATCCCCCACCATCAACATCCTGGGGGTCACCATTGACCAAAAACTTAACTGAGCCAGCCACATAAATACTGTGGCAACAAGAGCAGGTCAGAGGCTAGGTGTTTGTGGCAAGTGTCTCACCTCCTGACTCCCCAAAGCCTTTCCACCATCTACAAGGCACAAGTAAGGAGTGTCATGGAATACTCTCCACTTGCCTGGCTGAGTGCAGCTCCAACAACACTCAAGAAGCTCGAGACCATCCAGTACAAAGCCAGAATGTAACTAGTGGAGTGGACAAAGGGGAACTGGTAGATGTGGTTTATTTGGATTTTCAGGAGGCCTTCGAAAAGGTCCCACACAAGAGGTTGGTGAACAAAATTAGGGCACATGCAATTGGGGGTAATATACTAGCATGGATTGAGAATTGGTTAACAGACAGAAATGGGGATAAATGGGTCTTTTTCAGGATGGCAGGCTGTGACTAGTGGGGTACCACAAGGATCGGTGCTTGGGCCCCAGTTATTCACAATCTATATCAATGATTTTGATGAGGGGACTAAATGTAACATTTCTAAATTTGCTGATGACACAAAGCTAGGTGGCAGTGTCAGTTGCGAAGAGGATGTGAAGAGGCTTCAAGGGGATCTCGACAGGCTCAGTGAGTGGGCGAGAACATGGCAGATGGAAACTAATGTAGATAAATGTGAAGTTATCCACTTTGGTAGAAAAAAACAGAAAGGCAGTGTATTTCCTAAATGGTGAAAGATTGGGGAATGCAGATGCTCAAAGGGACCTGGGTGTCCTTGTACATGAGTCATTGAAAGTGAATGTGCACATGCAGCAAGCCATTAGGAAGGCAAATGGTATGCTGGCCTTCAGTACAAGAGGATTTGATTACAGGAGTAAAGAAGTCATACTCCAATTATATAGGGCCTTGGTGAGACCACTCCTGGAGTACTGTGTACAATTTTGGTCTCCTTGCCTAAGGAAGGATATACTTGCCATGGAGGGGGTGCAACGAAGGTTCACGCGCTTGATTCCTGGGATGGCAGGACTGTTGTATGAGAAGAGATTGAGTAAACTAGGCCTGTATTCTCTTGAATTCAGAAGAATGAGAGAGGATCCCATTGAAGCATGCAAAACTATTACAGGGCTTGATAGGGTGGATGCTGGGAGAATGTTTCCCTTGGCTGGGGAGTCTAGAACCAGGGGCCACAGCCTCAGGATAAAGGGTAGGCCAGTCAGGACTGCGATGAGAAGACATTTCTTCACACAGAGGGTGGTGAACTTTTGGAATTCTCTACCGCAGAGGGCTGTGGATGCTCAGTCATTGGATATATTCAAAACAGAAGTCGATAGATTTCTGACTAGTAAGGGCATCAAGGGATATGGCAATAAGGCCGGTAAATGGAATTGAGGCAGAAGATAAGCCATGATCTCATTGAATGGCGGAGCAGGCTCGAAGGGCAGAATGGCCTACTCCTGCTCCTATTTCTTATGTTCTTATGTAGCCCAATGGAATAATCCCCAATTGCCTGGATGAGTGCAGCTCCAACAACACTCAAGAAACTCAACACCATCCAAGACAAAGTAGCCCGCTTGATTGGCATCCCATCCACCACCTTAAACATTCACTCCTTCCACCACCGGCATACTGTGGGTGCAGTGTGTACTATCTACAACAGGCACTGCAACATCTTGCCAAGGCTTCTTCGACAGCACTTCCCAAACCCGCGACCTCTACCACCTAGAAAGACAAGGGCAGCAGGCGCATGGGAACACCACCACCTCCAAGTTCCGGAACCTCCAAGTCACACACCATCCTGATTTGGAAATATATCGCCGTTCCTTCATCGTCGCTGGGTCAAAATCCTGGAACTCCCTCCCTAACAGCACTAAGGGTGTACCTTCACCACATGGACTGCAGCGGTTCAAGAAGGTGGCTCACCACCTTCTCAAGGGCAATTAGGGATGGGCAATAAATGCTGGCCTTGCCAGCAACAGCCACATCCCATGAACAAATTAAAAAAAAATTAGGCCATTGTATCATCCTGCAAATGGGCATAATGTTCGCCAGACAGGTTTGTAATTGATCCATGCTATAGTACAAAATTGACAGAAATAGGAATAACATGAAATAACACCAGTGCTCTCTTTTCATCAAGACAGTAAGCCTGAACACAATAACATGTCACTCCTACTAAATATCCTATTTTTCAAAACTTCAAATAGCCCCTTTTTTTCTAAGACATTGTGGGGTAGATTATTAATGCCTGGGCGTAGCACAGAGAGGAAATTCAAGTAGGGAGGAATGCATGCCTGATATGGAGCCAACTCGAATTTCATTCTGTTAATTTAAATGGAATGAAAATCAGTCCGGCCCTGTTATAGGCATGCAATTCTCCAGACACAATACTCCTTGTAGCACCAGCTTTCTGGCCATTTTTATGTATCATATTTTATATCCAATGCCCCAAGAAAGAAATGTACTGTTGGGCAAGCTTGTGGGAGTGGCTTAGGGAAAAAGATTGCAATCCAGGCCAACCTGACTAAGGTGCATTCATATGCAAATGGACATCTCACACTGACAGGCTGGGTGGAAGAGACCCCAGGCCAATTGACGTCATCATCATCTAACATGATTACTGGGAACAATATCCCGAGAGGTAACTCAGAGACACTATGCCCTCAGATCACATCACATCATCAACACCTTCACCGAAGCGTACGAAAGCATGGGTGTAGGGGATGGCGGGTGGTGCGTGCGCCCAGTCAGTTATGCCCCTGACTGCCTGTGAGTGGTTTGAATCGCTCCCACGCCCCTGGGTTCTCGACACCGGACTTAGGTGCAGGCGGCGATAAAGAAAAATCGAGTAGACAAGTGGTTTGGTATAAGAAAACCAAGATTTTATTAAAACAGAAATAAAACACAGTCTGATGAAAAATTACTGGTAAACAATTACAGGCATAAACAAATAACTATACTTATACAGGGAATGGGGAACACACGGCACATCGAGGGAAAAACAACTACATTAACAATCCCCTTATCCTTATCCCACCCCCTATACCTAACTAGATTAAGCTATGAGGGGCCAGGAATTCATGATCACCAATCCAAGGCCTGTTGCTTTAACAGTTGCGAGTTTTGAGGTTTGGTCTTCTGTCCTTTGGTGTACTCTGTCGCCACTTGGTCTCAGGGCACAGTGCTGGAGCTGTTGCTGCGACACACCTTTCCTCTCCTCAGCTACCGTCGTCGTCTTGTCGCGATGGGTTCTCTTCTTCTTCTCCCTCGGGCAGTCGTCGGCGGTAACATCGCGTTTGTGGGACGGTTGGCAGTCTTCACTGCTTAGATTTTTCTACCCATTCTTGGAACGCCGATATATTCAACTAAATTCTTCCCCAAACGCCAGCTTATAACTAGGCGTTTGGCTTTTATCAATGCGTCTTTTGCTGCCCTTCTCTGCTCTTGTCAGGTCTCTACCTTGTTCTTCATCTTGTTTCGTTTCGTGGCCCGTGTGTCCTGGGTGACTTTGCACTTGGGTCTTGTTCCCCTCTCTGCGATTGGTATGGATGTCCTTGGCTGTATTGACCCAATGCGAGGAGCGAGAAGAGAACCCGCCACGAGGCCAGGGCACGAGTACGGGCGGCAGCAGCCGAAGAGGTCAGTCGAGAGAGCAGAGCAAGAGAGGGCAATTGCTACTGAGGGCCTACAATTATACTCCTTCCGATGGCCCTAATCTGCGCGCCAAATCAGGTCAGTCCATTGTTTAACTTTTGGCAGGCTGTTTTAAATGATTATACCAATCTAAACTAACTGGCTTTAGATGGCCATTTATCGCACCTGATGGCCTGATGTCCGAGTTGTATTGTCATTAATGCATTTTAATCGGCCTGTCCAGCCTTGGTGGCTTCCTTAAGCTGTTTCCGATTATTTATGCGGACAAACTAATGGCCTCATGCTTAGGCCTAACTGGGTTGATCTGTTCCAATCTGACGCAATGCATATTCAGTGTTTGCCTAGCTGTCTGGCTTTTCAAACACAAAGTCCTTTTCACAGAAATGCATTTTAAGTTTCGATTTCCCAAAACTGCCTGTTCTGTACTGCAGCGTCCAAGCTTTTAAAATCTTACAGGCTTTTTTTGGTCACGAAGTGCAGACGCCATCTTTTGGGTACCCTTTTTAAAATGTCCATGCAGGGTCCCTTTTATTAATAACCTTGGGGGAATGTGGGAATTTTGCGAATCTTACACTCCCCACTGTGATACTAAAACTTGCTTGAAGTATCATCCTTACAAGGTGAGCAACATTTCTGACCCTCCATAGTCAACCTTCCCCTGTAATTACCTATCTAATATACCCATGACACATGCACTTCCTATTCCACGAAAATGTCGTGCACATAAGCATACATAGAATAACTACAGTCGTTTACACACATCCAAGCATGGAGGGGGTCCAACACCCCTGCACCACTTGGTACACATACATCTTTATTAACAACGCGTCGCAAAATCTTTATTGAAAACAACAAACACAAAAAAACAACCTTTAATCAAAAATACAAAATTCAAACAGGTGTATTTCCCTCCACCTTCACGTAATGTTCATTCCAGATCCTCTGGTTTCGGAATTCTAGCATCTGACCTTTTCCCTTGCACTGAATGCAGACTAGATACAACACTATCCCTAACTGGCAAACCACGAGAATGTGGGAAGCCAGTCTGATCCACGAAGGGACCTCTATGTTATTGAAAATGTCCCACCAGGGTGGAATCACAATATTCAATATCTTAGCCCCTATCTCTACTGTTTTCTGCTCTAGAGTATAAAAAAATTTCTGTGAAACTATAACGGCTTTGAGTATTTTGGTAACGTGTTCAGGGAGAGGGGGAATTTTGTAGCCGAAATGCGCCACATACTTTTGCAGGTTGGTAAAATTCTCCTTCACAGTGAGGTGAACAGTGGAGGGCTCAGGAATGGGGACAATTCGCTCCTGGGCCACTTGAGCTTCTGCCTCGGGTTTAAAGCAGAAACTGCTGTCGCTTACCAGACACCAGCTATGCTGTCCATGCTGGTAGTGGGATGCACAATATGTCCCACCTCCTATATATGCTACCTGCGAGGGAACATGGCCTTGTGCCATTGCCTCCATGGTACAATTTATAGGTTTTGCACCAGCAGCTCTGAACCCACACTGTGGTTTTGAATAGGCATTCAAGTGCTGGGGACACAGGATTATGTGTGCTCCCTGAGAGGTCAGTACCTGTCATAGCATGTTCCCACTTTATGTTGTAAAGTGGGACCGCTGTGAAACAAATGTGTGCACCCCCTTGAATGACTCCAATGTTCTCAACGGGTCGGGCTGTCCTACCTATGACCGGCATCCTAACTACTACTCCCATGATCGTGTGGTTGGACTGTCCACAATCCACTGGGACCGGGTAGGCTTCGGAAGCTAGCCGGAATTGGCACGGGCTTAATGCATTCCCAAAAGGGTGGAGGGCTGCGAGGTGTTTGTTGCTGATCCAGGAGGGGACTAAACCCTGTTTTAAATCCTCCAGATTATTGCGGCCCTCGCCCAGCAACCACGCCCCATACAGCACGCACACCTCGTTCTGCGCAGCCTGGTCAGAAGCGTTTCTGTCCTCCCTTATGAGGGCATGTACCGTCTTTGCGTGCTTCTCCAACTCCGCTATAATCTCCTTTAAATGGACCATCATGGCCTGGCCCTCATGCAACTCCGAGCCCACTACCTTGTTCTCATCCATTAATATCTTCGTAACTGTGTTTTTAAGCCATTTATCTGGGTCTGCAGCTCTATGTCATCCAAACTGTTGATGACAGAGGACCCAGTATTAAACGCAGTAAAATCATCATTCCATACTCCCCTTCTTTGTCTCCCTGCATTACCCAAAAACTCACGGTGTGTGGTGTACAGTTCGGTTTTGTCAACATTGGCGAAATCAAACTCATAAAACTTCTTGAACATGTCCTTTAATAGGGCCTGGTATAGCTGCTCTGTTTCTTTGGGACACCACTCCGGCAAATGTACCTCGGTGAGATTTAAAATCACGGAGGCTACCGCGTAGTGTACCCTCTGGTACAGCATCTGATCGGTAGGTACTAGTACCAACCCATTCCCTGGTCCCTTGGTGGTGGTGGGTCACCCTTCCCTGGGTAACCTTGCCGCCTGCACCATGGGCGGGGCAGAAGCTCAGTGGCATTGACTGGGATCGGGGTGTATGGGACCACACACACCTTCAGGCTGGGATCCCACTTCATCCCCTCCCTGGTGTCTTGCCACTGCCGGTGGAAAACAATGGATATGCCTGAGGGGCAGACCCACTCTGACCCCCACATACAGATGTAAATTCCTTGATCCAGTTCCCACCACTTGTCCCAACACACGCTTAATCCCCTATAAGTAAAGTAATTAAGGATAGTATCCGACTAAAAACAAGGGCATATAAGGTAGCCAAATCTAGTGGGAGGATAGAAGATTGGGAAGTCTTTAAAAGACAGCAAAAGATAACTAAAAGATTGATTAAGAAAGGGAAGATAGATTATGAAAGTAAATTAGCAAAAAATATAAAAACAGATAGCAAAAGTTTCTATAGTTATATAAAAAGAAAAAGGGTGGCTAAAGTAAATGTTGGTCCCTTAGAGGATGAGACCGGGAAATTAATGGTGGGAAACATGGAGATGGCAAAAACGCTGAACAAATATTTTGTATCAGTCTTTACGGTAGAGGATACTAAGAATATCCCAACACTGGACAAACAGGGGACTCTAGGGGGGGAGGAGCTAAATACGATTAAAATCACTAAGGAAGTGGTACTTGGTAAAATAATGGGACTCAAGGCGGATAAATCCCCTGGACCTGATGGCTTACATCCTAGGGTCTTGAGGGAAGTGGCGGTAGGGATTGTGGATGCATTGGTAATAATTTTCCAAAACTCCCCGGACTCAGCAAAGGTCCCGGCAGATTGGAAAACTGCTAATGTAACACCCTTATTTAAAAAGGGTAGTAGGCAGAAGGCTGGAAATTATAGACCTGTTAGCCTAACATCTGTGGTTGGTAAAATTTTAGAGTCCATTATTAAGGAGACAGTAACGGGACATTTGGATAAACATAATTTAATAGGACAAACTCAGCATGGTTTCATGAAGGGGAAGTCATGTTTGACAAATTTGCTTGAGTTCTTTGAGGAAGTAACATACAGGGTGGATAAAGGGGAACCAATGGACGTAGTGTATTTAGACTTCCAAAAGGCATTTGACAAGGTGCCACACAAAAGATTATTGCTCAAGATAAAAAATCATGGGATTGGGGGTAATATTCTGGCGTGGGTGGAGGATTGGCTCTCTAACAAAAAGCAGAGAGTTGGGATAAATGGTTCATTCTCAGACTGGCAATCAGTAACTAGTGGTGTTCCGCAGGGGTCAATGCTGGGTCCCCAACTCTTTACAATCTATATTAACGATTTGAAGGAGGGGACCGAGTGTAACATATCAAAGTTTGCAGATGATACAAAGATGGGAGGGAAAGTAGTGAGTGAGGAGGACATAGAAAACCTGCAAATGGACATAGACAGGCTAAGTAAGTGGGCAGAGATTTGGCAGATGGAATACAATACTGGAAAGTGTGAGGTTATGCACTTTGGCAGGAAAAATCATAGAGCAAGTTATTATCTTAATGGCAAGAAACTAGAAAGTACTGTAGTACAAAGGGATCTGGGGGTCCTGGTGCACGAAACTCAAAAAGTTAGTATGCAGGTGCAGCAAGTGATCAAGAAGTCCAATGGAATGTTGGCTTTTATTGCTAGGGGGATAGAATATAAAAACAGGGAGGTATTGCTGCAGTTGTACAAGGTATTGGTGAGACCGCACCTGGAATACTGCATACAGTTTTGGTGTCCATACTTAAGAAAAGACATACTTGCGCTCGAGTCAGTACAAAGAAGGTTCACTCGGTTAATTCCGGGGATGAGGGGGTGGACATAGGATGAGAGGTTCAGTACATTGGGACTCTACTCATTGGAGTTCAGAAGAATGAGAGGCGATCTTATTGAAACATATAAGATTGTGAAGGGGCTTGATCAGGTGGATGCGGTGAGGATGTTCCCAATGGTGGGTGAAACTAGAACTAGGGGGTATAATCTTAGAATAAGGGGCTGCTCCTTCAAAACTGAGATGAGGAGAAACTTCTTCACTCAGAGGGTGGTAGGTTTGTGGAATTTGCTGCCCCAGAAAGCTGTGGAAGCTACATCATTAAATAAATTTAAAACAGAAAGAGATAGTTTCCTAGAAGTTAAGGGAATTAAGGGTTACGGGGAGCGGGCAGGAATTTGGACATGAGTCTAGGTTCGGAATGGTCGTGGCCCTGTGGGTAGTGGAGTGGGCCCAGGGGCCGTGTAGCCTGGTTCTGCTCCTACTTCTTGTGTTCTAATTCTGTTAGATTTCAGGAGATGGTTTTATTGCTGTTCCTGGCTGGGGTGGAGATCGCCTTTACAGAAGGTAAGTACTGTAGAAAATATAGGTACAGAGTGATCTCCTGGATGAGTTTCGATCGCCTAGATGGGTCGGAGAGGAATTTCCCAGATTTTTTCTCCCAAATTGGCCATTGGGTTTTTTTAATCTAGTTTTTCACCTCTCCCGGGAGATCACATGGGTTCGGGTGGGATGGAGAGTGATAGTATATTTGAGGTTAGGATCAGATCAGCCATGAACTTATTGAATGGTGGAGCAGGCTCGAGGGGCCGATTAGCCTACTCCTGCTCCTATTTCTTATGTTCTTATGTTCTTATGAGTCCCTGTAATCGTCCGGTGGGTATTGTTCCCCAACCGTTCCCACTCAACTGCGGGGTTTCTCATATCTTTGCTCAGCTTCCTGAGCCACCACCACCTATCCAGAGGAATGTGTCCCTTGCACGTTAAACATACACGCTTCCCTACGGTGTCGCTGACCCTTGTGGTAACGACCCATACTGGAGCTTTCACGATGCTCGGGACATCGTGAATAGCACGTATAGGTAGTTGGACACACCACAGGTAGAGGTTGGACAGGAAGAAAGGGAATGGGTGACCAACAGGCAGAGTACTAGGTGCAGGCAGGTAGTGCAGGGGTCCTGATGTGCCTTCAATAACCACCAAACTAGAAGTTATAGACTTTAACAAGTTGGCTTTTAATCACTAAGATCAGAGCTAACATCTCAACACACTGACTGGCTCACAGGAATGAGTCATACAGATCCTGGGATCTTTAATTAAGAGAAGTCAGGGGCGGAGCCAAGAGCCAAGACCTGGAACCTTCCAGGTTAGTCAGGGAAGAGGAAGTGAAACTATACACGTGTGGGGGAGGGTAATATACATGAGTGCAAAACGAATACAGGCAAGACAAACAGATTTCATTACATTCACCCCCTTCTTTAGATTTAGTCCATCGGGGTGATGTTTCTTAAAAGTTGGTATAAGTGAGTCTGTCAGGAGGTTTTGCGATTCTCAGTGATCGGCGCAAAGCCGGTTGGGGTGCCTCTAGGGGAGTGGATTCTGGTTCCTCCGCTGTCCGGGCCTCCGCAGTGTCTTCCAGGTTATCTGCAGTGTCCTCCAGGTTAAAGTTGGGTATTGATACCTCTGGACGTCCTGTCTCTTTTTGGTGTAGGTCTTCCTCGGATAGTCTCTCATCGTTCTCTCCGCTCCCCGAGGGAGCGAGGTCTTTTATGGAAACAGTGTCCTCTCGCCCGTCAGAGTATTCGATATAGGCGTACTGAGGGTTTGCATGGAGGAGCTGTACCTTTTCCACAAGGGGGTCCGTTTTATGGCCTCTCACGTGCTTCCGCAATAGTACTGTCCCCGGAGACGTCAGCCACGCGGGTAGAGATATGCCCGAGGTGGATTTCCGGGGGAAAACGAACATCTTTTCGTGAGGGGTAGCGTTAGTGGCTGTACATAACAGAGACCTTATGGAGTGGAGCACGTCTGGGAGGACTTCCTGCCAGCGGGAGGTCGGAAGGCCTTTTGACTTTAAGGCTAACGTGACAGCCTTCCAAACAGTAGCATTCTCCCTTTCCACTTACCCATTACCCCGGGGGTTGTAGCTAGTGGTTCTGCTAGTGGCTATCCCCTTCGAGAGCAAGAACTGGCGCAGCTCGTCACTCATGAATGACGTCCCCCTATCGCTGTGTATGTAGTTCGGCATGCCAAACATGCAGAATAGATTACAGAGACACTTGATGACCGTGGCACTGGTCATGTCTGGGCAGGGAATGGCGAAGGGGAAGCGGGAATATTCATCAATGATATTGAGGAAGTATACGTTACGGTCGGCAGAGGGAAGGGGTCCCTTGAAGTCCAGACTTAGGCGCTCGAATGGCCGTGTGGCTTTGATAAGGTGTGCACGGTCAGGCCTGTAGAAACGAGGCTTGCATTCCGCACAGATGCGGCAGGCTCTGGTCATTGCCCTGACCTCCTCGATGGAGTGGGGCAGATTGCGGGACTTTATAAAATGGTATAGTCAGGTGACCCCTGGGTGACAGAGGTCGTTGTGGAGACCCTGTAATTTGTCCGTATGAATGCTGGCACACATTCCCCGCGATAGGGCATCTGGGGGTTCATTAAGGGCTCCCGGCCTGTACATAATATCATAGTCAAACGTGGATAGTTCGATCCTCCACCTGAGTATTTTGTCATTCTTGATTTTCCCCCTTTGTTTGTTATTAAACATGAAAGCCACCGACCACTGGTCGGTGAGCAGGGTGAAACGTTTGCCGGCTAGGTAGTGTCTCCAGTGCCGCACTGCCTCCACTATAGCCTGTTCCTCCTTCTCGACAGAAGAGTGCCTGATTTCAGGTCCCTGAAGGGTTCGGGAGAAGAAGGCCACAGGTCTCCCAGCCTGATTGAGGGTCGCAGCTAAGGCAAAGTCTGACGCATCGCTTTCGACTTGAAAGGGAATGCTTTCGTCCACTGCGCACAGTGCAGCCCTTTCAATGTCCTGTTTGATACTGGTGAAAGCCTCCCGAGCTTCAGCTGATAGTGGGAAGGACGTCAATTTAATGAGGGGTCGGGCCTTGTCAGAGTAATTGGGCACCCATTGGGCATAATACGAAAAAAATCCCAGGCACCTTTTTAAAGCTTTGGGATTGTGTGGCAGGGGCAGTTCCTTTAGGGGGCGTAATCGGTCAGGGTCCGGTCCAATTACCCCATCTTCCACCACACAGCCGATGGTACAGAGATGGGTTGTGTTGAAGACACATTTGTCTTCGTTGTAGGTTAGATTCAGCTTTAGGGCAGTTTTTAAAAATCTCGCAAGATTTAGATCGTGGTCTTGCTGGTTGTGCCCGCAGATAGTGACATTGTCCAGATAGGGGTAGGTAGCTTGTAGTTTATTCTCGTCAACCATGCGGTCCATCTCACGTTGGAAGACCGAGACCCCATTTGTTACCCCGAAGGGCACTCTGAGAAAATGGTAGAGGCGTCCGTTCGCCTCAAAGGCGGTGTATGGGCGGTCCTCCGTTCTAATGGGGAGCTGGTGATACGCGGATTTGAGGTCGATAGTCGAGAAGACTCAGTATTGCGCAATCTGATTGACCATTTCTGATATGCGGGGTAAAGGGTAGGCGTCCAGCTGGGTATAAATATTAACAGTCTGGCTGCAGTCAATTACCATCCGTTTCTTTTCGCTATTTTTAACTATGACTACTTGGGCACGCCACGGACTGGTACTGCATTCAATAATGTCTTCCCGCAGGAGTCTGTCCACTTCCGCCTTGATAAAGTGTCTGCCTTCCAGACTGTACCATCTACTTTTGGTCGCTATGGGCCTACAGTTCAGAGCGAGATTAGCGAATAAAGAGGGCGGGCTGATTTTTAAGGTTGATAGGCCACAGACTGTGAGTGGTGGCTGGGACCCGCCATATGCTAGCGTGACACTTTCGTGGTGGCACTGGAAGTCCAGGCCCAAGATTACATTAACACAGAGTTCTGGCATCACGAGGAGTTTAAAATCCTTGTAGTCCGTGCCTTTTACAGTCAGTGTTACCACACAGTAGCCCAAAATGTCCGAAGTGTGGGGCTTAGCAGCCATAGCAATTCTGCTCCGTGTAGGGGTTACCGTTAATGAGTGCCGCCGTACCAGGCTAGGGTGGATAAAACTCTCGGTACTCCCACAGTCAATTAAACATTTCGTTAAATTCCCGTTTACCTGTATGTCCATCATAGATTTTGTCAACGGGTGTGGCCTGGATTGATCCACCGTGATCGAAGCCACTGTTGGGCCCTGGGCGGCTGTTGAGTCGGGAAAAGATGGCGAATCCCAAGGTGGCAGCCCGCACGGCACGCACGAGACGGTGACGGAGTTGGAAATCGGATTCCCCCTGAAGACTTTGCTAAAATGCCCCTTTTTCTTACATTTGAAGCATGTAACGTCCTTCGCTGGGCATCGTTGTCTGGGGTGCTTGGCCTGGCTGCAGATGTAGCATTTCGGGCCTCGAGACATTGCCGCTGTAGTAGGACTCCTGGGTGAACTTCTGTGTGGGGACTCCGGCGGTGTAGAGCTGGTCTGAGACCTGGACGGGGAAGATGGCTGATTCCAAGATGGCGGCCCGCTCGGCGCGCACGAGGCGGTGAGGGCCGCATGGCCGGAAGAATAAGTGTCAGAGTTTTTCTGGGCCACGTCCAGCGATCGCGCAGTGGCCACTGCCTTTTTTAAGTCCAGGACCTCCGTCTCCAGCAGTCACTGCCGGATATAATTCGATTTGAGGCCCGTGATGAAGGAATCGCGGACCAATTCGTCAGAGTACACATTAGCCGTCACGGCCTTGCAGCTACAGTCCCGGACCAAGTCCTTTAGGCCCTGTAAGAAATCGTCCATTGATTCCTCAGGTCGCTGCCTGCGTGTAGCCAGCAGATGTCTGGCGTACACTTCGTTTACTGGCCTCTGGTATTGGGCCTTCAGGATAGTGATGGCCTCCATGTAAGAGGTGGCGTCCCGGATGAACGAATAAATCCAATGATTAACGCGAGTAGTCAGTAGACTCAGTTTATCTACCTCGCTAGCGGATGAGGCCCTCGCGAAGAGTTCGAAGCATTTGAGCCAGTGTCCAAATTGATTTGATGCTTCAGCAGAATGTGGATCCAAGTCCAGGCGCTCTGGTTTTAGGAGTCGATCCATCCTAGTATTCTTTAGTGATTAAAATTGATGTGCCTTCAATAACCACCAAACTAGAAGTTATAGACTTTAACAAGTTGGCTTTTAATCACTAAGATCAGAGCTAACATCTCAACACACTGACTGGCTCACAGGAATGAGTCATACAGATCCTGGGATCTTTAAGTAAGAGAAGTCAGGGGCGAAGCCAAGAGCCAAGACCTGGAACCTTCCAGGTTAGTCAGGGAAGAGGAAGTGAAACTATACACCGTGTGGGGGAGGGTAATATCCATGAGTGCAAAACGAATACAGGCAAGACAAGCAGATTCATTACAGGTCCCCTGTGGCCATCCCCCTCTCCAACAGATATACCACTTTGAGTACTGTTGGGGGGGATGGCTTATCAGAGGAAGGCAGCAGCAGCCAACTTCCTGGCACCAGGGGTGGCTCTGCTGCACAGAATGGGAGGAAAAAGAGTGGTAGAGCTATAGTAATAGGGGATTCAATTGTAAGGGGAATAGATAGGCATTTCTGCAGCTGCAAACGAGACTCCAGAATGGTGTGTTGCCTCCCTGGTGCAAGGGTCAAGGATGTCTCCGAGCAGCTGCAGAACATCTTGGAAGGGGAGGGTGAACAGCCAGTTGTCGTGGTGCATATAGGCACCAACGATATAGGTAAAAAGCGGGATGAGGTCCAAAAAGCAGAATATAGGGAGTTAGGAGGTAAATTAAAAAACAGGACCTCAAAGGTAGTAATCTCAGGATTGCTACCAGTGCCACGTGCTAGTCAGAGTAGAAATAGAAGGATACTTCAGATGAATACGTGGCTAGAGGAATGGTGCCAGGGGGAGGGATTCAAGTTCCTGGGACATTGGAACCGGTTCTGGGGGAGGTGGGACCAGTTCAAACCGGACGGTCTGCACCTGGGCAGGGCTGGAACCGATGTCCTAGGGGGAGTGTTTGTTAGTGCTGTTGGGGAGGGTTTAAACTAAAATGGAAGGGGGTTGGGAACCTGAGCAGGGAGACAGAGGAAAGGGAAACAAGGATAAAAGCAAAAGATAGGAAGGAGAAAAACAAAAGTGGCAGTCAGAGAAATCAGCGGTTTAAATCAAACGTGGCCACAGTAAATAATCATTCTAATAGGTCTAAGAGCGTTAAAAAAACAAGCCTGAAGGATTTGTGTCTTAATGCGAGGAGCATTTGTAATAAGGTGGATGAATTGGCTGCGCAAATAGAGGTAAACAAATATGATTTGGTTGGGATTACGGAAACTTGGCTCAAGGATGACCAAGACTGGGAACTCAACATCCAGGGGTATTCGATATTCAGGAAAGATAGGCAAAAAGGAAAGGGAGGAGGGGTAGCATTACTGGTTAAAGAAGGGATTAACACAATTGTAATGAAGGATATTAGCTCTGATGATGTGGAATCTGTATGGGTAGAATTGAGAAATACTAAGGGGAAAAAAACATTAGTGGGAGTGGTATATAGACCTCCAAACAGTAAGGCGGAGGTTGGGGGTGGCATTAAAAGGGAAATTAAAGAAGCGTGCAATAAGGGCACAGTAGTCATCATGGGTGACTTTAATCTACATATAGTTTGGGATAACCAAATTAGTAACAATACTGTGGAGGAGGAATTCCTGGAGTGTTTACAGGATGGTTTCCTGGACCAATATGTCGAGGAACCAACCAGAGGTCAGGCCATCTTAGACTGGGTATTATGTAACGAGAAAGGATTAATTAGCAATCTTGTTGTGCGAGGCCCCTTGGGTCGGAGCGATCATAATATGATCGAATTCTTCATTAAGATGGAGAATGAAGTAGTTGACTCAGAAACTAGGGTCCTCAATTTAAATAAAGGAAACTACGATGGTCTGAGGAGCGAGTTGGGTAGGATTGATTGGGGAATGGCACTCAAAGGGTTGACGGTGGATAGGCAATGGCAAACATTCAAAGACCGAATGGATGAACTACAGAAGTTGTTCATCCCAGTTTGGCATAAAAATAAAACAAAAAAGGTGACTCAACCGTGGCTAACAAGGGAAATTAGGGATAACATAAGATCCAAGGAGAGGACATACAAATTGGCCAGAAAAAGCAATAATCCTGAGGATTGGGAGCAGTTTAGGATTCAACAAAGGAGGACAAAGGGATTAATTATGAAAGGGAAAATAGAATATGAGAGTAAGCTTGCAGAAAACATAAAAACTGAATGTAAAAGCTTTTATAGATATGTAAAGAGAAAATGATTGGTGAAGTCAAGTGTAGGTCCCTTGCAGTCAGAAGCAGGGGAATGTATAATGGGGAGCAAAGAAATGGCAGACCAACTAAATACATATTTTGGTTCTGTCTTCACAAAGGAGGACACAAGTAACCTCCCAGAAATACCGCAGAACATAGGATCTGATGAAAGGGTGGAACTGAAAGAAATCAGTATTTGTAGGGAAATGGTGTTCGGAAAATTGATGGGACTGAAGGCCGATAAATCCCCAGGACCTGATAATCTACATCCCAGGGTACTTCAGGAAGTGGCCCTAGAAATAGTAGATGCATTGCTGGTCATCTTCCAGAACTTGATAGACTCTGGAACAGTACCCATGGATTGGAGGGTAGCTAATGTTACCCCACTTTTCAAAAAAGGTGGCAGAGAAAAAGCGGGGAATTATAGACCAGTAAGCCTGACATCAGCAGTGGGGAAAATGCTAGAGTCAATTATAAAAGATGTAATAGCAGAGCACTTGGAAAGTAGTGACAGGATCGGACAAAGTCAACATGGATTTACAAAAGGTAAATCATGCTTGACTAATCTACTGGAATTTTTTGAGGATGTAACTGATAAAATAGATAAGGGAGAACCAGTGGATGTGGTGTATTTGGACTTTCAGAAGACTTTCGATAAGGTCCCGCATAAGAGATTAGCGTGCAAAATTAAGGCACATGGGATTGGGGGCAAGGTATTGACTTGGATGGAGAACTGGTTGGCGGACAGAAAACAAAGAGTTGGAATAAACGGGTCGTTTTCCGAGTGGCAGGCAGTGACCAGTGGGGTACCGCAAGGATTGGTCCTAGGACCCCAGCTGTTCACAATATATATTAATGATCTGGATGAGGGAATTGGATGTAATATCTCCAAATTTGCAGACGACACAAAGCTGGGTGGGAAGGTATGCTGTGAGGAGGATGTCATGAAACTCCAGTACGATTTGGACAGGTTGGGTGATTGGGCAGAAACATGGCAAATGCACTATAATGTGGATAAATGTGAGGTTATCCACTTTGGTGGCAAAAACAGGAAGGCAGATTATTATTTGAATGGCAACAGATTGGTAGAAGGGGAAGTGCAAAGAGACCTGGGTGTTCTTGTGCACCAGTCGCTGAAGGTAAGCATGCAGGTGCAGCAGACGGTTGAGAAGGCAAATGGTATGTTGGCCTTCATAGCAAGAGGGTTCGAGTACAAGAACAAGGATGTCTTGCTGCAGTTGTACAGGGCCTTGGTGAGACCGCACCTTGAGTATTGTGTGCAGTTTTGGTCACCTTACCTGAGGAAGGACGTTCTTGCCATGGAGGGAGTGCAGCGAAGATTCACCAGGCTGATACCTGGGATGGCAGGAATGACGTACGAGGAGAGATTGTGTCAATTGGGCTTATACTCACTGGAGTTTAAAAGATTGAGAGGGGATCTCATTGAAACCTATAAAATTCTGTCAGGTCTGGACAGACTAGATGCAGAAAGGATGTTTCTGATGGCCGGGGAGTTCAGAACCAGGGGTCATAGTCTAAGGATAAGGGGTAAGTCATTTAGGACTGAAATGAGGAGGAATTTCTTCACCCAGAGAGTGTTGAACCTGTGGAATTCTCTGCCACAGAGGGCGGTGGAGGCCAATTCATTAAATATATTCAAGAAAGAGTTGGATATATTTCTTGAGGCTAAAGAGATCAAGGGATATGGGGAGAAGGCAGGGACAGGGTACTGAATTTGGATGATCAGCCATGTTCTCGTTGAATGGCGGAGCAGGCTCGAAGGGCCGAATGGCCTACTCCTGCTCCTATCTTCTATGTTTCGATGTGCCCTGGGGCACAGGAGGGAGGCCTCCCCGTACGTGAAACCGGTCTGGCTGGAGTACTGAGACGAATTGGACCCCAGCCATCCTGGCCACCTTCCCTCGTGGACATAGACAGCAGTCTCCTCTGCATCCCGTTCGCCGCTTCCGTCGGTTGCGATCGGCGCTCTATCTCCGGAGCACCCATAGATGTGGGAGTCTTCCACGTCTCCCCTCTTTCCCAGGCTCAGTCTCATCAGGGCAAGTAGGATTACGATCCCCTTCATCCTGAAAGCCTTTCTGCAACAGATACAAAAACATGCAGCCAGGTCCCCAAGAGATTCTCTGGCTTGGGTGAAGCATAGTCGAGTCTTACGGCCTCGACTTAAATACACACACTCTTAGCAGATTACGACTTAATTAAAACTACCCATCACTTTACTTTACTTAAGCTAAAACACCCAAACTTAAGCTAAATACCTAACTTAAATTATAAACTTACATTACCTAAACTATATACATCTGCCGCCCGTCTCCGGGCGGCCAGGCTAATGCCTGGTTGGACTGCGGCACACCGCTTCCTCAGGCGTGGCCGCACCGTCCTGCACTGTTGGTCCCTCACCGCCCGTGGCTGCTGGCTGGGGACCTCTGTCCTTTGACTTCCCCCTGACTCGGGAGGCTGTCCCTTTAAACTGGGGAGCTGGTGACCATGGCTTCCTTGGCTGGGGCGTCCGCGGGGACCTTCTAGGGACCTTGGCGGGTGGGGCTTTCTTGGCTGATGGGCCTTTAACCCGAACCACTGCTCCCTCAGGCTTGACCTCTCCTGAACCTGGGCTAGGGGCAGGTAGCTCTCTGCAGCCTCTTGCTGCAAGCTGAGAGTCTCCGCCCCCAGGTCCCAAACCTAGGTCCAGGGCGGGGTTTTCGCCCTCGGGTCCCTCCTCATCTGGATCCCAGAAGAGCGGGGAAGTGTCCCAATCGGTGGGCGGGATGGCCCCTCCCTTTAAGCAAGCCACAGCGCCTGCCTGTGCAGTCTGTGAACTCACTCCTGCTGCAGGCTGAGGATCTCTATCCTCAGACCTTACCTCAACTGGCTGTTTTCTCCTTTCGGGTTTAAACAGTTTACATTGATTAATGTGAAACCATTTTCTGCGCCGAGGCATCTTAACGGCGTATACCATGGTGCTGGCTTTATCTACAATGCTGTAGGGCCCCATGTACAATGGTTCCAAACTCCCTACTCGGGCATAGTTCCTCACCATGACCTGATCTCCTACCTCCCACTCGTGGTGCTTTCGGGGTTCGAGCAGCAATCAGTTACTCCGATGCTGCTTTCCGGTGTTCCCAGCTGCCCGCTCATGGACCTGCTTAAGGTGCTCAAAAAGGTTTCGGGCGAACCTGTCCTGGTTTACCTCCCTGAGCTGACCCTCCGTGAGCACCGGAGCTAGTACATGGGTGTGGGTCCGCATAACCCTGCCGGTCATTAGCTCGTACGGTAAGTACCCCGTGCTTTAAGACTGGCTGGCTCGGATCCCCATCAGAACCAACGGTAGGACCTCGGCCCATTTACGGGGCGAGTCCACCGTCTCCTTCCTCAACCTTTCTTTTAGAGTCCTATTCATTCTTTCCACAATCCCTGATGACTGTTGGTTGTGGACCACGTGCCACTTCCCCTCGAAGCCTAGCAGCATAAGGGTATTCTGCATCACCTGTCCGGTGAAGTGACTCCCTTGGTCGGACTCCACATACTGTGGTAGTCCCCACTGCGAGAACACTTCCTGGACCAGGATGCTGGCAGTACCCAGTGTTAAGTCCGTGAATGATTTAGACACGGACTAGCAGGAGTGAAAACAAACAGATGTTTACTGGTGGAAGTCCATAACGAATCTAAACAACAGAGGCTCTCTAGCGCCTTTTATACAGGGGTGGTCACTGCCGGTACTGCAGTCTGAGACCAGTTATTCTCTTAAAGGTACATACACAACAATTCCTCCCCTTTTAGATAAACAGTACATAACATTCATTTAACAACTAAATGACAACCAATTACAATCACAATTACGGTTACTAGATACAGTGGTTAAGTTTAAGCAATTATAAGTTCAGTCTTTGAGGAGGCTTCCTGATTCTGTCTGGATAACGCCTCTTTGGGGTATCAGGTTCTTCTGGCAATGTTGAGTCGGAATCAATGTCGTTGTTTGGTTCATCTGCTTCCAATATTACCGGTTCTGCGGTAGCTGCAATTGGAACGTCGATTTCATTACCAGGTGTATCAGATCGTGGTGTGGAGTTGACGTTTTCCAGTGACTCTAGAATCTGGTCAGCATGGCGTCTTACAATGCTCTCCCCAACGTCCACGGTATACATGAGAGGTCCTTGTCGTGTACAAATCGTTCCTGGCTGCCGTTTCTCAGTGCGGTAGTCCCGGGCCAAAACTGGTTGACCTATCTTAAAACTCCTGGTCGGCCTTTCATTCATATTCTGAAACTGCCTGTTCTCCACATCTCTTCGGACGTTTGGCTTAACCAAATCCAAGCGGCATCGTAGTCTTCGATTGAAGAACATCATGGCTGGAGTTTGGTTGGTAACCGCATGTGTCGCATTCCGGTAGGCAAACAAGAAGTTGTCCACCTTGTGTTGTAGGGGTATATCTTCATTACACATTGCCTTGATAGCCTTCTTGAATGTTTGGACAAACCTCTCGGCCAATCCATTAGTGGCTGGATGATATGGGGCAGATGTGTAATGCTTAACACCATTGTTTTTTAAGAACCTCCGGAACTCTTCAGACACAAACTGTGGTCCATTGTCAGAGCAAATCTGTTCAGGCAGCCCATTCCTGGCGAATATTGTTCGTAAAACTGTGATAGTTTTTTCCGTGGTGGTTGAGGACATTTTTATTACCTCTGGCCACTTTGAATGTGCATCCACCGCAATTAAAAACATCGAGTCCATGAAGGGACCAGCAAAATCAATGTGCACCCTTTGCCATGGAGATGAGGGCCACTCCCATGGATGCAGACGAGCTTGTGGTGGGGCGTTTTGGACCTTCTGGCATCCTGCACAGCTCTTGGTCATCTCTTCGATTTCTCTATCGATTCCTGGCCACCACACAAACGCTCTGGCTAAGCTCTTCATTTTTACCCCACCCAGATGACCCTCATGAAGCTCATTGAGCACTCTATCCGTCAACTTAGGTGGAATTACTGCTCTGGATCAACACATCAAGGTTCCTCTGCACACTGACAGCTGTTCCCTTCTCTGCGAGAATGCTGGCAGCAGTGGTTCGCCATGTGCTGGCCATCCCTTCACCATTAAATCATAGACCCGTGATAGTGTCGGGTCATTCTGTGTTTCCTTTTCTATGTTTGCATTCGTCACAGGGAGACATTCGACTATGGTCGAGTGGAATAACTCCATTGGATCCACTGCAAGGTCTTCTTCTTCCACCATCGGCAACGGTAGACGTGACAATCCATCAGCATTTCCATGCTGTTTAGTTCCTTTGTACTCGATGTCATATTGGTGTGCCCCTAGGAAAAGGGACCATCTCTGCAGCCGTTGTGCTGTCATTATCGGTACGCCCTTCTGAGGGTTGAAAATGGAGACAAGAGGTTGATGATCGGTTAGTAGAGTAAATTTTTGACCGTGCAGATAGTGATTGAACTTCTTCACCCCCCACACTAGGCTGAGGGCCTCTCTGTCAATCTGGGCGTAGTTACGCTCGGCAGAAGTTAACGAGCGTGACGCAAAAGCTATCGGCCTCTCCAAACCATCAAGGAATTTATGTGACAGTACCGCCCCAATGCCGTAGGGAGACGCATCACACGCCAGCCTGATTGGCAGTGCTGGGTTGTAGTGAGCCGATACTTCCTTCGAAGTGATTAAGTCCTTACTCTTCTGAAAAGCACGTTTACAATCATCGCTCCATTTCCATGCTACCCCCGTTCATAGCAGGGTGTTCAGTGGGTGCAGAATTGTCGACAAATTCGGCAAAAACTTATGATAGTAATTCACCAACCCGAGGAATGACCTCAGTCGCAACACATTTTCAGGCGCTGGGGCCTTAACAACCGCTTCAATTTTGTCAGGGGACTTATGTAACCCCTCTTCATCAATCACGTGGCCACAATACGATATCTGTTTCTTAAAAAATTTGCACTTGGGGCGGTTGGCTCGCAACCCATGTTCCCGTAGTCTAGTGAGCACCTGTTCTACGTTGTTAAGGTGTTCACTGTCATCTTCACCTGTTACAAGGATGTCGTCCAAGTAACACTGAGTCCCCGGAATCCCTTGCAGGACTTGTTCCATCGCTCTTTGCCATATCGCCGGTGCCGATGCTACTCCGAATACCAATTGATGATACTGGTAAAGACCTTTGTGAGTGTTTATCGTGAGATACTTCCTAGAGGACTCTTCAACCTCCATCTGCAAATATGCTTGTGCTAGGTCAATTTTTGTAAAACGCTTCCCTCCAGACAGTGAGGCGAAGATGTCTTCTATCCTTGGAAGAGGATATTGTACTGTGTGAAGGACAGGGTTCACCGTCACCTTGAAATTCCCACAGATGCGAATCTTCCTTGGCTCTCCGGACTTATTTCTTAACGTTTTCTTCATGACAGCAACGATAGGTGTCGCCCACTCGCTCCAGTCGACCTTAGACAACACACCCGCCTTCTCCAGATTCTCCAGCTCTACCTCGACGGCTGGGCGAATTGCATATGGTACCGGTCTTGCTTTGAAAAACTTGGGAACTGCATTCTCTTCTATTTTTAACGAGGCGGTTACGCCTTTAAGCGTGCCCAGTTCTTGTTGAAATACCTCTTTGGCGTTAGCTAAGATTGTTGACAATCGTCCAGGAGTGACGTCGTCATCTTTTTTACCATCCACCGTCATTGCATGAATGGAATGCCAATCCAAGTTTATCTTCCTGATCCATTCCCGTCCCAATAACGGTGGTCCACCATTTGGCAGTATGTAGAGATACAACTTCCGTATTTTCTTGCCATTGTATTCGACAGGCACCCTTATTTTTCCTCTGGGGTATACTTTTTGCCCCGTATACGTCGTCAAGACGATGGATGTCTCTCAAGGGTATGTGTGAAAATAGCCGCTTGTCGACTCGTCGATTCATGACGGTTAGCGCTGATCCTGTATCCAATTCCATTTTAACTTGGGACCCTGCTATCGTGAGAGTGACCCAAATGGTTCGGTGATCCTCTTTAGCGATTACATTGTGAAGTTTGAGACAGCTTAGTCTCCTGTTTCCGGATTCACTATCGCTCATCTGGTCTTTGGAACTCCTGTCTGTCATCTATTGTACTTTCTTGTACGGTTCCTTAGTAGCCTTTTTGTTGTCGCTGGTCTTCTTCCCAGACCTACAAACTCGTGCAATGTGTCCAATCTTCCCGCATTGTCTGCATATTTTGTCTTTGGACCAGCAGTCCATCTGGTCATGGTTAGTTCTGCCGCAGCGATAACATTTTGCAAATCCCCGTGTCATTTCGTGGGTGCCGTATTCCTGTGGTTTTTGTTGAATTTCTGCAGCTTCCCTGGCTGCTGCTTCATATGATACTGCCACGCTGAAAGCCTGATCTAGCGTCAGCTCTTTTTCTGCGAGTAACTTCTTCTGTGTTCCTTCACTCAGGAGTCCACAGACAAATTTGTCCCGTAGGGTATCTGCCAGTCCTGCTCTGAACTGGCAGTGCTTTGATAGCTTGCGCAGTTCCGTAAGATACTCAGCATTGCTCTCATCTTTGTGCTGAGTTCTCCTGTGGAATTTAAATCTTTCTGCTATCAACAGCGGTGCAGGGTTTAAGTGCTCCTGTAGAACAGCAACAATTTCGTTAAAACTCTTCGCCTTCGGTTTGGCTGGAGTAGTCAGATCCTGCAATAGGCCGTACGTTCTAGCGCCCATTAAGTTTAACAATATCGATGCCTTTTTCCCCTCCGCTATATCGTTTGCCTCGAAATATACCTCTACTCTTTCCACATACGTGGTCCAGTCCTCTAATGTATTATCAAAAGCAGTGATACAGCCAGTCTTCGGCATCTTGCAAATCTAAAATGGTGCCTCCCGCGCTTTGCCTTCTTCTCCAATTTAACAAAATGGCGCCTCCCGTGCTTTGTCTTCTTCCCCGCTGTTGTTAGCGCTGCTTTCCATGGTTTCTTGCGCGTATTCTTTTTCTTTTATTATTTTCCCGTCGTGGAGCGGACCCTCTGGGACACTTCCCTCCCTCTTCTGAGGTCCGAACGCTGCCCGGCTTCGAAACACCGGCCGCGCCCTGTGTGCTCCACCCTCTCTCTCTCTCCTTGCTTCCCGACTCGCTGCCCGGCCCCGTTGAAAGGCCACCCAATCAAGCTTCAGCCCGCCGCAGCCCAGGAAGGATCAGAGCACTACCTGCCACCAGCCCGATTAGCTGGGAAACCACGGACCGAGGAACCCAGCCTGGCTCTGGAAAGTCGCTCCTGCAAAGCCTTGAACCCGATGATTGACGGTCGATGCCCGTTTCTCGAGTTTCAATGGCCTCTATTTTTTTTTTCTTCTGTCTCCGACCTTCAACAACGTCGTCGGAGCTGCTGCTGAGTTGCAGGTAACTTCGTTTCTTTACTCGTCGCCAGTGTTAAGTCCGTGAATGATTTAGACACGGACTAGCAGGAGTGAAAACAAACAGATGTTTACTGGTGGAAGTCCATAACGAATCTAAACAACAGAGGCTCTCTAGCGCCTTTTATACAGGGGTGGTCACTGCCGGTACTGCAGTCTGAGACCAGTTATTCTCTTAAAGGTACAAACACAACACCCAGAGCTGTGGCTGTTCTGCAGGGGAAGGCATTTGGTGAACACATCCACCAGGACTAGGCAGTACTTATAGCCTCCCTGGGCGGTGGGCAGGGGCCCGATGTAGTCGACTTGTATCGACTGCCATGGTCCCGCTACCCTCCTGACGTGTCCCATAGGTACCTTCCTTTTGTGGGGGTCAGGGTTATTAGCAGCGCACACAAGACAGCCTGCACAGAACTCGCGGACATCTTCCCTGAGTCCCGGCCACCATCCCGCCTGTTCCACCCACTGCCATGTGGTCTCAGGCCCGGGGTTTCCTGCTCCTGGACCCTCATGGGCCAGTTGAAGGAATTCCCTCCAGTGTTGCTGTGGCACAACGCACTGTTCCCCCCGGAACAGCATGCCCTCTTTCACGGAGAGGGTTGCTGTGCCGTACGGACTCTCTACCCTTTTTCCCTCAGTTACTGCACTGAGGACTGCTCTGAGGACGGGGTCTTGGGCTTGGACCGTCTTAAGGTCCGGGGCTAAAGCTATCCCTGCACTCCCTTGGGTCCCGTCCCTACCTCTGACCGCCGCCATGGGTCTGGACCCATACGGGTCCCAGAAAGTGCCTGTGCGGGCACCCTCCTTGGCGAGCATGTCAGCCTGCTGGTTGCCTTGGCTGCGGGGTTCTGTGGAGGAATGGGCTTTCACCTTGTAGATGAAAACCTCCCCTTCCTCCCCCACTGCGGCAAGAATCTTTTCCAGCAGGGGTTTTACTGTGAGGGACATCCCGTCGGCGGAGGTGTATCCGCGGCGGGACCAGATGGCCAGGTACTCCATACACGAATTGCACGTGAACATGCTGTCCGAGCAAATCGTGTATGGGGTAGGGAAGGTTTCGGGGTGTGTAACGACGTACACTACCGCGGACAGTTCAGCCTGCTGGGTGCTCATGGTGCTGGGGAGCTTAATCGCCAGGGCAATGTTTGCCGCTGGGTCGTAAACTCCACACCCCGTGAGACGCTCGCCAGCAGATACCGTGCTGGAACCATCTACATAGATCTCGCGGCCTGTGGGATGTATCCTGGCCCGTAAACCTATGTTCACTTCCCAAGCCCCTTCTTTGGAACACTGGTGGGCTGTTCCAGGATATACCAGGTTGGCTGCGAGCTTTGGCTCTTCACCTTAAGATCCATCTGCGAGAGGAGCAAGGTCCAGCGGGCAATGCGGGCACTGCTCACTGTTCCATCCTTGATCCTCCCGTCCAGAAGCATCTGGGTGGGCGTGTGATGGGTGAGGAGGGTGATGGGAGAGGTGTCTGTGAAGATCAACGATCTTTTCACAGCCCAATGTGTGGCCAAGAGGTGCCGCTCACAGTTGGAGTAGCTCCTCTCCACATCTGTGGGTATCCCGGAGGAGTAGACCATCGGCCTCAGCCGGCCATGCCGCTCTTGGAGCAGCACCGCACTCAGGCTGTCCCCGCTGGCTGCTACCTCCAGGAAAAACTCTATAGCCCCTAGAGCCGGTGTGGTCTGCAAGTCTTTCTTGAGCCTGACAAATGCTGCCTGGCAACCCTCATCCCAAACCCACTCCACTCCCTTGTGTAGGAGTCGGAGTAGAGTGGCTGCTGTGGCTGCATAGTCCTCAATAAAGTCTCTACAGTACCGGGTTAGCCCTAGAAACGACCTCACACCCGTTACTGTGTTGGGGACTGGTAACTCTTGTACCGCTTGTCTCCTAGCCTTATCTATGGCCCTTTCTCCTGCGCGTACAGCCAGGCCTAGGAATTTCACCTCCTGCTGGCCGATCTGCGCTTTCTTGGGGTTTACCTTAAAACCCTTCTGCCCAAGCAGCTCCAGCAGTTCAGCCAATAGTGGGCCATGCTCCTCTCTCGAATCGGTGAAGAGAAGCAGGTCATCCACATATTGTACCAACTGCCTGGGCTGGCTGAACTCCTTTAAACTGTTTGCCATGCACTGATGGAAAATGCTGGGGCTGTTGTGGAAGCCCTGAGGCTAGCAGTTCCACTTGTACTGTTGCCCCTTGAACGTAAAGGCAAACTTGTACTGATCCTCCCTCCTTAAAGGGATGGACCAAAACCCGTTGGAAATGTCCAGCACCGTGAAAGTGGTCGCGGATGCTGGAATATTTCCTGTCAGGTCGGCAACTGCTGCTACCATGGGTGCGCAGGCTGGGATGTTACTATTGAGCACCCGATAGTCCACCGTGGCCCTCCAGGAATTGTCCGGCTTTCTAACCGGCCACAATGGAGAATTCACGTGGGTAGCTATCGGTCTCAGAACTCCCTGCTGCACTAACGAGGACATGGCTGCTTCCATGTCTGGCTCTGCTTCCCTGGGGAAGTTATACTGTTTCTGTGGTCGGGCCATGGGGTCCCCGTCTACGCTGACCTCAAACCCGTTGACCCTCCCGCAGTCGCGTTTGTGTGTGGCAAATGTGGCCAGGTGGGCCTGCACAAATGCCTGGAACTCCTGTGGGGTGTTACTGACCATAAGCTCGAGGTTATAACCCTCTTTGGGTTTCATGGTGCACAGGGTCCCCTTCCCTTCCTTTCCTGGGATCACTACTACCTCACCGTTCTTTCCTTTACCTGCCCCCCCATAGGCAATGATTTCTCAAATCTACTAGGATCCCGTGGTCTACAATAAAGTCGGCTCCCAGGACCCCTCTTCCACCCTCCACTTCCCATTTCATCAGGACACAGGTCCACTTAGAGCGGTCCTAAACGAATGGCGAGCGGGATTGAAAATGAGCCAGCCTGTTCTTTGCCTATGAACCCCGACAGACTGTATGGGACCCCGTTAGATAGAGGCGAGGTGGTGGGGTTAGCTGAGTAGACCATGGTGCATGATGCCCCCGTGTCTAACAGATAGGTCCCCGTCACCTTTTCTACCTCCATCTCCAAGAGGGGTCTTTTCCATTCATCGTACCGGAGAGAACACAGGTAAACAGGCTGCGCTGGCTCTAGTCAGGGCTGCGGGTTGGATGGGGCTGATGGGGTCAGAGCACCGGTAGCGGCTGCTACTCTCCCCTGGCCAGTCAATAAGGACCTCATGGTGTCCAAAAGTGACTCGACCGCGCCGGGAGGGATTCCTGCCTCCGTCTTTTGGGCTGGGGCTGTGGAATTCTTTCCCTTGTTATCTTTCCAAGGGTTCTTGCACTCCTTCCGCCAGTGACCATCCTTCCCGCACCCGTAACAATTCGTCTTTGTGTTGGGGGGGTTATTCCCTTCCTGGTACCACTCTTTGCTACCCGGTACGGGTTTTACCTCATGCACCTTCCCCTTGGGTGGGTGTGCATCGGCACCCCTACCGTTTTTATAGGCCAGTGTCAACTGTCTGATCACCGTAAGTTCGGTGGTCTGGCGGTTCTTGGGGTCAAACCAGACTTCTGCCTTGGCCCGGACCTGTGGCAAGCTTTTCGCCACCAGGCAACCATGCCAATGGACCAGGGGATCCCTGTTCAGGAACACCCGGTTCGGCGCCCCCGGACAGGCCTTCCGGTACACCAGCCATAACCGGTCCGCGAAAGCCTGTGGGGTTTCCCCTG
This sequence comes from Somniosus microcephalus, assembly GCF_052327205.1. NCBI lineage: Eukaryota > Metazoa > Chordata > Chondrichthyes > Squaliformes > Somniosidae > Somniosus > Somniosus microcephalus. Next base: position 63,273,502 of record NC_140997.1, on the reverse strand, counting down.
CGAGCTGGACCGTCTTCTCCACGTGGGAGAAAGGACTTCCCTCATTCATCCCCATGGCCTCCAGGACCGCATCTCTAAGCTCCTCGTACCCGCTCTGCCCGTTCTTACACTTGTCAGAGAGGGATTGGAGGAGACTACTCTCCAGGGAGAATAGCAGCATTTTGGCCTGCTCAGCACCATCACAGTCGTTGACGCTGGCTGCCTGCTCTGTGTCCCTGAAGTGGATCGAGGGGTCTCCCTTTTCGGACAGCTTTGGGATATGGCTGACCATAGCCCTAAGCTGTTGGGTGCTATCGGGTAATACGAACTGGTTTTGGAGGGGTTCCTCATCGTCGGCATTGACGGGTGGGCCGAACCTCCAATGCCGTGCCGGGCACATCGGTCCCGGCTCCGACCTCTCTGGCGGGGGTTGCTCCACCTCCGCTCCTACCTCTGGCTCCACCCCCCCTTGCTGCCTGACCTCGCTGAAGCTTGACGCTACGGGTGGTGGTCGTGAGACCTCCTGTCCCTCAACCGGGTCGTCCCTGGGCACTACCGGTGACGTTGGAACTGTCCTCCCCTCGTTCCCCATAAAATCCTCCTGACCTGCTTTTGGGCTTATGAGGCACACCATGTCTTTTGCCTTCCTGAGGGCCAGGCTCAGATTTTCTATCCGCTCTTTGCAGGGCCCATGGTCTGCCTCCTCAAACCCCCGTTCGCTCGCTAGCTTGTAAGCTGCCTTTACCTCCTGTACTTTCTCTTCCTGTTCCCTAACTTGCGTTGCCAAGGGAGCGTTCTGTTCCCGCAACCTGAACTCATTTCCCTTGGCTTCGGTGACTTGGCACTGTAGGTATGCCAACTGGGCCTTGTGTTCTCCCATTAAATACACTCTCTCCTGATTCAGGGCGTGCAATGCTACCAATAACTTTTCCCCTGCTAGAGCCTCATCCTGGATCTCCAGGGCTGACTCCTTTAACTCGGCTGCCTGTGCTGCGACGAGCCTGTCCAAAAGCTGGACCTGCTTTTTGAAACACATCAGCCAGACTGCTTTCTCTAAGGACTTCTTGTGTTCCTTTCCCTCTGTCCACTTAGCTGCTGCATCTACCGGACACCCAGCCCTTAACAGAGTGGTGATCCACTTCTTTGTGATATTCACCTTGCTAAACACATAATCAGAAATCCTTTCCTCCATCATGGTTTGCTCATCCGAACCATTGTCTACTGTATCGCAACCCTGCTGCCGGTGTCCTGACGCGGTCACCATTTTCTGTAGCGGGTGGCGCGTGCGCCCAGTCAGTTATGCCCCTGACTGCCTGTGAGCGGTTTGAATCATTCCCACGCCCCTGGGTTCTAGACACCGGACTTAGGTGCAGGCGGCGATACAGAAAAATCGAGTAGACAAGTGGTTTGGTACAAGAAAACCAAGATTTTATTAAAACAGAAATAAAACACAGTCTGATGAGAAATTACTGGTAAACAATTACAGGCATAAACAAATAACTATACTTATACAGGGAATGGGGAACACACGGCACATTGAGGGAAAAACAACTACATTAAGAATCCCCTTATCCTTATCCCACCCCCTATACCTAACTAGATTAAGCTATGAGGGGCCAGGAATTCATGCTCACCAATCCAAGACCTGTTGCTTTAACAGTTGCGAGTTTTGAGGTTTGGTCTTCTGTCCTTTGGGGTACTCTGTCGCCACGTGGTCTCAGGGCGCGGTGCTGGAGCTGTTGCTGCGACACACCTTTCCTCTCCTCAGCTACCGTCGTCGTCTCGTCGCGATGGGTTCTCTTCTTCTTCTCCCTCGGGCAGTCGTCGGCGGTAACGTCGCGTTTGTGGGACGGTTGGCAGTCTTCACTGCTTAGATTTTTCTACCCATTCTTGGAACGCCGGTATATTCATCTAAATTCTTCCCCAAATGCCAGCTTATTACAAGGCGTTTGGCTTTTATCAATGCGTCTTTTGCTGCCCTTCTCTGCTCTTGTCGGGTCTCTACCTTGTTCTTCATCTCGTTTCGTTTCGTGGCCCGTGTGTCCTGGGTGACTTTGCACTTGGGTCTTGTTCCCCTCTCCACGATTGGTATGGATGTCCTTGGCTGTATCATCCCAATGCGGGGAGCGAGAAAAGAACCCGCCACGAGGCCAGGGCATGAGTACGGGCGGCAGCAGCCGAAGAGGTCAGAGTCGAGAGAGCAGAGCAAGAGAGGGCGATTGCTACTGAGGGCCTACAATTATGCTCCTTCCGATGGCCCTAATCTGCCAAATCAGGTCAGTCCATTGTTTAACTTTTGGCGGGCTGTTTTAAATGATTATACCAATCTAAACTAACTGGCTTTAGATGGCCGTTTATCGCACCTGATGGCCCGATGTCCGAGTTGTATTGTCATTAATGCATTTTAGTCAGCCTGTCCAGCCTTGGTGGCTTCCTTAAGCTGTTTCCGATTATTTATGCGGACAAACTAATGGCCTCATGCTTAGGCCTAACTGGGTTGATCTGTTCCAATCTGACACAATGCATATTCAGTGTTTGCCGAGCTGTCTGGCTTTTCAAACACAAAGTCCTTTACACAGAAATACATTTTAAGTTTCAATTTCCCAAAACTGCCTGTTCTGTGCTGCAGAGTCCAAGCTTTTAAAATCTTAGAGGCTTTTTTTGGTCATGAGTTCCGGCCGCCATCTTTTGGGTACCCTTTTAAAAATGTCCATGCAGGGTCCCTTTTATTAATAACCTTGGGGGAATGTGGGAATTTTGCGAATCTTACATGGGCCTTACACTAAACATCCGTAAGACAAAGGTCCTCTATCAACCTTCCCCCGCCACACAGTACTGCCCCCCGATTATCAAAATCCACGACAAGACCTTGGACAACGTGAACCACTTTCCATAACTCGGGAGCCTACTATCAACAAGGGCAGACGTCGACGATGAAGTCCAAGTGCCAGTGCAGCCTTCAGTCGCCTGAGGAAGAGAGTGTTTGAAGACCAGGACCTCAAACCCGGCACTAAGCTCATGGTCTACAGAGCAGCAGTGATACCCGCCCTGCTGTATGCCTCAGAGACATGGACCATGTACAGCAGGCACCTCAAAGCATTGGAGAGGTACCACCAACGCAGCCTCCGCAAGATCCTGCAAATCCATTGGCAGGATAGGTGCACCAACGTCAGTGTTCTTGCTCAGGCCAACATCACCAGCATCGAAGCTTTGACCACGCTCAATCAGCTCCGATGGATGGGTCACATTGTCCGCATGCCCGATACGAGGCTCCCAAAACAAGCGCTCTACTCGTAGCTCCAGCACGGCAAGAGAGCTCCAGGTGGGCAAAGGAAATGCTTCAAGGACACCCTCAAAGCCTCCTGGAAAAAGTGTAACATCCCCATCGACACATAGAAGATAGGAGCAGGAGTAGGCCATTCGGCCCCTCGAGCCTGCTCCACCATTCAATGCGATCAAGGCTGATCATCCAAATTCAGTACCCGGTCCCTGCTTTCTCCCCATACCCCTTGATCCCTTTAGCCTTAAGAAATATATCCAACTCCTTCTTGAATATATTTAATGAATTGGCATCTACTGCCTTCTGTGTTAGAGAATTCCACAGGTTCACCACTCTCTGGGTGAAGAAATTCCTCTTCATTTCTGTCTTAAATAGCCTACCCCTTATCCTTAGACTGTGACCCCTGGTTCTGGACTCCCCGACCACCAGGAACATCCTTCCTGCATCTAGTCTCTCCAGTCCTGTCAGAATTTTATAAGTTTCAATGAGATCCCCTCTCATTCTTCTAAACTCCAGCGAGTACAAGCCCAATCGACCCAATCTCTCCTCATACATCATACCTGCCATCCCAGGTATCAGCCTGGTGAATCTTCGCTGAACTCCTTCCATGGCAAGAACATCCTTCCTCAGATAAGGCGACCAAAACTGCGCACAATACTCAAGATGTGGTCTCACCAAGGCCCTGTACAACTGCAGCAAGCCATCCTTGTTCCTGTACTCAAACCATCTCGCTATGAAGGCAAACATACCATTTGCCTTCTTAACCATCTGCTGCACCTGCATGCTTACTGTAATGAAATCTGTTTGTCTTGATCCTGTATTCGTTTTGCACTCATGTATATTACCCTCCCCCACTGTGTATAGTTTCACTTCCTCTTTCCCGACTAACCTGGGAGGTTCCAGGTCTTGGCTCTTGGCTCCGCCCCTGACTTCTCTTACATAAAGATCCCAGGATCTGTATGACTCATTCCTGTGAACCAGTCGGCGTGTTGAGATGTTAGCTCTGATCTTAGTGATTAAAAGCCAACTTGTTTAAGTCTATAACTTCTAGTTTTGTGGTTATTGAAGGCCCATCAATTTTAATCACTAAAGAATACTAGGATGGATCGACTCCTAAAACCAGAGCGTCTGGACTTGGATCCACATTCTGCTGAAGCATCAAATCAATTTGGACACTGGCTCAAATGCTTCGAACTCTTCGTGGAGGTCTCATCCGCTAGCAAGGTAGATAAACTGAGTCTGCTGACTACTCGCGTAAGTCATCGGATTTATTCGTTCATCCGGGACGCCACCTCTTACACGGAGGCCATCACTATCCTGAAGGCCCAATACCAGAGGCCGGTAAACGAATTGTACGCCAGACATCTGCTGGCTACACGCAGGCAGCGACCAGAGGAATCAATGGACGATTTCTTACAGGGCCTAAAGGACCTGGTCCGGGACTGTAACTGCAAGGCCATGACGGCCAACGCGTACTCTGACGAATTGGTCCGCGATTCCTTCATCACGGGCCTCAAATCGAATTATATCTGGCAGAGACTGCTGGAGAAGGAGGTCCTGGACTTATAAAAGGCAGTGGCCACTGCGCGATCGCTGGACGTGGCCCAGAAAAACTCTGACTCTTATTCTTCCGGCCATGCGGCCCTCACCGCCTCGTGCGCGCCAAGGGGGCCGCCATCTTGGAATCAGCCATCTTCCCCATCCAGGTCTCAGACCAGCTCTACGCCGCCGGAGTCCCCACACAGAAGTTCACCCAGGAGTCCTACTACAGCGGCAATGTCTCGAGGACCGAAATGCTACTTCTGCGGCCAGGCCAAGCATCCCAGACAACGATGCCCAGCGAAGGACGCTACATGCTTCAAATGTAAGAAAAAGGGGCATTTTAGCAAAGTCTGCAGGGGGAATCCGATTTCCAACTCCGTCACTGCCTCGTGCGTGCCGTGCGGGCCGCCATCTTGGGATCCGCCATCTTTTCCCGACTCAACGGCCGCCCAGGGCCCAACAGTGGCTTCAATCACGGTGGATCAATCCAGGCCACACCCATTGACAAAATCCATGATGGACATACAGGTAAACGGGAATTTAACTAAATGTTTAATTGACTGTGGGAGTACCGAGAGTTTTATCCACCCTAGCCTGGTACGGCGGCACTCATTAATAGTAACCCCTACACGAAGCAGAATTGCTATGGCTGCTAAGCCCCACACTTCGGACATTTTGCGCTACTGTGTGGTAACACTGACTGTAAAAGGCACGGACTACAAGGATTTTAAACTCCTCGTGATGCCAGAACTCTGTGTTAATGTAATCTTGGGCCTGGACTTCCAGTGCCACCACGAAAGTGTCACGCTAGCATATGGCGGGTCCCAGCCGCCACTCACAGTCTGTGGCCTATCAACCTTAAAAATCAGCCCGCCCTCTTTATTCGCTAATCTCCCCGTGTTTGCGTGGGTTTCCTCCGGGTGCTCCGGTTTCCTCCCACAGTCCAAAGATGTGCAGGTTAGGATGATTGGCTATGATAAATTGACCCTTAGTGGTAGGGGGATTAAATACGTGGGGTTACGGGGATAGGGTGGGATATGTGTTGGTGTAGGGGTTACGGGGATCGGGTGGGATATGTGTCGGTGCAGGCTCGATGGGCCGAAATGGCCTCTATCTGCACTGTGGGGTTTCTGTGATTCTGTGAAAAGTAGACGGTACAGTCTGGAAGACAGACACTTTATCAAGGCGGAAGTGGACAGACTCCTGCGGGAAGGCATTACTGAATGCAGTACCAGCCCGTGGCGTGCCCAAGTAATCATAGTTAAAAATAGCGAAAAGAAACGGATGGTAATTGACTACAGCCAGACTGTTAATATTTATACCCAGCTGGACGCCTACCCTTTACCCCGCATATCAGAAATGGTCAACCAGATTGCGCAATACCGAGTCTTCTCGACTATCGACCTCAAATCCGTGTATCACCAGCTCCCCATTAGAATGGAGGACCGCCCATACACCACCTTCGAGGCGAACGGGCGCCTCTAACATTTTCTCAGAGTGCCCTTCGGAGTAACAAATAGGGTCTCGGTCTTCCAACGTGAGATGGACCGCATGGTTGACGAGAATAAACTACAAGCTACCTACCCCTATCTGGACAATGTCACTATCTGCGGGCACAACCAGCAAGACCACGATCTAAATCTTGCGAGATTTTTAAAAACTGCCCTAAAGCTGAATCTAACCTACAACGAAGACAAATGTGTCTTCAACACAACCCGTCTCTGTATCCTCGGCTGTGTGGTGGAAGATGGGGTAATTGGACCGGACCCTGACCGATTACGCCCCCTAAAGGAACTGCCCCTGCCACACAATCCCAAAGCTTTAAAAAGGTGCCTGGGATTTTTTTCGTATTATGCCCAATGGGTGCCCAATTACTCTGATAAGGCCCGACCCCTCATTAAATCGACATCCTTCCCACTATCAGCTGAAGCTCGGGAGGCTTTCACCAGTATCAAACAGGACATTGAAAGGGCTGCAGTGTGTGCAGTGGACGAATGCATTCCCTTTCAAGTCGAAAGCGATGCGTCAGACTTTGCCATAGCTGCGACCCTCAATCAGGCTGGGAGACCTGTGGCCTTCTTCTCCCGAACCCTTCAGGGACCTAAAATCAGGCACTCTTCTGTCGAGAAGGAGGCACAGGCTATAGTGGAGGCAGTGCGGCACTGGAGACACTACCTAGCCGGCAAATGTTTCACCCTGCTCACCGACCAGCGGTCGGTGGCTTTCATGTTTAATAACAAACAAAGGGGGAAAATCAAGAATGACAAAATACTCAGGTGGTGGATCGAACTATCCACGTTCGACTATGATATTATGTACAGGCCGGGAGCCCTTAATGAATCCCCAGACGCCCTATCGCGGGGAATGTGTGCCAGCATTCATACGGACAAATTACAGGGTCTCCACAACGACCTCTGTCACCCAGGGGTCACCTGACTATACCATTTTATAAAGTCCCGCAATCTGCCCCACTCCATCGAGGAGGTCAGGGCAATGACCAGAACCTGCCGCATCTGTGCGGAATGCAAGCCTCGTTTCTACAGGCCTGACCGTGCACACCTTATCAAAGCCACACGGCCATTGGAGCGCCTAAGTCTGGACTTCAAGGGACCCCTTCCCTCTGCCGACCGTAACGTATACTTCCTCAATATCATTGATCAATATTCCCGCTTCCCCTTCGCCATTCCCTGCCCAGACATGACCAGTGCCACGGTCATCAAGTGTCTCTGTAATCTATTCTGCATGTTTGGCATGCCGAACTACATACACAGCGATAGGGGGACGTCATTCATGAGTGACGAGCTGCGCCAGTTCTTGCTCTCAAAGGGGATAGCCACTAGCAGAACCACTAGCTACAACCCCCGGGGTAATGGGTAAGTGGAAAGGGAGAATGCTACTGTTTGGAAGGCTGTCACGTTAGCCTTAAAGTCAAAAGGCCTTCCGACCTCCCGCTGGCAGGAAGTCCTCCCAGACGTGCTCTACTCCATAAGGTCTCTGTTATGTACTGCCACTAACGCTACCCCTCACGAAATGATGTTCGTTTTCCCCCGGAAATCCACCTCGGGCATATCTCTACCCGCGTGGCTGACGTCTCCGGGGACAGTACTATTGCGGAAGCACGTGAGAGGCCATAAAACGGACCCCCTTGTGGAAAAGGTACAGCTCCTCCATGCAAACCCTCTGTACGCCTATATCGAATACTCTGACGGGTGAGAGGACACTTTTTCCATAAAAGACCTCGCTCCCTCGGGGAGCGGAGAGAATGATGGGAGACTACCCGATGAAGACCTACACTACAAAGAGACAGGACGCCCAGAGTTATCAATACCCAACTTTAACCTGGAGGACACTGCAGATTACCTGGAAGACACTGCGGAGGCCCGGACAGCGGAGGAACCAGAATCCACTCCCCTAGAGGCACCCCAACCGGCTTTGCGCCGATCACTGAGAACTGCAAAACCTCCTGACAGACTCACTTATACCAACTTTTAAGAAACATCACCCCGATGGACTAAATCTATAGAAGGGGTGAATGTAATGAAATCTGTTTGTCTTGATCCTGTATTCGTTTTGCACTCATGTATATTACCCTCCCCCACTGTGTATAGTTTCACTTCCTCTTTCCCGACTAACCTGGGAGGTTCCGGGTCTTGGCTCTTGGCTCCGCCCCTGACTTCTCTTACATAAAGATCCCAGGATCTGTATGACTCATTCCTGTGAACCAGTCGGCGTGTTGAGATGTTAGCTCTGATCTTAGTGATTAAAAGCCAACTTGTTTAAGTCTATAACTTCTAGTTTTGTGGTTATTGAAGGCCCATCAATTACCTTCAGTGACTGGTGCACAAGGACACCCAGGTCTCGTTGCATTTCCCCTTCTCCCAATCTATTGCCATTCAGATAATAATCTGCCTTACTGTTTTGCCACCAAAGTGGATAACCTCACATTTATCCACGTTATATTGCATCTGCCATGCTTCTGCCCAATCACCCAACCTGTCCAAATCATCCTGCAGTTTCTCGGCATCCTCCTCACAGCACACATGCCCACCCAGCTTTGTGTCATCTGCAAATTTGGAGATATTACATCTAGTTCCCTTGTCTAGATCATTAATATATACTGTGAATAGCTGGGGTCCAAGAAACGATCCCTGCGGTACCCCACTAGTCACTGCCTGCCACTCGGAAAAAGACCCATTTTTTCCAATTCTTTGCTTTCTGTCTGCCAACCAGTTCTTTATCTAAGTCAATACCTTGCCCCCAATCCCATGTGCCTTAACTTTACATGCTAATCTCTTATGTGGGACCTTATCGAAAGCCTCCTGAAAGTCCAAATACACCACATCCACTGGTTCTCCCTTATCTATTTTACCAGTTACATCCTCAAAAAATTCCAGCAGATTAGTCAAGCACGATTTACCTTTCGTAAATCCATGTTGACTTTGTCCGATCCTGTCACTGTTTTCCAAGTGCTCTGCTATTACATCTTTTATAATGGACTCTAGCATTTTCCCCACTACCGATGTCAGGCTTACCGGTCTATAATTCCCCGTTTTCTCTCTACCACCTTTTTTGAATAGTGGGGTAACATTAGCTACCCTCCAATCCATGGGTACTGTTCCAGATTCCACTAAATGTTGGAAGATGATCAGCAATGCATCTACTTTTCCAGTGCCACTTCCTTAAGTACCCTAGGATGTAAATTATCAGGCCCTGGGGATTTATCGGCCTTCAATCCCATCAATTTCCCTAACATCATTTCCCTACAAATACTGATTTCTTTCAGTTCCTCCCTTTCATCAGACCCTATGTTCCCCGACATCTCTGGGAGGTTATTTGTGTCCTCCTTTGTGAAGGCAGAACCAAAATATGTTCCCAAGATCCACAAACAGGACTGCCCTGGTAGACCCATCGTTTCAGCCTGTTCTTGCCCCACGGAACTTATCTCTTCCTATCTTGACTCTATCTTTTCTCCCCTTGTCCAGTCTCTTCCCACCTACATCCGCGACTCTTCGGACACCCTCCGCCACTTTAACAGTTTCCAGTTTCCTGGCCCCAACTGCTTCCTTTTCACCATGGACGTACAATCCCTCTACACCTCCATCCCCCACCCGGATGGCCTGAGGGCGCTCCGCATCTTCCTTGAACAGAGGCCCGACCAGTCCCCATCCACCACCACCCTCCTCCGCCTGGCTGAACCTGTTCTCACATTGAACAACTTCTCCTTTAACTCCACTCATTTCCTCCAAATCAAAGGTGTTGCCATGGGTACCCGCATAGGTCCTAGCTATGCCTGCCTTTTCGTGGGCTATGTGGAACAATCTTTGTTCCAGTCCTACTCGGGTCCCCTCCCTCACCTCTTTTTCCGATACATTGATGACTGCATCGGTGCCGTTTCCTGCTCTCGTCCTGAACTTGACAATTTCATTCACTTTGCCTCACCTTCACATGGTCCATCTCTGACTCTTCCCTTCCCTTCCTCGACTTCTCCGTCTCCATCTCTGGGGATAGGTTATCGACCAATATTCACTACAAGCCCACTGACTCCCACAGCTACCTGGACTACACTTCCTCCCACCCTGCTTCCTGTAAGCACTCGATTTCATTCTCCCAGTTTCTCCGTCTCCGCCGTATCTGCTCCGACAATGCCACCTTCCACACCAGTGCTTCAGACATGTCTTCCCTTTTCCGCAACCGAGAATTCCCCTCCACCGTGATTGACACTGCCCTCGACCGTGTCAGTTCTATCTCCCGCACTTCTGCCCTCACCCCTGCCCCTCCCTCCCGGAACCACGATAGGGTTCCCCTTGTCCTCACCTTTCACCCCACCAGCCTCCACATTCAACGGATCATCCTCCGGCATTTCCGCTACCTCCAAAGTGATCCCACCACCAAACGTATCTTCCCCTCCCCTCCCCTTTCAGCATTCCGCAGGGACCGCTCCCTCCGAGACACCCTAGTCCACTCCTCTATCACCCCAAACAGCGCTTCCCCTTCGCCTGGCACCTTCCCGTGCAAGCGGAGGAGATGTAACACCTGCCCCTATACCTCCCCCCTTCCCACTGTCCAGGGCCCCAAACACCCCTTCCAGGTGAAACAGCGATTTACTTGTACTTCTCGCAATCTAGTGTACTGTATTCGCTGCTCACGATGCGGTCTCCTCTACATTGGGGAGACCAAACGCAGATTGGGTGACCGCTTTGCGGAACACCTCCGTTCAGTCCGTAAGGGTGACCCCGAGCTTCCGGTCGCCTGTCATTTTAATTCAACGCTCCATTCCCACTCGGACCTCACCGTCCTTGGCCTCTTGTACTGGGCAGCACGGTGGCATAGTGGTTAGCACTGTTGCCTCACAGTGCCAGGGACCCGGGTTCAAATCCGGCCACGGGTGACTGTCTGTGTGGAGTTTGCTCATTCTCCCTGTGTTTGCGTGGGTTTCCTCCGGGTGCTCCGGTTTCCTCCCACAGTCCAAAGATGTGCGGGTTAGGTTGATTGGCCATGATAAAAATTGGCCCTTAGTGTTAGGGGGGATTAAATACGTGGGGTTACGGGGTTACGGGGATAGGGCTTGGGTGGGATGGCTGTCGGTGTAGGGACCGGGTGCTAGGGTTTGGATGATCAGCCATGATCTCATTGAATGGCGGAGCAGGCTCGAAGGGCCGAATGGCCTACTCCTGCTCCTATCTTCTATGTTTCTATGTTTCTATGTTCCACGGAAGCTCAACGTAAACTCGAGGAACAGCACCTCATCTTCCGATTAGGCACTCTGCAGCCTTCCGGACTCAATATCGAGTTCAACAATTTCAGATCATAACCTCGGCCCCTATTTCATTTTTTCTTGGAATTTTTCCACTCCTTTCCCCCCCCCTTTCCTTTTGTTTTGCTCTCACACCTGGCAGCTATCCCTTGCCCTGCCAGTACACTTTACATCCAATCTCAGCCTATTACCATCTCGTCTAGCTTCTAACACCTTTTATTGTCTCTTTTTTACTTCTTTTGTTTCTTTTATTCTTTTGTCCGATCGCAGCCCTGCCTCCGATCTATCTTTTCTTTCCAGTTTTGAAGAAGGGTTCGACCCGAAACGTCAACTCAAATTTCTGTCCACGAATGTTGCCTGACCTGCTGAGTTTTTCCAGCATTTTCTGTTGTTATTTCAAAATATGCAATTAATTGGTCCGCCATTTCTTTGTTCCCCATTATAAATTCCCCTGATTCTGACTGCAAGGGACCTATGCTTGACTTCACCAATCTTTTTCTCTTCACATATCTATAAAAGCTTTTACAGTCAGTTTTTATGTTCCCTCTCATATTCTATTTTCCCCTTCTTAATTAATCCCTTTGTTGAATCCTAAACTGCTCCCAATCCTCAGGTTTACTGCTTTTTCTGGCCAATTTATATGTCCTCTCCTTGGATCTTATGCTATCCCTAATTTCCCTTGTTAGCCACGGTTGAGTCACCTTTTTTGTTTTATTTTTATGCCAAACTGGCACCTGGAAATCCCTGGCCCAAGACCGCACAAAGTGGAGGAGAAGCATCCGGGACGGCGCCGAACACCTCGAGTCTCTTCGCCGGGAGCAAGCAGAAGCCAAGCGCAGGCAGCGCAAGGAGCGCACGTCAACCCAAGCACCCCACCCACCCGCCCCTTCAACCACCATCTGCCCCACCTGTGACAGAGTCTGTAGTCCCCACACTGCAGTCACCTGTGAACTCATTTTTAATGTGGAAGCAAGTCATCCTTGGTTCTGAGGGACTGCCTAAGAAGACATCATTAAAGCGCAGCCCCCACCAAAACTGGTGAAAGACAGGAGATGGCCAGGCCATTGTCTTCCAGGAGCTAAGCCAGTTAACTAAGTTCGGTTTGAGATTGAAACCCATTACCTGCTAATGGGGTTCATCAACTCAGGAAACTCAGGTATCATTTTTCACAAAGATTTCAAAGGTCATGAGTCACTCCAGGGCACGGCGGGGGTGGAGGGGGGAGGTTGGTGCTCCAGACAGATCACTTGAGTCAATACATCGATCAGTATTGGCAGGAGGAAAAGGTGATGAGTTTTGGGTATATCAGGAGCCATTCGAGGGCTGCTCTCTCTCTCTCTTCTGCTCCTCGGCATCAGTCTACAGCGAGTCTCCCGAGTGAGGCTCGGTTTGACGGAACACCGCCAGAAGCTGAGCGCTGCTCTTCATCCCTCATCAACGGACCTCGACTCAAACTGGAACTTGGATATTGCGTCGGCGGTACAGAACCAGGAGCGAGACGTACAGGAAGAAGCTGCAAGCAAGACAACGGGCAATCGGGGTGAGCATATTGCCTGCGCCTACACATCCACAAGAACACTTAGCTGTGTGAGGGGGTGATTGTAAGTCCCAACCAAACCTTAGAGGGGTTTAGTGCTGGGGTCCTGTGTTAGTTTATTTCACGGGAGGGTTCTTTTATTAGACCGTGGTAATTTAGCACTGTATGGCTTGTTGGACAAGCCAGGGTTGTGTTGTTTTGTACTGTTACGAGTGTTATTGTTAATCCTATTAAACACAATATGGTTGAGCTCAAATGGGTGTCCGAGTCTGATCTGTTCAATATAATCCCTATCGTCCAGAACTTGTAGTAAGAGGTGTGCCCGAGCAAACCACTTACATCCTCTCTACACTACACCCGGGTAGGGCTTGTAAGAATCGAACACAGGCCCCAAGTTCATTTCAGACTTTTTGAATGATTGTTACCAACAGCCTGTTTGAAGAAGATGGGAGGAGCCCAGGTGTTCATGGACAGGAGATTCCAGCCAGGCCTACAAACTAATTGTGGGAGAATTTCTGGGCAGACCGAATTCTCTGGGAAGACAATGGGCCCGGGCTAGGTGACTCATACAGTGACGAGCACCTAGATGAGATAGTCCCGAAGGCAGGAACCGGACAAAAGAGGGTCATTGTAAATTAATGGGAAGCCGCTTAGCCCAGGATCAGGTGAGAAGTGCGGCCCATCATCTGCCATTAAGACGAGCACCTAGATGGGATAGCCCAAAAAGGCAGGAAACCAGACAAAGAAGACAAAGAAAGGTGATTAAAAAGACATCACTGCAACTACACAGGGCTGGAAGGATATAAAGTAGGCAGCTTTGTCCATTTTCTCTCTCTCTCTCTCGCTTGCTCGAAACCACCACGAGTGCCAAGAGCCTCGCCTTGCTCTTCGACTGTAGGAACGAAGCTCGAAACTGGGACTTGGATACTGCAGCAGCGATATGGAACCAGGAGACACGTTCTACACAGGGGAGCAGCGAGCAAGAAAACGGACAATCGGGGTGAGCATTGTCCAAGCCCACGCATCCTTAAGACCACCGGTACTGTGTGAGGGGGGTGTTGTGTGTCTCAACCAAGCCAGAGGGGTTTAGTGGGGAGGTTCTGTATGTATTATATAGTGTATGTTCCGGGGTTTGTGGGACAAGTCCATGTTGTACTCTGTATTGCAACACAGTGTGATTTTAGGCGTCTTAATACGAGACAGGGGCCTGTTCGACGGGCCAAGTTGTATTGTTGTACTGTTTGTTTTACGCCACCAGGCATTTTATGTACTGGAGGTGGGTGTGTGTGTTAATCTTATCTGAGTCCCAATCTTGTTCACCATAATTCCTGTCGTATAGGACTAAGTAGGAGGGGTGATTCGAACCACCAAAGCAAACCACCTACAGGCTGCCATCTCTGGTTGGATGTATTCAGGGAGGTTCCATCACATGACCTGCCACCTCAAACTGTTTCACCCCTTCTTCTTCTTCGCTCCCGCCATTGGTCGCCCGACCCGCCCATCCTCACACCATCCCGCCCATCCTCACGCCATCCCGCCTTCCCACACCAATTGGAGAGCGAGCTGACTCTTTGTTACCTGATTGGATGATTCCTGACTGACAGTCAAAGCCTATTTTCCCATCTCCAATATTTATTTATAACTAATGACCAAAAGTATTCAAAGCAAACAAAAAACACACACAATTTTTTTTTAAGCCAAGGCTACTGTAAGTGTTGAGAGTCCCTAGCCTAAATCTTCTGATCAGCACTGTATTCATTCTGGCAGCAACCCATTTAAAATGTTTACCGCTAGTATATAAAATACCACACACTGTAAAATCTGCGCCCTTTGGTCCTAACTATAGAGCTGCCAGACAAGCAAAATGTACATCTCAGTCTGCAAGCATTGTATAATAAGGACAAATTCAAATTGGCCCTGTTAACTTCATTGTTTAAAAAAGTGATTGGATTTTGAGTCATAAAGGGAGAATATACAAGCATCTGCCAGGTACCTAAATCTAATTAAGTCAAACCCTGCTTGACTAGGCTGGGCTTGTTTATATCTGCAATACATCTGAAATTCCTTTTGTCCCTAGCCTGTCATTGAAAAAAGGTAATTCAAAGTGGGGCAGTTATGAATTCATTGTAAAGGATAACTTTTTACCTTCCGTTATACTAGCTTGGATATGAAGGGCTGCAGCCCATGTTTGCTATTTTGTTGTGCCACTGGCTCTGTCAGGTTCATTTCTTATGTGAAGTTTTTTATATCACAAACATATGTTCAAAGGTTACTGAAGGAAACTAATAAGCCTTTGGAGTTTTTATTGTTTGGTAACAGATGGTGTAACGTTAAGGGAGGTACTGCATGATTATCCAATTTGCTGGCTTATTTTTGTTCCCCTATAATTTATAATAAACACAATTAGCAGCTTTTAGTCTGAGCTATATGCTCTGTTAGTGTGGTGGTCACCACTGATTAGAAGAGAACTGGAGGTCACAGTGAGGTTGATTTTCATGTTGCGCCAACATCGGACAGGCAGTGGGCAGGATGACTGCTCCGCTCGGCAGGGAATGTTGGCGGGAGGCCCAATTGATTTTGATGGCAGGCAGGGTCTCATTTGCATGGAGGAAGTGAGCTGGCAGCACTAATCGCGTAGCCTATAGGCAGCTTGCCATTTGGAAGAGTGGGAAATCTAGCAAGGTAGGCCGTGATCACAGGCTTTCAGCAGTACCTTAAAGGGGAGGGCTGGAAACATTGGGGCGGGGGAGGCGGGGGGCAGGTGCGTAAATAGAGCAGCAAATCTCAGTGTCAGGGAAATTCAGTGAGCACGCCCAGCAACAAGGATGTGAACTTAAGGAAGTCATTGAGGCTCAGAACTCCAAAAGAATGAATGAATGCCAGACCTATTTCCAGCTTTTCCTGACTGCATCTAATTAACACTTTAAGTAACATCGCAAATAGCTGCCTCCATTCCTGTGCCATCCACATTTTGTGGTTGCTTTGAGGAAGTAGTGGTGGCAGGGCTGATTGATGTGAAAATTGTCTTGAGGATCCTGACAATGTCAATTGACCCCTATTTGAATATTTTAATTGGGCTCCTGCCCGTTTCATGTGCGAGTGCTGGTTGCCTAAATCGAGGTCTGCCGGAAAATCGGAACAGGAGTTTTCCCTGATTTTTTTGTCTTGAGCCCTCCCATTTACAGGTGTAATTGAGGGAGTAGGAAGATCAAAGTCAGCTTCAGTGAGTAGGCCGTGCTATTTTCAATGCATACCTTAATGATAGTAGGGCTCATAGGTCATGCTGTGTCACGCTATCTCAGATACTTCAAACAAAAGATCAAGTTTTGGTCCATAGGAAATGTGGGTTTACTTGTGGAAACTGATGTTTTGCATTAAGCATGAGTGACAAGTATTGGGAGTAAGTTAAAGGTGCTTCACAGCAATGCTAAAGAGGATGGCCTAGATTTGCTGCTGTTTGCTCCCCCTGAATTTTTTCACCAGATCTAGGGAGGGAATGGGTGGAAAAATTGCTCAGGGCTGTATTTCGATGCATCCCCACCTCCCCTTATGTCCTGGTACGCGGGCATGGTGCCACAGAATGTGCCCACCCATGTATGCACAGGCAGCCTAAAGCAATGCCAGTGAGGAGAGCCTGTTCTCCAGAGTATTTCCCGTAGTCCACAATTTTCTGTCCCTTGACATTAATGGAAAGAAAATCACGGGTAGTGCGGCCATGATTTTCCAGTTGCTGCACGTGAAAACTCTAACTCTCGACAGACATACAGACGTAAAGACTGCGGCAGCTTCTGAAGTAAATCGCTGTTCTTTTCCACAGAAGTTTCTTCAAAAGCACACTGCGCTAATCTCCAGCAGACAGAAAGCTGCAGTGCATGGCAGTATGTTGAGGCAGCCTTAGAAGCCCAAGCAAAGTACATAGAAAGAATTGCCTCTATTGAGAAGGATTGTGATAAGGAAGGTTATGATAACATCTTTATATCATTTCAAAATATGAAAGGGTAGACATTTCAGTTTTCTGAAGCAAATTCTTTAAAGAAATGTTATTTAAAAGGCTCAGTTTATTCTCATGGCCATCTGCAATACTTAAAAAAGTTTACACATCAGTGGACAACATGAAGGAAAATGAGCAAAAGAAATAATGCTCAAATGTTTAATCACCAAACAGAACAAAATTATTGTTTAAAACGCAGTTCAAATCTAGTGCAGAATGCAAAATTAAATTTAATATAATGATATTTAATTGAAAACATCAGGCAGTAGGAAGACATCTAAATGTCTACGGAATGTTGACAAACTTACTTGCGCCAGGGAAAGCGGAGGATGCGTCGTTTGAAGACATTGTCGAGAAACTCGAGCACTATTTCGACTCAAACCGATTAGAAATAGCAGAGAGCTATAAGTTTGGGACCAGAAACCAAAAATAAAGTGTGGCTCTTAATTTCCTGTCTTTGCACTGTAACCTCAGCACATTTTTGGATCATGCGTTGTGAGATAAGTTTGTGTGTGGACTGGTGGATGAGCGCGCACAGTCCAAGTTACTGAACACTCTGAACCTAACGTTTGACAGAGCATGCAAAATTGCCCTATCTATGGAGATGGCGTCTAAGAATGCTAGGGAGCTCCATCCAACTTAAGTGACAAGTACAGCTGAGGTCTACAGTCACAAAGCCACAAAGCCACCGCCAAACCTAAAGTTGCGAGACCAAGTAAAAAGCACGTCGGTGAAAGCAGTTCAGTGAATTGTTATCGCTGCAATGGAAATCACTCATCACAGTCCAGAAGTGTAAGGTGTTTTCACTGCCAGAAGCAAGGCCATATTTCAATAGCTTGCAGAGCTAGATCTAAAGCAGAAAGTAAGAACCATTCTAGTGGCAATGCAAAGCAGCGACAACAAAAGGGAGGAGATCACAATATTGAAGTGAACACACCTGATGTTGAAGAACTAGGCATCTACAGTATCTATGCCACTAGCGGCAACGCTAGCAGTCGTGAGAAAGACTTCCGTCCAAAACTTTTGATCAACAAGCAATATATTGATATGTGTATCGACACGTCGGCGGACTGCTCTATCATGAGTAAGGACACATATGAGAATAAATTTAATCAAATACCACTTACAAAGAGTACCGTACAAAACTTACTCTGGAGAAATCCTAGAGACACGTGGACAAATGGAATGTACAGTTGAACACAATGGCCAATCAGTAAAGCTGCCTATTATTGTAGTGAGCTACAACAACAGGCCAACTCTCATGGGCAAAGACTGGTTGAGAAAGTTGAAAATAGATGGGAAAAACATCTTCAGTGTAGATGTTTCAAAGAAGCGACTTGACTCAATGCTGAACAAGTATAAAAGCATCTTCACAGGCAGTTATGAGGGCATCACTGGGTATGGCGCGCATATCCGCATCAAGTCCAATGTGAAGCCTGTCTATTATAAGGCAAGGCCGGTCCCCTATGCGTTGAAAAGTCAGGTGGAGGATGAGCTAGCGAAGCTCAGAGAGAACGGAGTGCTAGTAAAAACTGACAAAAGTAAATGGGCTACCCTGATTGTGGTCGTGCCCAAAGCAGACAAAACTACGCTTGTGCGGTGATTACAAAGTTGATGAGCAGTACCCGCTACCTACATCGCAAGGTTTGTATGCAGCACTCTCTGGGTCAAAGGCTTTCTCCAAGCTTGACCTGTCGCATGCTTACGCTCAGCTGAATGTTGGCAAAGAGAGTCAACAGTATCTCACTATCAACACACACAAGGGACTGTACTAATACACCAAGCTGCCATATGGTGTAAAGTCCTCCCCAAAATCTTCCAGGCTACGATGGATAAGATTTTGCAAGGAATTCCAAATTGCTTATGCAATCAAGATGATGTGCTGATCACAACAAGCAGCGAGGAAAAAAATCTAGAAGAGTTAGATATAATACTTCAAAGGTTGAATTCCCACAATGTAAAATTGAAAAGGAGCAAATGTGCTTTTGTGCAGCCCGAGGTTGTGTACCTTGGTCTGAAAGTTGATGAAAATGGCTTGCAACCAATGAAGGAAAAGGTTGATGCTGTCATCAATGCTCCAAAGTGGCAGAATGTTTCTGAGTTAAGATCTTTCCTTGTAATGATCCAGTACTACGCATGTTTCTTACCTGAGTTAATGACCATATTAGTTTCATTGCAGGAGCTCCTTAAGAAGGATGTCCAGTGGAAGTGGACGAAAGCGCAACAGGAAGCTTATGACGCTTGTAAGAGAAGTCTCTCTAGCGATGCTCTACTTGTGCACTATGACACAGAGCATGAGCTTAAGTTAGCGTGTCATAAGCCACGTAATGGATGATGGGCATTGTCAGCATGCCTGATACGAGACTCCCAAAACAAGCGCTCTACTCAGAGCTCCGACACAGCAAGAGAGCCCCAGGTGGGCAGAGGAAACACTTCAAGGACACCTTCAAAGCCTCCTTGAAAAAGTGTAACATCCCCACTGACACCTGGGAATCCCTGGCCCAAGACCGCAGAAAGTGGAGGAGAAGCATCCGCGAAGATGCCGAACACCTCGAGTCTCTTCACCAGGAGCAAGCGGAAGCCAAGCGCAAACAGCGGAAGGAGTGCACGTCAACCCAAGCACCCCACCCACCCACCTTCAACCACCGTCTGCCCCACCTGTGACAGAGACTCATCAGTCACCTGAGAACTCATTTTTAGTGTGGAAGCAAGTCATCCTCGGTTCCGAGGGACTGCCTAAGAAGAAGAATGGATGATGGGCAAGGGAAACCAATCACGTTTGCAAAAACCTCACAATGAGCGAAAGAAACTACACGCAAATTGAAAAGAAAGCACTCGCTATAGTGTTTGGAATCAAGAAATTCCAACAGTTCCTGATCGGCAGAAAGTTTACCCTGATAACCGATCACAAACTCTCCTAGCAATATTGGGGCCCAAATCTGCCATCCCTGCAATGGCCGCATCAAGAATGCAATGTTGGGCAGTGTTGTTCTCACAATATGACTACACGATTGAATATCGCACTTCAAAGCAAAACACATTTTTGGGCAGTGGAGCTGGTAATGGTTCTGCTGTTGCCATTTGCAGCTCCTCTAGACCCATCTTTTGTTTCTTTACTTGTTCAATTATCACCCCTTTTTGCCTTGCACCATCATCCCTTTTGTCATTTAATCTCTCCTGCCTTCCATCCTATCACAGACCTTCCCTTTTGTTTTTTCCTCTCCCCTCTCCCTGCTTTTCCCAGGCTCTGTACTGTAGGATCGATTCCTCCCTCCAAAAGGTAAAAATATTGGACTATGAAATATAAAAACCCAGAAGTGCACAGCCCGCAAAAAGGGCTGGGCAATAAAGGGTTAATTCAAACATTGCAGCCGAAACTACGAACCTTCAAGAGACTGGATCACAGACAATCTAACATACGAATCTAAAGTCTGAACAAGAACATCTGCATATTCATGTACCTTAAGGGGTTACATTGTCCACCTTAGACCATGGCCCCCGAATAAAGAGTTTCAGTGCAGGCCTAGACAATGGGCCGGGCCTCGAACCTTTCGAACATGAATGCTAACAGAAACCAACAACTTCGCACATGCAGTCACTTTGGGAGGGTTGCATTGTCAAAAAGATATCTCAAATCAATGGACCATACCGGGAAGAATTCACACATTTTGATATGGCCATTGCATGCTCAGAGGGGGCCAGGAAATAGTGAAGGTTGGTTTTGGTTTAAAGTAAGATCACTTCGAAGACATAGAAGAAGATGAAGATAGGAGCAGGAGTAGGCCATTCGGCCCTTCGAGATTGCTCCGCCATTTGATGAGATCATGGCTGATCATCCAAACTCAGTACCCCGTACCTGCCTTCTCCCCATATCCCTTGATACCTTTAGCTCTAAGAAATATATCTAGCTCCTTCTTGAATATATTTAAAGACTTGGCCTCAACCGCCTTCTGTGGTAGAGAATTCCACAGGTTCACCACTCTTTGGGTGAAGAAATTCTTCCTCATCTCTGTTCTAAATGGCTTACCCCTTATCCTTAGACTATGACCCCTGGTTCTGGGCTCTCCGACCATCGGGAACATTCTACCTGCATCTAGTTTGTCCAGACCTGTCAGAATTTTATAAGTTTTGATGTGATCCCCTCTCATTCTTCTAAACTCCAGCGAGTATAAGCCCAATCGACACAATCTCTCCTCATACGTCATTCCTGCCATCCCAGGGATCAGCCTTGTGAATCTTCGCTGAACTCCTTCCATGGCAAGAACATCATTCCTCAGATAAGGTGACCAAAACTGCACACCGTACTCAAGGTGTGGTCTCACCAAGGCCCTGTACAACTGCAGCAGGACATCCTTGCTCCTGTACTCAAACCTTTTTGCTATGAAGGCCAACATACCATTTGCCTTCTTCACCGCCTGCTGCACCTGCATGCTTACCTTCAGCGACTGGTGCACAAGGACACCCAGGTCTCGTTGTACTTCCCCTTCTCCCAATCTATTGCCATTCAGATAATAGTCTGCCTTTCTGTTTTTGACACCAAAGTGGATAACCTCGCATTTATCCACGTTATATTGCATCTGCCACGCTTCTGCCCAATCACCCAACCTGTCCAAATCATCCTGGAGTTTCTCGGTATCCTCCTCGCAGCACACACGCCCACCCAGCTTTGTGTCGTCTGCAAACTTGGAGATATTACATCTAGTTCCCTTATCTAGATCATTAATGTATATTGTGAATAGCTGGGGTCCAAGGACCGATCCCTGCGGTACCCCACTAGTCACTGCCTGCCACTCGGAAAAAGACCCGTTAATTCCTACTCTCTGCTTTCTGTCCGCCAACCAGTTCTCTATCCAAGTCAATACCTTGCCCCCAATCCCATGTGCCTTAACTTTACACGCTAATCTCTTATGTGGGACCTTATCGAAAGCCTTTTGAAAGTCCAAATAATCCACATCTACTGGTTCTCCCTTATCTATTTTCCCAGTTACATCCTCAAAAAATTCCAGTGGATTAGTCAAACACGATTTACCTTTTGTAAATCCATGTTGACTTTGTCCGATCCTGTCACTGTTTTCCAAGTGCTCAGCTATTACATCCTTTATAATGGACTCTAGCATTTTCCCCACTACCGATGCCTCTGGGGCCTTTTGTAGTCGCTCTGCCGCTCCGAGATTCCTCCTGCCGCTGCCGATGCCGCACTGAGGCCTACCTGAGCCTCTGGGGCCTTTTGTAGTTGCTCTGCCGCACCGACAGTGGGGAAGCCGACGGCAGAACAGCGAACAGAAAGATTCGGGCCTACAATCAACTCCAAGAGACAGCCGATCGGGAGCGGTGATTGTATGTTTCAGCCAAATCATAGAGGGGGCTTTTATGGCTGGGTCTGAGTAAGTTTGTGAGTTTCAGTCAGATCACAATAAGGGTTTTGTGATTGAGTCTGGGTAACTTTATATGTAACAGTCAAATCGCAGACGGGTTTAACTGTGTCATATTGTGTCGATGCAAATGATCCTTGTGTAGGGGTTTGTATTTTGGGGTTGTTAGCCAGATATAAATCATAGGGATTTATACTGGGGAAGTAATTGTGTGTGTGTGTTCAATAAATGAACGAATCAAAGGTTGAGCCAAAACCCTGTGCCGTGTGTATTTTGTTCTTATAAATCCTGACGACCAAGAACTGTGTGTAACGAGGGACCAGTATCGGAGGAAACCCCTTACTGTACTTGCTTATAAACTGTTAAATTTGTAACTTCAACCAATTCTGGCAAAAGGTCATCGAACTAAAATGTGGGATGGCAAAAAATAAGGGAAAATCAGATGGCAAGGCCTACTGCAGCATCCCTGTCCCAACCTTAATTTCTTTCCCCTTCGCCTGCTGGCTGGCCCTTCCCTGTGTTCCCTGGGTTCCTGGCCAATTTCCCTCCTGTTTGCCCTTTTTTACCGCCAATCCCCAGGACTATCAGATGAAGCCTGGTGGTAGCAAAGCCCTGAAGTTTTCTGATGGAGGAAGAGGGCCTTGTAGCAGCCTCCTTTCCCTCCATTTTGGCCTGGTCCCTCAGCTGCTGAAGACCTTGGACTCAGCGATCCCGCTGCAGAACCACTTGAATCTTCCTCAGAGCCAATGGTGGGCCCTCACTTCCTGAAATGGATCCTGTCGATAGGCCTCCATGAATACGTAATAACCCATGACCCAGGAATCTGGGCTGGGATCATGGTGGATTCAGGATGGCAGGCGAGATGTGATTATTTTATTAATGAGCTCCTCACATCATGGGCATACTTTGGGCCTTGAGAGGATGCAGCACCAAGGAGCACAGTTGGCTCCCAGGGATGGATTCTCCTCCTGTTAGCAGGTTGCCAGCAGAGCAGGAGTAACACCACTCAGGTGACGCACTGCTACCTTACTGAACCTTCTTCCCAGGGCCCTCATGTGATAGGCAGGGTGGGTTTAGTGCAGTAATATCACTCCACATAGCTTTACTGCTGCTGGAAGGGAGGGAAATGTAGGGCTGTAGCTATTTGAAGGGGCACAGGTGTTTCTGCAGACAACAGTGGCCCAAATGTCTGACAGTGCAGCAGCCTTGGGTGTGTCAACAGGCTGTTAGACATCCTTTTGAATTCTCTACCCCAGAGACTGTGGATGCTCAGTCATTGGGCTAGATTTTCATTGGGCCATGGAGTCGGGATTGGAGGCGTGTGGGAGTTTAAAATCCCAAAATCGAGGGTCCCGCCCCCAACCCGCCTCCATGCCAGTTTCAAAGGAGGCGGGTAGTTAACAGGCATGCCTAATTTCATTGTTGAAATGTGGGATTCCTAACGGCTCCAAACCACGTCAAATTAGCGAGGCGAGCCGTCGGGATGAAGGGCTTGGAAGGGTCGAGATGTCCGGTGTTCAGGTGAGTGATGGGTGCATGAGTGCAGAGGTAAGTGTGTTTGGTCTGTGTAAAGTGTTTAAAGAAGGTCTACTAACCTTTACTTACTGTAATGATCAATAACATGTCATTCTATAGTGGACACTAGGTGGAGCCGTAGAGCTGTGTAGAGCTATATATAGCTGTATGTACATGAGACTACACTACCCAGCTGTATGTATATTAAGACTACATTACCCATGAGGCAATAGGCTACCCACAAGGCAGCAGTCAAGATGGATGCCTCTACAGATACAGTACCCAGTCCACGTGTGTTCAATAAAGTAACTAGCAAAAGCTAGCTGTGTTCATAATAAGAACGTTCATTTATTAATGAACATAAGATGGTACCAGGATGGTGAAGATCTGCTAAAAATTGTGAAAAGCGACATGGAGAATTTGAAGCCACCAGAGCGTTTGAAGCTCACAGGAAATCTCGACTACAATTGGCAGACTCTTAAACAACAATTCGAACTCTACATTGCAGCCATCGGATTCGGTACGAAGCCAGACGCAAGGAAGATAGCGTTGCTGCTTATGGTTGCAGGCCCACAGGTGATAGAGGTATTTAATACATTTGTATTTAATCCAGAGGAGAACAGAGAAAAATTAGAAGATGTGCTAAAAAAATTTGATGCACATTGCTCTCCCAAAAAGAATGAGACCTATGAAAGATACATCTTCTGTTCTCGGACACAGCAGCAAAATGAGACTTTTGATAGCTTTATAACTGATCTGAAACTGAAAGCACAGACATGTAATTTCTCTGAGGTCAAAGCATCCATGATTCGTGACCAGATTGTGTTTGGTATTCATGATAAAAAAGTCAGGGAACGTCTGTTGAGAGAAACCGAACTAAATTTGGAAAATGCGGTGAAAATATGCCAAGCCAGTGAGCTAGCTCGAAAGCACGTGAAGACTTTCAGTGAAATCAATAATGATGCGATTGTAATGAGTGATAATGCTGCTGTCGGTGCTGTATCCTACAAGGGGAAGAAACGTGGGCAGAACAGAAATGAAAAGCAATTGGAGGATGACATTTTTAATTGTAAACGCTGTGGTTACAAACACCAGTTAAGACAATGCCCAGCATTTGGAAAAATGTGCACAAAGTGTAATGGAAAGAATCACTTTGCCAAACAATGCTTTTCAAAAGTAAAAACTAAGAAAGGGCAACGAGTTAATGTAATTGAGGACACTGATTTAAGTGAGACAATTTTTGTACGAATGGTGTCATGTGACGATATCAAAAAGGATACAGAAAATGTGCAGCCCTCAGAAATGGACAATGCTGAACATAAAGTTAATGCAGTAAAAGTGGACAAATGGATGATCCCACTGCAGGTAAATGGAGAATTAGTTACCTTGAAACTAGACACTGGGGCAAAAGCAAACTTAATCAGTATGAGTGACATTAACAATATGAAAGAAAAGCCCAAAATACAGAAAAAGTCAGTACTACTGAAGAGCTATAATGGACAGAAAATAGATAGCTTAGGTGTATGCAGACTTAAAGTGACAGTCAAAGACAAATTGCATCATCTCATGTTTTCTGTTGTGGCTGAAAGACTTGATTCACTACTGGGTGACAAAGCTTGTGAGGACTTAGAACTGGTCAAGAGAGTCTACCGTATAAACTGTGCCATAAGCAGACCAGATGACTCGGTGGATTCTGTAGTGAATAATTTCCAGGATGTGTTCAAAGGATTTGGAGTTCTACCATTCACTTACAAGATCCAGCTAAAGGAGGACGCTCAGCCAGTGGTACATGCTCCACGAAGAGTTCCAGCACCCCTGCGTGACCAGCTCAAGAATGAACTGGACAGAAGATCCACACGTGAAGTAAAAAAGCCTAATAGACTTAATCTTTGAGTACAATGTAAAGCTTTGAAAATGTGTTGACTGTTTTGAAAATGTTTATGTTTATAGAGCACTAACAAAAGTGTTACTGATATTATCTTTATTGTTTTCTTGAAAGTTGATTGATATTGATTTTGTTAAACTTCAAAGAAAGGGGGATGTAATGATCAATAACATGTCATTCTATAGTGGACACTAGGTGGAGCCGTAGAGCTGTGTAGAGCTGTATATAGCTGTATGTATATGAGACTACACTACCCAGCTGTATGTATATTAAGACTACATTACCCATGAGGCAATAGGCTACCCACAAGGCAGCAGTCAAGATGGATGCCTCTACAGATACAGTACCCAGTCCACATGTGCTCAATAAAGTAACTAGCAAAAGCTAGCTGTGTTCATAATAAGAATGTTTATTTATTAATGAACATAAGACTTACCTTTACAGCCTTCCTTCCTTCAGGTCTCGGGAGTCCCTCATCTCACCGGCTGCCAGCTGTCAAAATCTGCAATCTCTGCTTCCTGTTCCGGGGAGATCTCTAAATCATCCTGAGAGGAAGGAATTAACCTGGAGTACAGATTGTCAGTGTTTGACAGCTTCAAACAGCTGTGAAATGCTGATATTTCATCTGTCAAAAGGTCTTGACAGATGAAATTTCAATCTGTGGCATCACCTGTTGCCGGGTAGCCCTTAATTGGCCTGCTGAGCCCACTGGGCGGGTTCAACAAGGTCAATCAAGTCAAAATTGCATGGGTTGGCTAGAACTCGATGGAGGCGGGACTACAACCCCAAAAGTTGTAGTCCCGCCTCCTACCCGCCTCCTCAATGAAAATCCAGCCAATTGAGTATATTCAAGTCGGAGATCGATAGATTTTTGGGCACTAAGGAAATCAAGGGATATGGGGATAGTGCTGGAAAGTGGAGCTGATGTAGAAGTTCAGCCATGATCTTATTGAATGGCGGAGCAGGCTCGAAGGACCGTATGGCCTACTCCCACTCCTATTTCTTAAGTTCTTATCCTTTGTAGCAGAATTGAAGGCTGGAAGAGCAAGACTGTTGGGGGCTGAGAGCAGGAAGCCCCATGAGAGGGTGGTTCAGGCTGTGTGGAAGAATGTGGCAGAGGCAGTTGGTGCTACCTCCACCACTCTAAGAACTGCCTCACAGTGCAGGAAGAGGTTAAATGGCCTCACAAGGGTGGCTATGGTAAGTCTAGGCACTGGTGCCAGTACACATCCTCTAACACTCCTACTGCCATCACTCCCCTCCTTACCTCATACGCTTTCTCTCTCTAAGTGTCAAGGGAACTGATTAAGGCAAAAGGACACTCTCTCAAAACACTTAAGCACCAGCTGAATTCACAACCAATCTGTCAATTCACATAGCCATCCAGAAGAGCTCCTGCTACTCTTGAAGGACACTTCACTTAAAGTGATTAACCTGCTCTTCTTATCATCACGGGCTGCATGCATTCAGATGGGGCAAGTGGCCATGCCACTCACATGCGTTGAACATTCACTTATCTCCCTCCAAAAGACAACCTTGCTTATAACGTGAAATGGGGCAGGGGCATCATCACTCAAAGCTCTGAGAGGTGTACAGGAGTGATGTGCACAGGAGGGAGGTGCACAGGAGAGAGGTGCACAGGAGGGAGGTGCACAGGAGAGAGGTGCACAGGAGGGAGGTGCAAAGGAGTGATGTGCACAGGAGGGAGGTGCACAGGAGAGCGGTGCACAGCAGAGAGGGGCACAGGAGGGAGGTGCACAGGAGAGCGGTGCACAGGAGAGAGGGGCACAGGAGGGAGCTGCACAGGAGAGAGGTGCACAGGAGGGAGGTGCACAGGAGAGCGGTGCACAGCAGAGAGGGGCACAGGAGGGAGCTGCACAGGAGGGAGGTGCACAGGAGAGAGGTGCACAGGAGGGAGGTGCACAGGAGAGAGGTTCACAGGAGAGAGGTGCACAGGAGTGAGGTGCACAGGAGAGCGGTGCACAGGAGGGAGGTGCACACGAGGCAGTCGCACAGGAGAGAGGTGCACAGGAGGGAGGTGCAGAGGAGAGAGGTGCACAGGAGGGAGGTGCACAGGAGCGAGGTGCACAGGAGAGAGGTTCACAGGAGAGAGGTGCACAGGAGTGAGGTGCACACGAGGCAGTCGCACAGGAGAGGGGCACAGGAGGGAGGTGCACAGGAGAGAGGTGCACAGGAGGGAGCTGCACAGGAGGGAGGTGAACAGGAGGAAGTCGCACAGGAGAGGGGCACAGGAGGGAGGTGCACAGGAGGGAGGTGCACAGGAGGGAGGTGCACAGGCGAGCGGTGCACAGGAGGGAGGTGCACAGGAGAATGGGGCACAGGAGGGAGGTGCACAGGAGGGAGGTGCACAGGAGGGTGTTGCACAGGATGGAGGTGCACAGGAGGGAGGAGCACAGGAGGGAGGTGCACAGGAGAGCGGTGCACAGCAGAGAGGGGCACAGGCGGGAGGTGCACAGGAGAGCGGTGCACAGCAGAGAGGGGCACAGGAGGGAGCTGCACAGGAGAGAGGTGCACAGGAGGGAAGTGCACAGGAGAGCGGTGCACAGCAGAGAGGGGCACAGGAGGGAGCTGCACAGGAGAGCGGTGCACAGGAGGGAGGTGCAGAGGAGAGAGGTGCACAGGAGAGAGGTGCACAGGAGAGAGATGCACAGGAGGGAGGTTCACAGGAGGGAGGTGCACAGGAGAGAGGGGCACAGGAGGGAGGTGCACAGGAGAGAGGTGCACAGGAGGGTTGTGCACAGGAGGGAGTTGCACAGGAGAGAGGGGCACAGGAGGGAGGTGCACAGGAGGGAGGTGCACAGGAGGGAGGTTCACAGGAGGGAGGTGCACAGAAGGGAGCTGCACAGGAGAGAGGTGCACAGGAGGGAGGTGCACAGGAGTGAGGTGCACACGAGAGAGGTGCACAGGAGAGAGGTGCACAGGAGGGAGCTGCACAGGAGAGAGGTGCACAGGAGGGAGGTGCACAGGAGGAAGGTGCACAGGAGGGAGGTTCACAGGAGGGAGGTGCACAGGAGGGAGCTGCACAGGAGAGAGGTGCACAGGAGGGAGGTGCACAGGAGAGAGGTGCACAGGAGAGAGGTGCACAGGAGGGAGGTGCACAGGAGGGAGGTTCACAGGAGGGAGGTGCACAGGAGGGAGCTGCACAGGAGAGAGGTGCACAGGAGGGAGGTGCGCAGGAGTGAGGTGCACACGAGGAAGTCGCACAGGAGAGGGGCACAGGAGGGAGGTGCACAGGAGGGAGGTGCACAGGAGGGAGGTGCACAGGAGGGATGTGCACAGGAGAGCGGTGCACAGGAGGGAGGTGCACAGGAGGGAGGTGCACAGGAGGAAGGTGCACAGCAGAGAAGTGCACAGGAATGATGTGCACAGGAGGGAGGTGCACAGGAGGGAGGTGCACAGGAGGAAGGTGCACAGCAGAGAGGTGCAAAGTGGAGAGGGACAGAGGAGAGCGGTGCACAGGAGGAAGGTGCACAGCAGAGAGGGACACAGGAAGGAGGGGAGCAGCAGAGGAGGCGAGTTTGCAGGACGCACTGCCCACATCATTGGGTTTACAAACAGAGGTTGAGCTTCCTTGACCTCTCGGAAGAACAGTGATTCCATAGGCTGAGGTTGTCACGTTAGGTTGTGGCAGACATCTACAGCCTCCTCGAAGAAGACCTGCTCCCTGCTGGACCTGGTGGCCACACATTACCGGTGACTGTGAAAATGAACGCCACCCTCGATATTTTCGCCTCCGGATCTTTCCAGGTCGCTACTGGGGAGAACTCAAGGGTCTTGCACTCAGCTGCACATAAATGCATAAGGCAGGTAATGAGTGGTTTGCCAGGGCTGGCAGATATGTAAACTTCCCCTGTGATGACAATAGCCAGAATGAGCGGGCACTCAGCTTCGCCTGTCTGGCTGGATTCCCACAGGTACAGGTGCCATCGATTGCACACATCTGTCAATCGAGCACCACCACAGTAACCAGGAGTTTCTATAAACAGCAAGGGATATTCATCCATCGATGCACAGCTGGTGTGCAACTACAAGAAGAGGTTCATGCAGGTGTGTGCCAGTTTACCTGTGAACTGTCATGATGCCTTCAAACTGTGGCAGTTCAACATTCCAGACCTTTTCGTTCCAGGAAGCAGACTAAGGGTTGGCTCTTCGGAGTCAAGGGATAACCCCTTCAAACTTGGCTCATGACACCTGTGAGGAACCCCATCAATGAAGCACAGGAGCGCTACAACGACAGCCACATGACCACCAGGTCTGTCAAAGAGCAAGCCATCAGAATGTTGAAGATGCGCTTCAGTTGCCCAGATTGATCTGGAGGCACCCTTCAGTACTCGCCAGTGAGGGTGTCCATAATACGAGTGGTGTGCCGCATCCTGCACAACATTGTGCCGCAGGGACGATTGCAGGTGACGGGAACGGTAGCATTGTGACTAGTAATCCTGAGGCCTGGACTAATGATCCGGAGACATGAGTTCAAATCCCACCACGGCCGCTGCGGAATTTAAATTCTGCTAATTAAATAAATCTGGAATAAAAAGCTAGTATCAGAAATGGTGACCACGAAACTACTGGATTGTTGTAAAAGCACATCTGGTTCACTAATGTCCTTCAGTGAAGGAAATCTGTCACTCTTACCCAGTCTGGCCTATATTTGACTCCAGACCCACAGCAATGTGGTTGGCTCAGTTGTATCAAACCGCTAGGAAAGATAATAAGAATAAAACTGGACAGACCACCCGGCATCAACCTAGGCACTGGATTCGGACATGGCAAAGGCACAGCGAGCCCAGTCAACCCTGCAAAGTCCTCCTCAGTAACATCTGGGGACTTGTGCCAAAATTGGGAGTGCTGTCCCACAGACTAGTCAAGCAATAGCCTGACATAGTCACAATCACAGAAACATAACTTTCAGCCAACGTCCCAGAATCCTCCATCACTATTCCTGAGTATGTCTTGTCCTGGTAGGACAGACCCACCAAGGGTGGCGGCACAATGGTATACAGTCAGGAAGGGGTTGCCCTGGGGGTCCTCAACATTGACTCCGGACCAAACGAAGTCTTATGGCATCAGGTCAAACATGGGCAAGGAAACCTCTTGCTGATTACTTCCTACTGCCCTCCCTCAGTTGATGAATCAGTACTCCTCCAGTGTTGAACACCACTTGGAAGAAGCACTGAGTGCAAGGACACAGAATGTGCTCTGGGTGGGGGACTTCAAGGTCCATCACCAAGAGTGGTTCCATAGCACCACTGCTGACCGAGCAGGCTGAGCCCTGGAGGACATAGCTGCCAGATGTGGCCTGTGGCAGATGGTGAGAGAACCAACAACAGGGAAAAAGCTACTTGACCTCGTCCTCACCAATCTACCTGTCGCAGATGCATCTGTCCATGACAGCATTGGTAGGAGTGACCACCGCACTATTGTTATTGAGACAAAGTCCCATCTTCACACTGAGAACACCCTCCACTGTGTTGTGTGCCACTACCACCGTGCTAAATGGGATAGATTCAGAACAGATCTGGCAGCTCAAAACTGAGCATCCATGAGGCACTGTGGGCCATCAGCAGCAGCAGAATTGTATTCCACCACAATCTGTAAACTCATGGCCCGGCATATCCCTCACTCTACCATTACCATCAAGCCAGGGGGCCAACCCTGGTTCAATGAGGAGTGTAGAAGCAGCACCAGGCTTACCTAAAAATTAGGTGTCAACCTGGGGAAGCTACAACATAGGACTACATGCATGCTAAACAACGGAAGCAGCATGCTATAGACAGAGCTAAGCGATCGCACAATCAACGGGTCAGATCAAAGCTCTGCAGTCCTGCCACATCCAGCCGTGAATGGTGGTGGACAATTAAGAAAGCAATGGGAGGACGGTCCAGGAATATCCCCATCCTCAATGATGGCAGAGCCCAGCATGAGTGCAAAAGACAAGGCTGAAGCATTTGCCACCGTCTTCAATCAGAAGTGCCAAGTAGGTGATCCATATCGGCCTCCTCCTGAGGTCCCCACCATCACAGAAGCCAGTCTTCAGCCAATTCAATTCACTCCACGTGATATCAAGAAATGGCTGACTGCACTCGATACAGCAAAGGCTGTGGGCCCTGACAACATCCCGGCTGTCGTGCTGAAGACTTGTGCCGCAGAACTAACTGCACCTCTAGCCAACATCTTCCAGTACACCTACAACACTGGCATCAACCTGACAAAGTGAAAAATTGCCCAGGTATGTCCTGTCCACAAAAAGCAGAACAAATCCAATCCAGCAAATTACTGCCCCATCAGCCTACTCTCAATCATCAGCAAAGTGATGGAAGGTGTTGTCGACAGTGCTATTAAGCGGCATTTATTCATCAATAACCTGCTCACTGATGCTCAGTTTGGGTTCCAGCAGGACAATTCGGCTCCAGACCTCATTACAGCCTTGGTCCAAACATGGACAAAAGAGCTAAATTCTAGAGGTGAGGTGAGAGTGACTGCCCTTGACATCAAGGCAGCATTTGACCGAGTGTGGCATCAAGGAACCCTAGTAAAATTGAAGTCAATGGGAATTGGGGGAATGTTCTCCACTGGCTGGAATCATACCTAGCACAAAGGAAGATGGTTGTGGTTGTTGGAGGCCAATCATCACAGCCCCAGGACATCGCTGCAGCAGCTCCTCAGGGCAGTCTTCAGCTGATTCATCAATGACCTTCCCTCCATCATAAGGTCAGAAGTGGGGATGTTCGCTGATGATTGTGCAGTGTTCAGTTCCATTCGCAACTTCTCAGATAATGAAGCAGTCCATGCCCGCATGCAGCAAGACCTGGACAACATTCAGGCTTGGGCTGACAATTGGCAAGTAACATTCACGCCACACAAGTGCCAGGCAATGACTATCTCCAACAAGCGAGAGTCTAACCACCTCCCCATGACATTCAATGGGATTACCATCGCCAAATCCTCCACCATCAGCATCCTGGGAGTCACCATTGACCAGAAACTTAACTGGACCAGCCACATAAATACTGTGGCATCAACAGCAGATCAGAGGCTGGGTATTCTGTGGCGAGTGTCTCACCTCCTGACTCTCCAAAGCCTTTCCACCATCTACAATGCACAAGTAAGGAGTGTGATGGAATACTCTCCACTTGCCTGGATGAGTGCAGCTCCAACAACACTCAAGAAGTGCGACACCATCCAGGACAAAGCAGCTCGCTTGATTGGCACTCCATCCACTACCTTATACATTCACTCCCTCCACCATCGGCGCACTATGGCTGCAGTGTGTACCATCTACAAGTTGCACTGCAGCAACTCGCCAAGGCTTCTTTGATAGCACCTACCAGATCCGTGGCCTCTATTACCTAGAAGGACAAGGGCAGAAGGCGCATGGGAACACAACCACTTCCAAGTCCCCGTCCAAGTCAAACACCATCCTGACTTGTAAATATATCGCCATTACTTCATCGTCGCTGGGTCAAAATCCTGGAACTCCCTCCCTAACAGCACTGTGGGAGTACCTTCACCACACGGACTGCAGCGGTTCAGGAAGGCGGCTCACCACCGCCTTCTTAAGGGCAACTAGGGATGGGCAATAAATGCTGGCCTTGCCAGCGATGCCCACATTCCACGAATGAATTTAAAAAAACAGAGCACGAAGGGGCTCATCACTCATCTTCGGATGAGGACAACATAGAGGAGGAACTGGAGCATGATAACGATGGGACACCCCTCGCCAGCCCAGCCACTTACTTTGCTGCCTGGGGTGCCAGAGGTGCCCTAATATTGCGAAGATTCACCTTGTCTAAAACATAAGAAATGAAATCCTGTGGTCTATTCCCACCACCAGGACCTCCTGTGGCCCTTCCACTGCACTAAACAGTCCTCAACCACTCATCCACCCATTGCACATCCACCCAATGGATCCCCTCATGTATTGACACTCATTATGAAACACCTTTAAACAGTCACTCCCTCCACCAGTGTGCAGCATGCCTGCAGTGTGTACCATCTACGAGATGCACTGTAGCAACTCACCAAGGCTTCTAGAATAGCTGCTCCCAAACCCGCAACTTCTAACACTTAGAAGGTCAAGGGCAGCAGGTGCAGGGGAACACCACCACCTCCAGGTTCTCCTCGAAGTCACACACCATCCTGACTTAGAAGTATATCACTGTTCCTTCATTGTCACTGGGTCAAAATCCTGGAACTCCCTCCCTAACTGCACTGTGGGAGCACCTTCACCACACGGACTGCAGCGGTTCAAGAAGGTGGCTCACCACCACCTTCTCAAGGGCAACTAGGAATGGGCAATAAATACTGGCCTTGCCAGCAACACCCACATCCTATGAATGAATATTTTTTTTTAAATGTGAAAGGGTGGGTTAACACTTGGGACGCAATAATGGGCAAGACGTGTAAGTTGTGCCTAGCAATAAATTTTATGTGCTGTAATAAAAAAAGGAAATTTAGCAACATAACTTTTTGTCAAACAGCCATGTGCATACACTTGGTGAATTACAATTTCTTGAACTAACGCTTCCTACCACTTCATCCTGTGTGTTTCAGCAGAGGTAGAGGCAGGCTGCTCAGATGCTTTTTGCTCTGGGTTTTGGAACCCCTGAGGGCCCCGCCAAAGACTGCTCCACCTGCACCTGTGCAGGGGCAGACTCGGCCACTGGGAGACGAGGCAGTATGTCGGGTACTGGCTGACGGGGGCTGGGGGGCAGGTGAGAAGTGGGAGCACTTTGAGTGGAGTTTCTCCTTCCATGCACCCTTTCACCATCATTCCTCTCCTGGGCCAGCGCCACATCACTCCTGCCATTCTGCTGCACACCAGCTTGGTGACAATCCGTAATGCGTTGTAAGGCCACGGATAAGGTATCTGTCGTCCTCTTTAAAGCAGCAGACATGTTGGCATCCAAAGTCTGCATGGCTGAGGTCATGACCTGCATGGACTCATTTGAGAACCTTGCTACAAGCTCCATGGAGGTGGCCACTCTCTTCATGGCAGACATTCTTGCAATTCCCTGTGTCACCAATCCACTACCATTGGAGTTAGATTCCTCCATCCTCTCCTTTATTGTGGAGCGTGTGTGTGGCATGTCTTTTAGTACCTGGCTAAGTTGCTGATGCACCTCTAGAATTCTCCTTCTCAACGATGGCCCCAGGGATCAGCATCTGTGCCCAGCTGAGCAGGGTTAAGAGAGGATTGCGCCCCCCCGACACAAACTTTCCACAGCTGTCCCTGCCACCAGTGTCTGCTTGTGCTCACTCGTGAGTTGTGAATCGCCAGGTGAAAACCCAACTAACCGTCTGAGTGGATCCACCGAAGTGGGAGTACCTGCACTGGTGCATGGCTGTACATCCTGTGACGGTGCACCCTCAGAAGGAATGAGGTCCTCTGAGAAATTGTCCTCATGAATGTCCTGCAACACTGGGTGTATGTGTGAAGACCCCAGAAGACAAAAGAAAGGGATATGATTTAGTTGTGGAAAAGTCACAATCTTTACAATCATCAAACATTTTCTCATAGTTCAGTCATTAATGAAATAAAGTCAGCATATGTGTGCCAGAGATATTTGTAATTCTGTCACCAGCTCTCTGCGAGCTTCCTGTCTCTCCATCTGCAACTGAGAGGAATGCAGATGTACCATTTACCTCCAGGGCCTCCTCCGCTGCATCTGTGAGCTGGACTATTTGTGGCGGCCCACCCCCAGTTCTGTCCCTCTCTCTCACGTTTGGAGCTCTCTTCTACTACAAGGAGCGAAAAACCAGACCTGTGAGTGAGCGAAGGTCAGGTATTCACCCGATGGATGCAGTGCATTCGGTGAGGTTGATTATGAGACAGATGTTTCACATTGCATAAGGATTGGGGTGAATGGCAAGTGTTACGTCCGTGTAATAATAAGAAAAGGACTGCAGAGAACGGTACAACAGGTGTTTACTCAACGTGGTTCAAACTGCAACTGACTGTACAGATCACTACTTAGGGTTTATATACAGGTGTGGTCACTGCCGGTACTACAGGATACAGGAGCTGTAAAAAGTAGTTCTACCACTTAAAGGTACATACATTACAATTCCTCCCCTTTTAGATTAACAGTACCATAACACTCATTTAACAATTAAATATCAAACAAATTAGAATTAACACTTTTAACATGCAACATTAACTGGAAATAGTCTATTTATAAATTCAGTCTTTGGGGAGGCTTCCTGATTCTTTCTGGATAACGCCTTTCCCGAGTGTCTCGCTCTTGGTGCGGAGGCAATTCTAATACCCTGTCGTCAGTTGATTCATCAGCTTCCAATGCTATTGTTTCTGAGGTAGATGCGACCTGTACGTCAGGCTCCTCACCAGGTACGTATGGCCGAGACATGGGGTTGACTCGTTCCTGTGACTCTAGGATCTGGTCAGCATGGCATCTCACAATGTTCTCTCCAACATCCACTGTGTACATTAGTGGCCCCTGCCGTGTGCATATCGTTCCTGGTTGCCATTTCGCTGTTCGGTAGTCGCGGGCCAAGGCTGGTTGCCCTACATTGAAGCTCCTTGTCGGCTTCTCATTGATGTGCTGGAATTGCTTACTCTCAACATCTCTTCGTACATTTGGTCTGAGCAAATCCAGATGAGATCTCAACCTTCAGTTAAAGAACATCATGGCCGGGGCCTGGTTGGTGACTGCATGTGTCGCATTTCTGTAGGCTAAAAGGAAATTGTCCACCTTATGCTGCAGTGGAATGTCGTCATCGCACATGCCCTTTACTGCTTTTTTAATGGTTTGTACGAACCTCTCAGCCAATCCATTTGTGGCTGGATGATATGGGGCGGATGTGTAATGCCTTACCCCATTCCTTTTCATAAATCTTCGAAACTCTTCGGACACAAACTGTGGTCCGTTATCAGAGCAAATCTGCTCTGGCAAGCCGTTCCTGGCAAATATGGTCCGTAGGACTGCAATAGTTTTCTCCGTGGTGGTGGAGGACATTTTGATCACCTCAAGCCATTTCGAGTGCGCATCCACGGCTATTAAGAACATTGAGTCCATGAATGGACCAGCAAAATCAATATGCACCCGTTGCCATGGAGAGGAGGGCCACTCCCATGGGTGTAGAAGGGCATGTGGTGGTGCATTTTGGACCTTCTGGCATCCTGAGCAGCTCTTTGTCAGGTCCTCGATTTGCTGATCGATCCCTGGCCACCACACATAAGCCCTAGCAAGGCTTTTCATTTTCGTGAAGCTCATTGAGCACTCTCTCCCTTAGCTTGGGTGGAATTACCACTCGGGATCCACATATCAAGGTCCCCTGGCATACTGACAGCTGTTCTCTTCTGGATGAGAATGCTGGCAACAGTGAGTCGCCATGTGCTGGCCATCCCTTCACCGTCAAATCATATACCCGAGACAGTGTCGGGTCATTTCGGGTCTCCTTCTCTATACCAGCGTTAGTTACTGGCAAGCATTCAATTATAGCCGAATTAAATATTTTGACAGGATCCACTGCTGGTGCTTCCTCCGCAGTAGGCAGTGGCAGGTGTGATAGCCCATCAGCGTTTCCATGCTGTTTCGTGCCCTTATACTCGATTTCATATTGGTGCGCCCCCAGAAAAAGGGACCATCTTTGTAGCCGTTGCGCAGTCATCACCGGAACGCCCTTCTTTGGATTAAAGATGGAGACAAGTGGTTGGTGGTCAGTCAACAAGGTGAACTTCTGCCCGTGCAGATAGTGATTGAACTTTTTCACTCCCCACACTAGGCTGAGGGCCTCCCTGTCAATCTGGGCGTAGTTACGCTCGGCTGAGGTTAGTGACCGAGACGCAAAGGCTACTGGCCTCTCCGAGCCGTCCGGGAATTTGTGCGACAGCACCGCTCCAATACCATAGGTTGATGCATCACACACCAACCGAATTGGTAGTGCTGGGTTGAAATGAGCCAACACCTCTTTTGATGTGATCAATGATTTGCTCTTCTGGAAAGCTCGTTTACATTCGTCACTCCACTTCCATGGTACCCCCGTTTGTAGCAGGGTGTTCAGTGGGTGTAGTACGGTAGACAAATTCGGCAAGAACTTATGGTAGTAGTTCACCAGCCCGAGGAACGACCTCAGTTGTGACACATTTTCCGGTGCTGGAGCCTTGACTACTGCCTCAATCTTTTCAGGGGACTTATGTAACCCCTCTTTATCAATAACGTGGCCACAATACGAGACCTGCTTCTGAAAAACTCGCATTTGTGGCGATTAGCTCGGAGCCCATATTCCTTCAATCTAGTGAGCACCTGCTCCAGGTTGGCGAGGTGATCACTGTCATTTTCGCCCGTGACCAGGATGTCGTCCAAATGCAAGACTTGTTACATTGCCCTTTGCCAAATAGCCGGAGCTGATGCTACCCCGAACACCAGCCGGTTGTATTGGTAGAGACCTTTATGAGTGTTGATCGTGAGGTACTGTTTCAAGGCTTCTTCTACCTCCATTTGCAGGTACGCCTGGGCCAAATCAATCTTAATGAAGTGTTTCCCTCCAGATAGCGAGGTGAAAATATCTTCAATCCGCAGAAGCGGATATTGTACCGTGTGAAGGACTGGGTTCACTGTCACCTTAAAGTCCCCACAGATGCGAACCTTCTTTGGTTCCCCAGGCGTATTACTCAATGACCTCTTCATTGCAGGAACGATGGGTGTAGCCCACTCACTCCAGTCCACTTTGGACAGTACTCCTGAACGTTCCAAACCTTCCAGCTCTGCTTCGACGGCTGGGCGGATTGCATAAGGTACCGGACTAGCCTTAAAAAGCTTTGGGCTTGCATTTTCCTCTATTTTGATCGTCGCTGTTATGCCTTTTAGTGTTCCGAGTCCCTGCTGGAACACTTCTTGTGCGTCAGTTAGCATTTTTGACAGTCGTCCAGGTGTGACGTCATCATCCTTCTTGGCATCTACAGTCAGTGCTTGTATGGAATGTCAATCTAGCTGTATCTTCCGGATCCATTCACATCCTAGTAGTGGTGGTCCTCCATCTGGCAATACATATAGGTCCATTTTTGGTGTTTCCTTGCCGTTATATATAACGTTCACCCTTATTTTTCCTTTGGGGTAGACTTTTTGCCCCGTGCACGTCGTCAAGACAATCTTTGTATCTCTCAAGGGTATATGTGAGAATAGCCGCTTGTAGTCCCTTCGGTTTATGACTGTTAGGGCTGATCCTGTGTCCAATTCCATTTTCACTTGGACTCCGGCTATCTTGAGTGTGACCCAGATAGTTTGGTGATCCTCCGTTTTGATCACATTATGTAGTTTCAGACAACCCAGCTCCTTGCTTCCGGAGTCTGTATCACTCTTCTGTTCGTCTGAACTACTCTCCGTCACCTTATGTACCTTCTTGTACTTCTCCTGTGGAGATTTCTTGCTGCTGGTTTTCTTTCCCGACCTGCAGACTCTTGCTATGTGTCCTACTTTTCCACACTGTCTGCACACTTTGTCCTTGAACCAGCAATCATTATGGTCATGTGTTGTTCTGCCGCAGCGATAGCACTTCACTGTTCCGTATGACATTTCATTTGTGCCATATTCTTGCGGTCTCCGTTGTATCTCTGCAGCGCCCCGTGCTGCTGCTTCGTGTGATACTGCCATGCTGAATGCCTTGTCCAGCGTAAGATCCTTTTCTGATAGAAGCCGTTTCTGGGTTCCTTCACTTTGAAGCCCACACACAAACTTATCCTTTAAAGTATCTGCTAGTCCCGTTCCAAACTGGCAGTGTTTCGATAGCTTGCGCAGTTCCGTTAAATACTCAGCATTACTTTCGTCTTTATGCTGGTTCCTTTTGTGAAACTTAAATCTTTCTGCTATCAGCAGCGGTGTGGGGTTTAAGTGGTCCTGTAGGATTGACACTATGTTTTCAAAATCCTCTTCTACTGGCTTCTCTGGGGTTACTAGGTTTCGTAGTAAGCCTTATGTTTTTGCACCCATTGAATTCAACAATACCAGCGCTTTCTTGTCATCTGGCACTTCATTCGCCTTGCAGTATACTTCTATGCGTTCGACATATGTCGTCCAATCTTCGACTTCATTGTCGAACGCTGTGATACTGCCACTCTTCGGCATTTTTGGGTATGGTTAGACTGGCTTAAAATGGCATCTCCCGTGCTTTCCTTTCTTCCCCGCTGCGGCTTAAAATGGCGTCTCCCACGCTGCTGCCAACGCCGCTCTCGGCGGTCCTCGTGGCAAATAGTGATGCCCTGTGGGTTTTGTGCGCTGCTCCTGCGCTGCTGCCAATGCCGTTCTCTGTGGTCCTCATGGCAATGGCAGCGCCTCGCGTTTTCCTGTGCACCTCTCTTCCCCGTTGACACTGCTCGGCCCTTGACCACCGGCTGCGCTCTGCTCTCTCTCATCTCTCTCCCCCGTTGACGCCGCTCGGTCCTGAACACTGGCTGCGCCCTGTGCGCTCTGCCCTCTCTCTCTCCCCCGTCGACGCTGCTCGGCCTTTTTCTGTGCTGCTCGGTCGGGCTCTAGCCCGTCGCTGTCCAGGAAGGGTCTGTGCAGTACCTGTTGCCAGCCCGTTTCGCTGGACCATCGTGACTGGAAAGCCAAACCTGGCTCTGAACAGCCTCCCCTGCGATGCTCAAATCTCCGCTGGATGACTGGGCGGTTGTCCGTGGTCGACGCCCGTGCTTCTGGACTCGACCTTCTTCCACTGTTCTCCAGGAACGAATCCCTGGGAGGTGATGCAGAGTTGCAGGTAGGTTCGAATCTGCTCATCGCCACTGTTATGTCCGTGTAATAATAAGAAAAGTACTGCAGAGAACGGTGCAACAGGTGTTTACTCAACGTGGTTCAAATTGCAACTGACTGTACAGATCACTACTCAGGGTTTATATACAGGTATGGTCACTGCTGGTACTACAGGATACAGGAGCTGTAAAAAGTAGTTCTCCCCCTTAAAGGTACATACATTACAGCAAGGGTGGATGGATAAATGGGGATGTGATAAAGTGCATAGAAAGTGAAGGCTGAGTGCTGCTGAAAGTTGAGTGGGTGTGAGGTGTGATGTGATGAAGTGCGCTTGGCAAGACAGAGTGAAAGGGGGTGGGGTTAAAGCACAGGATGGAGGTGAATCAGCAAATGTACTCACTTTTCCTGACCTGGTTAGGTCATTAAATCTCTTCCAACATTGCATCCAAGACCTGGGCACAACGCTCCTGCTGCTCACCTTCTCAGCTACCACCAACCATGCCTTCCTGGTAAGAGCAGCAGGTTTCTTCCTCCCATTACTGGGGCAAAGTATATCCCTCCTATTCATCTTGACTGCACCCAGCAGTAGTTCTAGAGAGGCGTTAATGAATCTGGGTGCTGCCATAGCTCTATGTCCACCATCCACCCTGAACACCTCTAATTTCCATTTGCATACTGTTCATTTAAATACAGCTGAGATTGCATCATGCAGGTACGCATCACGCGTGCTCTGCAGCTCGGAGATGTGAAACCCTGAAGTTGAAATGAATTGGTACAATTGAGCTGAGATCGCAGATTCCGACCCGTCGAACTGACTTCCGGGTTTCCCCAAGCAATTCCTCCCCCACCCCCCCACATCGGCTCGGAAGCAGATTAATATCAGGGCCATTTCAACATTTTGGTTATTTGTATTCTTCTATTTCATATATTGAGTATGAATTTTGTGGGCTCTTGGAGCAATCTGAGATCTGCCAAAGCCTGTTATTTACACTAGAAAGAAACCAGACCTGTGAGTGAGCGAAGGTCAGGTATTCACCCGATGGATGCAGTGTATTGATTTCTTTGTGGTTTCAATGACGAGACATTTATGAAAGAGAATGTCTTTTAATCTAAAGTCTGTTCAACTCTTGTTAACAGCATTTACAGGAGACACGATGCTAGTGATGCATCTAGAACGAAACTGAAACTAAACTGAACTGCATTGCTTGTCTCGGTCACATGACCTCTGCTGGTCAGGCATAAGTAATCAATACATGCAAACATGCTGATAAGGCATCATAATCAAACAGGCAAATAACATCACTATTTGCTGATATCATTACATCTCCTTTTCTTAAAACAAAAGTATTTTACTTTTAACTAACAACATGTTTTCTTTGTATTAATCTGCATTTTAACTGTAACACTTAATGAACTTACATTATCATTATCATGATCAAGGTTTTTTAACCTTGCTTTGTGTGTTCACATGAAATATGTCAATACACTAGAACTTGAAGAAAGAATAAGATAACATTACTTCCTTCTATAACAATAGTCCTTAAATTTGCTCAATGAGCCTCTCAGGAGGCTTCACGTCTCTTGAGGATTTTCGGATTGATTGTCCTTGAATCTGAGTTGTTGCCTCAGATGATGGTTTCTCAGCTGTGTGATCAGGTTGTTCAACAGTATCAGTCTCTTGACCTGCTGTGGCTGGTCCCATGAGAAGATCTCGATGATTTCTTCTCAGAACAGCACCCTCATCTGTCTGAATGGTGTATGATCTTGGTTGAACTTCACTCAGGACAGTTCCCTTCTGAGTCCATGTGTTTGTTTTGTCTTTGAACCTTACTTGGTCACCAGTGTGGAGTTCAGGTAGGTTTTGTGTTCCTCTGTCATAGTAGTACTTTTGCTTTTCTTTCTGTTGTTCTTTGAACTTCCTCACTTGCTCCCCCTCTTTTGTTTTCAGGAGGTTCTCCAGGATGGGTAGGTTTGACCTTAGCCGACGTCCCATCAGGAGTTGGGCTGGTGACTTACCACACTCGAGTGGCATTGTGCGGTATACAAGTATGCTTTGGTAGAAGTCAGTTCCACTGTCTTTTGCCTTGTACATCAGTCTTTTCACTGTCTGGACCGATTTTTCCACTAGTTCATTGGACTGTGGATAGTGAGGACTTGATGTTGTGTGGACAAAGTCCCACTCTTTGGCAAAGTGTCAGAAACTTGCATTGTAAAACTGTGCCATGATTTCCTCACGTGTAGGAAGCTTGAAGTGCTCTCTCTTTATTGCTCTGTTTAGATCTCTTGGATCCAGGCAAATTCTGAGCTTTCCATTCTTTTTGTCCACAACGACGAGGGAACTCACCCACTCAGTTGACTCATCTATCTTCTGTATCACGTTCAGGCTTTCCATCCTGTCCAACTCTGCCTTCAGTTTCTTTTGAAGAGCAAACAGAACTTTTCTGCATGGATGTATGACCGGTGTCATACTTTTATCTACTCTGATTGTGTGTTCTCCTGGAATGCAGCCTAGACCCTTAAATAGGTCTTTGTACTCTTTCATGAGTTCATCATAGACTGTCTCTCCTTCGCTTTCCACAATGAGGACTCTCTTTACCAGGTTCAGTCTCTCACAGGCTTTTAAACCTAGTATGGCTTGCACATCCTTTGGCACCACGATTAATGCTAGCGTGTGCTCTCTGTCCTTGTGTGTTACTTTGACAATGCATCTTCCTTTCACTGGTATATCAATACCTGAGTATCCTGTCACTTTCACTTTGATTCCATGTATCTTTGGTCTGGGTCTAATTTTCTTAAAATCAGTCTCTGATATCACATTAACTTGTGCTCCAGTATCCAATTTAAATGGAATGTGTATGTCATTCACTTTTAATGTCAACATCCAGTCTCTTTCTTCTTTTTTGTTTTCAGACACAACATCTACATAGAACTCCTCTATCTCGCTTTCATCTACTGTATGGACCTTGCTTTGTTGCGCTTGGTTCTTGCAGCAACGGGCATAATGGTTGTTCTTGTTGGAAATATTGCATGTTTTACCATATGCTGGACACTTTCTTGGTGGGTGCTGTGTACCGCATCGACGACATGACTTTCGATTGTCTCTTTCATTTTCGTTCGCTGGCCACGCCTCTTTTTTCACATTGGCGCTCTTTTTGTTAAACGGTTTGTGTCCGTTCTTACTCACTGCATCCACGTTGCAGCTACTGTCACTGAACAGCTCTTTTGCTTGCGACTTCACAGTCTCTGTAGCCCTACATAGTGCTATGGCTTTTCCCAGGTCTAGATCTTGCTCTCTTAGCAGTCTTTCCCTTAGACCATTATTCGGAATACCACACACCAGTCTGTCTTTTATCAGCGAGTCTGTCAGTCCCCCAAATTCACATGATTTGCTTCTGTTTCTCAGTTCAGTCATATACTGATCAATA
This sequence comes from Somniosus microcephalus, assembly GCF_052327205.1. Taxonomy (NCBI): domain Eukaryota; kingdom Metazoa; phylum Chordata; class Chondrichthyes; order Squaliformes; family Somniosidae; genus Somniosus; species Somniosus microcephalus. The sequence continues at coordinate 63,229,490 of NC_140997.1, read as the reverse complement.
GGCTCACCCGTTTTCTGTACACATGAGAAAAATCTGTGCCTCTCAAACATCACGTTACGTTTAGATATGCAGTAGGCCTCAAACTGTTCCATTATTTTATCTAGCTTCATTTTGTCTCCATTAGCAGCGAATGTGAAGTTATTATACACCTCCAGCGCTTCATCACCCACGACATGTAAGAACAGTGACGATTTCCTTTTATTACTTTTCTCGTCAGCTCCGATTGCTGATAAATACAACCCCACACGTTGTTTGAACCTTCTCCAATTTTCAGCCACATTACCTGTCAACTGAAGCGTCGCCGGTGGGAGTAAACCTTCCATTTTTCACTTCGTTAGCTATTCTCTAATGGTAAGTAACGATGTTCTCTTTTGGCTTGCTAACCTGTGGAGAGCTGATTTAACTTCAGATTTTTCCTCTTCATCTCTTTCAATCACTTCTGACACCATGTATTGATTTCTTTGTGGGTTCAATGACGAGACATTTATGAAAGAGAATGTCTTTTAATCTAAAGTCTGTTCAACTCTTGTTAACAGCATTTACAGGAGACACGATGCTGGTGATGCATCTAGAACAAAACTGAAACTAAACTGAACTGCCTTGCTTGTCTCGGTCACATGACCTCTGCTGGTCAGGCATAAGTAATCAATACATGCAAACATGCTGATAAGGCATCATAATCAAACAGGCAAATAACATCACTATTTGCTGATATCATTACATGCAGTGCATTCGGTGAGGCTGATTATGAGACAGATGTTTCACATGGCATAAGGATTGGGGTGAGTGGCAACGGTACATAAGGGTAGAATCACTGAATTTATTGACTTTGCATTTAGGAGGCACTAGTATTTCCTAAATAAGATAATCCAAGGGATATGAAAAGACATATACTGATATATAGATAGATGACAGCCCATGAAGATATACATATGAGGTTATAATTAAGCATAGATATTGTGATTTCTTCTCTATGGATTGCAGCTTCAATTGGTTTTTTAACAGAATAATCATGTATCCAACTAACACAGAAACTCAGTGCTGAGGAGTTGGTGGTAGGAAGGTTGCAATGTAATTTCCTAAGGCAGGCATGAACCTTCAAAGTATCAGGTGGTAAATCTGTCCTGCTGTATTAAGTACATAATCGGAGGGCTGTCAGTTTGTACCCCAGTGGCTGTTAACCACAAATAATGAGGTGAAAGTAATATCTCACAACAGGACTTCTGCATTGATCATCTTATTAGAAAGGTGTAGAAATGACAGATTATTGAAATTCTAAGTGTTAAATTTGAAACCTGTATTTAATGATATTCAGCTGTAAAACACTGCATGATATTGATTTTACTAAATAGTACAAATGCATTTACAATTACCTCCCTCCTCACACTGTCTTAAAAGTATTTCCAATGTTGGCATGAAAGCCTATTATGCTGCAAGATTCCGCCAGCCTTCTCCTTGTGCTGCTCCTCCACTTGCAGTTCCATGCATTCAACATAAAGTCATCCTCCCATGTAATGCATCTACAAGTCAGCTTTAAGTTATTTAGAGGTAACTGGTACTCACACCTGCTTGATATCTTTATCACAGGAGCTATAAAAAGTCACCTTCAACAGCAAGAAGGGATAAGGTACAAGGGCTCAGCCCAGTATGGAAAACAGGCTAATTAACATGGGAACAATCAGGACTAATTAGCACTAAATTTAACAAACTGGCATCATGGGGCAAAATATGCCACTCGTGATTGCGACTAGTTCCTACAGGACCTCCGCTGCTTCCTTTTTCATTTGGTAACCTCTAACAATTACCTAGTTTCAGAACAGGGCACGATTACAGCATAAAGCAAAATCTGCCTTAATACTCTTAAGAAAATCACTTACATACATAAATATTGACAGCATTTGAGGGCTGTGGTGGTAATTTATTAGCTTGAGGATTTCAGATGAGAACTAAACTGAAGACTTAGGGTATAATTGTATTCTTGAGGTTGCTTTTCTATAACTCCACCCAAGGAATAATAGTTCACCTGCCACTTGAAGGCTACATTGAATAATTATAATATTTTTTCAGTTCATTTTTTCCCCCCCAAATTTGCAGCACAAATAAAAAGTGACAGGGAAACAGGGCGGGACAATCCAAGGCCTGGCACCATCGGTGGAGCTGTGCAAGCAGGGGTCAGCTTATCAGAACATCACCTGTATGTCAATGGATGGAAAATCGCAGGCCTGTGGTGCGGAGCCTTGGAAAGTTCCACCAAGAGGCCTGTAAATTCCCTGAATCCCAACCTGCCCACGTAAGTGTGGTGGGGCAGATGCTCTGCCCGCCCTCGCCCATGGATAAAAATCCCATTCCAAATCCTAGGGACTGAGTCATTTGCACAGCTGGGGCAGGTCACCAAGGGCACATTAAGGCCCTGAGCTGAGCTGATCCACTCTTTTATGGTAGAACCGAGTCCTCCTGAGGCCCAATTGGGACAAAGAATTTTTCTTTAAGCTCTTTGGCTTCCACTGGAGTTACTCCAATTGAAGTAGAAAATTAATCCCCTCTGCGATAAATTACCTTACTCTAATAAAGGTTTGAGGCAGGCCTCAAATGGAGTCACACCAGCTCTCAACTGGAGTGTGTTCTGTTGAGGCCTTTCAAGGCCATAAAGGGAGAAAATTCAAAATAAAAACAGAAAATGCTGGAAATACTCAGCAGGTCAGGCAGCATCTGTAGAGAGGGAATGGGAGTTAACGTTTCAGGTCGATGACCTTTCCTCGGGTCTTTGGGTTTTGGTTACAGCAACAACTTGCATTCATATAGCACCTTAAAAGTAGTAAACGTCTCAAGGTGCTTCACAGGAGCGTTATCAAACAAAATTTGACACCGAGACACATAAAGAGATATTAGGGCAGATGACCAAAAGCTTGGTCAAAGAGGTAGGTTTTAAGGAGCGTCTTAAAGGAGGAAAGAGAAGTAGAGAGGCAGAGAGGTTTAGGGAGGGAATTCCATTTGCTATTAATTCTTCTTGATCTTTGCAATGAAAATTAAATTGCAGGATGTACGCACATTGCATTAATCACATTATCACAGCCCATACATCTCTTAATATGCATGATAATGTGACTAATGTGAGGCACGGATCTCAGGACCTGAGTTCAGTGCCCAATTCAAAGAAGAATTAAGGTGAGTTCTGAATTTAAGTAGCGAATGTTCTCCTGGAGTCTTTCAGTGATGAATGAATAAGATGATGATACTGATCAGATGGAGCATTAATTAATGTGTTTAAAATGTATTTCAGTTGAGGAGTCACAATGTCTGGCTGACAACAGCGAGTATTCTGACACCAGGTCACATAACAAATCTTGAAAGCAAACAGTGCCCGGAAATATTCTTGGAGGAGAATTACTATTTTGTTCAAATAAACACTGTTTCATTAAACAGAGCCCAAAGTTTTAATTTGGTTGACGCACAGGTCATACATTTACCAGAACCTTTGTGGTCCCCGAGAGATTGTCCGTGAACTGTGTACATAATTGGGGCTTGTCGTTTAGTTTAACTGTGCCTTTCTTTAGTCCCTGATTTGTTTTCTTAATTTCAAGTAACATTCTGAATAAAAACTAATTTTCACTACTTTGCTCCAAATTTATCTGGGCCTTTTGGGGCCTACTTTATTCCTGATTTTCAAATCCTAAAATAGAACTTTTAAAAAACAACCAAGAAACCTCCACCCCAGGGGCTTCAGCACATAATCTAGGCTGACACTTCAGTGCAGTACTGAGGGAGTGTTGGATTACCAGAGGTGCCATCTTTTGGATCAGAACTTAAACCGAAGCCCTATCTGCTGTTCGGGTGGGTGTAAAAGATCTCATGGCACAATTTGAAGAAGAGCAGGGGAGTTTTCCCAGTGTCTGGAACAACATTTATCCTTTAATTAACTTTTCCAAAAACAATTTAATTGATCATTTATCTCATTACTGCTTGTGGGACCTTGCTGTGCACAAATTTGCTGCTGCGTTTGCCTGAAAACGATGGTGGCTACTCTTCAAAAGCACTTCATTGGCTGTGGGATTTCCTAAGGATGTGAATAGTTTTACATGAATACAAGTTCTTTCTTTCTTTCAACTGCCATGCAAAGCAGAAATCCACTCCAGATACAGGGTAGCAGTTATATCCACTGTAAGATGCTTCGAAATACAAACTGGGACAAAGTAAGATCAAAAGACACACTTTCCTAATGGGGAAAACTACCCGTCGAAATAAGGTTCAAAGGCGTCAGCCAGCCTGGCAGGATTTCCTAGTATAACGTTTATGCTTGTGAGAAAAAGCAACTCTCATACAGAGTGAGGATGGACACCACTCCACACCCCACCCACCTCCGATAATGCATCAATCTCAGATGATGAGCTGTGTATACTTGAAAACAGGTAATTAATATTAAATATTTCTCTTAACTATGTGCATTTGACCCTTAACACACATTAAGCAGCCCACCTAAACAGAATTTACTCATCTTCCCTTTGAAGCAACATTAACTATGAGACAAAGGGTTAATACATCAATCTCACACTTGCACTCATGATAATATAGTGTCACTCGACCTTACCTTAGCAAGCATCAGCTGCTGCTGGCACTATGCGTGCATTGTAGGAAAGACGAGAGGGGTCTGCACTGGGAGACTCACCGAGCACTGGTGCACAGGAGAATGGACAGGGAGATGGGACGGCTCAGGAAGTAGCTTGTCGGAGGGAGCACTCGCGTCCTAGCTCTGCTGCAGAGGGCATAGATGAAGACCTTGAGGGCACAGCCTACAATAAAGGACTGATTTCTATACACCAGGAGCATAGAGGAGCCCAAGCTGTAGCTTGTGTGGGGTCATCCAGCAAGGCATTGAAACTATGCAATTAAGCATGGAGTGAGTGGTCAGTTCTATAATCACTGCATTGGGGCCCAGAATGATAGAGTCTCTGGTGACAGCTCTGACAGCTTCGTTGGGAGCTCAGTCTGCTGCTATCATGGCTCTGGTGTCTAGCATCTGCTAACACTTTCAATCCATGAATGAGAGCATGGATAGGAGTGTGAAGAGCACAGAAGGGAGATAAAACTTGAACCACAGTAGAACTTGTCTTCTGCAACACAAGGCTCTCCAACAGGCACATATCTTACTTCCATTGTTCTTGTGATGAAATATGTCATTCATCAGACTCTGTATTTAACTACATATATTGTATTGCCTGCTCCTGTGTTTTTACCTTGTATTGTATATAGTGCACCGCCCCCTTTCTCCCCATTGGGTGTGTCGGCTCCGCCCATACCTGGCCCTACTTAAGACAAGCCCAGGTTTGTCTTGCAGCAGAACAGCAGAATGCTAGGTGAAGACACAGGCATCTTTCTTTGCTAATAAAAGCCTAGTTTTATCCAGTTAACTTTGAGCCTTGAAGTTATTGAGGCGCATCAATTTTATTAGCAAAGAAAGATGCCTGTGTCTTCACCTAGCATTCTGCTGTTCTGCCTGTTTGGTATGCCAAGCTATATCCACACGGATAGGGGGGCGTCCTTCATGAGTGAAGAGCTACGCCAGTACATGCTGTCCAAGGGGATTGCCACGAGCCGTAGCACCAGCTACAACCCCCGGGGTAACGGTCAGGTGGAGCGAGAGAACGGGACAGTATGGAGGGCAGTCACTCTAACTCTAAGGACCAAGGGCCTCCCTATCTCCTGCTGGCAGGAAGTCCTCCCAGATGTGCTCCACTCAATACGGTCACTATTGTGTACCGCCACTAATGCCACGCCTCATGAGCTAATGTTTGTGTTTCCCCGGAAATCCACCTCAGGCGTATCCATACCATCATGGCTCTCCACCCCAGGTCCGGTACTTTTGCGGAAGCATGTGAGGGGCCACAAGACGGACCCTCTCGTGGAGCCAGTGCACCTGCTCCACGCCAACCCACAGTATGCGTATGTCCGGCACGCCGACGGACGGGAGGACACTGTGTCCATAAAAGACCTCGCCCCAGCCGGTAACAACAGCAACAACGACAACGACTACAACAACAACAGCAACAATGACAACAACCACAACAACTATTACCCACCCACTCCACCCACTATCCTTTCATCACCCCCGGAAGAACACCAGCCAATGGTACCCCCACGACCTACTCCTTCAACAACCCCGGTGGCGCCCCCGGCAGAGACCCAGGAGGTCACCTGGGACACCCAGCCGGCACCCGCGGCACCGCAACCGTTACGTCGGTCACAGAGGACTATCACACCCCCGGACAGACTAAATCTGTAGAAGGGGTGAATGTGATGAAATATGTCATTCATCAGACTCTGTATTTAACTACATATATTGTATTGCCTGCTCCTGTGTTTTTACCTTGTATTGTATATAGTGCACCGCCCCCTTTCTCCCCATTGGGTGTGTCGGCTCCACCCATACCTGGCCCTACTTAAGACAAGCCCAGGCTTGTCTTGCAGCAGAACAGCAGAATGCTAGGTGAAGGCACAGGCATCTTTCTTTGCTAATAAAAGCCTAGTTTTATCCAGTTAACTTTGAGCCTTGAAGTTATTGAGGCGCATCAGTTCTCTATCTCATCAATGACACAGAGAGCCTAAATAAATCATTCAAACAGGACACAAATCACCCAAACTAATGGAACAATGAAGGGAGGCACTGAAACACCAACAACCGTCACATGCAGTCGACAGGAATGAAGAACTTCATTCAAAATGATGAAGGGTTTTGATAGTGTAGAGTAGAATAGTTCCACTGGCAGGAGGGTCAGTAGCCAGAGGACACGGATTTAAAATAATTGGCAAAAGTACCAGAGGTGAGATGAGGAGATTTTTTTTTTACGCAGAGTTGTTATGATCTGGGATGTACTGCCTGAAAGGGTGCTGGAAGCAGATTCAATCTTCACTTTCAAAAGGAAATTGGACATATACTTAAAAAGGAAAAAATTGCAGGGCTATGGGGAAAGAGCAGGGGAGTGGGACTAATTGGGTGCTCTTTCAGATGCCAACACAAGTACAATGGACCGAATGGCCTCCTTCTGTCCTGTATGATTCTATGGCCTAGAAATTGGGTTGGGGCGCCAAAGTGGCGCAAAAGTCGCCTGAGCGCAGGATTTAGCGCAGCGATCGGAGTAATACCGATCGCCAGAAATTCAGTTTCAGTGCCGCTCGAGGGACACGGGGCAAGGCTCGAGGCGCTCCGCATCCCTCTTAGGGCGCTGAAACTGATTATCGCAGCGCAACGTGCCGCAGCGCCACACGCTGCGGCACGGCATGCTGCGGTACTGCAGGCAGGGGGAGGTGCCTGCAACAGTGTGATCCCCGCTCGCGAGTGCCGGCAAATGAGCCCGGCACCAAGGAGAAGTGCCGGGCTCTCGGGAAACAGCCGGCAATGCCGCGGGGGGGCGGGGGGGTTAGGAGGCTGGGGACGGAGGTGCTGGCAGGCGGCTGCCGAAAAAGCGGCCGCCCCGCACCTCCACCTTAACTTGCGCCGCTGCCGGCACAGTAAGGCCCCATGAACCGGGCGCGGGTAGCGAGCGGCGCAACTGCGGCGTTCGCTACCAAATATCGTGAACGGGGCACAAATGGGGCGCTGCACACACCGATGACGTCATCGGTGGCGGCGCAGCGCAACAGCCTAACGCCACCATTAGCGCCCCTACTGAATATCGCGGGAGACGCAGCCAGTGGTGCTACAGCCACTGACTGCCTCTTTAGGCACTAACAGGTGGCGCTACTCACCCAATTTCTCCCCCTATGAGTCTATGTGCTAGTGAAACTATGCCTATAAGGTCGATCTGGTCCCGCCTATGCCCGCAGTCTTTCTCAGGGGAGGTTCAGATGACCAGTCTCACCATCCCACTAAATTATACCCCTTAGCAGAAGCAGAAATGAGCATTGGCAAAGAAGTTATTGGTGATTAGGTATCAGTTGATGGCACCATCGGGGACTTCTTTCATCACGCTACTGATAATTTGGAGGAGGCAGGTAACTGGCTGGATTCGGTTAGCCTTACTTTTTTTGGATAGGATATACCTGGACAATTTTCCACACTGTCAGGTAAATGCCAGTGTCACAGCTAAACTGAAGTAGTTTGGTTTGGGGACTAGCTCGTTCTGCTGTGCAGGTCTTTACCACTATCCTCTGCTGTATCCAGTGTATTCAGCCACTTCTTAACATGGAGTGAACTGAATTGGCTGGACTTTGCAATCTATGGCAGTGGGTTATGGATGCTTAGTTATTGAGTATATTCAGGGCTGAGATCGATAGATTTTTTGTACTCTAAACAAATCAAGGGATATTGGCTTTGGGCGGGAAAGTGAAATTGAGGCCGAAAATCAGCCATGATCTCATTGAATGGCGGAGCAGGCCCGAGGGGCCATATGGCCTACTCCTGCTCCTATAGCTTATGTTCTCAGGAGGGGAGCTAAGTAGGATCATCCATTTGAAAGAAAGAAAGACTTGCATTTATATAGTGCCTTTCACGACCATCGGACGTCTCAAAGCGCTTTACAGCCAATTAAGTACTTTTTGAAGTGGAGTCACTGTTGTAATGTGGCACATTTAGCTGATGACTTTTGCCTTGTCTCTTGTATTATATGCTGGGCTCTGGCTTGGTTGAGGATTGAGATGCTCATGGAGCGTGTTAGTTGCCTAATTGTTCACCACCACTCTCGACTGGCTGCAGTTAGGGCTACAGAGCTTTGCCTGATTCACTGGCGGTGGGATTGCTCAGCTCTGTATATAGCCTGCTGCTTTTAATGTTTAGCACACAGCTAGCCCTGTGTTATAGCTTCACTAGACTGGTACTTCATTCTAAGATATGGCTGATGCTGCTCCTGGTACACCCTTCTACACTCCCCACTGAACAAGGGTTGATCTCCCAACTTGATGATGATAGTGGAGTGAGGGATGAGCTGGGCCAGGAGGTTACATGTTGTGTTTGTATACAGTTCCACTGCTACTGATGACGTCATGGATGCCCAGATTTGGGCTGATAGATGTGTCCTTACTCTGTCCCACTTAGCATAATGGCTGTGCCACACAATACGATGGAGGGTGTCCTTACTGTGAAGGGGCGACATTGTGGGTAATTTTAACTTAAATTCAGGTGGCCATCAGGACGGCCTGAAAAAAGGCTCTGACAAATTTAGGAGTGGCTGGAAACTGGCGGGATCAGATCGGGTGCCAGGATTATATCTCCATCCGATTTGACTTCAATGGAAAGTTACCATTATTTTGTGGCAGTGTCAGGTGTACATAGAAGGGAAAATCAGCACTCTGTACATTGTACTCCCAAATACCTTGGGGGAGAAATTCAGTATCGCCCATTTGGGGCGGTAACTTTTGAAACGCTGAAAAATTAGCGCCAGGTGCTAATCATTCTCAATGTAGTGTCCGAGGATCAATAATACTCAGACTGCAGGAGAACAATAAAACAGGTATTTACTGAACAGAGAGTAATTCAAGACTGAAGTACAGAAGCCTGCTATGGCTTTCTATACAGGGGTGGTCACTGCCGGTACTGCAGTATAGAATCAGTTCTTCTCTTAAAGGTAAATACACAACAATTCCTCCCCTTTTAGATAAACAGTACATAACATTCATTTAATAACTAAATAATAACTAATTACAATTACAATTTTCTCTGTACTATATACATCAACTGAAATAATCATTTATAAGTTCAGTCTTTGAGGAGGCTTCCTGATCCTGACTGGATAACGCCTTTCTCGAGTATCCTGTTCTTGCGGCGGAGTTGATTCTGGCTCATTGTCATTGGTTGGTTCGTCAGCTTCCAATACCACTGCTTCTGAGGTAGACGCAATCTGTACTTCGGGTTGATTACCAGGTGCACCTGCTCGTGGTATGGGTTTGGCTTGTTCCTGTGACTCTAGAATCTGGTCAGCATGGCGTCTCACGATGCTCTCGCCAACGTCCACTGTGTACAGTAGTGGTCCCTGCTGTGTGCATATCGTTCCTGGCTGCCATTTTTCTGTTCGGTAGTCGCGGGCCAAGACTGGTTGCCCTATCTTGAAGCTCCTGGTTGGCTTCTCATTTATGTGCTGGAATTGCTTATCCTCAACATCTCGTCTTATGTTTGGTTTGAGCAAATCCAGGCGACATCTTAGCCTTCGGTGGAAGAACATTATGGCTGGAGTTTGGTTGGTGACTGCATGTGTCGCATTCCGGTAAGCAAACAAGAAATTATCCACCTTCTGTTGTAGTGGTATGTCGTCATTATGCATTGCCTTTATTGCCTTTTTAAAGGTCTGAACAAACCTCTCAGCCAATCCATTTGTGGCTGGATGATATGGGGCAGATGTGTAATGTTTCACCCCATTATTCCTCAGAAACCTCCGGAACTCCTCAGACACAAACTGTGGCCCATTGTCGGAGCAAATCTGTTCTGGCAAGCCATTCCTGGCGAAGATGGTCCGTAGGATTACAATAGTTTTCTCCGTGGTGGTGGAGGACATTTTGATGACCTCTGGCCATTTTGAATGGGCGTCCACAGCGATTAGGAACATTGAGTCCATAAATGGACCAGCAAAATCAATGTGTACTCATTGCCATGGAGATGAGGGCCACTCCCATGGATGTAGCGGGGCCTGTGGTGGAGCGTTTTGGACCTTCTGGCATCCTGTGCATCTCTTGGTCATATCCTCGATTTCTTTATCGATTCCCGGCCACCACACAAAGGCCCCGGCTAGGCTCTTCATTTTTACCCCTCCCAGATGACCCTCATGAAGCTCATTGAGCACTCTATCTCTCAACTTGGGTGGAATTACCACTCGGGATCCACACATCAAGGTCCCCCGGCACACTGGCAGCTGTTCTCTCCTTGGCGAGAATGCTGGCAACAGTGAGTCGCCATGTGCTGGCCATCCCTTCACCGTCAAATCATAGACCCGAGAGAGTGTCGGGTCATTTCGGGTTTCCTTCTCTATACTTGAGTTTGTAACAGGTAGACATTCGACTATGGTCGCATGGAATATCTCAACAGGGTTCACTGCAGGTGCTTCCTCTACCGTACGCAACGGTAGGCGCGACAGCCCATCAGCATTTCCATGCTGTTTCGTACCCTTGTACTCTATGTCGTACTGATGTGCCCCTAGACAAATTGACCATCTTTGCAGCCGTTGCGCCGTTATCACCGGAACGCCCTTCTTTGGGTTAAAAATGGAGACCAGGGGCTGATGATCAGTCAGTAGGGTTAATTTCTGCCCGTGCAGATAGTGATTGAACTTCTTCACCCCCCACACCAGGCTGAGGGCCTCCCTGTCAATCTGGGCGTAGTTACGCTCGGCTGAGGGTAACGAGCGCGACGCAAAGGCTATTGGCCTCTCTGAACCGTCAAGGAATTTGTGTGACAGCACCGCTCCGATGCTGTAGGGACACACATCACATGCTAACCGAATCGGTAGTGTTGGATTGTAGTGGGCCAATATTCTTTTGAAGTGATTAGGCATTTACATTTCTGAAAGGCACGCTTACACTCATCACTCCATTTCCATGTTACTCCAGTTTGCAGTAGGGCGTTCAGTGGGTGCAGAATTGTAGATACATTCGGCAAGAACTTATGGTAGTAGTTCACCAACCCGAGGAACGACCTCAGTTGCGACACATTTTCCGGTGCTGGAGCCTTGACTACAGCCTCAATCTTGTCCGGCGACTTATGCAACCCTTCCTCATCAATCATGTGGCCACAATACGAGATTTGTCTCCTGAAGAACTCGCATTTGGGGCGATTGGCTCGTAGCCCATATTTCTGTAATCTCGTGAGCACCTGCTCCAGGTTGGCAAGCTGTCCACTGTCATTTTCGCCCGTAACCAGGATGTCGTCCAAATAACACTGGGTCCCCGTGATCCCTTGCAGGACTTGTTCCATCGCCCTCTGCCAAATAGCCGGGGCTGATGCTACCCCGAATACCAGTCGATTGTACTGGTAAAGGCCTTTGTGAGTGTTTATCGTGAGGTATTTCCTAGATGCTTCTTCCACCTCCACTTATAGATACGCTTGGGCCAGATCAATCTTTGTAAAGCGTTTCCCTCCAGATAGTGAGGCGAAAATATCTTCTATCCGTGGAAGTGGATATTGTACTGTGTGCAGGACTGGGTTCACAGTTACCTTGAAGTCCCCACAGATGCGAACCTTCTTTGGTTCCCCAGGCGTGCTGCTCAATGATTTCTTCATTACAGGAACGATGGGTGTGGCCCACTCGCTCCAGTCCACCTTGGACAGCACACCCGAACGCTCCAGACTCTCCAGCTCTGCTTCAACGGCTGGGCGGATCGCGTAAGGTACCGGTCTGGCCTTAAAAAATTCTGGGTTTGCGTTATCTTCGATTTTTATCATTGCCGTTACTCCTTTTAGAGTCCCAAGTCCTTGTTGGAACACCTCTTTCGTGTCAATTAGAATTTTTGACAGTCGTCCAGGTATGACGTCATCATCCTTTTTATTAGTCACAATTAGCGCCTGAATGGAATGCCAATCCAATTGTATTTTTCGGATCCATTCACGTCCCAAAAGTGGTGGTCCTCCATCCGGTAGTATATATAGATACAGTTTCTGTGCTTCCTTGCCGTTGTATTCAACTGGCACCCTTATTTTTCCTCTGGGGTAGACTTTTTGCCCCGTGTATGTCTTCAATACAATGGACGTGTCCTTCAAGGATATGTGTGAGAATAGCCGCTCATAGTCTCGTCGATTCATGACAGTTAGGGCTGATCCTGTATCCAATTCCATCTTTACTTGGGACCCTGCTATCATGAGAGTGACCCAAATGGTTCGGTGATCCTCCTTTGCGATCACGTTGTGTAACTTTAGACAACTTAGTCTCCTGCTCCCAGAGTCATTATCACTCTCCTGATCTACCGAACTACTGGTCATTTTTAAAAATGTCTTGTACTTTTCCTTAGTAGTTCTTGTAGTGTTGGTTTTCTTTCCCGACCTGCAGACTCTTGCTATATGTCCCAATTTCCCGCATTGCCTGCATACTTTGTCCTTAAACCAGCAGTCCTTCTGATCATGGGTTGTTCTGCCGCAGCGATAGCACTTTTCTGCTCCATACGCCATTTCGTTAGCGCTGTATTCTTGTGGTTTCTGTTGTATTTCCGCAGCTCCCCGTGCTGCTGCTTCGTAGGATACTGCCACGCTGAAAGCCTGTTCTAGCGTCAGGTCCCTTTCCGAAAGTAGTCGTTTCTGGGTTCCTTCACTCTGGAGCCGGCAGACAAACTTATCCCGTAAGGTGTCTGCCAGTCCTGCTCCGAACTGGCAGTGCTTCGATAACTTGCGTAGTTCCGTAAGATAGTCAGCATTGTTCTCATCTTTGTGCTGGTTTCTTTTATGGAACTTGAATCTTTCTGCTATCAGCAGCGGTGTAGGGTTTAGGTGTTCCTGTAAGATATTAACAGTCTCTTCAAACCTTTTCTCCATTGGTTTAGCTGGGGTAATTAAATTCCGCAATAGGCCGTACGTTCTCGCGCCCATCAAATTTAATAATACCGACGCCTTCTTTCCATTGGCCACCTCATTGGCATTGCAGTGCACTTCAATTCTTTCCACATACGTGGTCCAGTCTTCTACCTCGTTGTCGAAAGCAGTGATACTGGCACTCTTTGGCATCTTGGGTGATTTAAAATGGCACCTCCCGCGCTTTTTCTTCTTCCCCAATGGAATAAAATGGTGCCTCCCGCGCTTTTCCTTCTTCCCCTTGCTGCCACGCTGCTCCTAGCATTCTACAGGGTAATGGTGGTGACCCGCGGCTTTGGCGCGTCTCACTTTTCCTTCCCCGCGTTCTATCCTCTCCACGCTGCCCTGTTCTTGAGCACCGACCGCGCCCTGTGCGCTCCACCCTCTCTCTCTCTCTTCCTCCTGACGACGCTGCACGGCCCCTTTGCAGAGCCGCTCGATCGAGCCCGAGCCCGCCGCAGTCCGGAAGGGTCAGCGCACTACCTGCTACCAGCACGACTTGCTGGAACACCTCGACTGGGGAGCCAGGCCCAGCTCTCCACAGCCTCCACTGCAACTCTCCAATCGATCCCTGGGCGGTTGCCCGCGGTCGACGCCCGCCGTTCTGACTTCGACCTCCAAGAAGCTTCTCTTCAGGGAAAAGATCCCCGTGAGGTGATGCAGTACTGCAGGTGAGTTCAAACCTGCCTGTCGCCAGTGTAATGTCCGAGGATCAATAATACTCAGACAGCAGGAGAACAAAAAACAGGTATTTACTGAACAGAGAGTAATTCAAGACTGAAGTACAGAAGCCTGCTATGGCTTTATATACAGGGGTGGTCACTGCCGGTACTGCAATATAGAATCAGTTCTTCTCTTAAAGGTACATACACAACACTCAGGTTCCATGGAATTGGGTGTTAGCAGTCCAGGAAGGAAGTGGAGCACTAAATCAGCACTACCACTTCCCTTGGATCACTAACAGCCAGTGGTAGCGGTACAGCGCTGCCTAATGTCGAGGGCAGCACTGTTGAGAACTGAGGCTCCTTCTCTCCCTTAAAGGGAAGGGCCATTGCTGCAGGCTCTGCACTGAAAAGAGGTAGCTTGTCACCGACGGCAGGCACGAGCCATCACGATCAGCCCCAAGCACTGTAGCAGAGTGCAGGGCTGATCGATCGCGGCCCCAGAAAATCATTAAAAATTAGCGTTAAGCGTCACGAATATTTCTTTTCCCCCGCAGCCATCATCCCCTTTAAACAGCGCTCCCGAAGCGCCCCGCTTCTCGAAAGATGCCTCCTGCAGCTGTCGGTGTTTTCGGCTGGTGATGCTGCAGGGGGGAAGGAACCGATGTTCAGGTCCGGGGCGCTACTGGGGCGATGTGCAGCACGATGACGTCACGATCTCCGGGCGCAGGAGATCGTGGTGCTAAGGGGTTACCACCGCCGCAAAGCTCCAGGTGAATTTAGCGGGAGTCGTTTATTTCGCCGCCCCCGGGTGGTAAGTCGTTGGCGCCCCATTGTCGCCCCCCCCCCGGAGGCACTAACGGGAGGGGCTAAGGTACCAAATTTCTCCCCCCTTCTCTTTAAAGGATGTGGTCTGAAGCACATCATTTGCAATTCAACGCCAGTGACTGTTTCCTGGATGAAAGCTATTGTTTCAGTTTGAAGATGATGTACTGTAGGCTGAATCCCAGCAGCCCATCCATCATCCTGACTGATTTCCTTTGACGTCAGGCAGCACTGAGTTAACTGCAAAAACAGAACCCTTTTGTAAACAACATTCAAATGATCTACTGTTTCCCCGTCTGAATGCCCAGCAAGACAACATCAAAGTTAAAAGCATATGGCATCTGTTAAATTGTAAGTCAAATTAATTAGAGTAAACAAATCAGTTCTGCGATATTTCAGAACTCCTCCACTTGGCTCAAGTTCCAGTGGCTCCAAACAGGCGAAAATACATCTATTCCTTTAAGAATTTCTGTTGGAATATCCCAAGGCTGTTTTGCAGATATATTCCACTACCACACCAACTGAGTTGTACTTCTCCTGTTTTTATTAATGATTCCCTCCACTGTACCCAAGAAAGTTGCAATGATTGGTTTTCGTTAGAATCTATTAGATGGATGTTATGTTACTTCAGTTGTTCTTGTGAGGAGTCAATCACACAGCTGCCATTTGTTGGGGAAAAAAAGACTGGTGTGGATTTTAACCTAGAGTGGGTTTTAGACAGGAGGAGGGATGCGTGCAAAACACACACTCTGGCAGCATTCAGGCCTGGGGGAACTTTAACTCGCGACCTCATCTATGTGCCACCGGTCATGCCTGCCTAAAATGTGCGGGAAGCGGCAGCTGACTGGCGGGGGAGGGGGCCGCTGTTACCAGAGGCCATCTGCCGGCACTACGGGAAGGTTTGCTGGCATTCAAGCAAGTACATAGGATTACATAGAGTATACGGCACAGAAACAGGCCATTCGGCCCAACCAGTCCATGCCGGCATTTATGCTGCACTCGAGCCTCCTCCCGTCTTTCCTCATCTAAATCTATCAACATAACCCTCTATTCCCTTCTTCCTCATATGCTTGTCTAGCCTCACCTTAAATGCTTCCATACTATTCGCTTCAACCACTCCCTGTGGTAGCGAGTTCCACATTCTCACATTGGGTAAAGAAGTTTCTTCCGAATTCCCTATTGGATTTCTAGGTGACTATCTTATATTGATGGCCTCTAGTTATGCTCTTCCCCACAAGTGGAAACATTCTCTCTGTATCCACTCTATCAAAATCTTTCATAATTTTAAAGACCTCTATTAAGTCACCCCTCACCCTTCTTTTTTCAAGAGAAAAGTGACCCAGCCTGTTCATCCTTTCCTGATAGGTATACCCTTGCATTTCTGGTATCATCCTTGTAAATCTTCTCTGCACCCTCTCCAGTGCCTCTATATCCTTTTTATAATATGGCGACCGGAACTGTACACAGCACTCTAAGTGTGGTCTAACCAAGGTTCAATACAGGTTTAGCATAACTTCCCTACTTTTAAATTCTATCCCTCTAGAAAGAAACCCTAGTGCTTGGTTTGCTTTTTTTATGGCCTTGCTAACCTGTGTCGCAACTTTTAGTGATTTGTGTATTTGTACTCCGAGATCCCTTTGCTCCTCTACCCCACCTAGACTCGCATCCTCCAAGTGATAAGTGACCTCCCTATTCTTCCTACCAAAATGTAATACATCACATTAATCTGTGTCGAACTTAATTTGCCAATTATATGCCCATACTGCAGGTTTATTAATGTCCTCCTGTAATTTGTTGCAGTTCTCCTCAGTAGTGACTATCCCCCCCAAATTGGTGTTGTCCACAAATTTAGAAATTGTGTTTTTGATTCCAAAGTCTAAATCGTTAATGTAAATTGTGAACAGCAGTGGTCCCAGCACTGATCCTTGTGGAACACCACTACCCACCTTCTGCCACTGTGAATAGCTACCCTTTACCCCTACTCTCTGCTTTCTGTCCTGAAGCCAGCCAGCAATCCATTCTGCTACTTGTCCCCTGACTCCGCATTCTCTGACCTTGTTCATCAGTCTATTATGGGGTATCTTATCGAAGGCCTTTTGAAAATCCAGATAGCGGGGGTGGGGGGTGGTAGGGGGCTGGGGTGAGGGTGGGGATTTTGGCATGGTCTCATGGATGAGGAGGGAGCCCGGGACAGCAGAGGCTCAGATTTTCATTGTGAGGCCTGGAGGGACATTTCTGGTAGGCCTTCGCTGCCTTCTGGCTGTGGCGAGTGAGGTTAAAATGCCATCAGGAACCCATTGGCATCATAAGGCCCCGATTGGCATTGATGGACAAGGCTCTCCCCCCGAGTCCGGTGGGCAGCTCATCCGCTGCCAAAACCATTGGCATTAAAATCAGAAATTGGTTGGAACACAATGGGAAATGGTGATGCTCCAGTTTAACTGCTCGCTCGTTCTGTTCCCGCCGAGGGGGGAGAATTAAAATCCTTCCCACAATAGTTTTAACCTGTTGCTTATCACATTTGGATTCGTGCAATGGTTACTTGCATAGATATTAATTGTGCAATCCTATTGGATCAGCCATGATCCTATTGAATGGCGGAGCAGGCCCGAGGGGCCGTATGGCCTACTCCTGCTCCTACTTCTTATGTTATGTTCTTATGTAAGTAAAATATGCAGATAGTTATCGATATATTTACATCACAATAGCCACAAACAGCTCAGAATTGCTGCCAGCAGAGTCAAAACCAATTACAAAGGCTTCAGTCAAATTTTAATCTCATCGATCAATTCTGGAACAAGCCTGGGCTACTTTCTGTGCTGAAACACCCATATGCTATTTTTATGATACTATTGTATCGTTTCTTCGCCTCACTCAGTGGGTTTGCAGTCTTCTTAACAGAGCAAAACAGTTCATCCAAGGTATTAGGGGCAATTTCCCTTTGCCTACGGCCCTGCTCATGCCACAAAATGGGGCAGTAGGCAGGCGAAAATTGGAAAAAGAAATCCTACTCACTGGTCCGCCCGAGGCCCAGCCGACTCAATTTTTGAGAAGGCCTCAAAATGGACGGCCAGTGTTCCTGCCTGAAACTGGTCAGATACTTATTTTGATATTTAAATCGGGGACCTATGCCAGTTGTAAAACCCTGACGCAACTTTCAAGTACCAGTGGGCAGAATACGTGCCACCAACGCTCTGCCCATTGGTACTGGACGTGGAGCAGCCTAACCTGCAGTACATAAAGCAACCAGTGGAGGCCACTATGGAAACAACACAGGTAGGGCTGGATTTTTCCAGCCTCGGCAGGTCTGGGGCGGTCGATCTCTGTGGTCTGTAGGGACCCCGCATCAGTGTCGATCCCGGCCGCCAACAACATATTCCGATGATGGGCCTTGTTAAGCCCGCCCTGCAAGGTTCCCGGCCAATTAATAGGAAGCGGGTCTGATGACGTCATTTGATGACACGTCATCAGCCGGTTTCCTTAAAGGGGCCATGTCCACATTGAGCTTGACATTTGTGTTGTCAGCGTTCTACAGCATTGAGGAGCTGCAAACATTGACAAGCACTGCACAAAGGTGCACGGCTGCACCCAGGCTCCTCCATGACTCCCTCCATATGCTTGTGGAGGGAGTCACTGCACGCAGGGAGGTTCTCTTCCCTTCCAATGGGCGGAAGAGACCTCCCAGGAGACCAATGCAGCCTGGTTGCACATTGCACAGGAGGACACAAGCAGGAATGTCATCAGGAGGACCAGGCTGCAGTGGCATAAACCTTTCAAAGATCTCATTAGATCACAAAACATTAGTGCAAAGACACACTCAGCATCATCTTGCTGTGCCATTCATCACATCCCCATCATTCTACCTTTCCTACCCTACACCTGCACATCTTTACTCACATCAACTTACCTTGCACCTCCACCCATCCCTCTCTATCTACGTTATCACTTCCCCATCTCACTAGCCACCCCTCATACTCACCCTTATTCTTGTCCAATCATTCAAACTAACAACACACAAGGGTAGGCAATTGTGTGCTTTAGCCAATGTTCGTGTAAAGTGTCTGTTAATGTGTTGTCAAGCATTGATATCTTTATTTCCAACACTTTGCCTGTGAAGGAATAAGCCATATAACCTATTCAGAAAAATACACCATTCTATGAAATAATTCTGGCCTTACTAAAACATGACAAACTGGGTCTGGAAATCTAGAAACCTAACTATGAAAAAGCTGTGAAAGCATTCTGGCTATAGAGATAAGATAGTTGTTGACACTGAATCAATAACTTTATTGAAACAGAAGGTTAAAGGCTCCAGTAGTCTGAACCTTTTGGAATCAAACAATGGTTCACCCTGTACAAAGTGTTCTAATTTACACTTCGTAAAGAAGCACATAAAAGTAAGAAACATCTGCCTTCTGTAGGGGGTGGCGTGTGCCCAATCAGTTTCACCTCTGACTGTCTCTGAGCGGTTCGAATCGCTCCCACACCCCTGGGTTCTAGACACCGGACTTAGGTACAGGCGACGATACAGAAAATTGAGTAGACAAGTGGTTTGGTGCCAGAAAACCAAAATGTTATTAAAAGCAGAATAAAACATAATCTTATTGAGAATTACTGATATGAATACAGGCATAAACAATTACACTTATGGGAATGGGGAACACACGGCACATCGAGGGAAACAAATACATTAAAAATCCCCTTATCCTTATCCCACCCCCTATACCTAACTAGATTAAGCTATGATGGGCCAGGAGTTCATGCTCACCAATCCAAAACCTGTTGCTTTAACTGGTGGGGTTTTGAGGTCCACTCTTTCTGTCCATTGGGTATCCTGTCGCCACGTGGTCACAGGGCACGGCGCTAAAGTTGTTTGTGCGAAGCACTCTCCTTTTCCTCAGCTAACGTCGTTGTTGAGCCGCGATGGGTCTTCTTCTTCTTCCTCGGGCGGTCGTCGACGGTATTGCTGTGGTTGGGGGTCGGTTGGTGGTCTTTACCGTTTAATGATTTTCCTATCCAAGCTTCGAACACCAGCTTATTCTTAAACTGGGCTATTATTGTCCATGTAACAAACGCCAGCTTATAACTAGGCCGTTTGTCTTGATTTTGCTACCCATCCTTCGAACGCCAGCTTATTCTTAAACTGGGCTATGATTTGGGGTTTTACTGTCCATGCATGTAATGCCAACTTATTCATCAAACGCCAGCTTATAACTAGGCGTTTGTCCCCCAATGCGTCTTTCCACTGCCCTTCTCTGCCTTTACTGGTTTACCGTATTCTTCATCTCATCTCATCTCGTCTGCCCATTTGTGGCCTGTGTGTCCTGTGTGTTTTTGAATCGGGTTCCGTTCTCCTCCTGCATTTGGCCCCGGTGTAATGGGCGTCCTTGGTGTTGAGCGGCGTGGGGAGTGAGAAGAGAGCACGCCACGAGGCCAGGGCACGAGAACGAGAGGCAGGAGCAAGAGCTAAGAGCAAGAGAGCGATCAACACTAATGGGCCTACAATTATACCCGTTCTTCATTCCTTATCTGTGCGCCAAATCAGGTCAGTCCTTTGTCTAACTTTTGGCGGGCTCGTTTAAAATGATTACAGCCATTTACTTTAACGGCTTCTGGAGTGGTTGTCTCCGTGCTTAATGGCCTTGATGTCCTGGCTGTTTGTCATTTATGAAACTTAATTGTCCTCATCCTGGCTTGATGGCTACTGTGAGCTGTTACCGATTAAATATGCAGAAACCTAATAGCCTCGATTTAGGCCCATTCTAACCTGATCTGTTCCAAGGCGAATGAATACATATTCTGTGTTTGCTTAGCTGTCTGGCTCCACAAAGTCTCTTCACAGATTCATGTATTTTAGGTTTCGTTTCAGGTTTTGAAAAGTGCCTGCCCTTTTGCAGGGCCTTGCTTTTAAAATCCTGTACTTTTGGTCATGAGGTTACAGAAGCCATTTTGGGTACCCTTTTTAATAACTTGTCCATACAGGGTCCCTTTATCCAAAACCTTTTGGGGAATGTGGGAATTTTGAGAACCCTACACTCCGCCCATTGATACTAAACTCGCTTTAAGTATCATCCTGATAAGGTGAGCAGAATTTCCGGCCCTCCATAGTCAATCTTCCCCTGTAATTACCTATCTAGGATACCCACGACACATGCATTTCCCATTCTGTAAAATGTAGTGTACATAAGCATACATAGAATAATTACAGTCGTTTACAGACATCCAAGCATGGAGGGGTCAAACACCCCTGCACCACTTGGTACACATACATCTTTATTAAAACAACACGTTGAAAATCTTTATTAAGAACAACAAACACAAAAAAAAACAATCTTTAATCAAAAATACAAAAAAAATTCAAACAGGTGTATCTCCCTCCACCTTAACATAATGTTCCTTCCAGGTCCTTTGGTTTCGGAATTCTAGTGTTTGATCTTTTCCCTTGCACTGAGTGCATACTAGGTACAATAGTATCCCCAGCTGGCAAACCACGAGGATGTGGGAAGCCAGTCTAATCCACGAAGGGACCTCTATATTATTGAAAATGTCCCACCAGGGTGGGATCACAATGTCCAATATCTTAGCCCCTATCTCTACCGTCTTCTGCTCTAATGTGTAGAAATGTTTCTGCGAGACTATAACTGCTTTGAGTATTTTGGTAAGGTATTCTGAGAGAGGGGGAATTTCGTAGCTGAAATGCGCTATGTACTTTTGCAGGTTGGTGAAATTCTCCTTTACAGTGAGGTGAACAGTGGGGGGTTCAGGGATGGGGACAATTCGTTCCTGGGCCACTTGAAATTCTGCCTCGGGTTTAAAGTAGAAACTGGTGTCACTTACCGGATCCCAGCTATGCTGTCCATGCTGGTAGTGGGGTGCACCTGTGGTGACACAATATGTCCCACCTCCTATATATGCTACCTGTGGGGGAACATGGCCTTGTGTCATTGCCTCCATGGTACAATTTATAGGTTTTGCGCCAACAGCTTAAAACCCACACTGTGGTTTTGAATAGGCATTCAAGTGCTGGGGACACAGTATTATGTGTGCTCCCCGGCTCCGGCACCCCGAGAGGTCAGTATCTGTCATAGCGTGCTCCCACTTTATGACGTAAGGTGGGACCGCTGTGAAACTAATGTGTGCACCCCCTTGAACGACTCCAATGTTCTCTACCCTGTATACCGGCGCGGGTCGGGCTGTCCTACCCATGACCGGCATTCTCACTACTATACCCATGATGGTGTGGTTAGAGCGCCCACAATCCACTGGGACTGGGTAGGCCTCAGAAGCTAGCTGGAGTTGACATGGGCTTAATGCATTCTCAAACGGGTGGAGGGCTGTGAGGTGCTTGTTGCTGATCGAGGAGGGGTCTAAACCCTGTTTTAAATCCTCCAGATTACTGCGGCCCTCGCCCAGCAACCATGCCCCGTACAGCACGCACACCTCATTCTGCGCAGCCTGGTCAGAAGCATTTCTTATGAGGGCATTTACAGTCTTTGCATGCTTCTCCAGCTCCGCTATTATTTCTTTTAAATGGACCGTCATGGCCTGGTCCTCATGTAACTCTGAGCCTACTACCTTGTTCTCATCCATTAATATCATCCTTAACTATGTTTTTAAACCGTTTATCTGGGTCTGCAACTCTATGTCATCCAGACTGTTGATGACAGAGGACCCTGTGTTAAACGCTGTAAAAACATCATTCTATACTCCTCTTCTTTGTCTCCCCGTGGCTTTGACTGGGGCTGGGTAGCGTGGGACTATGCAGGCGTGTAGGTGGGAATCCCATTCCATCCTCCTCCCCTTATCCTGCCATGGTGTGGAGAAGATGATGGATATGCCTGTGGGGCAGGCCCTTTTTGGCCCCCACATACAGACATAGATTCCCTGTTCCGACCCCCAACACTTATCCCAACATACGCTAGTCCCTTCTTGGGTCCCGGTGACTGTCCGGTAGGTGTCGTTCCCCATTCGTTCCCAGTCAGCTGTACGGTCCCCCATGTCTGTGCTCAGCTTTCTGAGCCACCGCCACCTTCCCAGGGGAATCTGTCCTTTACAAGTCAGGCACACGCGTTTCCCCTCAGTGACCCCGATCCGTGAGGCCACAACCTGTACGCTGAGGCAGGGAAGGGAGGCCTCCCCGTAGATGAACCTGGTCTGGCTGGAGTACCGGGTGGCGTTGGAACCCAACCACCCGGGCCATCTTCCCTCATGGGCGTAGATGGCGGGCTCCTCCGCGCCTTGTTCGCTGCTCCCAGCAGTCACCACTGGAGCCTTCTCTCCCAAGCACCCATAGATGTGGGAGTCCTCCACGTCATCTCGCTTTCCAATGCTCATCCCTAGCAGGCCGAGTAGGAGTACGCCCCCCTTCACCCTCAAATCCTTTCCTGCAAAGAGACACAAGAGCATATAGCCAGGTCCCGAGGAGATTCTCTGGCTTGGGTGAAGCACAGTCGAGTCTCGCGACCTCGACTTAAATGCAAACATCCTTAAAATACTACTACTGTATTAAAACTACCCATCACCTTATTTAATACTTAAACTAAACACCCAAACTTAACAATATAAACTTACATAAAACTATGTACATCCGCCACCCGTCTCCGGGCGGCCAGGCTAATTCCTGTTTGGACTGCGGCACACCGCTCCCTTCGGCGTGGCCGCACTGTCCTGTACTTTTGGTCCCTCACAGCCTGCGGCTGCCGGCTGGGGACCTCTGTCCTTGGACTTCCCCCTAACTCGGGAGGCTGTCCCTTTAAAATGGGGAGCTGGTGACCATGGTTTCCTTGGCTGGGGCGTCCGTGGTGACCTTCTGAGGACTTTGGCGGGTGGGGTTTTCTTGGCTGGTGGGCCTTTAACCCGAACCGCTGCCCCCTCCGGTGCGGTCTGTGGGCTCACCACTGCCGCTGGCTGGGGCCCCTTGCCCTCAGGTCCCAAAACTGGGTCTGGGGTGGGGTCTTCGAGCTCAGGTCCCTCCTCCTCTAAACCTGGGTTAGGGGCGAGGTCTTCGCCCTCGGGTCCCTCCTCATCTGGAGCCCAGAAGAGTGGGGCAGTGTCCCAATCGGTGGGCGGGATGGCCCCTCCCCTTAAGCAAGCTACAGCGCCTGCATGTGCAGTCTGTGAACTCTTTCACGCTGCAGGCTGAGGATTTCTATCCTCAGACCCTACCCCAACTGGCTGTTTTCTCTTTTCGGGTTTAAACAGTTTACACTGATTAATATGGAACCATTTGGTGCGCCGAGGCATCTTAACGGCGTATACCATGGGGCTGGCCTTGTCTACAATGCTGTAGGGCCCTATGTATAATGGTTCCAGACTCCCTACCCGAGCATAGTTCCTCACCATGACCTGATCCCCTACCTCCCACTCGTGGTGTTTTCAGGGTTCTAACAGCAATCGGTTACTCCGATGCTGCTTTCCCATGCTCCCAGCTGCCTGCTCATGGACCTGTTTAAGGTGCTCGAAGAGGTTTCGGGCAAACCTGTCCCGGTTTACCTCTCTGAGCTGGCCCTCCATGAGCACCGGGGCTAGTACATGAATGGGGGTCCGCGTAACCCTGCCAGTCATCAGCTTGTACGGGGAGTACCCCGTGGTTTTTGACTGGCTGGCCCGGATCCCCATCAGAACCAATGGTAGGACCTCGGCCCATTTTCGAGGCGAGTCCACCGTCTCCTTCCTCAACCTTTCCTTTAAGGTCCTATTCGTCTGCTCCACAATCCCCGATGACTGTGGGTTGTGGGCCACGTGCCACTTCCCCTCAATGCCTAGCAGCATAAGGGTATTCTGCATTACCTGCCCGGTAAAATGACTCCCTTGGTCGGACTCCACATACTGTGGTAGCCCCCACCGCGAGAACACTTCCCGGACCAGGATCCTGGCAGTACCCAGAGCTGTGGCCATTCTGCAGGGGAAGGCTTCTACCCATTTCGTGAACACATCTACTAGGACTAGGCAGTACTTATAGCCTCCCTGGGTGGTGGGCAGGGGTCCGATGTAGTCGACCTGTATTGACTGCCATTGTCCCTCTACCCTCCTGATGTGTCCCATAGGTACCTTCCTTTTGTGGGGATCAGGGTTGTTAGCAGCGCACAACAGACAGCCGGCGCAGAACTCGCGGACATCTTCCCTGAGTCCAGGCCACCATCCCGCCTGTTCCATCCGCTGCCAGGTGGTCTCAGGCCCGGGATGCCCCACTCCTGGACCCTCATGGGCCAGTTGAAGGAATTCCCTCCGGTGCTGCTGCGGCACAACCCACTGTTCCCCCCGGAACAGCATGCCATCTTTCATGGAGAGTGTTGCTGTGCCGTAAGGACCTTCTACCCTTTTTCCCTCAGTCACTGCGCTGAGGACTGCGTTGAGGACGGGGTCTTGGGCTTGGACCTTAAGGTCCGGGGCTAAAGCTATCCCTGCACTCCCTTGTGTCCCGCCCCTACCTCTGACTGCTGCCATGGGTCTGGACCCATATGGGCCCCAGAAAGTGCCTATGCGAGCACCCTCCTTGGCGAGCATGTCAGCCTGCTGGTTGCCTTGACTGCGGGGTTCTGTGGAGGAATGGGCCTTCACCTTGTGGATGAAAACCTTCCCTTCCTCCCCCACTGCCGCTAGGATCTTTTCCAGCAGGGGTTTCACTGTGAGGGGTCTCCCGTCGCCAGAGGTGTATCCGCGGCGGGACCAGATGGCCAAGTACTCCATACACGAATTGCACGTAAACATACTGTCCGAGCAAATCGTGTATGGGGTGGGGAAGATTTCGGGGTGTGTAACGACTGACACTACCGCGGACAGTTCAGCCTGCTGGGCGCTCATGGTGCTGGGGAGCTTAATTGCCAGGGCAATGTTTGCCGCTGGGGTCGTAAACTCCACACCGCGTGAGTCGCTCGCCAGCAGATACCGTGCTGGAGCCGTCCACATAGATCTCGCGGCCTGTGGGGTGTATCCCGACCCGTAAACCTATGTCCACTTCCCAAACCCCTTCAATGGAACACTGGTGGGCTGTTCCAGAATATACCAGGTTGGCTGCGAGCTTTGGCTCGCAGAGACCCTTCACCTTTAGGTCCATCTGTGAGAGGAGCAGGGTCCAGTGAGCAATGCGGGCACTGCTCACTGTCCCATCCTTGATCTTCCCATCCAGGAGCATCTGGGTGGTGTTAAGTCTGTGTGTCCCAGTTATGCTTATTATAAATCACTGGACACAGACCACAAGAATAACTTTAACAGGTCTTTACTATTCGGAGGCCAGGGCTGAACTGCCCAGCAAATCCCTACACAACGTTTATATACCGGTGTGGTCACCACCGGTATTACAGTATACAGCAGCCAAGAGAAAGTAGTACATCTCTTAAGGTAGTTCTCTTAAGGTGGAACAGGTTACATACACCACAATCCTCCCCATTTAACATAACATAATAACATATAGATATATATATATACAACTTCATGCAAAACAGTTCAAAGATTCAGTCTCTGAGGAGGCCTCCTGATTCGAGTTGGATAACGCCTTTCAGGGGTCTCTGATTCTCGTTGCTGGGGTGACTCATCTAGTTGGTCTCTTATGGATTGGACATCATCCTCAGGTACATTCACTTCTGAGGTAGATGCTTCAGGTTCACTAACTTCTTCCACGGTTGTCTCTGCCGTAACCATGGGTTCGACCCTTGTTCTCGATTCTACCAGTTGGTCAGCATGACGCCGTATTACATTTTCACCAATATCTACCGTGTACATCAGGGGTCCTTGTCTGGCCCGAATTGTTCCAGATTGCCATTTCTCGTTTTTATCGTCCCGGGCTAACACTGGTTGTCCTATTTCGAAACTTCGAGTGGTCTTGTTATTTATATGCTGGAACTGTTTGTTTTCAACTTCCCTCCGCACATTTGGTTTTAACAAGTCCAACCTGGACCGCAACCTCCTGTTATAGAACATCATGGCAGGACTTTGGTTTGTCACTGCATGAGTGGCGTTTCGATATGCCAGTAGGAATTTGTCCACCTTGTGTTGTAGTGGAATCTGATCTTCGCTCATGGCCTTTATTGCTTTTTTGAACATTTGTACAAATCTCTCGGCCAACCCGTTTGTAGCCGGATGATATGGGGCAGAGGTATAATGTTTCACCCCATTCTTCTTCATGAATTTCTGGAATTCTTCTGACACGAACTGCGGTCCGTTGTCTGAACATATTTGTTCTGGCAATCCATTTCTTGCAAATATCGTTCTTAGCACCGCGATCGTCTTTTCCGAGGTAGTGGTAGTCATCTTAATCACTTCTGGCCATTTAGAATGTGCGTCCACCGCAATTAAAAACATGGAGTCCATGAATGGACCAGCAAAGTCAATATGTACACGTTGCCATGGGGTTGAAGGCCATTCCCATGGATGCAGCGGTGCAATCGGAGGTGCATTTTGAACTTTTTGGCACCCTGAGCAGCTTTTCGTCAGATCCTCTATCTGTTGGTCGATACCCGGCCACCACACAGAAGCCCTAGCAAGGCTTTTCATCTTGACTCCCCCAAGATGACCTTCATGCAGTTCCTTTAGAACTCTCTCTCTTAACTTAGGAGGAATAATCACCCTTGTTCCATACATCAATGTTCCTTGACAGACGGACAGCTGTTCTCGTCTTGCTGAGAATGCCGGTAACAGTGGATCACCATGTGCTGGCCATCCCTTCACTGTCACTTCGTAGACCCGGGACAGTGTCGGGTCATTCCTGGTTTCTCTTTCAATACTTGCATTGGTGACTGGTAAACATTCGATGATGGTCGAGTGAAATAACTCAACAGGGTCAACCGTCGGTGCCTCCTCCTCTGTAGGTAGTGGCAGGCGCGACAGCCCATCAGCATTACCATGCTGCTTTGTACCTTTGAATTCGATCTGATATTGATGTGCCCCTAGGAAAAGGGACCATCTCTGGAGTCTCTGTTAAGTCTGTGTGTCCCAGTTATGCTTATTATAAATCACTGGACACAGACCACAAGAATAACTTTAACAGGTCTTTACTATTCGGAGGTCAGGGCTGAACTGCCCAGCAAATCCCTACACAACGTTTATATACTGGTGTGGTCACCACCAGTATTACAGTATACAGCAGCCAAGAGAAAGTAATACATCTCTTAAGGTAGTTCTCTTAAGGTGGAACAGGTTACATACACCACAGGTGGGTGTGTGATGGGTGAAGAGGGTGATGGGAGAGGTGCCTGTGAAGATCAGCGATCTTTTCACAGCCCAATGTGTGGCCAAGAGGTGCCTCTCACAATTGGAGTAGCTCCTCTACACATCCGTGAGTATCCTGGTGGAGTAGACCACCGGCCTCAGCCGGCCATGCCGCTCTTGGAGCAACACAGCACTCAGGCTGTCCCCGCTGGCTGCTACCTCCAGGAAAACTCTTTCCCCCCATCTATGGCCCCTAGAGCTGGTGCGGTCTGCAAGTCCTTCTTGAGCCTGATGAATGCTGCCTGGCAACCCTCATCCCAAGCCCACTCCACTCCCTTGTGTAGGAGTCGGAGCAGAGGGGCTGCTGTGGCTGCATAGTCTCCAATGAAGTCCCTGCAGTACCCGGCTAGCCCTAGAAACAACCTCACACCCGTGACTGTGTTGGGGACTGGTAACTCTTGTACCGCTTCTCTCCTAGCCTTATCTATGGCCCTTTCTCCAGCGCGTACGGTCAGGCCCAGGAATTTCACCTCCTGCTGGCCATAAGACAGCGCAATATGCTAAAGCCACAGCAGTACGATATGCTTTAGAAAATGCAGACCCTATTAAACCCACATTAATCTGTACGGATAGTGACTACTGTAAAAGAGGATATAACCAAGATCTCGTTTTCTGGAAAGAAACAAACTTTACCAATCATAAAGGTAAACCCATAAAACGTAAGTCATTGTGGGAAGACATTCTCCGTTCGAGAATGGAGAAACAGAATTGTCAGGTGATTCATTTAAATGTGCATACCACTGGGACAGTACACTCAAAAGGAAACAGTCTTGCAGATGAACAAGCAAAATGTTCGGTCTGCATGGCACCCCCTTGAGAGTGGCCTGCCAATATTAGTGTTATCACTCGGGCAGAATGGGCAGCTAATCAGGATGAGGAACTATTAGACCCAACAAAAGAGAATCCACTAGGATATCCATCAAAGTACTTTTACTCGGAAACCCTTACTGCTATTGTGCTAGTTAAGTTGCCCAAGGGAAACCGAGAAGTACCCCCGAGACACAAACGAGAACAGCTTGTAAAAGAAGCTCACGAGGGCATAGGTCAAGCACATTGTGGTGCCAGAACAATATTCTGCAAATTGACTCCCTTATATTGGTGGCCAGGCATGCTTAAGGCCTGTAAAACATACATGGCAAATTGTGAGCCATGCAATATAACCAATAAGTCAACACTAATTAAGCCACCACCATTGGCTTCTGTGAAAGCTGATGAGCCAATGGGAAAATTCTTTATTGACTTTATTGGACCACTTCCCCTGTCTTTGGGATATAGACATTGACATGAATCGGTCATTCATGGAAAGAAAGACTTGTGAAGTGATGCTGAGTGGCCTGCGGGTGGCGCTGTCCAGGGAGAGTATAAATACTCGGGCACGGGCCCAGCTTGCGCAGGGACATTCTTAACAGGAACTAGTGAAGGACACAACTAGACCTCCATGTTGTAAAGCAGTTGATTAAAGCTTTGTTCAACGCTTAGACCAAGTGCCTAGTAGTTTTCTTACATCAATTTAATCAACTGAAACTTGCTCCACGCTCTGAGTGATTTTAAGAACAGACAGCTACGAGTCAAACGGTAGAAGGGAACCAGACGTAGTAATCAATCCATCCTGGAGAAACTACTCAGACCCGTCCGTCTTGACCTGGACCCGAATTCACCTACAACTGCTAAGGTATGGAAACACAGGTATCGTACCTTCAGCAACTTCCTTGGGGCTTGTGGTGAGAATGTTCCTGATAAGTTACAAATGCTTACCAATTATGTATCTCCTCATGTGTTTGACTATATTGAAGACTGTGTAGACTATGACTCCGCTGTCCAAATACTGCAGCAACTATATGTTAAGGCCACAAACAAAATTTTTGCTCGGCACTTACTGGCCACAACTCGACAACAACCCAGGGTATCACTTGACGCATTCCTTCAAAAGCTTCGTAGGCTCAGCAAAGACTGTAATCTCAAAGCTGTCTCAGCTGAGCAGTACCAGGAGGAATTAATTTGTGATTCTTTTATTAATGGAATTGCGTCTCCCTTCATACGCTAGTGTCTGTTGGAGAATAAAACCCTCGAGTTACAAGCTGCCTATGACCAGGCATGTTTTCTGGACTTAGCAAAAAAAAAATGCAGATGCCTTTCTTTTACCACATGCACGGACTGCTGCTATCACTTTTAGTGACTCCTCCGATTAGCCTTAGGCAGAAGCCCTCACTGAGGATGACTCTATCCTAGCTGATGATGACCCGACCCTACCAACATCTTGGCAATCTAAAAAGAAGTGTTTCTTCTGTGGAGGTGCATTTCACTATAGGAAATTTTGTCCTGCTCGTAATGCAAACTGCAATCATTGCAGTAAGAAAGGTCACTTTTCTAAAATATGTCAGTCAGAAGCCTCCCCTGGGGTTACAGTTGCTGTCTATAAAACTGCTCCTTCCCCAAGAGCCACTACTAATGTTACAGCTGTCATCTATAAAACTGCTCCTCCCCCAAGAGCCACTGCTAATGTTACAGCTCTCAAGTATAAAACTGCCCCTCCTCCCATCACAGCTGTTTTTCCCCAAAGCCTGTCTCATGCAGTCATGAAGGTTTCGGTAAATGGACACATTTTGAGTGCACTAATCGAATCATGTAGCTCTGACAGCTTCATCAGTGAGCTGGCTGTCAGTAAGTTAAAATTGCGTATTTACCCCTCGGACAGGGAAATTGCAATGGCTCTGACGACACTGACCACCAACTCTTCTGGCTTTTATCTTGTCGACCTTATTCTCAATGGCCACACTTATTTTTCCACCCGGCTTGGGGTGCTCAAAAACCTATGCAGTGATGTGCTCCTGGGACAGGATTTCCAGAAGCAACACAAATGACTCACTTTCGAGTTTGGAGGGTCAAAGCCGGAGCTTACTATTTCCAAAGTATTGTTTTGTGCGCTTTCGGCGGCTTTGTTCGACAAGCCTTCCTTGTTTGCCAATCTTTCCTCCCGATGTAAGCCCATAGTCACTAAATCACGACGTTTCAGTCAAGATGACCTATCCTTTATCGAGGCAGAAATCTCTCACCTTCTAGTGGACGGTATCATTGAGCCATGTTCATCTCCCTGGCGGGCTCAAGTCATCATTGTTAAAAATCCTCTGAAGCAACACAAGAAATGTCTTTGCATCGATTAGTCGCAAACTATTAACCAGTATACCGACCTGGATGCCTACCCACTACCACACATCGATGACATGGTCAATAACCTTGCCAACTACAGGGTATTTTCAACTTTTGACTTAAAGAGCGCATACCATCAAGTACCATTAAAGGACTCTGACAAAAAGTATACGGCCTTTGAGGCCAATGGTCGGCTTTACCAGTTTTGTCGCCTTCCATTTGGGGTCACCAATGGGGTGGCCGTCTTTCAACGGGCAACAGGTTAAACAGGAGAACTTAATGGACACTTTTCCATATCTGGATAATGACCCAGAAATTCGGCTCTCCCCGGGTGAGTACGCATGGGGTACTCACCCGTAGGCCGAATGGAATTGCCGGTTTCCTGCATGCACTGCGCATGTGCGGGAAACAGGCACTTCCGATCCTCTGAACGAAGAGGTTCAGAGGTCGAACGCGCGCGCAGGGGAGTCCGCGCGTGCGCTTTGAACTTAGTTTTTTTTTACAGGTTTTCCCGGGAGGGTAAGCCTGCAGGATTTACACATTTAAAAAGCAGGCGTAAGGCTTGCTTTTTGCAAGGTAAGTGGTCAATTAATTAAAATTAAAAAAAAATTTCCACAGGTTTATTATTTTTAAATACTTTAAAGCAAGGTAAGTTTATTTTTAGCCCCGTTATAATATAAAATTATTTTTTTCAAAAATTTAAATTATTGTTTAAAATAGTTATTTAATGTAATTTATAGTTTATTTAAAAAGTGTGATTTAAAAACAAAAATTATTTGAGGGTTTACTGCTATTTTGGGCCCGTAGTATTTATAAGTTTTGACAGGTCTACCTGTCAATCTTATGAATGGGCTTTTCCCTCCTCCGATTGGCTGCCCATGGCTTACGTGATCCCAGGGGATGCATCGCACTAACTACGCCCCTGGGACATGCAAGCAGAGCGCGTCGGCAGCTGGGCCAGGCCCCGGAGCGGAATTCCACGGGGCCCTACAGCTCAACTGCCGGCGCGCAATGTAAGTGCAGGTCGGGGGCTTACACCCACGGGAAGCCCCCGACCCGAATTTCTGGGCCAATATCACCATTGCTGATCATGACCAGAAGGAGCATGATGCCAACCTCCAGAAATTTCATGACGTTCTTCGTCGCCGCAACTTAACCTTAAATGAGTCCAGATCTGTGAAATCAGTACCATCAGTCAACATGCTTGGCTACTGGGTGGGCAACGGTGTCATCAAACCAGATCCGGAGCAACTTCATCTGCTTCAGGAGCTCCCTCCTCCTATGAATCTCAGCTCTCTTCGTCGGGCACTTGGCATGTTAGCCTATTATGCGAACTGGATACCCCACTTTTCCGACAAGATCCAGCCCCTGCTTCACGTGAAGTCATTTCCGTTGGACGCGATGACTATTTCAGCTTTCAACCTCAAGCAACAACTGGAAAAAGCCAAGCTTCGTTCTATCGATGAAAACCTTCCTTTCGTGGTCGAGTGCGATGTGGCGATCTCGGCTACCTTGAATCAAGGTGGTCGACCCGTTGCATTTCTGTCCAGAACTTTGCAGGGTAGCAAGCTCCATTATCCTCCTGTCGAGAAGGAGGCTATGGCTATCATGGAAGCAGTACGTAAATGGAGTCATTTTCTCGCTCGTCGCCATTTCACGCTTATAACCGATCAGCGCTCCATGGCCTTTATGCTGGATAACCGGAAATGCATTAAGGTCAAGAATAACAAGATACAGCTCTGGAGAATGGAATTGGCTGCCTTTGGCTACACCATACATTATCGACCCAGCAAAGATAATGTGGCCCCGGATACCCTCACGCGTGCATTCTGCTCTTCCATTTCAACTTCGACTCTTGCGGATCTTCACACTGACTTATGCCATCCTGGCGTTACCCATATGTTACACTTTGTGCGCTCTAAAAATCTCCCATTTTCTACGGAAGACGTGAAAAGAACATGCTCCACTTGTAGAATTTGCACGGAATTAAAACCGCAATTCTTCCGTCCGTCAGATGGCTCGCTTATACATGCTTCACAGCCTATGCAGCGATTCAGCATTGACTTTAAAGGGCCACTGCCTTCTTCAACGCGAAACACCTACTTGCTTACTATAGTGGACGAATATTCACGCTTTCCCTTTGCTTTCCCCTGTCCCAATATGCTTACTTCCACAGTGATCAAATGCCTCGATCAGGTCTTTTCCCTTTGCGGTATGGCCAATTTCATCCACTCTGATCGGGGTCCCTCCTTCATGTCAAGCGAACTCAAAAAAGTTATCTTTCCCAATGGGGAATCACCACAAGTAAAACGACACCGTATCATCCTATTGGAAATGGACAGGTTGAAAGATACAACGCTATCATTTGGAACGCTGTTCGTCTTGCACTGATCTCACACAACCTATCAGACCAGCAGTGGGAAACTATGCACCCTGACGCGTTGCATTCCATCAGGTCTCTCCTTTCTACAGCCACCAATGTTACTCCTCACGAACGATTCTTCGGGTTCCAGCGCCGCTCCACTCATTGGACGTCCCTACCATCATGGTTGGCAACTCCTGGCCCCGTGCTGCTCCGAAGGTTTGTCCAATCCTCCAAGAGTGATCCCCTCGTCGACGAAGTGAAACAACGGATGCCAATCCTACATACGCGTACATGAGGTACCCTGATGGCCGGGATTCCACAGTTTCACTTCGGGATCTGGCTCCCTGCCCAACTGGTCCCACGGACCCAATCGATAGAGGGATCCATATTAATGAAGCCGATACTCTGCATTCCTCCGAGGATGACGCCCTACCTGGGACATCAAGGGATCTGCCAGCCACTCTGCCAGATCAACCCGGGGAACAGAGCGCTCCCCGCGGGATGACCACCCGAAGCCAGGACGCCAGTCAATCACCGACTACTGAGCAGGATGAAGCCAGCTCTGCACCTGTGGGGACCCGCACCCGGAGTCACGATCTCCCCAGTCCCCCTCAGGTCGATCAAGGCGACACGGGCTCTGCCAGCCCGCAGGTATGAACCACGAATCAAGCGACCCAGGGACCAAGACACAGTCTGAGGAGACATGTCGTCCAGCAACAAACGGAGATCCAAACGACTGCGGCTATTCGTAGTCCGATTAATCCGATAGAAGTGTTAGATCCGTGGTTCAGTGGATAAAGAATTACACGGATGCTGTACTTAAACAAACAACAGGTCTTTACTGGAGGAGGGTCATCTCTAGACTGGAGTACAGAGGCATGCGAACAGCTTATATACCGGTGTGGTTACTGCCGGTACTGTTGAGTCTGTGTGTCCCAGTTATGCTTATTATAAATCACTGGACACAGACAACAAGAATAACTTTAACAGGTCTTTACTATTCGGAGGTCAGGGCTGAACTGCCCAGCAAATCCCTACACAATGTTTATATACCGGTGTGGTCACCACCGGTATTACAGTATACAGCAGCCAAGAGAAAGTAGTACATCTCTTAAGGTAGTTCTCTTAAGGTGGAACAGGTTACATACACCACAATCCTCCCTTTTTAGCTTAACAGTTATATCCCCATTTAACATAACATAATAACATATAGATATATATATATACAACTTCATGCAAAACAGTTCAAAGATTCAGTCTCTGAGGAGGCCTCCTGATCCGAGTTGGATAACGCCTTTCAGGGGTCTCTAATTCTCGTTGCTGGGGTGACTCATCTAGTTGATCTCTTATGGATTGGACATCATCCTCAGGTACATTCACTTCTGAGGTAGATGCTTCAGGTTCACTAACTTCTTCCACGGTTGTCTCTGCCGTAACCATGGGTTCGACCCTTGTTCTCGATTCTACCAGTTGGTCAGCATGACGTCGTATTACATTTTCACCAATATCTACCGTGTACATCAGGGGTCCTTGTCTGGCCCGAATTGTTCCAGATTGCCATTTCTCATTTTTATAGTCCCGGGCTAACACTGGTTGTCCTATTTCGAAACTCCGAGTGGTCTTGTTATTTATATGCTGGAACTGTTTGTTTTCGACTTCCCTCCGCACATTTGGTTTTAACAAGTCCAACCTGGACCGCAACCTCCTGTTATAGAACATCATGGCAGGACTTTGGTTTGTCACTGCATGAGTGGCATTTCGATATGCCAGTAGGAAATTGTCCACCTTGTGTTGTAGTGGAATCTGATCTTCGCTCATGGCCTTTATTGCTTTTTTGAACGTTTGTACAAATCTCTCGGCCAACCCGTTTGTAGCCGGATGATATGGGGCAGAGGTATAATGTTTCACCCCATTCTTCATGAATTTCTGGAATTCTTCTGACACGAACTACGGCCTGTTGTCTGAACATATTTGTTCTGGCAATCCATTTCTTGCAAATATCGTTCTTAGCACCGCGATCGTCTTTTCCGAGGTAGTGGTAGTCATCTTAATCACTTCTGGCCATTTAGAATGTGCGTCCACCACAATTAAAAACATGGAGTCCATGAATGGACCAGCAAAGTCAATATGTACACGTTGCCATGGGGCTGAAGGCCATTCCCAATGATGCAGCGGTGCAATCGGAGGTGCATTTTGAACTTTTTGGCACCCTGAGCAGCTTTTCGTCAGATCCTCTATCTGTTGGTCGATACCCGGCCACTACACATAAGCCCTAGCAAGGCTTTTCATCTTGACTCCCCCAAGATGACCTTCATGCAGTTCCTTTAGAACTCTCTCTCTTAACTTAGGAGGAATAATCACCCTTGTTCCATACATCAATGTTCCTTGACAGACGGACAGCTGTTCTCGTCTTGCTGAGAATGCCGGTAACAGTGGATCACCATGTGCTGGCCATCCCTTCACTGTCAATTCGTAGACCCGGGACAGTGTCGGGTCGTTCCTGGTTTCTCTTTCAATACTTGCATTGGTGACTGGTAAACATTCGATGATGGCCGAGTGAAATAACTCAACAGGGTCAACCGTCGGTGCCTCCTCCGCTATAGGTAGTGGCAGGCGCGACAGCCCATCAGCATTACCATGCTGCTTTGTACCTTTGAATTCAATCTGATATTGATGTGCCCCTAGGAAAAGGGACCATCTCTGGAGCCTCTGTGCTGTCATCACCGAAACACCCTTCTTAGGGTTAAAAATGGATACCAACGGCTGGTGGTCTGTCAGTAGCGTAAACTTTTGGCCCTGCAGGTAATGATTAAACTTCTTTACTCCCCACACAAGGCGGAGAGCCTCCCTATCTATCGGAGCATAGTTGCGCTCAGTGGAGGTCAATGATCTGGATGCGAACGCAACTGGCCTCTCCAAGCCATTTGGCAACTTGTGTGAGAGTACTGCCCCAATACCATATGGAGAAGCATCACAAGCCAAACGAATAGGCAGCGTTGGGTTGAAGTGAGCCAACACTTCCTGAGGTGATCAATGCCTTGCTTTTGCAAAAGGCCCTCTTACAGTCCTCGCTCCGCTTCCATGGTACTCCCTTCTGCAAAAGAGCGTTCAGCAGATGCAGCACCGTGGATAAATTTGGCAGAAACTTATGGTAATAGTTAATCAACCTTAGGAACGACCTCAACTGGGATACATTATCCGGAGCGGGAGCCTTCACAACAGCTTCGATCTTGTCAGGAGACTTATGAAGCCCCTCCTGGTCAATGACATGACCACAGTACAAGATCCGCTTCTGAAAGAACTCACATTTCTGGCGATTAACTCGAAGTCCATATTCTTTCAATCTGGTGAGCACCAGTTCCAAATTTGCAAGGTGTTCCTCATCATCATCTCCTGTAATCAGAATATCGTCCAGGTAACATTGTGTGCCTGGAATTCCCTGTAATACCTGCTCCATGGCCCTCTGCCAAATTGCTGGAGCCGATGCCACTCCAAAAACCAGTCTATTATACCGATGCAAGCCTCTATGCGTGTTAATCGTGAGATACTGGCGTGACTCTTCCTCAACTTCCGTCTGTAAGTACGCCTGCGCCAGGTCTATCTTGGTGAAGTGTTTCCCGCCAGACAACGAAGCGAAGATATCCTCAATCCGCGGAAGCGGATATTGCACCGTGTGAAGCACCGGATTAACAGTGATCTTGAAATCTCCACAGATGCGAACCTTCCCCGGTTCCCCCGGCTTGTTGCTCGATGAACGCTTCATGACGGGAACAATGGGCGTGGCCCACTCACTCCAGTCCACCTTAGACAGTACTCCTGAACGTTCTAGCCCTTCCAGCTCAGCTTCCACAGCAGGTCGTATCGCATAAGGTACCGGTCTGGCTTTGAAAAATTTCGGGTTTGCATGTTCTTCAATCTTGATGTTTGCCGTAATTCCTCTCAGTGTTCCCAGTCCCTGTTGGAACACCTCTTTAGCATCGTCCAATATTCTGGACAATCGTTTAGGTTTGACATCTTTTTTACCGGAATCTACCGTTAGTGCTTTTAAGGAATGCCAGTCCATATTTATTTTCCTAATCCACTCCCGTCCCAGTAGTGGTGGACCTCCCTCAGGTAGCACATATAAGTCCATTCCTCGGCTTTCTTTGCCCTTGTGGACCACCTTTACCTTTATCTTTCTGATGGGGTATACTCTTTGCCCCGTGTATGTTTTCAATACAATCTCCGTATCCCGTAGGGGAATATGTGGGAATAACCTTTTGTAATCTTGCTTATTCATGACCGTCAATGCCGATCCAGTGTCCAATTCCATCTTCACTTGGACTCCTGCTATCTGAAGTGTGACCCAGATAGTTTGGAGGTCTGCTTCATTACCCACATTGTGTACTCTTAGACAACCCAGTTCCTTACTGCTGGAGTCTGAATCTGACTTCTGTTCATCCGAACTGTTCTCTGTCACCTTGTGTACCTTTCTGCACTTTTCCTGCGGTGACTTTTTGTTGCTGGTCTTCTTTCCTGACCGGCATACTTTAGCTATGTGACCAAGCCTGCCACATTTTCTGCATTCCTGATTTTTGAACCAGCACTGGTTCTGATCGTGCGTTGTCTTTCCACAACGATAACACTTTACTGCACCCCAGGCCATTTGATTGGTGCTGAGTTCGATGACCTTAGCTGCTTTTCCGCAGTGCCTCTCGTTGCGGCTTCGTGCGATGCTGCAATAGTGACAGCTTTATCAAGCGTAAGATCATTCTCCTCTAGCAGTCGCTTTTGAGTTCCTTCTTTTAACAATCCACACACAAATTTATCTCTCAGCGCATCTGCTATTCCTGTTCCAAACTGACAGTACTTTGATAGCTTACGCAGTTCAATTAAGAATTTAGCGTTGCTTTCTTCTTTCAGCTGCGTTCTTCTGTAAAATTTAAATCGTTCCGCTATCAGCAGCGGTGTGGGGTTTAAATGATTTTTCAGGACAGTAACAATATTCGCGAAAGTCTGATCCGCCGGTTTATCTGGTGATACAAGGTGCTTCAATAGCCCGTACGTCTTCGCACCCATTGAGTTTAATAAGGTTAGTGCTTTCTTATCATCTGGTACCTCATTTGCTTTACAATAAACTTCCATGCGTTCTACATACGTGGCCCAATCTTCGACATCGCTATCAAAAGCATTGATGTTACCATGTTTAGGCATCCTTGCAAGTTTCTTTAAATTCTCTTTTTCCCAAAATGGTGGCTTCCCGCGCTTGTCTTCTTCCCCCGCCTACTAAAATGGCGGCTTCCCGCGCTTGGCAGTTTTTCCCACGCTCGTCATCTTCCCCCGCTGGCTGCAATGGCGATTGCCGTGCTGCTGCTGTTCTCGCCTCCCCAGTGGTTCTCAATTCCCTGACGCTGCTTTTTGCTCTCCCGCGGTTCCCGTGGGCATTCACGCTTCCCCTGCTGTTGCGCCTCTCAGCCCCGCTTGCAGGCCGGTCCTTTTCACCGGCCGCGGTCGAGTTCTCCGCCCTTATTCCTCCGTTTTCCCTCCCCTACTCCACAGCCAATGCGGCCAACTTTCTGCTCGTGTCGCTGATCGGCTTACCCACCACCATGGT
Organism: Somniosus microcephalus; assembly: GCF_052327205.1. Classification (NCBI taxonomy): domain Eukaryota; kingdom Metazoa; phylum Chordata; class Chondrichthyes; order Squaliformes; family Somniosidae; genus Somniosus; species Somniosus microcephalus. The sequence continues at coordinate 63,190,218 of NC_140997.1, read as the reverse complement.
AGAAGGGATGATCACTGCCTGTCGCTGATGGAGGGCTTCGTGGTCAGAATTTTTCTTTTTAATCCGGGTTCTCGATGCCTCCCGTGCGATGTGGTGCTCAGCAGGATGATGAGGGCGGATGCCTCTTCTCGATGCCCGTTCTGAGGACGAAGCTGCCTTGGATGTAAAACTGCCGCAGGGTAAGATCGGACTCGTCGCCACTGTTGAGTCTGTGTGTCCCAGTTATGCTTATTATAAATCACTAGACACACAACAAGAATAACTTTAACAGGTCTTTACTATTCGGAGGTCAGGGCTGAACTGCCCAGCAAATCACTACACAATGTTTGTATACCGGTGTGGTCACCACCGGTATTACAGTATACAGCAGCCAAGAGAAAGTAGTACATCTCTTAAGGTAGTTCTCTTAAGGTGGAACAGGTTACATACACCACAGGTACTACAGTATACAGGAGCTGTAAAAAGTAGTTCTGACTTAAAGCACATACACTACAATTCCTCCCTTTTTAGATTAATAATACCCCCTTAATATTCAAACAACAATTACATTTTTACATTTACATTCAATTACAAAAAGTCCATTTATAGATTCAGTCTTTGGGGCGGCTTCCTGACCCTTTCGGGATAGCGCAGAGGCGATTCTGACCCCTTTTCATCGGGTAGTTCATCGGGTTCCACTGCTACTGGGTCTGAAGTAGATGCTACCGGTATGTCGGGTTCATCCCCAGGTACTCGAGACATCGGGTTGACGCCTTCCTGTGACGCCAAGATCTGATCGACGTGGCATCTCACAATGTTCTCCCCGACATCCACTGTGTACATTAATGGCCCCTGCCTTGTACATATCGTTCCGGGTTGCCACTTCTCTGTTCGATAGTCATGGGCCAAGACTGGTTGCCCTACATTGAAGCTCCTTGTCGGCTTCTCGTTGATGTGCTGGAATTGTTTGTCCTCAACATTTCTTCGCACATTTGGTCTGAGCAAATCCAGATGAGATCTCAACATTCTGTTAAAGAACATCATGGCCGGGGTCTGGTTGGTAACTGCATGTGTCGCGTTTCGGTAGGCTAATAAGAAATTGTCCATCTTATGCTGTAGTGGAATTTCCTCGTCGCACATGGCCTTTATCGTCTTCTTAAAGGTTTGTACGAACCTCTCAGCCAATCCATTGGTGGCTGGATGATGCGGGGCGGATGTGGAATGCCTTACCCCATTCCTTTTCATGAATTTTTGGAACTCTTCGGACACAAACTGTGGTCCATTATCAGAGCAGATCTGCTCTGGCAAACCGTTTCTGGCAAATATGATCCGTAGGACTGCAATCGTTTTCTCTGTAGTGGTTGAAGACATCTTTACCACCTCAGGCCACTTTGAATGAGCATCCACTGCTATTAAAAACATTGAGTCCATGAATGGACCAGCGAAATCAATGTGCACCCGTTGCCATGGAGAGGAGGGCCACTCCCATGGGTGTAGAGGGGCATGTGGTGGTGCATTTTGGACCTTCTGGCATCCTAAGCAGCTCTTAGTTAGGTCTTCGATTTGTTGATCGATTCCCGGCCACCACACATAAGCCCTAGCAAGGCTTTTCATTTTCACTCCCCCCAGCACTCGCTCCCTTAACTTGGGTGGAATCACCACTCTGAATCCACACATCACTGTCCCCTGGCATACTGACAGCTGTTCTCTTCTGGATGAGAATGCTGGCAACAGTGAGTCGCCATGTGTTGGCCATCCCCTCACCGTCAATTCATATACCCGTGACAGTGTCGGATCATTGTGGGTCTCCTTCTCTATATCCGCGTTTGTTACTGGCAATTGTTCAATTATCGACGAATAAAATATTTCGATAGGGTCCACTGCTGGTGCTTCCTCCACCGTAGGCAGTGGCAGGCGCGATAGCCCATCAGCGTTAACATGCTGTTTCGTGCCTTTATATTCTATTTCATATTGATTCGCCCCTAGAAACAGGGACCATCTTTGTAACCGCTGTGCAGTCATTACTGGCACGCACTTCTTAGGATTAAAGATGGAGACAAGTGGTTGGTGGCCAGTCAGCAAGGTGAACTTCTGCCCATGCAGATAGTGGTTGAATTTTTTTACTCCCCATACTAGGCTGAGGGCCTCCCTGTCAATCTGGGCGTAGTTGCGCTCGGCTGAGGTTAGTGACCGAGATGCAAAGGCCACTGGCCTCTCCAACCCGTCTGGGAATTTGTGCGACAGCACCGCTCCAATGCCGTAGGGTGATGCATCACATGCCAAACGAATTGGTAGTGCTGGGTTGAAATGGGCCAACACCTCTTTTGATGTGATCAATTCTTTACACTTCTGGAAAGCTCATCTACGTTCGTCATCCCACTTCCATGGTACCCCTGTTTGCAGTAGGGTGTTCAGCGGGTGTAGTACCGTAGACAAATTTGGTAAGAACTTGTGGTAATAGTTTACCAGCCCGAGGAACGACCTCAGTTGTGACACATTTTCCAGTGCTGGAGCCTTGACTACTGCCTCAATCTTGTCAGGGGACTTATGTAACCCCTCTTCATCGATGACGTGGCCGCAATACGAGATCTGTTTCTGGAAAAACTCGCACTTGTGGCGATTAGCTCGTAGCCCATATTCCTTTAATCTGGCGAGCACCTTCTCCAAGTTAGCGAGGTGATCACCGTCATTTTTGCCCGTGACCAAGATGTCATCCAAATAACACTGGGTCCCTGGAATCCCTTGCAGGACCTGATCCATCACCCTTTGCCAGATAGCCGGAGCTGAGGCTACTCCAAACACCAGCCGGTTGTATTGATAGAGACCTTTATGGGTGTTGATCGTAAGGTAATGTTTCAAAGCTTCTTCTACCTCCATCTGCAAGTACGCCTGGGCTAGATCAATTTTGGTGAAGCGTTTACCACCAGATAGCGAGGCGAAAATATCCTCAATTCGTGGAAGCGGATATTGCACCGTGTGAAGGACTGGGTTCACTGTCACCTTAAAATCCCCACAGATGCGGATCTTCTTTGGTTCCCCAGGCGTATTACTCAATGACCTCTTCATTACAGGGATGATGGTTGTAGCCCACTCGCTCCAGTCCACTTTGGACAGTACTCCTGAACGTTCCAACCCTTCCAGCTCTGCTTCAACTGCTGGTCTGGCCTTCAGAAACTTTGGGCTTGCATTATCCACTATTTTAATTGTTGCTGTTATTCCTTTTAGTGTTCCGAGCCCCTCCTGGAACACTTCTTGTGTGTCAGTTAGCATTTTTGACAGTCGTCCAGGTGTGACGTCGTCATCCTTTTTGGCGTTCTCCTTCAGTGCCTGTATGGAATGCCAATCTAAATGTATCTTCCGGATCCATTCACGTCCTAGCAGTGGTGGTCCTCCATTTGGCAATACATATATATCCATTTTAGGTATTTCCTGACCTTTATATGTCACGTTCACCCTTATTTTTCCTTTGGGGTAGACTTTTTGCCCCGTATACGTCTTCAAGACAATCTCTGTAGCTTTCAAGGGTATGTGTGAAAATAGCCACTTGTAGTCTCTTTGATTTATGACTGTTAGAGCTGACCCTGTGTCCAATTCCATTTCCACTTGGACTCCGTCTATCTTGAGTGTAACCCAGATAGTCTGGTGATCCTCTATTTCGGTTACATTATGTAGTTTCAGACAACCCAGCTCCTTGCTTCCGGAGTCTGTGTCACTTTTCTGTTCGTCTGAACTACTGTCCATCACCTGGTGTACCTTTTTGTACTTCTCCTGTGGAGATTTCTTACTGTTGGTATTCTTCCCAGACCTGCAGACCCTTGCTATGTGTCCTGCTTTCCCACACTGTCTGCACACTTGGTCCTTGAACCAACAATCTTCTTGGTCATGTGTTGTTCTGCCGCAGCGATAGCACTTCCCTGTTCCATAGGTCATTTCGTTGGTGCCGTATTCTTGCGGTCTCTGTTGTATCTCTACAGCACCCCTTGCGGCTGCTTCGTGTGACACTGCCATACTGAAAGCTTTGTCCAGATTAAGGTCCTTTTCTGATAGAAGCCATTTCTGGGTTCCTTCACTTTGTAGCCCACACACAAACTTGTCCCTAAACGTGTCTGCTAGTCCCGCTCCAAACTGGCAGTATTTCGATAGCTTGCGCAGTTCCGTTAGGTACTCAGCATTGCTTTCATCTTTGTGTTGGTTCCTTTTATGGAACTTAAATCATTCTGCTATCAGCAGCGGTGTGGGGTTTAAGTGGTCCTGTAGGATTTCTAGTTTGCTTTCAAAATTCTTGTTTACCGGCTTCTCTGGGGTTATTAGATTTCGCAGTAACCCATAAGTTTTTGCACCCATGGAATTTAACAGAACCAGTGCTTTATTAGCATCTGGCACTTCATTCGCCCTGCAGTACACCTCAATACGTTCCACATGTGTCGCCCAATCTTTGACTTCATTGTCAAATGTAGAGATACTGCCACTCTTCGGCATCCTTGGTTGTGCGTTAACTATCACCAATGGCGCCTCCCGCGCTTCCCCTTCTTCTCCGCTGGCACAGAATGGCATCTCCCGCGCTTTCCTTCCTTCCCGCGCTCGCCCTTCTTCTCCGCGGCTCAATGGCGTCTCCCGCGCTCTCCCTGCTTCTCTGCGGCTCAATGGCATCTCCCCTTGCTTCGCCCCGCGGACCCTGATCAGCCCGTGATCCCTGGCTGTGCTCTGCGCGTTCTTCTCTTGATATTTGTCGACGCCGCTCGGTCTAGAACCCGGCTGTTTCTTACCCCCTCTCTCTCCGGTTTTGCAGTATTTTTCCACGACGCCGCTCGGTGATCAACCCCCGGCTGCGCCCTGCTCTCTTCACCCTTTTTCGTACCCCACCGACGCTGCCCAGCTCTCTCTCTCTGCCGTCGGTCGGCTCCAGCCGCCACTGCTCGGGAAGGGTCTGCTCAGGACCTGTCGTCGGTCTCTTACTGCTCGTTGTGGCTGGGGAACCAAGCCCGGCTCTCCACAGCCTGCCCAGCGAAGTTGGATCTCTGCCTGACTGCTGGGCGGTTGCTCGCGGTCGACACCCGTGTTCCTGGACTCGACTATTTAAAAAAAAATTTTTTTTTAATGTTGCAGGTAGATTCGCATCAACACTCGTCGCCACTGTTAGATCCGTGGTTCAGTGGATAAAGAATTACACGGATGCTGTACTTAAACAAACAACAGGTCTTTACTGGAGGAGGGTCATCTCTAGACTGGAGTACAGAGGTATGCGCACAGCTTATATACCGGTGTGCTTACTGCCGGTACTACAGTATACAGGAGCTGTAAAAAGTAGTTCTGACTTAAAGCACATACACTACAAGAAGGAAGTCACCGGGCTAGCAATCCTTCAGGCGGGAAAAAAGTCATTCATGGAAAGAAAGACTTGTGAAGTGATGCTGAGTGGCCTGTGGGTGGCGCTGTCCAGGGAAAGTATAAATACTCGGGCATGGGCCCAGCTTGCACAGGGACATTCTTAACAGGAACTAGTGAAGGACACAACTAGACCTCCATGTTGTAAAACAGTTGATTAAAGCTTTGTTTAACGCTCAGACCAAGTGCCTAGTAGTTTTCTTACGTCAGACATGTTCTCGTTTGTGTAGATGGATGCACTTCCTTCTGTTGGCTGGTCCCCACAAAAACTGTTTCGGAAAACGCACTTGTCAATGCTATTACTGACATAATTACTGTAGTTGGTGCACCCAAAATCTTACACACCGATCAAGGCAGAGCCTTTGTCTCCAAGGTCTTCAGAGACTACTGCGAACAAAGGGTTAGAGCACAGCACGCCACATCATCCGCAATCAGCGGGGCTGGTGGAATGTAAAAACAGGGAAGTAAAAAAGCTATTGGTCAAACTGTTGAGAATCAGGGGAAATAAGTGGACCGCCGTCATTCCGGAGGTGCAGCTATCACTTAATAATGTGTCCGCATCAGCATCAGGGACAGTGTCCCCTAAAACTCCATATTATCTGATGTATGGGGTTGAGATGCATCCACCACTTACCCATAGTTCTTTTATTGCCTCTACACTCTCTGATTCCTTGACCCGACAGCAACAGTTAGATTTTTAAAAATATATAACAGAGGAGATTCATCAAATTGATCAGAGGATAAGGGAGGCAAATAGGCAGAAAAAATTGACAAGCAAAGCATGGCAACCCCTAGCAGGAGAATGGGTACAGGAAAAGAAGTTCGAGCAAAAACCTGGTTTAAGACCGAAGTGGAAAAAACCTGTTCAAATACATTCCGTTATTAACAAAAGAACAGTTAAAATACATATTAATCAGCCAAATGGCAAGCATATTCTTAAAACTGTCTCCATAGACAATCTCAAAAGATGTCCTGCGGGATACCGACATGGAGGAACAACACAAGGTGCAGTTGTACACTGTCTTTCAAGACCCAGCTTGGAGCACGACACAGGAAATTGATGCGATCGAACTACTGATGATGGTCAGCCAGACGGTGTCGCCGACTCTTCCACACGATGCTTGGCAATGCCTCAGGAATTAGATTTGCAAAAAGCCACAACCAAAACAAATAAAGATCAACGAGTTACTTGAACGAAGGAGGAAGACACCGCGGATGGAGAAGGAATCAAACTGAGCTCCTGGCAAGGCCGTTACGAAAACAAGAATCTGTCCTCATGCTGGATCAATGATACAGTGTGTCAAACTTCAGCCAGTTCTAAATGACGTCTCCTTGACTCATATGAATAACTCACCTCTACGGAATGTACATCTGCCAATTGGACATTCTAAGTACATGTTGTTTCACTAATTACATGACAATGTACCTATCATCCTTTTAATTTGTGTTCAATTTAAAATAGGGCAAAACATTGTCCTGGGATGACTTAAAAGGAATTTTCATGTAGCACATGATTAGGCTCTTGATTAACATTGACCAAACTCTGCCCTGATGTTTGAGCTCATTTTTTGGTCAAGAGGGGGGAGTGAAGGAATAAGCCATATAACCTATTCAGAAAAATACACCATTCTATGAAAGAATTCTGGCCTTACTAAAACATGACAAACTGGATCTAGAAATCTAGAAACCGAACTATGAAAAAGCTGTGAAAGCATTCTGGTTATAGAGACAAGATAGTTGTTGACACTGAATCAATAACCTTATTGAAACAGAAGGTTAAAGGCTCTGGTAGTCTGAACCTTTCGGAATCAAACAATGGTTCACCCTGTACAAGGTGTCTTTGTAAAGAAGCACATAAAAGTAAGAAACATCTGCCTTTGTAAAAATGACATCAAGTAAAACAGACTTGCCGTTACACTGTTTCTTATGGTAAATTTAGAACACCTAGAGAAGAGACATAATTTTGTAATGCTACCAGCTGAGGTGACTAAGAGTTGCAGGGGTCAGCAGAAAAATGACTAGAGATAATGATCTTACATCAGCAGAAAACCTTAAACGAAATACCACTGGAAAAGGGTATAAATATTTGTAGTGTATGTGCCTTTAAGAGCCCCCTGTGTACTGTAATGCCGGTAATGGCCACTCAGGCTATATAAGCCTGTATATTGTGTTGTATCAGTTAGTTCCCCTCCAGACTTTGTTCAGTAAACACCTGTGAAACCAACTCCTGTCTTCAGTGTCTCTATTAACACACAGACACAACAGTGGCGACGAATTGGAAACGGACTTACCTGCAATTCGGCAGCACCTCAAGGACATCGATTCCTCTGACGTCCAAAGTCGAAGAAAAGCAAGAAAAAGAAAAAAGCTGTGGTTTCACCAGCTAGCCGAGCTGGTGGCAGGTACTGCAATAATCCTTCCTGGGCATCGGGCTGGGGCTCCAGCGGCTGGCTCTGCAGCGAGGCCAAGCAGCGAAGGCGGAGGCAAGCAGTAACAGATGGGGAGGGAGCACTCGGCCGGCGCTGCAAGCAGGTCGGCGTTCAGACCTAGCAGAGAGAGTCCAGCGGGAACGAGTCTGCACCTGTAAATAAATAAATAAAAAAATAAAAAGCCGCAGAAAACAGCGTTGTCATCAGCAGCAGCGGCGGGGAAGCGCCATATCTTTTCTGCAGAAAAGAAAGAAAAGCGCGGGAAGCGCCATTTTTTTTCCAGGATGCCTAAGGCTGGCAATATTGATGCTTTTGATAACGAGATAGAGGATTGGACCACATATGTGGAAAGAGTGGAGGTATATTGCACCGCAAATGGAATAGAAAATGATAAAAAAGCATCAGTACTTGTAATCTAATGGGCGCAAAGACATACGGGCTGTTACGAAACTTAATCACTCCAGCCAAACCAAAAGACAAGAATTTTAAAGAAATTGTTGATACCCTACAGGAGCACTTAAACCCAACACCGCTGCTGATAGCGGAACGATTCAAATTCTTCAAGAGGAATCAACACAAGAATGAAAGTAACGCTGATTACCTCACCGAATTAAGAAAGCTATCAAAGCACTGCCAATTCGGGGCAGGACTAGCAGATTATCTTCGAGACAAATTCGTCTGCGGTCTACTAAGTGAAGGAACACAGAAAAGGCTGCTTTCTGAGAAAGATTTAACACTGGACAAGGCTTTCAGTATGGCTGTATCATACGAAGCAGCAACAAGAGGAGCTGCAGAGATACAGCAAAAGCCACAGGACTTCAGCACCCATGAAATGACACAGGGTTTCGAGAGATATTATCGCTGCGGCAGGTCCACCCATGACCAGAGGGACTGCTGGTTCAAGGACAAAGCACGCAGGCAATGCGGAAAGATTGGACACATTACACGGGTATGCCGATCTGGACAAAAAGAATCCACGGACAGGAAAAAAAAAATCAATAAAGAAAAGTATAGAAAGGTACAAATGATGACGGACAGTAGCTCCGAAGACCAGAAGAGTGATAGCGACTCCGAAAACAAGAGACTAAGCTGTCTCAAATTACATAATGTAATTGCCAAAGAAGATTACCAGACCATTTGGGTTACCCTCACGATAGCAGGGTCCCCAGTTAAAATGGAGCTAGATACAGGATCAGCTCTGACCGTCATAAATCGACGGGATTACGAGCAGCTATTTCCGCATGTACCTTTAAAAGACACATCCATTATCTTGAAAACGTATACGGGGCAGAAAGTATACCCCAAGGGAAAAATAAGGGTGCCTGTTGTATACAACGGCAAGGAAATACAAAAGTTGTATTTATACGTTCTACAAGATGGTGGTCCACCGCTGTTGGGACGTGAATGGATCAGGAAAATACGTTTAGACTGGCACTCCATTCAGGCACTGACGGTGACCAGTAAGGAAAAAAATGACGATGACGTCATACCTGAACGATTAAAAGACATCTTGGCCAACGCCAAAGAAGTGTTTCAAGAGAAACTAGGAACCTTGAAAGGCATCACCGCCTCAATAAAAGGTGGAAGATGCGGCAATTCCCAAGTTTTTTAAGGCAAGACCGGTGCCATACGCAATTCGTCCAGCAGTCGAGGCAGAGCTGGAGAATTTGGAAAAGGCAGGCGTATTATCCAAAATAGATTGGAGCGAGTGGGCAACACCCATCGTCCCAGTCATGAAGAAAACGTTGAATAATGATAAATCTGAAGAACAGAGAAAAATTCGCATCTGTGGAGACTGTAAGAGTTTCGCAAAATTCCCCTGAAAACAAGAGAAACATTGGTCCACATCGTGGATGAAGATTTATGTGGTTTTGAATTGCCTCTGGGTCAGATCAATGTTTTGAATCATGCTCAGAGCCATGAAAGACTGCTGGACTAGACTACAATGGAGTCGAGGAAATTCATGGAAATATTCACAAACATTGAGAAGGAACATCTTTTAAGGCTTGTGCTTTTGAGCCCGGTCAAACACAGAGGTTTACAGCTTGTAATGTGTTTGTGTGAAAGACCTGTCAATTAAACCAGGGAGGTCAGGAGTTACCTACTTGACCCGAGGTCGATTATGGCTGGCTTTGTTTAAACAAGCAATTCAGCAGCCAATCACAGTCCTTTTGTTTGTGGACTGGAACTTTAGGCGGGAATTTTTCCAGCCAGAGCGGCAGCAGCACAGGTATAAAGATAGCTACTGAGAAGCTATCGGGCTCTTCTCTTTTTACTTCGCTGGATCAGGTGAGCAGAGTGTTTTGACTCCTAAACAAGACAACCTAACAAGGACTTTGGGGTGGTGATTTAAGGGAATTGCTAAGATTGTTTAAATAACATTGTAGCCACTGTATCCCTCGTTTTTGCCGTGTGTACCCCTTGTTATATACTTTTATTTATTTACTGTGTTCGTGTGGTATAGTTTATATTTGATGATGGTTCCTTAGTTTAATAAATTTTGACTTTGCTCATATCCAAACAAATTGTCCGCTTTAACATCATTAATTGTAAGTCCTCCAGTCAGAACTGAAAGATGGGGTAGCGATTCGGAACCACTGTTAAAATTGGTTTACAGTGCAGCAGGCAAAAAGGCTGCTGGCCAGGTATGTTACCATAAACCAGGAAATAGATGCCCCCCCTACAAGACTTCAAGGTGACTGTAAACCCGGTCCTTCACACGGTACAGTATCCTCTTCCGAGGATAGAAGATATTTTCGCCTCACTATCCGGAGGGAAACGTTTCACAAAAATTGACTTGGCACAGGCATATCTACAGATGGAGGTTGAAGAGGCCTCTAAAAAGTATCTCACGATAAATACACACAAAGGCCTGTACCAGTACAATCGACTGGTTTTCGGAGTAGCATCCGCTCCAGCTATCTGGCAAAGAGCTATGGAGCAAGTCCTCCAAGGGATTCCGGGGACTCAATGCTACCTAGACGACATCCTTGTAACAGGAGAAAACGACAACGAGCACCTTGCCAATTTGGAGCAGGTGCTCACTAGGCTGAGAGAACGGGGCCTACGAGCAAATCGCCCCAAGTGCGAATTTTTCCAGAATCAAATATCACATTGTGGCCACATAATTAATAACGAAGGGCTGCATAAGTCACCTGAAAAAATTGAAGTGGTCATAAAAGCACCAGCACCTGAAAATGTCTCACAATTAAGGTCGTTCCTGGGATTAATAAATTACTTTCATAAATTTTTACCGAACTTATCAACTCTTCTGCACCCTCTTAATGAACTGCTACAAACAGGAGTAATTTGGAAATGGAGCGAAGACTGTAAACGTGCCTTCCATAAATGCAAAGACTTAATCACGTCCAAAGAAGTTTTGGCTCATTACAACCCATCACTGCCAATCAGACAGGCGTGCGATGCATCCCCTTACGGCGTAGGTGCGGTATTATCGCATAAATTCCCTGATGGCTCGGAACGGCCGATAGCTTTTGCATCACGCTCATTGAACTCAGCTGAGCGTAACTATGCCCAAATCGACAGGGAAGCACTCAGCCTGGTATGGGGAAGTGAAGAAATTCAACCATTACCTACACGGACAAAAATTTACCTTGTTGACCGACCATCAACCCCTCATCTCCATATTCAACCCTAAAAAGGGTGTTCCCATTATGACAGCGCAAAGGCTACAGAGGTGGTCCCTTTTTCTAGGGGCACACCAATATAACATAGAATACAAAGGATCAAAACAGCATGGGAATGCTGACGGTTTATCGCGCCTACCGTTGCCAACGGTAGAAGAGGCACCTACCGTAGACCCAGTGGAGATTTTCCACTCTACCATAGTCGAATGTCTACCAGTAACAAATTCTGCCATTGAAAGGGAAACTAGAAATGACCCGACTCTCTCACGAGTCTACGATTTAACAGTGAAGGGATGGCCAGCACATGGCGAACCACTGTTGCCAGCATTCTCGCAAAGAAGAGAACAGCTGTCAGTGTGCCGAGGAACCTTGATGTGTGGATCCAGAGTGGTGATTCCACCCAAACTCCAGGATAAATTTCTAAAGGAGCTTCACGAGGGGCATCTGGGTGGAGTAAAAATGAAGAACCTAGCCAGGGCGTTTGTATGGTGGCCAGGTATCGATGGAGACATCGAAGAAATGACCACGAGCTGCCTAGGATGCCAGAAGGTCCAAAACGCTCCACCACAAGCCCCTCTACATCCATGGGAGTGGCCCTCATCTCCATGGCAAAGGGTACACATCGACTTTGCTGGTCCATTTATGGACTCAATGTTCTTAATCGCGGTTGATTAACACTCCAAGTGGTCGGAGGTAATAAAGATGTCCTCCACCACCACGGAAAAAACCATCACAGTATTAAGGACCATATTTGCCAGGAATGGGCTGCCTGAACAGATCTGTTCTGATAATGGACCGCAATTTGTGTCCGAAGAATTCAGGAAGTTCTTAAAATACAATGGGGTTAAGCACTACACGTCCGCCCCATACCATCCCGCCACCAATGGATTGGCTGACAGGTTTGTCCAGACCTTCAAGAAGGCCATAAAGGCCATGGGTAATGAAGACATAAAACTTCAGCATAAGGTGGATAACGTCTTGTTTGCATACAGGAATGCAACACATATGGTTACAAACCAAACTCCCGCCATGATGTTCTTCAATGGAAGCCTAAGATGCCGGCTGGATTTGATCAAGCCAAACATCAGAAGGGATGTGGAGAACCGACAATTTCAAGGCATGAATGAAAGGCCAACTAGAACCTTCCAGATAGGTCAACAAGTTTTGGCCCGGGACTACCGCACCGAGAAATGGCAGCCTGGAACTATCTGCACACGACTAGGACCGCTGATGTATACCGTGGACATTGGAGAAAGCATAATAAGGCGTCATGCTGGCCAAATCATAGAGTCAACCGAAAAGGGACAACCTACACCACAACTCTATACGCCTAATGATGAAGTAGAGATACCCATAGTATCTACCTCCAATCCGGTGATACTGGAACCCGATGAACCCGACACTGGCATTCAAGCCGAATCAGCCTTGCCAAAAGTACCTACTACACCACCAGAAACTACTACACCACCGAGGCGTTATCCGGACTGTGTCAGGAAGCCTCCAGAGAGACTGACTTATAATTGATTAACTGCAGCAATGTGTAGATTATTTTTCTTGTAACATGTAATTAATGATTACTTAAAATATTATGTACTGGTTGGCTAAAAGGGGAGGAATTGTAGTGTATGTGCCTTTAAGAGCCCCCCTGTGTACTGTAATGCCGGTAATGGCCACTCGGGCTATATAAGCCTGTATATTGTGTTGTATCAGTTAGTTCCCCTCCAGACTTTGTTCAATAAACACCTGTGAAACCAACTCCTGTCTTCAGTGTCTCTATTAACACATGGACAACAATATTGAACTCTCAAATGGGATAGGAGACTTGCTTTAAAGGGGTAAAGCAATTCTCAGCTTCAGAGGTGGCTCTGTAAGTCTCCAACTCTTTGTACCTCAGGGGTCAAAGGCATTTGATTTTGGTGGATATCCTGTAGAAAACGAAGAACTGTAAAACTGTAGTGAAGTTAAGATTTGAGATTAAGGTTCTCTGATAATAGAGTTGTAAGCTCTCTCTTTTTGGAACTGTTAATGTTGCGATTGACTCACCAACTGTAAATTACATGTCAGTTCTTTATTAAATCTATATATTTTTAGAATTGTCTCACATAAGACTTCTGTATCAAACTCACAAACTCAATCTCTGTACACTCTTTGGTGAGGAGTTGCAGAATTCTGAGGGAGTTTTCCGGACCATCATAATATCCGGAATGTTAAGTCTAGCTAAACTTATTAAAAGTGCTATCTGGAGGATGGTAACATTTTCAGGTTGTTCCTTTCCTTTAGAGAGAGATAGTCCGGACCTCTAGACCCAATTAAGCGTCCTTAGGATTCAGTTACCTCAAACTTTAGTTGAAAATGAACGTCTGAGGAATACGCCTGATCTGGGGTAGCCCTAAAGGGGCTAGGACTAGTAATTATCCCTTCATGCCTTCTTGGACGGATCTGTGTGCACCTTTGGAAGTGTCTTAGTGATTTCCAGTGATTGGTGAGACATAACATTCCCCCCCCCAACCTCCGCCCCCCCCCAATGGCGATAAGCGTGAAAGGAATGGCTTGGACATTGTTAGGGATGCTTTGTGGTGCTGGTGCCAACCTGATACATCATGTGGCAGCAAGGGTGTACAGCGGCAAGTGAAGTAAATCTGGCCATAGTGAGGCCATCCCTGGCATCCCAGGCAGCAATGTGGTCGGGTGATGATGCCCTGTGTCCAGTGCAGCATCAGTTGATTGCGGAGAAGGTTGGTATGGATGTTGGTGCTGCTGGTGTGCCCAGTGATGCTGGTGTTGGGGCTGATCGTGTTGGGTTTCTGATGACCAAGGTGATATTTTTTCAAGGGCACCGATGCTGATGGAATAGATGACAGGTGAGGTTGAGATGACAGAAATAATCTGTCAATGTTGAGATAGGTTGTTCGAAGGAGGTGACACTGGATAAAGAGGTTACTCCAAACACTTCAAAAGTGCATAAAGCTCAAAAGTAGGCTCCAAATCATTAATGCTCCAGCTTCTAAGATTGGGAAGTGTATAGCTGTGAAATGGTAGGTTTTAGACCACTTTTGCAGCTTTCACCTATTCACAGCAATCCACAGTCATTGAGAACCCGACATACTTACCTGACGTGATAGCCGCTCTCCGGGAACCTCGTTGAAAACCTGGGAAAATGGTAAGTACATGGGAAAATGGTTCTTAACTACCTATTAAGAAGCTTTTAACTATCTAAATTGGCTGACCCGCCGCTTGGTGCCGGGTCTGTTCAGGGTTGACAGCCCCGACACTTGGGAAACTGACAAGGAGGCGGGTTTACAGCAGGATACAAACCTGTTGTCAATCTTTGTGATTTTGACAGTGGACCCGCCTCCAAACCCGCATGCTTGAGCGCCGGCAAAATTCAGCCCGTAAGTTTTCTAAATGATCTTTTGGGGCTAGGAGGAGCACGAAGCCTACTCCTGGCCCCACAAAAATCTTCTGGCTCACTGCCAGTCCTTCCATGCCTCCATGCCTCACCATGAAAATAGTCTGTATCTCCCACTGGTGCTATTGGTCAGAACATAGCTGATGCCTCATCCACCACCTGCCCAATTTGCATAAGACTTGAAAATCGCCCCCATTGTCTTTTATGCTGTCCTGGTCAGATATTGTTGATTTTCTCTCTTCTATCTCAGTTATTGCTTCATTTAGTCAGTCACCACAATACAACTTCTTAGTATCTACAACATCCACTTTTCTTCTATCTCCATTCTCGTTGCTCTTTTCATTTTGTTCCTGTTAGTCCACCAGTGCTTTAACCTTTCAGCTGATTGTCTTTAATTACCAAATCCATGTACATGTATATTTGTTTTTGTATCTGCTTTTCCTTCTACATTTCACTTCACAACCAGATCATGGTTGTTTCTAAACTCCTGTAAGACTCGTTTAAAGCTTATGTTGTTTATTCATGTTCTCATAGAAACCTAGAACATAGAAAAATAGGAGCAGGAGTAGGCCATTCGACCCTTTGAGCCTGCTCCGCCATTCAATATGATCATGGCTGATCCTCTATCTCAATACCATATTCCTGCTCTCTCCCCCATACCCCTTGATGCCTTTTCTTGCTTTTTTTTTTGCATTTCCCACAATTTGATTTACTTCTTATAATTAGAATTCTCCAATCCATTCTCCAGTACTAAATTTGTTCCTTGACATCACCAATTGCATTCAGCTTTAAGCCAATGCTTGAATCTTTTCCATGTGGCTTTTTCAACTCTATGTATCATTGTAATAATCAGGACCCTTCACGTTCCACAATTCCCCAGCCTTTTTTGCTTCTTCCCCCCTCTGTTGAACAGATTTCTTTCATTACCAATTCTCCCCATTGTAATTGTATTAGAATTAAAACCTGGGGTCGTGTTCTGAATCCGAGCCTTTTCATTCGTTTGCAGCTCATTAAATCCACATGCAGTGCACACCTTTAACTGCTAAAGATATCTTTGTAACCCCCCTCCAGCCCCACAGAGCTCCCAGATCTCTGCTCACCTCCAATTCTTGCGCATCCCCGATTTTCATCGTTCCACCATTGGCGGCCGTGCCTTCAGCTGCCTAGGCCCTAAGCTCTGGAATTCCCTCCCTAAACCTCTCCTCCTCTCCACTTCTATATCCTCCTTTAAGATGCTCCTTGAAACCTACCTCTTTGACCACGCTTTTGGTCACCTGTTCGATTATCTCTATGTGGCTCACTTATCCATTTGATAGCGATCCTGTGAGGGCGTTTTATTACATTAAAGGTGCTGTATAAATGCAGGTTGTTGTTGTTGTAAGGATACGACTGAATTATCTAACCCCATTGATCTGACTAGTTTTGCAGAAGCCCCGAGTGCAGCTTCTGAGCCTCAATGCTCTGCTCAATCTTTGATGTAAAAGAGCCAGTGCTTACAAGTTGTATCTCATCGTACAGGGAGCAAAGCCTCGGCATTAAGTGTTTCCTGTTTAAAATTGCAGCAATGTAGCTGATAGCTTGTTCAATGTGCTGGTGAGCTTAGTGTAAAATGTCTGCCAGTAACACTCGCTGGTCTCACCATCACTTTAAACACAGTGGGAGATAAAACATTGTAATTTTAAACTCTCATTTGAAAGAAGCCACAGTGCTTTGAATGTGCTGCTCACCACACTAGAAATACAGCACTTAAAACAAAACACCAAGTTTAGCTCCATGTTATTTAACACCGAGCTGTCTCACTTGGCTAAGTGAAAAGCCAGTTAGGTGTCAAGTGACAACCATTACTATAAGCAGCTGAGCAGCACATTGGGAGCAGAAAACAGTGAGTACAGTAAAAAAAAAGAAAGATTTGCCTTTATATAGCGCCTTTCACGACCACCGGACGTCTCAAAGCGCTTTGCAACCAATGAAGTACTTTTGGAGTATAGTCACTGTTATAATGTGGGCAACGCGGCAGCCAATTTGCACACAGCCACGTCCCCCAAACAGCAATGTGATAATGACCAGATAATCTGTTTTTGTTACGTGGATTGAGGGATAAATATTTGCCAGGACACCGGGAGAGCTCCCCTGCTCTTCTTCGCAATAGTGCCATAGGATCTTTTACATCCACCTGAGAGAGCAGACGGGGCCTCAGTTTAACATCTCATCCGAAAGACAGTAGACTACTTTTAAATAGTATATAATGACTAATCTTGCAAATAAAAAACCACCAATTTAGCACTGTTTTATGCCACATCTTTAAAAAGTATTTATTATATCAAAGTTCCCCAGCCCGAGGATAGAGTGATTACTATATAAATGCAAGCTGTTGGTGTTGATTGTGGAATCTCCATTTCTCATTCTCATGCCGTGGTAGGTTTTGCCACAGAAATTGGTCTTGATTTTGCTGCAGATTCCTAGTGTAAGGTTCAAAAATTTCTGCACAGCCCCAGAACACAAGGAAAGTCATTTTTTAAATGATTTTGGGAACATCACAGAAGGAATCTGGAAAAGGGGTAAAAGTGTGGTTGGGCCAAACAGAAGGATTTCAAGGAGTTTAATTTCAGGAAGAGATTTTTGGACTGTTTTCAAGGTTATTGGGCAAAAGGGATTTAAAATAAAAATCCCAGGAAGAGTTTGGCTGGTTTTAAAAGACATGTTCAGGCTTGCAAAAGGCTGGAACAGCGGGGAGGCGGGGTGGGCCCCTGAGGTTTGGATATTGGACTGTCTAAGGAATGTCCAGGGCCGCCCTAGTTTTACATAAGGACAATGAAGCCTGTTTTCCCGCCAAGCCAGGTATCGAGTAAACAGGACATGTCCCCAGCCATACAAAAGAAAGAACATTAGCCTTACAGGTCACCATAAACAAACCACAGTCCAGAGTCAATTAAAGAGATTGACAAATGTTTTGCATTTTAAAACTGGTTTCAAGGCAATCCCAAAACCCATTAAAGACCAATTAAGCCTAGATGAACCATCCCCTAAACTCGTTAAGTTTGGATGGGTCATCCCCGAAGCTCATTAAAGTTTTAAAGGACATTAAAAATAATTAGCCTGCCAAATTTAACAAAGGAAACCAAGATTTGGTGGTCAGATAAGCCAGGCCCCAAATTAGTATAATTGAGGCCTGCCTTTTCAGTTCAACAGTCGAGTGCAGTACAGGCAGACAGACGAGACCAGCAGAGACAGTTCAAACGGACAGCCAGTCTGAGTTCAAGTTCAGCCAACCAGCTCAAGAGAGAGATCATCATCGGAGACTCGAAGGAAGAAAGAAGAAAAGGAGATCGCGGCAACCAAAGGCCTACAGAAACCAACAGGAGCCAATATTACCACCAACCAGGTAATATTGGGCCAGCGCGACCAACAAGGAACCCACCACCGAAAAACTCACGAACCAAAGA
Organism: Somniosus microcephalus; assembly: GCF_052327205.1. Taxonomy (NCBI): domain Eukaryota; kingdom Metazoa; phylum Chordata; class Chondrichthyes; order Squaliformes; family Somniosidae; genus Somniosus; species Somniosus microcephalus. The sequence goes on along the minus strand of NC_140997.1, from coordinate 63,171,926 downwards.
CTTGTTTCCACTCTACAGGCTAGTCTGACTTACCCCTGGGTAAGATTTGGACACAAAAGACTCAAAAACTAGCCCTAACCAAAGAAAATTGGGTACTTACCCGATAGATCCAACAGCGCGACTAACCGCATCAGCGGACCAAACCAAACTGAAGACCCAACGCAGGTGCAGTCTTCTACCACGTCCGAGGTATGGCAGGCCCCAACTGCCACAACTTAAGAGAACCCCAAAATCGCGAACATCTACAACTGTCAAGAAAGTCATTTTTGGTGAGCATTTGCTGGTCCTCTGGATTCCAGCCTAGCTAGTGTAGTGGGGTTGGGAGGGAAAGGGATTTTGTACATTGTAATTCTCCCTCGCTTATTCCATGTGTTCCCCACTCTTTTAAAGTGTAAGTTTTATTGTATTGTATATCTTCCTGTCTCAAAATAAAGATCTGAATTCTTTTTGACTAACCCAGGTGTCTGTTGCAAGTTTATTACGACCCCCAAATAAGTCCAAAGTCTAGAACAAAAGGGAGTGGGAGCAATTCAAACCGCTCAAAGGAATCAGAGGTGAAGCTGACAAACAACACCCACACACCACCCCCTACACTAGGGAGCTTGATAATTACATTTGAATCCCGTCTTGCGTACATCTATTTTTTTTTTTGCTTGTTTTTTTCAGTTATTCAGCCTCGGGGATTTTGCAGTTATTATTGCCATTTTCTTAAAGTTCTCCCCCATCGGTTATTAACGTACAGCTATGCACATTGCCAATTTCCAAAATTGTTGTCACATTTGTAGGGGGTGGTGTGTGGCGCGTGCACTCAGTCAGCTTCGCCTCTGACCGTCCCTTGAGTGGTTTGAATCGCTCCCACACTCCTGGGTTCTAGACACCGGACTTAGGTACAGGCGGCGATACAGAAAATCAAGTAGACAAGTAGTTTGGTGTAAGAAAACCAAGATTTTATTAAAAGCAGAATATAACAATGTTGTATCCGTGTGTTAATAGAGACACGGAAGGCAGGAGTAGGTTTCACAGGTGTTTACTGAACAAAGTCTGGAGGTGAACTAACAGATACAAGACGATATACAGGCTTATATAGCCCGAGTGGCCATTACCGGCATTAAAGTACACAGGGGGGCTCTTAAAGGCACATACACCACAATTCCTCCCCTTTTAGACAACCAGTACATAATATTTTAAGTAATCATTAATTAATATGTTACAAGAACAATAATCTACACATTGCTGCAGTTAATCAATTATAAGTCAGTCTTTCTGGAGGCTTCCTGACACGGTCCGGATAACGCCTCGGTGGTGTAGTAGTTTCTGGTGGTGTAGTAAGTTCTTTTGGCAAGGCTGATTCGGCTTGAATGCCAGTGTCGGGTTCATCTGGTTCCAGTATCACCGGATCGGAGGTAGATACTATGGGTATCTCTACTTCATCATTAGGCATATAGAGTTGTGGTGTAGGTTGTCCCTTTTTGGATGGCTCTATGATCTGGTCAGCATGGCACCTTATTATGCTTTCTCCAATGTCCACGGTATACATCAGCGGTCCTAGTCATGTGCAAATAGTTCCAGGCTGCCATTTCTCAGTACGGTAGTCCCGGGCCAAAACTTGTTGACCTATCTGGAAGGTCCTAGTTGGCCTTTCATTCATGCCTTGAAATTGCCGGTTCTCCACGTCCCTTCTGATGTTTGGCTTACATAGAAACATAGAGATAGGAACAGGAGTAGGCCATTCGGCCCTTCGAGCCTGCTCCGCCATTCAATGAGATCATGGCTGATCTTCGTCTGAGATCATAGCTGATCTTACCAGTTCAGTACCCCGTCCCCGCCTTTTCTCCATAACCCTTAATCCCCTTAGCCTTCAGAAATATATCCAATTCTCTCTTGAAAATATTTATTGAATTAGCCTTCACAGCCCTCTGTGGCAGGGAATTCCACAGGCTCACCACTCTTTGAGTGAAGAAATTCTTCCTCATCTCTGTTTTAAATGATTTGCCCGCTATTTTTAGACTGTGGCCCCTGGTTCTGTGCTCCCCGGCCATTGGAAACATTCTCTCTGAATTCAGCCTGTCCAGGCCTGCCATAATTTTATATGTTTCGATGAGATCCCCTCTCAATCTTCTAAACTCCAGTGAGTACAAGCCCAAACTATTCAATCTCTCCTCGTAGGTCATTCCCGCCATTCCAGGTATCAGCCTGGTGAATCGCCGCTGCACTCTTTCCATGGCAAGAACATCCTTCCGCAGATGGGGCGACCAAAACTGTACACAATACTCCAGATGCGGTCTCACCAGCACCTTGTACAGCTGTAGTAAGGTATCCCTATTCCTATACTCGAACCCCCTTGATATGAAGGCCAACATACCATTTGCCTTCTTAATCGCCTGTTGCACCTGCATGCTCTCCTTCAGTGACTGGTGCACAAGAACACCCAGGTCCCTCTGCACTTCCCCATCTCCCAATCTATTGCCATTTAGATAATAATCCACCCTCCTGTTTTTACCCCCAAAGTGGATAACCTCGCATTTATCCACATTATAGTGCATCTGCCACGTATCCGCCCATTCCCCCAACCTGTCCAAATCGCACTGTAGCCTCCTGACATCCTCATCAGAGCCCACCCCTCCTCCTAGTTTAGTGTCGTCAGCGAATTTGGAAATATTGCATCCAATTCCCTGATCCAGATCATTTATATATATTGTGAACAGCTGGGGTCCCAGGACAGATCCTTGCGGCACCCCGCTGGTCACTGCCTGCCACTCCGAAAATGAGCCGTTTATTCCAACTCTCTGTTTTCTATCCGCCAGCCAGTTCTCTATCCACGTTAATACTTTGCCCCCAATCCCATGAGCCTTAATTTTGCATGATAATCTTTTGTGTGGAACCTTATCGAAGGCTTTCTGGAAGTCAAGGTACACCACATCCACTGGCTCTCCCCCATCTATTTTACCAGTTACTTCCTCAAAAAATTCCAGCAGATTAGTCAAACACGATTTACCCTTTGTAAATCCATGTTGACTCTGTCCGATCCTTTCCCCATTTGTCAAGTGCTCCGCTATTTTATCCTTAATAATGGACTCTAGCATTTTGCCCACAACCGATGTAAGGCTTACTGGTCTATAATTCCCTGCTTTCTCTCTACCCCCCTTTTTAAATATTGGGGTAACATTAGCTACCCTCCAATCCACGGGTACTGTTCCCGAGTCAATGGAGTTCCGGAAGATGATCCTTAGAGCATCTGCTATCTCCAGGGCCACCTCCTTAAGTACCCTAGGATGTAGTTTATCAGGCCCCGGGGATTTGTCGGCCTTCAGTCCCCTCAACTTACCCAACACCATATCCCTAGATCAAATCCAACCGGCATCTTAGGCTTCTATTGAAGAACATCATGGCGGGAGTTTGGTCTGTAACCACATGTGTTGCATTCCTGTATGCAAACAAGAAGTTATCTACCTTATGCTGAAGTTTTATGTCTTCATTACCCATGGCCTTTATGGCCTTCTTGAAGGTCTGGACAAACCTGTCAGCCAATCCATTGGTGGCGGGATGGTATGGGGCGGACGTGTAGTGCTTAACCCCATTGTATTTTAAGAACTTCCTGAATTCTTCGGACACAAATTGCGATCCATTATCAGAACAGATCTGTTCAGGCAGCCCATTCCTGGCAAATATGGTCCTTAATACTGTGATGGTTTTTTCCGTGGTGGTGGAGGACATCTTTATTACCTCCAGCCACTTGGAGTGTGCATCAACCGCGATTAAGAACATTGAGTCCATAAATGGACCAGCAAAGTCGATGTGTACCCTTTGCCATGGAGATGAGGGCTACTCCCATGGATGTAGAGGGGCTTGTGGTGGGGCATTTTGGACCTTCTGGCATCCTAGGCAGCTCTTGGTCATTTCTTCGATGCCTCCATCAATACCTGGCCAGCACACAAACGCTCTGGCTAGGTTCTTCATTTTCACTCCACCCAGATGCCCCTCGTGAAGCTCCTTTAGCACTTTATCCTGGAGTTTGGGTGGAATCATCACTCTGGATCCACACATCAAGATTCCTCGGCACACTGACAGCTGTTCTCTTCTTTGCGAGAATGCTGGCAACAATGGTTCGCCATGTGCTGGCCATCCTTTCACCGTTAAATCGTAGACTCGGGAGAGAGTCGGGTCATTTCTCGTTTCCATTTCAATGGCAGAATTTGTTACTGGTAGACATTCCACTATGGTTGAGTGGAACATCTCCACTGGGTCTACTGTAGGTGCCTCTTCTACCGTTGGCAACGGTAGGCGCAATAAACCGTCAGCATTCCCATGCTGTTTTGATCCTTTGTATTCTATGTCATATTGGTGTGCCCCTAGGAAAAGGGACCACCTCTGTAGCCTTTGCGCTGTCACAATGTGAACACCCTTTTTAGGGTTGAATATGGAGATGAGGGGTTGATGGTCAGTCAACAAGGTAAATTTTTGTCCGTGTAGGTAATTGTTGAATTTCTTCACTCCCCATACCAGGCTGAGTGCTTCCCTGTCGATCTGGGCATAGTTACGCTCAGCTGAGTTCAATGAGCGTGACGCAAAAGCTATCGGCCGTTCTGAGCCATCAGGGAATCTATGTGATAATACTGCTCCTACGCCATAAGGGGATGCATCGCACGCCAGTCTGATTGGCAGTGATGGGTTGTAATGAGCCAAAACTTCCTTGGACGTGATCAAGCCTTTACATTTATGGAAGGCATGTTTACAGTCCTCGCTCCATTCCCAAATTACTCCCGTTTGTAGCAGTTCGTTAAGAGGGTGCAGAACAGTTGACAAGTTCGGTAAAAATTCATTGTAGTAATTTATCAATCCCAGGAACGACCTTAATTGTGAGACATTTTCAGGTGCTGGTGCTTTTATGACCACTTCAATTTTCTCAGGGGACTTATGCAACCCTTCTTCATTAATTATGTGGCCACAATATGATATTTGTTTCTGGAAAATTTCGCACTTGGGGCGGTTTGCTCGTAGGCCCCGTTCTCTCAGCCTAGTGAGTACCTTCTCCAAATTGGCAAGGTGTTCGTTGTCGTTTTCTCCTGTTACAAGGATGTCGTCTAGGTTGCATTGAGTCCCAGGAATCCCTTGCAGGACTTTTTCCATAGCTCTTTGCCAGATAGCTGGAGCTGATGCTATTCCGAAAACCAGTCGATTGTACTGGTACAGGCCTTTGTGTGTGTTTATTGTGAGATACTTTTTAGAGACCTCCTCAACCTCCATCTGTAGATATCCCTGTGCCAAGTCAATTTTTGTGAAACGTTTCCCTCCGGATAGTGAGGCGAAAATATCTTCTACTGCACCGTGTGAAGGACTGGGTTTACAGTCACCATGAAGTCCCCACAGATGCAAATTTTTCTCTGTTCTTCAGATTTATTATTATTTAACGTTTTCTTCATGACCGGGACGATGGGTGTTACCCACTCGCTCCAATCTATCTTGGATAACACGCCTGTCTTTTCCAAATTCTCCAGCTCTGCCTCGACTGCTGGACAAATTGCGTATGGCACCGGCCTTGCCTTAAAAAACTTGGGAATTGCCGCATCTTCCACCTTTATTGAGGCGGTGATGCCTTTCAAGGTTCCTAGTTCCTGTTGGAACACTTCTTTGGCGTTGGCCAAGATGTCTTTTAATCGTTCAGGTATGATGTCATCATCATTTCTTTTCTTACTGGTCACCGTCAGTGCCTGAACGGAGTGCCAGTCCAAACGTATCTTCCTGATCCATTCACGTCCCAACAGCGGTGGACCACCATCTTGTAGAACGTATAAATACAACTTCTGTATTTCCTTGTCATTGTATACAACAGGCACCTTTATTTTCCCTTTGGGGTATACTTTCTGCCCCGTATATGTTTTCAAGATAATGGATGTGTCTTTCAAAGGTATATGCGGAAATAGCCGCTTGTAATCCCGTCTACTTATGACGGTCAGAGCTGATCTTGTATCTAGCTCCATTTTAACTGGGGGCCCCGCTATCGTGAGGGTAACCCAAATGGTCTGGTAATCTTCTTTGGCAACTACATTATGTAATTTGAGAGAGCTTAGTCTCTTGTTTCCGGAGTCGCTATCGCTCTTCTGGTCTTCGGAGCTACTGTCCGTCATCATTTGTACCTTTCTGTACTTTTCTTTATTGATTTTTTTTCTGTCAGTGGATTTTTTGTTTCCAGATCGGCATACACGTGTAATGTGTCCCATCTTTCCGCATTGCCTGCATGCCTTGTCCTTGAACCAGCAGTCCCTCTTGTCATGGGTGGATCTGCCGCAGCGATAACATCTCTCGAAACCCCGTGTCATTTCATGGGTACCGAAGTCCTGTGGCTTTTGCTGTATCTTTGCAGCTCCTCTTGCTGCTGCTTCGTATGATACAGCCACACTGAAAGCCTTGTCCAGTGTCAAATCTTTCTCAGAAAGTAGCTTTTTTTGTGTTCCTTCACTTAGGAGACCGCAGACGAATTTGTCTCGTAGAGAATCTGCCCGTCCTGTCCCGAATTGGCAGTGTAGGGTATCAACAATCTCCTTAAAATTCTTGTCCATCGGTTTGGCTGGAGTGATTAGATTTCGTAACAGCCCGTATGTCCTTGCGCCCATTAGATTTAGAAGTACCGATGCCTTTTTATCATCTTTTATTTAATTCGCTGTGCAATATTTCTCCACTCTTTCCACATATGTGGTCCAATTCTCTATATCATTATCGAAAGCATTAATACTGCCAGCCTTAGGCATCTTGGGGGAAAAAAAATGGCGCCTCCCGCGCTTTCCCGCTGCTGCCAACGCTGTTTTCCGCGGTTTTTATTTACAGGTGGAGACTCGTTCCCGCCGGACTCTCTGGGACTTTTCCCTCCCTCTGCTTGTCCAAACGCCGACCTGCTTTGCAGTGCCGGCCGTCTCCCGAGTGCTCCCCCCCTCTGTCTGTGTTTGCCTCCGCCTTCGCTGCTCGACCCCGCTGCAGAGTCAGCCGATGGAGCCCCAGCCCGTCGCCCAGGAAGGATTATTGCAGTACCTGCCACCAGCTCGGCTAGCTGGTGAAACCACAGTTCTTTTTTTTTCTTGCTTTTCTTTGACTTCCGTCTGATGAATCGATCTTCTTGAGGTGCTGCCGAATTGCAGGTAAGTCCGTTTCCACTTCGTCGCCACTGTTGTATCCGTGTGTTAATAGAGACACGGAAGGCAGGAGTAGGTTTCACAGGTGTTTACTGAACAAAGTCTGGAGGCGAACTAACAGATACAAGACAATATACAGGCTTATATAGCCCGAGTGGCCATTACCGGCATTACAGTACACAGGGGGCTCTTAAAGGCACATACACCACAAACAATCTTATGGAAAATTACTGGTATGAAAATAGAGGCATACTTATACTTATATGGGAATGGGGAACACACGGCACATCGAGGGAAAAACAACTACATTAACAATCCCCTTATCCTTATCCCACCCCCTATACCTCACTAGATTAAGCTATGAGGGGCCAGGAATTCATGCTCACCAATCCAAAACCTGTTGCTTTAACATTGTGAGTTTTGAGGTTTGGTCTTCTGTCCTTTGGGGTACTCCGTCACCACGTGGTCTCAGGGCGCGGTGCTGGAGTTGTTGCTGCGACACACCTTTCCTCTCCTCAGCTACCGTCATCGTCTCATCGCGATGGGTTCTCTTCTTCTTCTTCTCCCTCGGGTGGTCGTCGGCGGTGACGGGGTGGTTGGCGGGTTTTACTGCTTGTTTGATTTTACCACCCAAGCATCGCCAGCATATTCATCGTGGGCGTGGACACCTGCGTTTAATGCCAGCTTATTCGCAGTGTTCAAATGCCAACTAATTCTCACTGTCCATACACATACTTTCTTCCCCAAGCACCAGCTTATAACTAGGCGTTTGGTTTTTACCAATGCGTCTTCTGCTGCCCTTCTCTGCTCTTGTCGGTTTTTACCTTCTTCTTCGTCTCGTCTTGTCTCGTCTCGTTTCGTCTGCCCTTTTTTGTGGCCTGTGTGACTTTGAACTCGGGTCTCGTTCTCCTCCCGCATTTGGTATGGATGTACTTGGTTGTTACACAATGCGGGGAGCGAGAAGAGAACCCGCCACGAGGCCAGGGCACGAGTACGAGCGGCAGCAGCCCAAGACCAAACAAGAGGTCAGAGTCAAGAGAGCGATTGCTACTGATGGGCCTCTAGTTATACCCGTTCTTCCACTCCTTATCTGTGCACCAAATCAGGTCAGTCCATTGTTTAACTTTTGGCGGGCTGTTTTAAATGATTACAACCATTTGTTTTAACGACTTTAGGAGTGGTTGTCTCCGGGTCTAATGGCCCCGATGTTCTGGTTGCTTTGTCATGGATGAGACTTGATTGTCCCCATCCTACCTTGATGGCTACTATGAGCTGTTATCGATTAAACATGCAGAAAGCTAATGGCCACAATCATGGACCCATCTAGCTTGATTCGATTCAATTCAAATAAATGCGTATTCTGTGTTTACTTTGTCTGGCTGGGCTCCAAAGAGTCTCTGATCACAGATTCCTGCATTTTAATGTTTCGTCTCCAGGCCTGCTTGCTGGCAGAGCCTTGCTTTTAAAAATCCTGTCAATGTTGGTCACGAGGTTTACAGAAGCCATTTTGGGTGCCCTGTGTTTAATAACTTGTCCAAGACAGGGTCCCTTGATCCGTAACATGGGGAGTGCGGGAATTTTGAGAACCCTGCAGCTTACACGTTAATAATGGAAGCACTGCATCGCCCAGCAAAACAAATGTAATTGTGCATCATGTTTTGTGTCATATGCGCACAAAGGGGCCAATCTTCCTCGCCACTGACCAGGAGACGCGCACAAAAGGGCCAATCTTCCTCGCCACTGACCAGGAGCAGTGCGACTGCAGCCCACCACACATCAGAATAACGTGTGATTTTCCTGTGGGCCCTCAACTGCATGTAGAGGAAGTGCACGTGGAGATCTCCAATTGGTGGAGGACCCCCAGGTGCCAGGAAATCCACATTCAGTTCAGATATTAAAGGCAAGAGCCTGATTAAAGGGGCATGGTGCAACAGGAAGCCCACGCAAGAAGCTGCTGGGGATCTTGGCAATTTTAGTGGTCCTGAGGCTCATGGAAGCCGGTCGCTGAAGGTCAAAGTCGGTCCTGCTTGCTCTAAGATCTTTATATACAATCATTGCTACTTGACACCGAACTGGAATTCTCACTTAGCCAAGAATTAGATAGCTGCCAAAAGCCACTCAGTACAAATTGGAGTTTATAAATGAAATGCACTGTGACTCAAATGTGTCGATTAAAAATTGTGGACCCGGCTCCCGTTTCAGCAGAACAGGAAGTGGTGCTTAAAGCTGCACAACCCTGTAATTCAGCTCTGCGCATTGCAGCTTTTAAAGTCGCATTGCTAATAGTCGTCGGTCAAAATAACCCGTTCCGTGCAAAAGGTGCATACATGTTCGTCTCATCATGTGTTAAATGACATGGAGCTAAACTGGTATTTTTTTTTTTTTAAATGCTGTATATTGCGGAAGCATTGTTCTAAGTGGTTTAAGTGGATCTAAATCTAATCTTTACTGAAGTGTTCCCTGGAATGTATCTGCTCTTCTTGATTTTTAAGTTCCATCTCTTTACTGCTTCTCTGAAAGGCTTGAATTGCATCAGGACCCTGAGCAAAGCAAAAGACGTCACATTCTGCTGATCAGAGTGATGGAGATCTGTGCTGTGCCCTGCTATGGGAAGAAAAGTGTCAAAGATAGCAGAACAGAATGTGTGGGAGGAAGTGTCACAGCAACTGAACTCTGAAAGCACATGTAAACTTCATATGGCTGCAGTACCATGAAAAGTTCACAGACCTCATCAGAAAGGACAAGTAGGCCACCAGCTGGCTATTCTTTTCACCTAGAAAAAGATGATTGTTCTGTGAACTTCCATGTATTCTGTCCCTCACAATCTGTATTCTTCTGCACAGGCCCTGCAATCCTTTGGCTTCACTTCTCTACCTCTTCGATGCACGTTACTGATTCCCCCAGCGCAAGCGTGTCCATTGATAAATGCCCCCTAGTTTGCATGCCACCTCATTTGCATGATTTGCTTCTCTCTGTTGCCAGCCCCCTTCTAGAAAGAAAGCTGGGGCCTCGGTGTAACGACTCATCCAAAAGACAGCACCGCCGACAATGCAGCACTCCATCAGTACCTGTGAGGGTAAGGATGAGGGCTGCAGGGAGGATGGCCAGAATACTAACCATGGCACTGTGGAGCAGGAGGCAGTTCAAAGGAGGAAGGAGCAGCATAGAAAGGTTGCAGTCATAGCGGATTTGATGATTAGGGGGATAGACAGCATCCTCCGCAATCATGACCGAGAGTCCAGGAGGGTGTGTTGCTGACCTGATGCCAGGATAAAGGATAGCTCAGAGCAACTGGAGAGGAATTTGGAAAGGGAAGATCCAGTTGTCCTGGTCCATGGCGGGACCAATGACATAGGGAACAACAGGGAGGAGGTCCTGCTAAGGGAGCATCAAAAGCTAGGAGCTAAACACAAAAGCAGGACTCCAGGGGTGGTAATCCCGGGATTACTACCTGAACCACGTGCTAATTGGCATAGGGATAGACAGATCAGGAAGGTGGCTGCGTGGCTGAAAGCCTGGTGTGGGAAGGAGGGGTTCCATTTCATAGGACATTGGCACTAGTATTGGGACAGGAAGGAGCTGTACTGCTGAGACAGGCTCCACCTGAACTGGAATGGGACCAAGGTCCTTGGGGAAAGTATAACATTTTGAACTAGTATGATGGAAGGAGGGATCTGGTGGAAATAACAAAAGCCTGAATATAAAAGAAATAGGAAATGAGAGTAAATGTCAGACCAAGGTAAGGAATAAAGGTAACATAAATGGTCAGAGAACAGATAAAGTTAAAGGACATAAGTATAAAATAACTGTTAACAATAAAATGAGGGGAACAATTAATAAAAACAAATTAAATTGCCTGTACAGCAATGTACACAGCATTCAAAAGAAAATGAGTAAACTGGAGGCAATAAGTTGTAGAAAGGAACCAGATGTAGCAGGGAATAACTGAAACATGGCTACATAAGGAACAGGACTGGCAGTTAAATTTGCAGGATATAACATATTTAGAAAGGAAAGGAAGAAGGGGGTGAAGTAGCTGTACTAATTAGAGATAACATAAAGGCAGTAGGCAAAATAAGGATATAACTAACATTAAGATAGAAACAGAATCCACATGGATTGAGATAAAGAATAAGAAAGGATTGATCACGCTAATAGGGGTATACCATAGACCACCTAATAGTGGTAAGGAAGTGGATGAAGAAATATGTAGGAAAATCTATGAAATAAGTAAAAGACCACAGAATAATTGTCACGGGGGAAATTTCTACTATCCCCCAAATAAACTGGCAAGAAGAGGTAGTGAAAGGGGAAAAGGGAATGGAGTTTTTACAGTGTGTTCAGGACTATTTTCTTATCCAGTACATAAGAAGCCCAGCAAGAGATGAATCACTGCTGGATCTAGTAATGGGAAATGAGCCAGTGCAGATAAGAGAAGTAATTATAGGGGAACATCTAGGGAATAGCAATCACAACATCTTAAGGCTTAAGAAATTATTGAGAAATATATAACTAAGACTAAGACAAAAGTAATAGATTGGGAAAAAGTTAATTTTGAGGGTATGAGAATGTAACTAGGGAAGATAAACAGGAAATACATACTGACACACAGAGTTAGAAAATTAGTGGGAAATATTTAAAAATAGAGTTCAGGAGAACTGTATTCCACTAAAAGACAAGAACAAGCTAGCCAATAATGAAACAGCATCGATGAATAAAGAGATAAGGGCAAAATTGAAACTAAAGTAAAAGACATAAGTACATAGACAATAGAGGAAAGGATGATCACATGGAATATGGAGAGATTAGGACAGAAGTCAAAAAAATTACGAAGGCAAAGAGGAACTACAAAATTAAATTAAATCAAAGAATATTAAAAGAAATAGTAAAGTATTCTACAGACACATAAATAACTAAAGGAAAATCAGGATAGGGATAGGACAACTAACGGATGCACAAGATAAATTCACAGGTAATGACAGTGAAATGGCAGAAATATTGAATAATTATTTTGCCTCAGCATATACCAGGGAGACTAACAAAGTGGACATGACATTAGAAAAAATATATCAAGACATTTAAGATAGAAAGGACGGAGATAATTGATAAATTAATCAAACTAAGAAAGGGTAAAATCCCTTGTCTAGATGGATTGCATCTGCTCATATTAAAAGGTGTTAGATTCATATATATAAACATTCAATAGAAAAGGGAATAGTGCCAGAGGCCTGGCGGACAGCTAAAGTTATTCTTATATTTACAAAGGGAGATAAAGCAAGTTCAGGGAACTATAGACCAATTAACTTAACATCAATGGTTGGAAAAATAATGGAATCTTTACTTAAAGATGTAATAGAAAAACTTCTAAAAATTGAAAATATAATGAGCTGGCATTTGCTTAAAAATAATGGCATGTGAACATCATACACCATTATTAATATACACATCAACCAGTAACTGGTGGCGAGGAAGAAATACCCTGCGAATTGCAAATCGACACACGTTGTTAGACCATTTGCATTGCCCCGTCATTAGCTTCACGAAGTTACTGCATTTGCACATTACATAAGAACATAAGAAATAGGAGCAGGAGTAGGCCAATCGGCCCCTCGAGCCTGCTCCGCCATTCAATAAGATCATGGCTGATCTGATCCAAACCGCCAATCCACTATCACAGAACCATCTCCTGAATCTAACAGAATTAGACACACGAAATAGGAGCAGGATCAGGCTACACGGCCCCTGGACCCGCTCCGCTACCCACAGGGCCATGACCGATCCGAACCTAGACTCATGTCCAAATTCCTGCCCGCTCCCCGTAACCTTTAATTCCCTTTACTTCTAGGAAACTGTCTATTTCTGTTTTAAATTTATGTAATGATGTAGCTTCTACAGCTTTTTGGGGCAGCATATTCCATGGACCTACCACCCTCTGAGTGAAGTAGTTCCTCCTCATCTCAGTTTTGAAAGAGCAGCCCCTTATTCTAAGACTATGCCCCCTAGTTCTAGTTTCACCCATCATCGGGAACACCCTCCCCGCATCCACCCGATCCAACCCCTTCACAATCTTATATGTTTCAATAAGATCGCCTCTCATTCTTCTGAACTCCAATGAGTAGAGTCCCAATCTACTCAACCTCTCCTCATATGTCCATCCCCTCATCCCCGGGATTAACCGAGTGAACCTTCTTTGTACTGACTCGAGAGCAAGTATGTCCTTTCTTAAGTATGGACACCAAAACTGTACGCAGTATTCCAGGTGCGGTCTCACCAATACCTTGTATAACTGAAGCAATACCTCCCTATTTTTATATTCTATCCCCCTAGCAATGAAAGCCAACATTCCATTGGCCTTCTTAATCACTTGCTGCACCTGCATACTAACCTTTTGAGTTTCGTGCACCAGGACCCCCAGATCCCTTTGTACTTCAGTACTTTCCAGTTTCTTGCCATTAAGATAATAACTTGCTCTACGATTTTTCCTGCCAAAGTGCATAACCTCACACTTTCCAGTATTGTATTCCATCTGCCAAATCTCTGCCCACTTACTTAGCCTGTCTATGTCCCCTTGCAGGTTTTTTATGTCCTCCTCACTCACTACTTTCCCTCCCATCTTAGTATCATCTGCAAACTTTGATTGCCCATTAAACACACCACAGGGTTAGGTCTAGTAATTAATAGTGCAAGTACCCTTTTAACAATGTGATAATTGTTAATGATTGCCAATCAATCTCTCTGGCCCAGAAAGTGAACAATTAAAAGTGTGGAATCTCATTCCTTCAGATAGTGAATTGTTGGAGATTAAAAAAAAGTCAAACTTAAAATGTAAAAAATGTTTCTTACTTTTCCTTTCTGTCCCTTTTTTCTCTTTCTCTTAATTTAATCTTTCTTTCCCTCTCTTTCTTTTCCTTTCTGTACCTGATTTGACATTGAATTCACCCTCCTTCTCAGTCCTTCCTCTGTTTATTTCTCAATCCTTAAATCTCATTTGTTAAGGAGAGACACTGTTTGTCCTGTCATTCACCTAGGTCCCAGATGCCCTGTTGCCCTCGCTGCACTATTATTAGCTCCATCCCAACAACTTATAGGGCAAAAACATTCTAAGCAGAAGGGTGCAGGAAAAGTCTAACTAACTGGGCATGCCATGATCCAGCAAACTCCAGCCCATAAAAGAATAGTCAGCATGGATTTCAAAATGGAAGGTCATGCTTGATCAACCTTGTTGAATTCTTTGAACAAGTAACAGAAAGAGTAGACAAGGGAAATGTAGTGGATGTAATATACTAGAATTTCCAAAAAGCCTTCGATAAGGTACCGCATAGTAGACTCATGACTAAGGTCAGAGGGTGTGGAATTAGGGGGCATGTAGCAGAATGGATAGCAAACTGGCTACAAAACAGAAAACAGAGAGTAGGGATTAAAGGTAGTTCCTCAGACTGGCAGAAGGTGGGAAGTGGTGTTCCACAGGGATCGATGCTGGGACCACAGCTGTTCAACATTTACATAAATGATTTGGACTCGGGAATCAGGAGTACAATATCAAAATTTGCGGACAACACCAAATTGTGGGTTATAGTTAATACCGAGGAAGACTGCGATAAAGTACAAGAAGACATTAACAAACTTGAATAATGGGGAATTTCAGCCTGGATTATCTGCTCAAGTCTTGGCATGGGGACTGAATAAATAGCAACTCAGTAGCAATATAGATAAATGCGAGGTGGTGGATTTTGATAGGAGGAATAGGGAGGCCACCACACTTAAAATACTGAGTTCGGTTCTGGTCTCCATATTACAAAAAGGATTTAGAGACACTGGAGAAAGTGCAACAAAGACTTCCAAGGATGATACCAGAACTGAAAGGGTATAACTATCAGGAAAGACTTAACAAGCTGGGGCTCTTTTTTCTAGAAAAAAGAAGGTTGAGATGTGACCGGATAAAGGTCTTTAAACTTATGAAGGGGTTCGATAGGGTAGACATAGAGAAGATGTTTACACTTGTGAGGGAGTCCAAAACAAGGGGCCATAAATAAATCCAATAAGGAGTTCAGGAGAAACTTCTTTAACCAGAGAGTGTCATAGAGTCATAGAGTCATACAGCACGGATAGAGGCCCTTCGGCCCATCGTGTCCGCGCCGGCCATCAAGCCCTGTCTAATCTAATCCCATATTCCAGCATTTGGCCCGTAGCCTTGTATGCTATAGCATTTCAAGTGCACATCCAAATGCTTCTTAAATGTTGTGAGGGTTTCTGCCTCCACAACCCTTTCAGGCAGTGAGTTCCAGACTCCAACCACCCTCTGGGTGAAAAAGTTCTTTCTCAAATCCCCTCTAAACCTCCCGCCCTTTACCTTGAATCTATGCCCCCTAGTTATTGACCCCTCTACTAAGGGAAAAAGCTCCTCAGCATCCATCCTATCTATGCCCCTCATAATTTTGTACACCTCAATCATGTCCCCCCTCAGCCTCCTCAGCTCCAAGGAAAACAAACCCAATCTGCCCAGTCTCTCTTCATAGCTGAAGCGCTCCAGCCCTGGTAACATCCTGGTGAACCTCCTCTGCACCCTCTCTAACGCGATCACATCCTTCCTGTAGTGTGGCGACCAGAACTGCACACAGTATTCCAGCTGTGGCCTAACCAGTGTTTTATACAGCTCCATCATAACCTCCTTGCTCTTATATTCAATGCCTCAGCTAATGAAGGCAAGTATCCCACATGCCTTTTTTACCACCTTATCCACCTGTTCCGCCGCCTTCAGGGATCTGTGTACTTGCACACCCAGATCCCTCTGACCCTCCGGCTTGCCTAGGGTCTTTCCATTCATTGTGTATTCCTTTGCCTTGTTAGTCCCCCCAAAGTGCATCACCTCGCACTTTTCCGGGTTAAATTCCATTTGCCACTGTTCCGCCCATCTGACCAACCCATCTATATCGTCCTGCAGACTGAGGCTACCCTCCTCGCTATTTACCACCCTACCAATTTTTGTATCATCCGCGAACTTACTGATCATACCCTTTACATTCATATCCAAGTCATTAATGTAGACCACAAACAGCAAGGGACCCAGCACCGATCCCTGTGGTACCCCACTGGCCACAGGCTTCCAGTCACAAAAACAACCTTCGACCATCACCCTCTGCCTTCTGCCACTAAGCCAGTTTTGTATCCAATGTGCCAAGGCACCCTGGATTCCATGGGCTCTTACCTTCTTGACCAGTCTCCTGTGTGGGACTTTATCGAAGGCCTTACTGAAATCCATGTATACCACATCCACTGCGTTACCCTCATCCACACACCTAGTCACCCCCTCAAAAAATTCAATCAAATTAGTCAGACATGATCTTCCCTTGACAAAGCCATGTTGACTATCCCTGATTAATCCTTGCCTCTCCAAGTGGAGACAAATTTTGTCCCTCAGGATTTTTTCCAATAATTTTCCTACCACTGATGTTATGCTCACTGGCCTGTAGTTCCCCGGTTTTTCCCTACTACCCTTCTTGAATAATGGTACTACATTAGCGGTTCTCCAGTCCTCTGGCACATCCCCTGTGGCCAGAGAGGTCCTGAATATATGTGTTAGAGCCCCCGCAATCTCCTCCTTTGCCTCACACAGCAGCCTGGGATACATTTCATCCGGGCCTGGGGATTTATCCATTTTTAGGCCAGCTAAAACCGCCAATACCTCCTCCCTCTCGATGTTAATATGTTCGAGCATATCACAGTCCCCCCGCCCTATTTCTATGTCTACATCGTCCTTCTCCATAGTGAAAACAGATGCAAAAAATTCATTTAGAACCCCTCCTACATCTTCCGGCTCCACACACAGATTGCCACTTTTGTCCCTAATGGGCCCTATTTTTTCCCTAGTTATCCTCTTACCCTTAATATACTTATAAAACATCTTCGGATTTTCCTTTATTTTGCTCACCAGTGTTATTTCATGGCCCCTCCTTGATCTCCTAATTTCTTTTTTAAGTATCCCCCTGCACTTTTTGTACTCCTCTAGGGCTTCCTCCGTCTTTAGCCTTTTGTATCTACCAAAAGCCCTCCTTTTTTTCCTAATCCATTCTCGTATATCCCCTGACATCCAAGGTTCCCTGTGGTTTTTGGAACCACCCTTGACCTTTACGGGAACATGTTGCCATTGTATGATCTCAATCTCCCTTCTGAAAGCCTCCCATTGCTCCGATGCGGATTTTCCTACAAGTAGCTGATCCCAGTCCATTTTGGCCAGATCCTGCCTTATCCTATTAAAATCGGCCTTCCCCCAATTTAGAACCTTTATTTCCGGCCCATCCCTGTCCTTTTCCATGGCCACCTTAAATCTTACCATATTATGGTCACTATCACCAAAGTGCTCACCTACTAGCACTTTTTCCACTTGGCCGGCCACATTCCCTAGAATTAGGTCCAGTACCGCCCCCTCTCTTGTAGGACTTTCTACATGCTGGCTCAAAAAGCTCTCCTGGATGTACTTTAAGAATTCTACACCCTCTGAGCCTTTCACACTCTGACTATCCCAGTTAATATTGGGGAAGTTTGCTAGCACTGTTGGGGGGGGTTTAAACTAACTTGGCAGGGGGATGGGATACAGAGGGGAGCTGAAATAGGGGGGGATGTGCTGCCAATTATAGAGAAAAAAACAAGTCAGCTTGGTAGACAGGGCAAATATATAAGGGCAAGGCTGGATGGCATCTATTTTAATGCAAGGAGTCTTGCAAATAAGGTGGATGAACTGAAGGTGTTGATAAACACATGGGAGTATGATATTGTTGCTATCACGGAGACATGGTTGAGGGAAGGGCAAGACTGGCAGCTCAATATTCCGGGGTACAGAATCTTCAGGCGAGACAGAGGGGGAGGTATAAGAGGAGGGGTTAGAATGTGGAACTTGCTACCACATGGAGTGGTTGAGGCAAATAGCATAGATGCACTTGAGGGGAAGCTAGATAAATACAAAGGAGAAAGGAATAGAAGGATATGTTAATATGGTGAGATTAATTAAGGTGGGAGGAGGAGCATAAACACTGGCATAGATCTGTTGGGCCGAATGGCCTGTTTCTGTGCTGTAAATACTATGTACTATACTGAAGTTTCAGCCTGGATTATCTGCTCAAGTCTTGACATGGGGTTGAACCCGCAACCTTCTGATTCAGAGGCTACCACTGAGACAGACTGACACGTAAGGGCTTATAACTGGCACTGTTCACTGTATAATTACATCCATACTGGTTTCATCTCTTACAGGAGAAAGCAGCACACAATCAAAGGGAAGTCTCCACAATGGGAGGTGGGCAAGTATCCATCAGGGACCTTGCTCCCTTCCAGAGAGTGGGCCATATTGATACAGTGCTACCAAGCAGGAAGAAATAGGAGCATGGGGTTTGTATCCCAAGGTTCCTTCCTCTGCACTTCAATCTAATAGCCTTTCAGAAGGACTGTCACACAATGTTTGCAGGAGTAGTAGCAATAAGTGATGTGCTTGCCTGTGCCACGTCAATATTACCATTCTCAGTTCTTTCTTGTACAACTGTCATTTATGTCTTTGCAGGATTTTCTCGACTTCCAGAGCCAGCCCCTCCTGGGACTCGCCATCAAGCAGTGCCAGGAGAAGTAGAAGTAGCAAGAGGACACCGAACTCCTCATCACTGCACACACCTTATCCACTCATCAGCTCAGATACATTTACCCCAGAAGATTCAGATCGATGGCAGTGCAGATGGTGAGTCACAGAATGCAGGTGGATAGGAGCAAGAGCATGTGGAGGAGGATGAACGGGGAGGGGGTGGGTGTCAGCAGAGGAAGAGCTCGCCTCCCTCCCAGCTGCTGAGATCAGAGAACCAAATCTCCATGGCCCAGCATTCAGGAGTAGAATGCTTTGCGAGCACAAGGAGTTGTTGGGATCATTGGTGGACCTGTCCAGAAGCTTCCAGTAAATGGTGGCTAGTTCGGAGAAGTCCAGCAATTGCCTGAATGGAGTTCAGCAGGTCACTTTACAGATCCCACACACCTCCTTGTATAGAGTGGCAACGCCAGGGTCATCTGCCGTACAGCCGCCCACCAGAGAAGCCACAGTGACAGCTCAAACATTTGCCAACTGGGTCTTGAGCTGCGCTATAACTGCATTAGCAGAAATGGACTGATAGGTTTGCCCAGATGAGATGTGAGATGGGGATAGCTGCTGAGATTGAAGCTACCAGGTCTGTGGACCCACAAATCAGGGGGCACAGTGACACGGAAGCTTCAAACATGGCGGGGATGGAAGTGGTCCTGAGAGATGCAGCTCTGTCTCAGAATAGCTGCACTTCCACTCGCCTCATCTGCTCACTCCCCCTGACTGTAGGCAGGCTGAGCCAGACAGTCCCTGCAGAGGCGGAGAGTTTACAGCCAGTAGCGGGCCAGTAAATCAGAGCACTATGTAGCAGTGACATTGCTGAGGCCCCTCTCCCAATCTCCTGTCAGTAAGAGTTCACGAAGAAGGAGCATTAGGAAGCATAGATAGACATGGATCTCAAATACCACCCTGGAAGAATTGGATAAGATGGAAGCATCATGGAGATAAGCAGTAGACCGTCACAGAGACAGCTCTTTGTAATAAATCACTGTTAGAACACTATCACTGTTCGAGTTGTTCATTTTGAATGCCGATAAAAGGGAAAACAAGTGCCAGTGTGTAAACTGATAGGAGGGGATGGGAGAGATTGCAGGAGGCAGTGGAGATTTGCTTCTTCAATGAAGATGAAGCTTCTGTGTAGATGGCTGGAAGGAGGATTCTTGCTGTTTGATCGGGAACTAGCTGGAGGTGACTCTCAACAGCATCAGGTCATTTATTCTGCAGCAGCTGTCAATGGAGCTTGTGGTTCTAGCTCCTCATCTGCCTCCAAATAAGCAATTTTGTGAAAGAGGGATACCACAGTAATGAACACTTCATCCATCAGAAAGTGAAAACGATTAATAGCATTGCAAAACAAGTACCGAAGCTGAAAAATCATTTCAGTTAAAATTTCAAAAATTGGAAACCTGACCCCAACCTGCCTCCAATGTGCCCACTTTTGGTTTTAACGGAGACGGGTTGGGGGACGGGCTACTAATCTGCTCTCAAGAAGTGGGTCAGTAATTTAAATATTTTAATGAGGCTGTGTGCCTCAAATTGTACCAGTTTTATTGGCTGCAGGCCTAGTTTTCCAGGGCTCGGGAAACCCGGCAGCTGGAAGGAGGTGAGAACAGCCAGATCCAGCAGGTAAGTGTCTTTCCAGCACTGCTTGTGGACCAAGGGGAGTGGGAGTGCTTTACCCCAGCCCCCCAAGCAAACCTGCCACCCCCCCCCTCCATGAACTGCCACCCTCCCTGCGATAGAATCACCACCGCCTGTGACTGGACCAACTCCCATGATCATGCCCCCTCACCCTGCGATCAGACCAGCCCCCAGCAATCGGACACCCCCCGACAATTGGACCACCCCCCCTGCGATTGGGCGCCTCCGCAATCTATAGACAGGGCTAAGCGATCCCACAATCAACAGATCAGATCAAAGCTCTGCAGTCCTGCCACATCCAGTCGTGAATGGTGGTGGACCCTTAAACAACTAACGGGAGGAGGGGGCTCCAAGAATATTTCTATCCTCAATGATGGTGGAGCCCAGCATGTGAGTGCAAAAGACAAGGCTGAAGCGTTTGCAACCAACTACAGCCAGAAGTGCCGAGTGGATGATCCATATCAGCCTACTCCCAAAGTCCCCACCATCACAGAAGCCAGTCTTCAGCCAATTCAATTCACTCCACATGATATCAAGAAACGGCTGAGCGCACTGGATACAGCAAAGGCTGTGGGCCCCCACAACATCCCAGCTATTGTGCTGAAGACTTGTGCTCCAGAATTAGCCGTGCCTCTAGCCAAGCTGTTCCAGTACAGCTACAACACTGGCATCTATCCGACAATGTGGAAAACTGCCCAGGTATGTCCTGTCCACAAAAAGCAGAACAAATCGAATCTGGCCAATTACCAGCCCATCAGTCTACTCTCAATCATCAGCAAAGTGATGGAAGGTGTCATCGACAGTGCTATCAAGTGGCACTTACTCACCAATAACCTACTCACTGATGTCCAGTTTGGGTTCCGCCAAGACCACTTGTCTCCCGACCTCATTACAGCCTTGGTCCAAACATGGACAAAGGAGCTGAATTCCAGAGGTGAGGTGAGAGTAACTGCCCTTGACATCAATGCAGCATTTGACCGAGTCTGGCATCAAGGAGCCCTAGTAAAACTGAAGTCAATGGGAATCAGGGGGAAAACGCTCCACTGGCTGTAGTCATACCTAGCACAAAGGAAGATGGTTGTGGTGGTTGAAGGTCAATCATCACAGCCCCAGGACATCGCTGCAGCAGTTCCTCAGGGCAGTGTCCTAGCCCCAACCATCTTCAGCTGCTTCATCAATGACCTTCCCTCCAACAAAAGGTCAGAAATGGGGATGTTCGCTGATGACTGCACAGTGTTCAGCACCATTCACAACTCCTCAGATAATGAAGCAGTCCATGCCCGCATGCAACAAGACCTGGACGACGTTCAGGCTTGGCCTGATAAGTGGCAGGTAACATTTGCGCCACAGAAGTGCCAGGCAATGACTATCTCCAACAAGCGAGAGTCTAACCACTTCCCCTTGACATTCAATGGCATTACCATTGCCGAATCCCCCACCATCAACATCCTGGGGGTCACCATTGACCAGAAACTTAACTGGACCAGCCACATAAATACTGTGGGTACAAGAGCAGGTCAGAGGCTGGGTATTCTGTGGCGAGTGTCTCACCTCCTGACTCCCCAAAGCCTTTCCACTATCTACAAGGCACAAGTAAGGAGTGTGATGGAATACTCTCCACTTGCCTGGATGAGTGCAGCTCCAACAACACTCAAGAAGCTCAACACCATCCAGGACAAAGCAGCCCGCTTGATTGGCACCCCACCATCCACCTTAAACATTCACTTCCTCCATCACCGGCACACCGTGGCTTCGGTGTGTACCATCTACAAGATGCACTGCAGCAACTCACCAAGGCTTCTTCGGCAGCACCTCCCAAACCCGCCACGTCTTCCACCTAGAAGGACAAGGGCAGCAGGTGCATGGGAACACCACCACCTCCAAGTTCCCCTCCAAGTCACACACCATCCTGACTTAGAAGTACATCGCGGATCCTTCATCGTCACTGGGTCAATATCCTGGAACTCCCTATCTAGCAGCACTGTGGGCATACCATCACCGCATGGACTGCAACGGTTCAAGAAGGTGGCTCACCATCACCTTCTCAGGTGCAACTAGGGATGGGCAATAAATGCTGGCATTGCCAGTGACGCCCAGATCACATAAAAACAAATCTTTTTTTTAATCGGACCCCTCTGCGACCTGCCAACCTCCGCGACCTGCTGACCCCCCCAACTCATGATCCCTTCCCCCAACCTCCGATCCCCCCAAGGCTTTTCCAATCTCCACCCCCAAGGCCTCGCCCCGGTCTCCACAACACAGTGCTATCTGGGCTGCTGGTTAGTGAGATTTAATAGGGTTACACAGCTTAGATCATTGCCTGCCTCTAATTACAGGATTAGATCTCAGGCTTATATTGTAATCATTCTGAAATGTGCCTAGTGTTCCAAAGTTTCTGATCCAAGAAGCTAAGGACAAGTATCGTTTCCCGTCAGAAGCACAAATCAACGGTCGCAATTCACTTTATTTCAGGCTGAGGATCTCCCGCCCGGCCTTCACAA
This sequence comes from Somniosus microcephalus, assembly GCF_052327205.1. Taxonomy (NCBI): domain Eukaryota; kingdom Metazoa; phylum Chordata; class Chondrichthyes; order Squaliformes; family Somniosidae; genus Somniosus; species Somniosus microcephalus. Next base: position 63,149,046 of record NC_140997.1, on the reverse strand, counting down.
TCTCTCTCTCCCTCCCTCCCTCCTCTCCGCTCCCCGGCTGTGGCCAGGTGCTGCAGGTCTCCCCGCACAGCAATCTGGCTGGCTGCCTGCCGGGAAATTGATTTCTTTTTTAAAATGAGGTCCTGCCGTTAAACTTGGCAGGACCTCCAAGTTAACTGCGTTTCAATTGTAATTTCTGCAGCTGGTAAATCATTTATTTTGTGATTTTTTTTTTGTTGCCATTTTATCTACAGACACTTTTGCTTGTTTCTGACTGTTTCTGACAGGGTCAGATCACCCACCCACCCCTGCCCTAGGCTTGCCAACCCTCCAGGATTGTCCTGGACTCTCCAGGAATTGAAGATTAATCTTCAGGACACTGCAGCGAGTAACCGGGAGAAATATCACAGGGCATTAAACAAAATTGTGGTTTTTTTTCATTTTATAAAAATATTGCAGATGAGAAAAAAAGGCTGTTTCACTAACAGTCAAGATTAATCCGATTGGTAACAAAGGCCCCGATATTAATTGGGAGATGCATGGGAAGCGGGGATCCGATATCACGCGTAAGCTCAGCGCGTCTGCCTGTGGCTTTTTATCGCAGCCACCTCAATATCATTTTACTTCTGGGTTTCCCATCCAATCAGCGATGGCGGGCATGATGAGGACCCACCAGCTTGACGCAATCTCAATCCAGTATTTAAAGGACCGATCCAAAGGTGCAAGTTGGAGGAGTTGGAGTTGGCGTTGGCAGAGGACGTCTCACCGTGGAGTCCAGATGCTCAAAGGCTGTGCCCCGCTTTACTGACACCTCCTTTGATGTGCTGCTGCTGGCTGTGAGGAGTAGGAGAGGGATACTGTTCCCTGGCACCGGGAGGAAGAAGCCTGCAGCTGAAACCAAGAAGCCGTGGTTGGAGGTTGCAAAGGAGGTCAGCAGCAGGAGCATAGTGCCATGCTCCTGGATTCAGTGTAGGAAGTGATTTAATGACCTAACCAGGTCAGGAAAGGTAAGTACAGTGGCACATTCACCTACATCCTGCTGTGCGCATCACCTCACCCCTCACTCTGCCCCCTCAAGCCTACTCCATCACATTATTCCTCACAATCACGTACCTTGCAGGTGCACTCATCCTTCTCTGTCTATGCACTTCCTCTCATTCCCATCTATCCATTCACCACTCCTACTCACCCTCATACTTATGCAATTTTATGCCTCTCCCTCATAGTCTCCCACAACAAATGCACTCCATCCATTGGCTGAACACATGCCATTACTTTCACTCATACTGTTAGATCCGTGTATCTTGATGCGGTGTGTCCTTCAATAACTTGACAAAAGACTGCAGGGAACAATCAACAGGTGTTTACTGGATAAGGGTTACTCTAAAAACTAACTGTACAGATCCCTACTCAGGGTTCATATACAGGTGTGGTCACTGCCGGTACTACAGTATACAGGAGCTGTAAAAAGTAGTTCTCCCCTTAAAGGTACATACACTATAATTCCTCCCCTTTTAGACTAGCAGTACCATAACATTCATTTAACAATTAACACTTTTAACATGCAACATTAACTTAAAATAGTCCATTTATAAATTCAGTCTTTGGGGCGGCTTCCTGATCCTTTCTGGATAGCGCCTTTCCTAAGTGTCTTGCTCTTGGTGCGGAGGCGATTCTGGCCCCCTGTCGTCGGTTGGTTCATCAGCTTCCGATGCTACTGTTTCTGGGGTAGATGCTACCTGTATGTCGGGTTCATCACCAGGTACGCGAGACATGGGGTTGACTCGTTCCTGTGACTCTAGGATCTGGTCGACATGGCGTCTCACAATGTTCTCCCCAACATCCACTGTGTACATTAGTGGCCCCTGCCATGTGCATATCGTTCCTGGTTGCCATTTCTCTGTTCGGTAGTCGCGGGCCAAGACTGGTTGCCCTACATTGAAGCTCCTTGTCGGCTTCTCATTGATGTGCTGGAATTGCTTATTCTCAACATCTCTTCGTACATTTGGTCTGAGCAAATCCAGACGAGATCTCAACCTTCGGTTAAAGAACATCATGGCCAGGGTCTGGTTGGTGACTGCATGTGTCGCATTTCTGTAGGCTAACAGGAAATTGTCCACCTTATGCTGCAGTGGAATGTCATCATCGCACATGGCCCTTACTGCTTTTTTAAAGGTTTGTACGAACCTCTCAGCCAATCCATTTGTGGCTGGATGATACGGGGCGGATGTGTAATGCCTTACCCCATTCCTTTTCATAAATCTTCGAAACTCTTCGGACACAAACTGTGGTCCGTTATCAGAGCAAATCTGCTCTGGCAAGCCGTTCCAGGCAAATATGGTCCGTAGGACTGCAATAGTTTTCTCCGTGGTGGTGGAGGACATTTTGATCACCTCAGGCCATTTCGAGTGCGCATCCACGGCTATTAAAAACATTGAGTCCATGAGTGGACCAGCAAAATCAATATGCACCCATTGCCATGGAGATGAGGGCCACTCCCATGGGTGTAGAGGGGCATGTGGTGGTGCATTTTAGACCTTCTGGCATCCTGAGCAGCTCTTTGTCAGGTCCTCGATTTGCTGATCGATCCCCGGCCACCACACATAAGCCCTAGCAAGGCTTTTCATTTTCACCCCTCCCAGATGGCCTTCGTGAAGCTCATTGAGCACTCTCTCCCTTAACTTGGGTGGAATTACCACTCGGGATCCACACATCAAGGTCCCCTGGCATACTGACAGCTGTTCTCTTCTGGATGAGAATGCTGGCAACAGTGAGTCGCCATGTGTTGGCCATCACTTCACCATCAAGTCATATACCCGAGACAGTGTCGGGTCATTTCGGGTCTCCTTCTCTATATCAGCGTTAGTTACTGGCAAGTGTTCAATTATAGTCGAATAAAATATTTTGACAGGGTCCACTGCTGGTGCTTCCTCTGCAGTAGGCAGTGGCAGGCGTGATAGCCCATCAGCGTTTCCATGCTGTTTCGTGCCCTTTTACTCTATTTCATATTGGTTCGCCCCTAGATAAAGGGACCATCTTTGTAGCCGTTGCGCAGTCATCACCGGAAGGCCCCTCTTTGGATTAAAGATGGAGACAAGTGGTTGGTGGTCAGTCAGCAAGGTGAACTTCTGCCCGTGCAGATAGCGGTTGAACTTTTTCACTCCCTACACTAGGCTGAGGGCCTCCCTGTCAATCTGGGCGTAGTTACGCTCGGCTGAGGTTAGTGACAGAGACGCAAATGCTACCGGCCTCTCCAAGACGTCGTGGAATTTGTGCGACAGCACCGCTCCAATGCCACAGGGTGATGCATCACACGCCAACCGAATTGGTAGTGCTGGATTGAAATGAGCCAACACCTCTTTTGATGTGATCAATTCTTTGCACTTCTGGAAAGCTCGTTTACATTCATCATTCCACTTCCATGGTACCCCCGTTTGCAGTAGGGTGTTCAGTGGGTGTAGTGCTGTAGACAAATTTGGCAAGAACTTATGGTAGTAGTTCACCAGCCCGAGGAACGACCTCAGTTGTGACACATTTTCCGGTGCTGGAGCCTTGACTACTGCCTCAATCTTTTCAGGGGACTTATGTAACCCCTCTTCATCAATAACGTGGCCACAATACTGTTGAATCCGTGATTCTTAAAGTATGATGTTTTCCAATAAATAGACGGAGGCTGTAAATTAACAATCAACAGGTGTTTACTGGAGGAGGGTAGTCTAAAGACTAACAGTAAAGAGGCATGCTCAAGGCTTAAATACAGGTGTGGACACTGCCGGTACTACAATATACAGGAGCTGTAAAAGTAGTTCTCTCTTAAAGGTACATACACTACAATTCCTCCCTTTTTAGATTAACAGTACCCATAACATTCAAATAACAGTTAACACTTTAACATGCACATTAAACTGAAATAGTCCATTTATAGATTCAGTCTTTGGGGCGGCTTCCTGATCCTTTCTGGATAGCGTCTTTCCTGAGGTTCTTGTTCTTGGTGCGGAGGCGATTCTGGCTCCCTTTCGTCGGTTAGTTCATCAGTTTCCGCTGCTACTGTTTCTGGGGTAGATGCTACCGGTATGTCGGGTTCATCCCCAGGTACGCGAGACATGGGGTTGACTCGTTCCTGTGATGCTAGGATCTGGTCGACGTGGCATCTCACAATGTTCTCCCCGACATCCACTGTGTACATTAGTGGCCCCTGCCGTGTGCATATCGTTCCGGGTTGCCATTTCTCTGTTCGGTAGTCGCGGGCCAAGACTGGTTGTCCTACATTGAAGCTCCTTGTCGGCTTCTCATTGATGTGCTGGAATTGCTTATCCTCAACATTTCTTCGTAACATTTGGTCTGAGCCAATCCAGACGAGATCTCAACCTTCGGTTAAAGAACATCATGGCCGGGGTCTGGTTGGTAACTGCATGTGTCGCATTTCTGTAGGCTAACAGGAAATTGTCCACTTTATGCTGTAGTGGAATTTCATCATCGCACATGGCCCTTATCGCCTTTTTAAAGTTTTGTACAAACCTCTCAGCCAATTTATTTGTGGCTGGATGATACGGGGCGGATGTGTCATGCCTTACCCCATTCCTTCTCATAAATTTCCGAAACTCTTCGGACACAAACTGTGGTCCGTTATCAGAGCAAATCTGCTCTGGCAAGCCATTCCTGGCAAATATGGTCCGTAGGAATGCAATCGTTTTCTCTGTAGTGGTGGAGGACATTTTGATCACCTCAGGCCATTTCGAGTGCGCATCCACTGCTATTAAGAATATTGAGTCCATGAATGGACCAGCAAAATCAATATGCACCCGTTGCCATGGAGAGGAGGGCCACTCCCATGGGTGTATAGGGGCATGTGGTGGTGCATTTTGGACCTTCTGGCATCCTGAGCAGCTCTTTGTTAGGTACTCTAATTGTTGATCGATTCCCGGCCACCACACATAAGCCCTAGCAAGGCTTTTCATTTTCACCCCTCCCAGATGGCCTTCGTGAAGCTCATTGAGCACTCTCTCCCTTAACTTGGGTGGAATTACCACTCGGGATCCACACATCACTGTCCCCTGGCATACTGACAGCTGTTCTCTTCTGGATGAGAATGCTGGCAACAGTGAGTCGCCATGTGTTGGCCATCCCTTCACCGTCAAATCATACACCCGAGATAGTGTCGGATCATTGCGGGTCTCCTTCCCTATATCCACGTTAGTTACTGGCAATCGTTCAATTATCGACGAATAAAATATTTCGATAGGGTCCATTGCTGGTGCTTCCTCCACTGTAGGCAGTGGCAGGCGTGATAGCCCATCAGCGTTTCCATGCTGTGTCGTGCCCTTATACTCTATTTCATATTGGCTCGCCCCTAGAAAAAGGGACCACCTTTGTAGCCGTTGTGCAGTCATCACCGGAACGCCCTTCTTTGGATTAAAGATGGAGACAAGTGGTTGGTGGTCAGTCAGCAAGGTGAACTTCTGCCCATGCAGATAGTGGTTGAATTTTTTTACTTCCCATACTAAGCTGAGGGCCTCCCTGTCGATCTGGGCGTAGTTGCGCTCGGCTGAGGTTAGTGACAGAGACGCAAAGGCTACTGGCCTCTCCAACCCGTCTGGGCATTTGTGCGACAGCACCGCTCCAATAACATAGGGTGATGCATCACATGCCAACCGAATTGGTAGTGCTGGGTTGAAATGGGCCAACACCTCTTTTGATGTGATCAATTCTTTGCACTTCTGGAAAGCTCGTTTACATTCGTCATTCCACTTCCATGGTGTATTGATTTCTTTGTGGGTTCAATGACGAGACATTTATGAAAGAGAATGAGTTTTTATCTAAAGTCTGTTCAACTCTTTATACAGCATTTACAGGAGACATCATGCTAGTGATGCATCTAGAACAAAACCGAAACTAAACTGAACTGCCTTGCTTGTCTCTGTCACATGCCCTCTGCTGGTCAGGCACAAGCAATCAATACATGCAATCATGCTGGTAAGGCATCATAATCGAACAGGCAAATACCATCTCTATTTGCTGATATCATTACATCTCCTTTTCTTAAAACAAAAGTATTTTACTTTTAACTAACAACATGTTTTCTTTGTATTAATCTGCATTTTAACTGTAACACTTAATGAACTTACATTATCATTATCATGATCAAGGTTTTTTAACCTTGCTTTGTGTGTTCACATGAAATATGTCAATACACTAGAACTTGAAGAAAGAATAAGATAACATTACTTCCTTCGATAACAAGAGTCCTTAAATTTGCTCAATGAGTCTCTCAGGAGGCTTCACGTGTCTTGAGGATTTTCTGATTGATTGTCCTTGAATCTGAGTTGTTGCCTCAGATGATGGTTTCTCAGCTGTGTGATCAGGTTGTTCAACAGTATCAGTCTCTTGACCTGCTGTGGCTGGTCCCATGAGAAGATCTCGACGATTTCTTCGCAGAACAGCACCCTCATCTGTCTGAATGGTGTATGATCTTGGTTGAACTTCACTCAGGACAGTTCCCTTCTGAGTCCATGTGTTTGTTTTGTCTTTGAACCTTACTTGGTCACCAGTGTGGAGTTCAGATAGGTTTTGTGTTCCTCTGTCATAGTAGTACTTTTGCTTTTCTTTCTGTTGTTCTTTGAACTTCCTCACTTTCTCCCCCTCTTTTGTTTTCAGGAGGTTCTCCGGGATGGGTAGGTTTGACCTTAGCCGACGTCCCATAAGGAGTTGGGCTGGTGACATACCACACTCGAGCGGCGTTGTGCGGTATACAAGCATACTCTGGTAGAAGTCAGTTCCACTGTCTTTTGCCTTGTACATCAGTCTTTTCACTGTCTGGACCGATTCTTCCACTAGACCATTGGACTGTGGAAAGTGAGGACTTGACGTTGTGTGGACAAAGTCCCACTCTTTGGCAAAGTGTCGGAAACTTGCATTGTAAAACTGGGGTCCGTTGTCTGTGAAGACCTCGCTTGCCACGCCATGTCTGGAGAATATGGCTTTCATACATGTTATCACAGCATCTGCAGTGGTGGTGTACAGTCTACAAACCTCTGGATACAGGGAGTAATAGTCTGTGACTACAAGATAGTCCTTTTTTCTGATTCTTTTTACTTGTACTGTTGATCATTTTCATTCCAGTATGATAAAATCTCTCCGCCTCCTGTGCAAGTTTTCTTTGACTGGCTTCTTCGTCAGTTTCACAAAATCCCCACTTGTGGTCCCGATTGTAATTATAGGTTGTTGCGCACCAGAATCGGTCATCATCTCGTCCATCAGTAGTACAGCTCAAGTACTCCTGGTCCATAAACAGGAAGGGAAATACACAGGGCTCACCATCAGCAGTGCCACCAATTGCTGTTGGATGTTTTTTAACATCTTCCATATCGTCAGTGGTTAGACTTTCTTCATCAGAAGTAGAATGCTGGTGTTCTTCATCTTTACCTTCCCAGAGATCCTCTGTGGAGTCTATGATCTGCCCAGCAACTACACGGGCGCCAGTTGGACGATCTTTTTGATCACCCTGTTGATCGGTCTTGGACTCCAGTGATTCATCAATTTCTTGTACATCCCCTGAAACCGGCTTCAGCGGCCACACCAGGAGCGGCAGCAGCGGCCAGATGCGGATCTTCCGGATTGGATTTCCACTCATCTTCCCCCTGCCCCCCTCGATCTAGTCTCCTGTAAATGCTGTATAAAGAGTTGAACAGACTTTAGATAAAAACTCATTCTCTTTCATAAATGTCTCGTCATTGAACCCACAAAGAAATCAATACATGCAATCATGCTGGTAAGGCATTATAATCGAACAGGCAAATACCATCTCTATTTGCTGATATCATTACACATGGTACACCCGTTTGCAGTCGGGTGTTCAGTGGGTGTAATACTGTAGACAAATTCGGCAAGAACTTATGGTAGTAGTTCACCAGCCCGAGGAACGACCTCAGTTGTGACACATTTTCCAGTGCTGGAGCCTTGACTACTGCCTCAATCTTTTCAGGGGACTTATGTAACTCCTCTTCATCAATAACGTGGCCACAATACGAGATCTGCTTCTGGAAAAACTCACACTTGTGGCGATTAGCTCGTAGCCCATATTCCTTTAATCTAGTGAGCACCTTCTCCAGGTTGGCGAGGTGATCACTGTCATTTTCGCCCGTGACCAGGATGTCGTCCAAATAACACTGGGTCCCTGGAAACCCTTGCAGGACTTGATCCATTGCCCTTTGACAAATAGACGGAGCCGATGCTACCCCGAACACCAGCTGGTTGTATTGGTAGAGACCTTTATGAGTGTTGATCGTGAGGTATTGTTTTGAGGCTTCTTCTACCTACATTTGCAGGTACGCCTGGGCCCGATCAATTTTGGTGAAGTGTTTACCTCCAGATAGCGAGGCGAAAATATCCTCAATCCGTGTAAGTGGATATTGTACCGTGTGAAGGACTGGGTTCACTGTCACCTTAAAATCCCCACAGATGCGGACCTTCTTTGGTTCCACAGGCGTATTACTCAACGATCTCTTCATTACAGGAATGATGGGTGTAGCCCACTCGCTCCAGTCTACTTTGGACAGTACTCCTGAATGTTCCAACCCTTCTAGCTCTGCTTTGACGGCTGGTCGGATCGCATAAGGCACCGGTCTGGCCTTAAAAAACTTTGGGCTTGCATTTTCCTCTATTTTAATCGTCGCTGTTATGCCTTTTAGTGTTCCGAGTCCCTCCTGGAACACTTCTTGTGCGTCAGTTAGCATTTTTGACAGTCGTCCAGGTGTGACGTCGTCATCCTTTTTGGCCTCAACCTTCAGTGCCTGTATGGAATGCCAATCTAATTGTATCTTCCAGATCCATTCACGTCCTAGTAGTGGTGGTCCTCCATCTGGCAATACATATAGGTCCATTTTGGGTATTTCCTGGCCTTTGTATATCACATTCACCCTTATTTTTCCTTTGGGGTAGACTTTTTGCCCCGTGTACGTCTTCAAGACAATCTCTGTGGCTTTCAAGGGTATATGTGAAAATAGCCGCTTGTAGTCCCTTTGGTTTATGACTGTTAGGGCTGATCCTGTGTCCAATTCCATTTTCACTTGGACTCCGTCTATCTTGAGCGTGACCCAGATAGTCTGGTGATCCTCCATTTTGATTACATTATGTAGTTTCAGACAACCCAGCTCCTTGCTTCCGGAGTCTGTATCACTTTTCTGTTCGTCTGAACTACTGTCCATCACCTTATGTACCTTTTTGTACGTCTCCTGTGGAGATTTCTTGCTGCTGGTTTTCTTCCCTGACCTGCAGACTCTTGCTATGTGTCCTGCTTTTCCACACTGTCTGCACACTTGGTCCTTGAACCAACAATCCTTCTGGTCGTGTGTTGTTCTGCCGCAGCGATAACACTTCCCTGCTCCATATGACATTTCATTGGTGCCATATTCTTGCGGTCTCCGTTGTATCTCTGCAGCGCCCCGTGCGGCTGCTTCGTGTGATACTGCCATGCTGAAAGCCTTGTCCAGCGTAAGATCCTTTTCTGATAGAAGCCGTTTCTGGGTTCCTTCACTTTGAAGCCCACACACAAACTTGTCCCTTAATGAATCTGCTAGTCCCAATCCAAACTGGCAGTGTTTTGATAGCTTGCGCAGTTCCGTTAAGTACTCAGCATTACTTTCGTCTTTATGCTGGTTCCTTTTCTGGAACTTAAATCTTTCTGCTATCAGCAGCGGTGTGGGGTTTAAGTGGTCCTGTAGGATTTCCACTATGCTTTCGAAATTCTTATCCACTGGCTTCTCTGGGGTTATTAGTTTTCGCAGTAAGCCATAAGTTTTTGCACCCATGGAATTCAACAAAACCAGTGCTTTCCTAGCATCTGGCACTTCATTCGCCTTGCAGTACACCTCAATGCGTTCCACATATGTCGCCCAATCTTCGACTTCATTGTCGAACGCAGTGATACTGCCACTCTTCGGCATCCCTGGGTGTGATTAAACTGTATAAAATGGCGTCTCCCGCGCTCTCCCTTCTTCTCCGCTGGCACAAAATGGCATCTCCTGCGCTTTCCTTTCTTCCCGTGCTCGCCCTTCTTCTCCGCTGCGGCTTCTAAAATGGCATCTCCCGCGGTCTCCCTTCTTCTCTGCGGCTCAATGGCATCTCCCGCGCTTCCTTTCTTTCCCCCGCGGACGCTGTTCAGCCCTTGAGCCCCGGCTGTGCTCTGCACATTCTCCTGTGTGCCTCTCTCGTTGCCGCCGCTTGGTCCTGAACCCAGCTGCTGCTTTACACGCTCTCTCTTTTTGTTTTCCGTCGACGCCGCTCGGTTTTCAACCCCCGGCTGCGCCCTGTGCGCTTCACCCTCTCTCTTACCCCGTCGACGCTGCTCGGCCTTTTCTGTGCCATCGGTCGGCTCCAGCCGCCGCGCTCCGGGAAGGGTCTGCGCTGTAGCTGTTGCCAGTCTGTGGCTGGATCGTCGTGGCTGGAGAACCAAGCCCAGCTCTTAACAGCCTCCCCTGCGATGTTCACTCTCTGCCGGATGACTGGGCGGTTGCTCGTGGTCGACGCCCGTGCTTCTGGCCTCGACTTTCTTCCACCGTCCTCCCGGAGCGAATCCTTGAAAGGAAATGCAGAGTTGCAGGTAGATTCGAATCGACCTCGTCGCCACTGTTGAATCCGTGATTCTTAAAGTATGATGTTTTCCAATAACTAGACGGAGGCTGTAAATTAACAATCAACAGGTGTTTACTGGAGGAGGGTAGTCTAAAGACTAACAGTACAGAGGCATGCTCAAGGCTTATATACAGGTGTGGTCACTGCTGGTACTACAGTATACAGGAGCTGTAAAAGTAGTTCTCTCTTAAAGGTACATACACTACAAATACGAGATCTGCTTCTGGAAAAACTCGCATTTGTGGCGATTAGCTCAGAGCTCATATTCCTTCAATCTAGTGAGCACCTGCTCCAGGTTGGCAAGGTGATCACTGTCATTTTTGCCCATGACCAGGATGTCGTCCAAATAACACTGGGTCCCTGGAATCCCTTGCAGGACTTGATCCATTGCCCTTTGCCAAATAGCTGGAGCTGATGCTACCCCGAACACCAGCCGGTTGTATTGGTAGAGACCTTTATGAGTGTTGATCGTGAGTTACTGTTTCGAGGCTTCTTCTACCTCCATTTGCAGGTACGCCTGGGCCAGATCAATCTTAGTGAAGCGTTTCCCTCCAGATAGCGAGGCAAAAATATATTCAATCCGTGGAAGCGGATATTGTACCGTGTGAAGGACTGGTTTCACTGTCACCTTAAAGTCCCCACAGATGCGAACCTTCTTTGGTTCCCCAGGCGTATTACTCAATGACCTCTTCATTACAGGAACGATGGGTGTAGCCCACTCGCTCCAGTCCACTTTGGACAGTACTCCTGAATGTTCCAAACCTTCCAGCTCTGCTTCGGTGGCATAGTGGTTAGCACTGTTGCCTCACAGCGCCAAAGACCTGGGTTCAAATCTGGCCTCGGGCAACTGTCTGTGTGGAGTTTGCACATTCTCCCTGTGTCTGCGTGGGTTTTTTCCGGGTGCTCCGGTTTCCTCCCATTAGTCCAAAGATGTGCAAGTTAGGTTGATTTGGCTATGATAAATTGACCCTTAGTGTTAGGGGATTAAATACATGGGGTTACGGGGATAGGGTGGGATATGTGTCGGTGCAGGCTCGATGGGCCAAAATGGCTTCTATCTGCACTGTGGGGATTCTGTGACGGCTGGGTGGATCGCATAAGGCACTGGTCTGGCCTTAAAAAATTTTGGGCTTGTATTTTGATCGTCGCTGTTATGCCTTTTAGTGTTCCGAGTCCCTCCTGGAACACTTCTTGTGCATCAGTTAGCATTTTTGACAGTTGTCCAGGTGTGACGTCATCATCCTTTTTGGCATCTACAGTCAGTGCTTGTATGGAATGCCAATCTAGCTGTATCTTCCGGATCCATTCACATCCTAGTAGTGGTGGTCCTCCATCTGGCAATACATATAGGTCAATTTTTGGTGTTTCCTTGCCGTTATATATAACGTTCACCCTTATTTTTCCTTTGGGGTAGACTTTTTGCCCCGTGCACGTCTTCAAGACAATCTCTGTATCTCTCAAGGGTATATGTGAGAATAGCCGCTTGTAGTCCCTTCGGTTTATGACTGTTAGGGCTGATCCTGTGTCCAATTCCATTTTCACTTGGACTCGGGCTATCTTGAGCGTGACCCAGATAGTTTGGTGATCCTCCGTTTTGATCACATTATGTAGTTTCAGACAACCCAGCTCCTTGCTTCCGGAGTCTGTATCACTTTTCTGTTCACCTGAACTACTCTCCGTCACCTTATGTACCTTCTTGTACTTCTTCTGTGGAGATTTCTTGCTGCTGGTTTTCTTCCCCGACCTGCAGACTCTTGCTATGTGTCCTACTTTTCCACACTGTCTGCACACTTTGTCCTTGAACCAGCAATCATTATGGTCGTGAGTTGTTCTGCCACAGCAATAGCACTTCACTGTTCCGTATGACATTTCATTTGTGCCATATTCTTGCGGTCTCCGTTATATCTCTGCAGCGCCCCGTGCGGCTGCTTCGTGTGATACTGCTATGCTGAAAGCCTTGTCCAGCGTAAGATCCTTTTCTGATAGAAGCCTTTTCTGAGTTCCTTCACTTTGAAGCCCACACGCAAACTTGTCCCTTAAAGTATCTGCTAGTCCCGTTCCAAACTGGCAGCGTTTCGATAGCTTGCGCAGTTCCGTTAAATACTCAGCATTACTTTCATCTTTATGCTGGTTCCTTTTGTGAAACATAAATCTTTCTGCTCTCAGCAGCGGTGTGGGGTTTAAGTGGTCCTGTAGGATTGACACTATGTTTTCAAAATCCTTTTCCACTGGCTTCTCTGGGGTTACTAGGTTTCGCAGTAAGCCATATGTTTTTGCACCCATTGAATTCAACAATACCAGCACTTTCCTCTCATCTGGCACTTCATTCGCCTTGCAGTACACTTCTATGCGTTCGACATATGTCGTCCAATCTTCGACTTCATTGTCGAACGCTGTGACACTGCCACTCTTCAGCATCCCTGGGTGTGGTTAGACTGGCTCAAAATGGCGTATTCCCGCGCTCTCCCTTCTTCTCCGCTGCGGCTCAAAATGGCATCTCCCGCGCTCTCCCTTCTTCTCCGCTGCGGCTCAAAATGGCGTCTCCCGCGCTTTCCTTTCTTCCCCGCTGACGCTGCTCGGCCCTTGAACACCGGCTGCACTCTGCGTGTTTTCCTTTCTTCCCCGCTGACGCTGTTTGGCCCTTGAACACCGGCTGCGCTCTGCGCGTTTTCCTGCGCGCCTCTCTCTCTCGTTGCCGCCGCTCGGTCCTGAACACTGGCTGTGCCCTGTGCGCTCTACCCTCTCCCTTCTCCCGTCGCCACTGCTCGGCCTTTTTCTGTGCCGTCGGTCGGCTCTAGCCGCTGCTGTCTGGGAAGGGTCTGCGCCGTACCTGTTGCCAGCCCGTTTCGCTGGACCACCGTGACTGGAGAACCAAGCCCAGCTCTCAACAGCCTCCCCTGCGATGCTCAAGTCTCCACTGGATGGTCGACGCCCGTGCTTCTAGACTCGGCCTTCTGCTTTCACTTTTCTCCAGGAGCGAATCCCTGGGAGGTGATGCAGAGTTGCAGGTAGGTTTGAATCTTCTCGTCGCCAATGTTAGATCCGTGTATCTTGATGTTGTGTGTCCTTCAATAACTTGACAAGAGACTGCAGGGAACAATCAACAGGTGTTTACTGGATGAGGGTTACTCTAAAAACTAACTGTACAGATCCCTACTCAGGGTTTATATACAGGTGTGGTCACTGCCGGTACTACAGTATACAGGAGCTGTAAAAAGTAGTTCTCCCCTTAAAAGGTACATACACTACAGATACGTCTTTCCGTCCTTGCAGGATAAGAGAGCACAGAACCCCAGGGAGAGGAAGAGGTGGCCCTTCACAGATTTCCCAATTGAGAGGAGAAGGCACTGGAGATCAGTGGAGTCTCGGTGTGCCTGGCTGTCAGAGAGGGGCAGATGGCGAGTTCCCAGCTACCTGGTGACACAATTAAATTAAAGCCACCAACATGTTGACTTAGTTTCTACAGCGAGTGAAATATGATGATCATCATCATGATAACTTGCAACATATTCTTACCTTGCCAGGACTAGTTCATATCTTTTATCTCTGACAGGGCCTTCAGATGTGCAACAGAAGTTGTGGGGGTTGCTGATGATGAATCCTCAGAGGAGCTGAGTTCTTCCGAGGGTGCACCGTCACAAGACTCATGCAGACCATGCACCAGCTCAGATACTCACACTTCAGTGAGACCAGTAAGGCAGACAGTTTGGTTTTCACCTGGTGACTCACACTTCACAAGTGAGCAAGAGCAGATGGTGGTGACAGGGACAGCTGTGGAGAGTCCATGTCGGAGGGCACCAGCTCTCTCTAAGCTCTGCACAGCTGGACACAGATGCTGTACCCTGCGGGGCTGTCGATGAAAAGGAGAATCATTCAGCAGATAATGTGTGATGTACTGACAGGCCTCTAAAGTGGACTCACCACGTTTGCAGAGAGAATGGAGGAGTCCGCCTAAGTAAATGTTGGTCCCTTAGAGGACGAGGCTGGGAAATTAGTGGTGGGGAACATGGAGATGGCAAAAACGCTGAACAAATATTTTGTATCAGTCTTTACAGTAGAGAAAACTAAGAATATCCCAACACTGGACAAACAGGGGGCTATAGGGGGGGAGGAGCTAAACACAATTAAAATCACTAAGGAGGTGGTACTCGGTAAGATAATGGGACTAAAGGCGGATAAATCCCCTGGACCTGATGGCTTACATCCTAGGGTCTTGAGAGAAGTAGCGGTAGGGATTGTGGATGCATTAGTGGTAATTTTCCAAAACTCCCTGGATTCAGGAAAGGTCCCAGCAGATTGGAAAATTGCTAATATAACGCCATTATTTAAAAAGGGAAGTAGACAAAAGGCTGGAAACTATAGACCAGTTAGCCTAACATCTGTGGTTGGAAAAATGTTGGAGTCCATTACTAAGGAAGCAGTGACAGGACATTTGGATAAGCATAATTTAATCGGACAGAGTCAGAATGGTTTTATGAAGGGGAAGTCATGTTTGACAAATTTGCTCGAATTCTTTGAGGACGTAACAAACAGGGTGGATAAAGGGGAACCAGTGGATGTGGTGTATTTGGACTTCCAAAAGGCATTTGACAAGGTGCCACACAAAAGATTACTGCACAAGATAAAAAAAATCACAGGATTGGGGGTAATATACTGGCATGGGTGGAAGATTGGCTATCTGACAGAAAACAGAGAGTTGGGATAAATGGTTCACTCTCGGGTTGGCAATCAGTGACTGGTGGTGTTCCGCAGGGGTCAGTGCTGGGACCCCAACTCTTTACAATCTATATTAACGATTTGGAGGAAGGGACCGAGTGCAACGTATCCAAGTTTGCCGACGATACAAAGATGGGAGGAAAAGCAGTGAGTGAGGAGGACATAAAAAACCTGCAAAAGGACATAGACAGGCTAAGTGAGAGTGCAGAAATTTGTCAGATGGAATATAATGTTGGAAAGTGTGAGGTTATGCACTTTGGCAGAAAAAATCAAAGAGCAAGTTATTATCTAAATGGAGAGAAACTGCAAAGTGCTACAGTACAAAGGGATCTGGGGGTCCTGGTGCATGAAACACAGGTTAGTATGCAGGTGCAACAGGTGATCAGGAAGGCCAATGGAATCTTGGCTTTTATTGCAAGGGGGATGGAGTATAAAAGCAGGGAAGTCTTGCTTCAGTTATACAGGGTACTGGTGAGGCCACACCTGGAATACTGCGTACAGTTGTAGGATTCGCAAAATTGGACTTTATATTAATAAGGGTCAAATGGCAGAAGAGGCCGTGATTTTAAAGACTGTTTTAAAAGAAGCCCAGAAAAAGGGGCATACAAAATGGCCACCATACCATGTGACCAGCTTATTGGGACACTTTAAAATGGTTCCTGCGCAACCTCAGACAGATTTGTGGATTCAACCTACAGCAAGTTCTGGAAGCTGTTCCTGAGAGAACGAAACCAGACCCACACGTATGCATATGGATTAGATGCAGATCCAGTCAAGATCGGCCTGGAGACAGAGGCCATCAAAATGTTGCCCCAGACAAAAGGGGACAATTTCATATTCATGAGAACAGCACCCAGGACTAGATAACGAGATCAGCAGGCCATTAAAAACAATGGAGGTCATTTCAGACCAGAGATGGGCCTGCTACCAGCCGTTTAAGACATTAAAAAATATAATGGCTACCCCACTGTGCTCGCAGCCCGCCAAAAATAAAACAAAGACTAACCTGATTTTGGGCGGGAAGTGAAGCCTCTGGAAGAAAGGTATATCTGGAAGACTTTTTCGGCAGTTGAGACAGCAAAAAGCACTTGGGACGAGCTGGCAGCTGGAGGACACGCAGGCACACAGGCAGACATGCCGAGTTGGGGAGCTGGAAATACGCAGCTTGAATCCGGACACCCAGAAGAAGGAGCAGTCAATCGCAGGAGGAAGAAGAAAGCCAACATCGAGAAGGCCGTCTCGAAACCGGCGTTCCGCCCCGGGGAAGCACATCGGGAGATCATCGACCATCCCCGGGCCGTTGCTGGAATGAGAGGCCATCGACCCAACTTGGGAGAAGAGACAAAAAAAGAAATAAAGGTCCCAAGCGAAGAAACCTTCCAGCCACCCCGGCTCGGGAGAAGAGAAAGGAAACTGAAGAAGCGATGGGAACCAGCCCAAGGCTCCTCTAACCAGAGTCGAGCCGATGATCCTCGACCCCGCCGACATCCAGGCCCGCCAGTGTCCAGCCGCCCCTGACCCCCACCTCAGGAGAGAGGTGTGGCGCAGCTAGCAGGGGCTCCACGATCCACGTGGAGACGAAACGCCTGAAAGGACCAAACACAGACTCGATTTCAAAACCTTGTACTTCCTAGTGGGATTGGTGAGCATGTTTCTGGCCCTTCACAGTCAGATCTAGGTAGGTTTAATAAGGGGGTGGATTTAAGGGTACAATTAACATGAGTTGTTGTCCCTCGATATTCCGTGTGTTTCCTTATTTCATGATAATCTTTGTAGAGTATAAGATGCCTGTATTTGCCTTAGTTAGTACTGTGTCGTTATGATTTGTTTGTGTGTTTTTCCCTCCCATGTACTCCCTTATCTGCTTGCATTTGATTTGATATTTTTCCTTATGCAATAAAATTTCATTTTGTTTCATCAAACTTGGTCTACAAGAGTTTTCTCTACATTGTAGTTCCTGCGCCTAAGTCCAGAGTACAGAATCTAAGGGGCAAGTGGGTCGAACCACTCAAGGTTTACTGTGCAAGAGAGAGAGGCCTCTGCAGAGAGAAACCTCAGGGAAACCTCTCGAGGAAAACCCCTTACAGAAAATGGCGACCGCGGCAGGACTCTGGCAGCAGGATTGCAATGTAGTAGATCCAAGTTTGAATGGTCGAAATGCAATGGATGAGAGGATAGCGGATTATGTCTTTGGCAAGGTAAATCTCACTAAACAGTGGATTTCCGATCTCTTGCTGGATGGGCGTCCGGTGGACGCAGCCATCAGGTGGACAGAGAGCAAAAAGCATAAGACGTCAGTGGAAAAGGCAGTGTGGCTGATGTGTTACAAGAAGCAGGTCCAGATCTTGGACCGCGTCGTTGCAGTACAGGCAGCCAAGATCACAACCCAGGCAGCAGAGATAGAGGAAAAGGCCATGGGTGGGGAAAAACTCATCACAGTGTTTCACACGCTGAATCAGGAACGCCAAGTGGTAGCTAGTCAACATCAGGCTAGGATAGAGTACCTGGAGTGCCAGGTTACTGAGGCAAAGATTAATGAAACGAGGATACGGGAGTAAAGCGCCCACCTTGCACAACAGCTAAGAGCGCAGGAGGAGAGAATAGTGGAGGTTAAGGCAACAAACAAGCTAGCCCTCGAGCACGGGTTTGAGAGCACAGACCACGGACCCTGCCAAAAGAACATAGAGGACCTAAGAACGGCCCTGGTTAAGGCAAGAGGCATGTTGTGTCTCATCAGCCCAAAAGCCATTCACATGGACTTTTTAAAGGAATCGAAACAGCCGATTCCAGCTGAGGTAATTGTGGTACCAGCCACCGAGCCCTCAACACCGCCGAGCTATAGTGAGACTTGGTCAGAAAAGGAAGGGGTAGCGAAAGAGGAGGTAGCCGAGGTGGAGTGTGTGGAAGAGCCACTGGTCGCAAAGCCGAGACCGGCACCAATGTGTCCCGCTCGGCACCAGAGGTTCGGTCCCAACGCTGCCGATGGCAGTGTCGGACCCCAGCAGAACCAACTCGTGGTGCCCTACGCTTGCCCACAATTAAGGTCCATGGTGAGCCACCTCACATGACTCACAGTAAAGGGAGATCCCTCGCTTCATTTCAGGGAGATAGAGGAAACAGCAGCCATTAATGACTGCGATGAACAGGAACAGGTCAAACTGTTGCTATTCTCCCTAGATCCCACAATCCTTCAGTGCCTCACAGAGCATGGTAAAAGGGGACGGAAAGGGTATGCGGATCTCAGGGAGGAAGTTTTAGAAGTAATGGGGGTGGACGACGGTAGTCCGTTCGACCACGTAGAAGGGACCATGCAGCTATCTGGAGAACCCCCACGGGTTTTCGCAGA
This sequence comes from Somniosus microcephalus, assembly GCF_052327205.1. Taxonomy (NCBI): domain Eukaryota; kingdom Metazoa; phylum Chordata; class Chondrichthyes; order Squaliformes; family Somniosidae; genus Somniosus; species Somniosus microcephalus. Next base: position 63,130,376 of record NC_140997.1, on the reverse strand, counting down.
AAGGCTGTGGCCAGTATATCGACGCAGCTGTCCGGGTATGCCTGAATGGGCTTTAATGAGCAACGAACAGTGGGTTCATTGGCTCTGGTGCTTGGTCACCAACGGGCCCTAGCCAGGTCATGGTTTGATCCCCAAGGTCCCGGTGTCACGGAAGAGACGGTACTCCGTCAGCTTAATGTAGCATATTGTGGCGGTACCACTGGTTGTCCCTTACATTGAGACACATAATTCCCTTTAACTTACCTTACTGTATGTTTAACTTACCTTTTGGGGCCGTTGCCCTATTAACTTACCTGTTGGGGCCATTGCCCCTTTAAGATGCGCCCTAGCGCGCTGACATCACGTCACGTACAACGTGATGTGTGCGCGCCGGCACAGCCCGGCCTAGCGTCTTCGGCCTCAACGGCCAGCCGACGGGAGCGACGCGATCTTCCACTCCCGCGGCAAGCACCAGCACAGCCCGGCCTAGCGTCTTCGGCCTCAACAGCCAGCCGACGGGTGCGACGCGATCTTCCGCTCCCGCGGCAAGCACCGGCACAGCCCGGCCTCGCGACCTCGGCCTCAACGGCCAGCGACGCAACGACGCGCATCACGTGACGCCCTAAGCGCGGGAAACGCGAGCAACGTGATGACGTCACAACACAAACGCGATGACGTCATCACGCTCCCCACAGGACTGCGAACTCAGTCCTCGTGGAGTCCCCGCTGGGACAAGACCTACACCACGGTGCTCCTACAGTCAGCCATCTTACCTGCTATCTTACCTGATGTAATTAGCCTGTTCCTGTAAATAAACAACTTATTTATAGTTCGTCAAAGTCAAACTCTCTTATTTAGTGGCGATCTACATGAACCGCTACATTGGTGACCCCACGACGTGAGTACGGGAGCTCATCAATTCCAACGCTACAATTGGTGAACCCGTATCCGTCAACAATTTTCACGGTAGCAACGTGCGCCTGAACCTCGTCTTCACTCAAGACGACCAATGCACAACCACGGAACAGCAACCGCCTAACACCGATTCCACCAAAAGCGACCCTGTCTTTGCGTACGTATTCGCAATGGAAGCGCAGCTTGGAGGTGAGCCCGTTTTTCACAAACGATTTCACAGAGGTAGAGCACGACCAACGGCAACCGTCATCCACCAGCGCTACAATTGGTGGGTTTGTGAACGTCTTTCACAAACGAAGCACGCTATGGAAGCATCAGCCGTTCTGCTGTCGCTACCGCAATCCAGGGAGCCACGGTCTCCCTCGTGCTTTATGAAGACATAAGTCCTGTTCGCCGAGAACATCGATGCGGCACAGACCACGCACATGCTCACAGTCTCTGTATTCGACTCTTCTACCGCCACACGGATCGCCCGCCTCTACGACCAAAGCAACAGCAAGTATACATCTCTCCAAGCACGGGGTACAGCATGTTTGGGCCCACAAGATCGGAGCGCGCCCTGCGGGGATACCACGAGGGCTCACCCCCGCAAAACACGAGGACGCACTCCTCGCGCACGAGGACCCATCCCTCACGAACCACGAGAACCCATCCCTCGTGAACACCGACGACTCCTTCTCCGCCGACGATGCACGAGCCCTTCAGCTTGCTGGTTGTGTTACCTACTGCACGATGCGGCGTGAACAAAAGCGTGCCGCCCTCCCGGCTGTTTTCTCCTAAATCTACAACTGTTACAAGTGTTGACGCCCTCCAGGCAGAGTTAACCCTTCCTGAAAGCAACAACAACCTGGACCGTTGCCGCCCTTTCTCCAGTTTTCCCTTTAACAAACACAAACGTCGACTGAAGCTGCACACATCGAGGACGGGTCCAACGGGCATCCTGCGGCCGCGATCAGCCACGTGAAAGTTGCTAGCCTCACCGATCACTGATCAACGCAGCAACTCTTCACCCTCCGTTGTGTTCACGTCGTAGCACTATGGCACGCACCGTTCCGTGCGTTCCAGCCTCTCGAAGGTTTCGCTCACCAGCCAACGGAGACATCGCCCGCGTCCGCCCAACCTGCCCGTCACTCTGACAAGGCCTGCTGTTTCACACATCTCCATGGTCCTTCGCCTGACGGATACGTTTTATTCGCCACGACGCGCGTAAGGATCCGCTCACGAGCAGCATCTTCATACCTCGCCTACCAAGTCGAGACAGCAGGACTGCCGTGACCACCAGCTCGTCAGACCATCTCATCCTTGGACTTTCGTTAAAGCGAATTCTGGGGGAGCCTATGTGGCGGTACCACTGGTTGTCCCTTACATTGAGACACATAATTCCCTTTAACTTACCTTACTGTATGTTTAACTTACCTTTTGGGGCCGTTGCCCTTTTAACTTACCTGTTGGGGCCATTGCCCCTTTAAGACGTGCCCTAGCGCGCTGACGTCACGTCACGTACAACGTGATGTGCGTGCGCCGGCACAGCCCGGCCGAGCGTCTTCGGCCTCAACGGCCAGCCGACGGGAGCGACGCGATCTTCCGCTCCCGCGGCAAGCACCGGCACAGCCCGGCCTCGCGACCTCGGCCTCAACGGCCAGCGATGTAACGACGCGCATCACGTGACGCCCTAAACGCGGGAAACGCGAGCAACGTGATGACGTCACAACACAAATGCGATGACGTCATCACGCTCCCCACAGGACTGCGAACTCAGTCCTCGTGGAGTCCCCGCTGGGACAAGACCTACACCACGGTGTTCCTACAGTCAGCCATCTTACATGCTATCTTACCTGATGTAATTAGCCTGTTCCTGTAAATAAACAACTTATTTATAGTTCGTCAAAGTCAAACTCTCTTATTTAGTGGCGATCTACACGAACCGCTACAATATAAGAATTGCAGAGGTCAGGAAACACCTCCCCAGAAAGGAAAGGTGCATGAGGCAAAACCCGCAGCCCCAAGCCAGAAGGAGTGGCGTCAGGAGGGGAATTGCCCTGTCCAAGCCTAGCTCAATTGCCACGGGTGTGGGAAGGATGGACATTGGCGCAAGGACTGTAGAAATCCGTGGAAGGATAGTAAAGGGAGATTTCCTGCAGCCCAAGCCCAAGCCCAGACCGCCGCCCCAGCACCAGCCAAAACCCAAGCCGTAGCCCCTGCCCCAGCACAAGGAGCTGGTGCAGTTTTGAATCCCGCTGTGATTGAGTCGATTTTAGAGACAATGCGGTCTCTGATGATTTCGCAGGGAAAATAGCCATCACCACCGGCCTTGTCGCTCCCGAAACCCCGACCGTTGTACCCAAATGACTAGAGCCAGCACAGCCTGTCGACCTGTGTCCCCCAGAAAGACACGCACAGGAAGAGACCTTCTGTAAAATGGAGGAATACCTGCGGTGCCAGGTTGCGGAGGGTAAGTTAGTTGAGCAGGCTTTAAGGGAGGAGAACGCTAGGTTAACAGCGAGGGCTGGCAGTTTAGAGGGTCAGCTAAGGGCTTGTAACTGGTTTCACATCAACCAGTGCAAACTGTTTAAACCGGGTGCAAGAGCATCGGCAACCGAAGCCAGGTCTGAGGATAAAGATCCTCAGCCTGAGGCGCGCGATGAGTCACAGACCACACAAGCTGGCGTTGTAGCCTGCTTGGAAGGAGAAGAGGTCCTGCCCACCTGGGGGGAGCTTTCTCTGATGGCCTGGGACTCGGACGAGGAGGGGCCCAAACAACAAGGTCCCGCCCTCGACACGATTCTGGAAGAGGTGGAGTCGGAGGACGGAGATCCCGCCCTCGACTCGAGCGTGGGGGAGGTAGAAATTGGGGGCAGAGATTCTCCACCTGTAGGGACAGGTGAGGAGGAGCTGTCTGCCACAGGCCCAATTCCCGAAGGGGCGGAGCCTGAGGGGAGGGAGCCGAAGCCTACAGTCGTGGAAGAGCCACGGGCTGTGAGAGCTGAAGTCCCACCCGAAGGTCCACTCGCCAAGGGAGCCTGCCCAAATCCCAAAGGGGCGGAGCCTGAGGGAAGGGAGCCAAAGCCTACAGTCGTGGAAGAGCCACAGGCTGTGAGAGCCAAGGTCCCACCCGAAGGTCCACTCGCTAAGGGAGCCACGCCCAAAGTACCTTTTCGCAGGTCGACTCGAACGCCTCAGCCTGTAAAACCTTGGCCCGAGTCCCCCGTTCCCAGCAAACGCCGACTTCAGAAATCCATGAAAAAACACAGTCCCCGATTAGCAGCAAAAGGCTGCAGGGAACCAGAACCACAGGTCACTGCAGCCCTGCCACAGGGAGCGGCGGGCTGCAGTCCCGAGTCACAGGTCACTGCATCCCCGCCACAGGGAGCGGCAAGCTGCAGTCCGATCAGGGATTAGGCAAGCCGCCCGGGGACGGGCGGCGCTGTACATAAGTTTAGTTTAAGTTTAAGTTTAAGGTGTGTAAATAATAAAATGATTAGAGTTTAAGTAGTTTTAAAATCTGCCCAGTATGTGTGTGTGTTTTGGGATCGAGGTCGAAAGACCCGATCATGCCGTCACCTAAGCCAGAATCTCTCGGGAGCCTGGCTATATTGTTTGATTTGTTGCAGAAGCCAGAAAGATGAGAAGGATCCTCATCGCGTTCGTGATGGTCGGATGGAGCTGGGCCTATCGGGGCCGCACCAAGGACTCCACCGTCTACGGGTGCTCTGGAAATAGAGGCCCCATCGCGACTGACGGAACCGGCTCACGGGACGCTTAAGAGACTGCTGCCTACTTCCATGAAGGGAGATGGCCAGGCTGGCTGGGGTCGAACTCTTCTGAATACTCCAGCCAGACGGGGTTTGCATACAGAGAAACGTCTCTGATGTGCCCCAGGGTGCGGATCATTGCGTCCAGAATCAGCGTCACCGTGGGCAAGAAGATTTGCTTAAATTGTTTGGGACATGTACCTTTGGACCATTGGTGGTGGCTGCGTAAGTTGAGCAGCACCATGAAGAACTTCACTGTGGAGTGGGAAAGACTGGGTAACAACACCCATCGGACAATAATGGGAACTCACGGGGGGTTGAGTATCTGTTGGGACAAATGGTGGGAACCAGATGAGGGGATCTACATCTGTATGTGGGGTTCAGAACGCGCATGCCCCACAGGCATCTCCATCTTTTTCCAAAGACAGTGGCAGGATGCTGGACAAGGAATGAGGTGGGACGTCAGCTCACGGGCGTGCGGAGTCCCATACTCACAGATCCCAGTAAACACCACAGAGCTCATCACCAGACCCCGCAAGCCCCTGCCCACAGTTCCAGTAGCTAAAGCCCTCAAGGAAGGATGCCCCACCAAGACAAAGGGACTCGGGAACGGATTGGTATTGGTACCCACAGATCAGGTACTGTACCAAGGAGTCTACTACGCGGTGGCTTCGGTGGTTTTAAACCTCACCGAGGTAAGACTGCCAGCATGGTGCCCCAAGGAAACGGAGCAATTATACCAGGTCCTGTTAACAAACATGTTTAAACAGTTTTACAAATTCGACTTTGCCGATGTCGACAGAGCCGAATTGTACACCACTCCATATGAGGTCTTGGACAGAATAGGGAGACAAAGAAGGGGTGCAGTAAATGATATTTTCACAGCTTTTAATACAGGAACTTCCGTCATCAACACACTGGATGACGTGGAGCTGCAAACCCAGATCAATGGTTTAAAAACACAGCTAAGGAAGATACTGACTGATGAGAATAAGGTAGTGGGTTCTGAGTTACACGAGGACCAGGCCATGACACTACACTTAAAAGAGATTATAGCTGAGCTGGAGAAACACGCCAGAATGGTAAATGCTTTCATCAGGGAGGATCGGAATGCGTCCGATCAGGCTGCACAGAACGAAGCTTGTATGCTGTACGGGGCGTGGTTACTGGGCGAGGGCCGCAGTAATCTGGAGGATTTAAAGCAAGGCTTAGTCCCCTCCTGGATTAGCAACAAACACCTCGCAGCCCTACACCCTTTTGAGAATACATTGAGACCGTGCCAGCTCAGACTAGCTTCAGGGGCCTACCCAGTCCCAGTGGACTGTGGACGGTCTAATCACACCATTATGGGTATAGTGGTAAGAATGCCGGTGATGGGAAAGACAGCAAAACACGCCCCGGTATACAGGGTGGAGAACATTGGAGTCATTCAGGGGAGTGCGCACATTCGCTACACGGGGGTCCCACCTTACATCATTCGATGGGAGCATGCAATGACGGGTACCGGCCTCTCGGGGTGCCGGAGCCGGGCAGCACACATCATCCTGTGTCCCCAGCACTTGAATGCCCATTCAAAACCACAGTGCGGGTTCAGAACTGCTGGCGCGAAGCCTATAAATTGCACCATGGAGGCAATGGCACAAGGCCATGTGCCCCCGCAGGTGGCATATATAGGAGGTGGGACATACTGTGTCACCACTGCAGCACCCCACTACCAGCATGGACAGCACGGTTGGTGTCCGGTGAGTGACAGCAGCTTCTGTTTCAAGCCCAGGGCAGAAGTTCAAGTGGCCCAAGAGCGAATTGTCCCCATTCCTGAAGCTTCCACTGTTCACATCACTGTGAAAGAGAATTTCACCGATCTGCAGCGTTTCGTTGCACATTTTAGGGTATATCATTCCCCCTCTCCCTGAACACCTCACCAAGATATTAAAAGCCGTTGTTGTTTCACAAAAACACTTCTACACACTGGAGCAGAAGACTCTAGAGATAGTGGCAGACATATTGGATAGAGTGACCCCACCGTAGTGGGACCTGTTCACTAATATAGAAGTCCCTTCCTGGATTAGGATAGCCTCCCACATTCGTGTAGTGTGCCAGGTTGTCATTGTAGTTTATTTATGTGAGGACTGGAACTTGGTGAACCCAACTGCAGTAAGGCAAACTGAGGCAGCGGTTAAGTTGCAAAAATAAAGATAGACTTTACTTGAAATAAACAAAATAACAACAGCACAGATACAGGCTAGCAGGCCGGCAAGAGGTATCACAAGGCAGTGAAACTCAAGACTGAGCAATGAACATAAACTGAGCACCACTTAAATAGTAGGCATATAACCATGCACAGGTGAGTACAATTAGGAATAAAGAAGGACACAATTAAGAGTTCATGGTGCCCTCTGGTGGCGAGGCGAGGCAGAATCTGGGTCATCTCTGACAGGACGCCCCCCTAGGAACGGCCCCTGACGTTCCCCCAGAAGGTCCATGGCGACGACGAAGAAAGTTCTGCACTAAATCACGATCCAGGATGTTCCGGTCCGGGACCCAGGAGCGCTCCTCCGGACCATATCCCTCCCAGTCCACCAGGAACTGGAGGCCCCCGTGAACCCGGCGAGAGTCCATCAGGCGACGGGCCGTGTAGGCAGGCTGGCCTTCGATGATGCGGGGAGCAGGAGGAGGCCTCGTGGCGGGCGCCAGGGAACTGATGGCCACTGGCCGGAGCCGGGAGACATGGAAGGTAGGATGAATCCGCATGGAGCGGGGCAGCTGGAGACGGTAGGACACTGGGTTGACCTTCCTCAACACCGTGAAGGGACCGATGAAACGGGGCGCCAGCTTGCGGGACTCCACTCGCAGCGGGAGATCCTGCGTAGAAAGCCAGACCCTCTGACCAGGACGGAATGAAGGAGCCGGTCTGCGCCGCTTGTTGGCCTGGATCTGTTGTTGCCGAGAAGCTCGTTGTAACGCCAGCCGCGCTCTCCTCCAGGTTCGTCGACAGCGCTGGACAAACTTCTCCACAGAGGGAACCCCCACCTCGAGCTCCTGCTCCTGGAACAGTGGAGGCTGAAAACCGAACTGGCACTCGAACGGCGACATTCCTGTGGGGGAGCAGCGCAAGGTGTTGTGCGCGTACTCAGCCCAGACGATGTGGCGACTCCAGGTTGCAGGGTTAGCGGACACGAGACACCTCAGGGTCGTCTCCAGGTCTTGGTTGATCCGTTCTGTTTGACCGTTAGACTGAGGGTGGAAACCCAAGGAAAGGCTGACAGTAGCTCCAATGAGCTTGTAGAAAGATCTCCAAAACCAGGAGGCGAATTGTGGACCACGGTCAGAGACGATGTCAAGAGGCAAACCGAACAACCTGAAAACATGCTGGACCATGAGCTCGGCTGTCTCTTGGGCTGAGGGAAGCTTGGGCAAGGGCAGAAAGCGACAGGCTTTGGAGAAGCGATCTACGATGACCAGAATGACAGTGTTGCCTTGAGATGGTGGAAGGCCTGTGATGAAATCCACAGAGAGGTGTGACCAGGGGCGGGTGGGAATGGGGAGAGGATGAAGCAAACCCTGGGGGCAAGATCGAGGGTTCTTGTTTCGTGCACAAATGGCACAAGCTGCCACGAACGCCTTTACGTCCTTCTCCATGGTGGGCCACCAGAACCTTCTGCGAAGGAACTCCAGCATCCTGGATGTCTGGTGAGTCACGACGAATGCCCCCACTGCAGGACTTGTGAGCGTGCCGTGTTGGGAACAAAAAGGTGACCGGGTGGGCAGTTGCCAGGGTCTGCCTCCCTCTGTTGCGCCTTTCTGACCAGCGTCTCGATCCCCCAGCGAACCGGTGCTACAATTTGAGAAGTAGGAAGAATAGGTTCTGGTTGTCTCTCCCGCTCGGGTGGATCAAATTGCCTGGAGAGAACATCAGGCTTGAGATTCTTGGATCCTGGACGATATGACAGGACAAAGTCAAAACGATTGAAAAACAGTGCCCAGCGAGCTTGACGAGAGTTAAGCCGTTTGGCCCCCTGGATATAGGCCAGATTCTTATGGTCTGTCCAGACAATGAACGGGTGTTTAGACCCCTCCAACCAATGTCTCCACTCCTCCAATGCCAACTTAACTGCTAGTAGTTCCCTGTTCCCAATATCGTAGTTTCGTTCTGCAGGAGTGAGAAAAGAAGGCACAAGGGTGCAGTTTGTTGTTGTTTGACTGCTGGGACAAAACGGCACCCACTCCAATATCCGAGGCATCCACCTCGACAATGAAGGGGAATGAGGGATCCGGAATCACGAGGACAGGAGCAGACGTGAAGCGCCGCTTGAGATCCTCGAAAGCCTGCGCAGCCTCAGCGGACCAACTGAACCGGGTGGAAGCGGTTTTGGTGAGGGCGTTGAGAGGGGCAGCAATGGTGCTGAAGTTCCTGATGAATCTCCGATAGAAATGAGCAAAACCCAAGAAGCGTTGCACCTGTTTGAGAGAGGTGGGTGGTGGCCAATCTCGGACAGCTTGGGTCTTGCCAGGGTCCATTTGGATGTTGCCGCTGGAGATGATGAAGCCCAGAAATGAAACCGTGGAAACGTGAAACTCACACTTCTCAGCCTTGACAAACAACAGGTTGTTAAGCAGACATTGCAGGACTTGCCTTACATGCTGGACATGATCGTGAAGAGTTTTGGAGAAAATGAGAATGTCACCCAGGTAGACAAAGACAAAGTGATTCAGCATGTCTCGGAGGACGTCGTTGATGAGCGCCTGGAACACAGCAGGGGCGTTGGTCAATCCAAAGGGCATGACCAGGTTCTCATAGTGCCCAGTAGCGCTCGGGTGCAGGTAATCGGGGTTCTTTCAGAGGGGGAGGCGAAACCGGAGGAGCGAGTAACGGTGCTGGAGCAGCTTGGATCACCTGACTCTGGCTCTGGCTCTGATGGAAAGCAATGACGAGGGCCTCCAGCTGTCTCTGGCTTCGGGAGAATGACGTGGCGAGGCACCGCAGTTCGTCCAAGATCAGTTGTAGCTGTTCAAAGACTTGTCGTAGCCATTGGTCCTTCTCTGCTGGGTCCATGTTTTGGCTCAGTCTTGCTGTGAGGACTGGAACTTGGTGAACCCAACTGCAGTAAGGCAAACTGAGGCAGAGGTTAAGTTGCAAAAACAAAGATAGACTTTACTTGAAATAAACAAAATAACAACAGCACAGATACAGGCTAGCAGGCCGGCAAGCGGTATCACAAGGCAGTGAAACTCAAGACTGAGCAATGAACATAAACTGAGCACAACTTAAATAGTAGGCATATAACCATGCACAGGTGAGTACAATTAGGAATAAAGAAGGACACAATTAAGAGTTCATGGTGCCCTCTGGTGGCGAGGCGAGGCAGAATCTGGGTCATTCCTGACAATTTACTGTTTGTACACTGTAAAAAGGTCAAACATTCGCAAAAGTATGAGAATAGAGGGGAATGGAGGGAGCATTATGTGCGGGTAGAAGAAGAGACACCCATTTAGATTTTACTGCTTGTATATGGTTAAAGTTTTCCCTCCCTCCTCTGTATTATTTTTTTTTGATATGTATTCATGTATTCTTGAATTTTTTGTGTATGTACTCTATTTTTATTATTGAAGTTTTATTAGATGTGATGTTATTATTAGAAAGTAATGTGTATGCACTAGGTGATGTAGGGGTATAAGGACCCCCTCCACGCCTGGAAGTAAGTTGTTAGATTTTTAACTCCAAGGTATTGCCGTCTATAGATGCTTAATGTACACTAGATTTTTCTGAAATAGGAAATGCATGTGTCGTGGGGTCATAGATAGGTAAACACTGGGGATGGTTAGATTGTGGAAAGTCAGAAAATTTTGCTCACCCAGAATTATGATACTTCAAGCAGGGGGGAGTGAAGGATTCGCAAAATTGTACATTATATTAATAAGGGTCAAATGGCAGAAGAGGCCGTGATTTTAAAGACTGCTTGAAAAGAAGCCCAGAAAAAGGGGCATACAAAATGGCCACCATACCATGTGACCAGCTTATTGGGACACTTTAAAATGGTTCCTGCGCAACCTCAGACAGATTTGTGGATTCAACCTACAGCAAGTTCTGGAAGCTGTTCCTGAGAGAACAAAACCAGACCCACACGTATGCATATGGATTAGATGCAGATCTAGTCAAGATCGGCCTGGAGACAGAGGCCATCAAAATGTTGCCCCAGACAAAAGGGGACAATTTCATATTCATGAGAACAACACCCAGGACTAGATAACGAGATCAGCAGGCCATTAAAAACAATGGAGGTCATTTCAGACCAGAGATGGGCCTGTTACCAGCCGTTTAAGACATTTTAAAATATAATGGCTACCCCACTGTGCTCGCAGACCGCCAAAAATAAAACAAAGACTAACCTGATTTTGGGCGGAAAGTGAAGCCTCTGGAAGAAAGGTATATCTGGAAGACTTTTTCGGCAGTTGAGACAGCAAAAAGCACTCGGGACGAGTTGGCAGCTGGAGGACACGCAGGCACACAGGCAGACACGCCGAGTTGGAGAGCTGGAAACACGCAGCTTGAATCCGGACGCCCAGAAGAAGGAGCAGTCAATCGCAGGAGGAAGAAGAAAGCCAACATCGGGAAGGCCGTCTTGAAACCGGCGTTCCACCCCGGGGAAGCACATCGGGAGATCATCGACCGTCCCCGGGCCGTTGCCGGAACGAGAGGCCATCGACCCAACTTGGGAGAAGAGACAAAAAAAAATAAAGGTCCCAAGCGAAGAAACCTTCCAGCCACCCCGGCTCGGGAGAAGAGAAAGGAAACTGAAGAAGCGATGGGAACCAACCCAAGGCTCCTCTAACCAGGGTCGAGCCGACGATCCTTGACCCCGCCGACATCCAGGCCCGCCGGTGCCCAGCCGCCCCCGACCCCCACCTCAGGAGAGAGGTGTGGCGCAGCTCGCAGGGGCTCCACGATCCACGTGGAGACGAAACGCCTGAAAGGACCAAACACAGACTTGATTTCAAAACCTTGTACTTCCTAGTGGGATTGGTGAGCATGTTTCTGGCCCTTCACAATCAGATCTAGATAGGTTTAATAAGGGGGTGGATTTAAGGGTAAAATTAACATGAGTTGTCCCTCGATGTTCCGTGTGTTTCCTTATTTCATGATAATCTTTGTAGAGTATAAGATGCCTGTATTTGCCTTAGTTAGTACTGTGTCGTTATGATTTGTTTGTGTGTTTTTCCCTCCCATGTACTCCCTTATCTGCTTGCATTTGATTTGATATTTTTCCTTATGCAATAAAATTTCATTTTGTTTCATCAAACTTGGTCTACAAGAGTTTTCTCTACATTGTAGTTCCTGCGCCTAAGTCCAGAGTATAGAATCTAAGGGGCGAGTGGGTCGAACCACTCAAGGTTTACTGTGCAAGAGAGAGAGGCCTCTGGAGAGAGAAACCTTAGGGAAACCTCTCGAGGAAAACCCCTTACACAGTTTTGGTTTCCATAATTAAGAAAAGATATACTTGCTCTCGAGGCAGTTCAGAGAAGGTTCACTCGGTTGATTCCGGAGATGAGGGGGTTGACTTATGAAGAAAGGTTGAGTAGGTTGGGCCTCTACTCATTGGAATTCAGAAGAATGAGAGGCGATCTTATCGAAACATATAAGATTGTGAGGGGGCTTGATCGGGTGGATGCGGTGAGGATGTTTCCACTGATGGGTGAGACTAGAACTAGGGGGCATAAATTTAGAATAAGGACTGCCCTTTCAAAACTGAGATGAGGAGAAACTTCTTCACTCAGAGGGTAGTGAATCTATGGGATTTGCTACCTCAGAGGGCTGTGGAAGCTGCGACATTAAATAAACTTAAAACGGAAATAGACAGTTTCCTAGCTGATAAGGGAATTAAGGGTTATGGGGAACGGGCAGGGAAGTGGACGTGAGTCTAGGTTCGGATCAGCCATGATCTTATTGAATGGCGGAGCAGGCCCGAGGGGCCGTATGGCCTACTCCTGCTCCTACTTCTTATGTTCTTATGTTCTTATGCGTGGGTTGATGTTGCAGGACATTGAGATGATGTGTGCTTCTATGTATAGAGTGGCCAGCGCCATGGACCGTCAAACGCTCCAATCAAATGAGTCCATGCACGCTTTGACCACCATCGTGCAGACTCTGGATGCCAACATGTCTGCCACCTTAATTAGATGGACAGAAAACTTAGCCTTGGCCTTACAGTGCCATACTGATCTGCACCAAAGCATGCTCCAGCACTGTGGTAGCAGTTAAATGTGGCTGGGCCATGAGAGGGATGAATGCAAAAGGGGCCATGGAAGTGGGAGCTCCACAAAAGGCACTTCCAGTTCTCACCCTCTGACCCCCTCTCAGCCTATAGCCCACATGCTGTCTCAACTCCCGATGGCCGAATCTGCTCCTGCACAGGTGCAGGTGGAGCAGTCTTTGGCAGGGCCCTCATGGGTTCCAAAGCACAGAGGGCGTCGGCCAAGAGCATCACGCAGTCAGAGCAGGGATCTGAGCAGCCTGCCTCTACTGTTGCTGAAACCACAGGGGTTGCACCATGTAGGAGTAGCAGAAAAAGGAAGAATTAGGCTTTGTAGTTGCACAAGGGTGTTTTTGAAAAAGTTGTGTTGACAACTTTCTGTTGTTTATTTAGCTCACATAAATGTCATTCTTTTTCATCACTTTCCTGTTATGTCCATTCTTGGGTGCTGGGTGGTAAGTGGCCTTTTAACTTGTTTGATGATGAATGGAAAGACATGAATTGACGGGGACAAATTGGGGGGATGTTCAAGGGGTGGTTGGTTAGTTAGTATCATAGAATCACACAAGGAGGCCATTCGGCCCGTCGAGCCCGTGTCATCTCTCTGCAAGAGCACGTCAGCTAGTCTCACTCCCCCACCCTTTCCCCGTAGCCCTGCAAAAAAAAATTCCTTCAGGTACTTATCCAATTCCCTTTTGAACATTGTGATTGAATCTGCTTCCTCGCCCTTTCAGGCAGTGTATTCCAGATCATAGCCACTCGCTGCGAAAAAATATTTCCTCATGTTGCCTTTGGTTCATTTGCCAAACACTTTAAATCTGTTTCCTCTGGTCCTCGACCCTTCCACCAATGGGAACAGTTTCTCTTTATCTATTCTCTCTAGACCCCTCATGATTTTGAACATCTCTATCAACCTTCTCTGCTCTAAGGAGAACAACGCCAGCTTCTCCAGTCTATCTGCATAACTAACTCAAGTCCCTCATCCCTGGAATCATTCTAGTAAATCTTTTCTGCATCCTCTCTAAGGCCTTCACATCCTTCCTAAAGTGCAGTGCCCAGAAATGGACACAATACTCCAGCTGAGGCCGAACCAGTGTTTTATACAGGTTCATCATAACTTCCTTGTTTTTGTACTCTATGGGCTCAATTTTGCCATTGGGGGCGGGCTGGGGCGTGTCAGGTGGTTTTCATGTCAGGACCCCGACTTCAATGTGAAGTGGGAAAAAAGTGCGATTTTGCCCTAATTGGACACTTGATTTCCAGCGTGTGGAAACCCCTGGCCCAATGAATCTTTTCATACAGAAAGTCGCCTCCGATGACGTCATCAATGCTGCTGGATTTAAGGACTGCAAGCAGCCTTGCTTCTTCTGGAAATTTTAAACTTTATGCCCATTGTTGTGAACACTTCATTCAGAAACTATTTCCAGCAGTAGGCCAAAGTGTGCTCCAAGGTTCGATGAGGCCTCCCTCCAAGCTCTGGTGGAGGGAGCAAGATCAAATAAGGAGGTGCTCTTCCCTTCCTCAGGGAGAAAAAAGCCACCCCAGCAGACTAAAGCTGTGTGGCTGCAAGTGGCCCAGGAGGTCAACTCAATCTCTATGTGCCGCGGAACCTGGCTGCAGTGCATGAAGAGGTTTCATGACCTTCTCCGCACAGGAAAAGTGAGTATGACTTTCCCATCACCCTCAATCTAATCCCCATCGCCTCTCCTCACCAGCACTCTGCTTTGCCAATCACTTCCTCCACATCCCACTTGACACTGACATCCCTGCACCCTTACCCATTCCCTCTCTCTCTATGGTCACATTCACTTAACTATTCAACCATGCAGCCCTCACACTCCCTATCACTGTGATGCAATGACAACAACTTACAACACTTTGTCTTCTTCTAAGCATCTATGCTATGGATTCTCTACACTCGCTCCTTCATTCTCACTCAAACTCCACTTGTGCCACTTATTGCAGGAAAATAGAGTCCACAATAAGGGGGAAAGAGCGAGGACAGGAAGAGGGCCACTCTCATTAGCACAGCTCATCATCTCGGAGGAGGCGGGCCTCGAAATCATCGGTGTCAATGAAGATTCCCAAGTGGGGTACGGACAGACGGGTGCATCACAACAAGCTGGTGAAAGAATAGTTTGGCATCTCTCTCATTGACATTGCATGAGTGATTGATAATGATTCTGATGCTCTAACAGATTGACTTCTGATCATCTGCACAATTCAATGTGCATGCAAACTTTACCTCACATCTCTAACTATTTCCTTTACTCCCCCACAGGACCATCGAGGGCCCCCGTCCCCAATGTCCAGGAGGAACAGCCTGAGCTTCAAGACTCCTCAGAGGAAGCTGCAACCTCTGAGGGCGCAGCGTCAGCAGAATTCAGCGCACCCAGCACCAGCGCAGACACTCACACCTCGGTGGGACCTTCGCAAGATAGAATAGTGTTGTCACCTGGTGTATCACAGCTCACAAGTGAGCATCAACAGATGGTGGAGACAGGGACAGCAGTGGAGAGTCCTCGTCGGAGGGCGCAGAACTCTGCCAGCTCGGCTCAGCTGTATGCCGACCCTGTGCCTCTGAATCCATCCAGAAGGAGAGTGGTGTCGGAACTCCAGGAACAGGTGCAGGAGTCTCTGGCAGGTTTTGTCTCCAGTGTCGCTGTGAGTGTGGAGCGAATGGAGGAGTCCATCGCGAACATGAGCAGAGCCTTTGTGGAAGCATTGGTGCATGAACCCATCACCACGGAAAGGATGGTAATCTCCGTGGAAAGGTTAGCTAACTCCGTGGTAAGGCTGGCTATCGTAGAGGAGAGGATGGCTAGTCACCAGGGTCTTGAGAACATGGTCATTGTTCAGAATGGAATGACATCTCTTGAGGAGTGATGGTCAGCTATTGAGCATAGAAACCAGACCTTCATGGAATTCCTCTGGACTGGGACTTCCAGTGCAGAAACTGGTCCTCATGTCTCCCCTGAAGTGCAGCAAGGTGCTGTCAAGCCACTTGCTAGCTCTGAAGTGGGGCTGACCCATGAGAGGGATGTTGGTGGCAGACAACAAGGAAGTAGGGATCATCTCCAAGCACTCACACAACCATGCCACTGCAAAGCCCTCGGTAAGAGCCCAACCAGAGTCCTCACCCAACTGAGTTGGACATCGCAGCCACTGTACAGCCTCAGGAGCAGCAGACTGTTGCTGAGCCCTCACAGGTTCGCAACCCCAGAGGACGCCCGCCAAAGGCATCGAGACAGGAGCAGCAAAAAAGTGAGCAAGGGGCCTCCACATCTGCTGAAGCCACAGGGGAAGCACCACGTAGGAGCATGCGTAAGAGGAAGATAATCCACAAGTAGTCACAAGGGTATTCACTTGGGTGCTGTGATGTATTGTATTTAGACCAGCCATCCTTGTCTTGGTATCATAAACAGATTTGATGGCAAACTGTTGAAGTTGTGGCCTGTGTCATTTCGCAAATGGGACTTTCACATTGAGGGCGTAGGGCGACTTGCAATTGTCAGTATGGTGGTTGAGTGATAGGAATCCATAGGTTCTTGGCCATTGTCGATGCACTGGTAAGGAGGTACGAGACAAAAGTGTTTGATTGTGCAGGTTAAGCAAATCTGGCCAACATGAGTGCGTCTCTTGCATCCTGGGCAGCAATGTAGTCGCGCTCTGGCGTCTTCTGGACTGTGCAGTTTCAGGTGGGTGAGCAGCAGCTTGGCGCTCCTGTTGTTGCTCCTGCTGTTGGTGCTGCTGTTGCTCATGGTTCTGCTGCTGCCGCGGCTGGTCTTCATCCGAATCTGATGTCCAGGAGGAAAGGAAATAATGGTTCCCATGCTTCTGCTATATGCCTCAGTTGAGGAAGTGCTCAGTCAAGGTGGGGAGAGGGGTTTCCCAGGAGGTTACACTGGAGATGGGTTTCAAGCTCCAAACTTCCACAACAATGAGTAAGCCGCTAAAAGTTCCACCAGACCTGAGACAACAAAGTTCTGCTACCTGCAAATGATGATTGCTGAAAACTCCTTTTTAATGGTGGAGCTGCAGCTGTGAGTAAGCAATCCACTTGTGAGGCCGCCAGGATTACCTGGCGTGTTCCAGAGGAGGCGTATAGGATGGGAGAAATGTCTAAAAATCAGAAAGGCCTCTCAAAATTGGATTATAGAGGCAATTAAATGGTTCTTAAAGGCCTATCCCGCCTCTTGGAGGCAGGCTGGAAACGGGATCTGAAACTCCGATTCCGGGAAAATTGCTCAGAGGCGGGATGGAGGCAGGATCAGGCCCGCACGCCATTTTTTGCAATTTTAACACCTCACACGCCTCCAATCCCGCCTCCTCGGGCCTGGCAAAATTGATCTCTTGGAGTCAGTTGGACCTATCTGGCAATCAGGTGCATAGTAACCGATTGCTGTGGCACCAGAAACAGCTCTGATATGTGCAATGTCCACTTCCAGTAATCGGAGGGATTTAAACAGCTGTGCTGCCATCGGATTATAATCCAGCTCCCCAGGCTATGCGAGGTTGCATCAGTTAAAGTGAAAGACTTTTCTGTGGCGTCTCCTGATTGTCACATGGAAGTATAGATCCTAGAGGCAGTTGGCTATTGGAGCCACACAATCCCGACATGACTGAAGGCTGGGTGAACATCTTGAGCTTCTCTCAATTATTTTCCCAGTTTTTTAAAACCGATAGGATTGAATTTGCCGTCTCTTTTTGGGGTCTTCAAAATAATGTTTCTTAGAAAAAGGGGGAGCCTGAATGGGACATGATTCTATGCAGGTACTCAGCAAATAACATTTGGGACCCTCTAATCTACAGAGAACACTGACAATTACATTTATGTTTAAAATGACAGATTGATACAGTGTCTCATCTGTGTATTTTACCCCAGTGTTGCTTTAAAATTTTCCAGCGCTTCCTGCAATATGTTTAAAAAATAAATGGAAAAGGTCAAGCATCAGTGGTATCCTTGACAACCATCTCGTCCTTCAGAACAGTTTCATCAATTCACTGTTTATTTGTCAGATTCTTAAAGGAGGAATGTCTAGACGGGAGAACATTGAACAAAAAAATACTCGCCACTTTAAAGAGAAAAAGAGTTTACTTCCAAGGGCCTTGATTGACACGTTTCTGTTAAAAATGTCAACTTTATGACCTGCAGGGATTCTGAGAAGTAAACATTTTTTTCTCTATAAGAAGATGAAGGAATTTCAATTACTTTTTTTTCCCCTTCAAAAAATGTTGGAACATTGTGTAATGCTCCCAAGTTCTGAAGAGGCCCCTTTGGCAAACTCTATCAAAAGCCTTCTTATGATTGATAAATATATTATGGAGTCATTGATCCTTTACACTGTTTTATTGGCTATAAACCTCAAAATGAATACTGTTTCCAAGGGTAAACTTTCCACTGGCTGGAGTCATACCTGACACAAAAGAAAGTGGTTGTGGTTGTTGGAAGCCAATCATCACACTCCCAAGACCACATTGTAAGAGTTGCCCAGCGAAGCATCCTCAGCCCAACCATCTTCACCTGCTTCATCAATGACCTTCCCTCCATCATGAGGTCAGGAATGAGGCTATTTTCTGATGATTCTACAGTGTTCAGTTCTATTACAATTCCTCTGATAATAAACAGAACATTGTCAACTTTGTAACACTTGCATCATGTAAGTGCCAGATAATGAATGTTTCCAAGAAGAAAAGCCCCAACCATTGCCCTCTGACCTTCACGGATACCACTATCAACATCATGGGGATTACCATTGACCAGAAGCTTAACTGGACTAACCATATCCAAAATGTGGCTAGCAGAGCAGGACAGAGGCTGAGTACTCTGTGACAAGTCACTCATCTCCTGACCCCTCAGTGTGCCTCCACTGTCTATAAGTCCCAAGTCACAAATGTGTTGGAATGCTCACCAGCTGCCTGGATAGGTGCAGCTGACACAACACCCAAGAAACTCAACATCATCCAAAGAGGTGCACAGCAAACTGCGAGATGTTGTTGATGTCACTTGCTGCAGCCTGGATGGAGCCTGTGGCATTGAAGTTAAGGGCCACGGTGATCTTGACAGCAACATGCAGTGGTTGAAAACATGGGCATTGTTCAGAATAGTCTGGCATCTCTTGAGGAGCGATGGTCAGCTATTGAGCACAGAAACCAGTCCTTCATGGAAGTCCTCTGGAGTAGGACTTCCAGTGCAGAAACGGGTCTTCATGGCCCCCCTGAAGTGCAGCAAGGTGCTGTCAAGCCATTGCTAGCTCTGAAGTGGGGCTGACCCATGAGAGTCATGTTGGTGGCAGACAACAAGGAAGTGGGGGTTCATCTCCAAGCACTCACACAACCATGCCACTGCAAAGCCCTTGGTCAGAGCCCCACCAGAGTCCTCACCCAACTGAGATGGGCATCTCATCCCCTGCACAGCCTGAGGAGCAGCAGACTGTTGCTGAGCCCTCAAAGGTTCGCAACCCCAGAGGACGGCCGCCAAAGGTGTCGAGACAGGAGCAGCAAGAAAGTGAGCAAGGGGCCTCCACATCTGCTGAAGCCACAGGGGAAGCACCACATAGGAGCACGCGTAAGAGGAAGATAATGCACAGGAAGTCACAAGGTTAGCCACTTGGGTGTTATGTTGTGTTTATTTTTGAAATGCCATCAATTGCTTGTTGTGATAAAAAAAATTCTGACGGCAAACTGTTGAAGTTGTGGCCGATGTCATTTCGCAAATGGGACTTCCAGATCGTTAGGAATCCGTAGGTTCTTGTCCATTATCGATGCTCTGGTAAGAAGGTGCAAGGCAAAAGTGTTTGATTGTGCAGGCTAAGCAAATCTGGCCAACATGAGTGCGTCCCTTGCAACCTGGGCAGCAATGTGGTCGCGCGCTGGCGCCTTCTGGCCTGGGCAGCTTCCGGTGGGTGAGCAGCAGCTTGGCGCTCCTGTTGTTGCTGCTGCTGTTGCTCCTGCTGTTGTTCATGGTTCTGCTGCTGCCACGGCTGGTCTTCGTCAAATCTGATGTCCAGGAGGAAAGGAAATAAATGGTTCCCATGCTTCTGGTATATACCTCAGTTGAGGAGGTGCTCAGTCAAGGTGGGGAGAGGGGTTTCCCAGGAGGTCACACTGGAGATGGGTGTCAGGCTCCAAACTTCCACAACAATGAGTAGGCCACTAAAAGTTCCCCCAGACCTGAGACAACAAAGTTCTGCCACCTGCAAATGATGATTGGTGAAAACTCCTTTTTAATGGTGGAGCTGCAGCTATTAGTAAGCAATCCACTTGTGAGGCCGCCAGGATTAACTGTCATGTTCCAGAGGAGACGTGCAGGATGGGGGGAAAGTGTTAAAATCAGAAAGGCCTCTCAAAATGGGATTATAGAGGCAATTAACTGGTTGTTAAGGGTCTTAAGGGCTTATCCCGCATCTTGGAGGTGGGATGGAAACGGGATCTGAAACCCCGATTCTGGGAAAATTGCTCAGAGGTGGGCTGGAGGCGGGATCCAAGCTGCCTGCCATTTTTTGCGATTTTAACACCTCACACACCTCCAATTCCGCCTCTTCAGGTCTGGCAAAATCGAGCCCTATGCCTCTATTTATGAAGCCCAGGATCCCGTATGCTTTTTTCACCGCTTTCTCAACCTGCCCTCCCACCTTCAACGATTTGTGCACATATACCCCCAGGTCTCTCTGTTCATGCACCCCCTTTAAAATTGTACCCTTTAATTTATATTGCCTCTCCTCATTCTTCCAACTAAAATGTATCACTTTGTAGTTTTCTGTGTTAAATTTCACCTGCCATGTGTTTGCCCATTTCACCAGCCTGTCTATGTTTTCTTGAAGTCCATCACTATCCTCCTCACTTTTCACTATATTTCCCAGTTTTGTGTCATCTGCAAATTTTGAAATTTTGTCCAGTACCCCCAAGTCCAATTCATTAATATATATCAAGAGAAGCAGTGGTCCTAGTACTGACCCCTGGGGAACACCACTGTGTACCTTCCTCCAGTCTGAAAAACAACCGTTCACCGCTACTCTCTGTTTCCTGTCACTTATCCAATTTTTTATCCATGCTGCCACTGTCCCTTTTATTCCATGGGCTTCAACTTTGCTGGCCTATTATGTGGCACTTTATCAAACACCTTTTGGAAGTCCATATACACCACTTCAATCACATTACTCTCATCAATCCTTTCTGTTATCTCATCAAAAAACTCGACCAAGTTAGTTAAATACGATTTGCCTTTAACAAATCTGTGCTGGGTTTCCTTAATTAATCCATACGTGTCCAAATGACTGTTAATTTTTTCCCTGATTATCATTTCTAAAAGCTTCCCCACTACCAAAGTTAAACTGACTGTCTGCAGTTGCTGGGTTTATCCTTACACCCTTTTTTTGAACAAGGGTGTAACATTTGCAATGCTCCAGTCCTCTGGCACCACCCCCATATCTAAGGAGGATTGGGAGATTATGACCAGTAGCTACGCGATTTCCTGCTCAATCTCCCTCAGCATCCTAGGATGCATCCCATCCCGTCCTGGTGACTTATCAACTTTAAGTACAGACAACCTTTCTAGTACCTCTTCTTTTATCAATTTTTAGCTCATCCAGTATCTCCACTACCTCTTCTTTCACTATGACTTTGGCAGCTGTAAGGGGTTTTAGATCGCAGAGGTTTCTCTCTCTAGAGGCCTCTCTCTCTTGCACAGTAAAACCGTGAGTGGGTCGACCCACTCGCCCCTTAGATTCTGTACTCTGGACTTTGGGGCAGGAACTACAATGTAGAGAAAACTCTTATAGACCAAGTTTGATGAAACAAAATGGAATTTTATTGCATAAAGCAAAACAAATCAAAATGCAAGCAAATAAGAGGGTACATGGGAGGGGAAAACACAAACAAATCATAATGACACAGTACTAACTAAGGCAAATACAGGCATATTATACTCTACAAAGATCATCATGAAATGGGGAAACACACGGAACATCGAGGGACAACAACTCATGTTAATTATACCCTTAAATGTCCACCCCCTTAAACCTATCTAGATCTGATTATGAAGGACCAGAAACATGCTCACCAATCCAACTAGGAAGTGTAAGGTTTTGAAACAGGTCTGCGTTTGATCCTTTCAGGCGTCCCGTCTCCACGTGGTTGGTGGAGGCCCAGCGAACTGCGCCACACCTCTCTCCTGAGGTGGGGGTCGGGGACGGCTGGACACCGGCTGGTCTGGATGTCGGCGGGGTCGGGGATCATTTGCTCGACCCCGGTCAGAGGAGCCTCGGGCTGGCCCCCATCATTTCTTCTGTCGGTTTTAATTGTCTCTTCTCCCGAGCCGGAGTGGGTCGATGGCCTCTCGTTTCGTCAACGGCCCGGGGTTGGTCGATGATCTCCCGATGTTTTACCCCGGGGTGGGACGCCGGCTCGAACCGTCTTCTTCTCCTTCTTCTAGCGATGATGCTACCGATACGATGGTAGCACCACGATGGCTTCCCTCGATGGCTTCTTTCCACGATGGCCGCTCCGTCTATGGCTTCCTCCATGATGGCTGCTCTGTCTATGGCTTCCTCCGTTCTCTTTCTACCTCTGGGTTCCCAGATATACTTCTCATCAGAAGCCCCTATCTCGTGCCAAATCAGGTTAGTCTTTTGTTTTAATTTTGGCGGGCTGGGAGCACAACGGGGTAGTTATTATATTTTAAACTGTTCTTGGATGGCCGGTAACGGGCCATCTCTGGTCTGGAATGACCTTCATTGTTTTTAATGTCCTGGTGATGTCCTTAACGGGTCCTTGATGCTCTTCTCATGAATATGAAACCGTTCCTTTTTGTCTGGTTAAACATTTAGATGGCCGTTATCTACAGGCCGATCTTGACTGGATCTGTATCCAATCTATATGTATATGTGGGTGTCTGGTTTCGTTCTCTCAGAAACGGCTTCCAGAACTTACTGTGGGCTGAATCCACAAAGCTGTCTGAGGACTGCAGGAACCATTTTAAAGTGTCCCAATAAGTTGGTCATGGGGTCTGGTGGCCATTTTGAATGCCCCTTTTTCCTAGGCTTCTTTTAAAACAGTCTTTAAAATCATGGCCTCTTCTGTCATTCGACCCTTTATAATATAAAGTTCAATTTTGAGAATCCTACACGGCATCTTCTTCCTTGGTGAAGACAGATGCAAAGTACTCATTTAGTACCTCAGCCGTGCCCTCTGCCTCTATGCGCGGGTCTCCTTTTAGGCCTCTAATCGGCCCCACCCCTCCTCCAACTACCTGTTTGTTATTTATATGCCTATAGAAGACTTTTGAATTCCCTTTTAAGTTCACTGCCAATCTTTTCTCGTTCTCTCTCTTTGCCCCTCTTATTTTCTTTTTCACTTCCCCTCTGAACTTTCTATACTCAGCCTGATTCTCACTTGTATTCTCAACCTGACATCTGTCATAGGTGCTCTTTTTCTGCTTCATCTTACTCTCTATCTCTTTCATTATCCAAGGAGCTCTGGATTTAGTTGCCCTACTGTTCCCCCTCATGGGAATGTACCTTGATTGTACCTGAACCATCTCCTCTTTAAAGGCAGACCATTGTTCGATTACAGTTTTGCCTGCCAATCTTTGATTCCAATTTACCCAAGCCAGATCCCACTGAAATTTGCCTTCCTCCAATTAAGAAATTTTACTCTAGATTGCTCCCTGTTCTTTTCCATAACCAATCTAAACCTTATAATACCATGGTCACTGTTTCCTAAATGTTCCCCTACTGACACTTGCTCCACTTGACCCACCTCATTCCCCAGAACCAGATCCAGCAATGCCGCCTCCCTCGTCAGGCCGGAAATGTACTGATCAAAAAAGTTCTCCTGAACACACTTCAGAAATTCTTCCCCCTCTCTGCCCTTTACACTATTACTATCCCAGTCTATATTAGGATAATTGAAGGCCCCATTATTACTACTTTATAGTTCTTGCACCTCTCTGTAATTTCCATGCAAAATTGCTCCTCTATATCTTTCCCATTAGTTGGTGGTCTATAGAATATACCTAGTACAGGAAACTCTCTGGTATCCAGCACCAACGGGACCGGGATGGTGCCGGTTGATTAAAAATTCCGGATGATGGAGAGGGTTATCTACCAAAGCTATTTTTTACAAACAAAGAGTCAGACTCCTGTTATTGAGGTGTTCGGACTTCTGACAGTGCCAAGAAGCCGAGTAGTGGCAGTTTGGAGAACTACCCCCACTGACTAACTCGGCCACCACGGGAGACTCGGACTCGGACTTGGCAACATTTCTGGTTATTGAGGTGTTTTTGGAGTATGAATTTTGCCGGTTAATAGAGAATTCCGGATATTTCCGGACATCGTAAGGGGAACAGATAGGCATTTCTGTGGCCGTAGATGTGACTCCAGGATGGTTTGTTGCCTCCCTGGTGCCAGGGTCAAGGATGTCACTGA
This sequence comes from Somniosus microcephalus, assembly GCF_052327205.1. Taxonomy (NCBI): domain Eukaryota; kingdom Metazoa; phylum Chordata; class Chondrichthyes; order Squaliformes; family Somniosidae; genus Somniosus; species Somniosus microcephalus. Next base: position 63,106,055 of record NC_140997.1, on the reverse strand, counting down.
ACGGCTGTAGGGCATTCTGAAGGGGGAGGGTGAACAGTCAGAGATCGTGGTTCACATTGGGACCAATGACATGGGTAGGAAGAGGGATGAGGTCCTGCAGCAAGAATTTAGGGAGCTAGGTAGCAGATTAAAGAGCAGGACCTCAAAGGTTGTAATCTCTGGATTACTCCCGGTGCCACGTGCTAGTGAGTATAGGAATAGGAGGATAGAGCAGATGAATGCGTGGCTAAAGAGTTGGTGCAGGAGGGAGGGCTTTAGTTTCCTGGATCACCGGGCCTGCTTCTGGGGAAGGTGGGACTTGTACAAGTCGGACGGGTTGCACCTGAACCAGAACGGGACAAATATCCTTGCGGGGAGGTTTGCTAGCGCTGTTCGGGGGGGTTTAAATTAAAATGGCAGGGGGTTGGGAACCTGAGCAGGGAGACAGAGAAAAGGGAAACAGGGATAAAAGCAAAAGATAGGAAGGAGAAAAACAAAAGTGGCAGTCAGAGAAATCAACGGTTTAAATCAAACGTGGCCACAGTAAATAATAATTCTAATAGGTCTAAGAGCGTTAAAAAAACAAGCCTGAAGGCTTTGTGTCTTAATGCGAGGAGCATTTGTAATAAGGTGGACGAATTGGCTGCGCAAATAGAGGTAAACGAATATGATTTGGTTGGGATTATGGAAATGTGGCTCAAGGATGGCCAAGACTGGGAACTCAACATCCAGGGGTATTCGATATTCAGGAAAGATAGGCAAAAAGGAAAGGGAGGTGAGGTAGCATTACTGGCTAAAGAAGGGATTAATACAATTGTAATGAAGGATATTAGCTCTGATGATGTGGAATCTGTATGGGTAGAATTGAGAAATACTAAGGGGAAAAAACAACAGTGGGAGTGGTATATAGACCTCCCAACAGTAAGGCGGAGGTTGGGGATGGCATTAAAAGGGAAATTAAAGAAGCGTGCAATAAGGGCACAGCAGTCATCATGGGTGACTTTAATCTACATATAGATTGGGCCAACCAAATTAGTAACAATACTGTGGAGGAGGATTTCCTGGAGACTTTACGGGATGGTTTCCTGGACCAATATGTCGAGCAACCAACCAGAGATCAGGCCATCTTAGACTGGGTATTATGTAACGAGAAAGGATTAATTAGCAATCTTGTTGTACGCGGCCCCTTGGGTCGGAGCGATCATAATATGATCGAATTCTTCATTAAGATGGAGAATGAAGTAGTTGGCTCAGAGACAAGGGTCCTCAATTTAAATAAAGGAAACTACGATGGTCTGAGGAGCGAGTTGGGTAGGATTGATTGGGGAATGGCACTCAAAGGGTTGACAGTGGATAGGCAATGGCAAACATTCAAAGACCGAATGGATGAGCTACAGAATTTGTTCATCCCAGTTTGGCATAAAAATAAAACAAAAAAGGTGACTCAACCGTGGCTAACAAGGGAAATTAGGGATAGCATAAGATCCAAGGAGACGACATATAAATTGGCCAGAAAAAGCAATAATCCTGAGGATTGGGAGCAGTTTAGGATTCAACAAAGGAGGACAAAGGGATTAATTAAGAAAGGGAAAATAGAATATGAGAGTAAGCTAGCAGGAAACATAAAAACTGACTGTAAAAGCTTTTATAGAAATGTGAAGAGAAAAAGATTGGTGAAGTCTAGCGTAGGTCCCTTGCAGTTAGAATCAGGGAAAATTATAATGGGAAACAGAGAAATGGCAGACCAACTAAATTCATACTTTGGTTCTGTCTTCACAAAGGAGGACACAAATAACCTCCCAGAGATGCCGGGGAACATAGGGTCTGATGAAAGGGTGGAACTGAAAGAAATCAGTATTTGTAGGGAAATGGTGTTAGGAAAATTGATGGGACTGAAGGCCGATAAATCCCCAGGGCCTGATAATCTACATCCCAGGGTACTTAAGGAAGTGGCCCTAGAAATAGTAGATGCATTGCTGGTCATCTTCCAGATCTCAATAGACTCTAGAACAGTACCCATGGATTGGAGGGTAGCTAATGTTACCCCACTATTCAAAAAAGGTGGTAGAGAAAATGCAGTGAATTATAGACCGGTAAGCCTGACATCGGTAGTAGGGAAAATGCTAGAGTCTATTATAAAATATGTAATAGCACAGCACTTGGAAAGCAGTGACAGGATCGGACAAAGCCAACATGGATTTGCAAAAGGTAAATCATGCTTGACTAATCTACTGGAATTTTTTGAGGATGTAACTGGTAAAATAGATAAGGGAGAACCAGTGGATGTGGTGTATTTGGACTTTCAGAAGGCTTTTGATAAGGTCCCACATAAGAGATTAGCGTGCAAAATTAAGGCACATGGGATTGGGGGCAAGGTATTGACTTGGATAGAGAACTGGTTGGCGGACAGAAAGCAAAGAGTTGGAATAAACGGGTCATTTTCTGAGTGGCAGGCAGTGACTAGTGGGGTACCGCAAGGATCGGTCCTAGGACCCCAGCTGTTCACAATATATATTAATGATCTGGACGAGGGAATTGGATGTAATATCTCCAAATTTGCAGATGACACAAAGCTGGGTGGGAGGGTAAGCTGTGAGGAGGATGTCGTGAAACTCCAGTACGATTTGGACAGGTTGGGTGATTGGGCAGAAAAATGGCAAATGCAATATAATGTGGATAAATGTGAGATTATCCACTTTGGTGGCAAAAACAGGAAGGCAGATTATTATTTGAATGGCAATAGATTGGGAGAAGGGGAAGTGCAAAGAGACCTGGGTGTTCTTGTGCACCAGTCGCTGAAGGTAAGCATGCAGGTGCAGCAGGCGGTTAAGAAGGCAAATGGTATGTTGGCCTTCGTAGCAAGAGGGTTCGAGTACAGGAACAAAGATGTCTTGCTACAGTTGTACAGGGCCTTGGTGAGACCGCACCTTGAGTACTGTGTGCAGTTTTGGTCACCTTACCTGAGGAAGGACGTTCTTGCCATGGAAGGAGTGCAGCGAAGGTTCACCAGGCTGATACCTGGGATGGCAGGAATGACCTATGAGGAGAGATTGTGTCGATTGGGCTTATACTCACTGGAGTTTAGAAGATTGAGAGGGGATCTCATCGAAACCTATAAAATTCTGTCAGGCCTGGACAGACTAGATGCAGGAAGGATGTTTCTGATGGCCGGGGAGTCCAGAACCATGGGTCATAGTCTATGGATAAGGGGTAAGCCATTTAGGACTGAAATGAGGAGGAATTTCTTCACCCAGAGAGTGGTGAACCTGTGGAATTCTCTGCCACAGAGGGTGGTGGAGGGCAGTTCATTAAATATATTCAAGAAGGCGTTGGATATATTTCTTAAGGCTAAAGGGATCAAGGGATATGGGGAAAAGGCAGGGACAGGGTACTGAATTTGGATGATCAGCCATGATCTCATTGAATGGCGGAGCAGGATGGAGGGGCCGAATGGCCTACTCCTGCTCCTATCTTCTATGTTTCTATGTTTCTATTTTGGTGCCGTTTAAACGAGAGTTTCCTGTAGTGTAATGGCACCTCAATTACTTCTTAACTCTAACTAAATAGATTCTGTCCTTGACCCCTCCAGGACTTCCTCTCTCTCCAGCACTGTAACATTCTCCTTAATCAATACTGTCACTCCACCTCCTCTCTTTCCTTCCCTATCTTTCCTGAACACCTTATATCCAGGAATATTTAAAAACCAATCCTGCCATTTTTTGAGCCAGGTCTCTGTTATTGCGACGACATCATATTCCCATGTGGCTATTTCCACCTTCAGCTCACCAACCTTATTTACCACACTTAGTGCATTTACACACATGTACTGTAAACCTGTCTTAGACCTTGTATTCTCTCTTAGTCTGATCCCAACTAATACCTTACTACTTCTTACTCTAGTGCTATCTGTCTCTCCCAATCCTTTGTGCACTTTTTTTCTCCTTGCTAATGCTACATCCTGGTGCCCATCCCCCTGACAATTTAGTTTGAACTCTCACCAACAGCACTAGCAACGCCCCCCACCCCTGCGAGGACATTGTTTCTGGCTCTGTTGAGGTGCAACACGTCCAGCCTGTACAGGCCCACCTCCCCCAGATCTGGTCCCAATATCCCAGGAATCTGAAGCTCTCCCTCCTGCACCATCTCTCCAGCCATGCATTCATCTGCTCTATCTTCCTATTTCTATACTCACTAGCTCGTGGCACAGGGGGTAATCCAGAGATTATTATCTTTGAGGACCTGCTTTTTAATCTCTTTCCTAACTCCCTAAAATCTGCCTCCAGGACCTCATCCCTTTTTCTATCTATGTCATTGGTACTGATATAGACCATGACCTCTGGCTCTTCACCCTCCCCCCTCAGAATGTTCTGCAGCCGCACAGTGACATCCTTGACCCTGGCACCAGATAGGCAACCTACCATCCTAGAATCACGTCTGCAGCCACAGAAATACCTGTCTGTTCCCCTAACTATCGAATCCCCTACTGCTATTGCCTTCCCGGTCTTTCTCCTTCCACCCTGTACAGCTGAGCCACCCATGGTGCTGTGGACTTGGCTCTGGCTGTACTCCCCAGAGGAACCATCGCCCTCACCAGTTTCATTACTGAATACTGATTGGAGAGCGAGATGCACTCAGAGGACTCCTGTACTACGTGCCTGGTCATCCTTGTCTGTCTGACAGTCACCCATTCTCTCTCTGCCTGCACACTCCGACGCTGCGGGGTGACCAGCTCCTGAAATGTGCTATCCCCGTAGCTCTCAGCCTCACGGATGCATCGCAATGACGCCAGCCGCTGCTCAAGCTCTGAAAGCAGAGTTAAAGGGTGGCTGCTAGGCGATAAGGGATACCCACTGCAACTTGGTTTAGGACACCCATCGGAAAGCCAACCACTGAAGCCCAACAGCTCGAGCGCCTCCAGCTGACGACACTGCAGGACTGCTTTGTGTCATTGGCATTGGATGGGAGTGGGAAGAGTGACTGTTTGCATTACCTTGTGACTTGGGCCCACTGGTGCAACCTTCTTGCATTAATAAGGGCAACCCTGGCAGGAATGTGAGCAGCTGGGGGCACTGCCCTCATCACCCTCCTCCTCCTCCTCCTCTTCCTCCCCCTCTTCCTCCCCCTCCGAATCGTTCGAGGAGGATCTGAGCTGTTCACTTTGTTCCTCCTGCAGGTCCAAACCTCGCTGCTGCGCAATGTTGTGCAAAGCGCAGCAAACCATAACCATTCTGGAGACCCTGACTGGGACATACTGAAGGGTGCCTCCAGATCTGTCTAGGCACCTGAAGTATTCAGCATGCCGATGGCCTGTTCAGTCACACATCTGGTAATGATATGGCATTCATTGTAGCACTGTTGGGCTTCAGTGGTTGGGTTTCCAATGGGTGTCCTAAGCCAAGTTTGCAGTGGGTATCCATTGTCACCTAGCAGCCACCCTTTAAGTCTGTTTGAAGTTCCGAAGACATCAAGGAGCTTAGACTACTGCAGGATGAAAGCATCATGGCAGCTGCCCAGGAATCTTGCGCGCACCTGCAGAAAGATCTTTTTGTGGTTGCGCACCAGCTGCTAATTGAGGGAGTGGAAGTCCTTGCGGTTGATGAATACTCCTGGTTGTTCTGGGTGTGCTCGGATTGCCACCTATGTGCAGTCGATGATGCCCTTCACCTGAGGGAAGCCAGCCAGAGCCACAAACCTGAGCATCCACTCATTCTGACTGGCATCATCGCAGGCAAAGTTTGCATAATTGCCGGCCCTGGCAAACAGTCACCTGTCTTATGCATTTGTGGCCCACCAACTGGGAGATCCTGGATATGTCTGCGGCAGTGCCCTGGAAGGATCTGAAGGCAAAAAAGTTGAGGCAAGTTCCGAACAAAGAGAGCTAAGCTTAACCGAGAGAATACCCAACCATTTATCTCCTGTGACAGCGCCACCACAGGTGGGAGGAGAACACACAATAGAACACACAATACATAACATTTCCTCCCCTCTTAAATGGAAGGTCCACATTATTCCTCAATAGGTAAGTTACTTTCAATACACTCAACTAACCTAGGGTAGAGGTAGACTGCCTCAAACCCTGACTTTACCCTGGGGTTTATTCTGCCCCAGTCTTGTGGGTAAGTCACTAAGCCTACAGATCCAAGCGTCTTGGAGGCCGCCGCTCTCTGACAGGATACCGGCGGTCATCGCTGGCTTCCACAGCAGTAGGCATTGACACAGGCCTGGATGGAGAAGGTGCCTGTGTCAGTTGAAAGTCAGGAGTTTGCACAGGTGGAACAGTCTCTTTGACTTCCTGTGTTGGAGAAGAGCACTGTGGCAAAGGATGCTGGTTTGCAGTATCATTCGGAAACAGTTCAGGCCAACCAGCCATTGGCGCCTCTGTGGCTGTCTCTGCTCCTAGCAACAGTTGATCTGTGTGTCTTCTCCAGACGACGTCCTCAGCAGTCTCAACCGTGTAAGACACAGGGCCCGTCTGCGCGATCACCGTAGTAGGAACCCATTTTGGTCCAGTGTTGTAGTTTCAAGCTAGGACGTGCTCTCCCGGATGAAACCGTCTCGCCTTGGCTCTTTTCTCTCTCTTTTCAACTTGAGCTTGTTGTTGACGATGGACAACCTGCTCTGCCCTTGGAGGTTTGAGTAAGTCAAAACTTGTCCGCAACTGCCTCTTCATCATGAGCGAAGCGGGGGAAGTTTTGGTTGTGGCATGCGGCTCGTTCCTGTAGGACAACAGGAAGCTGTTCAGACGTTGGTGGATTGAGCCCTGACCTTGCGATGCCTTCAAGGCGTGCTTCAAAGTTTGCACGAACCTTTCTGCCTGGCCGTTAGTAGAGGGATGATAGGGCGCAGACCTGATGTGTTGGACACCATTCACATGCAGGAAGGTTGCAAACTCCTGTGATACAAATTGTGGACCATTGTCACTTACGAGTTGTTCCGGTGAGCCATAACGGCTGAACATCTCACCAAGTTTCTCAATTGTTTTCTCTGCCGTGGTAGACCGCATCACAGCGACCTCCGGCCACTTGCTACGAGTGTCCACAACCACCATAAACATCTTCCCTTCAAAGGACCGGCGAAGTTCACATGTACTGGCTGCCACACTTCTGCAGGCCAATCCCAGGGGTGTAGAGTTGCCAGCTGTGGAACATTCCGGACCCTTTGACATGGGGAACATGTTTTGGCTTTCTCCTCAATATTCCCATCGAGACCTGGCCACCAGAAGTAGCTTCTTGCCATTTCCTTCATCCGAACCATCCCACTGTGGCCTGTATGAAGTTGTTGCAGTATAGGTTCCCTCAGAGGTGGCGGAATGATGACACGGCGTCCCCAAAGAAGACAACCTGCCTGGACGGAGAGCTCATTTCTTTTTGAAACGTAAGGTTTCAAACTAGGAGAATCTCCTATCGCTCTCCCTCGAATGACATCATCCATCTTATGTTCATTAATAAATAGATATTCTTATTATGAACACAGCTAGCTTTTGCTAGACACTTTTATTGAGCACATGTGGACTAGGTACAGTATCTGTAGAGGCATCCATCTTGACTGCTGCCTTGTGGGTAGCCTAGTGCCTCATGGGTAATGTAGTCTTATATACATACAGCTATATACAGCTCTACACAGCTCTATGGCTCCACCTAGTGTCCACTATAGAATGACATGTTATTGATCATTACATCCTCCTTTCTTTGAGGTTTAGCAAAATCAATATCAATCAACTTTCAAGAAAACAATAAAGATAATATCAGTAACACTTTTGTTAGTGCTCTATAAACATAAACATTTTCAAAACAGTCAACACATTTTCAAAGCTTTACATTGTACTCAAAGATTAAGTCTATCAGGCTTTTTTACTTCACGTGTGCATCTTCTCAACACGGGTAAGTCTGATGTGTCTTCATGAGATTGTTCTGGCGGTGAATGACAAGATGCAGTTGCGGCATTGTCATCAATCTGGTCTTGAATAGTCTTGTGTTTTTAGGAGGGAACGGCGGTTCCTCCTGAGAATCTGTCCTTCCTCAGTTCTAATAGTGTATGACCTTGGTCCTACTTCCTCAAGAACTGTAGCTTTCCTGTTCCATGCATCTGGATCCTCAATCCTGACAACATCATCCCTTGTCAATGGTTTTAGAGTTTTGGATGACTTGTCATAGTATGATTTCTGTTTCAGCTTTAACAGTTGAAGTGTCTGTCTCAGTTCCTCACTTTGCTGTTCTTTTGCACAGCAGGGTAGCGTGGTGCACAACTTGCGACCCATTAGTAGTTCAGCAGGTGAAGAACCACAGTCTAAAGGTGAGGCTCAGTAGCTCAGCAGGGTGAGATAAGGATCAGACTTGCTTTCTGTCACTTTCTTCAGTAGCTGCTTGAGAACTTGAACACCTTTCTCTGCCTTACCATTTGACTGAGCATACAAAGGACTGGATGTGATGTGCTGAAAGTCATAATGTGCTGCAAACTGTTGCCACTCCTTACAGTTGAAGCACGGACCATTGTCGCTAATGGCAATCCTGGGAATTCCATGTCTGGCGAAGATGGATTTCACATGCATTATGACACTGCTTGCTGTGGTGCTTGAGAGCAGCGCCATCTCAGGATAGTTAGAATAGTAGTCAATCACTATTAGATAGTCTTTACCATTTAAATGAAAAAGGTCCATACCAACCTTTTGCCATGGTGCTGTTGGTATGTCAGCTACTATCATTCGTTCCTTTGCTTGTTTGTTTTGGTGTTTCTGACATGTCTCACATATGCCTATCATGTTCTCAATGTCCTTATTTATGCCAGGCCAATAAACAGTGTCTCTTGCCCTCCTTTTGCATTTTTCAATTCCGAGGTGTCCCTCATGAATCCTTTTGAGCATGTCTTGACGTAGAGCCTGTGGAATGACTATTCTGTTCTGTTTTAGTAATAGTCCACTTGCGACACTCAATTCTGACCTTATGTGAAAATATTTTGGACAGGAACCTTTTGGCCAACCATGATGAATGTTCTCTATTACTGTTTGTAACACTGTATCTCTTACTGTTTCTTCTGCTATTTGCTTTGATTTTGTGTCTGACACGGGCAGCGCAGCAGTGACCATACTCACATGAACATCCACGTCTTCTTCAGTAGAGCTCACATGACTCATTGTGGGTGCTCGGGATAGTGCATCTGCTAACACTATGTATTTGCCTGGTGTGTAGATCAGTTCAAAGTCATATCTTTGCAGCTTCATCATGAGTCATTGAATCCTTGGAGACATCTCATTCAGGTTTTTTTTTATGATGGCAACCAGAGGGCTGTGGTCTGTCTCAACTGTGAAGGTGGGAAGTCCATATATGTAGCCATGAAACTTTTCTAGTCCAACTACCAAGCCTAGACATTCCTTTTCAATCTGGGCGTATCGTCACTCAGTGTCAGTCATAGACCTGGAGGCATAGGCAACAGGCTTCCAATCTTCACCCTCTGCTTGTAGCAAGACTGCACCTAGGCCATCTTTTGATGCATCCGTTGACACTTTGATTCTTTTTGTTGGGTCAAAGAATGTGAGTACAGATGTGGTTGTCAGCACTGTTTTGAGGTTTATCCACTCTTGTTCATGTCTTTCTGTCCATGCGAACTCATTTGTTTTATGTAGCAGGTCTCGCAGACAGGCTGCCTTGGCTGACAAGTTAGGAATGAACTTTCCAATGAAGTTTATCATCCCCATGATGCGTAGCACTCCTTTTTTGTCAGTGGGTCGGGGCATTTTGAGTATGGCGTTTACTTTTTCCATATCTGGCTCTATTCCTTTACCAGATAGATTATCTCCTAGGAAAGTGACTTCCTGGATGCCAAACTGACACTTGGCTTTGTTGAGCTTCAGTCCATTCCGGCGTATGCTCTGTAGCAGTTTAGTCAGTCTCTCATTGTGTTCTTTCAGTGTGGAGCCCCAGATGATGATGCCATCAACATAGACCCAAACTTCTTCCAGACCTTCAATTATGTGTTCCATCGCTCTGTGAAAGATTTCAGATGCAGATATTATCCCGAAAGGCATTCTGAGGAAACAATACCTGCCAAATGGTGTGTTGAAGGTACAGTATTTGGTGCTCTCTTCATCCAGTTTTGTTGCCAAAATCCTTTGAGGCATCGAGCTTTGTAAAGTATCTGGCACCTGACATTTCACTGGTGATTTCTTCTCGCTTGGGAATCTGGTAGTGTTCACGTTTTATGTTTGCATTTAAGTCCTTTGGATCCATGCATATTCTTAGATCATTGTTCTTTTTCTTTACACATACCATGGAGTTAACCCAGTCTGTTGGCTCTTCGACTTTCCTGATGACTCCTAGTGTGGTCATTCTGTCCAGTTCATTCTTGAGCCGGTCACGCAGGGGTGCTGGAACTCTTCGTGGAGCATGTACCACTGGCTGGGCATCCTCCTTTAGCTGGATCTTGTAAGTGAATGGTAGAACTCCAAATCCTTTGAACACATCCTGGAAATTATTCACTACAGAATCCACCGAGTCATCTGGTCTGCTTATGGCACAATTTATACGGTAGACTCTCTTGACCAGTTCTAAGTCCTCACAAGCTTTGTCACCCAGTAGTGAATCAAGTATTTCAGCCACAACAGAAAACATGAGATGATGCACTTTGTCTTTGACTGTCACTTTAAGTCTGCATACACCTAAGCTATCTATTTTCTGTCCATTATAGCTCTTCAGTATTACTGACTTTTTATGTATTTTGGGCTTTTCTTTCATATTGTTAATGTCACTCATACTGATTAAGTTTGCTTTTGCCCCAGTGTCTAGTTTCAAGGTAACTAATGCTCCATTTACCTGCAGTGGGATCATCCATTTGTCCTCTTTTACTGCATTAACTTTATGTTCAGCATTGTCCATTTCTGAGGGCTGTACATTTTCTGTATCCTTTTTGATATTGTCACATGACACCATTCCTACAAAAAATGTCTCACTTAAATCAGTGTCCTCAATTACATTAACTCGTTGCCCTTTCTTAGTTTTTACTTTTGAAAAGCATTGTTTGGCAAAGTGATTCTTTCCATTACACTTTGTGCACATTTTTCCAAACGCTGGGCATTGTCTTAACTGGTGTTTATAACCACAGCGTTTACAATTAAAAATTTCATCCTCCGATTGCTTTTCATTTCTGTTCTGCCCACGTTTCTTCCCCTTGTAGGACACAGCACCGACAGCAGCATTATCACTCATTACAATCGCATCATTATTGATTTCACTGAAAGCCTTCGCGTGCTTTCGAGCTAGCTCGCTGGCTTGGCATATTTTCACCGCATTTTCTAAATTTAGTTCGGTTTCTCTCAACAGACGTTCCCTGACTTTTTTATCATGAATACCAAACACAATCTGGTCACGACTCATGGATGCTTTGAGCTCAGAGAAATTACATGTCTGTGCTTTCAGTTTCAGATCAGTTATAAAGCTATCAAAAGTCTCATTTTGCTGCTGTGTCCGAGAACGGAAGATATATCTTTCATAGGTCTCATTCTTTTTGGGAGAGCAATGTGCATCAAATTTTGTTAGCACATCTTCTAATTTTTCTCTGTTCTCCTCTGGATTAAATACAAATGTATTAAATACCTCTGTCACCTGTGGGCCTGCAACCATAAGCAGCAATGCTATCTTCCTTGCGTCTGGCTTTGTACCGAATCCGATGGCTGCAATGTAGAGTTCGAATTGTTGTTTAAAAGTCTGCCAATTGTAGTCGATATTTCCTGTGAGTTTCAAACGCTCTGGTGGCTTCAAATTCTCCATGTCACTTTTCACAATTTACTCCTGGTACCACCTTATGTTCATTAATAAATAGACATTCTTATTATGAACACAGCTAGCTTTTGCTAGACACTTTTATTGAGCACATATGGACTAGGTACAGTATCTGTAGAGGCATCCATCTTGACTGCTGCCTTGTGGGTAGCCTAGTGCCTCATGGGTAATGTAGTCTTAATATACATACAGCTGGGTAGTGTAGTCTCATATACATACAGCTATATACAGCTCTACACAGCTCTACGGCTCCACCTAGTGTCCACTATAGAATGACATGTTATTGATCATTACAGTCCATTACCTCAGACAGGACTGGATCATTGTGGGTGTACCTCAAATTAAATTTTCTGTTTACTCACTGCACCCGTAACGTACGCAGATTCATCCCATCCTCATCGCCACTTGTTGTGTCGGTACCTTTCTACCTAGACACAATTTAGGACTCAGAACTCAGAGATTCAAACATGCAGTGCTTTATTGGAAGGAAAGGAAGTTCTGGCAAGTTCCGAACAAAGAGAGCTAAACTTAACCGAGAGAATACCCAACCATTTATCTCCTGTGACAGCGCCACCACAGGTGGGAGGAGAGCACACAATAGAACACACAATACATAACAGGTGGTGGTGACTTTGACAGTCAATTCTAATGCATGGACACCAGGTCCAGCAGAGGGCAGGTCTTCTTCCAGGAGGCTGCAGCTGTCTGCCACCACCTGACGTGACAACCTGAGCCTCCTGAGATACTGCTGTTCAGACATGTCAAGGAAACTCAGTCTCTGCCTTGACACCCTATTTCCCACGTAGTGCCTCCTGCGAGCTGCACTTCTCTTCTGCTTCTCTCTCTGCTGGTCCCCTCTCTGCTGGTCAACTCTCTGGTGTGCAGCTACAGGTCTGTGACCTGTAGGCTGCTGGTGCTGATGCTACTGCTGCTGCTGCTTGTCACATTGCTTCTCCTCTCAGGTCCAATCTAAGGCAGCATGAGCAGCACCCATTTCGACGTGATAGATCAAACCTCCAAAGTGTTGAAGAAACCTCCAAAGTGTAGAAAGTCCAGTCTCAGGAAAAGTACTGTGAACAAACCCTTTCCCACTAGCAGGTAAGAAAGTAGCAGTGAGTACTGAGTGTTTGTTGCCATACTTCCCTGAGATTGCTTCAGCCCCATCAATTGCAACTGTGTTCTCACCTTGCTTTCACTGGTGAGTTTCAGGAAGCCTGAGAAACCAGTGGACCCGACGTTAAACTCAAAAGTTTGTGCAACCATCATTCTAATTGAGCGATTAACATACGTTAGTTAACAACCCATCTCTCGGGGGTGGGGGGGTTTGGTTGCGCACATGCAGCCTAACATGCTGGAACGAAACCCGGAAGTCAATGGGTTGGAACCGGCTTCCCAACGCACTGTCAATATCCCCCAGTTTTGGCCCTCCACCCGCTCCCAAACGCACGCGCTCCACCACGTTTAATATCACCCCAAAGAGTCTGTTCCCTCTGCAATTGGTGCAGGAAGGCAGTGCGCCTGGATGTTGGACCAATAGCAGGAGTGTGGGGCAAGGTGGTTTGCAGTGGGAGGTCATGTGATTAAACCTCCAGGAACACACCCAATCCCTACCCACAGTGAGGGCTTCTCAGGCATGGCATTCTCTAAGGGCATACCCTTGTACGCCATTGTCATGGAGTAGGAGGAAGAGCAGCACAGGATGGCGCAAAGGAGAGTCAGACATCATTTACTGCCAGAGGCATCAGAACACACACCTCATCACTTAGACCTTCTCTTCTGTGTAAAACAGTCTACGTTTGACTCCACAGCCTTACCTCTGTCTGCTCCACTTTCCCGTAAAGGCACGTTCCCTCAATCCTGTGCCCATCCGAAACCATGACAACACATCAGCTCTCCTTGGCCCTACATGCTTGAATAAGTCAGCACCAAATAAGTGCACCCTTTCCTGTATGGCTCTAACCTCCATTAATGAAGAAGCCTCATGTCAGTGCACGTTCTATTTTATTACAGTGAATTCCCAAAATGTACATAATCAGCCTTCTCTTTCTTCACATTATGCTCCCCATAGCTGCCTTCATGTGCTTTTTTATAAAGCTATTCTCGCTTTTGCTCTACTTGCGACTTGAGGCCAGAAGGTGGTTTGCTGCTCCTTCTCTTCATCATCAACATCATCATCTTCCTGCTCCTGTGCCATCTGTTGCTGTGGTAGATCTGCAGGAAAGGAGGGTAGAAGGCAATGATGGTTCAGCATTACCCCCTCAGCAATAAGGAGACAGAGAAACGGGCTGGAAGACTCCGTGTGGTGCTTCAAAGGGATGCGTTATCACTAATCTGTTGCCAGCAATATGCCACCCATAGGCTCCATGGTCCTGTCTTTGAAGGGGATGAGGTGCCTCTGGTGGGCATTGTGCAAAGATTTCTCCTGCAAGAAAATAGAGTAAATGAGGGTAAGGCTAGCAGCAGAGGAGTGTGTGCCAAAGAAAGCTTTGTGAAGGGTTAGTTGTGCAAGTGTTGCTTTAAGAAGGTGAAGAGCGTGCTAGTTCCCAGGGTGGGTAAGGAAGCAAAGGAAGCATATCCAGGATGTTACCTTGCTTGTCCTGGTGAGATTGTTGAACTTTTCGCAGCACTGTCTTGCAGTCCTGAGGGTGAGAGAGTTGGAGCTCAGTGCCAGTGCCACCTCTCTCCAAGTCACACAATTAATGCTTCTGGGAGGCTTGCTAGCAGCCACACATAGGATTCTTTTCCTTCTTGCTTCAATTTCCTCGAGGGGGATTTGCATAATTCTTGATAAGCATGAAAAAAAATTGATGAGGTATGCACTGAAGTTATGAGAGTGGAGTGAGAGAGCCAAGCAATGACCGCCCCCCCTCCACCCCCCCCCCTCACCCCCCACACTTTACCTGGCTTTCCTTAGGTTGCTCCTGAAGTGAGCAGGTTAAGCTGCCTTTTCACAAGGCTGCACGGCAGTTTTCATGCACCCCAGTAGCTACACACAGTTTACATGGGATTTAAACCAATGACTACTCCAATGGGTATTCAGATGAGCTGACCCCCAGAACTTGAGTGTAAATAGCTCTCCAGGCCAGCAGTGGGCACAAATCTTTTTACAATGCATAACTCACCGCGAGGAGATCCCAGGCCCTGGTGCCTAACTGACAGATCAGGAAGCAGTAGCTCCAAGTTTTTATGGAGGCAGTGTGCCCCTGATATGCACCCAGTGCTATTAGAGAAAGCTTGTTTACTTACATGTAATTTACAATTCTGCACCCATCTCAGGTGTAGTCAAAAATAGGCTCCAAAATAAAAGCCTTGAGGAAGTTCAGATACACTCCCATTCAGCTGTAGAATGGGAGCAAAGGTTTGGTGCCCATTTTTCCTCAGCATCAACTCTTTTTTCAGGCTTTATGTGGGAGCAGGACAGAGGAAAGTTCACCCTAATAGATGTACACGCTACAAATTTTGCTACAAATGTTGCTTCTAACTTGTTTTGTGAGGACAGTCCACTCTCTATTGAACAGCATGCACTAGTTTAGTCCCATATCTCTCCACACATCGGAACAAAGGAACAGGAGTCAGCCATTCGGCCCCTTGAGCCTGTTCCGCCATTCAGTTAGATCATGGCTGAACTGTATCTTAAATCCTTCTACCTTCCTTGGTTCTGTAACCTTTAATACCCTTGCCTAATAAAAATCTATCAATCTCAGTTTTGAAATTTTCAATTGACCCAGCCTCAACAGCTTTTTGGGGGAAGAGAGTTCCAGATTTTCACTACACTATGTGTGGAGAGATGCTTTTTTATTATGCATTTATTGCCCATCCCTAATTGCCCTTAAAACGGTGGTGGTGAGCTGCCTTCTTGAACTGCTGCAGTCCATGTGGTGAAGGTACTCCCACAGTGCTGTTAGGTAGCAAGTACCAGGATTTTGGCGCAGCGACGATGAAGGAACAGTAATATATTTCCAAGTCAGGATGGTGTGTGACTTGGAGGGGAACTTGGAGGGGGTGGTGTTCCCATGCACCTGCTGACCTGGCCCTTCTTGGTGGTAGAGGTCACAGGTTTGGGAGGTGCTGCCGAAGAAGCCTTGGCGAGTTGCTGCAGTGTATCTTGTAGATGGTACACACTGCAGCCACGGTATGCCAGTGGTGGAGGGAGTGAATGTTTAAGGTGATGGATGGGGTGCCAATCAAGCGGGCTGCTTTGTCCTGGGTGGTGTCGTGCTCCTTGAGTGTTGTTGGAGCTGCACTCATCCAGGCAAGTGGCGAGTATTCCATCACACTCCTCCTGACTTGTGCCTTGTATATGGAGGAAAGGCTTTGGGGAGTCAGGAGGTGAGACACTCGCCGCAGAATACCGAGCCTCTGACCTGCTCTTGTTGCCACAGTATTTATGTGGCCAGTCCAGTTAAGTTTCTAGTCAATGGTGACCCCCAGGATGTTGATGGTGGGGGATTCAGCGATGGTAATGCCGTTGTATGTCAAGGTGAGGTGGTTAGACTGTCTCTTGTTGGAGATGGTCATTACCTGGCACTTGTTTGGCACAAATGTTACCTGCCACTTATCAGCCCAAGCCTGAATATTGTCCAGGTGTTGCTGCATGCGGTGTAGGGAGTGGTGGGAGTGGCACGTGCGCCCAGTCAGTTATGCCCCTGACTGTTTGTGAGCGGTTTGAATCGCTCCCACGCCCCTGGGTTCTAGACACCGGACTTAGGTACAGGCAGCGATACAGAAAACTCGAGTAGACAGGTGGTTTGGATGGAAGCAAAAACCAAGATTTTATTGAACAGTAAAAATTAATACAGTCTTAAAAGAAGTTACCACTATAACATTACAGGCAAATGCACTTATACAGGTAATGGGGAACACACGGCACATCGAGGGAAAACAACTATCTTATCAATCCCCTTATCCTTATTCCACCCCCTATACCTAACTAGATTAAGCTTTGAGGGGTCAGAATCTATGCTCACCAATCAAAAACGGGGTTTGCTCAATTCAAAACAGAGGTGGGGTTCAGGGTTCGCTCTTGGTGCTCTCTGGAGCCTGCCATCGTCACGTGGTCTCCGGGTGTTGCAAGGGCGTTGTCCAGGTTCGAGTACCCCAAAGTCAAAGTCTCTGTTTGGGTACTTTACCTTGCAGGGATGATTCTTCGTCGACAGCTGCCAGTTTGAGTTAATGTGCAGATATTCGAAGGTCGGCCGAGGCTGAAGGCCCGATGATTCGAAGTCTCCCCTCATTTGGTCTTCTCCAGCCGGTCTGCCCCTCAGTGGTTTTCCCTTCTCCCCTCGCCGCGTCCCGCCTCGCCTGGCCTGAATCTGTCCATGTCTGCCCGACCCGGTGCCGGGGCAGTTCCAGATGGAGTGGGAAAAGGGCACGGGCAGATGACAGGAGGTAAGCACGGGAGGGGAAAAGAGCGGCAGCCATGAGGGCGAGGAGCCCGAGGAGCAGCACCAGCACACCAACCAACGAACTCTACGGACCTCCGAACGAACAAACGAACTAGCTGCCCTAACTCTTCACGAACCTGAACTAACTCAATGCTACCCGGGGCCTTCAATTATACTTTCGTTGAAAACCCTTATCTTCACACCAAATCAGGTTAGTTCTTTGTTTTAATTTTGGTGGGCTAGTTTAAAATAATGGTAGCAATTCATACTAACGGTTTTTAGATGGCCGGTAATCGCATCTACTGGCCCGATAATTGACTTGTATTGTCCTGAAAGTTCCTTGATGGGCTGTCCAACCTTGATGGCTGTGTTAATCTGTTTCCAATAATGTATGCAGACTGTTTGATGGCCTTAACTATAGGCCTAAACTGCAATTAGATCCGTCTCCAATTCAGTCTAATGCATAATTCAGAGTCCTGTCTCGTTCCAAAACACAAAGTTCCTCTTCACAGAAAACCTGCAGCCTTAGTTTCGATTTCTCCCAAGCTGTCTGTGCTGCAGAATCCATTTTGGAATCCCACAGGTTTTTTTGCCACGAGGCGCAGACGCCATCTTGGGTACCCTTTTCAATTTTAAAATGTCCATGCAGTGTCCCTTTTGTTGATAATAACCTTCGGGGAGATGCAGAAATTTTGCAAATCTTACAGTCCTCCCTGTGATACTAAAACTTGCTTGAAGTATCATACTTTTAAAAGTGAGCAAAATTTTTCTGACCCTCCATAGTCAACCTTCCCCTGTAATTATCTATCTAATATACCCACGACACATGCACTTCCCATTCCGCAAAAATGTAGTGTGCATCAGCATACAGAGAGTAAAATTACAGACATTACACACACATCCAAGCATGGAGGGGGCCTAACACCCCTGCACCACTTGGTACACATATCTTTATTAAACCGCGTCGCAACACAAACAACAAAATAAAACATTTAATTAAAAAAACAAACACAAAGAAACAACAATTCTTTAATCGAAATACAGGGAAAAAGACTTAAACCGGTGTATCTTCCTCCACCTTTACATAATGTTCTTTCCAAAAGCTCTGGTTTTGGAATTCTGACCATTGACCTTTTCCCTTACACTGAATGCAAACTAAATACAGCACTATCCCTAACTGGCTAACCATGAGAATGTGGGAAGCCAGTCTGATCCACGAAGGGACCTCTATATTATTGAAAAGGTTCCACCAGGGTGGAGTCAAAATATCCAATATCTTAGTCCCTATCTCTACTGTTTTCTGCTCGAGAGTGTAAAAATGCTTCTGTGAAACTATAATGGCTTTTAGAATTTTGGTCAAATGTTCAGGGAGAGGGGGAATTTCGTAGCCAAAGTGCGCTACGTACTTTTGCAAGTTCGTAAAATTCTCCTGCACAGTGAGGTGAACAGTGGAGGGTTCGGCAATGAGGACAATTCGCTCCTGGGCCACTTGAACTTCTGCCCTGGGTTTAAAACAGAAACTGCTGTCACTGACCGGACACCAGCTATGCTGTCCATGCTGGTAGTGGGACGCGCCGGTGGTGACACAATATGTCCCACCCCCTATACATGCTACCCGCGGGGGAACATGGCCTTGTGCCATTGCTTCCATGGTACAATTTATAGGCTTCGCGTCAGCAGCTCTGAACCCACACTGCGGTCTTGAAAAGGCATTCAAGTGCTGGGGACACAGGATTATGTGTGCTCCCCGGCTCCAGCACCCTTAGAGGTCAGTACCTGTCATAGCGTGCTCCCACTTAATGATGTAAGGCGGGACCGCTGTGAACCGAATGTGTGCACCCCCTTGAATGACTCCAATGTTCTCAACCCTGTATACCGGTGCGGGTCGGGCTTTCCTACCCATGACCGGCATCCTAACTACTACTCCCATGATTGTGTGGTTGGACCGCCCACAATCCACGGGGACTGGATAGGCTTCGGAGGCTAGCCGGAGTTGGCACGGGCTCAATGCATTCTCAAAAGGGTGGAGGGCTGCGAGGTGCTTGTTGCTAATCCAGGAGGGGACCAAACCTTGTTTTAAATCCTCCAGGTTACTGCGGCCCTCGCCCAGTAACCACGCCCCGTATAACACGCACTCCTCATTCTGCACAGCTTGGTCAGAAGTATTTCTGTCCTCCCTTATGAGAGCATTTACCGTCTTTGTGTGCTTTTCCAACTCGGCTATGATCTCCTTTAAATGGACCATCACGGCCTGGTCCTCATGCAACTCCGAGCCCACTACCTTTTTCTCATCCAGTAATATCCTTTTAATTGCGTTTTTAAACCGTTTATCTGGGTCTGCAGCTCTATGTCATCCAAGCTGTTGATGACAGAGGACCCAGTATTAAATGCAGTAAAAACATCATTCCATACACCCCTTCTTTGTCTCCCTGGGTTACCCAAAAATTCTCGGTGTGTGGTATAGAGTTCGGTCTTGTCCACGTGGGCAAAATCGAACTCATAAAATTTCTTGAACATGTCCTTTAATAGGGCCTGGTATAACTGCTCTGTTTCTTTGGGGCACCACTCCGGTAAATGTACCTCCGTGAGATTTAAAATCACAGAGGCTACCGCGTAGTGCACCCCCTGGTACAGCATCTGGTCGGTGGCGACTAGTACCAACCCATTCCCTGGTCCCTTGGTGGTGGTGGGGCAACCTTCCCTGGATAACCTCACCGCCTGCGCCGTGGGCAGGGGCTTACGGGGGCGGGTTACCAGCTCAGTGGCGTTGACTGGGATCTGGGAGTATGGGACCGCACACACCTTCCGGCTGGCATCCCACCTTATCCCCTTCCCGGTGTCGTGCCACTGCCGGTGGAACATGATGGATATGCCCGCGGGGCAGACCGTCTCTGATCCCCACATACAGATACAAATCCCTTGGTCCGGTTCCCACCATTTGTCCCAACACACGCTTAGTCCTCCATGAGTCCTGGTAATTGTCCGATGGGTGTTATTACCCAAACAGTCCCATTCGACTTCAGGGTTCCTCATGTCCTTGCTCAACTTCCTGAGCCACCACCATCTATCCAGTGGAATGTGTCCTTTAAACGTCAAACATATTCACTTTCCAACGGTGACGACTCGTACCTGGGGCCACAGGAGGGAGGCTTCCCCGTACGTGAATCCGGTTTGGCTGGAGTACTGAGACGAATTGGACCCCAACCATCCTGGCCACCTTCCCTCGTGGAAGTAGACGGCGGTCTCCTCCGCATCCCGTTCGCCGCTCCCGTCGATCACCAGGGGTGCCTTGTCTCCCGAACACTCATAGATGTGGGAGTCCTGGACGTCGCCCCTCCTCTCCGCACTCATCTCGATCAGGGCAAAAAGGATCACGATACATTCCATCCCGAAAATCTTTCTGCAAAAAGATGTAAAAACATGCAGCCAGGTCCCAAAGAGATTCTCTGGCTTGGTGAGGCATGGTCGGGTCCCGCGACCTCGACCCTAATATACACACTCTCGGCAGATTTCTTACTCAAACTACCCATCACCTTATTTAACCTAAGCTAAACACTCAGACTTAAGCTAAATAATTACACCTACTTAAAACTTAAATTTAAAACTATAACTATATATATCCGCCGCCCGTCTCCGGGCGGCCAGGCTAATTCCTGGTCGGGCTGCGGCTCGCCACTACCCCGGCATGACCGCACTGTCCTTCACTGTTGGTCCCTCACAGCCCGAGGCTGCTGGCTGAGGACCTCTGTCCTTGGACCTCTCCCTGGCTCGAGGGGCGGCCCTTGGGAACTGGAGGGCTGGTGACCATGGCTTTCTCGGCTGGGGCGTCTGCAGGGACCTTCTGGGGGATTTGGCGGGTGGGGCTGTCTTGACCGCTGGGCCTTTTACCTGAGCCACTGCTCCCCCAGGCTTGACCCCTCCCGAACCTAGGCTGGGGGCAGGTAACTATTCACAGCCTGCTGCCGCGAACTGAGAGTCTCCGCCCCCGGGTCCCATGGCTGGGTCCGGGGCGGGGTTTTCGACCTCAGGTCCCTCCTTCTCTATACCTGGGTTAGGGGCAGGGTTTTCACCCTCAAGTCCCTCCCCCTCGTCTGGATCACAGAAGAGTGGGGGAGTGTCCCAATCGATGGGTGGGATGGCACCTCCCTTCAAGCAAGCCACAGATCCTGCTTGTGTGGTCTGTGAACTCGCTCGTGCTGCAGGCTGAGGATCTTTATCCTCAGACCTTTCCCCAACTGGCTGTTTTCCCTTTTCAGGCTGAAACAGCTTGCACTGGTTGATATAACCAGCGGCCTGTTTTAAAACCTGCGCTGAAGGCTCGCCCGCTGCCCCGGACGGACCTTCTAGGGACTGTCTTTTCTCCTTTCTCACCGGGACGGTCTTACCTCCGGCCCTTTCTCCGGCGCGCACGGTCAGACCAAGGAATTTCACCTCCTGCTGGCCGATCTGCGCCTTCTTGGGATTCGCTTTGAAACCCTTCTGTCCTAACAGCTCCAGTAGTTCGGCCAATAGTGGGCCATGCTCCTCTTTCGAATCAGTGAACAGGAGCAGGTCATCCACATATTGTACCAACTGTCCGGGCTGACTAAAGTCCTTCAAACTGTCTGCCATGCACTGATGGAAGATGCTGGGGCTGTTATGGAAGCCCTGTGGCAAGCAGTTCCACGTGTACTGTTGCCCTTTAAACGTAAAGGCAAACTTGTACTGATCCTCCCTCCTTACAGAGATGGACCAAAACCGATTGGAAATATTCAGCACCGTGAAAGTGGTCGCGGATGCTGGAATACCCCCTATCAGGTCGGCAACTGCTGCCACTGTGGGTGCACAGGTTGGGATGTTACTATTGAGCACCCGATAGTCCACCGTGGCTCTCCAGGAATTGTCCGGTTTCCTAACCGGCCACAACGGAGAGTTTACATGGGTGGCTATCGGCCTCAAAACTCCCTGCTGTACTAACGAGGACATGGCTGCTTCCATGTCCGGCTCTGCTTCCCTGGGGAAGTTATACTGTTTCTGTGGTCGGGCCATGGGGTCCCCATCTACTCTGACCTCAAACCCTGTGACCCTTCCGCAGTCGTGTTTGTACGTGGCAAATGTGGCCAGGTGGGCCTGCACAAATGCTTGGAAGTCTGGTGGGGTGTTGCTGACTGTAATGTATACAACAGTGAAGGGACTACTTTGTCTTGCGGATGTACATCCTTAGTTGCGAGCGTATATAACAGACGCGTATCGATTTGTAGAGTCAGTGCCGAAGTTCCAGTTACCCAGTAAAGATCACTTGAAGTTACTCTCAGTCTTTGCTACTTTATTATTTTATGTAGTTGTGTATAGCGGTACAAACACAACAAATTGGCGACAAGAATTATGAACCTTCGTCTTCCTATTCTGGCATTGCATCCAGAGGACACCGAAACTTGGAAGAAAGGAGCGAGAAAGGTAAAGAAAACGGAGCACGCTTGCTAAGCTAGGCAGGGGATACGTAAGTCAAGTGAAAAGTGCACAGGACTTGCATGACGCTAGCTAACTAGTAAAGAAAGAAAAACGGGTTTGGAAAAAAAAATGGTGATGATTGGCACTATTGCAGCATTTGATAGCAGCATTGAAGACTGGGCAACTTACATTGAAAGAGTGGAGTTGTACTGTGAGGCTAACAGAGTGGAGGTAGAAAGGAAAGCCACTGTTTTGCTGAGTGTTATGGGCGCAAAGACATACGGGCTGCTACATAGTTTATTAACCCCTGAAAAGCCAGCAAACAAAACATTCAAACAAATAGTGGACACACTCCAAGACCATTTAGCCCCAAACCACTGCTCATAGCCGAAAGATTTAAATTCCATAAACGGAACCAGAGCAAAAATGAAAGCATTTCTGAATATTTGGCAAAGTTGTGCAAATTATCAGAACATTGCCAATTTGGAGTGGACTTATCAGACGCATTGAGGGACAGATTTGTGTGTGGCATGCAAAATGAAAGCACACAAAAGAAGCTCCTGTCTGAAAAAGACCTCACATTGGAGAAGGCTCTGAGTATTGCAATATCAATGGAAGCAGCAGCACGTGGCACTTTAGAAATTCAACAAAAATCCCTGGAATATTCAACTGATAAAATGTCACTGAAACAAGAAAAGAAGTGCTATCGCTGTGGTAAAATGTCACATGACCACAATGACTTGGTTTAAAGATAAAGGCCTAGAAATTCAGTTGCGTTCGCCAGCCGTTAGCGCCATAAGAGGAGTAGATCTCGAGCGCTAGGCACTTAGCGGCCGGGCGCAGAACGATCTGCGCCTACGCCCAACTTCAGTAGACATTTAGCGCTGGCGCAAAGTGTTTGCGCGCGCTCAGCTGCGCGCGCAACTTATGACGTCATTTCGTCGTGCAACGCCGTTTGTGCGCCCCAAACCGGAACTTCAGTGGCGCCCGCCCAATGTGGGCGTGGCGCTGTTAAGAACTGTGAAGTGGAACGCAGCAGAGGCCCTGCGGGCCTCGGGGAGCGCTAATTAAAGGGCACTTAGATTGAACTATAAAGGCCAGCCATGTTGCTGCAATGACTTTAGTGCAACGGATTTCTGGACAGAGACCAAGGAAGAGACCTTACTGATTTGGGCCAACATAGGAGAGGTATTTTTGGCTTCTGGCCGGAGCTTGGAAATTTGACTCATTGTGATTTCACTGTTTGCAAGTATATTATGGGGGCTGCATGGGGTTCCAACCCTCAGTTCCAGCATTATGTGCGAAGGGCTCGCAGACGCTGTGTGAGAGGGGCAGCCATGCCTAGACGCAGAGGGGCCATCAGGTGTCGGCAACGTAGGCCTTACCCACTCAGGGAATACCGCCAGCAGGTGTCCTATCTCACCATGATTGCCGCGCAGTGTGTTAAGAGGCTGCGCTTCAGAAGGGAGGTGGTTGCAGAGATCTGCCAGCTGCTTCACAGAGATCTGCGTCCACAGCTGATGTGCAGGACGTCTCTGTCGGTGGAAGTGAAGGTCACGGTGGCTCTGAACTTTTATGCAAGCGGCTCCTTCCAAGCCGCTGCTGGGGACATAGCTAACATCTCCCAGTTCGCCGTGCATCGCTGCATCCGGCAGGTCACCGATGCCCTTTTCACAAGGAGACACCAATTCATCTCCTTCCCCATGACCCTAGAGAGGCAGGAGCAGCGTGCAGTCGGATTTGCGAGGATCGCCGACTTCCCCATGGTGCAGGGCGCCATTGACTGCACGCATGTGGCTTTGCGGGCACCTATCGACAATGCCGAGGATTACCGCAACCGGAAGGGCTACCATTCCCTCAATGTACAGCTGGTGTGTGACCACAGGCAGCGCATCCTAGCTGTCAATGCCCACTTTCCAGGCAGCAGCCACGATGCATTTATCCTGCGCCAGACTACTGTGGCTGACATGTTCCAGGCACAGCCTCCCCCAAGAGGATGGCTTATCGGGGGCAAAGGCTATCCTTTGTGTACATGGCTCATGACCCCGCTCCGCGCGCCCAGGACCCCTGCTGAGGAGGCATACAACGAAAGCCATCAAGTCACAAGGAACATCATAGAGCAAACGATTGGCGTCCTCAAGCAACGGTTCCGCTGCCTGGATCGCTCCGGCGGATCTCTGCGGTATTCGCCGGATAGAGTCTCCCAGTTCGTCGTCGTTTGCTGCATGCTGCACAACCTGGCTATCCGCAGGACTCAGGCACTGCCACCTCACGTTGGACCACCACCTCAGGAGGACGAGCAGGAGGACCATGAGGAGGAGGAGGAGGAGGAGGAGGAGTACCAGCCCAGGAGGGAGCCACAAGGTCCAAGGGCCGTCCGTCGGCGGCTTATTGAACGACACTTCTAGGCCCCCTGTCAGGGAATGGCTTGTGGCAATGAAGGCACATGAATGCAGCCGCTCCGCAAGCCCTCAGCCGGTTAACGCAACAACCACTTGAAACATCACACATGGACAAGCTGAATAAATAAAAAGCTTTATTGAACAAACTCAGGGCCCTTCCCACATGAAACCCAAAAACACACAACACCCCCAATAAACAGTCAAAAACATATCTCACTCCCACAACCTGGGGAGGAATAACAAAACTTGTCCATCCAAATGGCCTTCATCCTCGGCCTTACCAAAAGAACCCCCCATAGACAGCACAAGCACCCCCATATAAAAAAACATTTGCCTTCATCCTCGGCCTTACCAAAAGAACCCCCCCCCCATAGACAGCACAACCACCCCCATATAAAAAAACATTTGCCAACACACTCTACTTTGTGTGCCGAGAGGGCGAGTCCTTGTCCAGCCTTTCCCGGCCCCTGGCCGACCTGCTGCTCCGCCTCAACCTGGGCCCTGTGGGCGTTGCAAGGCTGGGGGAAGGCTCCTGGGGGGCACATTGCGTGACGGCAGATGCCCTTGGGGGTCGGCCGAGACGAGCTCTGGCCCTCGAGGGGCTGGCTGCTGACTGCTGCAGCTGTGGCTGGCCAGCATCAGTCTCTCCAGCAGCTCGTCGCAGCTTTGCTGGGGGAGTGGCAGTGGCGGCTGCAGCAATGGGGGCAAGCTGGCTGATGCCAGGCGCTCGCTGGTCGCCAGAGACACTGGCACTCGGCCGGGCTGGCACTGCAGCAAGCGCAGCAATCTGGTGAAGGCCAGACCGCTGTGCTGCAGCAGGGCGGCGGGTGCCCTGGCGATGCCTGCCTGACACAGCGAGTGTGGCAGCAGTGAGTGCCCGTACTGCCCTGGTCTGTGCCTGCATCAGACCAGCATGTGACTGCACGGCACCACTGATCAACTGTCCACTCGCTGCCTGTGCTGCCCTGAAGTCGTCCCGACTCACGTCCTGTGCTGCCCTGAATTCGGCCCGACCTGCGTCCTGTGATGCCCCGAATTCGGCCCGACTCGCGTCCTGTGATGCCCCGAATTGTGCCCGGCTCACGTCCTGTGATGCCCCGAATTGTTCGAGACCCCTGGCCTGTGCTGCCACGAGTTGTTCGAAACCCCTGGCCTGTGAGGCCCCGAAATCGGACACACTATGAGCCAGGGACTCAATGGCCTCAGGCAACCGTGCCACAACCCCCATGAACTCGGTGTGCCGACGATCCGAGTCCGCGGACATTTGATCAAGGAGGCGCACCTCCTGGGCGAGGACCATCTCCAGACTGGAGGCCGGACTCTCCCTCTGGGGAGAAGGCCGCCGAGCTGGCCGACCCTTCCCGCGTGGCTGCACGCCACTGGGCCCAGCAACTACACTCCCCTGCAACACTTCCCCCCTCTGGGGAGAAGGCCGCCGAGCTGGCCGACCCTTCCCGCGTGGCTGCACGCCACTGGGCCCAGCAACTACACTCCCCTGCAACACTTCCCCCCTCTGGGGAGAAGGCAGCCGAGCTGCCCGAACCTTCCCACGTGGCTGGACGCCACTGGGCACAGGAGCTACACTCCCCTGCAACACTTCCCCCTGGCTCTCCTCCAGGGAACACGTGTCCCCTCCATTGCCATCCCCTGGCGCGGATGAGGGTTCCCCCGATGTGCCGCCTTCCTCTTGCTCCTCCTCATCCTCCTCTTCCGACGGACTGACACTCGCAGCTTCAGGGACCTCCTCCTCACCAGCTGAAAGCAGGAAGGCACAAGAGTAGCTTTAGAGTGAGGACAGGGCATCAGCGAGGGAGGCATGAGTGGTGGCATTCTGCGCATTGGTCGGACAGTGGCAAAGGATGTAGATCTGAAGCGCAAGGGGAACGAGAGAGGTCCAAACGGTCATGTCCTTACCATTGGGGCCCAGCACAGGGTCGGCATCTCCAATTGCAACGGGGCCAATCACCCGGGCACCCATGACTCGACCCACGCGCTCCTCAAGGTCACTGAGCTGCTGGAACTGGGCACGGCCTCCCCCGGTGACAGTCCGGCTCTTCAGATTGGGTCAGGAAAATACAGTTCGATTGGCACACCATCCAAGCACTGTTTGTGTCAGCAAAGGAAGACAGCAACGCCACTCCTGTGAGACTGTCACAAATACTCTCTGACTCTCAGGAAGTGTTCAAGAAGGGAATAGGAACACTTAAGGGCATGAAAGCAAAAATTAAGATTGAGGAGAGCGCAAATCCAAAGTTCCATAAGGCCAGACCAGTGCCTTATGCAATTCAGTAGAAGCAGAGCTGGAGAACTTGGAGCAGTTAGGGGTCCTGTCCAAGGTGGATTGGAGTGAATGGGCCACACCTATAGTTCCAGTGATGAAGAAAACCTCCAGCACAAAACTAGGAAAGCCAAGAAAAGTGCGCATTTGCGGAGACTTTAAAGTGACTGTTAACCCAGTCCTCCACACAGTACAGTACCCATTGCCTCACATTGAGGACATCTTTGCTTCCCTGTCAAGAGGGGAACGCTTCACAAAAATTGACTTGGCTCAGGCCTATCTCCAAATAGAAATTGATGATGCATCAAAGAAGTACCTGACAATAAATACGCACAAAAGCCTTTACCAGTACAATCGGCTGGTATTCGGAATAGCATCAGCTCCTGCAATCTGGCAAAGGGCAATGGACCAAGTCCTGCAGGGGATCCCAGGTACTCAGTGTTATCTTGATGACATCATCATTACTGGCAAGAATGACAACGACCACCTTTCCAACCTCGAACAGGTGCTCATCAGGTTACGGGAGTATGGGCTCCGAGCGAACCGAGACAAGTGTGAGTTTTTCAAAAAGGAAATCTCATACTGTGGACATGTGATTGACAAGGACAGTTTACACAAGTCTCCAGACAAGATTGAAGCTGTGATTAATGCACCAACACCTGAAAATGTGTCTCAGTTGAGATCATATCTTGGACTGGTGAACTACTATCACAAGTTCTTGCCCAACCTATCCACAGTGTTACATCCACTAAATGCACTGCTACAGACAGGGTCACAATGGAAGTGGAGTGACAGCTGTGAACAAGCTTTTCAAGAGAGTAAAAGACTCATTACTTCAGAAGAGGTGCTAGCTCACTTTGACGCATCCTTACTGTTGTGTATGTACCTTTAAGGGAATAACTGGTCTCAGACTGCAGTACCGGCAGTGACCACCCCTGTATAAAAGGCCCTAGCAGGCTTCTGTAGTTTCAGTTTCCAGGTTGTCTCCATTCAGTAAAGACTTGTTATAATCAACTCCTGCAGTCCGTGTCTCAATTATACACGGATATAATACCGGCGACGAGTAAGAAACGAACTTACCTGCAACTCAGCAGCACCTCAGACGACATTATTGAAGGTCGAAGCCAGAAGAAAGAAAAAAAAAAATAATCCAAAGAAACTCGAGAAACGGGCGTCGACCGTGGGCAACCGCCCTCCAAAGCATCGAATTGAAAAGTGCAGGAGAGACTGTCGAGAGCCAGGCTTGGTTCTCCAGTCTGTGGTTTCCCAGCTAATCGGGCTGGTGGCAGGTAGTGCACTGATCCTTCCTGGGCTGCGGCGGGCTAGAGCTCGATCGGGTGGCTCTGCAACAGGGCCGGGCAGCGAGTCGGGAAGCAAAGAGAGAGAGAGAGGGTGGAGCACACAGGGCGCGGCCGGTGCTTCGAAGCCGGGCAGCGTTCGGACCTAAGAAGAGGGAGGGAAGTGTCCCAGAGGGTCCGCTCCATGACGGGAATGGTTCTTCAATTAACGGAGCAAATATTGAAGCGCGATAGAAAAATAAAAATACCGCGGAGAGCGGCATTGGCAGCAGCGATCGGGGAGGCGCGAAGACCATAGGGCATCGCCATTACAGGATAGTAAAATAAATATAATCGCCAGCAACAGCGTTGGCAGCGGCGGGAAAGCGCGGGAGGCGCCATCTTAACTCGGTGGGGAAGAAGGAAAAGCGCGGGAGGCGCCATTTTGATCCATCGGGGACGAAGGCAAAGCACGGGAGGCGCCATCTTAGATTTTCAAGATGCCAAAGACTGGCGATATCACTGCCTTCGATAATGCAATAGAAGACTGGACCACGTATGTGGAAAGAGTCGAGGTATATTGTGAGGCAAACGAAATAGCCGATGAGAAAAAGGCATCGGTATTGCTAAATTTAATGGGCGCAAGAACGTACGGCCTATTGCGGGACCTGATTACTCCAGCCAAACCGAAGGCGAAGAGTTTTAACGAAATTGTTGCTATCCTACAGGAACACCTAAATCCTACACCGCTGCTGATAGCAGAAAAATTTAAATTCCACAGGAGAAATCAGCATAAAAATGAGAGCAATGCTGATTACCTTACGGAACTACACAAGCTATCAAAGCACTGCCAGTTTGGAGCAGGACTGGCAGATACCTTACGGGACAAATTTGTCTGTGGACTCCTGAGTGAAGGAACCCAGAAGAGGTTACTCTCAGAGAAAGAGCTGACGCTAGATAAGGCTTTCAGCATGGCAGTATCATACGAAGCAGCAGCAAGGGGAGCTGCGGAAATACAACAAAAGCCACAGGAATACGGCACCCACGAAATGACATGGGGATTTGCAAAATGTTATCGCTGCGGCAGAACAAACCATGACCAGAAGGACTGCTGGTCCAAGGACAAAATATGCAGGCAATGCGGAAAGATGGGACACATTGCACGAGTTTGCAGGTCTAGGAAGAAGACCAATGACAACAAAAAGGCTACTAAGGAACCATACAGGAAAGTACAAAAGATGACGGACAGTAGTTCCGAAGACCAGATGAGCGATAGTGAATCCGGGAACAAGAGGCTAAGCTGCCTCAAACTTCACAATGTAATCGCAAAAGAGGATCACTGAACCATTTGGGTCACCCTCACGATAGCAGGGTCCCAAGTCAAAATGGAATTGGATACAGGATCAGCTCTAACCATCATGAATCGACGAGACTACGAGCGGCTATTCTCACACATACCCTTAAGAGAGACATCCATTGTCTTGAGGACGTATACGGGGCAAAAAGTATACCCCAGAGGAAAAATAAGGGTGCCTGTCGAATACAACGGCAAGAAAATACGGAAATTGTATCTCTACATTCTGCAAGATGGTGGACCATCGTTATTGGGACGTGAATGGATCAGAAAGATAAGTTTAGACGGGCACTCCATTCAGGCACTGACGGTGGCTGGTAAAAAGGATGACGACGTCACTCCTGGACGATTGTCAACAATCTTAGCTGACGCCAAAGAGTTATTTCAACAAGAACTGGGCACTCTTAAAGGCGTAACCGCCTCGATAAAAATAGAGGAGAATGCAATTCCCAAGTTTTTCAAAGCAAGACCGGTACCATATGCAATTCGCCCAGCCGTCGAGGCAGAGCTGGAGAATCTGGAGAATGCAGGCGTGTTATCTAAGGTAGACTGGAGCGAGTGGGCGACACCCATCGTTCCTGTCATGAAGAAAACGTTAAACAATAAGTCTGAGGAGCCAAGGAAGGTTCGCATCTGTGGGGACTTCAAGGTGATGGTGAACCCAGTCCTTCACACAGTACAATATCCCCTTCCAAGGATAGAAGATATCTTCGCCTCACTATCTGGAGGGAAGCGTTTTACAAAAATTGACCTAGCACAAGCATATTTGCAGATGGAGGTTGGAGAATCCTCTAGGAAGTATCTCACGATAAACACTCACAAAGGTCTTTACCAGTATAATCGACTGGTATTCGGAGTAGCATCAGCTCCGGCGATATGGCAAAGAGCGATGGAACAAGTCCTGCAAGGGATTCCAGGGACTCAGTGTTACTTGGACGACATCCTAGTGACAGGTGAAGATGACAGTGAACACCTTGCCAACCTAGAGCAGGTGCTCACTAGACTACGTGAACATGGGCTACGAGCCAATCGCCCCAAGTGCGAGTTTTTTAAGAAACAGATATCGTATTGTGACCACGTGATTGATGAAGAGGGGTTGCATAAGTCCCCTAACAAAACTGAAGCAGTAGTTAAGGCTCCAGCGCCTGAAAATGTGTCGCAACTGAGGTCATTCCTCGGATTGGTGAATTACTACCATAAGTTTTTGCCGAATTTGTCCACAATTCTGCATCCACTGAACGCCCTACTACGAACGGGAGTAGCATGGAACTGGAGCGATGAATGTAAGCGGGCCTTTCAGAAGAGTAAGGACCTAATCACTTCAAGAGAAGTATTGGCTCACTACAACCCATCACTACCGATAAGACTGGCGTGTGATGCGTCTCCCTATGGCATTGCGGCGGTACTGTCACATAAATTCCTTGATGGTTCAGAGAGGCCGATAGCTTTTGCGTCACGCTCGTTAACTTCAGCCGAGCGTAACTACGCCCAGATTGACAGAGAGGCCCTCAGCCTGGTGTGGGGGGTGAAGAAGTTCAATCACTACCTGCACGGTCAGAAATTTACTCTACTAACTGATCATCAACCTCTCGTCTCCATTTTCAACCCTCAGAAGGGCGTACCGATAATGACGGCACAACGGCTACAGAGGTGGTCCCTGTTCCTAGGGGCACACCAATATGACATCGAGTACAAAGGAACTAAACAGCATGGGAATGCTAATGGATTGTCGCGCCTACCGTTGGCAATGGTGGAAGAAGAAATGGCAGTGGATCCAGTGGAGTTATTCCACTCGACTATAGTCGAATGCCTCCCTGTGACGAATGCAAACATAGAAAAGGAAACACGGAATGACCCGACACTATCACGGGTCTATGATTTAACGGTGAAGGGATGGCCAGCACATGGCGAACCACTGCTGCCAGCATTCTCGCCGAGAAGAGAACAGCTGTCAGTGTGCAGAGGAACCTTGATGTGTGGATCCAGAGTAGTAATTCCACCCAAATTGAAGGATAGAGTGCTCAATGAGCTTCATGAGGGTCATCTGGGAGGGGTAAAAATGAAGAACTTAGCCAGAGCGTTTGTGTGGTGGCCGGGAATCGATAGAGAAATCGAAGAGATGACCAAGAGTTGTACAGGATGCCAGAAGGTCCAAAACGCCCCACCACAAGCCCCTCTTCATTCATGGGAGTGGCCCTCATCTCCATGGCAAAGGGTGAACATTGATTTTGCTGGTCCCTTTATGGACTCGATGTTTTTAATTGCGGTGGATGCACATTCAAAGTGGCCAGGGGTAATAAAAATGTCCTCAACCACCACAGAAAAAACTATCACAGTCTTACGAACCATATTCGTCAGGAATGGGCTGCCTGAACAGATTTGCTCTGACAATGGACCACAGTTTGTGTCTGAAGAGTTCCGGAGGTTCTTAAAGAACAATGGTGTTAAGCATTACACATCCGCCCCATATCATCCAGCCACTAATGGATTGGCCGAGAGGTTTGTTCAAACATTCAAGAAGGCTATCAAGGCAATGTGTAATGAAGATATACCCCTACAACACAAGGTGGATAACTTCTTGTTTGCCTACCGGAATGCGACACATGCGGTTACCAACCAAACTCCAGCCATGACGTTCTTCAATCGAAGACTACGATGCCGCTTGGATTTGGTTAAGCCAAACGTCCGAAGAGATGTGGAGAACAGGCAGTTTCAGAATATGAATGAAAGGCCGACCAGGAGTTTTAAGATAGGTCAACCAGTTTTGGCCCGGGACTACCGCACAGAGAAATGGCAGCCAGGAACGATCTGTACACAGCAAGGACCTCTAATGTATACCGTGGACATTGGAGAGAGCATTGTAAGACGCCATGCTGACCAGATTCTAGAGTCACTGGAAAACGTCAACTCCACACCACGATCTGATACACCTGGCGATAAAACCGAAGTACCAATTGCATCTACCGCAGAATCGGTGATATTGGAAGCAGACGAACCAAACAACGTCATTAATCCCGACTCAACCTTGCCAGAAGAACCTGATATCCCAAAGAGGCGTTATCCAGACAAAATCAGGAAGCCTCCTCAAAGACTGAACTTATAATTGCTTAACTTCAACCAATGTATTTAGCAACCGTAATTGTAATTGTAATTAGTTATTATTTAGTTGTTAAATGAATGTTATGTACTGTTTATCTAAAAGGGGAGGAATTGTTGTGTATGTACCTTTAAGGGAATAACTGGTCTCAGACTGCAGTACCGGCAGTGACCACCCCTGTATAAAAGGCCCTAGCAGGCTTCTGTAGTTTCAGTTTCCAGGTTGTCTCCATTCAGTGAAGACTTGTTATAATCAACTCCTGCAGTCCGTGTCTCAATTATACATGGACATAAGACTTACCTATTTGACTGGCATGTGATGCTTCACCCCATGGCATTGGTGCCGTGTTGTCACATAAGTTCCCAGACGGCTCAGAAAGACCAATAGCCTTTGCCTCAAGATCATTGACTACAGCTGAATGCAATTATGCACAGATTGACCGAGAAGCCCTCAGCCTTGTGTGGGGAGTCAAAAAATTCAACCACTACTTGTATGGTCAACAGTTTACACTGTTAACTGACCACCAGCCTCTCGTTTCAATCTTCAACCCAAGGAAGGGCGTTCCAGTGATGATGGCACAACGGCTGCAGCAATGGTCACTCTTCCTAGGTGCTCACCTGTATGACATTGAATACAAGGGGACCAAGCAACATGGCAATGCCGATGGTTTGTCACGTTTACCACTGCCGACCTCAGAGAGAATTACAACAGTTGACTCAGCAGAGGTATTTCATACAACAATAGTTGAGCAGCTACCAGTGACAAACTCCCTCATTGAAAGAGAAACATGCAATGACCCTACATTGTCAAAAGTTTATGACATCACTGTGAAGGGATGGCCAGCGCATGGTGACTCATTGTTTCCAGCATTCTCAGCTAGGAGGGAGCAGTTATCAGTGTGTCGGGGAACACTGATGTGCGGCTCACGAGTTGTGATTCCTCCCAAGCTTCGTAACCGAGTGCTAGATGAACTGCATGAAGGCCACTTAGGTACGGTAAAGATGAAAAGCCTTGCTCGTGGATACGTGTGGTGGCCGGGAATTGACAAACAGATCGAGGTCCTGACAAAGAGCTGCTCAGGATGTCAAAAGGTCCAGAACGCATCACCACAAGCCCCTCTCCATCCATGGGAATGGCCCTCATCACCATGGCAACATGTGCACATCGACTTTGCTGGACCGTTCATGGACTCCATGTTCTTGATTGCAGTCGATGCACATTCCAAATGGCCCAAGGTCATTAAAATGAAATTAACCACATCTGAAAAGACCATTTCAGTTCTGAGGACCATGTTCGCTAGAAATGGCCTACCAGAACAAATCTGCACAGACAATGGACGACAATTTGTCTCTGACGAATTCCAAGGTTTCATGAGGAAAAATGGAATCAAGCACTACACATCTGCCCCGTACCACCCAGCTACAAATGGCTTGGCAGAAAGATTCGTACAGACTCTCAAGAAGGCCATCAAAGCAATGTACAGTGAGAATCTACCACTGCAACACAAGATAGACAATTTCCTCTTTGCTTATCGGAATGCAATACATGCAGCCACTAATCAGACTCCAGTGATGATGTTTCTGAACAGGAACCTGAGATCTCGCATGAACCTTCTTAAACCGAATGTACGTCGTAATGTAGAGAACAAACAGTTCAAACATTTGAATGCTAAGCCAACAAGAAGCTTCAGTGTGGGACAGTCAGTTCTTGCTCATGATTTCCGAACGGAAAAGTGGCAACCAGGGACAATATCCACAAGAGAGGGACCACTGATGTATACTGTGGATGTGGGAGAGAACGTTTTGAGACGTCATGTGGACCAAATTCTGGATGTTCAGGTGGAAAACACCCCTATACCTCGCCTAGACTCACCTGACATGGAAACAGACACTCCTGATTCATCAGCATCAGCACCAGCCTCATCCACATCTGAGAGCTTTACCTGTGCTGATAGCTCACCTGATGCACCTGTACCTGTACAGTCTCATTCCTCAAAGCAAAAGAGCCTGGAGAGACGTTACCCAGAGAGGCAGAGGAGGCCTCCCCAGAGACTTGACTTGTAAAAGGGCTGTTGACAAAATAAATGTTATGTTGGAATTTGAATTTTGTTACTTTTAAGAAACGAAAAGGTTACTGTAAAGACAGGCTCTCTATGTTAATTATAGAAATTTTGCGTTAATATACTATTAAACTAAAGGGGGAGGAAGTGTAATGTATACAACATTGAAGGGACTACTTTGTCTTGCGAATGTACATCCTTAGTTGCGAGCGTATATAACAGACGCGTATCGATTTGTACAGTCAGTGCCGAAGTTCCAGTTACCCAGTAAAGATCACTTGAAGTTACTCTCAGTCTCTGCTGCTTTATTATTTTATGTAGTTGTGTATAGCGGTACAAACACAACACTGACCATGAGCCCGAGGTTATAATCCTCTTTGGGCTTCATGGTGCAGAGGGTCCCCTTCTCTTCCTTACCTGGGATAACTACGATCTCACCGTTCTTTACTTTTCCTGCCTCTCAGAGGCAGTGATTCCTCAAATCCACCAGGATCCCGTGACCTACGATAAAGTCAGCCCCCAGGACCCCTCTTCCACCCTGCACTTCCCAATTCATCAGGACACACGTCCACTTGGAGCGGAGTGGTCCTATCCGAATGGCGAGCGGGATGGAGACCAAGCCAGCCTGTTCCTTACCCGTGAACCCCAATAGACTTTATGGGACCCCGCTGGAGAGAAGTGAGGTGGTGGGGTTAGCTGAGTAGATCACGGTGCGCGATGCCCCCTTGTCCAACAGATAGGTCCCCGCTACCATTTCCACCTCCATCTCCAAAATGGGTCTCCTCCACTCATCATATCGGAGCAAACACAGATACGCAGGCTGCGCCGGCTCTAGTCACGGTTGTGGGTTGGGTGGGGCTGACGGGGTGAGAGCACCGGTGGTGGCTGCTACTCTCCCCTGGCCAGTCAGTAAGGACCTCATGGCATCCAAAAGCGACTCGACCTCTGCGGAAGGGATCCCTATCCCCACCTTTTGGGCTGGGGCTGTGGGATGCTTTCCCTTGTTATCCTTCCAAGGGTTCTTACACTCCTTCCACCAGTGGGCATCCTTCCCACACCTGCAGCAATTAGTCTTTGTGCTGGGGGGGTTACTCCCTATCTGGTGCCACTCTTTCCTACCCAGTCCGGGTTTTACCTCATGCAGCTTACCCTTGGGTGGGTGTGCATCGGCTCCCCTACCGTTTTTATAGGCCAGAGTGAGCTGCCTAATTACCATGATCTCTGTGGTCTGGGGATCCTTGGGGTCGAACCAGGCTTCTGCCTTGGCCCGGATCTGTGGCAAGCTGTTCGCCACTAGACAACGGAGCCAATGCGTCAGAGAATCCCCGTTGAGGAATCCCCGGCCCCGCGTCCCCGGGCAGGCTTTCCGGTACACTGGCCACAACTGGTCCGCAAAAGCCTGTGGGGTTTTCCCTGAGAGCTGTACCGTCTTCTCCACGCGGGAGAAAGGACTTCCCTCATCCATCCCTATGGCCTCCAGAACCGCGTCTCTAAGCTCCTCGTACCCGCTCTGTCCCCTCTTACACTCTTCAGAGAGGGATTGGAGGAGATTACTCTCCAGGGAGAATAGCAGCATCTTGGCCTTCTCAGCATCATCGCAGTCGTTGACGCTGGCGGTCTGCTCTATTTCCCTGAAGTGGATCGAGGGGTCTCCCTTGGCGGAAAGCTTCATGATATGGTTGACCATAACCCTAAGCTGTTGGGTGTTAAAGGGTAATACGAACTGGCTTCAGAGGGGTCCCTCATCCTTGCCATTGGCGGGTGGGCTGAACCTCCGATGCCGTGCTGGGCACATCGGTTCCGGTTCCGACTTTTCAGGCGGGGGTTGCTCTACCTCTGCCTCCACCTCTGGCTCCACTCTGAGTTCCACCCCCCCTTGCTGCCAAACCTCGCTGAAACTTGGCACTATGGGTGGTGGTCGTGAGGTCTACTCTCTCTCAACCGGGTTGTCCCTAGGCACTACCGGTGACATTGGAACTGTTCTCTCCTCGTTCCCCATATAATCTGCCTGACCTGCCCTTGGGCTTATGAGGCATACCATGCCTTTTGCCTTCCGGAGGGCCCGGCTCAGATTTTCTATCCTCTCTTTACAGGGGCCGTGGTCTGCCTCCTCAAACCCCTGTTCATTCGCTAGCTTGTAAGCGGCTTTTACCTCCTGCACTTTCTCTTCCTGTTCCCTAACCTGCCTTGCCATACGGGCGTTTTTCTCCCGCAACCTTGACTCATTTCCCTTGGCCTCGGTGAATTGGCACCGTAGGTATTCCAACTGGGCCTTGTGTTCTCTCACTAGATGCACTCTTTCTTGGTTCAAAGCCTGCAAAGCTACTAACAACTTTTCCCCTGCAAGAGCCTTATCCTGGATCTCCAGGGCTGACTCCCTTAACTCGATTGCCTGTGCAGCAACGAGCCCATCCAGAAGCTGGATCTGCTTTTAAAGCACATCAGCCAAACTGCCTTTTCTAAGGACTTCTTGTGTTCCTTTCCCTCTGTCCACTTGGCTGCTGCATCTACTGGATGCCCAGCCTTTAACAGAGTGGTGATCCACTTCTTAGTGATATTCACCTTGCTAAACACATAATCAGAAATCCTTTCCTCCATAACGGTTCGCTCATCCGAACCATTGTCTACCATATCGCAACCCTGATGCCGGTGTTCTGCCGCGGTCGCCATTTCCGTAGGGGGTGGCGCGTGCACCCAGTCAGTTATGCCCCTGACTGTTTGTGAGCGGTTTGAATAACTCCCACACCCCTGGGTTCTAGACACTGGACTTAGGCACAGGCAGCGATACAGAAAACTCGAGTAGACAGGTGGTTTGGATGCAAGCAAAAACCAAGATTTTATTAAACAGGAAAAATTAATACAGTCTTAAAAGAAGTTACCACAATAACATTACAGGCAAATGCACTTATACAGGGAATGGGGAACACATGGCACATCGAGGGAAAACAACTATCTTAACAATCCCCTTATCCTTATCCCACCCCCTATACATAACTAGATTAAGCTATGAGGGGTCAGAATCTATGCTCACCAATCAAAAACGGGGTTTGCTCAATTCAAAACTGCGGTGGGGTTTGTGGTTCGCTCTTGGTGCTCTCTGGAGCCTGCCATCGTCACATGGTCTCCGAGTGCTGCAAGGGCGTTGTCCAGGTTCGAGTATCCCAAAGTCAAAGTCTCTGTTTGGGTACTTTACCTTGCAGGGATGATTCTTCGTTGACAGCTGCCAGTTTGAGTTAGTGTGCAGATATTCGAAGGTCGGCCAAGGCTGAAGGCCCGATGATTCGAGGCCTCCCCTCGTTTGGTCTTCTCCAGCCGGTCTGCCCCTCGGTGGTTTTCCCTTCTCCCCTTATCGCGTCCCGCCTCGCCTGGCCTGAATCTGTCCATGTCTGCCCGACCCGGTGCCGGGGCAGTTCCAGATGGAGTGGGAAAAGGGCATGGGCAGAGGCCAGGAGGTAAGCGCGGGACGGGGAAAGAGCGGCAGCCACGAGGGCGAGGGGCCCGAAGAGCAGCACCAGCACACCAAGCAATAAACTCTATGGACCTCCGAACGAACGAACGAACTAGCTGCCCTAACTCTTCATGAACCTGAACTAACTCAATGCTACCCGGGGCCTTCAATTATACTTTTGTTGAAAACCCTTATCTGCGCGCCAAATCAGGTTAGTTCTTTGTTTTAATTTTGGCGGGCTAGTTTAAAATAATTGTAGCAATTCATACTAACGGTTTTTAGATGGCCAGTAATCGCATCTACCGGTCCAATAATTGGCTTGTATTGTCCTGAAAGTTCCTTGATGGGCTTGTCCAACCTCGATGGCTGTGTTAATCTGTTTCTGATAATGTATGCAGACTGTTTGATGGCCTTAACTATAGGCCTAAACTGCAATTAGATCCGTCTCCAATTCAATCTAATGCATAATTCAGAGTCCTGTCTCATTCCAAAACACAAAGTTTTTCTTCACAGAAAACCTGCAGCCTTAGTTTCGATTTCTCCCAAGCTGTCTGCGCTGCAGAATCCATTTTGGAATCCCACAGGTTTTTTTGCCATGAGGCGCGGGCGCCATCTTGGGTACCCTTTTCAATTTTAAAATGTCCATGCAGCGTCCCTTTTATTGATAATAACCTTCGGGGAGATGCAGAAATTTTGCAAATCTTACAGTGGGTACAGACTACTTCATTATCTGAGGAGTTGTGCGTGGAACTGAACACTGCACAATCATCAATGAGCATCCCCACTTCTGGCATTATAATGGAGGGAAGGTCATTGATGAAGCAGCTGAAGATGGTTGGGCCTAGGACATTGCCCTGAGGAACTCCTGCAGTGATGTCCTAGGGCTGAGATGATTGGCCTCCAACAATCACAACCATCATCCTTTTGGGCTAGGTATGACTCCAGCCAGTGGAGAGTTTTCCCCTTGATTCCCATTGACTTTAATTTTACGAGGGCTCCTTGATGCCACACTTGGTCAAATGCTGCCTTGATGTCAAGGGAGTCACTCTCATCTCACCTCTGGAATTTAGCTCTTTTGTCCATGTTTGGACCAAGGCTGTAATGGGGTCTGGAGCTGAGTCGCCCTGGCAGAACTCAAACTGAGCATCTGTGAGTACGTTATTGTGCCGCTTGATAACACTGTCGATGAACCCTTCCATCACTTTGCTGATGATTGAGAATAGACTGATGGGGCGGTAATTGGCTGGATTGGATTTTTCTTCCTTTTTGTGGACAGGACATACCTGGGTAATATTCCACTTTGTCGGGTAGATGCCAGTGTTGTAGCTGTATTGGAACAGCATGGTTAGAGATGCGGCTAGTTCTGGAGCACAAGTCTTCAGCACTACAGCTGGAAGTTGTTAGGGCTCATAGCCTTTGTTGTATCGAGTGCACTCAGCTGTTTCTTGATATCACATGGAGTGAATCGAATTGGCTGAAGGCTGGCATCTGTGATGGTGGGTACCTCAGGAGAAGGCCGAAATGGATCATCCACTCAACACTTCTGGCTGAAGATGGTTGCAAAAGCTTCAGCCTTGTCTTTTGCTCTCAGGTGCTGACCTCTGCCATCAATGAGGTTGGGGATGTTCATGGAGCCTCCTGCTCCTGTTGTTTAATTGTTCACGACCATCATGAATTACATAAGATTACATAGGATATACAGTACAGAAACAGGCCATTCGGCCCAACAAGTCTATGCCGGCATTTATGCTCCACTCGAGCCTACTCCCGTCTTTCCTCATCTAAATCTATCAGCGTAACCCTCTATTCCCTTCTCCCTCATATGCTTATCTAGCCTCCCCTTAAATGCATCTATACTTTTCGCTTCAACCACTCCCTGTGGTAGCGAGTTCCACATTCTCACCACTCTCTGGGTAAAGAAGTTTCTTCTGAATTTCCTATTGGATTTCTTGGTGACTATCTTATATTGATAGCCTCTAGTTATGCTCTTCCCCACAAGTGGAAACATTCTCTCTGTATCCACTCTATCAAAACCTTTCACAATTTTAAAGACCTCTATTAGGTCACCCCTCAGCCTTCTTTTTGTCAGGAGAAAAGAGACACAGCCTGTTCATTCTTTCCTGATATGTATACCCTCGCATTTCTGGTATCATCCTTGTAAATATTCACTGCACCCTCTCCAGTGCCTCTATATCCTTTTTATTATATGGCGACCAAAACTGTATGCAGCACTCGATGCAGGTTTAACATAACTTCTCTACTTTTCAGTTCTATACCTCTAGAAATAAACCCTAGCGCTTGGTTTGCTCTTTTTATGGCCTCGCTAACCTGTGTCGCAACTTTTAGTGATTTGTGTATTTGTGCTCCGAGATCCCTTTGTTTCTCTACCCCACCTAGACTCGCACCTTCCAAGTAATAAGTGACCTCCCTATTCTTCTGACCAAAATGTAATACCTCACATTTATCTGTGTTGAACTTCATTTGCCAATTATCTGCCCATTCTGCAAGTTTATTAATGTCCTCCTGTAATTTGTTGCAGTCCTCCTCAGTATTGACTATCCGCCCCCAATTTGCTGTCATCTGCAAATTTAGAAATTGTGTTTTTGATTCCAAAGTCTAAATTGTTATATAAATTGTGAACAACAGTGTTCCCAGCACAGATCCTTGTGGAACACCACTACCCACCTTCTGCCACTGTGAATAGCTACCCTTTACCCCTACTCTCTGCTTTCTGTCTCGAAGCCAGCTAGCTATACATTCTGCTACTTGTCCCCTGACTCCGCATTCTCTGACCTTGTTTGTCAGTCTATTATGGGGTACCTTATCGAAGGTCTTTTGAAAATCTAGATAAATTACATCTACTGCATTACCAATGTCTACTCTCTCTGTTACCACTTCAAAAAATTCAATAAGTTTGGTCAAGCAACACTTTCCCTTTTGAAATCTATGCTGACTATTCACTACTGTTTTTGCTTTTCTAGATGTTCTACTTTTTCCTTTAGATGGGATTCCATTATTTTTCCTACCACAGATGTTAAGCTGACTGGTCTATAATCCCCATGACATGTTCCATCCCCCTTCTTGAATTTAGGTATTACGTTAGCTGTCCGCCAGTCTTTTGGCACTACACCTTTTTCTAACGAATTATTAAATATGTGTAGTAATGCCTCTGCTATCTCTTCCCTAGATTCTTTTAAAATGCATGGATACAATCCATCCGGACCAGGGGTTTTATCCTCTTTGAGTTTGATTAGTTTATTTAATACTAGCTGGAGTGCCCGGCGGTGCCGAGGCTTTTTGAGGGCATGTTGTTGTTGGAAGAGAGAGAGAGAGCGACTGGGGGGAAGAGAGAGAGCGACTGGGGGGAAGAGAGAGAGCGACTGGGGGTAAGAGAGAGAGCGACTGGGGGGAAGAGAGAGAGCGACGGGGGGAAGAGAGAGAGCGACTGGGGGGAAGAGAGAGAGCGACTGGGGGGAAGAGAGAGAGCGACTGGGGGTAAGAGAGAGAGCGACTGGGGGGAAGAGAGAGAGCGACGGGGGGAAGAGAGAGAGCGACTGGGGGGAAGAGAGAGCGACTGGGGGGAAGAGAGAGAGCGACTGGGGGGAAGAGAGAGAGCAACAGGGGGGAGAAGAGAGAGAGAGAGACTGGGGGTAGAAGAGAGAGAGAGAGAGACTGGGGGGAGAGAGAGAGAGAGAGAGAGACTGGGGAGAGAGAAACTGGGGGGAGAGAGAGAGCGACTGGGGGGAAGAGAGAGAGCGACTGGGGGGAAGAGAGAGAGCGACTGGGGGGAAGAGAGAGAGCGACTGGGGGGAAGAGAAAGCGCGACTGGGGGGAAGAGAGAGAGCGACTGGGGGGAGAGAGAGAGAGACTGGGGGGGAAAGAGAGAGAGAGACTGGGGGAGAGAGAGAGAAAGACTGGGGGAGAGAGAGAGAGAGAGAGACTGGGGAGAGAGAAACTGGGGGGAGAGAGAGAGCGACTGGGGGGAAGAGAGAGAGCGACTGGGGGGAAGAGAGAGAGCGACTGGGGGGAAGAGAGAGAGCGACTGGGGGGAAGAGAAAGCGCGACTGGGGGGAAGAGAGAGAGCGACTGGGGGGAGAGAGAGAGAGACTGGGGGGGAAAGAGAGAGAGAGACTGGGGGAGAGAGAGAGAAAGACTGGGGGAGAGAGAGAGAGAGAGAGACTGGGGAGAGTGAGAGAGAGAGACTGGGGGAGAGAGAGAGAGAGACTGGGGGAGAGAGAGAGAGAGAGACTGGGGTAGAGAAAGCGAGAGAGACTGGGGGAGAGAGAGAGAGACTGGGGGAGAGAGAGAGAGACGGGGAGAGAGAAACTGGGGGGAGAGAGAGACTGGGGGGAGAGAGAGAGGGGGAGAGAGAGAGAGGGGGAGGGAGGGGGCAGAGAGAGAGGGGAGAGGGGAGGGGGAGGAGGGGAGGAAGGGAGGGAGGGAGGGAGAGAGAGAGGGGGAGAGAGGGTAAGGGAGGGGGCAGGGAGAGAGGGGGAGGGAGGGGGCGAGGAGAGAGGGGGAGGGAGGGGGCGGGGAGAGAGGGGGAGGGAGGGGGCGGGGAGAGAGGGGGAGGGAGGGGGCAGGGAGAGAGGGGGAGGGAGGGGGCGGGGAGAGAGGGGGAGGGAGGGGGCAGGGAGAGAGGGTGAGGGAGGGGGCGGGGAGAGAGGGGGAGGGAGGGGGCGGGGAGAGAGGGTGAGGGAGGGGGCGGGGAGAGAGGGGGAGGGAGGGGGCGGGGAGAGAGGGGGAGGGAGGGGGCGGGGAGAGAGGGAGAGGGAGGGGGCGGGGAGAGAGGGGGAGGGAGGGGGCGGGGAGAGAGGGGGAGGGAGGGGGTGGGGAGAGAGGGGGAGGGAAGGGGCGGGGAGAGAGGGGGAGGGAGGGGGTGGGGAGAGAGGGGGAGGGAGGGGGCAGGAGGGGGCAGAGAGAGAGGGGAGAGAGGGGGAGGGAGGGGGAGAGACGGGGAGGGAGAGGGCAGAGAGAGAGGGGGAGAGAGAGAGGGGGAGGGAGGGGAGAGAGAGAGGGGGAGGGAGGGGGGAGAGAGAGAGGGGGAGGGAGGGGGAGAGAGAGAGAGGGAGGGAGGGGGAGAGAGAGAGGGGGAGGGAGGGGGAGAGAGAGAGGGGGAGGGGGGAGAGAGAGAGGGGGAGGGAGGGGGCAGTGAGAGGGGGAGAGAGAGAGGGTGAGGCAGGGGGGAGAGAGAGGGGGAGAGAGGAGAGGGTGAGGCAGGGGGGAGAGAGAGGGGGAGAGGGGAGGGGGAGGGGGAGAGGGGGGAGGGAGAGGGGACAGGGGGAGGAGAGAGAGACAGAGGGAAGGAGAGAGAGAGGGTGAGCGGCCCGTGGCCGCAAATGGAGCCAAGCCCAGGGAACGGGCGTGAGCCGGCTTGAGGCTGTTAGAGACAGCCGGGCCCGGTTGCCGGGGTAACCCTTTCCCCCCTTCCGGAGCCCCGCCCCCTGCCCTCCCGAGCCCCACTCTCCACCCTCCCGAGCCCCGCCCT
The DNA here is from genome assembly GCF_052327205.1 of Somniosus microcephalus. NCBI lineage: Eukaryota > Metazoa > Chordata > Chondrichthyes > Squaliformes > Somniosidae > Somniosus > Somniosus microcephalus. The sequence continues at coordinate 63,062,088 of NC_140997.1, read as the reverse complement.
CCCGAGCCGTCTTCAAGACCGCCGATTGCGGCTGGGTCTGCGCTGGAGCCAAGCCCCGGGAACGGGCGTGAGCCGGCTTCAGGCTGTGAGAGGGGGCCGGGCCCGGTTGCCGGGGTAACCCTTCCCCCCGTTCCTGCCCTCCCGAGCCACGCCTCCCACCCGAGCCGGCTTCAAGACCGCCAATTCGCTCGCACTCCGGGCCGATGTTGACGCGCGCGCTGACTCCCGCCCCGCCCGCCTTTACTAAGATGACGGCGATGACTACGCTCACCTCAGTCCCGCGCCGCCAGCCTTTAGAAAGATGGCGGCGATCGCGGGCCGCTTGTTGAGCGGGACGGGAGGTGCGTAGCTCGGGCGTGGCTGGGCAACAGAGGCCCAGGCTTCGAGGCATGCCTGCAAAAACGGTGAAAGGTAGGAAAATTATTGAGGTTAGAGAAAAGATTTACAAATTAATTAACTTTTTAAAAAAACAATTTGTGTTTTAAAAGCAACTTTATTTTTTTCTGGAAATCTAGATTTGAAAAGAAACACGCAGAAAGTGGGAAAAAGAAATGAAGAGTTTGGAATCAAGATGGCGGCCACTCACCTCAACTCAGAAGCATTTGGCCCGCCCACACACGCACCGATTGGTCAACCGTCAGGTCACTGAACTGTAGGATTGGTCAATCATCACGTCACTCGACTCTAGGATAGCCCGCCCACACACGCAATGAACCTTCACGTCACTGGATGCTAATGAGTGGATAATGAGCGGAATTCTGAACGTTTTTTGGATACCGTCGGCACAATTTTTGTCCGACCAAAAAGTAAATATGCCTATGAGAGTTCCCTAATGATAAGCTTTCTTTTGATATAACATATGTGTAGGTACGCTCTATAACTTTTGATTGTATAGCCGGACAGACAGACAGAAAGACAGACAGACAGACAGAGAGACAGAGAGACAGACAGACAGACAGAGAGACATACTGTTTTATATATATAGATATCCCCTCTTTTTATTTTAAAAGCACTTATCTCATTACTAATATCATCATCCAAAGTCATCTGTTCTATCTCCCTGGTAAATACTGAAGCAAAATAATTATTTAATATTTCTGCCATCTCTCTATTGTTACCTGTGGTATTATCCTGTTTATCACTTAATGGCCATATTCCCATCCCAACCTTCCTTTTTATTGATGTGCCTGTAAAATATTTTACTATTTTGTTTTATGCTCCTTGTTAATTTAATTTCATAGCTCCTCTTTGCCTTCCTACTTGTTTTTTTGACTTCTCTCCCAATCTCTTTGTATTCTCCCTTATCATACACTCCCCTGCTGTCTACGTACTTAATGTATGCCTCTTTCCTTACCCTCAATTGTTCCCTTATAGTTTTATTCATCCATGGAGTCTCATTAGTGTTTAGTTTGTTCTTTCCTTTTAGTGGAATATATTGTTCCTGCCCTCCATTGAACACCATTTTAAATGTTTCCCTTTGCTGTTTTACATCGTTGTTTGCCAATATTGTTGCCCATTTTATTTTCCCAAGTCCTATTCTCAGCCCCTGAAAATCAGCTTTTCTCCAACCTATTACCTTGGTTTTCGTCATACTTATGTCCTTCTCAATTATCATCTTAATGCATATTATGGATGTGGGAGGAGTGCAGAGCTTTGATCTGATCCATTGTTTGTTGGATCGCTTAGCTCTGTCTGTAGCATGCTGCTTCTGCTATTTAGCATGCATGTTGTCCTGTTCTGTAGCTACACCAGGTTGGCACCTCATTTTTAGGTACGCCTGGTGCTGCTCCTGGCATGCTCTTCTACACTCCTCATTGAACCAGGGTTGGTCCACTGGCTTGACGGTAATGGTAGAGTGAGGGATATGTATGAGGTTAGAGATTGTGGTGGAATAAAATTCTGCTGCTGCCTCATGGATGCCCAGTTTTAAGCTGCTAGATCTGTTCTGAATCAATCCCATTTAGCACGGTGGTAGTGCCACACAACATGATGGAGGGTGTCCTCATTGTGTCCTCAGGGTGACCTTCGTCTCCTGAAGGTCACTCCTACCAATACTATTATGGGCAGATGCATCTGTGACAGGTAGATTGGCGAGGACGAGGTCAAGTAGGTTTCTCCCTCGTGTTGGTTCTCTCACCACCTGCTTTGAGGTAGAACTGATTCCTGCAGCTGAACCAGATTCATACGTTTAGAGCACATTCAGGAGATTTAGTCAATGAGCAAATTGAATATTTCCACTGAAACAAAAAACTTATTCTACTTCTCTTCACGGGCTAAACATATTAATGGTCAGATTTTCACTTTTATTATCATAAGGCTGCTGTCCCTGCTGTCCTATTCAGACATTCGAGAAGTGATTGGAATACTGGGTTTCACATTACGAAGTTTTCCCTGAAATTGAATTTAAGCTCTGAATCTTTTACTGTGAATCTTATTAGTCTTGAGAAATAGTGAGTATATTTCTTATCTTTTTTGCTTTTATCTACTTCATAATTAATACATGATCTAAGGGAATCAATTGTATCTCTGTGTAGTACTAAAGAAAGACTTGCATTTCTATAGTGCCTTTCATGACCTCAGGGCATCCCATTCTTGGTGCTGACTGTGCATCTGCACACTGCTACCCTTTTATGTATTTATATCTGAACCGATCATTTTCAATTTTCTTATCGCTCATCACAGTTTCCAGCACATGTAAGGTACCAGTTGTGACCCACACTGGGAGGAGTGGTCTTTAAGATTACAATGGGGAAGAAATTCGGTATCGCCCCGTTTGGGGCGCAATTATCGGCTGGGCGTAAAGTTTAGCGCCTGGCGCTAATTATCACCTCTGACTGCAAACCTGGCTTCTATCGCCCCTGGAGGTGATTGGAGCACTAAATCAGGTGCTACACACCTCTCTTAAGGCGCTAACGCCGAGGAGCGAGGTGCTACCTCAGAGCGCTGGCGAAGCTCATGTGATGTCAGTCAGCAATGGAACACAGACACACTGGCGCCAGCCAGTTCTTAAAGGGGAGGGTCGATCTTGCTCTCCATCCACACCCTGCTCATTGCAGCCTTGAATCTCAGCCTGGAGAGACCTGTACATCAAATCTGCTGGAAAGAACAATGGAGAGGCCCAGGGAAAGAGCTCAGAGTACAGCCCCCATAGTCTCTTCTGAATTGATGCAAGGAAGGTGTTCTGGACCGATGGACATTATGTGACATTCTGGACATTTTTACATGCAATAGCACCCTCTGGTGGCGGTTATTGTGTTAACAGTTTGTATGCTGGAAAGGTCATCTGATCTTTCTTCCTGTGTGAGGTCATTTGACCTTTGTTCCTTTCTTCCTGTGAGAGGTCATTTGACCTTCCTACCTTTCTTCCTGTTGACCCCAGGAAGCAGTTTTGCTAGGAAGAACCTGACTTGAGTAATGGAGAATCTGCCATGAGAGGTTCCATTTACAATCCAATGTAATCTGATTTATATGTTAGGCCAAGCGCAATATCTGTGAGTATCTTTGGTTCTTAGCATAATAGCAATGTTGTCAGAGTAATATTTTGATAATACTATGTTTATAAAAGGTTAATATTTAATAGTTACAGAAGTTAGTTCAAATATTAGTTAGTTATACAATTAGTCCATTCTACTGTTGTAAATATGTTTATATCTTATGTAATATCGAATGTATAGTACTCAGTTTATGTACAAAACATACTTTGTCTTTGTTTACAGTTTCAAAAATTTGTTCAAGTAAAGCTTCAAAACAGCAACCGCTTCAGAAGAATTATTTTTGAATGAGTGTTTAACTTGCTGGATAGCTAGATAGGAGCACGTCTAGCGTGGCCAGTACAGTGAAAAGATAGCAATACGGCTAGCTGTGAAGAGTGGAGCAGGAGGAACTCAGAGTGAGCCTTAACCTCGTAGACCACATCTACCTCACATCAACATGTCAGAAGATAATAACGAAAATGCTTTGCAGCAAGTAGAAGACCTTAAACAGGCAGACGAAACTGTAGAACGTGACAATCGGTCTATAAGCACCGGTTACTACAGATCGCAAGTTGGTTCACGGTCATCGGGTGGTTCTAGAGTAAGCATAGCCATCGCCAAAGCATGGGCTAAACTAGTAGCAGCTCAAGCCAGAGCTGCGCATACGGACAGTGAAATAGAAATAAAAGTAAGACAGGCCCATCGCCAAGCTGAACCCCAAGCAGAACAGGCCCAGCTCCAAGCAGAACAGGCCCGACTCCAAGCTGAATCCCAAGCAGAACAGGCCTGAATCCAAGCTGAATTCCAAGCGGAACAGGCCCATCACCAAGTGGAACGACAAGCTGAACAGGCCCGTCTCCAAGCCACATTAGAGGCTCTGCAGCAACAAAAAGAGATAGATGCTGCATTAGCCGAGACACAAGTATTCGAGGCAATTTTGGAGGGAGCTGATCCCGAGACAGCTTACAAACCTTTAATTCCCGTTCCGTGGCAGAGTCCACGACAGCGCACCATAGATTACGTGAGCGACCATGCCGACGACATACAGTTTACAGGAGAAAGGGATGGAGGCCCGCACATCTCTACAGACGCAAACACTTCGTATAACATGCCGCAAGTTGCCAACCAAGGTCAAAGCAGACGGCGTGCCTCAAGCCGCAGAGTCTCCGCCAGCAGAACGGAAGACACGGTGCAAAGGAATATGACACCGAATAGAGAAAGTCAGAGGCAAATCCACTCTCGGTCCCTTGAGACCCCCAACAGAGCCCCCAGCCAAGGCAACCCTGGCACAGGTCCCAGCACCTACGACCTCGCCAAATACCTTGCACGAACCCAGCTGGTGACTTCGGGGTTAATCAAGTTTGATGACAGGCCAGAGAATTATCGGGCTTGGAAGTCCTGCTTCCACGATGCCATATCAGGCTTAGACCTGTCGGCAGGAGAAGAGCTCGGCCTCCTTATCAAATGGCTCGGCCCAGAGTCTGCCGGACAGGCCTGCAGGATAAAAGCGGCCAATGTGGGGCAGCTGCCAGAGGGGTTGAAGAAGGCTTGGGTGAGGCTGGAAGAAAGCTACGGCTCGCCCGAAGCCATTGAAAGGGCTCTCTTTGACAGGTTGGAGAACTTTCCGAGGTTGACGAGTAAGGAACCCCAGAAGCTCCGCGACCTTGGAGATCTGCTGTCGGAACTCAAAGCCGCAAAGCAGGACGGCTACCTACCCGGTCTATCGTACTTAGACACTTCCAGAGGGGTAAGTCCCATCATTGAGAAGCTTCCATTTAACCTGCAGGAGAAGTGGATAACGTTTGGATCAAAGTTCAAGCTAAAGCACAACGTGGCGTTCCCACCATTCTCGGCGTTCGTTAAATTCATCCGTAAAGAAGCCAAAGCCAGGAACGACCCCAGCTTTAACTTCTTCTCCTCCCACCCAGCACTTGCCAGAAGAGACAAGTTCGACAGACATGGAAAGACACCAATATCTGTCCACAGAATGCAAGTGTCCTCAACTGAGCACACAAAGATTCAGAAGAAATCTGAGGATATGAGCAAACAATGCCCTATCCACAACAAGCCCCATCCTTTAAAGAAGTGCAGAGGCTTCAGGGAGATGTCCCTGGAAGATCGGAAACAATATCTTAAAGAGAACTCTATATGTTTCAAGTGCTGCTCTTCCATGAGCCATCTCGCCAAGAACTGCAAGGTATATGCAAAATGCACAGAAGGCGAAAGTGATCGGCACGTTTCAGCACTACACCCAGGCCCAGCTCCTTGGAAGTCAGAGACGCCTCCTCCCGCATCAGAGCACGGCGGGGAGAGAGAGGGAGCTGCTGGTACGGAGATTACATCACGGTGCACCGAGGTGTGTGGAGAAGGAGTGAGCGCAAGGGCATGCTCCAAGATATGCCTAGTTAATGTGTACCCTGTAGGACGTCGCACACTAGAGAACAAGCCATCTCAGGTGAGCACACTCAAGACTTCCATCTTGGAGAATGGTCGTCCAAGTTACCTTACCCCATGCAGTAGTCAGATCCGCATGGTGTTTGACTCCAGTGCACCATATCAGGGCATCTCTCTCAACGACGTACTCCTCACAGAGCCCGATCTTAACAACAGCCTTTTGGGAGTGCTCATGAGATTCAGGAAAGAGCCCGTCGCCATCACTGCCGATATCCAGCACATGTTTCATTGCTTCGTGGTGAGAGAAGACCACAGAGACTTCCTCCGCTTCCTGTGGTATCGGGACAATGACCCTAATAGAGACATTGTGGACTACAGAATGTGTGTCCATGTCTTTGGGAATAGCCCATCCCCTGCTGTCGCCATATACGGACTAAGGAGGGCTGCCAAGGAAGAAGACGACGACTTTGGCAGTGATGTGAGAGGGTTCATCGAACAAGAGTTCTACGTCGACGACGCACTGAAGTCATTCCCGACCGAAGCAGAGGCCATCAGTACCCTCGGACGAGCTCAGGAACTACTTGCACTATCCAACCTCAGGCTACACAAGATAGCCTCTAATAGACCAGCAGTGATGGAGGCATTCCCCCCTGAAGATCGTGCTAAGGACGTCAAGGACCTAGACCTCTTCACTGATGACCTCCCCCTACAGTGTAGCCTAGGGGTGTCGTGGAACATAGCAACAGACACGTGCACGTTCCAAGTCCTAGATGCCAAGAAACCCTTCACACGTAGAGGAGTGCTCTCTACAGTCAGCAGCCTATACGACTCTCTCGGCTTCTTAGCCCCTGTCACCATACAAGGCAGGCTGCTCCTCAGGGAACTCTCCACACGCGCTGAAGAGTGGGATTCACCTCTCCCTGAAGAGATGGAAGCAGAGTGGGACAGATGGAGAGACTCACTCCAAGGCTTACAGGAGATCCGAATACCTCGCTGCTATTCATCTTTCTCTCCCTTAAATGCCCAATTCAAAGAGCTTTGTGTCTTTGCAGACGCATCCGCTAAGGCCATTGCAAGTGTGGCTTATCTGAAGGTCACCACTCAAGAAGGACAAAGCAAAATTGGCTTCGTCTTTGACAGAGGCAAGTTGGCACCCCAGCCAGACCTCACCATACCCAGATTGGAACTGTGCATAGCAGAACGCAACCTACCCCCTCACAGCAGTCTACGGAAGCTGCATCCTATCATTGATACCGACGGACCGTCTCTGAGGTGGTTCTTCTTTTGTCGCCAGAGGACTCCAGTGACAAGTAGAGTTCGGACTATGTGGAGTCGTTAATGACCCCAGACGGGGAGTGTTCTGGACCGATGGACATTATGTGACATTCTGGACATTTTTACACGCAATAGCACCCTCTGGTGGCGGTTATTGTGTTAACAGTTTGTATGCTGGAAAGGTCATCTGATCTTTCTTCTTGTGTGAGGTCATTTGACCTTTGTTCCTTTCTTCCTGTGAGAGGTCATTTGACCTTCCTACCTTTCTTCCTGTTGACCCCAGGATGCAGTTTTGCTAGGAAGAACCTGACTTGAGTAATGGAGAATCTGCCATGAGAGGTTCCATTTACAATCCAATGTAATCTGATTTCATATGTTAGGCCAAGCGCAATATCTGTGAGTATCTTTGGTTCTTAGCATAATAGCAATGTTGTCAGAGTAATATTTTGATAATACTATGTTTATAAAAGGTTAATATTTAATAGTTACACAAGTTAGTTGAAATGTTAGTTAGTTATACAATTAGTCCATTCTACTGTTGTAAATATGTTTATATCTTATGTAATATCGAATGTATAGTACTCAGTTTATGTACAAAACATACTTTGTCTTTGTTTACAGTTTCACAAATTTGTTCAAGTAAAGCTTCAAAACAGCAACCGCTTCAGAAGAATTATTTTTGAATGATTGTTTAACTTGCTGGATTGCTAGATAGGAGCACGTCTAGTGCGGCCAGTACAGAAGGTCAAATCAAAATGAACCTGCAAAGTGCTGCTCAGTACCCAAAACTCCTTCACACAGCGTTGAATCTCTCCAGATGTCTCCCTCTCTCTCAGAATGTGTGGTGCAAAAATGTTGCTGACAAAAAACGGCAGGAAGTGGCCGCCTTTAAATAGCTCTCCCCCAGTCCCTTCCTGACTGCAAAACGTTCCCCTCAACCTGTCGTTGCTAGCGGCAGGTGGAAAGGCAGGGGGCGCCACTCAATATCCGGTCTGGGGCGCTACCGGGGCATTGCGCACTCGACTGATGTCATGATCTGTGGACGCAGGAGATTGTGGCGGTAGTGTTTAGCGGTGCCGAAGAATGTTGGGCCAATTTCGCGAGCGGTGCAAACATCACCGCGCCCGGGCACTAACGGGAGGCGCAAAGCAATCAAATTTTTCCCCCAATAAGTTAAAAGCGTGCTGCATTCTTGAGAATGATCTTGGGGTGGGAGAACAGCTAGATATGCTGCACATTGGTTTCATCATGTTGACATCAAGCACATGTGACATAATGATGCTATTCATTATGGTTTACCTCATCTCACCATGAGTTTTTAAACAAATGCTTTTGAGTTTTTCCATTATGATTACTGCCCTTTTAAGATGTTTTCCTGCTTTTTTTTAATAATTATTGTCTATTAGTTATTAGTCTATTAGTTGAAAAGTGCAGAACTAGGACTCTTGTCTTTTTTGTGAGTGCAAGTCATTTTGTTGAAATCATTTTAGTTAAAGCAGAAAAAATATTTTGTTGAATAACACTGAGTCTATACATGGTAACATAGGAACAGGAGTAGGCCATTCAGCCCCTTGTGTGTGTTCCACCATTCAATTAAATCATGGTTGTTCTGTATCTTAACTCCATCTACTTGCCTTGGTTCCGTAACCCTTAATGCCCCTTCCTAATAAAAATCTATCAATCTCCATTTGGAAATTTTCAGTTGATCTAGACTCAAAAACCTTGTGGGGGAGAGAGTTCCAGGTTTCCATTACCCTGTGTGTGAAGAAGTTCTTTCTGACATCACCCCTGAATGGCCTAGCTCTAATTTTAAGGTTATGCCCCCTTGTTCTGGACTCCCTCCCACCAGAGGAAATAGTTTCTCTCTATCTACCCTGTCGAATCCTGTAATCATATTAAACAATTCAATTAGATCACCCCTTAATCTTCTATATACTCGATGGAATACAAGCCTAGTCTGTGCAGCCTGTCCTCATAATTTAACCCTTTTAGCCCCGGTATCATTCTGATGAATCTGCGCTGCACCCCCTCCAAGGCCAACATATTCTTCCTGAGGTGTGGTGCCCAGGAATGAACGCAGTGTTCCAGATGGGATCTAACCAGAGCTTTAAATAACTAACATAACTTCCACCCCTTTGTATTCTAGCCCTCTTGAGATAAAGGCCAACATTTTTTGCACCTGTCCACTAGCTTTTAGTGATTTCTGCACTTGGACCCCTAAATCCTTGCTCATCCTAGAATCTTGCCATTTAGAAAATTCTCTGATTTATCTTTCTTAAGTCCAAAGTGGTTGACCTTACACTTTCCCACGTTAAACGCCATCTGCCACAGATTTGTCCACTCACTTAATCTATCAATGTCCTTTTAGAGCTTTCTGCTTCTATCTACTATTTACTATACCAGCTAACTTAGTGACATCAGCAAACTTAGATATACGGATCTCTATTTCTTCAGTCAAGTCATTTATAAATATAGTGAAAAGCTGTGGCCCCAGTACAGATCCCTGGGGGATACCAGTAGTCCCATTCTGCCAATTTGAGTACAGACCCATTCTCCCTACTCTCTGTCTCCTACCTCCTAAACAATTCCTTGTCCAAGCCAATAGGCTGCCTCCAATTCCATGCACTTTCATTTTTGTTAACAGTCTCTTATGTGGAAACTTGTTGAATGCCTTCTGGAAGTCCATAAAATAACATCCATAGACACTCCCTTATCTACTATGTTAGTTACCTTCTCAAAAAATTCAACTATGTTCATTAGACAAGACTTACCCATTACAAGTCCATGCTGGATCTCTCTGATCAGCTCAAAAGTATCTAAATGCTCAGTCACTCTGTCCCTAATAAAAGACGCTAGTAACTTCCCACAACAGGCGTTACACTAATAGGTCTATAATTTGCTAGTTTATCTCTCCTACCCTTCTTAAATAATGGAGTAACTATGGCAGCTTTCCAATCCAAGGGCCAATTTCCAAAGCAAGAGAGTTAGGGAAGATGATGACTAACATATCAACAATTTCCTCACCAACTTCTTTTAATACTCTTGGATGGAAACCATTAGGTCCTGGCGATTTGTTTATCTTCAATAACATTATTTTCTCCATCACCGTGTTTTTACTTGAATCTAGTTAGTTCATCCCCTTGATTTATTTTATTTTTCCTTATATCTGTTATATTTTATCCTCATTCTCTACTGTGAAGACTGATACAAAGTAACTATTTAGTTACAAAAGCAAAATACTGCAGATGCTGGAAATCTGAAATAAAAACAGAAAATGCTAGAAACACTCAGCGGGTCAGGCAGCATCTGTGGAGAGAGAAACAGAGTTAATGTTTCAAGTCGATGACCCTTCGTCAGTTAATCTGCCATTTTCTGATTTCCAATTATAATTATAATTATAATTTCACCTGTGTCTGTGATTAAGGGGCCCACATTATTCTTAGCCACCCTCTTTCTCTTAATATAATGGTAAAAATCTTTAGGAGGAGAAATTCGGTACCTTAGCGCCTCCAGTTAGCACCTGGCGGGGGCGCTAACGGGCTGCTGAGGCAGTAGCGTTGTGGTGAGGCGAATCCAGCGACAAATCCATACCCTCCATAGTGCCGCCGCAATGAGTTAGCGCCGGGTACTTCAACACCAGGCAAATCGTGATGTCAGTGAGTGTGCCAATGCTCACTGGGTGCCCGATCTGCAAAATTCATTGTCGCCCCCTGCCTTAGCATCTCGATCCGACAGCGACAGGGAGAGGATGCGCGAAGCAGTCGGTAGCCGGCTCCAGGGGCGCTACTTAAAGGGATCATGAGTAATGAGTCGCAGCTCTCAGGTTAGTGCTGTTTCACTGCTTCCTTGTCAGTTTCACATTGTGCAACAGTTTAATTCAGTCACATAAAGGTTGTTTAGTCTCCGGAGTGCTGTGGCTACTAAAAATTAGTTACATTTATTCTCACAACATAGCAAAGTGCTACACTTGGTTACATTAATGGGGGCTGTACTGGCAGTCGACCTCACCCTCCAGGATCTATGGCGGAGGGAGCGCAGCCAGCGAGAAAGTTTGGAATATGTGGCCAGAGAGAGGAGGAGGGCCATGAGGGCTCTCAACAGGAGGCTTTACCCTCTGAGGGTATTCCGAGAGCACTTCTCCTACCTTCAATTAAGCGAGGAGCAGTGTATTAGAAGGCTCCGCTTCGCCAAGGAGGTGGTCACAGAACTCTGCCACCTCCTGCAACCAGACCTCCAGCCTCAGATCAGGGTGACCACAGCTCTCCCAGTGGCAGCCAAGGTCACCCTCGCCCTCAATTTCTTCGCCAGCGGATCCTTCCAGTCTGCAACAGGAGATATAGGTAACATCTCGCAGTTCGCTGTCCATCGCTGCATCTGGGAGGTCACAGAGGCTCTCTACAGTAGGAGAAGGGACTACATTTCCTTCCCCATCACTAGAGAGAAGCAGGACAAACGTGCACGTGGATTTGCCAGGAAAGCAGGATTCCCCATGGTGCAGGGCATCACTGACTGCACCCACATGGCTTTGCGGGCACCACATAAAAATCCTGACATCTTCCGTAACCGCAAAGGCCATCACTTACTTAATGTCCAGTTGGTGTGTGACTACAGACAGCGAATCCTCAATGTCAATGCCCGCTATCCTGGCAGCAGCCACAATGCCTTCATCCTGTGCCAGCACTCCTCCAGCCACCACTTCAAGCTCGCGGCTGCTGGCCGGAGACAAGGGCTACCCACTCTCCACCTGGCACATGACTCCCCTCTGCAACCCCAACACTCGTGCCCAGCACTCATATAATGAGAGCCATGCTGCCACCAGGAACATCATCGAGCAGACCATCGGGGTGCTCAAGCAACGGTTCCGCTGCATTGACCACTTGGGGAGGAGCCCTCCGGTACTGGCCGGAGTGGGTGTCCCTTTTCGTCGTCGTCTGCTGCATGCTCCACAATTTGGCCATCATAAGGGCCCAGCCCTTGCCACCAGGGATTGCAGGACCACCTCAGGAGGAGGAAGAGGGAGAGAAGGAGAACGAGGAGGAAGAGGAGGAAGAGGAAGACAAGGAGGCCGACGAGAAGGAGGAACAGGAGTGAGGGAGGAGGCAGCCACTCAATTGGCCTTCCGGAGGGGCGGCCCGTGACCACCTCATCAGACAGCGATTCCAATAAATTAAACCCCAGATCCCCGTTGCTCACCACATCCCTATCATTCTATTCTATCCCTGTCGCAAGCCATTTCACAGCACAAAGCTGAAATGAGCCACACCTCAAAATAATCCAAACGGAATGAATACATTTATCAATAATCAGTTAACACATATTTAAAACAACAATATTAACTATTCACCCTTGTGCAATCCCTTGGTGCCTGTCGTTGCTGTGCCTTTGCCTTTTCTAGTGCTCCTACGAAGCGTTGGCCCAGTGGCTGCAGCAGGGCTGGTGGAAGGCTGCTGAGTGTCCATGCGGGAGACTTCAGATGGCATTCCAGAACACCCTCGACCAGCTCTGAGCCTGGAAGGCCTGGCTGTAGACTGCACCACCTCAGCATGGGCGGCAGCAGTCTGGGCTGGCTGGATGACAGGCAGTGACAAGGGCAATGGCGGAGTGCCAGTGGTGGGAGCAGGAATGCTGTTATCCTGAGAGAGGACAGCAGGTTCCTGCTCCACTGACCCACAGCCACTCCCCCGGGGCAGCACCTCAGCATCCCTAGCAATCTGCTGGAGCACAGATTGCTGGCCTGCTGCAGCACAATGAAAGCCCTGATCGACGGTGGTAGACCCAGCCATGATGGCAGCAGTCAGAGCTTGCGTGGCATCAAGCTGAAACTGCATGGGAGCAGTCTGAGATTGGATGGCACCAAGCATAGACTGCATTACAGCGCTAAGATATTGTGTCGCTTTTGCCTGTGCTGCAATGGAAGCTGCCAGATTGCCCATCACACGCGGCATTAGGTCTGCATCACCATGGTCTCTCTGGGAGTCGACCATCCTTTGCAGACTGGAAATGATGGGCTCCATGGTGTGCGCCGAGCCTTGTACAATGTTGGAGGTGGACTCCTCCACGCTCCTTATCATTGCCGAGAGGCTCTCGGGCACCCTTGCCATTGCACCTATCATCACTGCGTGCGTGCCCATCACCCTTCTTCTAAAGGCATCCCCATCGAGGTCCTCATCTGAGTCCTGTGCAGCAGAACTCTCCCTCCGGGGAGCTGGCCCCCAAGCTATCCTTTCCCCAGACATTGCTGCAGCCCACTCGTTCCCAGGGCATCACCCTGTGCAGATCCCACTACTCTACTAACCTCTAAAGATCGCGTAGTGCCAGTATCTGAGCTGGTGCCTGCGGGTGAGATATGCAGTGACGCAGTGTGTTCCTCCTCCTCCTCTTCTCCCGTCTCACTCTTGCCATCAGAGACAGGCTGCTCTGGTGCTTTCTCATTATTTTAAAGCATAAAGGCACAAGAGTCGGGTTAAGGAGAGTGGAGAGGGGCAGGAAGGGAGAAATGCATGCTTACAGCATGATTAGCTGGAAAGTGCGAAAGGGGTGAGGGGGAAGTGGGATGTGAGAAGGAGTTGGGATGAACATACTGTTGTTGTCCCCAAGGGCGTCAATGTCGCCGGTGGCCACAGCGCCCACCACCTGGCACCCAATAATCTGCAGCACTCTATTTTCCAGCGCACAGTGGTTGGGTGGCGGCTTGTCCCCTTGCCTGTGCGCTCCTGCTCCCTCCTCTTGTGAGCCACCTTGGCCTGCAAGAGAAAGGAAAGTGTGTGAGTGAGTGTGGAACAATGTGTTTGGGTGATGTGCCTGCCATAATTGAATAGCTGTCATTGTGCGCAAGGTGTGAGATGTGGGTGTGAGTGTTGGTAGGTAGAGATTGTTGGTGGGTGAGTGCTGGGGGTGTGGTACTTTGGGCAGTGCGTGCAAACTGTGGTTCAGATGGTGGTATGTAGCATTTGTTGAGGCATTGACTCACCCTAACCACCCGAGCGAGATCATTACATTTCTTCCTGCACTGTGTGTGGGTCCTGGGGACCACAGTGCTGCCCAAGACATGCTGCGCTATCTCCCTCCACATTGCATGGAAGACTTGCAGTGAGCACTTCCTGCCACTTGCCGGGTAGAGCACTGCCCTCCGTCTCTCCCCAGCGGACACCAACTCCTCCAATGCTTGGTCCGAAAATCTGCGGGCTCTCTTCCTGGGGCATGGATCTGACATCATGACACCTGCTTGAGTCATCCGGCTCCATGGACTTGGTCTGCTCCTGCTTGCTGACACAGTTTCACAGCCAGCAATGCTGAGAATGAGGTTCTGCAGCATCAATGAACCTCCCCCTTAAGAACTGGAAAGAGCCTTTGGCAATGATGACTTGCGATTGGACTGCAGCTAATATTGGTTAGCACTTTGAGTCTAACGCCACTGAGCTTTATTTAGCGCTCCCATCCTTTCTTTGAGCGATGACACTTAAATTTGCATGCAGCGTGATTCATTAGCGCCTGGCGCTAAATCTCAAACTTTTCTCAAGTTACCGCACATTCCTGGGCTTGAATTAATTTCTTCCCCTTTAGTGTTGTCCTTGATATCCCTCACAAGCTTTTTCTCATATTCCCTTTTTACGGCTCTTATCACTTTCTTTGTATCCCTTCGCCGTTCTTTATATCTCTCCCAATCTGTGGGATCTCTACCAGTCTTTGCCTTCGTATAAGCCCTTTCATTTACTTTTATATTATATCTTTAATATACCAACAGCTAAGTATAAATACATTTGCTGCAAAACTTCCTTTGCACTAGTACAAAAATCATAACACTTACATATTTGCGTCTTGATGAATATTTATTAATGAATAAAATTACACAGGTAGAAGAGTACTCTAATTGAGTATACACTTTTGATTGAAGTATGAAACCTGATTAAGCCATCTATACTCAAAATAAAATCCATCATATAGAGCTCAGTTTATGATTTGCAATATGAACCTGATACAAAAGTGAGTTCTTTATTCTCACTACAAGACATAATTGAGTTGCTTATATACATTTTGCTCAATTATGCCTTCCTTAAAAATATAAATGATTATCAAAGCCCCATGGCCAAGAGTTCTAATCAATTTTGGAATTTTTCTTTTAGGTATGAGCAGTCAGCGTAGTGTTAATATTTGATAAATGACATTTAAATGAAACCAATCAATGCTCTTGATTTATTTTAATGCGAGCTGAAATTTGTTTCTGTGAAGAATCAAGGTTGTAAAATATTAAATTACTTTTATACTTTTAAATCTGATGATTCTAAAGCACTATATAATGCAAGTCAGTGATAGATGTAGTAATAGATCACATGAGGGTATTATCAACTTTTTGAACTATGCTTCAGTCAAACGTTGAGGATGTCCATTGACTGGTTCACATTACAGGAATTTCCTAATTTGAACAATTAGTAGCCTCTTAGTTTGTGCTGTAATATCACAGATGATGCATTACTAAGATGTACTTTGTTACTGAATTAATTCAGGCAGTAATCGGTGCCAACTATGCTGCTTAGGAGATCAATACGTTTTACTGCAACTACTTCAATCCTATGACTGTGTAATGCACAATATTTTTACAAATGCAGAGCAGGGAAAGATGTTTGGCTGGAGGGACCATATGAGGGGAAAAACAAAAACTAAAATCCTTGTAAATGATCAGACTACGAGCCACACATGGCCTGCTCATGCCTGCATGGTTGACCGACAGAAATGGCCACCAGTGCATGAAGGCCTCAGGCCTGCGGTAATGCTGCATTATGACAGATGCCAAATAATCTTTAATTTATTTTAAATTTTGGGTGAACTTTGTACTCACAATGACGAGGAATACAGTGTTGGGAAATGGGACACTTTTCAACTTTTGGAGACCTTGGGTCGATTTTATGAATGTGTGGGGAGCCCCATCCATCCATAATCAAGGAATTGCAGGGAATGCTCAACATATCCTTCAAAGAGGCAGGCATAGCTGGGACCCATGCAGGTTCCCATAGTGACATCTTTTAGTTGGAGCAAGTGAGTGAAGTTATTGGGAAAGTTGTTCAATGTAAGAACAAGTTCAGCCAGGCGGAGGAGGATGGTGGGCGGAGATTGGCTGGGCCGCGGTTTAAGAAAGAAGCAGAGGGCTCATAGACTGTCCTGGTTGGGGCGGGGGGGGTCAGAGGCATAGAGGGACTGAATGTTCATAGTGGAAATGAGACGGTTAGTGCCAGGTTAAGAGGAAATAGGTTCTGTGTGGCAGTAGCAAGCTTTCTGGCGATGGCCACCACTTCTGGGATTTTTCGGCAGAAGTAAAGGCTGGTGTGGAATATGTCCACCTATATTTGATGGGCGTATTCAAATGATAGCGGATTGAGGAGAATGATGGGAATATGAGAATACGTCATCCAATATATTTTCCATTTCTAACACTGTAGCAATGCTGGGAATCAGGAATATCATTGTGCACCTGGAGTTCAATGTTGCTAAGGCAGTGGAGGTTCATCTGTAATATCTTCCAGTTCTAACAAAAGGTCATAAATCCTTAAACATCAACCTTTCTCCTCTGTCCACAGATGCTGCCTGTTCTGCTGAATATTTCCAGCATTTTCTGTTTCAATTCAGATTCCCAGCATCTGCAGCATTTTACTGCTGAAGGTATGAGCTGGTTCAGTGGATCAGAAGACTGTCCTTTCACTTTTAGGATCTGTAATTCAGCTTGTGATTTTCAAAACTGTTTTGAAAAGTCAAGCCGATTTTTGATTTCAGCCAACATCGGGCGGGTGGTGTGTGGACTGTTTGGGACACCCACCTGATGCCACCGGTGAGATAACCGACCAATGTTCATGATCTTGCCTCATTACCATTGTTTGTACATTCGGAGCAGCTCACTAATTGGTATCCTAGTGTTATCATAGAACCCCAATTTGCTCGGGTGAAGCCTGGACATCACAGATATGGGGCAGTGAGTTCTGCTCTGTGATTAGCAGCACACAACCTCCCTGCTCTGCCTAGCAGCAAAGCCAACAGTCGCCTCCGGTGTTTTTAAATCGGGCTCGGGAGCTGCTGGCCACGCTACGCCTGTGGCAGGACTTTTCCTGACCATACCCGAGGCATGTGACCCAGCAGCTTCACAGATATTTCCAGGAGCCCACCATCAAAATTTAAATGAGTCTGAAGATCTGTCAGTGTCGGTGCTGACAGGAATGGGTGGGCAATAAGCCTACCCTACCCAACCACCAACCCTAGGAAACAGTTTCCTAGGACACCCCTGTGCTCACTGACCTACATGGACTCCCGGTCCAGCAACACCCAAAATTTAAAATGGTCACCCTTGTGTTCAAATCCCTCCATGTCCTCACCCCTCCCTGTCTCTGTAACCCCCTCCAGCTCTACTATACTCGGAGATCTCTGCGCTCCTCCAATTCTGTCCTCTTGTGCATGCCCAATTTTCATCACTCCACCATTGGTGGTCGAGCCTTGAGTTGCCTAGGACCTAAGCTCTGGAATTCCCTCCCTAAACCTCTCTGCCTCTCTACCAATGTTCCCTAAGAACATAAGAATTAGGAGCAGGAGTAGGCCATATGGTCCTTCAATCCTGCTCCCTCATTCTATAAGCTCATGGCTGATCTTCGACCTCAACTCCACTTTCCCGCCTGATCCCCATATCCCTTGATTCCCCTAGAGTCCAAAAATCTGACTATCTCAGCCTTGAACATAGTCAATGACTCAGCATCCACAGCCCTTTGGGGTAGAGAATTCCAATGATTCACAACCCTCTGAGTGAAGAAATTCCTCCTCATCTCAGTCCTAAATGAGCGACCCCTTACCCTGAGACTGCGACCCCCTGGTTCTAGACTCTCCAGCCATGGCAAAGATCATCGACCTGAAACGGTAACTCTGTTTCTCTCTCCACAGATGCTGCCTGACCTGCTGAGTATTTCCAGCATTTACTGTTATTCTTTCAGATTTCCAGCATCCGCAGTATTTTGCTTTTGTAGTATAGAAAGGCAAGTTGTTGTCGTTGTTTTATGGGTGTAAAATGGGTACAATGATGGCCAATTTCAGGCATCAATGTCCCACACCCAAAAGACATCCAACCCAATGTTTTTCCAGGCATCCCTGGTGGCCACCTAAAACTGACTTTAGGCCCCTGACATATGTATCTGAGGGGCTTAACCTAGGAACATAGAAACAGCAGTAGGCCATTCAGGCCCTCGAGCCTGTTACATCATTCAATGAGATCATGGCTAATCTGTATCCTAACTCCATCCACCTACCTTGGCTCCATATCCCTTAATACCCTTGGCTAACAAAAATCTATCATAGAGTCATAGGGCAGGATTTTCATTGGGCTGTGGAGGTGGGATTGGAGGCGTGTGGGGGGTTAAAATCCCGAAATCGGGGGGCATGAACCCATCCCACCCCCAACCCGCCTCCATGCCAGTTTCAAAGGAGGCGGGTACCCGACCCGCACTGGGACCCGCCTCCCCGAGGCGGGAAGGGGATTAGTGCCAATTAACTGCCTGTTAACAGGTAGTTAACAGGCAGTTTTTAGCCTAATCCCTATTTTTAATGTTGAAGTGTGGGATTCCCAATGGCTCCAAACCACGCCAGGTTAGAGGAGGCGGACCATCGGGATGAAGGGCTTGGAGGGGTCGAGATGTCCGGTGTTCAGATGAGTGATGGGCGCATGGGTGCAAAGGTAAGTGTGTTTGGTGTGTGTAAAGTGTTTAAAGAAGTTTTACATACCTTTACTTACCTTTACAGCCTTCCTTCCTTCAGGTCTCGGGAGTCCCTCATCTCACCGGCACAGAAAGCAGAATGGCTGCGAGCTGTCAAAAATTGCAGCATTCAGCTTTCTGTTCTGGTGAGATCTCTAAATCATCCTGAGAGGAAGGGATTAACCTGGAGTACAGATTGTCAGTGTTTGACAGCTTTAAACAGCTGTGAAACGCTGATATTTCATCTGTCAAAGGGTCTTGACAGATTAAATATCAATCTGTGACGTCACCTGTTGCCGGGTGGTCCTTAATTGGCCTGCTGAGCCCGCTGGGCGGGCTCAACAAGGTCAATCAAGTCAAAATCGCGTGGGTTAGCTAGAACTCGATGCAAGCGGGTCTACAACCCCGAAAGTTGTAATCCTGCCTCCTGCCCGACTCCTCAATGAACATCCAGCCCATAGAGTCATAGAGTTATACAGCACAGAAAGAGGCCGTTCGGCACATCGTGTCAGCGCCGGCCATCAAGCCCTGTCTATTCTAATCCCATTTTCCAGCACTTGGTCCGTAGCCTTGTATGCTATGGTGTTTCAAGTGCTCATCTAAATGCATCTTGAATGTTGTGAGGGTTCCTGCCTCTACCACCCTTTCAGGCAGTGAGTTCCAGATCCCAACCACCCGCTGGGTTAAAAAGTTTTTCCTCAAAAACCCTCTAAACCTCCTGCCCCTTACCCTGAAACTATGCCCCCTGGTTATTGACCCCTCTACTAAGGGGAAAAGTTACTTTCTATCTACCCTATCTATGCCCCTCATAATTTTGTACACCTCAATCAGGTCCCCCCTCAGCCTTCTCTGCTCTAAGGAAAACAACCCCAGCCTGTCCAGTCTCTCTTCATAGCTGAAACGCTCCAGTTCAGGTAACATTCTGGTGAATCTCCTCTGCACCCTCTCCAATGCAATCACATCCTTTCTATGGTGTGGCGACCAGAACTGCACACAGTATTCCAGCTGTGGCCTAACTAGCGCTTTGTACAGCTCCATCATAACCTCCCTGCTCTTATATTCTATGCCTCGGCTAATGAAGGCAAGTATCCCATATGCCTTTTTAACCACCTTATCTACCTGCCCTGCTGCCTTCAGGGATCTATGTACTGTACATGCACACCAAGGTCCCTCTGATCCTCTGTCCTTCCTAGGGTCCTACCATTCATTGTTTATTCCCTTGCCTTGTTAGTCCTCCCAAAATGTATCACCTCACACTTTTCAGGGTTAAATTCCATTTGCCACTGTTCTGCCCATCTGACCAACCCATCTATATCGTCCTGTAGCCTGAGGTTTCCTTCCTTGCTATTTACCATTCCACCAATTTTTGTGTCATCTGCCAACTTACTGATCATACCTCCTACATTCATATCTAAATCATTAATGTACACTACAAACAGCCAAGGACCCAGCACCGATCCCTGCGGTACACCACTGGGCACAGGCGTCCAGTCACAAAAACAACCTTCGACCATCACCCTCTGCCTCCTGCCACTAAGCCAATGTTGGATCCATTGTGCCAAATTGCCCTGGATCCCATGGGCTCTTACCTTCTTGACCAGTCTCCCATGCGGGACTTTGTCAAAAGCCTTACTGAAGTCCGTGTAGAATACATCAACTGCACTACCCTCATCCACACACCTAGTCACCCCCTCGAAAAATTCAATCAAATTGGTTAGACATGATCTCCCCCTGACAAAGCCATGCTGACTATCCTTGATTAATCCCTGCCTCTCCAAGTGGAGACTAATTCTGTCCCTCAGAATTTTTTCCAATAATCTCCCTACCACTGATGTTAGGCTCACTGGCCTGTAATTCCCTGGTTTATCCCTACTACCCTTCTTGAATAATGATCTCAGATTTAAAATTATTAATTGAAATAGTATCTACTGCTTTTTGTGGAAGAGAGTTCCACACTTTTTTTTGTTCGTTAATGGGATCTGGGCGTCGCTGGCAAAGCCAGCATTTATTGCCCATCCGTAATTGCCCTTGAGAAGATTAAGCTGCCTTCTTGAACCGCTGCAGTCCATGCGGTGAAGGTACTCCCACAGTGCTGTTAGGTAGGGAGTTCCAGGACTTTGACCCAGCGACGATGAAGGAACAGTGTTATACTTCCAAGTCAGGATGGTGTGTGACTTGGAGGGGAACTTGGAGGTGGTGGTGTTCCCATGCGCCTGCTGCCCTTGTCCTTCTAGGTGGTAGAGGTCGCGGGTTTGGGAGGTGCTGCTGAAGGAGCCTTGTTGAGTTGCTGCAGTGCAAATTGTAGATGGTACACACTACAGCCATGGTACGCCAGCGGTAGAGGGAGTGAATGTTTAAGCTGGTGGATAGGGTGCCAATGAAGCAGGCTGCATTGTCCTGGATGGTGTCGAGCTTCCTGAGTGTTGTTAGAGCTGCACTCATCCAGCCAATTGAAGAGTATTCCATCACACTCCTTACTTGTGCCTTGTAGATGGCGGAAAGGCTTTGAGGAGTCAGGAGGTGAGACACTCGCCGCAGAATACGTAGCCACTGACCTGCTCTTGTTGCCACAGTATTTATGTGGCTGGTCCAGTTAGGTTTCTGGTCAATGGTGACCCCCAGGATGTAGATGGTGGGGGATTCGGTGATGGTAATGTCACTGAATATCAAGGGACGGTGGTTAGACTCTCGCTTGTTGTAGATCGTCATTGTCTGGCACTTGTATGGCGCGAATGTTACCTGCCACTTATCAGCCCAAGCCTGAATATCATCCAGGTCTTGTTGCATGCGGGCATGGACTGCTTCATTATCTGAGGAGTTGTGAATGGCACTGAACATTGTGCAGTCATCAGCGAACATCCCCATTTTTGACCATATGTTGGAGGGAAGGTGATTGATGAAGCAGCTGAAGATGGTTGGGCCTAGGACACTGCCCTGAGGAACTCCTGCAGCGATGTCCTGGGACTGTGATGATTGCCCACCAACCACCACAACCATCTTCCTTTGTGCTAGGTATGACTCCAGCCAGTGGAAAGTTTTCCCCCCGATTCCCATTGAGTTCAGCTTTACTAGGGCTTCTTGATGCTACACTCGGTCAAATGCTGCCTTGATGTCAGGGGCAGTCACTCTCACCTCACCTCTGGAATTCAACTCTTTTGTCCATGTTTGGACCAAGGCTGTAATGAGGTCTGGAGCTGAGTGGTCCTGGCGGAACCCAAACTGTGCATCAGTGAGCAGATTATTAGTGAGTAAGTGCCGCTTGCTAGCACTGTCAACGACACCTTCCATCACTTTGCTGATGATTGAGAGTAGACTGATAGGGCGGTAATTGGTTGGATTAGATTTGTCCTACTTTTTGTGGACAGGACATACCTGGGCAGCTTTCCACATTGTCGGATAGATGCCAATGTTTTAGCTGTACTGGAGCAGTTTGGCTAGAGGCGTGGCTAGTTCTGGAGCACAAGTCTTCAGCACGATAGCCGGTATGTTGTCGGGGCCCATAGCCTTAGCTGTTTCCAGTGCGCTCAGCCGTTTCTTCATATCACGTGGAGTGAATCGAATTGGCTGAAGACTGGCTTCTGTGATGGTGGGGAGCTCAGGAGGAGGCCGATATGGATCATCCACTCGGCACTTCTGGCTGAAGATGGTCGCAAGCGCTTCAGCCTTGTCTTTTGCATTCATGTGCTGGGCTCCACCATCATTGAGGATGGGAATATTCATGGAGCCTCCTCTTTCTGTTAATTGTTTAATGGTCCACTACCATTCATAACTTCTACCACCCTTAGGGTGAAGAAGTTTTTCCTAACTTCTCTCCTGAATGGCCTGGCTCTGATTTTACGGTTATGACCCAAAACTCTCAACAGCGGAAAAAGTTTTTCTCGATCTACCCTATCAATTCCTTTCAAAATCATAACAACTTCAATCAAATTACCCCCTTAACGTTCTATATTCCAGGAAATACAGTCCCTTATGTATGTCTTCTGGAAGTCCATATAAAGTATATCCATAGACATTCTGGCGAGTGGGTCAATAACCAGAGGTCATCGATTTAAAATAATTGGATAAAGATCAAAAGGGGAGATGAGGAGGAATTTTTTCACCGAGTTGTCGGGATCTGGAACTCTCTACCTGAAAAGGTGGTGGAAGCCGATTCCATAAATAATTTTAAAAGGGAGTTGGACAGGTACTTGAGGATGAGGAACTTACAGGGTTAGGGACAAAAAGCGGGAATGTGGGACTAAGCACGACTGCTCTTTCAAAGAGCCAGCACAGGCACGATGGGCCGAATGGCCTCCTTGTGTGCTGTAAGTTTCTATGATTCAATGATTCTATGGTTCATCTGTCTACTACTTTAGTTACTGTAATGATATCAGCAAATAGTGATGTTATTTGCCTGTTTGATTATCATGCCTTACCAGCATAATTGCATGTATTGATTACTTATGCCTGACCAGCAGAGGGCATGTGACAGAGACAAGCAGTTTAGTTTTAGTTTCGCTTCAGATGGATTTCTAGCATGATGTCTCCTGTAAATGCTGTTAACCAGAGTTGAACAAACTTTAGATTAAAAGACATTCTCTTTCATAAATGTCTTGTCATTGAACCCACAAAGAAATCAATACATGGTGTCAGAAGTGGCTGAAAGAGATGAAGAGAAAAAATCTGAAGTTAAATCAGCTCTCCACAAATTATCAAGCCAAAAGAGAACATCGTTGCTTACCATTGGAGAATAGCAAACGAAGTGAAAAAATGGAAGGTTTACACCCACTGGCGAAGCTTCAGTTGACAGGTAATGTGGCTGAAAATTGGAGGAGATTCAAACAACGTTTGGAGTTGTTTTTATCAGCAATCGGAGCTGACGAGAAAAGTGATAAACAGAAATCGTCAGTGTTCTTACATGTCGTGGGTGACGAAGCGCTGGAGGTGTATAATAACTTCACATTCGCTGCTGATGGAGACAAAATGAAGTTGGATAAAATAATGGAACAGTTTGAGGCCTACTGCATACCTAAACGTAACGTGACGTTTGAGAGGCACAGATTTTTCACATGTGTACAGAAAACGGGTGAGACTATTGATCAGTATGTGACTGAACTGAGAAACAGAAGCAAATCGTGTGAATTTGGGGGACTGACAGACTCGCTGATAAAAGACAGACTGGTGTGTGGTATTCCGAATAATGGTCTAAGGGAAAGACTGCTAAGAGAGCAAAATCTAGACCTGGGAAAAGCCATAGCACTGAGTAGGGCTACAGAGACTGTGAAGTCGCAGGCAAAGGAGCTGTTCAGTGACAGCAGCTGCAACGTGGATGCAGTGAGAAAGAACGGATACAAACCCTTTAACAAAAAGAGCACCAATGTGAAAAAAGAGGCGTGGCCAGCGAACAAAAATGAAAGGGACAATCGAAAGTCATGTAGTTGATGCGATACACAACATACACCAAGAAAGTGTCCAGCATATGGTAAAACATGCAATAGTTGCAACAAAAACAACCATTATGCCCGTTGCTGCAAGAACCAAGCGCAACAAAGCAAGGTCCATGCAGTAGATGAAAGCGAGATAGAGGAGTTCAATGTAGATGTTGTGTCTGAAAAAAAAAGAAGGAAGAGACTGGATGTTGACACTAAAAGTGAATGACATACACATTCCATTTAAATTGGATACTGGAGCACAAGTTAATGTGATATCAGAGACTGATTTTAAGAAAATTAGACCCAGACCAAAGATACATGGAATAAAAGTGAAAGTGACAGGATACTCAGGTACTGATATACCAGTGAAAGGAAGATGCATTGTCAAAGTGACACACAAGGACAGAGAGCACACGCTAGCATTAATCGTGGTGCCAAAGGATGTGCAAGCCATACTAGGTTTAAAAGCCTGTGAGAGACTGAACCTGGTAAAGAGAGTCCTCGTTGTGGAAAGTGAAGGAGAGACAGTCTATGATGAACTCATGAAAGAGTACAAAGACCTATTTAAGGGTCTAGGCTGCCTTCCAGGAGAACACACGATCAGGGTAGATAAAAGTATGCCACCAGTTATACATCCATGCAGAAAAGTTCCGTTTGCTCTTCAAAAGCAACTGAAGGCAGAGTTGGACAGGATGGAAAGCCTGAACGTGATACAGAAGATAGATGAGCCAACTGAGTGGGTGAGTTCACTCGTCATTGTGGACAAAAAGAATGGAAAGCTCAGAATTTGCCTGGATCCAAGAGATCTAAACAGAGCAATAAAGAGAGAGCACTTCAAGCTTCCTACATGTGAGGAAATCATGTCACAGTTTGCAAATGCAAAGTATTTCAGTAAGTTAGATGCATCATCAGGATTTTGGCAGATGAAATTGGACGAGGCAAGTTCAAGACTGTGCACGTTCAACAGTCCATTTGGCAGATACAGATTCCTAAGGTTACCATTTGGCATTGCCTCAGCTCCTGAAGTGTATCACAAAACTATCCATATGATCTATGAGCATCTGGAGGGAGTTGATACATCAATGGATGACATCATAGTATGGGGAACCATGAGAACTGAGCATGACGAGAGACTGAAAAAAGTGCTGGAAGCAACAAGGAAAACAAACCTAAAGCTGAATCGAGAGAAATGCCAGCTCGGGGTAACAGAACTGACATTCGTGGGAGATATCCTTAGCAGTGAGGGCATCAGACCAGATCCCAGAAAGGTGTCTGCCATTGAGAATATGCCAAAGCCACAATGCAAAAAGGACGTGCAGAGGTTTAATGGAATGATCAACTACATGGGTAAATTCATATCCAACTTCTCAGAAAAGATGGCGCCACTGAGAAGACTAACTGAAAAGAACATAGAATGGGAATGGAATCATGAGCATGAGAAGTCATGGAGCGATCTAAAGAAACTGCTCACAGAGGAACCAGTTCTGAGGTTTTATGACCCAACGAGACCCATCAAGATATCATCAGATGCATCGCAGAGTGGGCTCGGTGCCGTTCTTCTGCAAAAATATGACTACTGGCAACTGAGTGCATATGCGTCGCGCTCAATGACAGACGCGGAGACGCGATATGCTCAAATAGAAAAGGAGCTGCTCAGCATCACATACGCCTGTGAAAGATTTCACCAGTTTGTGGCAGGACAAGCAATCAGTGTAGAGACTGACCATAAGCCCTTGATTGCATTGTTCCAAAAGCCACTAAATAGCTGTCCGCTTAGAAAACAAAGAATGATGATCAGGCTGCAACGCTATACACTGAATGTTGCATACACACCGGGTAAGCTGATGTATACAGCAGACACGTTGTCCAGAGCTGTTGACCCAAGTGAGCCCGCAAACACCACAATGGATGAAAAAGTGAACGCCTACGTGGACATGATCACAAGTGCACTGCCCATAGCAGATGCAAAAATGGAGCTCATAAAGACTGAGACAAACAATGATGAAACAATGAGACGACTGAGGAAAAGCATCTTGGATGGATGGCCCAACATGAAGCAAGACTGCTCACCTGACATAGCAGAGTACTGGAACTGCAGGGCGGAACTATCACTGGTCGAAGACATCATCTACAAAGGAAGTAAAATAGTTATCCCAAAGAGTCTGAGAAAAGAGATGCTAAAAAGGATCCATGGAGGACATCTGGGAATCGAAAAGTGTAAGAAAAGAGCACAAGAGGTGATGTACTGGCCACAAATCAACCAAGATGTGACAAATGAGGTGTCAAACTGCATAATATGCCTGAAATATCGAGCAAGCAATCCAGTAGAACCACTGGTAGAACCACACTCAGCGCCAGACAGACCTTACCAGAAGGTAGGTGCTGACCTATTCGTATGTCAAGGGAAGGACTATCTTGTAGTCACAGACTATTACTCCCTGTATGCAGAGGTTTGTAGACTGCACACCACCACTGCAGATGCTGTGATAACATGTATGAAAGCCATATTCTCCAGACATGGCGTGGCAAGCGAGGTCTTCACAGACAACGGACCTCAGTTTTACAATGCAAGTTTCCGACACTTTGCCAAAGAGTGGGACTTTGTCCACACAACGTCAAGTCCTCACTTTCCACAGTCCAATGGTCTAGTGGAAAAATCGGTCCAGACAGTGAAAAGACTGATGTACAAGGCAAAAGATGGTGGAACTGACTTCTACCAGAGCATGCTTGTATACCGCACAACGCCGCTCGAGTGTGGTATGTCACCAGCCCAACTCCTTATGGGACGTCGGCTAAGGTCAAACCTACCCATCCCGGAGAAACTCCTGAAAACAAAAGAGGGGGAGAAAGTGAGGAAGTTCAAAGAGCAACAGAAAGAAAAGCAAAAGTACTACTATGACAGAGGAACACAAAACCTACCTGAACTCCACACTGGTGACCAAGTAAGGTTCAAAGACAAAACAACACATGGACTCAGAAGGGAACTGTCCTGAGTGAAGTTCAACCAAGATCATACACCATTCATACAGATGAGGGTGCTGTTCTGAGAAGAAATCGTCGAGATCTTCTCATGGGACCAGCCACAGCAGGTCAAAAGACTGATACTGTTGAACAACCTGATCACACAGCAGGTCAAAAGACTGATACTGTTGAACAACCTGATCACACAGCTGAGAAATCATCATCTGAGGCAACAACTCAGATTCAAGGACAATCAATCAGAAAATCCTCAAGACACGTGAAGCCTCCTGAGAGACTCATTGAGCAAATTTAAGGACTCTTGTTATAGAAGGAAGTAATGTTATCTTATTCTTTCTTCAAGTTCTAGTGTATTTACATATTTCATGTGAACACACAAAGCAAGGTTAAAAAACCTTGATAATGATAATGTTAATGTAAGTTCATTAAGTGTTACAGTTAAAATGCAGATTAATACAAAGAAAACGTGTTGTTAGTTAAAAGTAAAATACTTTTGTTTTAAGAAAGGGAGATGTAATGATATCAGCAAATAGTGATGTTATTTGCCTGTTTGATTATCATGCCTTACCAGCATAATTGCATGTATTGATTACTTATGCCTGACCAGCAGAGGGCATGTGACAGAGACAAGCAGTTTAGTTTTAGTTTTGCTTTAGATGGATTTCTAGCATGATGTCTCCTGTAAATGCTGTTAACCAGAGTTGAACAAACTTTAGATTAAAAGACATTCTCTTTCATAAATGTCTCGTCATTGAACCCACAAAGAAATCAATACAGTTACTTCCTCAAAAAATTCAATTAGGTTCATTGGACATGACCTACCCTTTACAAATCCATGTTGGCTAAGTGCTCAGTGACTCTGTCCTTAATTATAGATTCCAATAACTTCCCTATAGCAGCTATTAGACTAACAGGCCTATAATTTCCTGGTTTCTCTCTCTCTCACTTTTCTTAAATAATTAAGTTACATTTGCAATTTTCCAATCCAAAGTGACAGTTCCTGAATCGAGGGAGCTTTGGAAGATTATGGCTAAAGCGTCTGTAATTTCCTCACCTACTTCCTTTAAAACCTTAGAGTGGAATCCATCAGGTCCTGAGGATTTGTCAGTCTTTAGTGCCATTAGTTTTTCTAATTTACATTTACTAATGATTGATTCCCCCTGTTGCTGCTCCACCTGCCCCGGAGTCACCTTCAGGCCGCTGTTGGTGAGGCAAGCTGTCCCCCATTCATCATTTTAAAATGGACAAGCTGCCTGTGGTGGTGCGACAGGTGGCAGCAGCTCTCCCAAGTAATGCTAATGTGGCCTGAGGCACAATTTTGGGCTGGGCTTGGGCCTCCTGGTTGGGCCGTGCGCTCTATGCACGGCATTGATTTTAGGCCCGAAAGCAAGCCTAAAGGAATTTCCACTCCACCATTGCCACAGATATCAGAAGTATATGGGGGAAAAATTCAGTTGTTTGCGCCTCCCGTTAGCGCCTTAAGAGGGCACTAATAGGGCGCAAAGCAACTAGCGCCCGGGTGCAGTGATGTTTGCGCTGCTCGCGAAATTAACTAGACATTTTGCGGCAGCGCTAAACACTACCACCATGATCTCCTGCGCCGGCAGATTGTGACGTCAGTCGAGTGCGCAACGCCCCATTAGCGCCCCAGACCGGATAGTGAGTGGCACCCCCTGCCTTACCGCCTGCCGCTAGCAACGACAGGTTGAGGGGAACGTTTTGCTGTCAGGAGGGGACTGGGGGAGCGCTATTTAAAGGTGCCCGCTTCCTGCCATTTTTTGTCGGTGACATTTTTGCACCACGCATTCTGAGAGAGAGAGAGAGAGACTTCTGGAGAGATTCAACGCTGTGTGAAGGAGTTTTGAGTACTGAGCAGCACTTTGCAGGTTTATTTTGATTTGCCCTTCCTTGCTTCGCCAGCGCTCTGAGGTAGCACCTCGCTCCTCGGCCTTTGCGCCTTAAGACAGGTGTGAAGCGCCTGATTAGCGCTCCAATCACCTCCAGGGGCGATAAAAGCCAAGTTTGCTGTCGGAGACGATAATTAGCGCCAGGCGCTAAACTTTGCGCACGGCCGATAATGGTGTCCCAAATGGGGCGATACTGAATTTTTCCTCCTATATTTTTTTAATTTTAACATAAATCTTATTGCTCCATTTTCTTAAATTCTCCATGCCACAAATCATTCCCTGGGTGATAGGGGAGGCAGGTATTTCTGGTGTTACTATAGAGCCTGTCACTAATGCATAGTGACAGCAATCTGAATTAGCTTACTCATTAACTCTCCTCGGAGGTGAAATTGGGTGCCTTTGTGCCTCCCGTTAACGCCCACGGGGGTGCTCACGGGGCGCAAATGGCTTTGCGACTGGGCGCAGTGCTGACATCAACTCCACATTTGGCGGGAGCTTTGCAGCGGCACTACGGCGTTGTGCCCCGATCTCCTTCGCCCGGAGATCGTGACGTCATCGTCGTTCGCATTGCACTGCTGGTGCCATGGACCTGAAATTGACTTCCGCCCCCTGCAGCAGCGCTGGTCGAAAACACCAACAGCTGCAGGAGGCATGCATCGGGCAGCCGGCCGCTTCGGGGGTGATGATTAAAGGCGAGGTGGCCGAGGTAAGTGAAAAAAAACTTACCTTTCCTGTTCTAGTTTTTTCCGCCGGTTTCTACCCGCGATCGATCAGCCCGGCATTCTGCTTGAGTGCTGGGCTGATCGCGTGGGATCGCGGCTGCCTTGCTGGTCCAGGTAGGTATTTTTTAAATTGCAGAGCCTGCAGCGATGGCCCTTCCCTTTAAGGGAGAGAAGGAGCCTTTGAATGCGGCAGTGCTGCTCGGCCCAGTGAGCACGCTGCTGGAGTCTCCACCCCGCTCTCCGACGTTAGCGCCCTAAGAAGATTGTGTAGCGTGTGATTTAACGCTCCACTTCCCTCTTGGGGCACTAAAACTCAATTTTGGGGCCAGCCCCCAGGCGACGTTAGTGCCCCAAAATGGTCGATACTGAATTTTTGCCCCCGGGAGAAAGTTAATGAGTGAACTATGTGACACAGGACAGTTTGGGATACCACCATGTGGGCAATTCGAAGTGCATTTTTATTTTGCACAAATGTGAAATTCCTGAAAATATTCAATTTACTCAACTACATCCTGCTGATGACAACATGGCTGCCACAGATGACAGGCAGAGAGCCAGCCTTTACTTTTCACCAATCATGGTTACCATGACGGTATGTGGATATTTAACAAAGAATTATTTGTGTTTGGTATTTTTAGAGTTCAGAATGATTCAGCCAGTCTCAGGAATAACCTCTTTAGGGATTTTGATTGGCAGACAATGTGGTGGA
The DNA here is from genome assembly GCF_052327205.1 of Somniosus microcephalus. Lineage (NCBI taxonomy): Eukaryota > Metazoa > Chordata > Chondrichthyes > Squaliformes > Somniosidae > Somniosus > Somniosus microcephalus. The sequence continues at coordinate 63,031,498 of NC_140997.1, read as the reverse complement.
GGGGAGGAGAGGGGGGGAGAAAAGAAACGATGGTCCTTTCATGCACAGCTTGCTGGAAAAATCAAGGCTATAAATATATCTGCCTATGAACCTCGTCCCCTCTGGGCCCAGCTCCGCGAGTCTGTTTTCTCTAGTTAGTGTAATAAACCCAGCCAAGCTCAAGCTTTGGGCTCGGCCTTGAGACTGGCTGGTGAATATTTATGGCTAAATTAATTAGCTACTTCAGCATAAAGTAACTCGTGAATTGCTTCATAGGTAGCCTGAGGTGTATTATATAAAATGAAAGTAAATTAGCTATTAACCACTGACTGTAACTCCTAGACCTTTCTCAAGGCTTGAAGCTTTCTGAGCTATAATAGAATCATAGAATCATAGAATGGTTACAGCACAGAAGGAGGCCATTCAGGCAGTGGCCAGAGTGCGACCACCGCCCACCCGATGTCATCGGCAAAACACCCAAGTTTTTTTTCATAGTCAAGCCTCATTAACATGCCGTTGGTGAACTGCCCGCACGTTTGGAGCATGGACAAGTAACTTGCTGATTGAGGGGGTGGTGGAGAGGAAAATCCAGCAGCTCCTTTGTGGAGCCAAGCCAGCCAAATTACATTAGGAGGGGGACAGGCAATAGCGCGGAGAGGGGTTATGACTGGACTAGCAGTGGGTGGGATGATTTTTATAAGGCCAGGAGGAGAACGAGAGCACACCACCCCTTCCTCAGTCTCCCTCTCTCCCCATCACCCAACCCCATTCCTCAATCTCCCTCTCTCCTCCATCGCCCAACCCCCATCCCTCAGCCTCCCTCTCTCCCCATCACCCAACCCCCATTCCTCAGTCTCCCTCTCCCCATCACCCAACCCCATTCCTCAATCTCCCTCTCTCCTCCATCACCCAACCCCATCCCTCAGTCTCCCTCTCTCCCCATCACCCAACCCCATCCCTCAGTCTCTCTCTCTCCCCCTTCACCCAACCCCCATCCCTCAGTCTCCCTCTCTCCCCCATCACCCGACCCCCATTCCTCAGTCTCCCTCTCTCCCCATCACCCAATCCCATTCCTCAGTCTCCCTCTCTCCCCACCACCCGACCCCCATTCCTCAGTCTCCCTCTCTCCCCATCACCCAATCCCATTCCTCAGTCTCCCTCTCTCCCCCATCACCCGACCCCATTCCTCGGTCTCCCTCTCTCCCCATCACCCGACCCCCATTCCTCAGTCTCCCTCTCTCCCCCATCACCCGACCCCCATTCCTCAGTCTCCCTCTCTCCCCCATCACCCGTCCCCCATCCTTCAGTCTCCCTCTCTCCCCCATCACCCGTCCCCCATTCCTCAGTCTCCCTCTCTCCCCCATCACCCGTCCCCCATCCTTCAGTCTCCCTCTCTCCCCATCACCCGACCCCCATCCCTCAGTCTCCCTCTCTCCCCATCACCCAATCCCATTCCTCAGTCTCCCTCTCTCCCCCATCACCTGACCCCCATTCCTCAGTCTCCCTCTCTCCCCATCACCCGTCCCCCATCCTTCAGTCTGCCTCTCTCCCCCATCACCCGTCCCCCATCCTTCAGTCTCCCTCTCTCCCCATCACCCGTCCCCCATCCCTCAGTCTCCCTCTCTCCTCATCACCCAACCCCCATTCCTCAGTCTCCCTCTTTCCCCCATCACCCGTCCCCCATCCTTCAGTCTCCCTCTCTCCCCATCACCCAATCCCATTCCTCGGTCTCCCTCTCTCCCCATCACCCGACCCCATTCCTCAGTCTCCCTCTCTCCCCCATCACCTGACCCCCATCCCTCAGTCTCCCTCTCTCCCCATCACCCAATCCCATTCCTCAGTCTCCCTCTCTCCCCATCACCCGACCCCCATTCCTCAGTCTCCCTCTCTCCCCATCACCTGACCCCATCCCTCAGTCTCCCTCTCTCCCCATCACCCAATCCCATTCCTCAGTCTCCCTCTTTCCCCCATCACCCGTCCCCCATCCTTCAGTCTCCCACCCTCCCCATCACCTGACCCCCATTCCTCAGTCTCCCTCTCTCCCCATCACCCAACCCCATTCCTCGGTCTCCCTCTCTCCCCATCACCCAACCCCATTCCTCAGTCTCCCTCTCTCCCTCATCACCCGACCCCATTCCTCAGTCTCCCTCTCTCCCTCATCACCCGACCCCATTCCTCAGTCTCCCTCTCTCCCCATCACCCAACCCCATTTCTCAGTCTCCCTCTCTCCCTCATCACCCGACCCCATTTCTCAGTCTCCCTCTCTCCCCATCACCCAACCCCATTCCTCAGTCTCCCTCTCTCCCCATCACCCAACCCCATTTCTCAGACTCCCTCTCTCCCCATCACCCAACCCCATTCCTCAGTCTCCCTCTCTCCCCATCACCCGACCCCATTTCTCAGTCTCCCTCTCTCCCCATCACCCAACCCCCATTCCTCAGTCTCCCTTTCTCCCCCATCACCCGACCCCCATTCCTCAGTCTCCCTCTGTCCCCATCACCCGACCCCCACTCCTCAGTCTCCCTCTCTCCCCATCACCCAACCCCATTCCTCAGTCTCCCCCTCTCCCCATCACCCAATCCCATTCCTCAGTCCCCCTCTCTCCCCATCACCTGACCCCCATTCCTCAGTTTCCCTCTCTCCCCATCACCCAACCCCATTCCTCAGACTCCCTCTCTCCCCATCACCCGACCCCATTCCTCAGTCTCCCTCTCTCCCCCATCACCCGACACCCATTCCTCAGTCTCCCTCTCTCCCCCATCACCCGACACCCATTCTTCAGTCTCCCTCTTGCCCCCATCATTTTACCCCCATTCCTCAGTCTCCCTCTTTCCCCCATCACCCGACCCCCATCCCTCAGTAGCAGCAGCCCCCAGGAGATCCATGCCCAATTCCAGGAGACACCCAGGCAATACAGGAGGGTTGGCAATTCTACACTCAGGAGAAGCCTAAAATTGCACCAGGGTCCTATGTGCATCATAGGATCCCAATATACATGGGAGCCCACAAAATGGCCACTGTCCGGACGTCAGCAGAATGGGAGCAGTAAGGTGCTGTGCCACAACTTGCAGTGAGCTACCGACCCGTTCCTATCCAGTGGAGGGGATAAAAATTGGCCTCCCAGTGGCCTCTTACGATATGAAAACATCTGCTGATGTTTTTCAATGAACTTTCACCGTGAGCAAAGCAAACCTCACGCCCAGGTTGTACTGTCTGGTTTTGGAGAAAACAAAGTGCCATTCCTAAGCTTCAGCCTTGATCTAGGGCCTAAGAATTTGGATGAATAATATTAAGCGAAACATAGGATTGTGCAGCTTGCATTTTTCCCGCAGATGAGTACGTGTTAGATCCTATGTGGAAAACAAAGTAAATTAACTCCTGCAGCACATTAGCAGTCGGGGCAAACACACCCAGTGACTCATCGGAATGTAGTCCAATTGTTTGGCACAATTTCTGGGTCCAGAGTCAGGCATACAGGTCCCAGAAATACTTATACAAAAGGCAAAGTACTGCAGATGCTGGAAATCTGAAATATAAACAGAGAATGTTGGAAATACTCAACAGGTCAGACAGCATCTGTGGAGAGAGAAAGAGAGTTAACATTTCAGGCCTGTGACCTTTTGTCAGAACTGGAAAATGTTACAGATGTAATAGGTTTTAAGCAAGTACAGATAGGGAAAGTGGGGGTGCGGGGTGGGGAAGGGGAGGAAAGAACACATCCCAGAAACACACACCTGATTTAAAGCCAAAAATGAGCAGCAATACCTGCCTAAAGAATGTAAAATGCCAAAAAGGACAAAATTCTAGGGCCTGGCTCCTAAAGCGGGGATGGCCTCCCATGGGGAAATATTGTTGGGGTGAATTGCAAAGCAGTAGAGCCAAGTAAACAGCAGAAGCAGCATGCTGTAGACAGAGCTAAGCGATCCTACAACCAATGGTTCGGATCAAAGCTCTGCAGTCCTGCCACATCCAGTCATGAATGGTGGTGGACAGTTAAACAAATAACTGGAGGAGGAGGCTCCATGAACATCCTCAACGATAGTGGAGCCCAGCACATGAGTGCAAAAGACAAGGCTGAAGCGTTCATAACCATCTTCAGTCAGAAGTGCCAAATGGAACATTCAGGCTTGGGCTGATAAGTGGCAAGTAACATTCGAGCCACACAAGTGCCAGGCAATGACCACTTCCAACAAGAGAGAGTCTAACCACCTACCCTTAACATTCAATGGCATTAGCATTATCAAATCCCCCACCATTAACATCCTGGGGGGTCACCATTAACCAGAAACTTAACTGGGCCAGCCACATAAATACAAGAGCAGGTCAGAGGCTAGGTATTCTGCGGCGAGTGTCTCACCTCCTGACACCCCAAAGCCTTTCCACAACCTACAAGGCACAAGTCAGGAATGTGATGGAATACTCTCCACTTGCCTGGATGAGTGCAGCTCCAACAGCACTCAAGAAGCTCGACACCATCCAGGACAAAGCAGCCTGCTTGATTGGCATCCCATCCACCACCTTAAGCATTCACTCCCTCCACCACTGGCGCACCGTGGCTGCAGTGTGTACCATCTACAAGATGCACTGCAGCAACTCGCCAAGGCTTCTTCAACAGCACCTCTCAAACCCACAACCTCTACCACCTAGAAGGACAAGGGCAGCAGGTGCATGGGAGTAACACCACCTTAAGTTGCTCTCCAAGTCACGCTCCATCCTGACTTGGACACATATCGCCTTTCCTTCATTGTTGCTGGGTCAAAATCCTGGAACTCCCTCCCAACAGTACTGTGGGAGTGCCTTCACCACACAGAATGCAGCGGTTCAAAAATGCAGCCCAAATTTTGCGGGAGGCGTTAGCGGCACCGCACCAGGGTGCTAGTTGCTTTGCGTCCCATTGGTGCCCCGTGAACGAATACATTTTAAAAAGCACTGAAATGAAAGTGGTAAAGATTTCAAAGCAATAGCAACTTTGTTAGCCGATTGTCATGAATCTTATCATGACCCATGGAGTAACACTGGGCGGCCAGCTGGTGGCGCTGTCCAAGGAGTATAAATACTCGGGCATGGGCCCAGCTTGCTCAGGATGTTTCTGTAACCAGGAACTAGTGATGTAACTAGAAATCTCATGGTTTTGAAACAGTTGATTAAAGCCTTGTTTAATACTCAAACCAAGTGCTCAGTAGTCTTTTTACATCACCTATGCTGCTTCCAAAGTTCCTAGCCCTGGGCATTTGGCAGGGGCTGTCTGGCATACACCCACCTTTTGGGTTTTGAATACAGGGAGATAAAGACAAAGACACAGGCGGTCAGGTTTTTAAACAGAAAGCTGTGAGAGAATGTTTCTGTCAGGCTCAGAAGGAGAATGCAGGAATGAGTAGTTCTAAGTTACTTTGTTTAAGTCAAAAGAAAGAAAGACTTGCATTTACATAGCGCCTTTCATGACCACCGGACGTCTCAAAGCACTTTACAGCCAATGAAGTACTTTTTGAAGTGGAGTCACTGTTGTAATGTCAAACAACAGTAATGTGGGGAATTGTAGTGCTTTTGTTGTTTTATATTATTGCTTGAATACAAGTTGCACTGATTGCATTAAATGAGTCTGATCATTACTGTTGCCCAGTATGTTTCCTTGCTGTGAAATAAAGCAGCTTAATGATTTGGATCTGTCCCTGACTTACTAAGTGATTCTTCATTCCGCCCCTGAAAAGATTAGAAAGGGCCATGGGTACATGTGCAAAAGGCAGATATATTCAATTCAAATTCCAAAGGGATACTATGGTTATACACCTGTATTATGTTTTATAAGATATTGGGCAGTTTGGGCATACTCCTAAATGTGAGATGCTTAAGTGGTGACTATAAGCACACTACCCGAGAGAATATCTGAGGCAAAATAACTGGGCAATGCAACACATGTAAAATTTATGTTTTGAAGACTTTAGTTCAGTTGTGATCAATGTAGCAATGCTAAATAATTATTTTAAGGGTTTGCAGAAGTGATTCTCGCAACTATAATGGCGGTGGGTATTAGTCGGGGTCATGTGATATTAGGGGTCATTTCAGTTCATGGTACAAGGCCTGTCTCATTTTACTTAGAAAGAATTCCAGTTTTGTGAATAACTGCAGCTAAAAAAGCTGCTTTATGATATACAGCTAGATTTTAACTAAAATCTAATATTTAAAACAATCTACTGATTAGATATGAATAACAAAGTGAAATTTGTCAAATACCTTGACCAAGGACTTTGGTAATCCATCATATTAATGTGTTAGGAACCAAGCATATGGGAACACAACACTTCACTAATGCTTTTCATCAGCATTTTGTTTAACATGGACTTTCGCTTCACTTCATTGACACATTGATCCTCCCTTAGGCACAAAGGCCAGCAACCTGTCTCTCAAAATCACTCACCAGTTGGAGTAGAGGTCCAGTTACAAGCTGGCCTTTCTTTCCTATTTACAGCACGTTAACAAGGTTATTGGTGTGAGTAACATTAAACAATTGGAACATGCGCATCTAGTCCTAGAGTAAACCTCCCCAAACTAATGACCAGCCAAGGTGAATAAAATCAATGAGATGGTTTATTGATTCTGTTTGGAATTAAGTTATCTGCAAATATCTTGTGATAATCAGGGAGTCAGGGGGAGTTGAAAGTCAAAGGGAGTCGAGGAGGAGAGTGTGGAGAGGACTCGAGAGTCTGAAATTGGTGGGCTCGGGAAACGAGGGGAGAGGGAGACTGGAGAATGGAGATGGTGGGAGAGGGAGACTGGGGAATGCAGTTGGGGGATAAGGGAGCGAGAGAGACTGGCAATGGGGAGAGAGGAAAACTGGGGAATGGGGGTCGGAACTGGTTGGAGAGAGGAAGACTAGGGAGTGGAGATGGTGGGAGAGGGAAGACTGGGGGATAGGGTCGGGGATAAGGGAGAGAGGGAGACTGGGAATGGGGATCGGGGGATGAAGTAGAGAGGAAGACGGGATTGGAGGTTGGTGGATGGGGAGAGAGGGAGAATGGGGAATGGAGGTTGGTGGATGGGAAGACAGGGAGACTGGGGAATGGAGGTTGGTGGACGGGGAGAGAGGGAGACTGGGGAATGGAGGTTGGGAATGGGGAGAGAGGAAGACTGGAGAATGGGGTGGACATGGGGACCAGCATTTTTTGTAGTGCTGGGAACAACAGCAGCAGCAACGTAGTAGTGAAGGGGTGGGTGAAACCTGGGACCTTACTGTGGGCGAATGGGGAACAAGTGGATGGAGACCGAAGATTCTCATTGCAAGAATCAAGGGGCAAGGGAGAAGGAATGTTCTGGAACTGAGAGCTTTTAGCCGATGGGATGCTTCACCACCAGTGGCTATTGAGGTAGTGACTAGAACATCATTTGAAAGGGAACGGGATAAATATGTTAAAAGGGGGAATATAAAATGATCTGGGCGGAATGGAATTACAGGAGAGAGCGACAGCACTGGCACAGGCACCGGGGGTTGAATGGCCTCCTCCTGTGTTGTAATTTTTCTCATTCTATGAAAAATCTCTGTTCTTAAGTCCGAGCCCAGGGACTTCCAGAAAATGCCTCCAAACAGAGGAGGCAACCCGAGAAAGGCCTTGGAAATCCATAGGCAACTCAAAGGGCTGGAGACTCAGTGTTACCAGTGTCCGGTCCCTTTTTCCAGACCTTTGCACCTGGGCAATGGGTGCTCATTGGGGGCAAAGGTCAAGACATCGGCCCAAATGTTTAAAAAAAAACTTTATCTGCTTTTAAAAATGCTTATTTCCCATGTTAAAAAGAGCCTTAAAATGCAGTGTTTGTGGGACCAACTGTGTTATTTTATCAGCAATACTTTGCGCCGTACACATTTGAAATGGTCCAGCAGGATTCTTTAAAACCCTGTAAGGCAGGAAAGCAAGAGCCAGTTGAGAAGGGTTAGTTAGTAAACTGCCACCCGTTGTTTCTCAATGTAATGTGCTACAGATGCTGTGGCTCTCCAGTTGGCAGGGGCCGCTAGTTGTGCTAACTTGATTCAATAGCTCAACAGGACAGGCCTCGCGCTGCACCTCGAGCAGCAAACCACTCGGAATTTTCTAAAGAGCAGCAACACAAGCACGGCGCTGGTGCACAATCAGACAGCCCACTCAGCTCCTCCACACACACACCATCAGCTCAGCAGATATATGTGTCAACCACAGTCGACGCAACAGAGACACTGTCAAAAGCAACATGGTGAACGTCCAGTGCAAGTTTGAGAAATCTCGCGGCTCTTCATCTCCTGTGGGCTATTTCACCTGTCTAGTGCGACGGGAGGGTAGAGAACAATTTTGGAAGGGGAACCTGCACCCAGGTTGTTGGCCTAGTGTTTCTTTTTTTTTGGTGGGGGGGGTGGGTGGGCTGGTGGATTGACTGTGTATCTAACATTTTTCTATTTTTCCTTTAGATCTCTTTCATCAGCAAGTTTCTTTTCCTCCAATATCCCCCATTTTCTTGCCTTTTTCTTTGTGACCACCTCTCCCATGCCTCTTCACTATTTGCAGATTCTTTTAACTGTGCATTCCATGCATGCAAAGCATTGACCCCATAGCCTCCCCCTCAAAGCCACTTGTATTCAAATCCCTCCATGGCCTTGACCCTCCCTATCTCTGTAACCTCCACCAGCCCTACAATCCGATTTCCTTCGCTCCACCATTGGCAGCTGTGCCGTCAGCTGCCTGGGCTATAACCTCTGGAATTCCCTCTCTAAACCTCACCGCCTCTTTACCTCTCTCTCCTCCTTTAAGTTGTTTTTTAAAACCTATCTCTATCAACCTCAGCTGGTGCCTGGGAGTGAGGAAGCAAGTGCCGCAAATGATGATTTGTCAGGGGCTGGGCCAGGGGAAGACTGGGCAGGTTGAAGCAGCTGGACAGGGAAGGATTCTCAGTTCTTAGACTTCTCTTTCTCATTATTAACATCATTGTCATATGGGACGAAGGAGAAATAACTCCCCAGATCCTCCTCCTCTTCAGCATCATCTGAATTCCAGGGGTGAGGTGAGAGCGACTGCCCTTGACATCAAGGCAGCATTTGACCGAGTCTGACATCAAGGAGCCCTAGTAAAACTGAAGTCAATGGGAATCGGGGGGAAAACTCTCCACTGGCTGGAGTCATACCTAGCACAAAGAAAGCTGGTTGTGGTGTTTGGAGCACAATCATCACAGCCCCAGGACATCACTGCAGAGCCCCAGGACATCGCTGCAGGAGGTCCTAAGGGCAGTGTACTAGGCCCAACCATCTTCAACTGCTTCATCAATGACGTTCCCTCCAACATAAGGTCAAAAATGGGGATGTTCGCTGATGACTGCACAGTGTTCAGTACCATTCACAACTCCTCAGATAATGAAGCAGTCCATGCTCGCATGCAATAAGACCTGGACAACGTTAGTGGCAAGTAACATTCGCGCCACACAAGTGCCAGACAATGACTATCTCCAACAAGCAAGAGTCTAACCAAAGCCCCTTGACATTCAACGGCATTACCATCGCCAAATCCCCCACCATCACCATTCTGGGGGTTACCATTGACCAGAAACTTAACTGCACTAGCCACATAAATACTGTGGCAACAAAAACAGATCAGAGGCTGGGTATTCTGTGGTGGTGTCTCACCTCCTGACTCCCCAAAGCCTTTCCACCATCTACAAGGCACAAGTAAGGAGTGTGATGGAATACTCTCCACTTGCCTGGATGAGTGCAGCTCCAACAACTCTCAAGAAAATCAACACCACCTAGGACAAAGCAACCACTTGATTGGCTCCCCATCCACCACCTTAAACATTCACTCCCTCCACCACCAGTGCACCGTGGCTGCAGTGTGTACCATCTACAAGATGCACTGCAGCAACTCGCCAAGGCTTCTTCGGCAGCACCTCCCAAACCGCGACCTCTACCACCTAGAAGGACAAGGGCAGCAGGCGCATGGGAACACCACCACCTCCAAGTTCCCCTCCAAGTCACACACTATCCTGACTTAGAAGTATATCACCGATCCTTCATTGTCGCTGGGTCAAAATCCTGGAACTCCCTCCCGAACAACACTGTGGGAGTGCCTTCACCTCACGGACTGCAGCGGTTCAAGAAGGCGGCTCACCACCACCTTCTCAAGGGCAATTAGGGATGCGCAATAAATGCTGGCCTTGCCAGCGGCGCCCATATCCCATGAACAAATGAAAAAAAAATCTTCCTCCTCTGCCTCCTGTTGCTGTGGTGGATCTAAGGAAAGAATGGTAGAGGGTAAGAATGGGTGAGCCTTACTCCCTTGGGATTAAGGAGACAGAGAAAGTGTTTGGAATGTTATTTCTTTGTGGTGCTTCACAGGGATGCCAGAGTGATGCAGCTGCTTAGTCACTTTAGCCTGGCAACTCCCCCTCCCTGCCCCACCACCCACTCCCTGCAACTAAGATACCATTGAACTCACCTTCTCCCATGGTACGAGCTTAGTGAGTGCCTACTAGGCGGTGAGGGGTTTAAAGACAGGGTTGCTTCTCTAGTGGCATGCATTGTGTGCCAACCTGTCCTACAACAAGATAAAATAAGTAAGGGTAAGGCAAACATTTGAGGAGTGTGTGCCAAGAGGCATGGAGAGGTGAAGTAAGCAATGTGGGGCTATGAGGCTGTTAAAGTTTTTGGGTTGTGCATGCCAGTTATTGGTGTTAGTGGAGGTGTGCAACCATAGTGCAGGGGACAGAGTTAGAGCCACCTTTAACCAGAGAGCAATGTGAAGGGTTAGTTGTGCAAATGTTGCTTTAAATGTGCTGGTGTCCAGAATGGGCAAGGAAAAAAAGAAAAGAGTGCCCAGTGTGTTACTTTGCCAGCCCTGGTGATCCCAAACAACCCGTCCTGCCTGTTCCATATCTCCATTAGGATACTGTTAGCAGTCAACCTTCTTCCTCCTCTGATTCACAACAACACGTTTCGAGTAAGCACAAGACACTTCATAGTGTAGTATACGGAACAGACATTATGGATACACAGTACAGGTGATCAGCGTAACTCTACACAGAGAGTGGCTTTTCGGCTTCAATTCTATCTTTCAAGCCCTCCAAAGAAATGTTGAAAACCATGCTCCGTTGTACACCATATTTTGCCTATATTAAAGGTAAATGTCATAGATAAGATTTCATGACGTATCTATTCCCAAATCCTTTGACGATATTCCATTCATGCAAACACTTGTATTGTTTACTCCAGATCTCCTTCCCTTAAACAAGACTTCCTGATGTAACTACAGGTATTACTAACATCTTTGAAGAATAGTCTTTAACTACTGTTATCTTTCCATATTATAGCTAAGGGATACCTCTACCGATGTTTATTTCCCTAGCCCCTAAAGTTACACTTTAATCACTCATGGCTGATGTCATTACTGTCATGTATTTCATTACAAAAGCACTTTTTGCATTAGAAGACAAGCTATGCTTTCCTCTCACAACACTTCAAAGCCATCTTGTTTATATTGGAAAATCTATTGCTCCATGAAACAAAGAAGTTCGACTGTTAATTCTTTAACTCTTCATGATGTCCAACAGAGATATATAGGTTTGGCTCCCTGATGGTTGGTGATCATAACGTCAATGTGGCTGTCACTGTTGTTGCAAAAGGTTGCTTGTTTTTTCCAGTGATGCCATCGCCTGTTAAATAACAGCAGCAATTTTTTTATCTCTGCAGCTCCTCCAGGTATTTCCTGACCCCATTGCTCCTTTTAAGTATTTTCCAACGCTCCCATCTTCATGGTTCATTTAGGGCCTCATTTTCCTATTTTCCACCCCCAGCGTATCTGCGGTGCTGCAGGCTGTATTTACGCAATCTGCACCTAGCTCACTGCCTGTATTTAAATGAGATGACCTCACAGTTTATGGCAGGGTCAATCCCATGACCTGAAGGAGGGCAGATGTTCTGCTCCACCTTGGTTCCAATGAAAGATTTCGGGCTCATAATATTTATCCAGCCCTTGGGTAAATCGACACATGCTTCTGGAGAGTGTCAAATCCATACATCTACCATTGCATGGAGGGAAAAATTATTTCAACCTCTAGTCTTGTTTGAGGCTTGGCCATCTCCCATTTCAAGTTAAATAGTTGGCCTCATCCAACTCCTCACCCATTCTGCTGAGGATTCTAGGGTTATCCCATCTAGTTTGCATTCCATGTAGACATTCCTGCAGCTTTATCATAGCATACACTTGGGCCGTAATTTGCGAGCCCGACGGGTGCTTACGAGGTGTGTATGCACCCGTAGGGGCCGCGCAAGTTCCGGGTTTAGGCATGCAAAGCGCATGCGCGAAAACACAGAACTTGCGATCTGTCAAGAATCTTCTTGACAGATCCAGCGCATCCCCGGGAAAAAGGCCTCTGCGGGCGGAGAGTTGCGCTATTTGCCCAACTTCTGCCCAGCGAACGCCCATAAAACTCTTACACCTGGTAAAAGCAGACGTATGGCCTGTTTTGAAAAATAGAAAGATAAAATTTTATCACTCTTTTATACATTAAAATCCCTGTCCAATAAGGTAAGTTTATTTTTAGCCCCATTAAAACATATAGGGGGAGAAATTTGGTATCGCCCAGTTTGGGGCGCAATTATCGGCCGGGCGCAAAGTTTAGCGCCTGGCGCTAATTATCGCCTCTGACTGCAAACTTGGCTTCCATCGCCCCTGGAGGTGATTGGAGCGCTAAATCAGGCGCTACACAGCTCTCTTAAGGCGCTAATGCTGAGGAGCGAGGCGCTACCTCAGAGCGCTGGCGAAGCTCATGTGATGTCAGTCAGCAATGGAACATAGACACACGGCCAGTTCTCAAAGGGGAGGGTCAATCTTGCTCTCCATCCACACCCTGCTCATTGCAGCCTTGAATCTCGGCCTGGAGAGACCTGTACATCAAATCTGTTGGAAAGAACAATGGAGAGACCCAGGGAAAGAGCTCAGAGTGCAGCCCCCATTGTCTCTTCTAAATCGATGCAAGGAAGATCAAATCAAAAAGAACCTGCAAATTGCTGCTCAGCACCCAAAACTCCTCAACACAACTTTGAATATCTCCAAAAGTCTCTGGCCTAGAAATTCAGTTGCGTTCGCCAGCCGTTAACGCCATAAGAGGGGTAGATTTCCAGCGCTAGGCACTTAGCGCCCGGGCACAGGCCGGTCTGCGCCAACGCCCAACTTCAGTTGACATTTAGCGCCGGGGCAAAGTGTTTGCGCCCGCTCAGCTGCGCGCGCAGCTTATGACGTCATTTCGTCGTGCAACGCTGCTTGTGCGCCCCAAACCGGAAATTCAGTGGCGCTCGCCCAATGTGGGCGTGGCGCTGTTAAGAACTGTGAAGTGGAACGCAGCAGAGGCCCTGCGGGCCTCGGGGAGCGCTAATTAAAGGGCACTTACACTGAACTATAAAGGCCAGCCATTTTGCTGCAATGACTTTAGTGCTTTGGATTTCTGGACAGAGACCAAGGAACAGACCTTACTGATTTGGGACAACATAGGAGAGGTATTTTTGGCTTCTGGCCAGAGCTTGGAAATTTGACTCTTTGTGATTTCACTGTTTGCAAGTTTATTATGGGGGCTGCATGGGGTTCCAACCCTCAGCTCCAGCATTATGTGCGAAGGGCTCGCAGATGCTGTGTGAGAGGGCCAGCCATGCCTAGACGCAGAGGGGCCATCAGGCGTCGGCAACGTAGGCCTTACCCACTCAGGGAATACCGGCAGCAGGTGTCCTATCTCACCATGACTGCCGCGCATTGTGTTAAGAGGCTGCGCTTCAGAAGGGAGGTGGTTGCAGAGATCTGCCAGCTGCTTCACAGAGATCTGCGTCCACAGCTGATGTGCAGGACGTCTCTGTCGGTGGAAGTGAAGGTCACGGTGGCTCTGAACTTTTATGCAAGCGGCTCCTTCCAAGCCGCTGCTGGGGACATAGCGAACATCTCCCAGTTCGCCGTGCATCGCTGCATCTGGCAGGTCACCGATGCCCTTTTCGCAAGGAGACACCAATTCATCTCCTTCCCCATGACCCTAGAGAGGCAGGAGCAGCGTGCAGTCGGATTTGCCAGGATCGCCGACTTCCCCATGGTGCAGGGTGCCATTGACTGCACGCATGTGGCTATGCGGGCACCTATCCACAATGCCGAGGATTACCGCAACCGGAAGGGCTACCATTCCCTCAATGTACAGCTGGTGTGTGACCACAGGCAGCGCATCCTAGCTGTCAATGCCCGCTTTCCAGGAAGCAGCCACGATGCATTTATCCTGCGCCAGACTACTGTGGCTGACATGTTCGAGGCACAGCCTCCACCAAGGGGATGGCTTATTGGGGACAAGGGCTACCCTTTGTGCACATGGCTCATGACCCCGCTCCGCGCAACCAGGACCCCTGCGGAGGAGGCATACAGCGAAAGCCATCAAGCCACAAGGAACATCATAGAGCAAACGATTGGCGTCCTGAAGCAACGGTTCCGCTGCCCGGATCGATCTGGCGGATCTCTACAGTATTCGCCGGATAGAGTCTCCCAGTTCATCGTCGTTTGCTGCATGCTGCACAACCTGGCTATCCGCAGGACTCAGGCACTGCCACCTCACATTGGGCCACCACCTCAGGAGGACGAGCAGGAGGACCATGAGGAGGAGGAGGAGGAGGAGTACCAGCCCAGAAGGGAGCCACAAGGTCCAAGGGCCGTCCGCCGGCGGCTTATTGAATTACACTTCTAGGCCCCCTGTCAGGGAATGGCTTGTGGCAATGAACACACCTGAATGCAGCCGCTCCGCAAGCCCTCAGCCGGTTAACGCAACAACCACTTGAAACATGACACCTGGACAAGCTGAATAAATAAAAAGCTTTATTTAACAAACTCAGGGCCCTTCCCACATGAAACAGAAAAACAGACAAGACCCCCAAAAAACAGTGAAAAACATATCTCACTCCCACAACCTGGGGAGGAATAACAAAACTTGTCAATCCAATTGGCCTTCATCTTCGGCCTTTCCAAAATAAGCCCCCCCCCTCCAGAACACAAACACCCCCATATAAAAAAAACAGTTGCCGACACCCTCTACTTGGTGTGCCGAGAGGGCGAGTCCTTGTGCAGGCTTCTCCGGCCCCTGCCCGACCTGCTGCTCTGCCTCAACCTGGGCCCTGTGGGTGTTGGAAGGCTGGGGAAAGGCTCCTGAGGGCCGCAATGCGTAACGGCAGATGCCCTTGGGGGTCGGCCTAGACGAGGTCCGGCCCTGGAGGGGCCGGCTGCTGACTGCTGCAGCTGTGGCTGGGCAGCATCAGTCTCTGCAGCAGCTCGTCGCACCTTGGCTGGGGGAGTGGCAGTGGCGGCTGCAGCAATGGGGGCAAGCTGGCTGATGCCAGGCGCTCGCTGGTCGCCAGAGACATTGGCACTCGGCCGGGCTGGCACTGCAGCAAGCGCAGCAATCTGGTGGAGGCCAGACCGCTGTGCTGCAGCAGGGCGGCGGGTGCCCTGTCGATGCTTCCGTGACACAGTGAGTGTGGCAGAAGTGAGTGCCCGAACTGCCCTGTTCTGTGCCCTCATCAGATCAGCCAGTGTCTGCACGGCACCACTCATGAACTCGCGACTCGTGTCCTGTGCTGCCGCGAGTTGGTCGACACCCCTGGCCTGTGCTGCCGCGAGTTGCTCGACACCCCTGGCCTGTGAGTCCCCGAAAGCGGCCACACTATGAGCCAGGGACTCAATGGCCTGAGGCAACTGTCCCACAACCCCCATGAACTCGTTGTGGTGCCGCTCGGAGGCCGCGGACATTTCATCAAGGAGGCGCACCTCCTGGGCGAGGACCGTCTCCGGACTGGAGGGCGGACTCTCCATCTGGGGAGAAGGCCGCCGAGCTGCCCGAGCCTTCCCGCGTGCCTGGACGCCACTGGGCCCAGGAGCTGCACCCCCCTGCAACACTTCCCCCTGGCTCTCCTCCAGGCAAGACGTGTCCCCTCCATTGCCATCCCCTGGCGTGGATGAGGGTTCCCCCGATGTGCCGCCTTCCTCTTGGTCCTCGTCGTCCTCCTCTTCCGAGGGACTGGCACTCTCAGCTTCATGGACCTCCTCCTCACCAGCTGAAAGCAGGAAGGCACAAGAGTAGCTTTAGAGTGAGGACAGGGCGTCAGCGAGGGAGGCATGAGTGGTGGCATTATGCGCATTGGTCGGACAGTGGCAAAGGATGTAGATCTGAAGCGCAAGGGGAACGAGAGATGTCCAAACGGTCATGTCCTTACCATTGGGGCCCAGCACAGGGTCGGCATCTCCAATAGCAACGGGGCCAACCACCCGGCCACGCATGAGTCGAGCCACGCGCTCCTCCAGGTCACTGAGCTCCTGGAACTGGCCACGGCCTCCCCCGGTGACATTCCAGCTCTTCATATTCTTGGCCAGCTTGGCCTGCAAGAGAAAGGACGGCCTCTAAGTACAGTGTGTTGCCCTGTTGTTGTCTGCACTGCCTCCCATGGTCGATTAGCATGGCCAGTGTGGTGCCCTGTTGTTGTGTGCACTGCCTCCCATGGTCGAATAGCATGGCCAGTGTGGTGCCCTGTTGTTGTGTGCACTGCCTCCCATGGTCGAATAGCTTTGCCAGTGTGTAAAGTGCAGAAAGTGCTATTGATGATCATGCCAGTGCCATAGCTGCGGGAGGAGGGATGGCCATTAGGCCTTTGAGGTCCCTTTGCCCATAATGTGAGGTGCACATGCAAGGATGAGGAGGACACTGGAAAGGGTACTCACCCTGACCATCCGAGTGAGGTCGTTGTACTTCTTGCGGCATTGGTCCGCACTCCTGGGGACATCGCTGGTGGATGACACCCTGTGGGCGATTTCCCTCCAGGCTCTCCTGTACTGCCTCCTGGGAGCCTTCTTGCCACTGTCTGGGCACAAGATCTCTCTTCTCTTTTCAAAAGCCTTAAGCAGCACCCTCAAAGCATGCTCTGAGAAGCGCTGCGCTCGTTCACGGGCCTTCTGCATGGCTTCAGGCGCTATTTGGGTCCACCAGCAGTGTTCAGGCCTAGCTGCAGGGCTCCACTATCCAGGGCGTGGCAGCAGACAAAGTCGACCCTTCCCCCTTTAAGAGCTGGCCGGCGTCAGGGTGTCTGCTGTCAATCAAAACATGACCGCACCTGCGCTGCGCCCGGCCTCGGCGTTATCAGTCCGCACCGCCGGCTTAGCGCCTAAAGATAGGAGTGCAACGCCAGTTTCAGCGCTCGCCCAAACTCCTTGGCCAAATCTACTGAATTTCGGCGAAGTGGCCTACACTTTCCGGCGGGCGCTAACTTTAGCGCCCGCCCAACTTTAGCGCCCCAGAAGTGTCGCGACTGAATTTCTAGGCCTCTCTCTATCACTCAGAATGTGTGGTGCAAAAATTTCGCCGGCAAAAAAGGCAGGAAGCGGTCGCCTTTAAATAGCGCTCCCCTAGTCCCTTCCCGACTGCAAAACGCTCCCCTCAACCTGTCGTTGCTAGCGGCAGGCGGTAAGACAGGGGGCGCCACTCAATATCCAGTCCGGGGTGCTACCGGTGCATTGTACGCTCGACTGACGTCACGACCTGTGGGCGCAGGAGATCGTGTCGGTAGTGTTTAGCACCGCCGCAAAATGTCTAGTCAATTTCGCCGCTAACAGGAGGTGCAAACCAACCAAATTTTTTCCCCATGCTTTTATCTCCCCCAAAATTAAATTTTTGTTCAAAATATTTAATTAAATGGCACTTTAATTAATTTTAAATATGTAATTTTTTTTTTACTTATTTCATGTTTTGGTGTATTTTTTAAGTGATCCATACATATGGAATCCCCATAAGTATGAATGGGGTTTCCCCTTCTTTCATTGTTTTGGCTGGCCCACGTGATCCCAGGGGCTGGGATTCTTACACTTCTATCCGCGGGTACCTGGAGAGGCCCAGCAGCGCGAATCTATGAACCTCCCGGACCACCAGGTAAATTTGTAGGTATTTTGCAAGTCGGATATATCTGCCTGCAGGAAGCCTCCGATCGCAAATTTTGGGCCACTGTGTTCTATTGAAGGGTCTCACCCCAAAACAATGTCCTGTCTTTCCTTTTTTCAAATGCTGGGCGTACATGCTGTGCACTTCCAATATTTTCTGTTTTTATTTCCATGTAGGGCCAATATCACTTCACCCACCCCTTAATTAAATTCCTCTGATAAAATTACAGAAATGTTAAAAGTGATGGAATATATGGAAAACGCACTACAGATGATTCCTTTGTGCTTCACATTTCTCAAAGGTTGCCCATCCCTCAACATATTCATCTCAGCAATTTAAAAACATGGGTCATTTTCCCACTTGAATTTTCTCCAATGAATCACAGAATTATAGAATGATACAGCACAGAAGGAGGCCATTCACCCATCCTGTCTGTGCCAGCTCTCTGGTAGAGCTATCCAATTAGTCCCTCTCCCTTGCTCGTTCCCCATAGTCCTGCAATTTTATTCCCTTCAAGTTTTTATCCAATTTCTTTTTGCAAGTTACTATTGAGTCTGCTTCCACTAACCTTTCAGGCAGTGCATTCCAGATCATAACAACTCGTTGCGTGGTTTCCTTATCTCAGCTCTGGTTCTTTTATCAAACATCTCAAATCTGTGTCCTCTGGTTACCGATTATCCTGCCTCTGAAAACAGTTTCTCCTTATTTACTCTATCAAAACCGTTCATGGTTTTGAACACCTCTATTAAATCTCCTCTTAACCTTTTATGCTCTCAGGGGAACAACCTCATCTTCTCCAGTCTCTTCACCTGAAGTCCCTCATTCTAGTAAATCTCTTCTGCACCCTCTCTAAAGCCTTGACATCCTTCCTAAAGTGTGGTGCCCAGAATTGAACACAATACTCCAGCTGAGGCCTAGTCAGTGTTTTACAAAGGTTCAGCACAACTTCCTTGTTTTTGTACTCTATTCCTCTATTAATAAAGTCAAGGATTCCATATACGTTCTTTAACAGCCTTCTCAACTTGTACTACCACCTTCAAAGACTTGTGTACATACACCCCCAGGTCTCTCTGTTCTTGCACCCCCGTTAAAATTGTACCATTTAGTTTATATTGCCTCTCCTCATTCTTCCTCCCAAAATGAATCACTTCACATTTCTCTGTGTTAAATTCCATCTGCCATGTGTCTGCCCATTTCACCAGTCTGTCTATGCCCTCCTGAAGTCTGTCACTGTCATTCTCATTGTTTATTACATTTCCAAGTTTCATGTCATCTGCAACCTTTGAAATTATGCCCTGTATACCCAAGTCCAGATCATTAATATACATCAAAAAGAGCAGTGGTTCTAATACACATGGGAAACACCACTTTATACTTTCCTCCAGTCTGAAAAAACTATCTTTCACCACTACTCTTTGTTTTTTATCCCTTAGCCAATTTTGTATCCACGCTGCCACTGTCCCTTTAAGCCCATGGGCAATTTTGCTAACAAATCTTTTATGTGGTACTTTATCAAACACCTTAAAATGTCCACCAAAATTTTCACACAATGACCCCGCTGTGATCTGCATCTGGCCACCCCAAACTTGCCCCACCGCATGTATATGAAGGCGGGGGGCGTAGCTTCATAGTATCTAGCATTTCTGTCTCCTTCCAACCAGTTTCCACCCCCAGGAAGCAGCACCATGATAAATCTGGTGATGCTGGAACCAGTGCAGCATCCCAGCGACAGGAAAGCATTGTGAATGTCAGAGGTCACTGAATTCAGCAATCCTGCTGGAAAGCAAAAAAGAAAGCCTTGCATTTATATAGAGCCTTTCATGACCTCAGGATGTTCCAATGCGTTTTACAGCCAATTAAGTACTTTTTTGACGTGCAGTCACTATACAAATGTCGGAAATGCGGCAGCCAATTTGTGCCCAGCAAGCTCCCACAAACAGAAATGTGATAATGACCAGATAATCTGTTTTAGTGATGTTGGTTGAGGGATAAATATTGGGAGAACTCCCCTTCTCTTCTCAAATTTGTGCCATGAAATCTTTTACATCCACCTGAGAGGACTGTGAAGCTGGGAAGTGACCTATATACAAATTACAACACTGACAGAGGCTTTCGACCCAACCAGTTGGTGTTGGTGTTGATCCTCCATGCGAGCAATAGTCCTAATCTCATGTGCCCATCCTGTTCCTATATCCCTTCATTTCCCTTTCCTTCAACTACCTATTTAACCTATTTTATATATTGGCATAGGGGCCATTTTTAATTACAGCGCACATTAGGCAGCTGGTGGGCGGAAGAATTGCACTGTTCACCCGATGGTACCAGCCAAAGGCCTGAACCATTTTCATTTGAATTTGCAAGTGCTCAACGGGCTAGAAAGTAGTATTTGCACAGGCAATGCTCCTAGGGTTGCCAACCCTGCAGGATTGCCCTGGAGTCTTCAGGAATTGAAGATTAATCTCCAGGACACTTCTGGGAACAACCCGGGAGCAAAATCATAGGGGCATTGAAAAATATCACTCTCTTTCAACACTTTGGTTTATTAATTAGTAGTTGGTGAAGAAAAAGCTGTTTAACTGACAGTCAATCGGGTAATGAAGAGTCAGTTCACTTTCCAATTGGCCCTGTGAGAATGGACATGTTGGGTGACCAATGGCGGGAGCGTGGGGGCGGGGCAGTTTGACGGAGGAGGTCATGTGATAAAACCTCCAGGATCACATCCAGCCAGTGTTGAACATTCTCATTGATCCCGCTGCTAAATTCATGGAGACCAGTTTTTAGGTGTCCCATTCGGAACCTTAAATATGTTAATGAGGGGGCAGAGGGCAGGGGTGGGGACCAGAAAGAGCTCACAGGTTTCAGTTGAATTTTAAAATGTATATATGGACTATGACTGATCTGCTTTTTCTTCAAAGAGACATGTAAGTGAGCACATGGCTAAATCAATGTTTGAGTTTTTTTAAACCACAATGGTGTAGGGGGGCATCCTTTAGCTGGTTTACGGTAATTTACCTGGTCAGGCAGCCTTTTCCCACTGCACTGTGACCAATTCCAATCAGCGGTTTCGAATCACTAAACCCCTCCTTCCAGTTCTGACTGGAGGAACTTAAAATTAATGATATATTAAAACGGACAAATGGTCTGGATGCAAGAAAGTCAAACTTTATTAAAAACTAAGAAACTAGACCACACAATCAAAGTAATCATGGTAAAATTGCTTAAATAGGGGAGGAAAAACAGACACAACGAGGGAAATCGACTGAAATACAATTCTAACGAAATCCCCACTTTACTCCCACCCCTAAGCCTATCCTAAGTTGCCTTATGGAAGGCCAGAAAAATATATGCTCACCACTGCAATGCCAGCTCCGTGTCCCACGAGATCTTCACTGCCCTGAAGTAAAGAAACACCCCAGTGTTTTAAAAGTAAACTGCTGGTGTTTTACTTCTTCAGACAGACTCCACACTGTAGAGGGCACACGGAGGCAAGCCAGAGAGAGAGAGATGCTCCTGAGAAGCTATCTCTTATACCCCAATTTTGGGGCTAAAATGTTCCCGCCCAGATCCAGAAGTTTCTGGGCTAGAACAAAAGGGATCCAACTGTCCCCATTGTCCAGTAATGGGTGATTCAAACCCATTCAATTTTAAACTGTTTCTTTTCTCAGTTTGAGTGTCTCTTTTCAAATATCTGTGCTGAGCCTTTTCTCAGTTTGAGTGTCTCTTTTCAAATGTCTGTGCTGAGCCTTCGAACCATCTCCATTCACCCTGATGCGTTTTGAATGGAGTTGTAATACTATGTAAACAGAAACCCATTATCTTGTGGTCACTGAAACCGCAGTCAAGTGGTTTAATCCCTTGTGCAAGCATCCTTGTAGCAGTTTCTGTAAACAAATTGATTGTCTCTGCAGGGAGGGAACTTCCCTTTGATTGACAGATTTGAATACCATCTTTGATCTTCCCCTTTTCACAGACATACACGAGCTGCTTCCAAGTCCTTTGTCCTTGGCCATGCTTTCTGATGGCCATTTTTATCCCTGGGCAATTTAAACCGCTCAAAACTCAAGAGTACATCCTTTAATAAAATGTACAATCTTAAAGTGTGCGATTTTCACAAAGTTCTCTGATTCCAGTATCCAAGCGCTGCCCAGCCCACGAGCTTTTAACGCAGCCTTTTTCTGCAGTTCTGGGTATGTTTTAAAACACTGTCCAACCCAGAGACAATTTAAATCGCACAAGTCTTCGTCCATGATGTGGATTAATATTTCCCGATCTTCGGGGGCTGAGGGGATTTTGCGAACCCCTACATTCCCCCCTTGGATACTTCCAACTTGCTTGTAGAAGTGAGCAAAATTTTCTGACCCCCGTCAAACAACCATCCCCTGTATTTACCTATAGCTACCTATCACTGATTCCCCGACCCGTCTATTCCCCTCAAATCCGAGAAAAACCGTGGTATGGTAGGCATCTACAGATACATCAATTACAAAATGTTACAATAAGGGGTCTCATACCCCTGCACCACTTGTTACATTATAACATATTACAAAATGTTGCAATCTTGGTTATACAATGTAATCAAAATTATTCCAAGCACGGAGAGGGTCCTACGCCTCTGCACCGCTTGGAACTGTAAAACAAAATACAAAAATCTCCATTAAACATTTGAAACACAATGCTGAAATAAATCCTGACCATCACGTGCCAATGATGGGTCACGAAATTCGAGTGGCTATTGCTCCTCCCACCCGGGCAGTAAATGTTCCTTCCAACCGCCCCCCCCCCCGCTTTAATGGTCTTAAACTTTTAAAAAATACAGAATGGATTTTACAGAACAGTCTGATCCACCAGCCCTGAGCCGTTCCCTTGTCCCTTTGTGGAGGCGGGGTACCCCTCATGTCTCACAGAACGAGACCGGGGAATATGGGATCGCGACTCCCAGTCCCTCACCCTCCCGTCTGCCCTCGACTGGCTGGAGAAAATGATGGGTGCCTGTGTGGCAGCTCTCACTGGCCCCACACTCAAACTTGAATCCCAGATCCGGCCACCCACTCATCCTTCCCAGCCACACTTACACTCCAACTTTGCCCGTGGGCCCCGGGTGGGTTCCTCCCTTCCCCGAACGCACCCACGTGACTCTTGGGTCTCCCCCTCCCCTTTACAATCTTTCCTGGGCCATCACCACCCACTCTCGGGGAACGCGTCCCTATCTGACAAGGCCCCCACGCTTCCCCACCATGACTCCTCCATAGCGAGGTCTCCCGCAAGTGAAATTCGGTCAGGATAGTGCTGGGGTGGGCCCAGCTGGGGCCATCTCTTCCGCGTAGGATGAGTAGGCAGGTTCCTCCGGACTCTGTTCGGTTTCTCCCGAAGGTCGCTGCGAGGTCTCCTCCTGGATTTGTCCAGTGGCGAGGTGATCCCCAACATTCTGTATAACCATATCTTCATTCGATGCCCAGCTCGGGCTGGGCGAACAGGGCTGCTCCTTTGTCCACTTTCCTGCAAAAGAACTTTAAAAGGACATGCAGCCAGGTCTCTCACTGACCTGCTGCCTTAAGTTGAGACATGGTCGGGTCCCTCGACCTCGGACCAAAATACAAGCATTTGGCACACTTATAAACTTAAACTTTAAACTTAAACTCAAAACTACTAGTTACATCCTAAACTTAAAATTTAAACACCTTAAAAGCAAGCTATAAACATTGGTAACTTAACACAAAGCTATAATACAAATGCCGCCCATCTCCAGATGGCCAGGCTAATCTCTGGTGTCACTGTCGCAGATTACTGCTGCCTGCAGCGAAGCTGGACTGCCTCCTGCTTCTAGTCCCTGGCAGCTTATGGCTGCTAGTTGGGGACCTCTGTGATCTTTTCCCTCCCGGGCTCGGGAGATTGCTCTTTGTGGCAGATACCCTGGTGACCATCTTATCTTGGGCTTGCGGACCCACTGAGACCTTCTGAGGGGCGTCTCTGTGGGGGAAACTTTGGCTGATGGACCCTGAGCCTGGGTCACAGCCCTAGCTGGCTGGGAACCTTCTCCCCCTGATGCAAACAGCCCGCACTGTTTAATATACCTGGCAGCCTGCCGGTACTCCGGGTTTGTCTCCTTTTCCCTACCCACTCCTGTACTGGGGGCAGGTGTCCCCTCACCACCCGCTGCTGGTGGCTGAAAATCTTCCTCTCCAGGTCCAAAACCTGGTGCCAGCCCCTTCCATATGTCCCCTGCAAGAGGAATTGCTATCCCTTCCTCCCCAGAGTCCAACACCATAGGGGGAACCACTCTAGAAGCGGGCTGGGAAGCTTGTCCCTTTAAGCAGGCGACTGCGCCTGCGCGAACCTCCTCCCCAGAGTCCCCTGGCAGAGGCTGTGAAACCTCTGTCTTCAAACAGGCGACTGCGCCTGCATGGGAAAACTGAAGAGGAGCCGCTGGGGTCACAGGCTGGGGAACTGCGCCTGCGCGAACCTCCTCCCCGGAGTCCCACGGCAGGGGCTGTGAAACCTCTGTCTTCAAACAGGCGATTGCGCCTGTGCGGGGAAACTGAAGAGGAACCGCTGGGGTCACAGGCTGGGGAACTGCGCCTGCGCGAACCCAGTGTTGGGAAACCTCTCCCCTCAGGCGCGCGACTGCGCCTGCGCAGGCAGCCTCTTCAAAGGGCGGCTCCTCCCTGGAGCCCCCCAAGCGATTTTCTGTGAATGAACTCGTAGCAGCCTGCAGATTTCTACTCTCAGGCTGCTGTTTCTCTGTTTCTGAGCTAGATAACTGGTTCAAATTTAAACTTTGGCCAAAACTTAGATCCCACTGGGGCAGGGAAGTGTCCCCATTGGTGGGCCGGACAACTTTTCCCTTGGAACAAGCCGCAGTGCCTGTCTTTACAGCCTGTGAACTTGAACTTGTATGGTCAGATTTATACAATTTACATTGGTTAGCGTGGAACCACTTTGTGCACCGGGGTAGTTTTACTGCATAGACCATGGGGCTGGCCCTATCAACTATACTATAGGGTCCCATGTAGAGTGGCTCTAAACTTCCCGCCCGGGCATAGTTTTTTACCATCACTAGGTCTCCTATCTCCCACTGGTGGCTCCTGCTAGGCTCGAGCAGCAGCAGGTTATTCCGATGCTGCTTCCCCATAAATTCGTTTGAGGTGTTCTAGGAGGGTTCGGTGAATTTATCTCGGTTTATTTCCTGCAGTTGTCCTTCGGTGAGGACTGGGGCAAGGACATGAGTGGGGGTCCTCATAACTCTGCCGGTCATGAGCTCATGTGGTGAATGCCCTTTACTCCTGGACTGGCTGGCCCCGATCCCCATGAGGATCAGAGGCAGGGTCTCTGCCCATTTTTGGGGCAACCCCACTGTCTCTTTCCTCAGCCTTTCCTTAATGGTCCGGTTCATGCGCTCCACAATCTCTGAGGACTGGGGATTGTAAGCAACATGCCATTTCCCCTGAATACCAAGCAGCCTGAGGGTGTTCTGCATGACTTGGCCAGTGAAGTGGCTTCCCTGGGGCAGTCCCCACCGCGAGAACACCTCCTTCACCAAGATCCTTGCAGTCCCCATTGCTGTGGCCGTCCTGCAGGGGAAGGCTTCCACCCACTTGGAAAACACATCCACCAGGACGAGGCAGTATTTGTAGCCTCCCTGGGTGGTGGGCAAGGGCCCTATATAGTTAATCTGGATCGACTGCCATGGTCCCTCCACCCTCCTAATGTGTCCCATGGGCACCTTCCTTTTGTGGGGATCGGGATTATTTGCTGCACACACAAGACAGCTAGCACAGAACTCGCAGACATCATCCCGGACTCCTGGCCACCATGCCGCCTGTTCCACCCATTGCCAGGTGGTCTCAGGCCCGGGGTGTCCTGCTTCCGGCCCCTCATGGGCCAGCTGAAGGAATTCCCTCCGGTGTTGCTGGGGTACTACCCACTGTCCCCCCCTGAACAGCATGCCTTCCCTTATGGAGAGGGAGGCTGTGCCGTAAGGGCCTTCTAACTTCCTGCCCTCCATCACTGCGCTAATTATTGGCTTTAGGACGGGGTCCTGTGCCTGGACCGTTTTAAGGTCTGGGGCCAACACTATTCCTGATTTTCCCTGTGTCCCATCCCTACCTATAATTGCTGCCACTGGCCCGGACTCATATGGGTCCCAGAAAGTGCCTGCACGTGCACCCTCCTTGGCCAGCATATCGGCTTGCTGGTTGCCCTGGCTGCGGGGTTCTGTGGAGGAATGGGCTTTCACCTTATGAATGAAAACTGCACCTTCCTCCCCCACAGCTGCCAGGATTTTCTCCAGCAGGGGCTTTACTGTCAAGGGCTTCCCGTCGGCGGAGGTATACCCACGACGGGACCAGATGGCCAAGTACTCCGTACACGAGTTGCAAGTGAACGTACTGTCAGAGCAAATCATATATGGGGTAGGGAAGATGTCGGGGTGTGTAACCACGTACATCACCGCGGACAGTTCAGCCTGCTGGGCACTCATGGTGTTAGGGAGCTTGATTGCCAAGGCAATGTCTGCCATTGGGTCAAAGATCCCACAACCCGTGAGTCAAACTCCAGCGGATATCATGCTGGAACCGTCTACATAGATCTCACGGCCCGTGGGGTGTATCCCGGCCCGTAAACCTATGTTCACTTCCCATACCCCATCTATGGAACATCGATGGGCTGTTCCAGGTATACCATATTGGCCGCAAGCTTTGGCTTGCAAAGGCCCTTTACCTTCAGATCCATCTGTGAGAGGAGAAGGGTCCAGCACGCAATGCGGATGCTGCTGACTGTCCCATCTTTAATCCTCCCATCCAAAAGCATCTGAGTGGGTGTGTGGTGTATGAGGAGGGTGATGGGAGAGGTGCCTGCGAAGATCCGGGATTTCTTCACAGCCCAATATGTGGCTAAAAGGTGCCTTTCACATATTGAGTAGCTCCTCTCTACATCGGTGAGTATCCTGGAGGAATAGACCATGGGTCTCAGCCTACCGTGCCGCTCTTGGAGCAGCACAGCACTCAGGCTATCCCCACTGGCTGCTACCTCCAGAAAAAACTCCCTTTCCCCATCTATTGCTCCTAGGACTGGTACAGTCTGCAGGTCTCCCTTTAACTTAACAAATGCTGCCTGGCACCCCTCATCCCAGGACCACTCCACCCCCTTGTGTAGGAGACGGAGCAGAGGGGCCACTGTGGCTGCATAGTCCTCTATAAATTCCCTGCAGTACCCCGTCAATCCCAGGAACGACCTCACCCCTCTTACTGAATTGGGAATCGGTAACTCCTGGACCACTTCCCTCCTTGCCTTATCTATTGCCCTCTCTCCTGTGCGGACAGTCAGACCCAGGAATTTAACTTCCTGCTGATCGATCTGTGCCTTCTTGGGGTTGACTTTAAACCCCTTTCTCTGCAGCAACTCCAGCAGCTCAGCCAGCAGTGGGCCATGCTCCCCGACCGAGTCGGTAAATAAGAGCAGGTCATCCACATACTGCAGTAACTGAGTGGGCTGACTGAACTCCTTTAAACTATCCTTCATGCATTAGTGGAAGATGCTGGGGCTGTTGTGGAAACCCTGTGGCAGACAGGTCCAGGTATACTGCTGTCCCTTAAAGGTGAAGGCAAACTTATAATTGGTCCTCCCGTTTTAAAGGGATGAACCAGAACCCATTCGAAATGTCCAGCACCGTGAATGTGTTCGCAGATGCTGGAATACCGCTAATAAGATTAGCCACTGTTTCTACCGTGGGGGCACACACGGGGATATTGCTGTTAAGCACCCGACAGTCCACCGTGGCTCTCCATGAATTGTCCGGTTTCCTAACCGGCCAAAGTGGAGAATTAACATGTGCGGCCATGGGCCTCAACACTCCCTGTTTAACTAAGGAGGTGATGGCTGCCTCCATGTCGGGTTCTGCCTCCTTGGGGAAATTGTACTGCTTCTGTGGTCGGGCCATGGGGTCCCCGTCTATTTTAACCTCAAACCCTGTGATCCTCCCGCAGTTGTGTTTATGGGTGGCAAACGCTGTGAGGTTTGCCTGCACGACTGCCTGCAGTGCCTCCGGGACACCATTTACCATGAGCCCGAGATCGTAACCTTCTTTGGGTTTCACAGTACACAAGGTCCCCTTACCCTCCTTGGCCGGGATGACCACTACACCTTCTTCCCTGTCTGTGCTAGCCCCCCAAAGGCAATGGTTGCGGAGATCCACGAGGATCACGTGGCCCACCATAAAGTCGGCTCCTAGGATCCCCTTTCCTTCCTCCTTATTCCACTTTGCCAGGATGCACGTCCACTTAGTTTGGAGCGTGCCCAGACGGACTGAGAGGGGTCTGGAGTATACCCCCGCCTGCTCCTGACCGGTGAATCCCGATAGTATGTATGGAATCCCGTCAGACAGAGGTGAAGTGGTGGGATTATCCGTATGGATCACGGTGCATGATGCCCCCGTATCCAATAGATAAGTCCCTGTAACCTTCTCTACCTCCATCTGTACGAGCGGTCTCTTCCATTCATCGTACCAGAGATTACACAGATGGACAGGCTGCGTGGGCTCCAGTCATTGTGGGGAGGCAGAGGTGGGCGAGGGGGTTGCAGCACCACTGATGGCTGCTACCTTTCCCTGATTGGCTCTGAGGAACGATTTTATCGACTCCATGACGGACTCGACTGTATCGGGAGGAGTTTCTGTCTCTGCCTTCTGAGTTGGGGCTGCGGGGGTCCTGGCTTTATCGTCTCTCCCAGGCTTTTTACAATCACTGCGCCAGTGGCCATCCTCCCCGCACCTGTAACAAGTGACCTTGTTCTGGGAGGGACGGCTCCCCTCCTGGCACCACTCTTTCTTGTGTTGAGCCCCAGGTTTAATCTCGTGGACCTTACCCTTTTGCTGGGGGGTCCCACTATTCCTACCGTTCCTATATGCTACCGTGAGCTGCCGGATTACAGTCTCTTCGGTTGCTAGGGGATCTCGGTGGTCAAACCAAGTATCAGCCTTTGCTTTTATCTGGGACAGGCAATTGGACACCAGGCAACAAAGCCATTGGGTCCGCTGCTGCTGGTTCAGGTGTGCCCTATTTTGTCCCCCTGTACACATGCTGTTGTAGACTGGCCACAGCCTGTCTGCAAATGCCTGTGGGGTCTCCCCTTCCTTCTGCAGTGTTTTCCCTATGCGATCGAACGGACTGCTGTCGTTCGCACCCATGGCTTCCAGTATTTCCTCCTTTAGGTCCTCAAAACCCTTCTGCCCTCTCTTAGCCTCATCTGAAAGGGTCTGATAGAGCTTACTATCGACAGAGAAAAGCAACATTTTGGCTTTCTCTTCGTCATCACAGCCGTTAACACAGGCTGCCTGTTCTATCCCTTGGAAGTGCACTGAGGGGTCTCCCTTTTCGGAGAGCAAGGGAATATGTTACACCAGGCCTCTGAGCTGTTGGGTATCATAGGGTACCAGATAGGTATGCTGAACAGCCCCATGGTCATTATTGTTCACGGGTGGACCGTACCTCCGTTGTCGGAGGGGGTACACTGGTCCTGGTCCCTGCCTGCCTAGCGGGACCTGCTGGCGTTCTCCTACCACCCCATTGTCCACCCCTTCTTGCTGCCAGAGCTCCTCAAAACTCGGAGCTGTGGGCTGCTGTCTTGGGATCTCTAATTCCCTATCCAGCTCTGTTCTGGGTGCTGCCTGTGGGGCGGTTTGATTTGGGCTGCTGGTACTGTCCGACGGACTTCCCTTCGGACTTATGAGACATAGCATCCCTTTAGTCCTTAATAACTCCATATCCAAACTCTCTACCTTTCTGTTACATGGGGTATGATCTGCTCCACTAAATCTTTGGTCGCAGGCCTTTACCTCCCTAACCATTTCCTCCTGCTCTGTTACTTCTGAGGTGAGGCGGGCATTCTCTTCCCGCAGTCTCATCTCGTTACTCTTTGCTTCTGTAATTTTGCACTTTAGGAACTCTATTTTGTGCCTTGCGTGGCTTTTGCCCTCACTAGCTTCTTGGGTGAGGTGTGCGTTTTCCTCCTGTAGCCTCGTCTCACTGTCCCTAGCCTCTGTGACTTCCTGCACAAGTTGCTCTATCTCTGCCTGGCATTTCGTGACCTCTAGTGTGAGGCGTGCATTTTCTTCCCGCACCCTCATCCCACTATCTCTGGCCTCATTCACCTCTCTTATGAGGCGTTCTACCTCCGCCTGGCATTTTCCAAACTCTGACTCCCGATTCTTGGCCTCTATAACCTCCTCCTGCACCCTCATCTCACCCTTCTTTACCCAGCCACCTATACCATAATAGGTCAGCTTACACGCTGCCGCTAACTTCTGCAGGGCTACCCACAGACTAAAAGCAAGAGCTGATGCTTTCTCCAGATCCAGACCACTTATCATATCAAAAACTGCCTCCAGTCCTGCCGCGATCGTCAATTTGTAGGGGGACATCCTTTACCTGGTTTACGATAATTTACCTGGTCAGGCAGCCTTTTCCCACTGCACTGTGACCAATTCCAATCAGCGGTTTCGAATCACTAAACCCCTCCTTCCAGTTCTGACTGGAGGAACTTATCATTAATGATATATTAAAATGGACAAATGGTCTGGATGCAAGAAAGTCAAACTTGATTAAAAACTAAGAAACTGGACCACACAATCAAAGTAATCACGGTAAAATTGCTTAAATAGGGGAGGAAAAACGGACACAACGAGGGAAATCGACTAAAATACAATTCTAACGAAATCCCCACTTTACTCCCACCCCTAAGCCTATCCTAAGTCACCTT
The DNA here is from genome assembly GCF_052327205.1 of Somniosus microcephalus. Classification (NCBI taxonomy): domain Eukaryota; kingdom Metazoa; phylum Chordata; class Chondrichthyes; order Squaliformes; family Somniosidae; genus Somniosus; species Somniosus microcephalus. The sequence goes on along the minus strand of NC_140997.1, from coordinate 63,000,823 downwards.
GTGGAAGGCCAGAAAAATATATGCTCACCACTGCAATGCCAGCTCTGTGTCCCATGAGATCTTCACTGCCCTGAAGTAAAGAAACACCCCAGTGTTTTAAAAGTAAACTGCTGGTGTTTTACTTCTTCAGAGGGCACATGGAGGCAAGCCAGAGAGAGAGATGCCCCTGAGAAGCTATCTCTTATACCCCAATTTTGGGGCCAAAATGTTCCCACCCAGATCCGGAAGTTTCTGGGCTAAAATAAAAGGGATCCAACTGTCCCCATTGTCCAGTAATGGGTGATTCAAACCCATTCAATTTTAAACTGTTCCTTTTCTCAGTTTGAGTGTCTCTTTTCAAATGTCTGTGCTGAGCCTTCGAACCATCTCCATTCACCCTGATGGGTTTTGAATGGAGTTGTATTACTATGTAAACAGAAACCCATTATCTTGTGGTCACTGAAACCGCAGTCAAGTGGTTTAATCCCTTGTGCAAACATCCTTGTAGCAGTTTCTGTAAACAAATCGATTGTCTCTGCAGGGAGGGAACTTCCCTTTGATTGACAGATTTGACTGCCATCTTTGATCCTCCCCTTTTCACAGACATACACGAGCTGCTTCCAAGTCCTTTGTCCTTGGCCATGCTTTCTGATGGCCATTTTTATCCCTGGGTAATTTAAACCATTCAAAACTCAAGAGTACATCATTTAATAAAATGTACAATCTTAAAGTGTGCGATTTTCACAAAGTTCTCTGATTCCAGTATCCAAACGCTGCCCAGCCCACGAGCTTTTAACGCAGCCTTTTTCTGTGGTTCTGGGTATGTTTTAAAACATTGTCCAACCCAGAGACAATTTAAATCACACAAGTCTTCGTCCACGATGTGGATTAATATTTCCCGATCTTCAGGGGCTGAGGGGATTTTGCGAACCCCTACAATGGGGATGTCACTCAGCAAGAGGAGAAACGATCAGCTGTTGCAGTCTAGAACATCAAGCTCCCCAATTCCTGCCCCACCCTCACCAACTCAGTCATGGGTTCTCAGGTGCTCCAGCGCCAGCCCACATACGCCCACTCAGGATGAGAAAGTTGGTGAGTCAGGTGCGACTTCACTGGGTGAAGCACCGAGAACTTGGGAGTGGATGATAGCGTGTAAACCGATCCTCAACAGAGAGTGAATAATGGGCCACCATTGGCTGAGGAGCATAGGAATCCAGATCTCAGGTGCCCAGTCTTCAAAAGAACACGTGCTGTCAGTGGAGATGGTTTCTTGCATGTGGTTGAGAATGGTGGCCAAGTTGGAGTGGCACAATCCACACATCTGAAACATGCTGCAGGAAGTTTGCTATGCTATCCAGAACATCCTGGAGAGTCGGGGAGATATATGCGAAAACAAGGCACCAGGAGGATGTACTGGTGGCTTCCAGCGAAGTAGCTACCTCTGCTTCAATAGATGCCTCAAGGGTCGGCCTTAACATTAGCTGAGCTGTCATGATTTAAGTGGGACTATTCAGCCTGTTATCACAGCACCCAGTAACATTGCTGAGCTTGTGCGCAGCATCAGTGAGTTGAAAGGAATGGTAACAGAAGTCACTGGCCGAGGGATTCGACTTCCAACCAAAACGGGTGCTGAGTCACTGGAGCAGCTGCTTCACCCGCCCATTTGTGCCGGCGTGAAGCCCAAACCAAATCTGCGTTCGGGCCTCATTTAAATGCAGCGGTGAGCTGTGGGCTCCAGACACCAGTTTACAACCCACCAGCTGTGGGAAATCGGCTGATTCCTACCCTGAGCCATCCAGTCAATGGGGTCTGGTGGAGAGGGAGCAACCTTGGGGTGGGGAGGGCGGGGCCTCAAATTGGCCAGCAATGGGACAGAGTTTTTTTTGAGGGTGCAATTGAGCCAAATCACTCAATTGTACTGTTTTTTTTTTGCCTCTTAGCGGCCAGAAAACAGTGGTTTTGCAAAGGAACATCCAGGCCATAATCTCTTAAAATCATTAGTTTTGCTATTCATCTATTCCTGGTAAGTAGTTGGTTGTATGAATTAATCTGAGCTACCTTCACAATGCACTGTAATTTCATACATTACAATTACAATTTTAAAACAGCACCCACCATATTAATTGTTACATCTCCTTCGTGTATTCCCTGAACACACTACTGAGTCTATTCTGGAGCATGGCACATGTTCAATGCGTTGTTGAGCTATGCAATACCTGAAAGGTCCTCATACTTACAGGCTCAGCAAAAGAATAGTTTTAATAATACAATACCTTCAATTAATAGATAGCTTTCACTACAGCGATAGTCATTAATTATTAAAGAGAATTCTACCAATGTAATTAAAAACGCAGCAACTCACATATGGAACAGCACTGCGCTATCAAGGGCTGGAATTTTGAAAAGATATATTGTAATATAATTTAAAGACAAGGCTTGGCAAATACCCGTTGAATATTTCAAAAGACAGGATAAGACAAAAGGATAAAAAGTCAAAGACACGACAATACTTGATGTAAGAAAACTACTAGGCACTTGGTCTAAGCGTTAAACAAAGCTTTAATCAACTGTTTTACAACATGGAGGTCTAGTTGTGTCCTTCACTAGCTCCTGTTAAGAATGTCCTGCGCAAGCTGGGCCCGTGCCCGAGTATTTATACTCTCCCTGGACTGTGCCACTCGTAGGCCGCTCAGTATTATTTCATAAGCCTTTCTTTCATGAATGACTGATTCATGTCAATACTCATGGAATGGATATCCAAGGACACCTGGTTAAAATGTAAATGAACCAAATGTGGATGAATTGATCACAACTCCGTATAAAAGAGTAGTATTTAAACATAATAAAAGCAACTTACTATAAGTATAGAGGCAAATACAAGTAACGACAACTTAAACTGTTTACAATTATTACTAGAGCAAAATGCTGCTTGTTGGTTTTGGAAATCATTCCCATTGGTGGAATCTGCTAAATTGCTCTTACTATCCCAACGACGACAAGTTACAGAGATATTTTGGCCTGGATATTTACGGGGAGGCGGGAGGGGTGCAGGGAGGCTGAGAAAGGCTGAGGAACCTGGCAAGGCCGGGATGTGGAAGGGGAGGGAGCTCGGCAATCGGGAGGGGGAGACTGAAAGCTTACTTGCGAGGCCTGGGAGGGAGCTCTCCTGCCCCAGAATTGCCGAAAGAGGCACTTACCTTGTGGAGCCAGCAGCTCCCGACTCTCTTTCACTGCCGAGTTCCCCAACCCCTGAGAAAACCAAGCAGAAGCAGTGAATTTTAGATCAGGCTCCCAATTGCACTGTGTGAGCCCAATTTAACTATGTTAATAATGTGTCCCACACTGTTAAAAAGGCGTGCGCTGTGTGTTGGGGATGTGTATCCTGTATTTAAGTCTTTAAATGCCTGTCGCCCATCCTGACCCCCTGCCACCTGTTGTGGGGGGGTTAATATCGGGGCCCTGAACAGTCAGTGGATTCATATAAACAACGGGGGTCATTTTAACCCCCAAAACAGTTGGGTTTGGTTTGGGTGGGAGCTTAAATAGCTAAAAATCTAATACAGGAATCCCACCTCGAACCCGCCCACTTCCGGTTTTAACGGAGGCGGGATGAGGGGCGGGCGACCAATCCGCTTGCAGGAGGTGTGTCGGTCGTTGAAACGTTTAAAGGAGGTTGTGTGCCTTCATTTTAACAGTGATTCTATTTTTAGCCACAGTCGGCCGGGTTTCCCAGGCCTCGGGAAACCCAACAGGTAAAAGGAGGTGAGAAGGGCTGAATGCTTATGGGCCAGGAGGAGCAGGAGTGTTTTCCCCAGGCCCAACAAGCTTACCCCTGTACCCACCCCACGTGATTTGTCTGCTCCCCCCGCCCCCACCCCCCCCACACTGATCAGATCCCCCCCCCCACTGCCATCTGCTTCCTCCCCCCCACCATGGTTGGAACCCCCGGCCACCATCTGCTCCCCCTCCACGATCTGACCCCCCGCGATCTCTCCCACAAGCCCCCCCCCCCGCCAATCACCAGTAGACCCACTTGCTCTTAGCTCGGCTGCGGCCTTGTGTTGCAGGCTTTTCCGTCCGACAGGCAGTCTGTCAATCAGGCTGGGTGTTGGGCGAGAAACCTACATTAAAAGACACCCTGTAGTTAAAAGCTACAGGATGTTCGGGAAACCTGTACTGCTGGGTTTCCCATCCATAATTCCTCCCTCCAGCACTGACTGCACCTCGAAGATAAGATTGGGGCCAACATATTTTACCACCAACATGCCAGAGAATAGACCACATAGTGTAAAGCCCGCGCTTCAATCATACACGGACTTCGGGAGAACAGTTTAACAGGTACTTTACTGAACAAGAGGCAGCTTGAAACTGAAACTACAGAAGACTGCTAGGGCCTTTTATACAGGGGTGGTCACTGCCGGTACTGCAGTCTAAGACCAGTTATTCCCTTAAAGGTACATACACAACAATTCCTCCCCTTTTAGATAAACAGTACATAACATTCATTTAACAACTAAATAATAACTAATTACAATTACAATTTTCTCAGTAATATATACATCAACTGAAATAGTCATTTATAAGTTCAGTCTTTGAGGAGGCTTCCTGATCCTGACTGGATAGCGCCTTTCTTGAGTATCCTGTTCTGGTGGTGGAGCCAATTCTGGCTCATTGTCATTGGTTGGTTCGTCAGCTTCCAATACCCCTGCTTCTGAGGTAGACACAATCTGTACTTCGGGCTCATTACCAGGTGCACATGCTTGTGGTACAGGTTTGGCTTGTTCCTGTGACTCTAGAATCTGGTCAGCATGGCGTCTCACGATGCTCCCTCCAACGTCCACTGTGTACATTAGTGGTCCCTGCTGTGTGCATATCGTGCCTGGCTGCCATTTTTCTGTTCGGTAGTCGCGGGCCAAGACTGGTTGCCCTATCTTGAAGCTCCTGGTTGGCTTCTCATTTATGTGCTGGAACTGCTTATCCTCAACATCTCGTCTTATGTTTGGTTTGAGCAAATCCAAGCGACATCTTAGTCTCCGGTTGAAAAACAGTACTGCTGGAGTTTGGTTGGTTACTGCATGTGTCGCATTCCGGTAAGCAAACAGGAAGTTATCCACCTTGTGTTGCAGTGGTATGTCGTCATTATACATTGCCTTTGTGGCCTTTTTAAAGGTCTGAACAAACCTCTCAGCCAATCCATTTGTGGCTGGATGATATGGGGCAGATGTGTAATGTTTCACCCCATTATTCTTCAGGAACCTCTGGAAATCCTCAGACACAAACTGTGGCCCATTGTCGGAACAGATCTGCTCTGGTAACCCATTCCTGGCGAAGATGGTCCTTAGGACTGCAATAGTTTTCCCCGTGGCGGTGGAGGACATTTTAATGACCTCTGGCCATTTCGAATGGGCGTCCACAGCGATTAGAAACATTGAGTCCATAAATGGACCAGCGAAATCAATGTGTACCTGTTGCCATGGAGATGAGGGCCACTCCCATGGATGTAGCGGGGCTGTGGTGGAGCGTTTTGGACCTTCTGGCATCCTGTGCATCTCTTGGTCATATCCTCGATTTCTTTATCGATTCCCGGCCACCACACAAATGCCCTGGCTAGGCTCTTCATTTTTACCCCTCCCAGATGACCCTCGTGAAGCTCATTGAGTACTCTATCTCTCAACTTGGGTGGAATTACCACTCGGGATCCACACATCAAGGTTCCCCGGCACACTGACAGCTGTTCCCTCCTTGGCGAGAATGCTGGCAACAGTGAGTCGCCATATGCTGGCCATCCCTTCACCATCAAATCATAGACCCGAGAGAGTGTCGGGTCATTTCGGGTTTCCTTCTCAATACTTGCGTTTGTAACAGGTAAACATTCGACTATGGTCGCATGGAATATCTCCACAGGGGCCACTGCAGATGCTTCTTCTGCCGTAGGCATCGGTAGGCGCGACAGCCCATCAGCGTTTCCATGTTGTTTCGTACTTTTGTACTCTAGGTCATACTGATGTGCCCCTAGAAAAAGATGACCATCTCTGCAGCCGTTGCGCCGTCATCACCGGAACGCCCTTCTTTGGGTTAAAAATTGAGACCAGGGGTTGATGATCAGTCAGTAGGGTGAATTTCTGCCCGTGCAGATAGTGATTGAACTTCTTCACCCCCCACACCAGGCTGAGGGCCTCCCTGTCAATCTGGGCGTAGTTACGCTCGGCTGAGGTTAGCGAGTGCGATGCAAAGGCTATTGGCCTCTCTGAACCGTCACGGAATTTGTGTGACAGCACCGCTCCAATGCCGTAAGGTGACGCATCACATGCCAACCGAATCGGTAGTGTTGGGTTGTAGTGGGCCAATACTTCTTTTGAAGTGATTTGGCATTTACATTCCTGAAAGGCACGCTTACACTCATCACTCCATTTCCATGTTACACCAGTTTGAAGGAGGGCGTTCAGTGGGTGCAGAATTGTAGATAAATTCGGCAAGAACTTATGGTAGTAGTTCACCAACCCGAGGAACGACCTCAGTTGCGACACATTTTCTGCTGCTGGAGCCTTGACTACAGCCTCAATCTTGTCCGGCGACTTATGCAACCCTTCCTCATCAATCATGTGGCCACAATACGAGATTTGTCTCCTGAAGAACTCGCATTTGGGACGGTTGGCTCGTAGCCCATATTCCTGCAATCTCGTAAGCACCTGCTCCAGGTTGGCAAGGTGTTCATTGTCATTTTCGCCCGTAACCAGGATGTCGTCCAAATAACACTGGGTCCCCGGGATCCCTTGCAGGATTTGTTCCATTGCCCTCTGCCACATAGCCGGGGCCGATGCTACCCCAAATACCAGTCGATTGTACTGGTAAAGGCCTTTGAGAGTGTTTATCGTGAGGTATTTCCTAGATGCTTCTTCCACCTCCATTTGTAGATACGCTTGAGCCAGGTCAATCTTTGTAAAACGTTTCCCTCCAGATAGTGAGGCGAAAATATCTTCTATCCGCGGAAGCAGATACTGTACTGTGTGCAGGACTGGGTTCACAGTCACCTTGAAGTCCCCACAGATGCGAACCTTCCTTGGCTCCCCAGGCGTGCTGCTGAATGCTTTCTTCATTACAGGAACGATGGGTGTGGCCCACTCGCTCCAGTCCACCTTAGACAGCACCCGCGAACGCTCCAGACTCTCCAGTTCAGCTTCCACAGCTGGGCGTATCGCGTATGGCACCGGTCTGGCCTTGAAAAATTTTGGGGTTGCGTTATCCTCAATCTATATGGTTGCCTTTACTCCTTTTAGAGTCCCAAGTCCTTGTTGGAACACCTCTTCTGCGTCAGATAGAATTTGTGACAGACGTCCAGGTGTGATGTCATCATCTTTTTTGTCAGTCACAGTTAGTGCCAGAATGGAATGCCAATCCAATTGTAGTCTTCGGGTCCATTCACGTCCCAATAATGGTGGTCCTCCATCTCGTAGTGTATACAAGTATAGTTTCTGTGTTTCCTTTCCGTTATATTCAACTGGCACTCTTATTTTTCCTCTGGGGTAGACCTTTTGCCCCGTGTATGTCTTCAATACAATGGACGTGTCCTTTAAGGGTATGTGTGAGAATAGCCGCTCATAGTCTCGTCGATTCATGACAGTTAGGGCTGATCCTGTGTCCAATTCCATCTTCACTGGGGACCCTGCTATCATGAGGGTGACCCAAATGTTTCGGTGATCTTCTTTTGCGATCACGTTGTGTAATTTTAAACAACTTAGTCGCCTGCTCCCAGAGTCCTTATCACTCTCCTGACCTTTGGAACTACTATCTGTCAGTTTCTTTACTTTCCTGTACTGTTCCTTAGTAGTTCTTGTCGTGTTGGTCTTCTTTCCCGACCTGCAGACTCTTGCTATATGTCCCATTTTCCCGCATTGCCTGCATATTTTGTCTTTAAACCAGCAGTCCTTCTGCTCATGGGTTGTTCTGCCGCAGCGATAGCACATTTCGGCTCCATACGCCATTTCGTTAGCGCTGTATTCTTGCGGTTTCTGTTGTATTTCCGCAGCTCCCCGTGCTGCTGCTTTGTAGGATACTGCCACGCTGAAAGCCTGTTCTAGCGTCAGGTCCTTTTTTGAAAGTAGTCGTTTCTGGGTTCCTTCACTCTGGAGCCCGCAGACAAACTTATCCCGTAAGATGTCTGCCAGTCCTGCTCCGAACTGGCAGTGCTTCGATAACTTGCGTAGTTCTGTAAGATAGTCAGCATTGCTCTCATCTTTGTGCTGGTTTCTTTTATGGAACTTGAATCTTTCTGCTATCAGCAGTGGTGTAGGGCTTAGGTGTTCCTGTAAGATATGAACAATCTCCTCAAAAGTTTTCTCCATTGGTTTAGCTGGGGTAATTAAATTCCGCAATAGGCCGTACGTATTCGCACCCATCAGATTTAATAATACCGACGCCCTCTTTCCATCGGCCACCTCATTTGCCTTGCAGTACACTTCGATTCTTTCTACATACGTGGTCCAGTCTTCTACCTCGTTGTCGAAAGCAGTGATACTGCCACTTTTCGGCATCTTGGGCGATTTAAAATGGCGCCTCCCGCGCTTTTGCTTCTTCCCCAATGGAATAAAATGGCGCCTCCCGCGCTTTTTCTTCTTCCCCAACGGGATAAAATGGCGCCTCCCGCGCTTTTGCTTCTTCCCTTACTACCACGCTGCTCCTAGCGTTCTACGGGGTAATGGCGGCGACCCGCAGCTTCGTCGCATCTCGCTTTCCTTCCCCCCCCATTTGGTTTCTCTCCGCTGTCCTGTTCTCGAGCACCGACCGCGCCCTGTGCGCTCCACCCTCTCTCTCTTGTTTTCTTTTCCCGGCGATGCTGCGCGGCCCGATTTGTAGAGCCACTCGATCGAGCTTGAGCCCGCCGCAGTCCGGAAAGGTCAGCGCGCTACCTGCTACCAGCACGATTCGCTGGAACCACAGTCTCTCCCGCAATTCTCCAAACACCGATGGATTCTTTGGGCGGTTGCCCTCGGTCGACGCCCATTGCTCAGACTACGACCTTCCAGGACCTTCCTTTCAGGCGAGATCCCCGTGAGATGATGCCACACTGCAGGTGAGTTCGAACTTACTCGTCGCCACTATAAAGTCCGCGCTTCAATCATACACGGAATTCGGGAGAACAGTTTAACAGGTACTTTACTGAACAAGTGGCAGCTTGAAACTGAAACTACAGAAGCCTGCTAGGGCCTTTTATACAGGGGTGGTCACTGCCGGTACTGCAGTCTAAGACCAGTTATTCCCTTAAAGGTACATACACAACACATAGAACCTAGATTTCTACCTGCTCTAAAGGTTTCGGTTGCAGTGTAGGGGAGTGATGGGACAGAAGTCCTCTGAAGATTGCATCTGTTTTTGGAAAACTATAGGTCCAATTTTAACTCCTGGCCAGTTTTCGATGGGTGAGTTGAGGTGTGAGTGAGAATCTCATCCGTTGCTCCAGAAATAAGGCGCGGTGTATTTTAACTCCAGGGCCTCATTTAAATACCACTACCGACTTCCCACCTGTTCTGACCGGGAAATCAGCAGGAAGAAGTGGAAATTCACGTGGCCCGGACGCCACCTGCCGACAGTATGTCGGTGGTGGGATCAGCTGCCGGGACTGTCCGGTGGAGGTCTTGCGATCAGGAAAGGGGTCAAGTCTACAGCAGGGGAGGGCTAAGCGTTCCTTGCGTGGGCCAGAGGAGCGCTGGCCCCACAAAGAAAGTAAAAAAAAGTTAAAAACCATACCTGCTTGGGCCTCTTCTGGCCATAGATCCTTTTTCCCCACTGTCTTTACACCTGGTGGGAAAGCCACTGAGTTAAAATTGCAGTCAGCTCCCGATATTGTCATCAGGGCCTGACATGCACAAGTAAAAAATGATCCCATTGGCTTTGGGCATTGTCCTTGCCGCCTGCTCAGTTGAGCAGGTTGAAATCGGGAAATGTAGTCTCCTGGTGACTCGAAGGCGAGTAAGTTTCCTGGGCCATTTTAAATGCCGTCCCACCTGGCTTTTGTTGTGTATGTACCTTTAAGAGAAGAACTGATTCTATACTGCAGTACCGGCAGCTGTATATAAAGCCATAGCAGGCTTCTGTATTTCAGTTTTAACTTACATTCTGTTCAGTAAATACCTGTTATTATTGTTCTCCTGCAGTCCATGTATTATTGCTACTCGGACACTACACTGGCGACGGGCAGGTTTGAACTCACCTGCAGTACTGCATCACCTCACGGGGATCTTTCCCTGAAGGGAAGCTTCTGGGAGGTCGAAGTCAGAGCAACGGGCGTTAACCGCGGGCAACCGCCCAGGAATCCATTGGAGTTCGGAGAGTTGCAGGGGAGGCTGTGGAGAGCTGGGCTTGGCTCCCCAGTCGAGGTGTTCCAGCAAATCGGGCTGGTAGCAGGTAGCGTGCTGAACCTTCCGGACTGCGGCGGGCTCGGGCTCGATCGAGCGGCTCTGAAAAAGGAGCCGTGCAGCGTCGTCAGGAGGAAAACAGAGAGAGAGAGGGTGGAGCACACAGGGCGCGGTCGGTGCTCAAGAACCGGGCAGCGTAGAGAAAATAAAACGAGTGGAAGGAAAAGTGAGACGCGCCGAAGCCGCGGGTCGCCGCCATTATCCTGTAGAATGCTAGGACTAGCGTGGCAGCAAGGGGAAGAAGGAAAAGCGCGGGAGGCGCCATTTTATTCCATTGGGGAAGAAGGAAAAGCGCGGGAGGCGCCATTTTAATCCATTGGGGAAGAAGAAAAAGCGCGGGAGGCGCCATTTTAAACCACCCAAGATGCCGAAGAGTGGCAGTATCACTGCTTTTGACAATGAGGTAGAAGACTGGACCACGTATGTGGAAAGAATTGAAGTGTACTGCAAGGCAAATGAGGTGGCCGATGGAAAGAAGGCGTCGGTATTATTAAATTTGATGGGCGCGAGAACGTACGGCCTATTGCGGAATTTAATTACCCCAGCTAAACCAATGGAGAAAAGTTTTGAAGAGATTGTTAATACCTTACAGGAACACCTAAACCCTACACCGCTGCTGATAGCAGAAAGATTCAAGTTCCATAAAAGAAACCAGCACAAAGATGAGAGCAATGCTGACTATCTTACGGAACTACGCAAGTTATCGAAGCACTGCCAGTTCAGAGCAGGGCCGGCAGACACCTTACGGGATAAGTTTGTCTGCGGGCTCCAGAGTGAAGGAACCCAGAAACGACTACTTTCGGAAAAGGACCTGATGCTAGAACAGGCTTTCAGCGTGGCAGTATCCTACGAAGCAGCAGCACGGGGAGCTGCGGAAATACAACAGAAACCACAAGAATACAGCGCTAATGAAATGGCGCATGGAGCAGAAAAGTGCTATCGCTGCGGCAGAACAATCCATGATCAGAAGGACTGCTGGTTTAAGGACAAAGTATGCAGGCAATGTGGGAAAATGGGACACATAGCAAGAGTCTGCAGGTCGGGAAAGAAAACCAACACTACAAGAACTACTAAGGAAAAGTACAAGAAAGTAAAGAAATTGACAGACAGTAGTTCGGAAAATCAGGAGAGTGATAAGGACTCCGGGAGCAGGAGACTAAGTTGTCTAAAGTTACACAACGTGATCGCAAAGGAGGATCACCGAACCATTTGGGTCACCCTCATGATAGCAGGGTCCCCAGTAAAGATGGAATTGGACACAGGATCAGCCCTAACTGTCATGAATCGACGAGACTATGAGCGGCTATTCCCATACATACCCTTGAAGGACACGTCCATTGTATTGAAGACATACACGGGGCAAAAAGTCTACCCCAGAGGAAAAATAAGGGTGCCAGTTGAATACAATGGCAAGGAAACACAGAAACTGTATCTATATATACTACCAGATGGAGGACCACCATTATTGGGGCGTGAATGGATCTGAAAAATACAATTGGATTGGCATTCCATTCAGGCGCTAACTGTGACTGATAAAAAGGATGATGACGTCACACCTGGACGACTGTCAAAGATTCTAACTGACGCAAAAGAGGTGTTCCAACAAGGACTTGGGACTCTAAAAGGAGTAACGGCAACGATAAAAATCGAAGATAACGCAAACCCCAAATTTTTAAGGCCAGACCGGTACCTTACGCGATCTGCCCAGCTGTTGAAGCAGAGCTGGAGAGTCTGGAGCGTTCGGGTGTGCTGTTCAAGGTGGACTGGAGCGAGTGGGCCACACCCATCGTTCCTGTAATGAAGAAAGCATTCAGCAGCACGCCTGGGGAACCAAAGAAGGTTCGCATCTGTGGGGACTTCAAGGTAACTGTGAACCCAGTCCTGCACACAGTACAATATCCACTTCCACAGATAGAAGATATTTTTGCCTCACTATCTGGAGGGAAACGCTTTACAAAGATTGACCTGGCCCAAGCGTATCTACAAATGGAGGTGGAAGAAGCATCTAGGAAATACCTCACGATAAACACTCACAAAGGCCTTTACCAATACAATCGACTGGTATTCGGGGAAGCATCAGCCCCGGCTATTTGGCAGAGGGCGATGGAACAAGTCCTGCAAGGGATCCCGGGGACCCAGTGTTATTTGGACGACATCCTGGTTACGGGCGAAAATGAGAGTGAACACCTTGCCAACCTGGAGCAGGTGCTCACGAGATTACAGGAATATGGGCTACGAGCCAACCGCCCAAATGCGAGTTCTTCAGGAGACAAATCTCGTATTGTGGCCACATGATTGATGAGGAAGGGTTGCATAAATCGCCGGACAAGATTGAGGCTGTAGTCAAGGCTCCAGCACCGGAAAATGTGTCGCAACTGAGGTCGTTCCTCGGGTTGGTGAACTACTACCATAAGTTCTTGCCGAATTTATCTACAATTCTGCACCCACTGAACGCTCTGCTGCTAAACTGGAGTAACATGGAAATGGAGTGATGAGTGTAAGCATGCCTTTCAGAAATATAAATGCCTAATCACTTCAAAAGAAGTATTGGCCCACTACAATCCAACACTACCGATTTGGTTAGCATGTGATGCGTCTCCCTATGGCATTGGAGCGGTGCTGTCACACAAATTCCTTGACGGTACAGAGAGGCCAATAGCGTTTGCGTCGCGCTCGTTAACCTCAGCCGAGCGTAACTACACCCAGATTGACAGGGAGGCCCTCAGCCTGGTGTGGGGGATGAAGAAGTTCAATCACTATCTGCATGGGCAGAAATTCACCCTACTGACTGATCATCAGCCCCTGGTCTCCATTTTTAACCCAAAGAAGGGCGTTCCGGTGATGACGGCGCAACGGCTGCAAAGATGGTCACTTTTTCTAGGGGCACATCAGTACGACACAGAGTACAAGGGTACGAAACAGCATGGAAGCGCTGATGGGCTGTTGCGCCTACCGTTGCCTACAGTAGAGGAAGCACCTGCAGTGGACCCTGTTGAGGTATTCCATGCAACCATAGTCGAATGTTTACCTGTTACAAACTCAAGTATAGAGAAGGAAACCCGAAATGACCCGACACTCTCTCGGGTCTATGATTTGACGGTGAAGGCCAGCACATGGCGACTCACTGTTGCCAGCATTCTCGCCAAGGAGAGAACAGCTGTCAGTGTGCCGGGGGACCTTGATGTGTGGATCCCGAGTGGTAATTCCACCCAAGTTGAGAGATAGAGTGCTCAATGAGCTTCATGAGGGTCATCTGGGAGGGGTAAAAATGAAGAGCCTAGCCAGGGCGTTTGTGTGGTGGCCGGGAAACGATAAAGAAATCGAGGATATGACCAGGAGATGCACAGAATGCCAGAAGGTCCAAAACGCTCCACCACAGGCCCTGCTACATCCATGGGAGTGGCCCTCATCTCCATGGCAACGGGTACACATTGATTTTGCTGGTCCATTTATGGACTCAATGTTCCTAATCGCTGTGGACGCCCATTCAAAATGGCCAGAGGTCATCAAAATGTCCTCCACCACCACGGAGAAAACTATTGCAGTCCAACGGACCATCTTCGCCAGGAATGGCTTGTCAGAACAGATTGCTCCGACAATGGGCCACAGTTTGTGTCAGAGGATTTCCGGAGGTTTCTGAGGAATAATGGGGTGAAGCATTACACATCTGCCCCATATCATCCAGCCACAAATGGATTGGCTGAGAGGTTTGTTCAGACCTTTAAAAAGGCCATAAAGGCAATGCATAATGACGACATACCACTACAACACAAGGTGGATAATTTCTTGTTTGCTTACCGGAATGCGACACATGCAGTCACCAACCAAGCTCCAGCCATAATGTTCTTCAACCGAAGGCTAAGATGTCACCTGGATTTGCTCAATCCAAACATAAGACGAGATGTTGAGGATAAGCAATTCCAGCACATAAATGAGAAGCCAACCAGGAGCTTCAAGATAGGGCAACTAGTCTTGGCCCGCAACTACCGAACAGAAAAATGGCAGCCAGGAACGATATGCACACAGCAGGGACCACTAATGTACACAGTGGATGTTGGAGAGAGCATTGTGAGACGCCATGCTGACCAGATTCTAAAGTCACAGGAACAAGCCAAACCCATACCACGAGCAGGTGCACCTGGTAATCAACCCGAAGTACAGATTGCGTCTACCTCAGAAGCAGTGGTATTGGAAGCTAACGAACCAACCAATGACAATGAGCCAGAATCAACTCCGCCGCAAGAATAGGATACTCGAGAAAGGCACTATCCAGTCAGGATCAGGAAGCCTCCTCAAAGACTGAACTTATAAATGATTATTTCAGTTGATGTATATAGTACAGAGAAAATTGTAATTGTAATTAGTTATTATTTAGTTGTTAAATGAATGTTATGTACTGTTTATCTAAAAGGGAAGGAATTGTTGTGTATTTACCTTTAAGAGAAGAACTGATTCTATACTGCAGTACTGGCAGTGACCACCCCTGTATATAAAGCCATAGCAGGCTTCTGTATTTCAGTTTTAACTTACACTCTGTTCAGTAAATACCTGTTATTATTGTTCTCCTGCAGTCCATGTATTATTGCTACTCGGACACTGCAGTTTTCACTGGGTAGTTAGTGTTAAAATCACCCCCTGACTTTCCCCTTCATCCAATGATTTATTTTAAAACATGATAAAATATCTCAGCTCTAAAGAAATCCAGATGTTCTCATCACTTGTCCACAAAAGCATAGAATGATTGTTGATGAAGGAAAATGGTTCCATACTCAAATCTAAAATGATTTAAGGGGTAATATTATTAAGATAAAGTGTGCTAAAAAAATGCATTGTGGATGATATGTGGATAGGTGATGTAATGAAATAATTGCCCTATTGAATCTGCCTCCACTAAGTTACTATTGTTATTTTGTCTACATTTTAAAATTTCAAAAATATAATGTCTATCTTTTGTTATAGCCACATCTTTAAATAAAATCATTCTGTTTAAATACATTATTAACATAATACCCATAGAATTTATTGTACACCCTTGATTGAAGAGGATTTTTTTTTAAATTTGCATTACAAAGATGTTTGTAATAGTAAAATAGGTCCAATGAAAATTGCCTCTGACATTCCTATTATTTTTCTTAAAATCTCAGCTGAAATACGAGCCATTGTAAAGTGTGGTATGGTGCACTGACTGACACACAACAATGTCCTCTAATATGTTATTGCTTAGTCCGCGCATGAAATATTAAAACCCAGTCATATCATCTGGAGACTTGTGGAGGGTCACCTCAGCCTGTCTGCAAACCTTCTGCCAAAACCCTTTCCTTGGGGTGTAATTAAATGAGGGCAAAAAGGTAAGAACCTGTTAGTGGCTTTGCATTACCCATCAGGGACTGAATGAGTTATCACAGGCCAGACAGATGTATTAATAACAGCAGGTGCCTGACTCAGGTGTTCTTCTTGGCAGGACCACAAAATCAATGTAACTTCAGTGGCTCTCAGCTCGAGCCTGCCGTCTGATCATATTATAGGACTACCCCCCACCCCCGTAGGAAAATGTAGGAACACAATACATACCAGCACGCAGTCTCATTGATGAACAATGAGAGCAGAAAAAGGCAAGAAAAGTGCACAATGCCCTGGTCAGAATGACAATTGTGCGTGTACTGTACTTACTTTCTCGCGGCTGTCAATGGAAACGTGAATTGTATTCCAGTCACCTCCATGACCTAAGCAGCCAACACATAAGAGGTCCTGGCTAAAATGAAATTAAAAATTAAAACCCAAACAAAATCTCATTGATTTATTGCAAATGTCCGCACAGGATGTGTTATAAAAACATACTACTGAAGAAAAGCGGTCAGGGAGGATGCTACTGCGCTTATGCCCAGGATTTTCTCTTACTCCCAACACTACAACTCAGTCAATAATCTCTCGCTGAGGCTACCTAAAAAGTTGGAGGAAAAATCACTAACACTCTCTGGGTAATTTTTAATGTTGGCCCAAACGGGCAGGAGATTGGTGGTGCGTCAAAGGTGCCTGCCCACAGTCACCGTTCGGAGGCCCAAACCATTTTCAGGTTCGCGCCTAATTTGAATTTAACTGGTGAGCTGCGGGTGATGTCAGGCGCCCGGCTGGTGAGTTTTGAACGGCTGAAAATGGGCTGGCTTCTACAGAAATCCTAAAAGGTGTCAGCTTTGGCTCAGTGGTAGCACCCTCGCCTCTGAGTCAGCAGGGCCAAGTCCCACTCCAGATTCTTGAGCACATAATCCAGATTGACCCTCCAGTGCAGTGCTGAGGGAATGCAGCACTGTCAGAGGTGCCGTCTTTCAGATTAGAAGTTAGACCGAGGCCCCATCTGCCCTCTCAGGTGGATGTAAACGGGCCCCTTAGCTACAAGGACAGGTTGGAGAAGCTGGATTTGTTTTCATTAGAGCAAAGGAGGTTGAGGGGTGATTTGATAGAGGTGTACAAGATTATGACGGGTTTGGATAGGTTAGACGGGGAAAGGCTGTTCCCACTAGTTGATGGTACGAGAACTAGGGGACACAGATTTAAGGTTTTGGGCAAGAGATACAGGGAGGACGTGGGGAAAAGTTTTTTTACGCAGCATGTGGTGAGGACCTGGACCTCGCTGCTGACGGAAGTGATGGAAGCGGACACACTCAATGTTTTCAAGGGAAGACTGGATAGGCACTTGAGGGAAATAAACTTGCAGGGCTACGGGGATAGAGCGGGGGAATGGGACTGACTGGATTGCTCTACAGAGAACTGGCAGGGACTCAATGGGCCGAATGGCCTCCTTCTGTGTCGTTATGACTCTATGGGCAGGATTTTCATTGGGCCGTGGAGGTGGGATTGGAGGTGTGTGGGGGGGTTAAAATCCCGAAATCGGGGCGCACGGACACATCCCGCCCCCAACCCGCCTACATGCCAGTTTCAAATGAGGCGGGGTACCCGACCCGCACTGGGACCCGCCTCCCCAAGGCAGGAAGGGGATTAGTGCTAATTAACTGCCTGTTAATAGGTAGTTAACAGGCAGTTTTTAGCCTAATCCCTATTTTCATTGTTGACATGTGGGATTCCCGACGGCTCCAAACCATGCCAAGTTAGCAAGGCGGGCTGTCGGGATGAAGGGCTTGGAGGGGTCGAGATGTCCAGTGTTCAGGTGAGTGAGTGCAGAGGTAAGCGTGTTTGGTGTGTTTAAAGTGTTTAAATAAGTTTTACTTACATTTACATACCTTTACAGCCTTCCTTCCCTCAGGTCTCGGGAGTCCCTCATCTCACCGGCACAGAGAGCAGAATGGCCGCGATCTGTCAAAAGTCCCAGCATTCAGCTTTCTGTTCCGGGGAGATCTCTAAATCATCCTGAGAGGAAGGAATTAACTTGGAGTACAGATTGTCAGTGTTTGACAGCTTCAAACAGCTGTCGAATGTTGATATTTCATCTGTCAAAAGGTCTTGACAGATGAAATATCAGTCTGTGACGTCACCTGTTGCCGGGTGGCCCTTAATTGGACTGCTGAGCCCGCTGGGTGGGCGCAACAAGGTCAATCAAGTCAAAATCGCGTGGGTTGGCTAGAACTCGATGGAGGCGGGACTACAACCCCAAAAATTGTAGTCCCGCCTCCTACCCGACTCCTCAATGAAAATCCAGCCCTATGACTCTCTATGATACTATTTGAAGAAGAGCAGAGGAGTTCTCCCCGGTGTCCTGGCCAATATTTATCCCTCAGCCAACATCACTAAAAGAGATTATCTGGTCATTATCTCATTGCTGTTTGTGTGAGCTTGCTGTGTGCAAATTGGCTGCTGCATTTCCTACATTACAACAGTGACTACGCTTCCTACATTGGCTGTAAAGCACTTTGGGATGTCCTGAGGTCGTGAAAGGGGCTGTGTAAATGCAAGTCCTTTCTTTTCCTTAAAACCCCCCAAAACTTACCTTTTCCTGAGCAGCTTGCAGTGCCCCTGCTTAGGCTGCTCAGTACTTAGTACAACTGAGCCTAGCGTGCAGGGTGCACGGTCTGCCCCTTTGTACATGAAAATTGCAATCGAGTTTCAACAATTGGCGTGGGACCATCATTTTCCTATTTAAATGGCCTTCCATCTGTGTTGGGCAAGAGTGCTGGGTGCCCATTTAAAAGCCTGCCTGATAATTGAATCAGACGGGCCTTGGTTGTCAAAGGGATGTCCAAGGTACCCACTTGATCATCCTCTGCTGGTCGCCCATTTTTCAGGTAAGAAACGGGTGGCCAGCATTTCAAAATCACCCCCCCTGGGTCTTTTATGCCTGCAGTCTTTCTTTAGTAAAAAGTCATCATCTGTTTAATAATCTATTAATAAATATGCTTTTGGTGGGTGGTCTATTCTTTTACAGTTTTTTCTATATAAAATTCTGTTGCTGTAATCTAGTGCAACACATGCAATGTATAATGATCTAATTAGAGATGTGCATGGTTGAGTGAATCTAAATTTGGAATTCATATTCAAAGCTGTTCTTTTTCTTTATCTTTGAATTCAAATTAATCCAGCAACTTTCGACAGTGAAACTTAACATTTTTGGATCTTTCCACACTTGTGCTTAACATGGAGTTTCATTTTCCTGAAGCATTTGGCATCTGGGTCGATTTTAACAGTTACCACTGGGCAGGGAACAGGAGACGGAGCATCGATTCCGCCCCCCACCCCGCCACCTCCCCACCCTTTCACACCCCACCCGATTTCTCTTGCTGCAATGGAAAGGAAAGTCAGGCGAAGTGTAAAACGGGCGGCCGACCCACTGCTGCCCATTCCCCCACCCCGGCTCCGACGGGAACGGTTAAAATCGATCCCGTCTGATTTGATCCAAATTCAACAAAGTCTGATAACTCTAAATACAAGCAAATTGCTTACAACTGGATGAATTCACATTTTCTAACACCTTCATTGGTTAACTGGTGGGTGTGTTCGACCTAAAAGTAATCCTTCCCTGGTGTGCTTTCCATAGCTCGCCAAAAGGTACCAGAGTTTGGCAATGTTGAAGTATTTTAACGTGATACTCCATTTGATTTTTGAAAGCTTGATATTCAAAGGAAAAAAAAAAATCTTCAGCGAAAGGCATTCATGCATATTCTTAGCAAATACACGTTGGAAGACCTCATTTTGCAGTTGCTGACAGTTAAATATGTCAACATATTTCCTCGTAGATTCTTATGGTGTTATTTAGCTGCCTCATTTGACATTAATATGAATTAGCCAGCATTCCTCTCTGCTGCCCTGGGACTATTAGTGTCAATGTAATGTTAGCTGTAATTATGATATATTATAAGACAGGCAGCTTTTTTGCATATTGTTCCCATTCCTGGAAATTAGTTGGAAGGTGGGAATCACACGTTCCCTAATTAACACTTCGTTTCTGTGGTTACTAATAAGTCTGTCGCTGTTACTCCTTCAGGCTTCCTTGTCGGATTCAGTTCACACAATAAATTCTACTGGGTAAACTCGACTTTGGAAGTCGGCTTTAATTAAGAAGCTGATGACACTGGACTCATTCTAATTTTACAGTGAATATACTTTCTTTCCTTCTGAACATTAGTGGTAGGGAAAATGATGTACCCTTCGACGTTAGAAGTCGCACTCTTCAATTAAGCCTGAAGGAAAAGGTTTGGTGTCTTAAGAATAATTCATGAGCACAGTCAGTAATGTGAAGAGTCTTAACAATGAAACGCATAATAACTTCGGCCTAATTCTTCACATAACCTTTTAAAGAGTCCGTTGCACTATTTCTACATCTTGCTGTTTAATATTTTTCTAATTTTTCATGGGTTAAAAAACCCCAATATATTCAGTATATATCTATACATTGGCTTATTCGTGAGTTGCATTGGTTATCCAGAAAATAATTTTTAGATCAAAAGTAGCTATATTTCTTAAAAATTACAAAAATTCTACCTTTAAATATGATTGTAATTAAACCTATGTGAATGGTCATTAAAATGTCCTTGAAGATCATGTTTTCAAGTTATAAAAATTAATGAGTGTTTTCAACTATAATTATGGCCCTGGTTAGAACTCATGGATGATAATCCTGCTACTTCACATTTGAATATTTACTCTCTAAAGCACATCTCCAATTCATCTTCTTCATCTTTAAATACTATCGGGGAAAAATTGGGTTGCTTTGCACCTCCCGTTAATGCCCTAACAGGGCGCTAAAGGGGAGGAAAGCAATTAGCGCCTGGGCGCGGCGCCGCCCACGCCTCCCGCGAAATTCAGCAGGTGGTTAGTGGCGGTGCTAACCGGTAGCGCCCCATGGCACTGCACCGCCGGTGATGACATCATTGCCATGCTCAGCACCCTGCTCGCACCCCGGCCGCGATCTTCGGGAGTGCCTCCTGACTTACCACCGGATGCTATGTCTAACGGGGTCAGGGGGGCCTACCTGCAGCCATGGAGATGCTGTTTAAAGTCAAGGTGTGGGGTGGCCTTTTTTGTTGCTGGCCACCTGCCAGCACCTGCTTGCGCTCCTGTCCCCAGCCTCCTGAACCGCCCTTCCTGCAGAGTGCCGGCTGCGCTCCAAGAGCCCGGCACTTCTCTTGATGCCCCTCCCCTTTAAGAAGGGGAGGAAGGCTTGCAATACTGCGGCGCGACGTGCCGCAGTGCATGGCACTGCGGCACGTAGCGCCGCGATATTGACTCACAGCACCCCAAGAGGGATGCGGAGCACTTCCAGTAGCGCCCCACTTCCCTCTTGGGGTGCAACCACTCAATTTCCGGCGCAGGGGCGGTAATTTTTCCGGGGCGCTAAAAGTAGCACCCCGGCGAAGCTATCACCCCAAATGGGGCGCTACTCAATTTTTAGCCCTATGTTAACAAAGCAAACAAGGTTTGCGTACAGGAGACACCTATTCCATTGCTGAAAAGAGCATAAAAGGGGAGATTTTCCTGGATCTGCGGCCAGATGATATTCTGAGGTTGGCGTGAAGCCATATTACTGGGACAGTGCAGATAGAGTTTTACATCAAAGACAAAAACTAAAAAAATGTTCCATTACTGGATTGCCTGAGGGAAGTGGATATCAGAATATCGAGTGGATTAGACTGGATGCCTAGAAGCGTACCCGTCCAATTTTTCAATATGCACTGTGCCCAGGTGATCCACTGCATTTGGGCACAGAGCCAGGTAAATCACTCCTTAATAGCACTCTAATAATGACAACATTAAGGGGATTCCCAGAATGTTCACTACCAACCGTTGATAAGAGTTGGCCTCTTTCTAGACTATGGTTGTCTACTTAGTCTTCCCTCAGTCCATGCTGGATTTTTGTTGTGCACTCAACAGATCCAGAAACAGTCCATTTACACTCATGTCAAAGTCTGTTTTATTTTTCCTCTATAACATTAATGCATTTTTGGATGAAGTGGGTGCCTTTTCAAGGTACATTGGTGGTGAAATTGGTGCTCAGTGGCAGCGTGAAATGGGCGGCAGTGAATTGGCAGCCCATGTTACACCTCGACCAATTTTCTTTTACATTGACTTCAATACAAAAGGAAATCAAGTGGGGTGTAAAACGGGCTACTAATTTCCTATCGCCCATTTTAGAAGTAAGATTTCACTCACCCCCCACCCCCATCAGCCCCATCAATTTCACCCCCATTGTCCTTTCACCTCTTGGGACTGATTTAAATCTAGCCCAGATGATGGGATTAAAGTCCCCTCACCCTGATAGCTGAAGCATCCTATGTGAATTGAATTTGGGAAAGTCGCAACTATTTCCTAGTTGGCAAAAATGCACAGAACAAAACTGCTCATAACTCAGCATCAATTGTGATTAAATTGACAATCTCACTCAGAGAGACCCCATAATAGATGGTGTGGGCAATGGAAACATCACACTATTGCAGTAAGAGAATGATTGTCTATGGTTAAGGTGAAACCACTTTACTGGGGCCAGGTGGAGAGGTTTTTACATTAAATACAAAAACTTGAAAAATGTTCCATTTCTGAGCAGTCCTGCTTCTCACCTTCACAAGTACAAAATTAACCTCTGTGGTAACAATTTATTTTTTTAATGGATGTCATCCAGGCTGACTGATAGACTACAATGGAAATACTGAAGATAATTAAAAACTAACCACCTAGAACACATCGAGGGGTGAGTACTTTACAATCAAAGTACCAACTCATACAGTTAGTTACCTTCTCCTTCAGGTTTTCAGATTAGCAGAAAGGTCACTTGCCAAAGTAGAGGGTTTTAGGCACTTTTACATTGATAGTTTGTCATTGATGAGCACATCATACTTCCACAGCAGCATAATATAAAACAGGTGAACTCCAGGCCCCCAATGGGCCTACCTTCTTATGGATTCTCAGGGTGAAAGTTTGGAAAATATGCACCTCTTTTATCAGTCCTCCAACAGTGGGCTGGAGGGGTATAGGAGAGGGGTGTAGAAAGTGGAGCGTGGCACTCAGGGGTTGTGGGTCTCTGGCTGACTTTCATGTCTCCATAGTAACAAAAGAAATGTGCATGTTGTTTGTGCCTGGCTAAACAGTGCACGAGGCAGACAGCAGCAGGTGTGAGTGACTTGTTAACTTTAAACACACTGTTAACTGTAGCTCCCTGTGGGTTTCTCCAACACTGGCATGGAACCTTTAGACCTGACCCTGCTGCCTTTATATTGCACACTGTTCAGGGAACTGTGAACCAAAAATTGTGTTTTGCATAATGTGAGTTTTTTTTGACATACAATATTATTTATGCAGTATGAAATAAATTTAATATTTTGGTCATCCCATACAAACTGTTGTTGTGAGAAATCCCTATTGACAACACAGCTGCATCATTGCTTATGTTAGTTTAGTTTGGGAGATGCCAATTATATTTAGCTACATAATGCCAGCTAATATGATTTAACTGATTTATTCTCACACACGATTGACTTTTCATTTTGAAGGCTCAAGCAGCTGATCTGTGTCACCAACCTACACAAGCATGGTGACTGGTCGTCACAGGTTGTGAAGGAGTATACAATTACTGTGTGAACACACAGAAGTGATTAATAACCTCAACAATATATATCGTTTTAAAAGCCTAAAGAAAATAGTTAACAGCAGTGCAACAGGAGAATTTTAAACACTGGCTATAGCTCATTTCATATTCCCGCTGTCTAACTTGGCACAACTACTGTATATTTCAAATCCTTCCGGAGGATCTTTGATGAGTGGATCAAAACATGAGCTCGCACTATTTGAAATTCAATAGCCCAACTATTATTTTGGTACAAAAGCAAAATACTGCAGATGCTGGAAATCTGAAATAAAAATAGAAAATGCTGGAAATGCTCAGCAGCTCAGGCAGCAACTGTGGAGAGAGAAACCGAGTTATTATTATTTTGGTAGCCTGTGGATAAGGACTGACAGAGTATTGGGTTATTTATAAATACTGTTGGCAAAGTAGAAAAACACACACACACGATGAGAATAATTACATCATTAATAAACCACCAAATGACAGTCTTTAAATGTTGTAGTGTGGTTCTCAAAATACTGATGAGTTGTTGGATTTTAATTATCTTTGTTATCTTTGAAAATGTATTAAGGGAATCATTTTCACTATGAGTTAATTTACAATATTCCTCCTCCTCCAATTTTTTTCCCTCTCTCTTAAAGGTGTTAACTTATGCTGGGGTACAGTTACACAGGTGCTGGCAACAACAAAAACTTGCATTTATACTGCACCTTCAACATAGTAAAACGTCCCAAAGTGCTTTACAGGAGTATAATCAGACAAAAATTGACACCAAGCCAAAGACATATGAGGGCGATTTTGTGAATGGGGGCGTGTTGGAGGCGGGACTGCTGCTTGTCAGGCCAATCTCCCACCTCCATCAATTTGTGGCCAACCCACGCTATTTTCCCTTGATTGACCTTGTTAAGCCTGCCCAGCGGGCTTAGCAGGTCAATTAAGGGAAAGCCGGATGCAGAGCACGTCAACGTATGACGCTTCATCTGTCAAAAATTTTTGACAGGTGAATTGTCATCGTTTGACAGCTCTGTGAAGCTGTCAAACTGTGACATTCTCTGCAGTTTGATGAGGTCTTGAATACAGAATTGAGATGATTGTTGCATCTGTGAATGCAACGGCCATCTGTCAATCCCAACGCGGAGGTCCGAGACTCTCCGCATACAAACCGACTGAAGCCTGCAGGGAGAAACAAAGGTAAGTGCACTTTTAAAAACACTTTGCACTTACCTCAGATGCTCACCTCTACACTCTTCCACCCATCACTTACCTTCACACCACACTTTTGCACCCTGCCCGACCCCCGCAGACCCAGTACGCGCCTCGCCTCGCTGGCATGTTTTGGAGCCTTCGGGAAGCCCGCACTTGTGAGGGCAAAAAGGGGATAATCCTATTTTCTGCCTGTTAACTACCTGTTAACAGGCAGTTAATAGGCTTGAATCTCTTCCTGCCTCCAAGGAGACGGGACCCGGCGCGGAACAGCTACCCACCTCCTGGGAAGATGGCATGGAGGTGGGTTGGTGGCAGGTTGGGCACCCGCCCTCAAATTCTGCCACTTTCCCAGCAGTCCTACCTCCATACCCACCTCCTCGGGGCTGGCAAAATTGCCCCCCCTGGGAGAGGTGACCAAAAGCTTGATTAATGAGGTAGATTTTAACGAGCGTCTTAGAGAGAGGTGGAGAGGCAAAGAGATTTGGGGAGGGAATTCCAGAGCTTAGGGCCGAGACAGCTAAAGGCTCGGCCGCCAATGGTGGGACGAAGGAAATGGGGGATGCTCAAGAGGCCAGAGTTGGAGGAGTGCAGAGTTCTTGGAGAGTTGTAGGGCTGTCAGAGGTTACAGAAATTGTGAGCGCAGGCTAGAAAAAAATCACACAGATAAGTTGGGGCATGACTGTGAACGGATTTGAAAATGAGAACAAGGGTCTTCAAGTGAATGTGCTGGGGACAGAAAGCCAGTAGAACGTGGTAAAGACACAAATGGGCCGGAATTTTACCGGCGCTTAGAGTACGGGTTTAGAGGCGGGTCCGCTGTCAAATTACAAAGATTGACAGTGGGTCGGTATCCCGCTGTAAATCCGCCTCCTCGCCAGTTTCCCAAGTGTCAGGCCTGTCATTCCTGAACAGACCCGACACTAAGCGGTGGATCAGCCAATTTAGATAGTTTAAAGCTTATTAAAAGGTAGTTAAGAAACATTTTCCCATGTACTTACCATTTTGCCAGGTTTTCAATGAGGTTCCCAGAGAGCAGGTATCACATCAGGTAAGTAGGTCAGGTTCTCAATGACTCTCCATTGCTGTGAATAGGTGACAGCTGCAAAAGTGGTCTAAAACCTACCATTTCACAGCTGTACACTTCCCAATCTTAGAAGCTGGAGCCTTCATGATTTGGAACCCACTTTTGAGCTTTATGCAGTTTGGAAATGTTTGGAGTAAACTCACTATCCACTCTCACATCCTTGGAGCAAGCTCTCTCACCATTGACAGATCGCTTCTGTCATCTCAACTTCAGCTGCCATCTATTCCAGCAACATCAATGCCCTTGAAAAAATCTCACCTTGGTCCTCAGAATCCCACCACGATCAGCCTCAACACCATCACCAGGCACGCCAGCACCACCACCAACAACAACACCATCCTGCTTCACAATCACCTGATGCTGCACAGGACAGAGGGCATCAGCACCTGAGCACATTGCTGCCTGGGACGTCAGGGATGGCCTCATCATGGCCAGATTTACTTCACTTGACGCTGTACACCCTGGCTGCCACATGATGCGCCAGGTTGGCACCATCCCACACCAGCACCATAAAGCATCCCTACAATGTCCAAGCCATTCCTTTCACACTCACCACCATTGCTGGAGGTACCGTTAGGTCTCACCATTCACTGCAACTCACTAAGCCACTTCCAAAGGTGCACACAAATCTGTCCAAGAACGCATAGTGTTGAAAATAAAGATTTCAGTGTTTGACAACACATTAACAGAAACTTCACATGAACATTGGCTATACCACCCAAGTGCCTACCCTTGTGTGTTGTTAGTTGGTATGATTGGACTAGGATGAGGGTGAGTGGGAGGGGTGGCTACTGAAATGGGGAAGTGATAATGTAGATAGAGATGGATGGATGGAGATGCAAGGTAAGTTGGTATGAGTAAGGATGTGCAGAAGTAGGGTAGGGAAGACAGAGTGATGGGGATGTGATGAGTGGCAGAGCAGGATGAGGTTGAGTGTGGCTTTCTACTGAGATCATTGAAAGATTTGCATCACTGGAGCCTGGTCCTCCTGACGACATCCCTGCTTGTGTTCTCCTGTGCAATGTGCAACCAGGCTGCGTTGGTGTCCTGGGGAGGTCTCTTCCACCCATGGGAAGGGAAGAGAACCTCCCTGTATGCTGTGACACCCTCCATAACCATATGGAGGGAGTCATGGGAGAGCCTGGGTGCAGCCGTGCAGTGCTTGTCTATGTCTGCAGCACCTCAATGCTGTAGAACACTGACAGCACAACTGTCAAAATCAATTTGGGCATGGCCCCTTTAAGGAAACCGGCTGATGACCCATCATCAAATGATGTCATAAGAGCTGCTTCCTTTTAATTGGTCGGAGAACATGCAGGGCGGGCTTAACAAGCCCAATCAACGGAAAATTCTTCTCACAGAGCGGGAGTTTGACAGATAACATTGCCAATGGTGCAGTCCAATGACAATGACGAGGGGAGCAAAATAAACTTAATAAACTGAAGCCTGGAAGCCTGAAGCCTATGCCCAAGACTGGAAGGTCCTGTGTGTGATGATGTTTCCACACTTTTACCAGTGATTGCATTCGGTTGTTGCTGGTGGTAAACTAACATTAACAGCAATTACTGCGACTTTATATTTTCATGCAATATTAACTTATGCTATATTAGAATACTTCACACTAACTAAAACACCAATTAAGGCAATTATTAGGAATGGATCTCATTTGAATAAGCCATGGTATTTTCCACATTTTATGGGTTAATAAACAACAACAACAACTTGTATTTATATAGTGCCTTTAAAGCAGTAAAATGTCCCAAGACACTTCACAGGAGTGTTATAAGACAAAACATTTGACATCGAGCCACATAAGGAGAAATTAGGACAGATGACCAAAAGCTTGGTCAAAGAGGTAAGTTTTAAGGAGCGTCTTAAAGGAGGAAAGAGAGGTAGCGAGGCGTGTATTGATTTCTTTGTGGGTTCAATGATGAGACATTTATGAAAGAGAATGAGTTTTAATCTAAAGTCTGTTCAACTCTTTTATACAGCTTTTACAGGAGACACGATGCTGTGATGCATCTAGAATGAAACCGAAACTAAACTAACTGCCTTGCTTCTCTCGGTCACATGCCCTCTGCTGGTCAGGCACAAGCAATCAATACATGCTATTAAGGCATCATAATCGAACAGGCAAATACCATCTCTATTTGCTGATATCATTACAAGGTGGAGAGGTTTAGGTAGGGAATTCCAGAGCTTAGGGCCTAGGCAACAGATGATTGAGCGATTATAATCAGGGATGCTCAAGAGGGCAGAATTTGAGGAGCGCTGATATCTCGGGGGGGTTGTGGGGCTGGAGGAAATTACAGAGGTAGGGAGGGATGAGGCCATGGAGGGATTTGAAAACAAGGATGAGAAAACAAGCTATCAAAGTCACCTTTAAATGGTGTTTAATACCTTCTGTGTTATAGATATCTGGCAATTATTTTAGCTGAATTTGTCTACTGTCACCCATACAATTATTAGGTGACCTGATGTGTTGGGCGCGATCTTGCCAGCCCTGGGGAGGTGGTTTTGGAGGCGGGACTGCCGGGAAAATGGCAGAATCTGGGGGGCAGTGGCAGAATCTGGGGGGCGGGTGCCCACCCCGCCCCCAACCCGCCTCCGTGCCATCTTCCCAGGAGGCGGGTAGCCAACCCACACCGGGTCCTGTCTCCTGGAGGCAGGAAGGGGAATACAGCCACTTAACTGCCTGTTAACAGGGGGTAGTTAACAGGCAGTTAAGAGGCTTATCCCCATTTTGCCACCAGAGGCGTGGGCTTCCCGAAGTCGGGAAACCCCGCCAGGGTCAGCGAGGCGAGCAGTGGGTCTGCGGGGGTCGAGGGGGTGTAAAAGTGCGCTGTGAAGGTAAGTGATGGGTGCAAGTGTGGAGAGGTTAGTATGTGAGGCGAGTGGAAAGTGATAGAAAATGTTTACTTACCTTTGTTTCTTCCTGCAGGCTTCAACAGTTGGGGATGCGGAGAGTCTCATATCTCCGTGGCAGAGATGACAGAATGGCTGCTGCAGTCTCCGATGCAACAACCATCTAATTTCTGCTAAAGAAAGAGGTTTGATGAGTCTTGAATACAAGGACTCATCAAACTGTCAAACGATGACAATTCATCTGTGAAAAGTTTTTGACAGATGAAACGTCATACGCTGACGTTCTCTGTAACCGACTTCCCCTTAATTGGCCTGCTAAGCCGCTGGGCAGGCTTAATAAGGTCAATCAAG
The DNA here is from genome assembly GCF_052327205.1 of Somniosus microcephalus. NCBI lineage: Eukaryota > Metazoa > Chordata > Chondrichthyes > Squaliformes > Somniosidae > Somniosus > Somniosus microcephalus. The sequence goes on along the minus strand of NC_140997.1, from coordinate 62,971,923 downwards.
GGAAAATAGCATGGGTTGGCCACAAGTCGATGTAGGTGGGCCTGAAAGCCGACAAGCAGCAGTCCCGCCTCATTGGCAAAATCACCCCTCTTTCCACAGATGCTGCCTGACCTGCTGAGTATGTTGCTTTTGTATTAGGTTTTATCATCTTTGACCTGATGCATTTCAGATGGTGTAAATCAATGGATGATTTTTGAAAGCTAACACACTAGTTTACGCTAGTTTACATTGTATAATTTACTAGATTTTAAGGAGCACTGACAATATGAGCAGGATTTGACAAGTCACACCTCTGGACATATTTTCCAAGCTAATTGACACTGGGCAAGATTCTTTGAATTTGCCTGTATTTTGAAAACAAGGACAATTACAACAACAACAGCAACTTGTATTTATACAGCGCCTTTAATATAGTAAAACATCCCAAGGCCCTTCACAGGAGCGTTATCAAATAAAATTTGACACCGAGCCACATAAGGAGATATTAGGACAGGTGACCAAAAGCTTGGTCAAATAGGTAAGTTTTAAGGAGCGTCTTAAAGGAGGAGAAAGAGGTAGAGAGGCGGAGAGGTTTAGCACTTAGGACCTAGAGGATAAAGGAGGTTCACAGGCATCTGAACATTCCAGGAACTGAAAATGTTGGACACAGGGACCCCGGAATTGCAAGGCTGTTGCAGTGGACTCTGTCGTAAGTCTGTTGGCAGTCTGATGGAATAGCGACAAACTTGGCGAGAATGGCTAAACTGGATTCTGACCTTCAGTGCGAGTTGTTGGGATTACGTTGTAGGGGCGGAGCCTTCACCCATCTGTATAAGGTCATCGATGTAAGGGGTGTGAGTACTTCATAAGTTGGGAGTACTCATGCTCCATCCCCCAGTCACAACTTGGTATATGATCAGTGCAGGTACGGCTGGTCTCATTGGGTTTACCTCTCCAATCCCTATGTGAAGGTCCAAGCTGGAATCACTTGCAAATGTTTTTTGTTAAATGTATTCATTCTCAGGATGTGGGCATCGCTGGTAAGGCCAGCATTTATTACCCATCCCTATTGATACAATGAGTGACTTGCTAGGTCACTTCAGAGGGTAGTTAAGAGTCAACCACGTTGGTGTGAGTCACATATAGGCCAGACAGGGTAAGGACGGCAGGTTTCCTTCCCTAAAAGACATTTTGGGCTGGATTTTCATTGAGGAGGCGTGTAGGAGGCAGGACTACAACTTTCGGCGTTGTAGTCCCGCCTCCATCGAGTTGTGGCCAACCCACGCGATTTTCACTTGATTAACCTTGTTAAGCCCGCCCAGTGGGCTCAGCAGGCCAATAAAGGGACACCCAGCAACAGGTGATGTCACAGACAGACATTTATCTGTCAAGAGCTTTTGACAGATGAAATATCAGCGTTTCACAGCTGTTTGAAGCTGTCAAACACTGACAATCTGTACTCTAAGTTAATTCCTTCCTCTCAGGATGATTTAGAGATCTCTCCAGAACAGAAAGCTGAATGCTGCAGATTTTGACAGATCGTGGCCATTCTGCTTTCTGTGCCGGTGAGATGAGGGACTCCCGAGACCTAAAGGAAGGAAGGCTGTAAAGGTAAGTACATGTAAGTAAAACTTCTTTAAACGCTTTACACACACCAAACATACTTACCTCTGCACTCATGCACCCACCACTCACCTGAACACCAGATAACTCGAACACTCCAAGCCCTTCATCCCGACGGCCCGCCTCGCTAACTTGGCGTGATTTGGAGCCGTCGGGAATCCCACACTTCATCAATAAAAATAGGGATTAGGCTGAAAACTGCCTGTTAACTACCTGTTAACAGGCAGTTAATTGGCACTAATCCCCTTCCCGCCGCGGGGAGGCGGCTCCCAGCACAGGTTGGGTACCCTCCTCCTTTGAAACTGGCATGGAGGCGGGTTGGGGGTGGGATGGGTTTGTTCCCCCCGATTTTGTGATTTTAAACCCCCACACGCCTCCAATCCCACCTCCATGGCCCAATGAAAAATCCTGCTCTTAGTGTACAAGTTGGGTATTTAACGACAACCCAACAGCTTTGTGGTCACTTTTTACTGATGCCAGCTTTTTATTTTCAGATTTTCTTTTAGTCTGGATTGAAATTCTCAGACTGGTGGGACTTAAACTCACATTTGCTGGATCACTAGTCCAATAACCACTGCACTACCATAGCCCAAAATATGGATTGTTAACTTGTTACCTGCATCAAAGAAAGGCAATGGATAGAAAAGTGATGGAAAACATATATAAAATCAAAATTCTTGTATCTAACGTGCATCTGTATTGTCATACCTCAAAACAGCAAATGTGCATAGGGTAAACAAATCATGATTGACTATAATATCTACTTATCTAGGTTACCAATCAAATATATAACTGATTTAATATCAACAATCCAAAACTAGTATGGGGAAGCATTAACCAGCAGAAACGATATATGTCAAAGCTGTCATTCATGAACTAGCAGAAAGTACAAGATCAACTAATTAGATGGTTCAAATCATTGCTTCACACTGTTTGCAACTGCTATTTTCCTTATTAATTCAGGTCAGTAGAAACAACATTCAGAACATAAACACAATAAAAAATGCACATTTCCAGAAATAAAAATGATTTAACTTGCCCATAAGATTGGCCATTTAATGTTAGAAATGCCAGCAAGAGGTTTCTTCCACATAAGCTACGTTTCTGTCTAGGGTCTGGACCTTGAATTAGAATTTTCGCCTGGGCCTTGGATGCTTGAATTTCCAAGTGCTGTAACTCTCTGGCCGGAATTTTCACCTGTGCATGCGGACAACGCAGCGGGTCGGGAACGCGTTGTTTTCAGCAACACGCTGCTCAGAGCGACTTTTGCTTAATGGCCCCAATTGAAAGAGTCATGCTCGTTTCCCGGCCCTATTAAATGGTGCGGGACTGATGACATCATCAATGACTCGTTTCCAGCACCCATATTTAAAGCAGCCTTGCGCTGAACTCACTTAAAGGTTACCAGAGGAGGGTGGAAGATGTCAAAGAAAGGCCACAGTACAGCTAAAACTTTGGAAGGATGGATATGCAAAGGCAGAGGGCTGCACCACAGTTCTCTGATTCTTCGCTGCATATGCTCGTCGAGGCTGTCAGAGTACGCAGGGAGGTCCTCTTCCCTGCTGACAGGCAAAGGAGACCTGCACAAGCAACAAAAAGAGCCTGGCTGGATATAGCTGAGGAGGTCAGCAGCAGGGATGTGGTCAGGTGGACCTGGATACAGTACAGGAAAGGTGAGTACAAAGCCACACTCACCCTCATTCTGAAGTGCCTGTCAACATATCCCCATCGCTGTGCCTTCTCAAGCCTACTCCTGCACATCATTCCTCACACCAACATACCTTGCACATCCACCCATCCCTCTCTCTCTATGTACCTACTCACATCTCCATCTGACTAACCACCCCTCACACTCACCCTCATCCTAATGCAATCATAGCAAGTGATACCACAGAAGGAGGTCATTTGGCATTGGCACCCCACTCCCTCATAGTCACCCTCTGCAGATGTAACCCATCCATTCCTTACGCTCATTCCATCACTCTCACTCAAACTTCTCTTTTTTCCTTCCTTGCAGGAGAAGAGAGCCCAGAACAACAGAGAGAGGGAGAGAACCTGTGGTGGCCCTCCAGTAATTGCACATCTCACGGCTCTGGAAATTTCGACAGCTCGAGAGACACTGGCGGTGGGAGACTGAGAGAGGGGGACTTCCCAGCAACCTGGTGACAGAATCATAACTCATAAAGCCACATGGCATACAACAGTCACCCATATGATGACTGATTAGCAGCCAGTGAAATATCACCATGTACATAATGGTAATGTTACCCATTCTTATTATAACACTTCTAATTCATCTCTTTACCCTCCCACAGGTCCATCAACTGGCCCCCCCACTGTCCAGCTGGAGGAGGAAGACAACTCCTCAGAGGAATCTCCAACCTCTGAGGGTGCAGCATCAGGAGACCCAAGCGCAGTCAGCACCAGCGCAGATACGCACACCATGGTGGGTCTTGTGCGCCATAGAGTAGAGCTGTCACCTGGTGTCTCACAATTCACAAGTGAGCAAGAGCAGGTGGTGTTGACAGGGGCAGCAGTGGAGACTCCTCGCCGGAGGGCGCAGGACACTCCAAGCTCTGCTGAGCAGCATGCAGACACTGAGCCTCGGGGGCCATCGAGAAAGAGGGTGATCTTGGAGGGGCAGCAATAATTGCAGGAGGCTCTGGCATCTTTTGCAGCCGTGATGTCTGCAAATGTTCAGAGAATGGAGGGCTCCATCTCCAACATGAGCACCACCATGTCACAGGCGATGGCGACGATATGCTGTTCCATGGAAAGGATGGCCACCTGCATGGAGCAGAAAATGCGCCACTCACATGAGCACATGCTAGCTGTGGACAACAGATGGCAGGTGCTCATAGACCTCCTCTTAAGGAGGGATGTAATCGTAGACTTGGGCCTTCATCACCCACTGCTGTGCAGCAAGGTGCTCGTCAGCTCCTTGCTAGCAGGGAAGTGCAAGTGGCCCATGAGAGGGTTAATGGTGAGAGGGGACATGGAAGTGGGGCTCTTCTCAAAGCACACCCACTTCTCCCCCATTGCCTCCCCATCAGTCAGAGCCCCACATGCTGCCTCAGGTCCTGATGACCGAGTCTGCCCCTGTACAGTCGCATTAGGAGCAGTTTTTGGCGGGGCCATCACAGGCTCCAAAACCCAGAGGATATCCGCCAAGGTTGTCTATGCAGTCGCAGCAGGGAAGTGAGCAGGCTACCTCTATCTCTGCTGAAGCCACAGGGGTTGGACCTCATAGAAGCACTCGGAAAAGATAAATGACACTAAAGTAGATGCACAAGGGTAAGCACATGGATTAATCAAGAAATGCTAGTGCTAAGTTTCAGTTGTTTAGAAGATACACATAAATATTTTTCTTTGCACCACTTTTGGGTTTTGGCCATTTTTGCCTCAAACCTTGGAAGTGGATTTGTCACTTGGATTGAATGATGAGACATAATTTAACCTTGAGCATTTAGGCTTTGGGTGAGAGGAACAGATTGTAGGAATGCTTGCGAGAGCGGGGGTAGGGGGGTGGGGGTTGGGGAACTTAGTACAGCAAGTGGCAGGCATGTGGCTGAACTGGAGCAAGTTAAGTAAATCTGGCCATGACAAGGCCATCCCAGGCCTCCCGGGCAGTAATGTGCACCGCTGCTGGTGTCATCTGCATTTCAGTTTCCTCCTTGTCTTCCACCTGCTCGTCCTCCTCCTCCTCTGAAGAGGCTGTGTCTGCTCTGTCCCATTCTCCTCCTGCAGCTCCAATCCTCGCTGCTGCATTATGTTGTGCAGGGCGCAGCAGATGACGATGATTCTGGAGACCCTGGCTGATGTGTACTGAAGGGCTCCTCCAGATCTGTCAAAGCATCTGAAGCACATCTTCAGCATGCCAATGTTTGTTCTATGACACATCTGGTGGAGATGTGGCTCTCATTATAATGCTCTTCAACCTCAGTACTTGCCCTCCTCAGGGGTATCATGAGCCACGTCTTCAATGGATAGCCCTTGTCTTCAGTGGATAGCAGACAGCTGGTAAGTCTGTTTGGAGGTGCAACGAGCTGAAGGAGGGTAGACTGGCGCAGCACAAAAGAGTCATGGCAGCTATAGTAATCTGGGATGTAATGTTTAAGTTATCCACCAGATGGAGCCAAAGAGTAAGGTTTCACATTCACCAGTATTTAAGGTAATGGGTCATGTACTCAATGTCCTGGTACACCAGTTATTAAGGTAATGTGGCATTGCATTATGGGTATGACTCAGAGGTGAATCCTCCATCTTCCATCGTGCAGTTAGAAATGGTGTGTTTTGCTTGCAGCCTGTAAGAGATGTTTCTCTGCTACACCGTGTAATAAACAGTTGGGTTTTGTTCCTTATATCTCGCTTATCTCAGTTTCGGACCTTACCACTCGGATATCACATATTGGCGACGAGGATCAACTGATCACATCGTGACAGAGAGAAAAAATAACAGAGCGCTGAATAACCGATCATGGCTGCTATGGTAGGAAAGATCTCTGCTTTTGATGTTCGGACTCAGACCTGGGATGAGTACTGCGAGGTGCTGATGCATTTCTTTGAAGCAAATGATATAGATGATGTCGGAAAAAGGAGAGCTATTTTGCTCACTTCCGTGGGAAGTCAGACGTATAGTTTAATGAGAAACTTATGCAGTCCTGCAAAGCCGGGAGACAGTACATTTGCTGAATTAGTGGCCTTGCTGAAGGAACATTTCAATCCCAGACCGAGTGAGATTGCACAGCATTTCAAATTTAATTCACAGAACAGGAAACCGGGAGAGACTGTATTGGATTATGTAGCGGTGTTGCGAAAATTGGCACAAGATGGCAATTACGGGAACAACTTGAAAGACATGCTGAGAGATAGGCTGGTTTGCGGGATAATGGATGATCAAATGCAGAGGAGATTATTGTCCGAGACTGGGCTTACGTATGCAAAAGCGTTGGAACTTACTTAAGCCATAGAGACAGCGAACCGAGATGTAAAAGAAATACAAGGTTCAGACTGGGCTACTACAAAGCAAGTTGCAGGTCCGGTTGTGCACAAGGTAAGCATGCATCAGAAACCACAACGTGAGCATGTAAAGGCATGTTATAGATGCAATGGCGATCACCTGGCGAGGGAATGCAGGTTTCTGGAGGCAAAGTGCCACAAGTGTGGGAAAAAAGGACACATAAAACGTGCATGCAGGGCAAAAGCAACCGTGGAGGAATACAAACCAAAAGGGGGAGAAAAGCAAAACCTAGGAAGAGAAGTGAAAAAACAAGGAGCACATCACATCAGCGGAGAAGCTGAGAAAGAAGACATGTTCATAATATATGGTATGGTAGAGAACATGCCAAAAGTGGATCCTATCACTTTGCAACTGACAGTAAATGACTCTAAGGTCATCTTTGAGATGGATACAGGATGCGGCGTATCCATAATGAACAGGGAGGTGTACTCAAAATTGTGGAACCGTGCAAATGTTCCAGAGTTAAAGTCTTGCTCTATGCAGCTTAAAACATATACCGGTGAACGAGTGGCGACATTGGGTACAGCTACTGTAACTGTGCAACACAGGGACACCATGGAACAGCTACCTATAGTTGTAGTACCGGGTTCTGGACCAAACCTGTTAGGTCAGGGCTGGATAAAAGAACTTAAATTAGGCTGGGGAGCAGTACATCAATTAGATGCGGGCAAACAGTTGTCTTTGCAAGAAGTGTTGATTGAACATGAGAACATGTTCAAGGAAGAACTTGGCACATTTAATGGCCCCCCAGCTAAGATTTATGTAGACAAGGAGGCACTGCCAAGGTTTTTTAAACAATGACCTGTGCTGTATGCCATGAAACCGAAGGTAGAGGCTGAGTTTGACCATGAGAGAGAACATTCTGGAACCCTTGAAATGTTCAGAATGGGCAGCTCCCATTGTACCTGTTTTAAAACCGAACAATTCGGTAAGACTCTGTGGAGATTATAAATTGACAGTAAATAGGGTGTCTAAACTAGAACAGTATCCTATTCCCAAAACAGAGGATCTCTTTGCAAACCTGGCTGGAGGGAAGAAATTCACGAAGCTGGATATGAGTCATGCGTACTTGCAGATTACACTAGATGAGGAATCCAAGAAGTATGTAACCTTAAATACACACAAGGGTTTGTTTACCTATAACCGCTTACCATTTGGTGTCTCATCTCGTCCAGCTATTTTCCAGAGGACTATCGAGGGTGTACTGCAAGGGATCCCACATGTTTCAATCTATCTGGATGACATTCTGGTGACAGGAAGAACCGACCAGGAGCATCTGAGCACTCTGAGAGGGGTACTACAAAGATTGGATAAGACTGGGTTACGGCTCAAGAGGAGTAAGTGCACTTTCCTGGGGAATGAGGCCGTATTCCTGGGACACAGAGTGGACGCCACCGGGCTCCATCCAATCAAGGAGAAGGTACAAGCACTGCAGGAGGCTCCAGTTCCTACCAATGTGACGGAGTTAAAAGCTTACCTGGGACTGCTAAACTATTATAACAGATTTTTACCAAACTTGGCAACTGTGTTAGCACCTCTTCACAAACTTCTGCGTAAGGAGACACAGTGGCAGTGGGAAGAGGAACAGAGGGTTTCATTTGAACAGTCCAAGAAACTGATGCTGTCCTCGGATGTGCTGGTTCACTACAATGCAGAGAAAGACATCATTCTCTCTTGTGATGCTTCACCTTACGGGGTGGGGGCGGTTCTTTCACACAGCTTGGAAGATGGAACAGAAAGACCCATAGGGTTTATGTCTCGAACTCTGACGCCAGCAGAAAAAAACTATTCCCAGTTAGATAAAGAGGGGTTAGCAGTAATGTTTGGGTTACAGATGTTTCACACGTACATATATGGCAGGACATTCACCATATGCACTGATCATAAACCTCTTCTATCCCTTTTTAATGAAATGAAGGCAGTACCACAGATGGTGTCACCCCGGATCCAGAGGTGGGCAGTGACATTGAGGGCATATGAGTATGTCATCGTTTACAAGGCGGGCAAGTGCCATGGGAACGCAGATGCCTTGAGCCATCTTCCACTGCCAGGTACACCTATCCGTGCAGCTCCAGAGGACAGAGTTTTGATGTTGGAGGACATGGACATGGCAATTGTGACCACAGAACAAGGAAGGACATGGACCGGTAAAGATCCAGTACTGTCTAGAGTCCGAGAATATGTGATGAGTGGTTGGCCACAGCATCCGGAAGGGACTGATTTCACACCTTAGTATCAGGAAGATAGAGTTGAGTGTGCAGGATGGTTGCGTGTTGTGGGGAGCACGAATGATTATTCCACAGCCAGCACGACAGTCTATCCTAGTGCAACTACATCAGTGTCATCCTGGAGTTTCGCGTATGAAAGCCTTGGCAAGGAATTAATTGTGGTGGCCAAAGCTAGATGAGGAGATAGAAAATCTAGTCAAGACATGCAGCACTTGTCAAGTACACAGGAAGGCACCAGCAGCGGCTCCTCTCCACCCCTGGGAGCGGCCGGATAAACCATGGAGAAAATTACATGTAGATTATGCGGGTCCATTTATGGGAAAGATATTCCTCATAATCATTGATGCACATTCCAAATGGATGGATGTGTATCCTGTAAATTCTGCTTCATCTACTGTTACTATAGACTGCCTGCGTAGGAGTTTTAGTATTCAAGGGCTACCGGAGATCGTAGTAAGTGACAATGCCACGTGTTTTGTGAGTACAGAAACAAAAGAGTTCATGAGGAACAATGGCATAGTGCACGTGACCTCAGCTCCATATCATCCGTCTTCAAATGGACTTGCGGAGAGAGCCGTACAAACATTTAAGGAGATGATGAAAAAAAGTGCGGAAGGGAGTTTGGCAACCAACGTGTCACGAGTTCTGTTCAGCTACAGAATAACACCTCAATCTAACGCAGGACTCTCTCCTGCTGAGCTGTTGTTAGGACGTCGACTACGCTCCACTCTTGACCTGGTTCACCCAGACCTAAAAAGGAAGGTGGAAAACCGACAAATCAAACAAAAGGAGAACCATGACAGAAGGACAAAGAGCCGCAGTTTTGGAGAAGGAGATGCGGTCCTTACCAGGAATTTCAGTTATGGTCCAAAATGGATTCCTGGCGTCATAGACTCAGTGACCGGTCCAGTATCATATATGGTCATGGTGGGAACTGGTCAGGTAGTAGGCAGACATGTAGATCAGATACTGACCAGACAAGGGGAAATCAAACTGAAGGTTCCAGAGAAGATGTCGGAGGACAAGTTGGCCCCCAGTTATCCAAATGCATCGGTGGTACCACCACCACGAACAGAGCCAGTTCCACCTGGACCCCTTCGTCAAGAGGAAACCATTGTAGCAGAGTCAGATACTCTGAGTACTGCTCAGGAGCAGCAGGTGGCTCTGCCACAACCAAGCAGGGACTTGACTGTAAGACGTTCACCAAGGACTCACAAGCCACCAGAGAGATTGATAACGACCTGCTAGATTCATTCAGTATGGACTATCGTTAAAGAAGTTTCCTTATGGGACTTTTTAAGAATGTTGTTAAGAAATTGATGTTCAACTTAAGAGGGGAGGGATATAGTAATCTGGGATGTAATGTTTAAGTTATCCACCAGATGGAGCCAAAGAGTAAGGTTTCACATTCACCAGTATTTAAGGTAATGGGTCATGTACTCAATGTCCTGGTACACCAGTTATTAAGGTAATGTGGCATTGCATTATGGGTATGACTCAGAGGTGAATCCTCCATCTTCCATCGTGCAGTTAGAAATGGTGTGTTTTGCTTGCAGCCTGTAAGAGATGTTTCTCTGCTACACCGTGCAATAAACAGTTGGGTTTTGTTCCTTATATCTCGCTTATCTCAGTTTCGGACCTTACCACTCGGATATCACAGCAGCTGCCAGGGAATCTGGTGCACACATGCATGATCATCTTTTTATGGTTGCAGACGAGCTGCACATTGAGGGAGTGGAAGCCTTTGCGGTTCACAAACACTCCTGGGTGATGATGGGGTGCCTTCATGGCCACATGTGTGCAGTCGACGATGCCCTACACCTGTGGGAAGTCCGCCAGAGCCACAAAGCCGAGGGTCCGCTCAGTACCACTGGCTTCATCAGTGGCAAAGTTGATATAATTGGCTGACTTGTCAAACATGGCATCGGTGACCTAGGTGATGCATCTATGGGCGGTCGACTGCGAGATCCCCCAAATGTCTGCTGCAGATCCCTGGAAGGAGCCTGAGGTGAAGAAGTTGAGGGTAGTGGTGACTTTGACAGCCACTGGTAAGGAGTATCCACCAGGACCTCTGGGCAGCAGGTCTTGTTCCAGCAATCTGCAAATATCTGCAATGACCTGGCGCGATAGCCTGAGCCTCCTGAAGCACTGCTGCTCAGTCATGTCCAAGAAGCTCATCCTCTGCCTGTATACCCTGTGTTGGGGATATCGCCTCTGGTGCGCTGCAGCCCTGTGGTGCCCCCCTCTCTCCTGTGGAGCATGAGGTTGTTGAGGAGAAGGCTGCTGTTGTGGCTGCTGCTGGTGTGGCTGGTGTTGTTGGTGGTGGGGCTCATCTTTGTCCGATTCTGAGGACCAAAGTGAGACAGTATAAGCCCCACCCATGTTAATGTCGTAGGTCGCAGGTAAAGTGGAGATCAGACGGCCAATCCCTCAATGTTGTGATAGTGACTAGCAATGCGCTGAGAGTGGCTTCCGAGGTTGCAGAAATGACCTGAAAACTCCAGAAACCTAAATCTGTGCACAAATGAAGACAGCAGCAGCCTTTCCCTTAGGCAACTAATGAGGTGTAAGGTGTGTGTATTTGTGTGGTATTTCCAGCTGTCAATTAATGCCCTCGCACAATGGCCACTGAGCTTCCGCCTCCTCTTCACAGACGAGATTCCCGATCTGCGTGCTTCCCGTGCTCATGCTGTTCAATTCAGAAGCTGCAGTTAAAAACCCTGTGAAGGGTCTGATAACAAGCATTTAATGAGTTCAATTAGGTCACCTGTCTCTGCCGATCAGGTCCGTGGCGCACTGGGAAACGCACCCGAGTTAAAGGCGCGAGGAGGACAGGTGACGGCAGGGTCCCTATTTATGCAGATTTTGCAGCTGACCTGCCTCCAAACCCACAAGCACGGAGACAGGAAAATTCCAGCCTGTGTGTCAGAGAGAGAGAGATGCAATTTTCTTACCGGCAAGAGTATTGACACCATTGTATCAGCCAATGAGATAGAGGTGGGGCGGGACTTATGCCATGACTTGTAGAAAACATGTCTATTTACTCAGCAAACAACAAACAGAGTCTATTCAAAGAGTGCACTACAGCAGTCTATTCATTCAGCAAGCAGAGTCTATTTAAACAGTCCCTACATTCTACTCATGACCAAAACTATAGCATAGTCCCCTGATAAAAGCAGGATTATTTCAAAATGCAGTGAGCAGAGAATAGTTACGTAATAGAAATTATATCAATGCCAGTCACTTCCAACAGGTGTGATGGCTGGGGGAATTACCTAATCATCGCCACTCTGACTGGGATTTGTGGTTCATTATATGTAGCCTTTTATTATTGGGTTTTCTTATCAGATGTTCCTGGACAGCTGCTTTAGCAAGTCCATCAAGTCCATTGGGTTTACATTGGGGCGCTACTGGCTATGTGAGACTCATGCAGCAGGATAGTACAGATTTAAAACATTTTTTTTATTTGTTCATGGGATCTGGGCATCGCTGGCAAGGCCAGCATTTATTGCCCATCCCTAATTGCCCTTGAGAAGGTGGTGGTGAGCTGCCTTCTTGAACCGCTGCTGTCCGTGTGGTGAAGATACTTCCACAGTACTGTTAGGGAGGGAGTTCCAGGATTTTGACCCAGCGATGATGAAGGAATGGCAATATACTTCCAAGTCAGGATGGTGTGTGATTTGGAAGGGAACTTGGAGGTGATGATGTTCCCATGTGCCTTCTGCCCTTGTCCTTCTAGCTGGCAGAGGTTGCGGGTTTGGGTGGTGCTGCCGAAGAAGCCTTGGCGAGTTGCTGCAGTGCATCTTGTAGATGGTACACACTGCAGCCACGGTACGCCGGTGGTGGAGGGAATGAATGTTTAAGGTGGTGGATGGGGTGCCAATCAAGCGGGCTGCTTTGTCTTGGATGGTGTCGAGCTTCTTGAGTGTTGTTGAATTGCACTCATCCAGGCAAGTGGAGAATATTCCATCACACTCCTTACTTGTGCCTTGTAGATGGTGGAAAGGCTTTGGGGAGTCAGGAGGTGAGACACTCGCCGCAGAATACCTAGCCTCTGACCTGCTCTTGTTGCCACAGTATTTATGTGGTTAGTCCAGTTAAGTTTCAGGTCAATGGTAACCCCCAGGATGTTGATGGTGGGGGATTTGGCGATTGTAATGCCGTTGAATGTCAAGGGATGGTGGTTAGACTCTCGCTTGTTGGAGATAGTCATTGCCTGGCACTTGTGTGGCATGAATGTTACCTGCCACTTATCAGCCCAAGCCTGAACGTCGTCCAGGTCTTGTTGCATGCAGGCATGGGCTGCTTCATTATCTGAGGAGTTGTGAATGGCACTGAACACTGTGCAGTCATCGGCAAACATCCCCATTTCTGACCTTATTTTGGAGGGAAGATCATTGATGAAGCAGCTGAAAATTGTTGGGCTAGGACACTGCCCTGAGGAACTCCTGCAGTGATGTCCTGGGGCTGTCATGATTGCCCCCCAAACACCTCAACCATCTTCCTTTGTGCTAGGTATGACTCCAGCCAGTGGAGAATTTTCCCCCACGATTCCCATTGACTTCAGTTTTAGTAGGGCTCCTTGATGCCACACTCGGTCAGATGCTGCCTTGATGTCAAGGGCAGTCACTCTCACCTCACCTCTGGAATTCAGCTCCTTTGCCCATGTTTAGACCAAGGCTGGTGTTAAGGAGAATTTCAGTATTAAGGACTTTGCAAAGACTGTCGGGACACTTGACATTAAAACTGGCTAACATGGGGCCCCCGAGCTCGCACGTAGGCAGGGGTGAGGTAATTGTCAGCTGCAGTTTTATTACTGAACATTTGTGGTCACCTTGCAACGATGAACAGTCTGGAACCATTGTTTACTTCTGCTTATCTCGTCTGCGGCCAGAGGTCCCAAAAGGTTTTAACCAATGGCCATCGCTTGCTTAAGAATAGATAACCGTTTGCTTAAGAATAGATAACCGTTTTAGATGTCACGGGGGATCGCTGTGATTATGTAATCAACCGTCTAAGTTGTTTTGACTCCTGTATAAAGGTAGGAGCCTTGTGTGTGTAAAACGAGAAACTTGGTGATCACACACTGGTGTGTAACGGTTTCTCCCAGAGCTCTGCAATAAAGCATTCTTTTACTTTGCCATTCAACTCGTAGTCGGAGTTTTATTGACTCTAAAAAGCTTCTGTTGGGTATCGCGTCGACCTCGAATATCACCTGGCCCGCTTAGCCCCAAATTAGCTACAACAAATTGGCGCTGCGACCAGGGTCACCGAGTGACTGGCCGCCCTGATCAAGCGGACACACGCTCGAGTGATTCAAAAAGAACAAGAGAGAGGTGAGATGGCATATGTAAAATTGTGCTAGGATACTAACAACCGTGAGACTGCATTAATTTATGTGATTCCAGGGAACCTAGGTATAGCCTAGGAGGAGAACTGGAGGAGAGGTAAAGGAGCCGGACCAACCTTTACATTACATGTGACGGGACCCCGAGAGAAAGGTATTTGTGTTCTCAGATTTACGGGGACCGGAGGTAGTGACCAAGGGACATAATGTCGAGTAAGGATCTGAAGCGGGGGCCCCCGGGCTCCCTTATCGATACTTATATGACAGATAGATGTTCCCTAATTGAGAAAATGCAGAAAGACGGGTGGGATGTATCAAAAAGTTTGGACCAACAGCGGTCATGGTGGGGCACACAGAAAAAGGAAAGGACTAAGAAAGCAGGTGTACTGTTGGTTCATCAATTGGCAGGATTGATAGAACAGGCAGAAAAGGCAGCGGTAAGCCTTAAGGGAAAACAATTCCAGATAGATAACCTCCGGACGGAGTGTGAGGGATGTAAGTGGGAAAACCCAAGGGGGACGAATATATGTGTCTGCACTAATAGGGGGCTGACAGTGTGAGATGTTAGTGGACACTGGAGCAGCAATATCTATAACCGACCTCCCCCTTCCCACCACAAAGAAAAGTGCAGTAATAATAGGGGTAGGCGGTGAAAACTTCACCGCCTTCCGTAGTATTCCACAAATTGTAGAAATAAACGGACGATATATTCCCATGAAATTTTATGTATGTAAGAACAATGAAGGTCAGCCCCAAAAAGGCACAGATAGGAAAAACCCAGGTCTTATATTTATTTAGGGCACCTTATCTCACAAGGAGTAAAAGAGATGCCCGCAGATAGAAAAGGGGCAATACAAACTATGCCAAGACCTGTAACAGTAAGAGGAGTACGGAAAGTACTGGGGCTTTTTAATTACAGCCGAAACTTCATCCCGGGGTTCGCTAAAACAGCGGAACCCATACAGCGATTGGTAAAAGGGGGTAAGCCCGCCCTGGAACCCATCGAATGGGGTCCTGAGCAGGAACAAGCTTATACCCAACTTAAACGAGATCTGATATCAGCCCCAGGACTAGGACTCCCGGATATGAATAAACCCTTCCACATACACTGTGATAATGAGGAAGGATTTTATTCGGCCGTAGTCACCCAGGAGCATGGAGATAAATGTAGACCCATAGCATACTATTCCACTGCAGAAGGGCCAGTAGTATCGGGACTCTCACGCTGCATAGCCGCTCTAGATTGTGCAGCTTGGGCCGTAAAAATTAGCGAGCCCGTTGTAATGACAGGAGATATCGTTGTCCACACAAAGCATACTATAGTAGAAATGTTAAACACTAGAAAATTGCGATCAGTCTCACACTTGAGACGAGCGAAATGGGAGGCTGTTCTCCTCCCTCCCAGTAAAGCAGTAACAATAGTCAGAGACGCAGGGGAAAACCCGACTGAAGGAGTATTGGGATCGGGAGTGTCCCATGATTGTGGAGATGTAGATGCTGACTTAGAGGGAGACAAAATAAAAGACACTCCGTTACCAGGGGCTGAAGAGACACTGTACGTGGACGGGTCCCAAAAATATATATAGATGGACAGCCTCATACGGGCTGGGCTGTGGTAAATAGTCAGATGAGGACTGTACGATCAGGGAGGCTTGAAGGAGGCTTGTCAGCCCAAGTGGCAGAACTAGTGGCACTGACAATAGCACTAGAAGAGTCCGAGAATAAAATGGTAAATATATATACGGACAGCCGATATGCGTTCGGAGTAGTCCATGACTACATGACTGCATGGGGCAGACGGGGATTTGTAACTACTGGGGGAACCCCCATAAGACATCAGGAAAGAATCGAAGCCCTCCTGGAAGCTAGTAATAAGCCTAAACAGGTCGCAGTAATAAAGATTAAAGCGCACCAAAAAGAACCAGCCAGAGACAGCCCGGAATGGAAGGGTTATATGGGCAACCAGGCAGCTGACAGGGCAGCTCAGGCAGCCCTGGTCTTGGAACGGAAAGAAGCAAACCTGGAACGGAAGGAGGGAAAGCAGATAGCGAAACAATCCGCGGAGTTAGCCTTAGAATGGGAACCCGAGGAACCTGTAGCCAGTGTAGATAGCCCAGGAAATGAAATTAGTATTGCCGAGCTACACGAGGATATATTACCTAGCGAAAGGCAAAGGTGGAAAGCACAAGGAGCCAGACCAAAAGCTGACGGAGTATGGCGAATAAATAACAAGGTAATGGCCCCCGAGTGTATACAGAATACCCTACTCGAATTACACCATGGATTAAGCCACTCTGGAAAGGAGGCGATGCAACAGACTTTAGGTAAGGAGTGGTGGTGGAAGGGTATGGGACGGGATATTGCTAAGTATTGTCAACGATGCATCGTGTGCGCTCAGCATAACCCAGGAAGACCGGTTAAGATTAAACTAGGACACCAACCCAGGCCTCGAGGGCCATGGGAACACTTGCAAATAGATTTTACAGGGCCCTTACCCATATCCCAGGGTAAGACGTACTGCCTGGTGATTATTGATCAGTTCACAAGATGGGTGGAGGCATTCCCCACCAGAAATTGTACTGCCACTACAGTCGCTCGAATCTTGGCGGAAGAGGTAATCCCACGTTGGGGAATGCCGCTTCGGATAGATTCCGATCAAGGGACCCACTTCACAGGAGGTGTGGTCAAACATATGTGCCAGTTAATGGGAATTAAGCAAAAGTTTCATATACCCTACCATCCCCAGAGCTCGGGAATGGTAGAAAGAATGAACCGAACATTAAAAAATGCGTTGGCTAAGGCCATGCAGGAATCGGGAAAAACATGGGTGGAAGTGTTACCTATCATTCTGATGAAATTACGAGCCACCTGTAATCGCACTACAGGCCTTGCCCCGTATGAGCTTATGACAGGACGAGCAATGCAATTGCCAGAAGGCATAATTACGGGAGGGGTGGATGTAGGCCCCTTAAAGGACAAGCTACGGCGATATGTCCAAGAAATGAGTAAACAATTAAAAGAAATGCGGAAGCAAGTAAGGTACCGCCAGAAGGAGCAGGACGAGAAGGAACTCCCCTTCCCGTTACCAGAAGTCCCTACAGCGGGAACTAGGGTAATGCTAAAGGTGTTACCAATCAAATCAGGCTTTGCTCCCAGATGGACCAGGCCTTACGAAGTTATTATTAGTGGAGATACTTGCGCCTGTCTAGACATACGGGGAAAGGGAGTGTGGAAACATTGGACACAGCTAAAGATATATGAGCCCAAGTCATCCCTGGAGCCCCCTGAGAAGGAGACTACCGGGGAGAGTGTAACCATGAAAGAAAAGACTGACTAAATGAATGTAACCAGCATAAAATTAAGATTAAAGTTGTTAAGTTATTGTGTTAAGGACTCAATCTGTAGGGGCGTAAAACGCAGATTGAGAATTGATACTGTTTAGTTAAAGCATAAGGATTACGCCTCGAGGTTACAGAACTCGTGCTCAGCCTTGGAAAGGTGACTGCAGTTTTACGAGGTCTGGTATGGTGTTTGGATTGTTCTGGCCTGCTGAAATCCTACACCCATCGTACTCTCAGCCTGTGCTGGCCCTGATTGTGTTAAATTTTTAATTTTAAGTTTTAAGCTTTAATCTACCTCAAAAAGGGTGTGCATAGAAGATACTAATGATACACCCTTGTATTATTTTCCAGGTCAACATCAGCTGATTAATGCCTGATACTTTGATCTGTTTGCCTGTGTGGGCATTTGTTTTGTGGCTTATTGCATCGGTTGTGCTTATATGCTTTTATCTTAACGCGTTAGTACAAGAGTGGTATCGGAAGGGCCAGAGAAAGAATAAGCCAGCTTCAGACAGGCAGTACCTACTTAAAATTGAAGATGAAGACCGTAATGTGTTTAGTTGCGATAATATGCATTGTTACGGTAACCCGGGGCAGGCCGCGATGTAAGCGTGATTTACACGTAAATACCTTTGTTTATATGTCTTATGAGTATGCTAAGAAAAGGGGGCAGTCCAGCTGTTGGGTCTGTAGCCACATCCCGATACATAGTAGGGGTGGAATACCCCTTCGTCCGGTGGCCTTTAATGTGACTCAAATGCTAATATGGATGCACCACCAGAACCAGACTAACGTACCGTGTGAGGAGGCAGTTGGAAACCGTACTGCCACCAGGGGTGCGATCCGACAGAACCCTTTTACTGGAATGAATTGTTCCGCCCTCAGGACGGCGGGTTATGAAATGACCGAGTTTGAGGGATGACATTATCCATCCTATAATAACAGTGTAAACCCCCCTTATCTGGTACTAACCAATACCAGTGGAATGGGAAACCCATATACGGGAATGTGTATTATGCGTAACATAAAGAAAGGTGGTGTCCCGGTAGGAAACAGTAGCTGCTATAAGATCATTAACTGTACCACCGGGCCCAATGGGACGAACCAAGCGAACAGGATTCTGATTTCCCCCCCCCGACCAGGGTACCAGGAATCCGTTATCGTAACGGGACCAGGCACATACAATTGGGAGCAGGATCCAGGTAACCCAAGCCCTGGGTTAGATAATTTAAAGGCATACAATGGCACATACTTTATATGTGGCCACAAAGCCTACCCGTGGCTGCCCCGGTCTTGGACCGGGTCTTGCTATTTGGGGTACGCGTGCTCACATATGTCTACCATCTGTCCTCCCTAACGGACCACCATCAATACCGAGCCAAGCGTGACATTACAGAGACCAAGAGGTATTTCGCCATTTTATTCCCTGGTTATGGGGTAGGCAGAGCCATAAAGAAAATCCAGCTTGTGGCGTCATTATTAGAGTCAGTAACTAATGACACCAAGGAGGCATTCACATTTATAAGTGATGAGATGACAGCGATACGAACCGTTGCCTTACAGAACGAATGGCAGTGGATTACTTGTTAGCAGAGAGGGGTGGTACATGTGCCCTGATAGGGCAGGAGTGTTGTACTTACATCCCAGACAGTTCAGAGAATATCACAAACTTGGTAAACCATATGAGGGAGGAAGTGAAGAAACTCCATACTGATCCTGGAACAGGATGGTTGGAATAGCTAGGACTAACAGGATGGGGTCCATGGATAATGCATACAACGATGAACAGTCTGGAACCATTGTTTACTTCTGCTTATCTCGTCTGCGGCCAGAGGTCCCAAAAGGTTTTAACCTATGGCCATCGCTTGCTTAAGAATAGATAACCGTTTGCTTAAGAATAGATAACCGTTTTAGATGTCACGGGGGATCGCTGTGATTATGTAATCAACCGTCTAAGTTGTTTTGACTCCTGTATAAAGGTAGGAGCCTTGTGTGTGTAAAACGAGAAACTTGGCGATCACACACTGGTGTGTAATGGTTTCTCCCAGAGCTCTGCAATAAAGCATTCTTTTGCTTTGCCATTCAACTCGTAGTCGGAGTTTTATTGACTCTAAAAAGCTTCTGTTGGGTATCGCGTCGACCTCGAATATCACCTGGCCCGCTTAGCCCCAAATTAGCTACAACACTGGCATGTCTGGGGCCAAGTGGCCTTGGTGGAAACCAAACTGGGCATCAGTGAGCAGGTTATTGGTGAGTAAGTGCCGCTTGCTAGCACTGTCGATGACATCTTCCATCACTTAGCTAATGATTGAGAGTAGACTGATGGGGCGGTAATTAGCCGGATTGAACTTGTCCTGCTTTTTGTGGACAGGACATACCTGGGCAGTTTTCCACAAAGTCGGGTAGATGCCAGTGTTGTAGCTGTACTGGAATAGCTTGGCTAGAGGCGCAGCTAGTTCTGGAGCACAAGTCTTCAGCACAACAACTGGGATGTTGTCGGGGCCCATAGCCTTTGCTGTATCCAGTGCGCTCAGCCATTTCTTGATATCACATGGAGTGAATCGAATTGACTGAAGATTAGATTCTATGATGGTGAGGGCCCCAGGAGGAGGCTAAGATAAATCATCCACTCGGCACTTTTGGCTGACGATGGTTGCAAATGCTTCAGCCTTGTCTTTTGCACTCACGTGCTGGGCTCCTCATTGAGGAGGGGGATATTCATGAAGCCTCCTCCTCCCGTTAGTTGTTTAATGGTCCACCACCATTTGCTACTGGGTGTGGAGGACTGAAGAGTTTTGATCTGATCCGTTGATTGTGGGATCGCTTAGCTCTGTGTATAGCATGCTGCTTCTGCTTTTTAGCATGCATGTAGTCCTGTGTTGCAGCTTTCCCAGGTTGGCACCTCATTTTTAGGTACCCTACGGACACCAATATAAAAGCAACTATAAATGTAAATTTCTCCAATCAAAATTATACGCATTAACAAAGGTCAATTCGTTCATTTACAATTAAAGTATAACATTTGCATAATTTAAATTGATCTATGAATGGTTTAACTTACTGTCAATGAGAAATTACCATACTGGCATACAAAAACATTTTATCACTCACAGATGGAACAAAACATGGAGCAAATGAGGATACATTTCATATCAGAATTCTGTAAGTTTGCCATTTAGGATTTACATGACAATTCTCAACCTATTTATCCACATAACGAAATCCAACTTACAACATAGGTACTGCCGACAGAGTCTGAACTTTGGAAATCTTGCCCAGGAGGCAAAGCTATATTCTAATCAGTTTTCAGCTGCCTTAAGGTATCATATCATATTAAACCAGAATGAAGCATACTAACTTTAACCACTGTGTGATGATTATAATTGAGCCCCTGGTGATGAAGACACATCTCATTTTAATGGTTATCTCAAAATGTTAGCCCTTCCAGGGCCATTGCATTTAACAGTATATTTGCGTCCGTGACACAAAACTGCAGAAAACACGGATGCCTAGAAATTCGGTTCCGTAGTGCCCGGTTTTTTGGCGCTGTGTGTGAAGTTTTGTGTCCAAAATGGTATCCGCGCCCGCACACTTCTGGTGCGGGCTGTGCCGGACTCCATTTTGGTGAGGTCATTAGCGCGGGAGCTGGGAGCATGCACTGGAGAATAGGCAGATCGTGACATCAGTCAGTGTATAACACTGATTTAACGCCAGCGCTGCCATTTTCGACCTCAACGCTCCAGCTAATGCCCTCTCATAAACACGCACAGCTGAACATGCGTTCAGCAGCAGGAAGTATCCCCACCAACGCTATTTAAAGGGATCATCAACTGCTTTCAGGTTAGTTGCTGATTGATTTCTACTGGCTCTTGGTGAGTTTTTAGAAGTGTCTGGTGGTTTGTTTTCTTATTTGAAGTTGTTGAAGTCTCCAGGGAGTGGTGTGGCAGGCTACTTCAAGGCTTTTGCTCAGACCAGTTGCTCCCAGACATGGGGGCAGGAATTTGTATCCCCCCTTGGCCTGCACCTTGACAGGGAGAATGAACCGAGGTGACACAGAGGAGGACAAGCTGCTTGAAGAGGGAGGAGGAGGAGGGGGAGAAGGGCTCTCAGCAGTCAGCCATATCCACCCAGGGTCTTCAGGGAGCAATTCCCCAACCTCAACCTCAGCGAGGAACAGTGTGTGCGATGTTTCTGTTTCTTTAAGGAGGCACTCACTGAAATCTGCCACCTTTTGCAGGCAGAACTGCAGCCTCAGAGCAGGGCGAGAACGACATTGCCAGTACCTGTGAAGATGAGCGTGGCCATGAATTTTTGCATGTCGGGGTCCTTCCAGGATGGAGCAGGTGGTATTTCCAACATCTCACAGTTTTCTGTGCACTGTTGCATAAGGGAGGTCACTGAGGCTCTGTATGCAAAGAGAGGTGAATACATGTCATTCTCTCTTGCCAGAGAGCAGCAGGCGGAGTGAGAACATCGCTTCGCCATGATAGCAGGCTTCCCCATGGTGCAGGGTGCCATTGACTGTACACACATTGCTTTACCGGCACCGCATGTGAATTCGGAAATGTACCACAACCGGAAGGGATTCCACTCCCTCAATGCCCAGCTGGTGTGCGACCATGCTCAGTGCATCATGCAAGTCAACGCTCTGTATCCTATTATTCAAGAAGGTTAGTAGGGATAAACCAGGGAATTACAGGCCAGTGAGCCTATCATCAGTGGTAGGGAAATTATTGGAAAAAATTCTGAGGGACAGAATTAGTCTCCACTTGGAGAGGCAAGGATTAATCAAGGATACTCAGCATGGCTTTGTCAGGGGGGGATCATGTCTAACCAATTTGATTGAATTTTTCGAGGGGGTGACTAGGTGTGTGGATGAGGGTAGTGTTAGATCTGTGTATCTTGATGTTGTGTGTCCTTCAATAATTAAACAAGAGACTGCAGGGAACAATCAACAGGTGTTTACTGGATGAGGGTTACTCTAAAACTAACTGTACAGATCCCTACTCAGGGTTTATATACAGGTGTGGTCACTGCAAGTACTACAGTATACAGGAGCTGTAAAAAGTACTTCTCCCCTTAAAGGTACATACACTGCAATTCCTCCCCTTTTAGATTAACAGTACCATAACATTCATTTAACAATTAAATATCAACTAATTACAATTAACACTTTTAGCATGCAACATTAACTGAAAATAGTCTATTTATATATTCAGTCTCTGGGGAGGCTTCCTGATCCTTTCTGGATAGCGCCTTTCCTGAGTGTCCTGCTCTTGGTGCGGAGGCGATTCTGGCCCCCTGTCGTCGGTTGGTTCATCAGCTTCCAATGCTACTGTTTCTGGGGTAGATGCTACCTGTATGTCGGGTTCATCACCAGGTACGCGAGACATGGGGTTGACTCGTTCCTGTGACTCTAGGATCTGGTCAACATGGCGTCTCACAATGTTCTCCCCAACATCCACTGTGTACATTAGTGGCCCCTGCCGTGTGCATATCGTACCTGGTTGCCATTTCTCTGTTCGGTAGTCGCGGGCCAAGACTGGTTGCCCTACATTGAAGCTCCTTGTCGGCTTCTCATGGATGTGCTGGAACTGTTTATTCTCAACATCTCTTCGTACATTTGGTCTGAGCAAATCCAGATGAGATCTCAACCTTCGGTTAAAGAACAACATGGCCGGGGTCTGGTTGGTGACTGCATGTGTCGCATTTCTGTAGGCTAACAGGAAATTGTCCACCTTATGCTGCAGTGGAATGTCGTCATCGCACATGGTCCTTACTGCCTTTTTAAAGGTTTGTACGAACCTCTCAGCCAATCCATTTGTGGCTGGATGATACGGGGTGGATGTGTAATGCCTTACCCCATTCCTTTTCATAAATCTTCGAAACTCTTCGGACACAAACTGTGGTCCGTTATCAGAGCAAATCTGCTCTGGCAAGCCGTTCCTGGCAAATATGGTCCGTAGGACTGCAATAGTTTTCTCCGTGATGGTGGAGGACATTTTGATCACCTCAGGCCATTTCGAGTGCGCATCCACGGCTATTAAAAACATTGAGTCCATGACTGGACCAGCAAAATCAATATGCACCCGTTGCCATGGAGATGAGGGCCACTCCCATGGGTGTAGAGGGGCATGTGGTGGTGCATTTTGGACCTTCTGGCATCCTGAGCAGCTCTTTGTCAGGTCCTCGATTTGCTGATCGATCCCCGGCCACCACACATAAGCCCTAGCAAGGCTTTTCATTTTCACCCCTCCCAGATGGCCTTCGTGAAACTCATTGAGCACTCTCTCCCTTAACTTGGGTGGAATTACCACTCGGGATCCACACATCAAGGTCCCCTGGCATACTGACAGCTGTTCTCTTCTGGATGAGAATGCTTGCAACAGTGAGTCGCCATGTGTTGGCTATCCCTTCACCGTCAAGTCATATACCCGAGACAGTGTCGGGTCATTTCGGGTCTCCTTCGCTATATCAGTGTTAGTTACTGGCAAGCGTTCAATTATAGTCGAATGAAATATTTTGACAGGGTCCACTTCTGCTGCTTCCTCTGCAGTAGGCAGTGGCAGGCGTGATAGCCCATCAGCGTTTCCATGCTGTTTCGTGCCGTTATACTCGATTACATATTGGTTCACCCCTAGAAAAAGGGACCATCTTTGTAGCCGTTGCGCAGTCATCACCGGAACGCCCTTCTTTGGATTAAAGATGGAGACAAGTGGTTGGTGGTCAGTCAGCAAGGTGAACTTCTGCCCGTGCAGATAGTGATTGAACTTTTTCACTCCCCACACCAGGCTGAGGGCCTCCCTGTCAATCTGGGCGTAGTTACGCTCGGCTGAGGTTAGTGATTGTGACGCAAAGGCTATTGGCCTCTCTGAGCCATCTGAGAATTTGTGTGACAACACCGCTCCAATGCCATAGGGTGATGCATCACACGCCAACCGAATTGGTAGTGCTGGGTTGAAATGAGCCAACACCTCTTTTGATGTGATCAATGCTTTGCTCTTCTGGAAAGCTCATTTACATTCGTCATTCCACTTCCATGGTACCCCCGTTTGCAGTAGGGTGTTCAGTGGGTGTAGTACGGTAGACAAATTCGGCAAGAACTTATGGTAGTCGTTCACCAGCCCGAGAAACGACCTCAGTTGTGACACATTTTCTGGTGCTGGAGCCTTGACTACTGCCTCAATCTTTTCAGGGGACTTATGTAACCCCTCTTTATCAATAACGTGGCCACAATACGAGATCTGCTTCTGGAAAAACTCGTATTTGTGGCGATTAGCTAGGAGCCCATATTCCTTCAATCTAGTGAGCACCTGCTCCAGGTTGGCAAGGTGATCACTGTCATTTTCGCCCGTGACCAGGATGTCGTCCAAATAACACTGGGTCCCTGGAATCCCTTGCAGGACTTGATCCATTGCCCTTTGCCAAATAGCCGGAGCTGATGCTACCCCGAACACCAGCCGGTTGTATTGGTAGAGACCTTTATGAGTGTTGATCGTGAGGTACTGTTTCGAGGCTTCTTCTACCTCCATTTGCAGGTACGCCTGGGCCAGATCCATCTTAGTGAAGCGTTTCCCTCCAGATAGCGAGGCAAAAATATCTTCAATCTGCGGAAGCGGATATTGTACAGTGTGAAGGACTGGGTTCACTGTCACCTTAAAGTCCCCACAGATGCGAACCTTCTTTGGTTCCCCAGGTGTATTACTCAACGACCTCTTCATTACAGGAATGATGGGTGTAGCCCACTCGCTCCAGTCCACTTTGGACAGTACTCCTGAACGTTGCAAACCTTCCAGCTCTGCTTCGACGGCTGGGCGGATCGCATAAGGTATCGGTCTGGCCTTTAAAATCTTTGGGCTTGCATTTTCCTCTATTTTGATCGTCGCTGTTATGCCTTTTATTGTTCCGAGTTCCTCCTGGAACACTTCTTGTGCGTCAGTTAGCATTTTTGACAGTCGTCCAGGTGTGACATCGTCATCCTTTTTGGCATCTACAGTTAGTGCTTGTATGGAATGCCAATCTAGCTGTATCTTCCGGATCCATTCACGTCCTAGTAGTGGTGGTCCTCCATCTGGCAATACATATAGGTTCATTTTTGGTGTTTCCTTGCCGTTATATATAACGTTCACCCTTATTTTTCCTTTGGGGTAGACTTTTTTGCCCCGTGTACATCTTCAAGACAATCTCTGTATCTCTCAAGGGTATATGTGAGAATAATCGTTTGTAGTCCCTTCGGTTTATGACTGTTAGGGCTGATCCTGTGTCCAAGTCCATTTTCACTTGGACTCCGGCTATCTTGAGCGTGACCCAGATAGTCTGGTGATCCTCCGTTTTGATCACATTATGTAGTTTCAGACAACCCAGCTCCTTGCTTCCGGAGTCTGTATCACTTTTCTGTTCGTCTGAACTACTCTCCGTCACCTTATGTACCTTCTTGTACTTCTCCTGTGGAGATTTCTTGCTGCTGGTTTTCTTTCCCGACCTGCAGACTCTTGCTATGTGTCCTACTTTCCCACACTGTCTTCACACTTTGCCCTTGAACCAGCAATCCTTATGGTCGTGTGTTGTTCTGCCGCAGTGAAAGCACTTCACTGTTCCGTATGACATTTCATTTGTGCCATATTTTTGCGTTCTCCGTTGTATCTCTGCAGCGCCCCGTGCTGCTGCTTCGTGTGATACTGCCATGCTGAAAGCCTTGTCCAGCGTAAGATTCTTTTCTGATAGAAGCTGTTTCTGGGTTCCTTCACTTTGAAGCCCACACACAAACTTGTCCCTTAAAGTATCTGCTAGTCCCGTTCCAAACTGGCAGTGTTTCGATAGCTTGCGCAGTTCCGGTAAAAACTCAGCATTACTTTCATCTTTGTGCTGGTTCCTTTTGTGAAACTTAAATCTTTCTGCTGTCAGCAGCGGTGTGGGGTTTAAGTGGTCCTGTAGGATTGACACTATGTTTTCAAAATCCTTTTCCACTGGCTTCTCTGGGGTTACTACGTTTCGCAGTAAGCCATACGTTTTTGCACCCATTGAATTCAACAATACCAGCGCTTTCCTGTCATCTGACACTTCATTCGCCTTGCAGTACACTTCTATGCATTCGACATATGTCGTCCAATCTTCGACTTCATTGTCGAACGCTGTGACACTGCCACT
Organism: Somniosus microcephalus; assembly: GCF_052327205.1. NCBI lineage: Eukaryota > Metazoa > Chordata > Chondrichthyes > Squaliformes > Somniosidae > Somniosus > Somniosus microcephalus. Next base: position 62,945,238 of record NC_140997.1, on the reverse strand, counting down.
CTTCGGCATCCCTGGGTGTGGTTAGACTGGCTCAAAATGGCGTCTCCCGTGCTCTCCCTTCTTCTCCACTGCAGCTCAAAATGGCGTCTCCCGCGCTCTCCCTTCTTCTCCGCTGTGGCTCAGAATGGCGTCTCCCACGCTTTCCTTTCTTCCCCGTTGATGCTGCTCGGCCCTTGAACACCGGCTGCGCTCCGCTCTCTCTCACCGACGCCGCTCAGTCCTGAACACCGGCCGCGCCCTGTGCGCTCTACCCTCTCTCTTCTCCTGTCGACGCCGCTCGGTCTTGAACACCGGCTGCACCCTGTGCGCTCTACCCTCTCTCTTCTCCCGTCGATGCTGCTCGGCCTTTTTCTGTGCCGTCGGTCAGCTCTAGCCGCTGCTGTCCGGGAAGGGTCTGCGCCGTACCTGTTGCCAGCCCGTTTCGCTGGACCACCATGACTGGAGAACCAAGCCCAGCTCTCAACAGCCTCCCCTGCGATGCTCAAATCTCTGCTGGATGGTCGACGCCCGTGCTTCTGTACTCGGCCTTCTTCTTTCACTGTTCTCCAGGAGCGAATCCCTGGGAGGTGATGCAGAGTTGCAGGTAGGTTTGAATCTTCTCATCGCCAATGTTAGATCTGTGTATCTTGATGTTGTGTGTCCTTCAATAATTAGACAAGAGACTGCAGGGAACAATCAACAGGTGTTTACTGGATGAGGGTTACTCTAAAACTAACTGTACAGATCCCTACTCAGGGTTTATATACAGGTGTGGTCACTGCCGGTACTACAGTATACAGGAGCTGTAAAAAGTAGTTCTCCCCTTAAAGGTACATACACTACAGGTAGTGCAGTTGATGTAGTCTACATGGACTTCAGTAAGGCTTTTGACAAAGTCCCGCATGGGAGACTGGTCAAGAAGGTAAGAGCCCATGGGATCCAGGGCAATTTGGCACATTGGATCCAAAATTGACTTAGTGGCAGGAGGCAGAGGGTGATGGTCGAAGGTTGTTTTAGTGACTGGAAGCCTGTGTCCAGTGGTGTACCGCAGGGATCGGTGCTGGGTCCATTGCTGTTTGTAGTGTACATTAATGATTTAGATATGAATGTCGGAGATATGATCAGTAAGTTCGCAGATGACACGAAAATTGGTGGAGTGGTAAATACCGAGGAGGGAAGCCTCAGGCTACAGGACGATATAGATGGGTTGGTCAGATGGGCAGAAGAGTGGCAAATGGAATTTAACCCTGAAAAGTGTGAGGTGATGCATTTTGGGAGGACTAACAAGGCATGGGAATACATAATGAATGGTAGGACCCTAGGAAGGACAGAGGATCAGAGGGACCTTGGTGTGCATGTACATAGACCCCTGAAGGCAGCAGGACAGGTAGATAAGGTGGTTAAAAAGGCATATGGGATACTTGCCTTCATTAGCCGAGGCATAGAATATAAGAGCAGGGAGGTTATGATGGAGCTGTACAAAGCGCTACTTAGGCCACAGCTGGAATACTGTGTGCAGTTCTGGTCGCCACACTATAGGAAGGATGTGATTGCATTGGAGCGGGTGCAGAGAAGATTCACCAGGATGTTACCTGGGCTGGAGCGCTTCAGCTATGAAGAGAGACTGGACAGGCTGGGGTTGTTTTCCTGAGAGCAGAGAAGGCTGAGGGGGGACCTGATTGAGGTGTACAAAATTATGAGGGGCATAGATAGGGTAGATAGAAAGGAACTTTTCCCCTTAGTAGAGGGCTCAATAACCAGGGGGCATAGTTTCAGGGTAAGGGGCAGGAAGTTTAGAGGGGATTTGAGGAAAAACCTTTTCACCCAGCGGGTGGTTGGAATCTGGAACTCACTGCCTGAAACAACATTCAAGAAGCATTTAGATAAGCACTTGAAATGCCATAGCATACAAGGCTACGGACCAAGTGCTGGAAAATGGGATTAGAATAGACAGGGCTTGATGGCCGGCGCGGACACGATGGGCCGAAGGGCCTCTTTCTGTGCTGTGTAAATCTATGACTCTATGACTCTATCCTGGCGGCAATCATGATGCCTTCATTCTGCGGCAGTGCACTGTACCATCCACATTTGAGCCAACACGACAAACCAGAGGGTGGCTACTGGGCGACAAACGCTACCCAGTGACCACCTGGCTCATGCCCCCAGTGCGCAATCCAAGCACACGTGGTCAGCATGCATATAACGAAAATCATGCTGCCACATGGAATTTGATCGAGCAGACCATTGGGGTGCTTAAACAATGCTTCCGCTTTCTGGACTGCTCTGGAGGAGCCCTGCAGTACTCAACAGAGTGTGTCTTAAGATTTGTGTAGTTTGCTGCATGCTGCACAGCCTCGCCATCATAAGGGCACAACTCTTGCCACTAGCCACTAGGTATATGGCGAAGAGCTGAGGAGGAGGTGAAGGAAGAGGAGGAGGAGGAGGAGGAAGGGAGGAGGCAACCAACACAGCCCCTTTCTAGCCAGGCTGTGCATGATCAACTCACCTGACTGTGGTACCAGTGAATGCAACCCCAATTCCCCATTCACCAACAGTCCCACACCTTACCTTCCATCCGTTACTGACCATCACAGTCCTCTTGGCAGCACTACCGCAATAAAAGCTGCCACAAAACAAACATTCCAAACCAAATTTATAAATCAAACCATCCAATATTACATACCAAAGTCAACTAATCACACTTGTGCATTCCCTTAGTGACTGTCTTACATGTGCCTTTGCCTGCCCTAGTACTCCTACGTAGTGCTACCCCAGTGGCTGCAGCATGGCTGGTGGAAGGCTCCTGACCTTCAGTGGGGGAGACTGCAGATGGCCTTGGAGGATGACCTCGAGCAGCTCTGGGCCTAGAAGGCCCGGCTTCGGACTGCACCATCTCGGCATGGGTGGCAGCAGTCTGGGCTGGCTGACTGGCTGACAGGCAAAAGCAAGGGCACTGGCTGAGTGGCAAGGGTTGGAGGATGAATGCTGTCATCCTGGGAGAGGACAGCAGGGTCATGCTCCACGAAGCTATTGTCACTCCCCCGAGGTGGCACCTCAGCAACCCTAGTAATCTGTTGGAGGACAGTTTGCTGGACTGCTGTGACACCCTGCATGTCCTTTTCAACACTGATAAGTGCAGTCATGATGGCAGCAGTCTGAGCTTGCATGACAGAAATCTGAACTTCCACTGCAGCACCAGGACATTGGGTGGCTTCTGCTTGTGTTACAATGGAAGCTGAGACATCAGCCATCAGACATTGCATTATGGTTGGGTCCACAAGTGTGCTAATGGATCTGCCCACCCTTCCACGCTGGAAAGGATAGGCTCCACGCTCTGCCCAAAGCCCTGTGCAAGGCCCTGGTGCCAGACTCCTCCATGCTCCTTGACATTGCACGCAGGTTTTCTGGCAGGCCTGCCAATTCACCAATCATTTCATTGTGCATACCCATCAGCATTCTTCTGTAGGTCGCCCCATCGAATTCCTCATCTGAGTCCTCTGCAGCAGAACTTGTGTGCTACCTTGCCCTCCGGGGAGATGACACCTATGCTACCCTTGCCACTTGCCCTGGCTGCAGGCCACTCATGCCCAGTGTCTCACCACATGCAGATCCCATGTCTAACCTATCCTCTGAAGTGCACGGTGTCTGAGCGTGTGGCTGCGAGTGTAAAATCGAGTGACGATGCTGTGTGTTCAGCATCACTTCCTTCTTCCTCTTCCACTTTTTGCTCCTCCACAACTGCCTGACCAGGTTTCAGTTCTTGGCTATCTGAAAGGAGAAAGGCACAAGGATAGGGTTGTGGTGAAAGGAGGGGAAGGAAGAGGAAAGCCAGAGGTGCATGCTTACACCATCTACAACTTGTAAATCAGAAGTGATTGTGGGATGAGGGGTAAGTGGGATGTAAGAAGGAGGATTACGTATGAGGATACTGTCATCTTCGACTGTTTCAGCCCCGCCGCTGCCACGGGTTCAGCGATGGCTACTCCTATAATTTCCAGCAACATTTCCGACATCGGGGTCAGGTCATGCCAGCGCGCCTGACTCCCTGCAGATAGCCCCTGCTGCCTTCGGTTATGAAGCACCTTGTGGGAAGGGACGTGTGTCAATGTGTTTGGGTGATGTGGCTGCTATGGTTGAATAGCTGGCATTGTGTGCAAGCTGTGAGATGTGGGTGTGAGGCTTGCAGCAGTGGTGAGTGTGTAAGGGTAAGGTGATGTATGAGGTATCAGGGCTTTGGAATTTCTGCTGGTATAAAAACAAGAGGCTTTTGCTAACGCACAGAGGTAAGTAGCATTGAAGGGATTATTACAGTCCTAGCCCTTTTGGGCTACCCCAGATCAGGCGTATTCCCCAGATGTTCACCCTCAACTTAAGTTAGAGATAGCCGAATTCCATAAGATGCTTAAATGGGTCTAAGGGTTCAGGCTATCTCTCCCTAAAGGAAAGGAATGACTAAAGATGTTACCATCCTCCAGATAGTACTTTTAATAAGTTGAACTAGACTGTAACCTTCCGGATATTATGAGGGTCCGGAATACCCCCCAGAATTTTGCAACTCCTTACAAAAGAGTGTACAGAAATGTGGGTTCACGAGTTTATACAGATTTACTCTTTGAGACAATTCTAAAAATATATAGTTTTATTTAAGAGCCGACATTCAGTTAACATCTGTTGAATCAGTCGCAACATTAACAATTCAAAGTACAACTAGCTTACATTTTTTATTTCTCAGAGATCCTTATTCTCAAATCTTTGTTACATTTCTTATTTCTTACCTATTTCTAAATCCAGAACATCCACCAAAATCAATCATTTTGACTTCCCGAGACTCATAGTTAAAAACTTTACAGAGATTCCTCTGAAGAGTTGAGAAACGCTTTGCCCGTTCAGCAAGTTCTGACTTTTCTGTTAAAAAGGTCTTATTTTTATACCCTTTTGGCAGTGGTTTCTTCTTTGATGTTCTCTGCTGATGTCAGCTAATTGTCTTTATTGATACCTCTGTCGAATGCTTTCTATTTTACTATCAATTCAACTATTGCATGCATAATTATTTCTCTACCTTTAGGTGTTCCAAAAACCATCATTAAAGCAATGACAGCAATGGTTTCTGTTTGATGCCATTCTTATTGAAGATTCTTCATTCAATTCTTAATATTGGCTTTACTGGTTTTTAGCAGATATTTTGACTCAGTGGTGATCCAAGTTTAATACAAACACAATGCAATTGTTTGGTGTCTTTATTGAAGTCATATTTTCAAAGCCTTCTTGTTGGTATTATATTTACAATATGTAAATCAAAACCACTTTAACTGTGTGTTTACTTGTTTTCTAGTTATCTCAATTGGTTGCATATTTAATCTTATGGTTCCTGTTTTCCAAGTTTAACATAAAACTATTTGACCAGTAGGTTTCTTTACTTGATGTCATGTTTCAAAGGCACATGCCTCTTTTAATGTTTGTATTTCTGTTTTATGTGTTAACTCTTCACACTTTAAACTGAGCATTTTCATTGTGTTCATTGCAAACCATAGACTTTTCAGAAGCACCAATGGTTTGCTTCAATCTTTCATTGTTTTAGTATATTTAACTAATTCCCATTTCAAAGCTTGTTTACAACTTTGTTATCAACTGATCTTTTCTCAGAAGCCTATATTCTGTTTACAGCCTGTGTCTGCTGAGTCTTGTGTCTTTTAAACCCAGTATGTTCTGTATTAATAATATCAGAATTCTGTTCATAGTATCGTGTATTTCTTGGAATCATGGCTATTCCTTCACAGCATGGAGTCCAGTTCTATGGAGTACTGCTTCTACATAGTACTAAACTCGGGAATTTGGTGAGTGAGGGCATTCGGTAAGGTGGGGAGTTAGAGGTGCTGCTTGAGACATAAAAAAGATATAAACAACTAGGGTTAAATTAGGACTGTGGGCTAAGTTATAGTAGAGACCTAAAGCATATAACTAAATTTAATAAATTAAACCAGGTTATTACCTAGATTAAAAACTATTAATAGACAATTGAGTATTTCAAAACTTGAAAACCTAATTAGTTAAATAAAATACAATAGAGATGACAGGGCAGGTGATGTGTTGCAGTTAAAGCATGTGGGAGCTGGTGGATCCCAGTGTGATCCACAGCAACCACATCTGCAGTAGGTGTTTGCAGCTTGAGGAACTTCGGCTCAGAGTTGATGAGCTGGAGTCCGAGCTTCGGACACTGTGATATATCAGGGAGGGGGAGAGTTGCCTGGACGCTGTGTTCCAGAAGGCAGTCACAACCCCTTAGGTTAAATACTTCAGATTTGATCCGTGGTCAGGGGTAGGAGGTTGTGACTATGAGTGAGGCAGGTACGGGGATCTAGAAGGTAGCATTGGAGGAGCCTCAGCCCTTGTCCAACAGGTATGATGTTCTTGTAGCCTTTGTGGACGAGAGCAGGGACTGCAAGGAAGATGAGCAAACTGACCACAGCACCATGGTCCAGGGGGCCATTCAAGTTGGGGGAGTAAAAAGGAATGTGGTAGTGGTAGGGGAGTATAGTTAGGGGGATAGGCACTCTTCTCTGCAGCCGAGAGCGTGAGTCCCGAAGGCTGTTTTTCCAGGGTTAAGGACATCTCCTCGGGGCTGGAGAGGAACTTGGAGTAGGAGGGGAAGGATCCAGTTGTCATGGTCCACGTAGGTACCAATGACATAGGTAGGACTAAAAAAAAGGTTCTGCTGAGGGAGTATGAGCAGCTAGGGGCTAAATTCAAAAGCAGAATCACAAAGGTAATAATCTCTGGATTACGACCTGAGCCACAAGCAAATTGGCATAGGGTTAATAAGATCAGAGAGTTGAATGCGTGGCTCAAGGATTGGTGTGGGAGAAATGGGTTTCGATTGATGGGGCACTGGCACTGGGGAAAAAAGGAGCTGTTCCGTTGGGACGGGCTTCACTTGAACCATGCTGGGACCAGTGTCCTGGTGAATCGAATAACTAGGGCTGTAGATAGGGCTTTAAACTAAATAGTTTGGGGGGGGGTGTTCAGGTGATGGAAAATTAGAAAGTTAAAGAGAAAGGACAAGACAATAGTGCAGGGTAGCGATAGGGATAATGATAACCAGAGAGTGCTGCTTCTGCTTTTTAGCATGCATGTAAGGGGGCTTGTGAGAAAGATACTGCAATAATTGTGGGCAATTTTAATCTTCATATAGATTGGACAAATCAAATTGGCAAAGGTAGCCTTGAGGATGAGTTCATAGAGTGTATTCAGGACAGTTTCTTAGAACAATACGTTGTGGAACCAACCAAGGAACAGGCTATTTTAGATCTGGTAATGTGTAATGAGACAGGATTAATTAATAATCTCATAGTAAAGGATCCTCTAGGGAAGAGTGATCATAGCATAATAGAATTTAACATTCAGTTTGAGGGTGAGAAACTTTTGTCTGAAATTAGTGTCTTAAACTTAAATAAAGACAATTACAAGGGTATGAAGATAGAATTGGCTAAACTGGACTGGGAACATAGATTAAAAGGTAAGGTGGTAGATAAGCAGTGGAAGACTTTTAAGGAGATATTTCATAACTTTCAACAAAGGTACATTCCAGTGAGAAAGAAAGATTCTACGAGAAGGATGAACCATCTGTGGCTTACTAAGGAAGTTAAGTAGGGGATCAAATTGAAAGATAAGGCATACAATGTTGCGAAGAGTAGTGGTAGGCCAGAAAATTGGGAAATTTTTAGAAACTTGCAAAGGACGGCTAAAAAAAATAAAGAGGGAGAAAATAGATTGAGAGTAAACGAGCAAGAAATATAAAAACAGAGAGTAAGAGCTTCTACAAGTATATAAAAAGCAAGAGAGTAACTAAAGTAAACATTGGTCCCTTAGAGGTTGTGACTGGGGAATTAATGGCCCAGAAATTCGGGTCTCCACGGGTGAGTACGCGCTGGGTACTCACCTGTAGGCCCGATGGAAGTGCCGGTTTCCTGCATGCACTGCGCATGTGCGGGACCCGGCACTTCCATTCCTCTGAAATCAGTGGTTCAGAGGTCGAACGCGTGCGCGGGGGAGTCTGCGCGTGCGCTTTGAGCTTACGTTTTGTTTACAGGTTTTTCCGTGAGGGTAAGTCTTTAGAATTTAGAAATTTAAAAAGCAGGCGTAAGGCCTGCTTTTTACAAGGTAAGTGGTCAATTAATTAAAATTAAAACATTTTTTCCACAGGTTTATTATTTTTAAATACTTTAAAGCAAGGTAAGTTTATTTTTAGCCCTGTTAGAATATCAAATTATTTTTTTCAAAAATTTAAATTATTGTTTAAAATAGTTATTTAATGTAATTTATAGTTTATTTAAAAAATGTGATTTAAAAAAAATTTGTTTGAAGGTTTACTGCTATTTTGGGGCCGTAGTATTTATAAGTCTTGACAACTCTTCCTGTCAAGACTTATGAATGGAGCATTCCCTGCTCCGATTGGCTGCCCATGGCCCACGTGATCCCAGGGGACGCATCGAACTAACTGCGCCCCTGGGACACGCAAGCACTGCGCGCCGGCAGCTGGGCCAGGCCCCAGATCGGAATTCCACGGGGCACTACAGCTCAACTGCCGGCGCGCAAGGTAAGTGCAGGTCAGGGGCTTGCACTCGCGGGAAGCCCCTGACCCAAATTTCTGGGCCAATGGGAAACAAGGAGCTGCCAGAGACTTTGAACTAATAGTTTGTATCTGTCTTCAAGGTAGAAGACACTAAAAGCATCCTAATAATAGTGGAAAATCAAGGGGAAAAAGGGAGGGAGGAAATTAAAACAATCACTATCATTAGAGAAAAAGTACTAGGCAAACTAATGGGACTAAAGGCTGACAAGTTCCCTGGACCTGACAAGTTCCCTGGACCTGACGACCAGCATCCTAGGCTGTAGAGATAGTTGGTTGTAATCTTCCAAAATTCGCTAGACTCTGGAAAGGTCCCAGCGGATTGGAAAACCGCAAATGTAACGCCCATATTCAAGAAAGGAGGGAGACAGAAAACAGGAAACTATAGGCCAGTTAGCCCAACATCTGTCATTGGGAAAATGCTGGAATCCATTATTAAGGAAGTAGTAGCAGGACATTTAGAAAATCAGAATACAATCAAGCAGACTCAACATGGTTTTATGAAAGGGAAATTGTGTTTGATGAATTTATTAGAGTATTTTGAGGATGTAACGAGCAGGGTGGATAAAGGGGAACCAGTAGGTGTAGTTTATTTGGATTTCGAAAAGGCAGTTGATAGGGTGCCACATAAAAGGTTACTGCACAAGATAAGAGCTCATGGTGTTGGGGGTAATATATTAGCATGGATAGATGGCTAACTAACAGAAAACAGAGAGTAAGGATAAATGGGTCATTTTCAGGTTGACAAACTGTAACTAGTGGGGTGCCACAGGAAGCAGTGCTGGGGCTTCAACTATTTACAATCTATATTAATGACTTGGATGAAGGGACCGAGTGTACTGTAGCCAAATTTGCTGATGATACAAAAATAGTAGGGAAAGCAAGGTGTGAGGTGAACACCTAGAAATTCAGTATCGCCACGTTTGGGGCGTTATAGTCGAGCGGGCGCTAAATTTAGCGCCCAGCGCAAATTATCGCCACCTTCAGCGAAATTGACCTGCTTCGCCCCAAGAGGTGCTTGGAGCGCTAAAGCAGGTGCTGCACGACTGTCCTAAGGTGCTAAGCCAGAGAAGCGAGGCGCTACCACCGAGGGCGGGCGCAGCGCAGGTGCGGCCAGTTAGCGATTGCAGGCAGACACGCTGGCGCCGGTCAGCTCTTAAAGGAGGAGGGTCGATTTGGATTGCGGCCACGCCCTGCACATTGGAGCCCTGATTCTCGGCCTGGACAGACCTGCTGCCACATTCTAACACCTAGGACCATGGAGAGGGCCAGGGAGCGAGCGCAGCGGTTCAGTGAGGGGGCCCTGCACGTTCTGGTTGGCGCAGTAGATCGCAGGCGATCTATCCTGTTTCCGGACAGTGGCAGGAGGCCGCTGCCCACCGACTACCGCAAAGCTTGGAGGGAGGTGGCTCACAGAGTGACCTCCAGCAGCATGGTACCTAGGTCCCCTGTGCAATGCAGGAAGAAGTTCAACGACCTCACTCGGGTTGTCAGGGTGAGTACCCTTTTCAGTATCCTCTTCATCCCTGCATGTGGACCTCACTTTATGGGCAAAGGGTGCTGAAAGCCCCAATGGCCAGCCCTCATCCAACACCTATGGGCCTTTCATGAAACTCACATGCACATTCACCACTTTACACACTGTAAGGGCTATTCGACCATGGGAGGCAGTGCAGCCAAGATCAGGGCTTCACACTGTAAGGGCTGTTTGACCATGGGAGGCAGTGCAGCCAAGATCAGGGCTTCACACTGTAAGGGCTATTTGGCCATGGGAGGCAGTGCAGCCAAGATCAGCGATTCACACTGTGAGGGCTATTTGACCATGGGAGGCAGTGCAGCCAAGATCAGGGCTTCACACTGTAAGGGCTATTCCACCATGGGAGGCAGTGCAGCCAAGATCAGGACTTCACACTGTAAGGGCTATTCAACCATGGGAGGCAGTGCAGCCAAGATTAGGGCTTCACACTGTACTCAGAGCCCGTCCTTTCTCTTGCAGGGCAAGCTGGCACACAATAGGAGGCAGCAGCAACGGACCAGGGGAGGCCGGCCTCACTTTAAAGACCTCAGCGATCTGGAGCAGCGAGTCCAGCGCATTATGGCAGGCCGGCTGATTGGCCCCATTGCCACTGGAGATGCCGACCCCGTTCTGGACAGCAATGGTAAGGTCATCACCTTTTTGACCTCTCTCCTTCCACTTGTGCCTCACACCAGCATCGTTTGCAACTATCGAACCAATACAGTGCATTGCAGCACTCATGCCTCCCTCGCTGCCGCCCTGTCCTCACGCTAATGCAACTTTTGTACCTCCCTGCTTTCAGATGGTGAATCGCCAGGTGAGGAGGCAGGCCCTCAAGCTGCCACTGTGAGTGATTCTGAAAGCGAGGAGGAGGAAGAGGAAGCCAGACCATCAGTGCCACCCTCAGCCGAGGCAGCCCATGGCCATAATGGGGACATGTCTTCCCTGGAGGGGAGCAGGGGGCAAGGGTCTGAGGAGGGTAAAGCTCCGGGGCCCAGCGGGCTGCAGCAACGTGGGGGGGTTAGGGGAGCTCGGCGGCCTTCTCCCCGGAGGGAGAGTCTGGCCTCCAGTCCTGCTACAGTGAGCGCAGAAGAGGTGCGGCTCCTCGGTGAAATGGGCGCCCAGGCGGAGCAGAGGCACACTGAGCTCATGGCTGCAGTGGCAAGGATGCCCGAATCCATTGAGTCACTGGCAAGGAGTGTCCAGGACTTCGGGGCAGCACAGGCAAGGAGTCTGCAGGACTTCGGTGCAGCACTGGCAAGGAGTCTGCAGGACTTCGGTGCAGCACAGGCAAGGAGTCTGCAGGACTTCAGTGCAGCACAGGCAGCACAGGCGGCTTCCACGCAAGTGCTTAGTGCTGCCATGCAGTCAGTGGCTGGTCTGATGCAGACACAGATTGAGGCCACACGAGCACACCCTTGCTGCGTCGGGCACGAATCACCGGGGCCCTCGCCACGCCGCAGATGGCCAGCAGTCTGTGCTTCAGCAGATTGCTCCGCATGCTGCAGTGCTGCCCCGTGGGAGTGCCAGTGTGTCGTCCGACCAGGGAGTACCTGTGCTCTCAGGTTGACAGCATTCCTGCTGCCAACACTGTCACTCCTCCACTGCAGCTGCCACCACCCGTAGGACAGACTGCTGCCACCCATGCAGTGTTGGAGCAGTCAGCAGCCGGGCCCTCTAGGCCCAGAGCTGGTCCAGGACGTCCCTCAAGGGCATCTGCCGACTCAGTTTCTGACACTCAGCAGCCTTCCCCCAGCCTTGCTGCAGCCACTGGGGTCCCATTGCGGAGGAGCTGCAGGGTGGGAAGGGGCCAATCTCGCAAGCGAAGCAGATCACCCTCGCAGGCCAAAAAGTAGGAGGTGTGGCAAAATGCTGTTAATTTTTTTAGTGAAGGCCGAGGACCATGGTCATTTGTGGTTAACTCTTTTGTTCATTGTCTCCAGGTTGTGAGAGCCAGTTATGTGTCTGACTGTTTTTTTGGGGGGTTTCTCTGTATTTCTTTGTCATGCGGGAAGGGCACACAGTTTGTTAAATAAATAATTGTTTTTATTCAGATTGTGCATGTTTGCTCTTTGAACTATTTGTTGCCTTGACCGGCTCAGGGTTTGCGGAACCGTTCCATTCATGTTCTTTCAATGGCACAAGCCATTCCCTCAGAGGGGGCCTAGAACCGACTTGCAATAAGCCGCTGACGGACGGCCCTTGCACTTTGTGCCTCCCTCCCATCTTGGTGCTCCTCCTCCTCCTCTGCTGGTGCTCCAATGTCTGCTGGCAGTGGCTGAGTCCTGAGGATAGCCAGGTTATGCAGCATGCAGCACACTACAACGAAATGGGAGACTCGCTCAGGCGAGTACTGACAGGCTCCCCCGGAATGGTCCAGACAGCGGAACCATTGCTTTAGCACGCCGATTGTGTGCTCAATGATGTTCCTGGTCGCTTGATGGCTGTCATTGTATCGTTCTTCAGCAGGGGTGCTGGGCGCACGGAGCGGGATCATCAGCCAGGTGCACAAAGGATAGCCCTTGTCCCCGAGAAGCCAGCCTCCTGGGTGAGCCGGGGCTTCAAAAAGGTTTGCCACAGAAGTCTGGCGCAGGATGAAGGCATCGTGGCTGCTGCCTGGAAAGCGGGCATTGACAGCTAGTATCAGCTGTCTGTGGTCACACACCAACTGCACGTTGCGGTAATCCTCGGCATTCTCTTGAGGCGCCCGCAAAGCCACATGTGTGCAATCAATGGCGCCCTGGACCATGGGGAAGGCCACTATTCTTGCAAATCCCATTGCGCGCTCTTGCTGCTTGTCCAGGGTCATGGGGAAGGAAATGTACTAACATCTCCTTTTGAAGAGGGCATTCGTGACTTGGCAGATGCAGCAATGCACCGCAAACTGGGAGACATTGGCAATGTCCCCAGTAGCGGATTGGAAGGAGCCAGTGGCATAGAAGTTGAGCGCCACTGTCACCTTCACTGCCACCGACAGAGACGTCCTGCTCCTCAGCTGAGGCTGCAGATCTGTCTGAAGCAGGTGGCAGAGCTCAGTGACCACCTCCCTGCTGAATCGCAGCCTCTGAATACACTGCTCCTCAGACATGTTGAGGTATGAGAACTGCTGGCGGTATACCCTGGGAGGGTAAGGTCTCCTGTGCCGACGCCTGTTGGCCCTCCTCCGTCTGGCCATGATTGGCACTCTCTCTCGGTGTCTCTGAGCCCTCACAATGCAATGGAGAAACCCAATGTTTCCACCCATTGCAGCCCCCATAGTATGTGGCCACTCAAGGCTATGGCACTGAAAAATCCTTCCAACTGCAAAGTTCTGGGCTGAAGCCAGAAGTACCTGTGCGAGCGCTGGCTCAATGCAGAAAGCTCTCTCCCTTTGTCTCTCTGCAAATCTCTCTCTCTCTCACACAGGAGTGGTCCAAAATGGCTACCATTAAGAAGCCAGGAAGAGCCCCCTTTAAATAGCGCCCCCCCAACCCCACAGCGACTGGGAACCGTTCCAGTCAACCAATTGCTGGGAGCGCCAAGCGGAAAGAATGGGGGCACCACTGAAGTTCCGGTTCGGGGTGCACCAAGGGAGTTGCACCATGAAATAACGTAAGGATCTGCGCGCGCAGCTGAGTGGGCGTTGCGGTTCTGCGCCGCCACTAAATGTCCGCTCAATTTCACGAGAGGCACAGGTCTCGCTGCGCCCAAGCGCTAGCCGCTTCGCGCCCCACTTATCGCCCTCTTAAGGAGATAACGGCTGGCGCTAACAACTGAATTTCTCCCCCAAAGAGTCTGCAAAGGGATATAGATAGGTTCAGTGAGTGGGCAAAAATTTGGCAGATGGAGCATAATGTGGGAAAATGTGAGGTTATCCACTTTGGTAGGAAGAATAGAAAAGCAAAATATTACTTCAATGGCGAGAGACTACAGAATGCTGCGGTACAAAAGGATCTGGGTGTCCTCATACATGAAACACAAAAAGTTAGTGGATGCTTGCTGTGTGCAAATTGGCTGCTGCGTTTCCCACACTACAACAGTGACTACACTCCAAAAGTACTTCATTGGTTGTAAAGCGCTTTGAGACGTCCGGTGGTCGTGAAAGACTCTATATAAATGTAAGTCTTTCTTTTCTTTTCCTACAAGCTACAGCTGCAACACATCACCCGCTGTGCCATCTCTATTGTATTTTATTTAAGTAGTTAGGTTTCCAAGTTTTGAGATACTCAATTGTCTATTAATAGTTTTTAATCTAGGTAAAAACCTTGTTTAATTTATTAATTTTATTTATATGCTTTAGGTCTTTATTGTAACTTAGCCCACAGTCCTAATTTAACCCTAGTTGTTTATATTTTTATGTATCAAGCAGAACCTCTTACCCTCCTCCTCACCAAATTCCCTCACTCACCAAATTCCCGAGTTTAGTACTCGGCAGAAGCAGTACTCTGTAAAACTGGACTCCGTGCTACTTAGCTATGTAATGAAACCCAAACGAAACACTTGTTACTGACCTGCCAGATCTACTCAGAATAAATAAAAAAATGGGTTCCCTTGCAATAATTATCAGATAATTTACATCAATTTAGTTATTATGCTAAGCCTAACAAACCTAAAAGTTGCGGAATAAATAAATCTACATTTTGAGTGTAGAATCATAGAATGGTTACAGCACAGAAGGAGGCCATTCAGCCCATTGAGCCCATGCCAACTCTCCGCAAGAGCACTTCAGCTAGTCCCACTCCCCCACCCTTTCTCCGTAGCCCTGCAAATTCTTTTCCTTCAGGTACTTATCCAATTCCCTTTTGAAAGCCACGATTGAATCTGCCTCCACCACCCTTTCAGGCAGTGCATTCCAGATCGTAACCACTCGCTGCATAAAAATGTTTTTCCTCATGTCGCCTTTGGTTCTTCTGCCAATCACCTTAAATCTCGACCCTTCCGCCAATGGGAACAGTTTCTCTCTATCTACTCTGTCCAGACCCCTCATGATTTTGAACACCTCTATCAGATCTTGTCTCAACCTTCTCTGCTCCAAGGCGAACAACCCCAGCTTCTCCAGTCTATCCACGTAACTGAAGTCCCTCATCCCATAAACCTTTCTCAAAAATCTTTTCTGCACCCTCTCTAAGGCCATCACATCCTTTCTAAAGTGCGGTGCCCAGAATGGGACACAATACTCCAGTTGAGGCCGAATCAGTGGTTTATAAAGGTTCATCATAACTTCCTTGCTTTTGTACTCTATGCCTCTATTTATGAAGCCCAGAATCCCATAAGCTTTTTTAACCACTTTCTCAACCTGCCCTGCCACCTTCAACGATTTGTGCACATATACCCCCAGGTCTCTCTATTCCTGCACCCCCTTTAAAATTGTACCCTTTAATTTATATTGCCTCTCCTCATTCTTCCAACCAAAATGTATCACTTCACACTTTTCTGCGTTAAGTTTCATCTGCCACATGTCTGCCCATTTCACCAGCCTGTCTATGTCCTCTTGAAGTCTATCGCTATCCTCCTCACTGTTCACTATACTTCTAAGTTTTGTGCCATCTGCAAATTTTGAAATTGTGCCCTGTACTCCCAAGTCCAAGTCATTAATATATATCAAGAAAAGCAGTGGTCCTAGTACTGACCCCTGGGGAACACCATTGTATATGTATTGATTTCTTTGTGGGTTCAATGACGAGACATTTATGAAAGAGAATGTCTTTTAATCTAAAGCTTGTTCAACTCTTTATAACAGCATTTACAGGAGACACCATGCTAGTGATGCCTCTAGAACGAAACTGAACCTAAACACCACTGCCTTGCTTGTCTCGGTCACATGCCCTCTGCTGGTCAGGCACAAGCAATCAATACATGCAAACATGCTGTTAAGGCATCATAATCGAACAGGCAAATACCATCTCTATTTGCTGATATCATTACATCTCCTTTTCTTAAAACAAAAGTATTTTACTTTTAACTAACAACATGTTTTATTTGTATTCATCTGCATTTTAACTGTAACACTTAATGAACTTACATTATCATTATCATGATCAAGGTTTTTTAAACTTGCTTTGTGTGTTCACATGAAATATGTCAATACACTAGAACTTGAAGAAAGAATAAGATAACATTACTTCCTTCTATAACAATAGTCCTTAAATTTGCTCAATGAGTCTCTCAGGAGGTGTCAGGGTTGGGGAGCCACGGGGCCGTGTAGATACGGGGCCGTGCTCGCCGGGCAAGGTAGGTTCTGGACCCAAGTGCAGAAACCAGGCTAGAGGCAGGTATACAATCTTAAGGAACAGTACTTTATTCATTACTTAACTAGATTCATACAAGGAACACCACAATAAACATAGAACTCGAGACAGGAACACCACATCATACATAGAACTCGAGAGAAGAACAATATACATAGAACTCGAGACAAGTTACAAAATGGCTAGTCAAGAATAGGAAACTCAGGACAGCTTCCATGAGGCAACATACTTGTCCATACTGAGCTGGGATAAGCTTACCACAAGTGCAACCAGCTTGCCGAGACGAGACTCGAGACAAGCTATCATGAGGGGCTGCCGCAGGGGTAACAGGCTTCTCAATAGAGCTCAAGACAAGCGCCAGCATGGCAACACGCCAGTCCAGTCCAGCACCTTATCAAGACTAAGAAACAAGGACACAGACTTAGTTGCATCTTAAATACAGAACTCGAGAGAACCATGGCAACCAGCTAGTCAAAGCCAGGAGCCACAGAACGGCGGCTAGTCCCCGGAATCCCCGGTTAGGACTGAGCAAGGAATGAAGCAACCACAGAACTTATATACCAAGAAAACCAGGTGCAACCCATGAACAGCTAACAGGCCGTTAAGCATAAACACAGGAGGCTAGGAAACAATTAACAAAGGCCTAGCAAACAAACAAGTGAAGGTGCCATCTAGAGGTTACAGAAGGAACTGACTGGCACCTCACAGGAGGCTTCACGTGTCTTGAGGATTTTCTGATTGATTGTCCTTGAATCTGAGTTGTTGCCTCAGATGATGGTTTCTCAGCTGTGTGATCAGGTTGTTCAACAGTATCACTCTCTTGACCTGCTGTGGCTGGTCCCATGAGAAGATCTCGACGATTTCTTCTCAGAACAGCACCCTCATCTGTCTGAATGGTGTATGATCTTGGTTGAACTTCACTCAGGACAGTTCCCTTCTGAGTCCATGTGTTTGTTTTGTCTTTGAACCTTACTTGGTCACCAGTGTGGAGTTCAGGTAGGTTTTGTGTTCCTCTGTCATAGTAGTACTTTTGCTTTTCTTTCTGTTGTTCTTTGAACTTCCGCACTTTCTCCCCCTCTTTTGTTTTCTGGAGGTTCTCCGGGATGGGTAGGTTTGACCTTAGCCGACGTCCCATCAGGAGTTGGGCTGGTGACATACCACACTCAAGTGGCGTTGTGCGGTATACAAGCATGCTCTGGTAGAAGTCAGTCCCACTGTCTTTTGCCTTGTACATCAGTCTTTTCACTGTGTTTGCGGGCTCTCCTGGGTCAACAGCTCTGGACAACGTGTCTGCTATATACATCAGCTTACCCGGTGTGTACGCAACATTCCGTTCATCATAGACTGTCTCTCCTTCGCTTTCCACAACGAGGACTCTCTTTACCAGGTTCAGTCTCTCACAGGCTTTTAAACCTAGTATGGCTTGCACATCCTTTGGCACCACGATTAATGCTAACGTGTGCTCTCTGTCCTTGTGTGTCACTTTGACAATGCATCTTCCTTTCACTGGTATATCAGTACCTGTGTATCCTGTCACTTTCACTTTGATTCCATGTATCTTTGGTCTGGGTCTAATTTTCTTAAAATCAGTCTCTGATACCACATTAACTTGTGCTCCAGTATCCAATTTAAATGGAATGTGTATGTCATTCACTTTTAGTGTCAACATCCAGTCTCTTTCTTCTTTTTTGTTTTCAGACACAACATCTACATAGAGCTCCTCTATCTCGCTTTCATCTACTGTATGGACCTTGCTTTGTTGCACTTGGTTCTTACAGCAATGGGCATAATGGTTGTTTTTGTTGCAACTATTGCATGTTTTACCATATGCTGGACACTTTCTTGGTGGATGCTGTGTACCGCATCGACTACATGACTTTCGATTGTCCCTTTCATTTTCGTTCGCTGGCCACGCGTCTTTTTTCACATTGGCGCTCTTTTTGTTAAACGGTTTGTATCCGTTCATTCTCACTGCATCCACGTTGCAGCTATTGTCACTGAACAGCTCTTTTGCCTGCAACTTCACAGTCTCTGTAGCCCTACACAGTGCTATGGCTTTTCCCAGGTCTAGATCTTGCTCTCTTAGCAGTCTTTCCCTTAGACCATTATCTGGAATACCACACACCAGTCTGTCTTTTATCAGCGAGTCTGTCAGTCCCCCAAATTCACACGATTTGCTTCTGTTTCTCAGTTCAGTCACATACTGATCAATAGTCTCACCCGTTTTCTGTACACATGTGAAAAATCTGTGCCTCTCAAACGTCACATTACGTTTAGGTATGCAATAGGCCTCAAACTGTTCCATTATTTTATCTAGCTTCATTTTGTCTCCATCAGCAGCGAATGTGAAGTTATTATACACCTCCAGCGCTTCATCACCCACGACATGTAAGAACACTGACGATTTCTTATTATCACTTTTCTCGTCAGCTCCGATTGCCGCTAAATACAACTCTACACGTTGTTTGAATCTCCTCCAATTTTCAGCCACATTACCTGTCAACTGAAGCGTCGCTGGTGGGTGTAAACCTTCCATTTTTTCACTTCGTTAGCTATTCTCCAATGGTAAGCAATGATGTTCTCTTTTGGCTTGCTAATTTGTGGAGAGCTGATTTAACTTCAGATTTTTTCTCTTCATCTCTTTCAATCACTTCTGACACCATGTATTGATTTCTTTGTGGGTTCAATGATGAGACATTTATGAAAGAGAATGTCTTTTAATCTAAAGCTTGTTCAACTCTTTATAACAGCATTTACAGGAGACACCATCTAGAACGAAACTGAAACTAAACTCCACTGCCTTGCTTGTCTCGGTCACATGCCCTCTGCTGGTCAGGCACAAGCAATCAATACATGCAAACATGCTGTTAAGGCATCATAATCGAACAGGCAAATACCATCTCTATTTGCTGATATCATTACAGTATACATTCCTTCAGTCCGAAAAACAACTGTTCACTGCTACTGTCTGTTTCCTGTCACTTAGCCAATTTCGTATCCATGCTGCCACTGTTCCTTTTATTCCATGGGCTTCAACTTTGCTGGCAAGCCTATTATGTGGCACTTTATCAAACGCCTTTTTGGAAGTCCATGTACACCATATCAACCGCATTGCCCTCATCAACCATTTCTGTTACCTCATCAAAAAACTCAATCAAATTAGTTAAACACGATTTGCCTTTGACAAATCTGTGCTGGCTTTCCTTAATTAATCCACACTTGTCCAAGTGACAATTTTGTCCCAGATTATTGCTTCTGAAAGCTTCCCCATTACTGAGGTTAAATTGACTGGCCTGTAGTTGCTGGGTTTATCCTTACACCCTTTTTTGAACAAGGATGTAACATTTGCAATTTTCCAGTCCTCTGGCACCACCCCCGTATCTATGGAGGATTGGAAGATTGTGGCCAGTCCCTCTGCAATTTCCACCCTTCCCTCCCTCAGCATCCTAGGATGCATCCCATGTGGCCCTGGTGACTTATCTACTTTAAGTACAGCCAGCCTTTCTAGTACCTCCTCTTTATCAATTTTTATCCCATCCAGTTTCTCAACTACCTCCTCTTTCACTTTGGCATTGGCAGCATCTTCTTCCTTGGTAAAGACGGATGCAAATTACTCATTTAGTACCTCAGCCTGCCTCTGCCTCCATGCGTAGGTCTCCTTTTTGGTCTCTAATTGGCCCCACTCCTCCTCTTACTACCTGTTTGTTATATATATGCCCATTGAAGACTTTTGGATTCCCTTTTATGTTAACTGCCAGTTTATTCTCATACTCTCTCTTTGCCCCTCTTATTTCCTTTTTCACTTCCCCTCAGAACATTTTATATTCAGTCTTGTTCTCACTTGTATTCTCAACCTGACATCTGTCATTGGCCCCCTTTATCTGCTTCATCTTACTCTCTATCTCTTTTGTCAACCAGGGAGCTCTGGCTTTGGTTGCCCTACCTTTCCCCCTCGTGGGAATGTACCTCGACTGAACCCGAACCATCTCCTCTTTAAAGGCGGCCCGTTGTTCGATTACAGTTTTGCCTGCCAAATATGGATTCCAATTTACCCGGGCCAGATCCATTCTCACCCCACTGAAATTAGCCTTCCTCCAATTAAGTATTTTTACTCTAGATTGCTTCTTGTTCTTTTCCATAGCTAATCTAAACCTTATGATAGAGCAGTATCCCCAAGCTGTCATTGTCATGGTCTCTAAGGTAACGCAATACAGTGACATCTCTATCAGGAATGACTTAAACACACCCACCAAGCTTCCTCCATGCTGAATAGAAAGAATCAAAAATTACACAAAAGAACAGGTCTTTTACTCTCCTGTTAGACAAACATCTGATACAGACAGAACACCCCGTGGATATCTGTGAGGCATAGAATTTATCTTACTCTTCACAGGCGCTTGATCCGCCTTTGTTATTGGGCAATCCTCTGGGATGTAATGGCATTGTGTAGGAACACTGCACTTTCAGTTTGAGAACTAGATTTGATTCTAGTTCAGACAGATGAGATTAAGGAGTCTTGTGATGGCTGTGAAGAATCACAAGTAAAATGAGTTCTAGCAGTCTAAACACCTATCCGTTATGTATTCACTAATTGCCACTCATGCCTCAAGGATACAGAATGTAGGGAATAAAATGCCATGCTGGTGCAGGAGGAGGTTAGGGTTGAGGTGCATTGTCAAGGCAACAGATTGTAGGTAAATTCTGTATTCATAAATTTCAAGCCACATTCTCTGAGCTATAGCCTTCTGTACTCTTTCAACTGCAGCAATGTGCATGGATGTACTAGGAACCAGACTGCATAACTGATTACATAAAAAACCTCCTATGAAATTCACCATTAATTTACAGAACAACGAATGATTGTTATTCAAAGCTAAAAGGAAACAATTCAGCTCTTAGTGCTCTGTTTGTGTCATTCTGTCACCTCCTTTCGTACATAAATGGTACACTTTTACATAGCAAAGGTTAATGGATTTTGAGTGGTTTCAACTAGAGATAAATTCCAGGCCTCTTGTACTGGCATATCTGACTAATACTTCATTTTAATGACTACAAGCACAGTATGTCATCCTTTCAGTCTGCTGTTAGACCTCTGTGTTCAAGCTAAACAATATTTTCATTAGCTCATCTTAGTAAATGTTCCCTATTTGTTCTTGGTTTGCAGAATCCTGCTGTGATTAGTTACTATTCAAGAGCCTTAGTGCAGCACAACAATAGGTTACTGATGGGTATCTTTTCACCGAGAATCATGTAGAGAGCACCATATCCCATTGTTACGTCGATATTGTTGTATCCGTGTGTTAATGGAGACACGGAATGCAGGAGTTGGTTTAACTGGTGTTTACTGAACAAAGTCTGGAGGTGAACTAAAAGATACAAGACGCTATACAGGCTTATATACCGGAGTGGTCACTACCGGTATTACAGTACACAGGGGCTCTTAAAGGTACATACACTACAATTCCTCCCCTTTTAGATAATTAGTACATAACATTTTAAGCAATCATTAATTAACATGTTTACAAGAACAATAATCTACACATTTGCTGCAGTTAATCAATTATAAGTCAGTCTCTCTGGAGGCTTCCTGACTCGGTCCGGATAACGCCTCAGTGGTGTAGTAGTTTTTGGTGGTGTAGTCTGCTGTTAGACCATGCACATTGCTGCAGTTGAAAGAGTACAGAAGGCTATAGCTCAGAGAATGTGGCCTGAAATTTATGAATACAGAATTTACCTACAATCTGTTGCCTTGACAATGCACCTCAACCCTAACCTCCTCCTGCACCAGCATGGCATCTTTTGGCAAGGTCGATTCGGCTTGAATGCCAGTGTCGGGTTCATCTGGTTCCAGTATCACTGGATCGGAGGTAGATACTATGGGTATCTCTGCTTCATCATTAGGCGTATAGAGTTGTGGTGTAGGTTGTCCCTTTTCGGGTGACTCTATGATCTGGTCAGCATGGCACCTTATTATGCTTTCTCCAATGTCCACGGTATACATCAGCGGTCCTAGTCGTGTGCAAATAGTTCCAGGCTGCCATTTCTCGGTACGGTAGTCCCGGGCCAAAACTTGTTGACCTATCTGGAAGGTTCTAGTTGGCCTTTCATTCATGCCTTGAAATTGCCGGTTCTCTACGTCCCTTCTGATGTTTGGCTTGATCAAATCCAGCCGGCATCTTAGTCTTCTATTGAAAAACATCATGGCGGGAGTTTGGTTTGTAACCACATGTGTTGCATTCCTGTACGCAAACAAGAAGTTATCTACCTTATGTTGTAGATTTATGTCTTCATTACCCATGGCCTTTATGGCCTTCTTGAAGGTCTGGACAAACCTTTCAGCTAATCCATTGGTGGCGGGATGGTATGGGGCGGACATGTAGTGCTTAACCCCATTGTTTTTTAAGAACTTCCTGAATTCTTCGGACACAAATTGCGGTCCATTATCAGAACAGATCTGTTCAGTCAGCCCATTCCTGGCAAATATGGTCCTTAATACTGTGATGGTTTTTTCCATGGTGGTGGAGGGCATCTTTATTACCTCCGGCCACTTGGAGTGTACATCAACTGCGATTAAGAACATTGAGTCCATAAATGGACCAGCAAAGTCGATATGTACCCTTTGCCATGGAGATGAGGGCCACTCCCATGGATGTAGAGGGGCTTGTGGTGGGGCGTTTTGGACCTTCTGGCATCCTAGACAGCTCTTGGTCATTTCTTCGATGTCTCCATCGATACCTGGCCACCACACAAACGCTCTGGCTAGGTTCTTCATTTTCACTCCACCCAGATGCCCCTCGTTAAGCTCCTTTAGCACTTTATCCTTGAGTTTGGGTGGAATCACCACTCTGGATCCACACATCAAGGTTCCTCGGCACACTGACAGCTGTTCTCCTCTTTGCGAGAATGCTGGCAAAAGTGATTCGCCATGTGCTGGCCATCCCTTCACCGTTAAATCGTAGACTCATGAGAGAGTCGGGTCATTTCTCGTTTCCTTTTCAATGGTAGAATTTGTTACTGGTAGACATTCCACTATGGTTGAGTGGAACATCTCCACTGGGTCCACTGTAGGTGCCTCTTCTACCGTTGGCAACGGTAGGCGCGATAAACTGTCAGCATTCCCATGCTGTTTTTATCCTTTGTATTCTATGTCATATTGGTGTGCCCCTAGGAAAAGGGACCACCTCTGTAGCTTTTGCGCTGTCATAATGGGAATGCTCTTTTTAGGGTTGAATATGGAGACGAGGGGTTGATGGTCAGTCAACAAGGTAAATTTTAGTCCGTGTAGGTAATTGTTGAATTTCTTCACTCCCCACACCAGGCTGAGTGCTTCCCTGTCGATCTGGGCATAGTTACGCTCAGCTGAGTTCAATGAGCGTGACGCAAAAGCTATCGGCCGCTCCGAGCCATCAGGGAATTTATGCGATAATACCACTCCTACGCCATAAGGGGATGCATCGCACGCCAGTCTGATTGGCAGTGATGGGTTGTAATGAGCCAACACTTCCTTGGACGTGATCAAGCCTTTGCATTTATGGAAGGCACGTTTACAGTCTTCGCCCCTTTTCCAAATTACTCCCGTTTGTAGCAGTTCGTTAAGAGGGTGCAGAACAGTTGACAAGTTCGGTAAAAATTTATGATAGTGTGGGAGACTACGGTCTCCCGCGTAAAGAAATAGGCAACACAGCGAGCTACAAGAAATAGGTCTTTACTCCAACTCTCACAATACAGTACTGAATTCGTGAAGCCCGCGAACCTGTGATGACTCACGGATTGGTCACCTGCTGGAACCTGATTGGTTTTCCTTCTCTCAGCAGCAGGCAAGTCTGAACATGCCTTATTCCTCTCAGCTTGCAACTGTCTTGTGGGGGGAGGGGAATACAGCAGTTAAAAGGGGATTATACAGGTTTATCTACATACACACAGTGTTTCCCCAATGTGGCAACGCCACATACGCCCCCCCAGAATCCTCGTTAACTGTAAAAGTCAGTCTCTGTGGAGGTTTGACCAAGCGGCCGTAGCGGCTGTTGTAGCCATCTGGCGTGTGAGGAGGGCTGTCTGGGAGGTCAGCCGGTTGGTCGACTGGCTGGTCTGGCGGCTGGTCTGCCAATGGGCTGGCTGGACGGGCTGCCGGCGAATGTGGGGCGGCGGCCGGGAAGTAAGGTTCTGGCGTGTCTTGGTCCTCTTGTGGGGCCGCCGCCAACGCGGGAGGTCTGCCCCGCCATGGGGGAAGAGCCGGCCGAAACAGGAAGCTGAGGTCCAGGTGCGCCGGTTTGAGGCGGTCTACTGAAATAAGGTCCGGCTTCCCGCCGACGTCGATAAGAAAAGCTTTGTCCCCCGTCTCCAATACTGGGAAGGGGCCAGTGTATGGTGCCTGCAGCGGGCTTCTGTGCGCGTCCCAGTGCACGAAGACGAACTCCGCATGTCGTAAGTCTCGAGGCACGTAGGACGGCTGCGGGCCGTGTTGCGAAGTGGGCACTGGACGGGATTGCTGGGCCGCGTCCTGGTGCAGGGAAAGCTGTCTGGCGGCCGACCACGGCTCTGTTGTCAGGGGGAGGAAGTCGCCTGGTACTCTGAGCGGTTGGCCGTAGACCATCTCGGCCGCGGAGGTGCGGAGGTCCTCTTTGGGCGCGGTGCGCAATCCCAGGAGAACCCAGGGTAGTTTGTCGATCCAGCTGGTGTCGGCCAGGCTGGCGCGGAGGGAGGCTTTCAAAGAACGATGAACGTGCTCGCAGAGCCTGTTGGCCTGCGGGTGGTAGGCTGTTGTCCTGTGCAACTTGGTGCCGAGGCCGGCGATGATGGCATTCCACAAGTGGGAGGTGAACTGGGGGCCTCTGTCTGAGGATATGTCGGTCGGCACGCCGAACCGGGCCACCCATGTCGAGACGAATGCTCACGCGACATCGGTTGTGGTGGTGGAGGCGAGGGGAACCACCTCGGGCCATCTGGTGGTGCGGTCGATGATCGTGAGCGGGTGTGTAAATCCGTGCGACGGCAGCAAGGGGCCTACCAGATCGGCGTGGACATGGTCGAAACACTCCAATGGCCCCTTGGTGTGCTGCTGGACCTTAGCGCGCTGACACGCCACGCATGTGTTGGTCCAGTCTCTCACATCCTTGTGGAGTCCAGGCCAGATGAACTTGGCGGACATAAGTTTCTGAGATGCACGCATCCCTGGATGTGAGAGGCCGTGGATGATGTTGAAAACTCGCTTGCGCCAGGCGGATGGGACGACCGGCCTAGGCGAGGGGACTGAGACGTCGCACAGGAGGGTAGTGCCGGCTGCGTGGAAGTGGATGTCGGCCAGGGTGAGGCTGGTAGTTGACATCCTGAGGGCCTGGATCTCCGCGTCGACGGCCTGGTCTCTCGCCATGCTGGCGTAGTCGACGCCCAGGTGCACTGCGTGGAGCGAGGGTCTTGAGAGGCAGTCGGCCACCAAATTGTCCTTGCCGGCGACGTGACGGATGTCCGTGGTGAACTCTGAGATGAAGTTGAGTTGGCGCTGTTGGCGCGTGGACCAGGGTTCGGTTACTTTGGCCATGGCGAAAGTGAGCGGCTTGTGGTCCACGAATGCGGTGAACGGCCGGCCTTCCAGGAGGAAACGGAAGTGCCGGATTGCCAGGAACGGGGCCAGGAGCTCTCTGTCGAACGTGCTGTAGGCCTGCTCGTTCTTGCGCAGCTGTCGGCTGAAAAATGCCAGTGGCTGCCACGCGCCTTCGACCCACTGTTGCTGGACGGCGCCGACGGCGTAATCCGAGGCATCCGTGGTGAGGGCGGTCTTGGCGCCCGGGATGGGGTGGGCCAGTACTGTGGCATTGGCCAAGGCGCTTTTGGTCTGGTGGAAGGCTGTCGCCATCTCGCTGGACCAGGTGAGTTGCTCTTTGCCCGTTTTGCCCCTGGTGGCTTCGTAGAGGGGGCGCATGAGTGCGGCGGCCTTGGGCACGAACTGGTGATAGAAATTGACCATCACCAAAAATTCCTGCAGCGCCTTGACCGAGGTGGGCTGGGGAAAGTCCGCCACCGCCTGCACCTTGGAAGGTAGGGGAATGGCTCCCCTTGGCGAGATTCTGTGGCCAAGAAAGTCAATTTGGGCTGCTCCGAACTGGCATTTGGCCGGGTTGACGATTAGCCCGTGTTGGCTGAGGCGCTGGAAAAGGGAGTGCAAATGAGCGATGTGCTCGGCCTTGCTGGTGCTGGCCACGAGGATATCGTCCAGATAGACAAACAGGAAGCTCAGGTCCCGTAGGACGGAGTCCATGAGCCGTTGGAAGGCCTGTATGGCGTTCTTAAGCCCGAAGGGCATGCGCAGGAACTCGAACAGTCCGAAGGGGGTGATGACCGCCGTCTTCTGGACGTCTGCGTGGTGGACGGGGACCTGATGGTAGCTGCGAATCAGGTCAACCTTGGAAAAGACGGACTTTCCTGCTAGATGTGTCGAGAAGTCTTGGATGTGCGGAATGGGGTATCTATTGGGCGTGGTGGTATCGTTCAGCCGTCTGTAGTCACCACAGGGGCGCCAGCCACCGCCCGGCTTGGGCACAATGTGGAGGGGGGACGACCAAGGGCTGTTCGAGCGGCGGATGATGCCCAGTTTTTCCATCGTGGTGAATTCTTCCTTGGCCACCGCCATCTTGGCTGGGTCCAGGCATCTGGCTCGAGCGAACACTGGTGGTCCTGTAGTGGCGATGTGGTGCTCGACCCCATGCTTGGCTGCCGCGGCTGAGAAGGTCGGTTGTGTGAGCCTCGGGAAATCTGCGAGTAGGCGGGCGTAGTCGTCATGCACCGGGGAGGAGCAGGACCCGACGAGGGCCGGGCTGTTGCTCTGCTGGCAGGCCAGTGAAGCGAAAGTTGCTGCGTCGATCAGGCGCCTGTCACGGACGTCGACCAGGAGTCCGTGGGAGCAAAGAAAATCGGCGCCCAGCAAGGGATGTGCCACCGAGGCCATCACGAAATCCCACATAAATCGCTGGCCGTTGAAACAAACCTCGGCCCGTCGCTTTCCGAAAGTAGCGATGGCTGCGCCATTTGTCGCCACGAGGGGTGGGCCGCTGCGGCCTGCCTGGATGTCGAGCTGGGAGGCAGGAATTATGCTGCATTGGGCTCCGGTGTCGCAAAGGAATCTGCACCCTGAAAGAGGGTCGGTTATGTACAGCAGTTTACCTGCGGTGTCGATGGCCATCGTGGCGGCGGGGTTGCGGTCGAGCGGGCCTAGATGGCGGCACGGGGCTGGTGCGTTGGGCCGGGTGGCCATCTTGGTTTGATCAAAAGAGCAGGGTGCTCTGCAGCGTTGGGCCTTGTGGCTGAAACGCGCGTGGTAGTAGCATAGTTCTGCGGCCTGGCGTGGCGGCGCGCGCTCGGTGGTGTCGGGGAGCCTCGCGGCTGCACAGCCGAGTTGGGCGACGGCGAAGACTTTGTCCGCGGCGGCTGCCAGTTGTACGCAGTCCGTGATCGGGTACCCCACGAGGGCAGTCTGTACCTGCTGAGGAAGCAGGCTGAGGAAAAGAGCCCGAAACAAGAAGCACTGCGGTTTAGAGCCCAGGAGCGCAAGCATCCGGCTCATCAACTGGGTCGGGGTAGAATCGCCGAGGCCTGGTAGTGAGAGAAGCCTGCGGGCCCTCTCCTCCCTGGACAGGCCGTAAGCCTGCAGCAAGCGGCCCTTAATGGTTGAGTACTTGCCGGTCTGTGGTGGGTTCCCCAGCAGGTCGAGAACTTCGGCGGCGGTAGAGCTTGCTAGTGCTGAGACTACATGGAGGTACCTTTCTTCATCGTCTTGAAACCTGCGAAGGGTGAATTGGGCCTCCGAGTGCGCGAACCAAGCTGGTGCTTGGTGTTCCCAGAAGGTGGGGAGCTTCAAGGACGCGGCGCCGGCCGGCATCAGGCTGCTGCTGGTTGCCATCGGGTCGTTGCTGGCCTCTGTAGGGCTGCGTGAGTTGGGGGCTTCGGCCGCCGACATTCGGGGTCACCAATGTGGGAGACTACGGTCTCCCGCATAAAGAAATAGGCAACACAGCGAGCTACAAGAAATAGGTCTTTACTCCAACTCTCACAATACAGTACTGAATTCGTGAAGCCCGCGAACCTGTGATGACTCACGGATTGGTCACCTGCTGGAACCTGATTGGTTTTCCTTCTCTCAGCAGCAGGCAAGTCTGAACATGCCTTATTCCTCTCAGCTTGCAACTGTCTTGCGGGGGGAGGGGAATACAGCAGTTAAAAGGGGATTATACAGGTTTATCTACATACACACAGTGTTTCCCCAATGTGGCAATGCCACAATAGTAATTTATCAATCCCAGGAACGACCTTAATTGTGAGACATTTTCAGGTGCTGGGGCTTTTATGACCGCTTCAATTTTTTCAGGTGACTTATGCAACCCTTCTTCATTAATTATATGGCCACAATATGATATTTGTTTCTGGAAAAATTCGCACTTGGGGCGATTTGCTCGTAGGCCCCGTTCTCTCAGCCTAGTGAGCACCTGCTCCAAATTGGCAAGGTGCTCGTTGTCGTTTTCTCCTGTTACAAGGATGTCGTCTAGGTAGCATTGAGTCCCCGGAATCCCTTGCCGGACTTGCTCCATAGCTCTTTGCCAGATAGCTGGAGCTGATGCTACTCCGAAAACCAGTCGATTTTACTGGTACAGGCCTTTGTGTGTGTTTATCGTGAGATACTTTTTAGAGGCCTCCTCAACCTCCATCTGTAGATATGCCTGTGCCAAGTCAATTTTGGTGAAACGTTTCCCTCCGGATAGTGAGGCGAAAATATCTTCTATCCTCGGAAGAGGATACTGTACCATGTGAAGGACCGGGTTTACAGTCACCTTGAATTCCCCACAGATGCGAATTTTTCTCTGTTCTTCAGATTTATCATTATTCAACGTTTTCTTCATGACCGGGACGATGGGTGTTGCCCATTCGCTCCAATCTACCTTGGATAACACGTCTGCCTTTTCCAAATTCTCCAGCTCTGCCTCGTCCAAAGATGTGCGGGTTAGGTTGATTGGCCATGATAAAAAAATTGGCCCTTAGTGTTAGGGGGGATTAAATATGTGGGGTTACGGGGATAGGGCTTGGGTGGGATGGCTGTCGGTGTAGGGACCGGGTGCTAGGGTTTGGATGATCAGCCATGATCTCGTTGAATGGCAGAGCAGACTTGAAGGGCCGAATGGCCTACTCCTGCTCCTAGTTTCTATGTTTCTATGTTTCTATGACTGCTGGACGAATTGTGTATGGCACCGGCCTTGCCTTAAAAAACTTGGGAATTGCCGCATCTTCTAGTTTTATTGAGGCGGTGACGCCTTTCAAGGTTCCTAGTTCCTGTTGAAACACTTCTTTGGCGTTGGCCAAGATGTCTTTTAATCGTTCAGGTATGACGTCATCGTCATTTTTATTCTTACTGGTCACCGTCAGTGCCTGAATGGAGTGCCAGTCTAAACGTATCTTCCTGATCCATTCACATCCCAACAGCGGTGGACCACCATCTTGCAGAACGTATAAATAAAACTTCTGTATTTCCTTGCCGTTGTATACAACAGGCACCCTTATTTTCCCTCTGGGGTATACTTTCTGCCCCGTATATGTCTTCAAGATAATGGATGTGTCTTTCAAAGGTATATGCGGAAATGGCCGCTCGTAATCCCGTCGACTTAGGACGGTCAGAGCTGATCCTGTATCTAGTTCCATTTTAACTGGGGACCCCGCTATCGTGAGGGTAACCCAAATAGTCTGGTAATCTTCTTTGGCAATTACATTATGTAATTTGAGACAGCTTAGTCTCTTGTTTCCGGAGTCGCTATCGCTCTTCTGGTCTTCGGGGCTACTGTCTGTCATCATTTGTACCTTTCTGTACTTTTCCTTATTGGTTTTTTTCTGTCAGTGGATTTTTTGTTTCCAGATCGGCATACACGTGCAATGTGTCCCATCTTTCCGCATTGCCTGCATGCTTTGTCCTTGAACCAGCAGTCCCTCTGGTCATGGGTGGATCTGCCGCAGCGATAACATCTCTCAAAACCCCGTGTCATTTCATGGGTGCCGAAGTCCTGTGGCTTTTGCTGTATCTCTGCAGCTCCTCTTGCTGCTGCTTCGTATGATACAGCCACACTGAAAGCCTTGTCCAGTGTCAAATCTTTCTCAGAAAGTAGCCTTTTCTGTGTTCCTTCACTTAGGAGACCGCAGACGAATTTGTCTCATAGAGAATCTGCCAGTCCTGCCCCAAATTGGCAGTGCTTTGACAGCTTTCTTAATTCGGTGAGGTAATCAGCGTTACTTTCATTCTTGTGCTGATTCCTCCTGAAGAATTTGAATCGTTCCACTATCAGCAGCGGTGTTGGGTTTAAGTGCTCCTGTAGGGTATCAACAATCTCCTTAAAATTCTTGTCCATCGGTTTGGCTGGAGTGATTAAGTTTCGTAACAGCCCGTATGTCCTTGCGCCCATCAGATTTAGAAGTACCGATGCCTTTTTATCATCCTCTACTTCATTCGCTGTGCAATATACCTCCACTCTTTCCACATATGTGGTCCAATCCTCTATATCACTATCGAAAGCAGTAATATTGCCAGTCTTAGGCATCCTAAAAATCAAAAATGGCGCCTCCTGCGCTTTCCTTTCTTCCCTGCCGAGAAAAAATGACGCCTCCCGCGCTTTCCCGCCACTGCCACTGCTGACAACGCTGTTCTCCATGGTTTTTATTTACACAGATACTTTTAATAGTTGGAGACTCGTTCCCGCCGGACTCTCTGGGACTTTTCCCTCCCTCTGCTTGGTCCAAACGCCGACCTGCTTTGCAGCGCCGGCCGTCTCCCGAGTGCTCCACCCTCCGTCTCTGTTTCCCTCCGCCTTCCGACTCGCTGCTCGGCCCCGCTGCAGAGCCACCCGATCGAGCCCCAGCCCGCCGCCCAGGAAGGATTAGTGCAGTACCTGCCACCAGCCCGGCTAGCTGGTGAACTCACAGTTTTTTTTTTTTTTTTTCGACCTTCGCCTGAGGAATCGATCTCCTTGAGGTGCTGCCGAATTGCAGGTAAGTCCATTTCCAATTCATTGCCACTGTTGTATCCGTGTGCTAATGGAGACACAGAATGCAGGAGTTGGTTTAACAGGTGTTTACTGAACAAAGTCTGGAGGTGAACTAAAAGATACAAGACGCTATACAGACTTATATACCCGAGTGGTCACTACCGGTATTACAGTACACAGGGGCTCTTAAAGGTACACACACTACAGACATCGTACCCGACAGTTTCCTCCAGCACTGACTCCACTGGAGACTTTAGGGCCCGTGAGAGGGCCCATCTTTAGAATGGGGCAGGTGGGCTCAAAAGCCACGTCGGGTGCATTGCTGGTTCCGCCCGATGCCCATGGACCTCAGCATTGTGCCACCTGTTGGGGGGGGTGGATGGTGGGGTGGGGGGAGTGTTGTCCAGGCCCTCATCCAACCCACTCTGTAAATTGTCCAGTTGCAGCTGTGGCTCAGTGGGTAGCACACTTGCATCTGAGTCAGAAGGTTGTGGGTTGAACACATAAAGCTAGGCTGACACTCCAGTGCAGAGCTGAGGGAGTGCTGCACTGTTGGAGGTGGCATCTTTCAGATGCGACGTTAATCCGAGACCCCATCTGCTCTCTCAGGTGGACATAAAAGATCCCATGGCACTATTTCAAAGAAGAGCAGGGGAGTTATCCCCGGTGTCCTGACCAATGCTTATCCCTCAGCCAACAGAACAAAAAAACAGATTATCTGGTCATTATCATATTGCTGTTTGTGGGACCTTGCTGTGCACAAATTGGCTGCTGCGTTTCCCACATCACAACAGTGACTCCAATTCAAAAGTACTTCATTGGTTGTAAAGTGCTTTGAGACATCTGGTGGTTGTGAAAGGCACTATATAAATGCAAGTCTTTCGTTTTATAGTCCCCAATAGCATGGCTGCACCCCTTGTCTGCCATTTGCCAGGAAGTTTCCATCCTTGGCAAGACACTCGGGAAGCATCTGAAGTTATAGTGGGAACCTCCACGGAATTTTAGGGCATGTATCACAAGTTAAAAAGAGGTGCAGTGTAAGCAGTGTGGGAAATTAGGTGGTCTAATTAGGGAAAGTAAACAATTATAACAATACACACATAAACTAAAAGAAACACTTTTGTCTGGAATTTTCACAGGTGTTCTCCTGATTGTCCGGGGGGAACCTAAGCATTGCACTCTAAAACTGAGAGAGGTCTGCAAATGACAATATAATCTTAGGTCCCGATTTTGAGAGCCTCCATCCGGGCAGAACGGGATGGTAGTGCCTTGAAAATCATGGCACAGAACTTATTTACCCCCCCATCCCTCTCTCGATCATTCCACTGTCATTTTCACTGGGGCCTTCATATGGGCGGCCCAAGTGCCCACCTGTTTCAGGCAGGGGCATATTTATAATGTGCAAATCAGGGTCTCCAATGCAATTTTGAGGTACCAATGAATGGAGCAGGCACAGGCACGACGGGCCGAATGTCCTCCTTCTGTGCTGTAAGATGATTCTGTAATACTGGAGCTGATCTAAACTGGCCTGAATTTAGTTCATTCTAGGAATCGTTATAAAAGTCCCTATCTAATGTGAAGTGGGGTTCAGAATGAATGGAATTCTTCCAGAATACCTTGACCTGAGTGCTTATGATATTTCAGAAGCACAGAAGAAATGTAGTACACAGATTTTTAAATATAGCGAATAGCAAAGCAATACGCACATTGCACACTACATCAGTCTGGCGAGTTTCTTTAAAACAAACGTTGTGATTTAGATAAACTATGAATAAACAGCTCCAAGCAATACACCACCGACTGATAGTAAAGTTCCTTCCTCAACAGGGATTAATGACTACTGAAGATCAAACTATGTGTGAGAGAACAATTAACTGAGGATGTAAATTATGCTATTTGCTTTGAATGGAAATGAGGCCTTTGACAATGAGCAATTACAGGATAAACAGCTGCGAACTGTTACTAAACAGGGCAGTGGCTAGTTGTCATTACAGCTGACATTAGTTCATACTCGTGTTGCATATCACTTCTAACTTATTGTTGAAGCATGAAGATAACCATGATTAAATTAAGGCTGCTTATTAAAATTTCCATACAGTATGCTTCACTATTATTTATGGAACCAGTTCTTTTAATGATGCTCTGATTTGCTTTGCTTGCACTGTGAAGCTCAGATTTTAGTCCAGCCCGCCTGGCACTGAGTTCCTGACATGTTCCTGCCCTTCGCCATTTTTACTGCTGGGATTCCGGCAGCATGAAGGCCACCTGCCACAGATAGGCAGGGGCCTGATTAAAATGGGTAAGTCGCAGCCTGATGACATCATTGGCGCCGCGACGCAATTTTGACTTCAGGGATCGGAAGGCCCACATGGCGCCAAACCCACCAGCAAAAGCTGCAAGCAATCTGCTTCAGCCCAGAAAAGGCCCAGGTAAGTGCCATTTTTTACATTTTCTTAAGGTTCCTTGTGTCCCAGGAGGAGTGAGAGGAGCCTCCTCTCCCTCCTGCTCACTTACCTTACTGGGGAATGATCACTTCAGTCCCAGGCAGCGAAGGCTTCCCGACCGATTTCCACTCCTGCTCCCTGGCACTAACATCATTCCAGTTGGCTTCAGGTGGGAGACAGTCCAGAAAAATGCAAATAGGGCCCAGGAGTTAAAATGGCTCTTACACTCAGTTGGACTGTGGCCTTGAAATTATTTTAAATGGCTTACTGCTCCTGTTAAAATAGCAGATGACTCATATCTATAAAACTCCTTTAAGAAAAAGTACAGGTAGGAATGAGGAAAATCAATGCCAAAATCAGGAAGGGAGAGGTTAGCAGGGGTGGCCCAAGAGATGGGTTTTGAGCAGGTTTTCAAAGGAGGAGAGGGAGATGGAGAGATGATGGGGTGGGTTTTCCCCCTGGAGGCTGGCCGGCTGGTACTCCCACCGGGAGACCAGGGCCATTTTGAGGACTGGGCCTCATTTGTATCGGGCTGGTGGGCTGAGGCCGTAAGTCGGGCATCCCAGGGCAGCCTTCCGGATCTGTGGTTGCCATAATATCAGGCGGGGTGGCCAGCCTCTGGGCCAAAGGAAGATCGGTTACTGGGAGATGGGGGGCGGGGGGGGGGATCTGCAGAAAATGGGGGTCTGGAGCTGGAGCTTTACTGCTTAAGCTAAATTAGTGATGGGGCAGGATTTCCGGCTGCCCCTTTTATGCAGCAGCAATTCCGAAGCCACCTTCCTAGGTTGGGGGTCAGTAGCCATGCAGGGCAGGCTCCAGGAAGGATTCTTGCTGTCAAGAGGGAGTCTGCCACCATGGAAGAGGGGAATTCGGTGGTGCTTCAATGATACCACCCCTGTACACAAAGAGGAAGCAAGGGGCTTTAAAGGGCGAGAAGAGCCCCAACGAAGAAAGGAGCTGCAGTTCATGTAGGTCTCGACTGAGACCAAAGCCTCAAAAGGTAGGTATATGGGGGCCAAATAGGAAGGAAATTAGGCCTTTATTTGGCCCTCTGCCTCTATTAGCTGACATCAGCACCTTACTAACCTGGGCCTACTGCCACCTTCCATAAGGCAGACGCATGGCGTGGCAGTAAGAGGAGCGGACAGGAGGGAAATGGCATGGAAGGCCAGGCCCGACCCGCCACCAGGTCGCAGGGAAGGGGTATCCGACAGTCCCAGTAGGGTGGGGGGAGGGAAATCCAGGTCTAAGTGGGAAAGTAGAAATAGGCCTCACTACCCTATTTTCCTGTCATTTCCACCACTATCCTCCCTGATTTGGGTCAGGATAGCAGAGGAAAATCCAGTCCCAGAATCAGCCAAGCAGTCTTACAGAACTGAGGGGATGTGGTGAAGAGGTAGAGCTGGGTATTTTCAG
Organism: Somniosus microcephalus; assembly: GCF_052327205.1. NCBI lineage: Eukaryota > Metazoa > Chordata > Chondrichthyes > Squaliformes > Somniosidae > Somniosus > Somniosus microcephalus. Next base: position 62,910,019 of record NC_140997.1, on the reverse strand, counting down.
TGTACATGTGAAAGCTCACCTCGTGACTGCAGAAAATGCCACCAAGGGGCAGCATGTAGATGAAGAAGAGGACAGGGTTAAAGATAGATCCTATGGGGATTTCAGAAATTGTGCTGGGGATAGAAGATAAGCCATTGTTGGAGATGCCTCAGCAACATTCGGGCAGGCAGGAATAGAACCATGCAAGGGTACTACATGAAGCTGGACAATGGAGAAGAGATGTTGGAGGAAAATGGTGGGGTCAACAGTGTTGAGCATTGTGGAGAAGTCGAGGAGCACTACAGCACTACACTCACAGTTACAGTGGATGTCGTTCATGACATTGATTTGGGATCATTTTGGTGCTGTGAGAAGGATGGAAGCTGGACTGGAGGAGCTCAAAGCACTACTAGTAATGGCTTCCCTTCCCACCATTAACAATTTCAGCTAATATGGAGACCTGGAAAGGGAGCTGGGTGGTGAGGAGTTGAATAAGAAGGAGATCGAGGAAGTGGGAAGTGCATTTCATAGGGTGGTGGGGGGAAAGATCGGTTAAAGAGAGCGAGAGTGGATGGTAGGTTGTGTAAGAAATTAGTTAATATTGATTTCTTTATATCAATTTCTTTAATTTCTGGCTTTTGTCTGTTATGTGAGTTTCTGTAAGAAGGGTGAAAATGTCAGTTTCGTTTCGAGTGAAATGAAAAACAAGGACAGTATTTTAGCTGCTAAGAGTTCAGCAGAGGTAAAAACAGACTTCCTTTGTTAGATAGTTGCAACAACTTCCATAAGGCGTACAGCTGTGAGATAGTTGACAGGTTAATGATGCCATCCATTCAAGATATTGTAGCTAGGATGGACAACTCCTCCGAAAATGTTGTTGAGGAATTTGGTCAGGTGATAACTAAAGTATTGGGCCTCTGTAACTGTCTCCGGCTGAATGATGTGAGTGACAACTCAGTCAAGATAAAGCCTTGGTAAGATGTATGGGAGACCTTCTTATTAAAACTGAAATTCATTAAGTGAATACCGGGATGAGGCAATCTTTTGATAACATATGAATCTGCACGAGAGAAAAAATATACCAAGAAGGGTATGAGAACAGATTCTTCAGAATTCGACAAGGCCTGGCCACCAGTTGCCCTCGAGCTCGAGAACTGTAATGTGTGAATTCTCCGGTAATTTGTATCGTAAGTGTATCCTTGAGTATTATTTTTATTAATAATAGCTATTAATATATGCATGTAATTATTGGTAATAATAGTTTTCACTGTATGTTTAATTCCAATGAAAGCCAATAAATGCCTTTGAACCCTGTTATAAGTAAGAACATCCATTCCTTAACAGTTGGGAGGGCGGGTTGGCCCTAGAGGCAAGAGGAAGGGTAGGGCACAGTAGAGGCAGCCGCATTAGTAGTCTTGATCATGGTGATGAAGAAATTCATAAGCTCCTTGTACTTAATGTTTGAGTATCTCCACTTTGTGTTAAAAATTGTCTGTCGAATGCATTATTGAGAACAGTAAAAAAAAACTTATTTTCCCCTACTGTGACATGCAGAAAACTTAACACATATTCTTCAAGATTTCCTCCTATGTCGGGTTATGAATATTTAAATTTTACTTGCTGTACAATTCAAGACTATTACATTCAGGAAGCAATTTCTATCCCATTACCCAATCACAGGGTCACAGAATACAACTCCACAAAGGTTGGAAGATTCTGCGTTGCATCCAATATTCAATGGGCCAGAAATTAGGATCGGGTGCTTGCCGCGCGTGCAAGCCCCCGATCTGCACTCACCCTGCGCGCTGACATCTGAAGCCCGGGCCTGCTTGCATTTCCTGTCACTGGCCCGGTTCAGATGTCAGCACGATGTGCTTACCTGATCCAGCGGCGTAGTTAGTGCGATGTGCCGGCTGGGATCAGGTGAGCACTCTGCAGCCAATCAGGGGAGGGGAAACTCATTCATGAGTTTGATAGTAAAGACTGTCAAACTCATGAAAAGTACAGGTGCCCAAAAGACTAGTTTAACTTTAATTAAAATTTTAAAAAACATCCCAATAATTAAATAAACTATAAATAACTTTAAAAAACTATTTAAAACAATTAATTAAATTTTTGAAAAAAATAATTTTTTACAATATCGGGTCTAAAAATAAACTTACCTTACTGTAAAGTCCTTAAAAACAATGAAGCTGTGGAAAAAATGTAATAATTTGAAATAATAGACCACTTACCTTCAAGAATCCAGTCCTTACGCCTCCTTTTTTCATTTCTAAAAAGTTCAGGCCCTTGCACACGCGCAAACCTGTCAAAACGAAGGAAGTTCAACGCGTGCGCGCAGAGTCCTGCGCGCACGCGTTGGACCTCTTAACCCCTTAGTTCGATGGAGAGGAAATGCCGGTTTCCCGCGCATGCTGAAATCCGGCACTTCCAACGGGCCCACGCGTGAGTACACCATCCGTACTCACGCATTGGGACCGGAATTACTGGCCCATTTTTTTAGTTTTCTCTATGACTTGCCCTCAATTTGCTTTAGGCAAACAAGCTTTGTACAATTTTTCAAATGGCGATGTGCTTGTAGGCATTGGCAATGTAAATTCGCAGCATATATAAAAGTGGTGGGTTTTTGCATGAGTCCAATCTGTCTTCATTGTCTGTGATCATTAGGTTTGTGTGGTACAAACCCAGGACAATGGTGTATGAATAATATGTGCTAAACTGGTGTCCAATTTCTGCTTTTAATAAAAGAAATGATGTTTTTTCCATCCAGATACCAACAAGATTTAAACCACCACTCCAACGCAATTTTTTGAATGGAAAAATGCTTTATTCAAGCTCTGAACGACAGACTCTTATCTCCAAGGCACATCCTCCACTTTGAGTGCTTAAATGGATGGATGCAACTTTAAAAAATTTTTTTTAATTAGTTTATGGGATGTGGGCATCGCTGGCAATGCCAGCATTTATTGCCCATCCCTAGTTGCCCTTGAGAAGCTGGTGGCGAGCCACCTTCTTGAACCGCTGCAGTCCGTGTGGTGAAGGTGCTCCCACAGTGCTGTCAGGGAGGGAGTTCCAAGATTTTGACCCAGCGACGATGAAGGATCCGCGATATACTTCTAAGTCAGGATGGTATGTGACTTGGAGGGGATCTTGGAGGTGGTGGTGTTCCCATGTGCCAGCTGCCCTTGTCCTTCTAGGTGGAAGAAGTTGCGTGTTTGGGAGGTGCTGCCGAAGAAGCCTTGGCGAGTTGCTGGAGTGCATCTAGTAGATGATACACACTGCAGCCACGGTACGCTGGTGGTGGAGGGAGTGAATGTTTAAGGTGGTAGATGGGGTGCCAATCAAGCGGGCTGCTTTGTCCTGGATGGTGTCAAGCCTTACGAGTGTTGTTGGAGCTGCACTCATCCAGGCAAGTGGAGAGTATTCCATCACACTCCTTACTTGTGCCTTGTAGATGGTGGAAAGGCTTTGGGGAGTCAGGAGGTGAGACACTCGCCACAGAGTACCTAGCCTCTGACCTGCTCTTGTTGCCACAGTATTTATGTGGCTGATCCAGTTAAGTTTCTGGTTAATGATGACCCTCTAGGATGTTGATAGTGGGGGATTCGGCAATGGTAATGCCATTAAATATCAAGGGGAGGTGGCTAGACTCTCACTTGTTGGAGATAGTCATTGCTTGGCACTTCTGTGGCACGAATGCTACCTGCCACTTATCAGCCCAAGCCTGAACGTCATCCAGGTCTTGTTGCATGCGGGCATGGATTGTTTCATTATCTGTGGAGTTGTGAATGGCGCTGAACACTGTGCAGTCATCAGTGAACATCCCCATTTCTGACCTTATGTTGGAGGGAAGGTCATTGATGAAGCAGCTGAAGATTGTTGGGCCTAGGACACTGCCCTGAGGAACTTTTATAGATCTGTGAAGAGAAAAAGATTGGTGAAGTCAAGTGTAGGTCCCTTGCAGTCAGAATCAGGGGAAATTATAATGGGGAACAAAGAAATGGCAGACCAACTAAATACATATTATGGTTCTGTCTTCACAAAGGAGGATTCAAATAACCTCCCAGAGATGCCGGGGAACATAGGGTCTGATGAAAGGGTGAAACTGAAAGAAATCAGTATTTGTAGGGAAATGGTGTTAGGAAAATTGATGGGACTGAAGGCCGATAAATCCCCAGGGCCTGATAATCTACATCCTAGGGTACTTAAGGAAGTGGCCCTAGAAATAGTAGATGCATTGCTGGTCATCTTCCAGAACTCGATAGACTCTAGAACAGTACCCATGGATTGGAGGGTAGCTAATGTTACCCCACTATTCAAAAAAGGTGGTAGAGAAAAAGCGGGGAATTATAGACCGGTAAGCCTGACATCGGTAGTGGGGAAAATGCTAGAGTCCATTATAAAAGATGTAATAGCAGAGCACTTGGAAAGCAGTGACAGGATCGGACAAAGTCAACATGAATTTACAAAAGGTAAATCATGCTTGACTAATCTACTGGAATTTTTTGAGGATGTAACTGGTAAAATAGATAAGGGAGAACCAGTGGATGTGGTGTATTTGGACTTTCAGAAGGCTTTCGATAAGGTCCCGCATAAGAGATTAGCGTGCAAAATTAAGGCACATGGGATTGGGGGCAAGGTATTGACTTGGATAGAGAACTGGTTGGCGGACAGAAAGCAAAGGGTTGGAATAAACGGGTCCTTTTCCGAGTGGCAGGCAGTAACTAGTGGGGTACCGCAAGGATCGGTCCTGGGACCCCAGCTGTTCACAATATATATTAATGATCTGGACGAGGGAATCGGATGTAATATCTCCAAATTTGCAGATGACACAAAGCTGGGTGGGAGGGTATGCTGTGAGGAGGATGTCGTGAAACTCCAGTACGATTTGGACAGGTTGGGTGATTCGGCAGAAACATGGCAAATGCACTATAATGTGGATAAATGTGAGGTTATCCACTTTGGTGGCAAAAACAGGAAGGCAGATTGTTTTTTGAATGGCAATAGATTGGGAGAAGGGGAAGTACAAAGAGACCTGGGTGTTCTTGTGCACCAGTCGCTGAAGGTAAGCATGCGGTTAAGAAGGCAAATGGTATGTTTGCCTTCGTAGCAAGGGGTTCGAGTACAGGAACAAGGAGGTCTTGCTGCAGTTGTACAGGGCCTTGGTGAGACCGCACCTTGAGTATTGTGTGCAGTTTTGGTCGCCTTATCTGAGGAAGGACGTTCTTGCCATGGAAGGAGTGCAGCGAAGATTCACCAGGCTGATACCTGGGATGGCAGGAATGACGTATGAGGAGAGATTGTTTCGATTGGGCTTATACTTACTGGAGTTTAAAAGATTGAGAGGGGATCTCATTGAAACCTATAAAATTCTGTCAGGCCTGGACAGACTAGATGCAGAAAGGATGTTTCTGATGGCCGGGGAGTCCAGGACCAGGGGTCATAGTCTAAGGATAAGGGGTAAGCCATTTAGGACTGAAATGAGGAGGAATTTCTTCACCCAGAGAGTGGTGAACCTGTGGAATTCTCTGACACAGAGGGCGGTGGAGGCCAGTTCATTAAATATATTCAAGAAGGAGTTGGATATATTTCTTAAGGCTAAAGGGATCAAGGGATATGGGGAGAAGACAGGGACAGGGTACTGAATTTGGATGATCAGCCATGATCTCATTGAATGGCGGAGCAGGCTCGAAGGGCCGAATGGCCTACTCCTGCTCCTATCTTCTATGTTTCTATGAACTCCTGCAGCGATGTCCTGGGGCTGTGATGATTGACCTTCAACCCTCTTCCTTTGTGCTAGGTATGACTCCAGTCAGTGGAGCATTTTCCCCCTGATTCCCATTGACTTCAGTTTTACTAGGGCTCCTTGATGCCAGACTCGGTCAAATGCTGCCTTGATGTCAAGGGCAGTCACTCTCACCTCACCTCTGGAATTCAGCTCCTTTGTCCATGTTTGGACTAAGGCTTTAATGAGGTCGGGAGCCGAGTGCTCTTGACGGAACCCAAACTGGGCATCAGTGAGCAGGTTATTAGTGAGTAAGTGCTGCTTGATTGCACTGTCGATGACACCTTCCATCACTTTGCTGATGATTGAGAGTAGACTGATGGGGCAGTAATTGGCCAGGTTGGCTTTGTCCTGCTTTTTGTGGACAGGAGATACCTGGGCAGTTTTTCACATTGTCGGATAGATGCCAGTGTTGTAGTTGTACTAGAACAGCTTAGCTAGAGGCGCAGCTAGTTCTGCAGCTCAAGTCTTCCATACGATAGCCGGGATGTTGTGGGGGCCCACAGCCTTTGCTGTATCCAGTGCGCTCAGCTGTTTCTTGATATCACGTGGAGTTAATTGAATTGGCTGAAGACTGGCTTCTGTGATGGTGGGGACCTCGGGAGTAGGCCGATGTGGATCATCCATTCGGCACTTCTGGCTGAAGTTGGTTGCAAACGCTTCAGCCTTGTTTTTTGCACTCACGTGCTGGGCTCCACCATCATTGAAGATGGGGATATTCTTGGAGCCTCCTCCTCCCATTATTTGTTTAATGGTCCACCACCATTGACGACTGGATGTGGCAGGACGGCAGAGCTTTGATCTGATCCGTTGATTGTGGGATCGCTTAGCTCTGTCTCTAGCATGCTGCTTCTGCTTTTTAGCATGCACGTAGTCCTGTGTTGCAGCTTCCCCAGGTTGGCACTTCATTGTTAGGTATGCCTGGTGCTGCTCCTGGCATGCTCTTCTACACTCCTTATTGAACCAGGGTTGGTCCCCTGGCTTGGTGGTGATGGTAGAGTGAGGGATGTGCCGGGCCATGAGGTTACAGATTGTGGTGGAATACAATTCTGCTGCTGCTGATGGCCCACAGCGCCTCACGGATGCCCAGTTTTGAGCTGCTAGGTCTGTTCTGAATCTATCCCATTTAGCACGGTGGTAGTGCCGCACAACACGATGGAGGGTGTTCTTAATGTGAAGATGGGACTTCGTCTCCACAATGACTGTGCGGTGGTCACTGCTGGCAATGCTGTCATGGAATCTGCGACAGGTAGATTGGTGAGGACGAGGTCAAGTAGGTTTTTCTCGTCATCTTGGTTCACTCACCACCTGTCGCCAGCCCAGACTGGCAGTTATGTCCTTCAGGACTCAGCCAGTAGTCATGCTACCAAGCCACTCTTGGTGATGGACATTGAAGTCCCCCACCCAGAATACATTCTGTGCTCTTGCTACTCTCAGTGCTTCTTCCAAGTAGTGAGTACTGATTCATCAGCTGAGGGAGGGTGGTAGGTGGTAATGCAGCAGGAGGTTTCCTTGCCCACGCTTCACCTGAAGCCATGAGACTTCATGGGTCCAGAGTCAATGTTGAGGACTCCCAGGGCCACTCCTTCATGACTGTATACCACTGTGCCACCACCCCTGGTGGGACAGGACATACTCAGCAGATGGTAATGGAGTTCAGGACATTGGTTGAAAGGTATGATTCTGTGAGTATGACTATGTCAGGCTGTTGCTGGACAGCTCTCCCAATCCCCTGATGTTGGTGAGGAGGGCTTTGCCGGGTTGACTGGTCCATAGCCGGTGCCGAGTGGTCCGTCCGATTCTTATTATTTTGTTTCGTAGCGGTTAGTTGCAACTGAGTGACTTGCTAGGCCAGTTCAGAGTCAACCACATTGCTGTGAGTTTGGAGTCACATATAGGCCAGCCCAGCCCAGCCGACTTCCTTTCCCTAAAGGACATTAGTGAACCAGATGGGTTTTTACAACAATCCGATCGTTTCATGGTTACCACTACTGATACTAGCTTTTTTATTTCAGATTTTTTTAATTCCAGATTTATTTAATTAACTGAATTTAAATTCCCCAGCCGTGGTGGGATTTGAACTCATGTCTACTAGATCCTTAGCCCCGGCCTGCTGGATTATTAGCCCAGTGACATTACCACTGCTACCGTTCCTGTAACTGCACACAAGCCAAGATGGAACTAACTGGCTTATTGAGACTGTCCAATTAATAGTCTGCAAGGTAAATATTGAGTATCTCCATGTATTTGCTTAGGGTGCTATGCACATGTCCTTGCTCTGCATGTGCACTTCTGATTATGAAGGAGAAAAATGGGAGACGAGCTTACTTAATTAGAAAGGATGAATTATAATAGCAGCATTGTTTCTTTTTGAAAATGATTGATGTTAACATCTGCAATAATAAATTATATTGATGGTTATTCAGTTATTAATGGGCTACACAATTCCATCAGGAACAATGTACTCAGTTTTGTAAATATTAATAAAACTCTGAGGTTACTCTAACATTATTATGTACTTGCACTACTGGTGTGTGTAGCACTATTTTTATGGGTGTTCTGAGGCCATGTGCGGTATAAGATAACCAAGGCACAAGAGTCTGCATGTTAATTAGTCTTCAGTAAATTGATAGGAATGAACACTGAACACTAAGGCCGGGAAGTTCCTCAGAGCTCCTCCTACTCTTTACCGTAACTTTGGCAGAAGTGCGGCGGAAGCCCAGTTTACGGCAGCAGTGCGGAAGCAGCTCCGAGGAAATTTCCAGCTTAATGCCCAGAATTTCCTGAATGTAATTTATACTGCTGTTTCCCCTTAAATGCAGCTAATTGCCTCAACCATTCCATGTGGTAGCGAGTTCCACATTCTCACTATACACTTAGTAAAGAGTTTGCTCCTGAATTTCTTATTGAATTTATTAGTGACTATCTTATATTTATGGCCCCTAGTTTTGACTCCCTCATAAGTGGAAACATCTTCTCTATGTCTATCTACCCTATCAAACACCTTCATAATTTAAAAAATCTCCATCAGGTCACCTCTCAGTCTTTTTTCCAGAGTAAAGAGCACCAGCTTTTCCTGATAGTTATGGTATTATCCTTGTGAATCTTTTTTGCACCTTTTCCAGTGCCTCTATATCCTTTTTTGTAATATGGAGACCAGAACTTTTCCTGCCTTTGATCCATAACCTTACCTAATAAAAATCTGTCAATCTCGATCTTAACATTTTTGATTGACCCAGCATCCACAGCCTTTTGGGGGCGAGGGTTCCATGTTTTCAACACCCTTTGTGTGAAAAAGTGCTTCCTGATTTCACTCCACAATGACCGAGCTCTAATTTTGTGCCCCCTTGTTCTGGATTCCCGCCAGAGGAAGTAGTTTCTCTGTGTCTACCCTATCACATCCTTTTATCATTTTAAACACTTCAATTAAATCACTCCTCAACCTTTTAAATAACAGTCAAGTTTATGCAACCTGTCTTCATAATTTAAACCTTTAAAACTTTATCTTCACATTTATCTTCACAAAGAACTTTGGTATATTGAATTAATGAAAATGCTTTTTGTGTTCAAAATCTGTGTACATTTTGATCATTTGACATCCTCAAAATGTCTGCCAGTTCATTTAAAACAAAGTTAGAAAAATAAGTAAATAAAATTGGACCTTTTTTAAAGTACTTTGGACCAGTCAAAAACACTTGTGATATGATTACATTTATCAGCTTGACACAGAAATGTTGGCAGTTCTCAAAGTGTTAAACAGGATTTATAATGAATTTACATAAATGTGAACTGATTTGACCAGCCAGTGGCAATCACTCTGAAGCTGGAGCTGTTCGTATATTTGGCCTGTACCTGCTCATTTTGTCTGGCTCTGCAAAGTTGTTCAATTAGAAACTCGGCTGCAATCATTCAGAGCCTGTCTGTTTATAATGCGCTGCTAAGGTCTGTTCTTGGAAATTCTGATTGGCAAGGTTTAAGCTCGGAGGACACCACCTGATGATCTAAAAAAAGAGAGCAGAGCACAGACAGAAAAGCTCGGCATGCTGAGTGAAATGAAAAGGGCCATTGCTCATGAAGTAACTAAGGATTGGCAAAGCATAGCAGTACAAAAGAACTGATTAATTCTGGAATAATTCTTACTCATTGTTGGTCGGCAATTAGTCTGTTTTGAGATACAGGAAACAACCTGAAGATAGTTACAAATTGGCAGTAAGCTATGTGAAAAATGTCCTATTATAGGAGGGAGGGGCTGTATACTCTTCCCATGAATAAGAAACTCTAACCTCAAAAAAGGGAGAGGAGCAGAAGGAACGGATGTGCTGGATATTACTGATTCATCACTGAAGATTTTCAGAGTAGGCTTTGACAGCTGGAGCTAGCTTAACGTGATCCTGCAGGAACTGGAAGAGAGGCTTGCAAATTTATGATAGAATAAAGAAACAAAATGCAAGTCTGGAGATAGGCCCTGCAGGAAGAGGACACTGAAGGGTGTACCATGGTAATTGATAAGGAATTCCAAGGAGCGTAAAATGAGCACTTTTATTTTATTATTTGAATAGTAACTGTGGAGTAGCAGCATAAGCTAAAGTTGGGGAACTGCAGAGAAAAGGAAGGACAAGACATAGAGAAAGGGCAGAGAAGGAGTGCAAGTGAGCGTGCAAGTGAACACAGAAAGGGGAGAGGGCAAGTGAAAGCACAAGAAGTAGAGACCATCTATCTATATATATAAAGCGGTCAATCTGTCTGTCCTTCTTTCTGTCCTTCTGTCTGTCTGTCCTCGGGTGTGCGTCTGTCCGGCTATGCGCTCGAAAGTTATACCGCGTACCTACGCACGCATTACCTCCGAAGAAAGCTTACGCTTCCGGGGCGCTGGTAAGCATATTTACTTTTCGGTCGGACGAAAATTGTTCGCGCCTTATGCGAAAAACCTTCAAAATTAAACTCATTATCTGCTAGCATTGATTGACTGACGTCAAGGTTCGACCAATCCTGTGCCGTCACGATTGACCAATCCTACAGTACGGTCCCCTGATGGTTGGCCAATCAGTGTGTGTGTGTGTGGGCGGGACTAATCGTTTTCATCTCAGGGATCTGGCAGCCATTGTTTCAGTGCCATGACTTCAGCTTCCAGCTCAAACTACTTTGAAAGTTAGTATCTCTTTTAAAAATAACATAAGATTTACCAAAAACGTTTTATAAGTGCTTTCACTTTCATCTTTCAAGGTATTAAGTGTGTGGGTGGGCGGGACTAATCGTTTTCATCTCAGGGATCTGCCAGCCATTCTTTCACTGCTTGCAGCTCAAACTACTCTCCTTATCCAGCTTTGAAAAAGTTAGTTTCTCTTTTAAAAATAACATAAGATTTACCAAAAACGTTTTATAAGTACTTTCACTTTCATCTTTCAAGGTATTAAAAGGTAGAAATCTTGCCCGGCAGCAGATTCACAAAGGGACACAGACAGGGCCCTAAAGCCTGGGACTCGATTTAAAATGTTGGCCGGCACCAGATTCACAAAGGGACACAGACAGGGCCCCAAAGCCTGGCACTCGCAGAGGGACACAGAGAGGCCCCAAAGCCTGGCACTCAATTTAAACCACCCACCCCAAAACAGCCCTGGCAAAGCCGGGCTCCCCCAGCTAGTAATTATATAAAGGAGCATACAGGAAGAGAGACCGGGAGCAGGGAAATGGGGAGATGAGGAAGATTGAGCTGCAACATGTAAGGCATTGTTTTTACCTTGATATTATGACTGAGCCAGGAATCAATCTTTTTATAGTTAAAATGAGCATACAGGTAGTAATTTTACGACCATGACAGCAGCAGATGGAGTCGGGGGTGGGGGGGCGGTATATTGTGCCTCCCTCCCTCACTCACTCACTCACTAATCTGAGCGGTTCAGCATCCAGGATCACATGCAGTCGTGCATGATAGCAGAAAATCAACTATAATAAAGCAATAATCTCTGGTGCAGCTGTGTTACAGCCCTGCCAGTGCAGTCCCACCATAACTCTGGGGAAAGGGCTAGAAATGAGAGCCGATCCCCGATACACCAGGTCCCAGACTAATGTGGGAGTTTGCGTCTAGCCTCCACTGACCCTAGCAAGGCCTTTGATACAGGAGGGGCCGGGGCTGGTGCTGGGGGTAGATATCTGCATTGATCCATTTTGTGCAAAGGAATTGAAATAAAACTGGAGAAACTCCATTAAGATATCACATAGAAAAACAAAGGGGCACCACTCTAGTCTACAGGGATGGGATCACCCAAGGGACCGATATGGGCGTAAAAACATCCTTGACGGATTGATGCTCTTTATCTTTCACTGATAAGGGTCATATGCCCAGTGAAGCTTCAACAACAAACTGAACGAACAACAAACAAAAATCCTGAGGGTGTTATTGCTGGAGTCCGTCTTCGCAAAATGAAGGACTAGTGGAGCTTGGTAACTTCAAATGATTTGAAAGGGTTTAATCCATGGCTTCAAATTGAGAACTGGCTGATAAACTCCTGAATATTTAAATTGTGCAAAGTTGGAACTAAACCACTATTTTTCTGTGACAGTAATACGATTTATAATTTTAGATATTAGGATGTTGGCACTGCAACAAAATATGTAGAGATGTATTCCATGCTGTTGTCTTCAAAGGAATTGTATTGTTTCCATAAATGAGTGAATGAGTGGCCAATTAATCAGAGACGTGTACTATAGGGACGCAGTGTATTGATATCAGCAGATGCGAGGAATTGAGTACAAGCCTCCATCATCGAATAGCAGTTTCCATAGTGGCTATGTTAATGGTTACTATAGAAACTGAAGGTGGATAATCAGGTGATGCAACAATCGGGTCATTGTGATGTCACTGTCACAGTGTGTAGGCCATGATCAAAGATCAATGGCGAGGTTAGTGGATATTATATGGAGGGCCTTGGCTGGTGTGAGGAGTATTATTTAATCAGTGGACTGACTGAATAGCTTTGTTGTCAGGAATGTGTTTAGATCAGCCCACTTGGAAACACCTTCTTTCACTTAGCCCTCTCCATATTATTCTGCAATAACTTACATTTATATAGCAGCTTTCATGTAACAACAGGACACTTTACCAGAGGAGGAGTGAATGTCAAGCGGGACTGGGAGAGAGTTAAAGGAGGGGACTGAAAAGGACAAAGGAGTAAATTCTGAGGAAGCTTTTGAAGGTGGGGGAAGAGGTAGCAGCTTTAAAGATTTAGGGGGAAAACTTCAAAGTGCAGGGGAATGGTAGACATTGCAATCTATTGTAGAGGACAAGGAGAGGGAAAGAACATGGAGTAGACCATGGCTGGTAGAGTAGAGGCATATTGAGACAAAGGGAGAGTTTTGCAGAAGTAGGGTAGAATGAGCTCATGCACTATCTAAGGATGAGGATTCTGAAGTCAGTAAGCTGAGGGACAGGAAGAGGTCAATGTGGACAAGGAGGGTGGTGAATGTGTAGGACTTTGTGTAAGGTAGGTTTTGGTCCATGGATTTCTGGATCAGTTTGTGTAGTGTGGAGCTGGCAAAGCCACACTGTAATCACTGTGGTAGAAATTGGACCCAATGCACCCGTTTTCCAGGTGCAGAACGGGGCAAAAAGCACCAAATTCCCTGTGTTGTCTCCCGTGCCCCAAGGGCGCCTGAAATACAACCAACGCTATATTGGATCGGGCGATATTCAGGCATTCCTGGCAGCTGCCTAAAACAGGCGTAAGGCTCCTTAACCAACGTTCTGTAGAGGGACAGCTGGAGGCCAGCACCAAAAAAATAAGGGGGGAAAAATTTGGTTGGCTTGCGTCTCCCGTTAGCACCCTCAGAGGGTGTTGATGGGGCGCAAAGCAACTAGCACCCGGGCACGCCGATGTTTGCGCCGCTCGCAAAATTGACTAGAGTTTTTGTGGCGGCGCAAAAGTTTAGCGCCCAGATCTCCTGCGCCCGCAGATCGTGACGTCAGTCGAGCATGCAACACCCTGGCAGCACCCCGGACTGAATATTGAGTGGTGCCCCCCTCCTTTCTGCCTGGCGCAAGCAACGACAGGGAGACCGGAACATTTCCCAGTCGGTGAGGGGCTGGGGGGGCATTATTTAAAGGTGGCCTCTTCCTGGCTTTTTCTGTGGTAGACATTTTTGCACCATTCATTCTGAGAGAGAGAGAGATTCTGAGAGAGAGATAGAAACATAGAAACATAGAAGATAGGAGCAGGAGAAGGCCATTCGGCCCCTCGAGACTGTTCTGCCATTTAATGAGATCATGGCTGATCATCCAAATTCAGTACCCTGTCCCTGCTTTCTCCCCATATCCCTTGATCCCTTTAGCCTTAAGAAATATATCTAACTCCTTCTTGAATATATTTAATGAATTGGCCTCAACTGCCTTCTGTGGTAGAGGATTCCACAGGTTCACCACTCCCTGAGTGAAGAAATTCCTCCTCATCTCAGTCCTAAATGGCTTACCCCTTATCCTTATCTGTGACCCCTGGTTCTGGACTCCCCTGCCATCGAGAACATCCTTCCTGCATCTAGCCTGTCTAGTCCTGTTAGAATTTTATAAGTTTTAATGAGATCGCCTCTCATTCTTCTAAACTCTAGCGAATATAAGCCTAATCGACCCAATCTCTCTTCATACATCATTCCTGCCATCCCAGGTATCAGTCTGGTGAATCTTCGCTGCACTCCCTCCATGGCAAGAACATCCTTTCTCAGATAAGGCGATCAAAACTGCACACAATACTCAAGGTGTGGTCTCACCAAGGCCCTGTACAACTGCAGCAAGGCATCCTTGCTCCTGTACTCGAATCCTCTTGCTATGAAGGCCAACATACCATTTGCCTTCTTAACTGCCTGCTGCACCTGCATGCTTACCTTCAGCGACTGGTGCACAAGGACACCCAGGTCTCATTGCACTTCCCCTTTTCCCAATCTATTGCCGTTCAGATAATAATCTGCCTTCCTGTTTTTGCCACCAAAGTGGATAACCTCACATTTATCCACATTATACTGCATCTGCCATGCATCTGCCCAATCATCCATCCTGTCCAAATCATCCTGGAGTTTCTCGGCATCCTCCTCACAGCACACACGCCCACCTAGCTTTGTGTCATCTGCAAACTTGGAGATATTACATCTAGTTCCCTCATCTAGATCATTAATATATATTGTGAATAACTGGTGTCCTAGCACTGATCCCTGCGGTACCCCACTAGTCACTGCCTGCCACTTGGAAAAAGACACGTTTATTCCAACTCTTTGCTTCCTGTCTGCCAACCAGTTCTCTATCCAAGTCAGTACCTTACCCCCAATCCCATGTGCTTTAACTATGCACATTAATCTCTAATGCGGGACCTTATTGAAAGCCTTATAGAGAGACTTCTGCATAGATTCAACGCTGTGTAAAGTAGTTTTGGCTACTGAGCATCACTTTGCAGGTACTTTTGGATTTGACCTTCATTACTTCGATTGCCAAGAATATATGGAGGCTGCACTGATTTGGGGCATCGTCCTGTGCCTGCAGAATCGGAGGCAACAGAGACACAGAGAGAGAGTGGCAATCATGGTCAGACGGAGGAGGGTCAACAGGCCTCTGCACAGGAGACCTTACCCTCCCAGGGTATTCCGGGAACAATTCTCCTACATTAATATGTCTGAGGAGCAGTGTTTGCGCAGGCTGCGCTTCAGCAAGGAGGTGGTCACTGAGCTCTGCCACCTGCTGCAACCAGATCTGCAGCCTCTACTGAGGACCAGGACGTCTCTGTTGGTGGCAGTGAAGGTCACAGTGGCTCTGAACTTTTATGCCACTGGCTCCTTTCAAGCAGCTACTGGGGACATCGCCAATATCTCCCAGTTCGCGGTCCATTGCTGTATCCGTCAGGTCACAAATGCCCCCTATAAAAGGAGACGCCAGTACATCTCTTTCCCGATGACCCGGGCCAAACAGCATGAACGCGCATTGGGCTTTGCTAGGATAGCGGGCTTCCCCATGGTGCAGGGCGCCATTGACTGGACACATGTGAAATTGCAGGCACCGCATGAGAATGCAGAGGTTTTCCAAAACCGCAAGGGGTTCCACCCCTTAAACGTCCAGTTGTTCTGTGACCACAGGCGTCTGATACTCGCTGTCAATGCCCGCTATCCTGGCAGCAGCCACGATGCTTTCATCCTGCACCAGACTGCTGTGCCAGAACTTTCCCAGGCACCACATCAGCCAAACGGTTGGCTCCTCGGGGACAAGGGTTATCCACTCTGCACCTGGCTGATGATGCCACTCCGTAACCCCAACACACCTGCTGAGCTGCGGTACAATGAGAGCCATCTCGCCACCAGGAACATCATTGAGCAGACGATCGGCATGCTCAAGCAACAGTTCTGCTGTCTGGACCACTCAGGAGGAGCCCTGCAGCACTCACCTGAGCGAGTCTCCCTCTTCATAGTTGTGTGTTGCATGCTTCATAACCTGGCAATCCTCAGGACCCAGCCAATGCCACCAGGCCTTGGAGCACCACCGGAGGAGGAGGAGGAAGAAGAGGAGGATGATCAGCAGCAGCACCAAGGCGGGAGGGAGGCCCACAATGTTGAAACTGCAAGGGCCATCCGTCAACGGCTGATAACAAGCTGCTTCCAGGCCCCTACTGAGGAAATGGCTTCTGGCACAGAGAACAACATGAATGAAAGCAACCCGCAACCCCAAAGCTGGCCAAGGCAGCAATGATTCCAAAGGCCAAACCTGTACATTTTGAAAACAAAAACTTTTTTATTTTACAAACTCTGTGTGTGTCATTTCTTCATGACAAACTAATAGAAACAAACACAAAAAATCATTCATTAACATAGCTGGTTCTCACATCCTGGAGATAATGTCCAAAACACTAAACAAATGTTTGAACACGAACCTCGGCCTTTAATAAAAAATTGACCAACATTTCATCACACCTCCTACTTTTTGCTCTTCGAGGGTGATCTCCTGCCCTTGCGCACTTCCCCCCTTCCCACCCTACTGCTCCTCCGTAATGGGGCCCCAGTGGCTGCAGCAAGGCTGCTGATTGTCAGAACCTGAGACTGCAGATGCCCTTGAAGGACGGCCTCGACCAGCTCTGGGCCTGGAGGGCCCGGCTGCAGACTGCACCAACTCTGCATGGGCGGCAGCAGTCTAGGCTACAGGCGGTGGCAAGTGCAATGGGGAAGTGACCGTGGTGGCAGCAGGAATACTGTTATCTTGAGAGAGGACAGCAACTCCCTGCTCGACCGTCACACTGGCACTCCCACGGGGCAGCAGCTCAGCATCTGGAGCAATCTGCTGGAGCACAGATTGCTGGCTTGCTGCGGCACGGTGAAAGCCCCAGGGAAATGTGTCTGAACCAGCGACAATGCCAGCAGTCAGTGCTTGTGTGACCTCAATCTGAGTCTGCATGAGACCAGTCTGAGATTGGATCACGGCAGCCAGTGACTGAATTGCAGCACTAAGCATTAGCGTGGCATCAGCCTTTGCTACAGCGAAGTGCTCGACACTCCTTGCCAGTTCATCAATGCTTTTGGGCACCCCTCCCACTGCACCCATGAGCTGAGTGTACATGTCCACCGCCTGGATGTTCATTTCAGCGATGAGCCGCTCCTCCTCTACGTCCAGTGCAGCAGGATTC
Organism: Somniosus microcephalus; assembly: GCF_052327205.1. Lineage (NCBI taxonomy): Eukaryota > Metazoa > Chordata > Chondrichthyes > Squaliformes > Somniosidae > Somniosus > Somniosus microcephalus. The sequence continues at coordinate 62,892,613 of NC_140997.1, read as the reverse complement.
GCTGGCCTGCTCTCCCTCTGGGGAGAAGGCCCCCGAGCTTCCCTAGCCACATCGCATTGCTGCAACCCGCTGGTTCCCGGAGCTTCACCCTCATCAGACCCTTCCCCCCGCTCCCCTCCAGGGAAGACGTGGTCCCAGTGTGGGCATGGGCTTCCTCGGGAGACACTGGTCTGAGGCTCCGGCTTCCTCTTCCTCCTCGCCTGCGGCTTCGCTCCCACTGGCTGCTTGAGGGCCCGTCTCCTCAGCTGGTGAATCACCATCTGAAAGCAGGGAGGTACAAGAGTGGCTTTAGCGTCAGGACAGGGGGCAGTAAGGGTGGCAGGAGTCTTCTTCTTCTTCTTAGGCAGTCCCTCGGAACCGAAGATGACTTGCTTCCACATTAAGAATGAGCTCGCAGGTGACTGATTAGTCCAATGCGGGACCTACAGTCTCTGTCACAGGTCAGGCAGACGGTGGTTGAAGGGGCGGGTGGGTGGGGTGCTTGTGTTGACATGCGCTCCTTGTGCTGCCTGCGCTTGGCTTCCGCTTGCTCCCGGCGAAGAGACTTGAGGTGTTCGGCGCCCTCCCGGATGCTTCTCCTCCACTTTGTGCGGTCTTGGGCCAGGGATTCCCAGGTGTCGGTGGGGATGTTACACTTTTTCAAGGAGGCTTTGAGGGTGTCCTTGAAGCATTTCCTCTGCCCACCTGGGGCTCTCTTGCCATGCCGGAGCTCCGAGTAGAGCGCTTGTTTTGGGAGTCTCGTGACGGGCATGCGGACAATGTGACCCGTCCATCGGAGCTGATTGAGCGTGGTCAGAGCTTCGATGCTGGGGATGTTGGCCTGAGCAAGAACACTGACGTTGGTGTGCCTATCCTGCCAATGGATTTGCAGGATCTTGCGGAGGCAGCGTTGGTGGTACCTCTCCAGTGCTTTGAGGTGCCTGCTGTACATGGTCCATGTCTCTGAGGCATACAGCAGGGCAGGTATCACTGCTGCCCTGTAGACCATGAGCTTAGTGCCGGGTTTGAGGTCCTGGTCTCCAAACACTCTCTTCCTCAGGCGACCGAAGGCCGCACTGGCACACTGAAGGCGGTGTTGGACTTCGTCATCGACGTCTGCCCTTGTTGACAGTAGGCTCCCGAGGTATGGAAAGTGGTCCACGTTGTCCAAGGCCTTGTCGTGGATTTTGATAATCAGGGAGGCAGGAGTGCAGCGATTTAGTAAGTTGGATTGAAAGTGTCAAAGGCTGGTGTGATGAGGGACAAGTGGAATGAGAGAGGAGAGAAAGCTGATGACCTTACCATTGCTGTCCCGAACGGGGCCGGCCTCTCCAGGGGCGATGGGACCGATCATCTGGCTTGCCACAATCCTGTGGACGTGTGCCTCAAGATCGCTGAGGGGTTGCAACTGAGGCCGCCCTCCACCTGTCTTTGAGGATGTAACATACAGGGTGGATAAAGGGGAACCAGTGGATGTAGTGTATTTGGACTTCCAAAAGGCATTTGACAAGGTGCCACACAAAAGATTACTGATCAAGATAAAAAATCACGGGATTGGGGGTTATATACTGGCATGGGTGGAAGATTGGCTATCTAACAGAAAACAAAGAGTTGGGATAAATGGTTCGTTCTCAGGCTGGCAATCAGTAACTAGTGGTGTTCCGCAGGGGTCAGTGCTGGGACCCCAACTCTTTACAATCTATATTAACGATTTGGAGGAAGGGACCGAGTGCAACATATCCAAGTTTGCCGACGATACAAAGATGGGAGGGAAAGCAGTGAGTGAGGAGGACATAAAAAACCTGCAAAAGGACATAGACAGGCTAAGTGAGTGGGCAGAGATTTGGCAGATGCAATATAATGTTGGAAAGTGTGAGGTTATGCACTTTGGCAGAAAAAATCAAAGAGCAAGTTATTATCTAAATGGAGAGAAACTGCAAAGTGCTACAGTACAAAGGGATCTGGGGGTCCTGGTGCATGAAACACAAAAAGTTAGTATGCAGGTGCAGCAGGTGATCAGGAAGGCAAATGGAATCTTGGCTTTTATTGCAAGGGGGATGGAGTATAAAAACAGGTAAGTCTTGCTGCAGTTATACAGGGTATTGGTGAGGCCACACCTGGAATACTGCGTGCAGTTTTGGTTTCCATATTTAAGAAAAGATATACTTGCTCTCGAGGCGGTTCAGAGAAGGTTCACTCGGTTGATTCCAGAGATGAGGGGGTTGACGTATGAGGAAAGGTTGAGTAGGTTGGGACTCTACTCATTGGAGTTCAGAAGAATGAGAGGCGATCTTATCGAAACATATAAGATTGTGAGGGGGCTTGATCGGGTGGATGCGGTGAGGATGTTTCCACTGATGGGTGAAAGTAGAACTGGGGGCATAATCTTAGAATAAGGGGCTGCCCTTTCAAAACTGAGATGAGGAGAAACTTCTTCACTCAGAGGGTAGTAAATCTATGGAATTTGCTACCCCAGAGAGCTGTGGAAGCTGCAACATTAAATACATTTAAAATGGAGATAGACATTTTCCTAGCAGATAAGGGAATTAGGGGTTACGGGGAGAGGGCAGGGGAGTGGACGTGAGTCTAGATTCAGATCAGCCATGATCCTATTGAATGGCGGAGCAGGCCCGAGGGGCCGTATGGCCTACTCCTGCTCCTATTTCTTATGTTCTTATGTTCTTATGTCCTATTATAAGATAGCTTGGCCTGCAAGAAAAAGGAGGGCGTCTGTGTAAATATACAGCCATGGTCTTGCCTGATGTGCCTCCCATAATTGAATAGCCCTTAATGTATGGAGCCATGGTCTTGCCTGATGTGCCGCCCATATTTGAATAGCCCTTACTGTATGCAAGGTGTGGAATGTGTGTGTGTGTTTCATGAGAGGGCCATAGGTGTTGGGCATTGGGGTTTTAAGACCCACTGGCCAGAGTGAGGTTGAAATAGAGGGATGGAGAGGTATTGAAAAAAGCCACTCACCCTGACGACCCGAGTGAGGTCGTTGAACTTTTTGCGACATTGAGTATGGGTCCTGGGCACCATGCTCCTGGAGGAGACGTGCTGAGCCACCTCCCTCCACACTCTTCTGTACTCACACGGCAAAGGCCTCCTGCCACTCTGCACTCCATCGCACCAACCAGAGCCTCCAAAGTCCGCTCACTGAAATGCTGAGCTCGTTCTCTCACCCTCTCCATAGTCCTTGGCTGGAAAATGTAATCACAGGTCTCTCCAGGCCGAGATTCAAGGCTCCAATGAGCAGGGTACGGCTGGAGAGCAAGATCGACCCTCCCCTTTAAGAACTGGCCGGCGCCAGTGTGTCTGTGTCCTATCGCTAACTGACATCACCTGCGCTGCGCTGCGCCCGCGCTCTGAGTTAGCGCCTTGCTCCTCGGCCTTTGCGCCTTAAGACAGGTGTGCTGTGCCTGATTTAGCGCTCCAATCACCTCCAGGGGCGATAAAAGCCAAGTTTGAAGTTGGAGGCGATAATTAGCGCCAGGCGCTAAACTTTGCGCCCAGCCGATAATTGTGCCCCAAACGGGGCAATACCGAATTTCTCCCCCAAGTACTTTTTTAAAACTTAGCTTCATGTGGCGCCTAAAGGAGCAGGGGTGCTATTCCTGGCTCCACAGCACTGCTGCCAGCCCGCGCCCCCCTCCCTCACTTCTCGTTCTCCTCTCTCTACCAGAACTGACACACCTTATCCTCTTGTTCCCTTCACGCTTCTATCTCACCCTACACACTCTGCATGACAATGCAGCTACATTCAGCAGCCACTCTTCTTTCCCCTCACACAGAAAGTTAACCCTTGTCCCTCTCTTGCATTTAATTGACTGAAAATGTTGAGGCCCCGGTGTTGGTGCGGGAAGAGGAGGGCAGCCTTTTTGAAGATGGAAGGTCACTCAAACCGACCATAGCCTCTGCATGACAAACTGCAGTTGAATTCAGCAGCCAGTCATCACTCTCCCTTCACATTGAAAGCTAACCCATGCCTTGTTCTTTCTTTTCTGGTGCTGAAAATGTCACCAGCTCAGACACTGGCACCACACATACTTTACAGAGCAGGGTAGAGAAGGGGGTCATCGCTCGATGAATCATCGGGCATGAGTGCAGGAGCTAGGGCAGAGGAATAGGATACCACAGGTGCCAGCTCACTGGAGGGCAAGATCTCATCCTTATTCTGCTGCCGAGAGCTTAGATGCTGCGTTCGAGGGCCCAGACTACTGAAGAAGGCTTGTGGGCATACATTAGGAGATTCTAGGTGCACTGGGCATCCTGTCAATGACCTTGTATACAATGGCACAGAGCATGGAGAATTCCAACTCCAACTCGATCAGGGCAAGAGACCATTCTGCCCAACATGGAGCGGCTGGTCAACTCCATGAGCACGACAGTAGGGTCCATCATGATGGAGCCTCTACTGCCAGTTCCAACAGCTTCTATGGAAGCTCACACTTCTGCTGTGAAAGCTCAGACAGCTCTGATATTGGCTCTGGGGCCCAGCATTGACATGGGCTTCCAGAATGTCACATCACTCCTGCACTCTGTTCTCGCGCAGAGCCGTAGGAGTGCTGAGCTGCAGCCCCAGGAAAGTGGCCTTGACTCCATGGAAGATGCACCTGCTGTTCTCTCTCAGGATGACAGCATGCCTGCACCACCCCTCCCCCACCCAACCTGCTTCGTCAGTGACCTTATCAGTGCCACACAGCCAGTTGAGCCAGACTGACCCGGCACATGTCGAGATGCTGCAGTCTGTAGCCAGGCCCGCAAGGTCCAGAGCTGCTCAAGATCATAGAGTCATAGAGAGTTATACAGCACAGAAAGTGGCCCTTCGGCCCATTGTGTCTGCACCGGCCATCAAGCCCTGTCTATTCTAATCCCATTTTTCCAGCACTTGGTCGCCCAGCACAGTTGTCTGTACTGCCCTCAATGGAAGCTCAGCAGCGTCCCACCTCCTAAGATATCGCCACTGGGAAAACTCTTTGCAGAAAAATGTCCCAGAGCAATTCACAGGAGCGTGATCAGACAAAAATAAATACCGAGCCAAAGAAGGAGATATTAAGAGGGTGACTAAATGCTTGAGTTGGGTTTTAAGGAGGGTCTTAAAGGAGGAGAGAAAGATGGAGAGACAGTGAGGTGCATGAAGGAAGTTCCAGAGCTTAGGGTCTAAATGGCTAAAGGCACGGCCACCAGTTGTGAGGCGAATGGATTTCAGGAGGCACAAGAGGTCAGAATTGGAGGAACGTATTGTTTTCGAGGTTTATAGGGCTGGAGAAAGTTACAGAGATAGGGAGGGGTGAAGCCATGAAGGGATTTAAACATGAGGATGAGAATTTTCAATCTGAGGTGTTGGTGGACCGGCAGCCAGTGTTGGGTTAGCGAGCATAGGAGTGAATGGTGACTGGCACACTAAATGGCCTCCTCAACATGGTAGCAGGATTTAGGGATACATTCCTGAAGCTCCCACCACTTAAATCGTGGCGGCAATCATTTGGGATGGGTGTCAGGCAAAACGTTGGGAGAAATGGGTTGGAGGGGTTAGCCACACTCCCATAGCTCCATTTACACATGGTAGATCGGGCTTCCAGTGGGCCTCAAAGGGGACTTTTTGGAAGGAAAATTGATGTACGTTTTCCTTTGCAGCAAATTTGAGGCAGAAGTCTCTCAGATCGTTTTGCTTTTTAACTGCCCCAAAGCAGGTGGTAATCTGCAGAAAAATCCAGGCCTAGTTGTCTTTTATCAGACTGGTCCAGTGGTAAATATAATCCTCAGGTTTCACTCCCCCTGCCCCACCCCCAGGTCTCCATGATTACAGGAAAGTAACATTAAAATCTATTGTACAGACAAGATTTATTATTCATTGAAAAGGACTTACAATTAGGTCCACTGATATGAATCACTGCATGGGCATGAGAAGCATAATCATTAGCCGTATGGTTAATTAGAGTGGACAAAAAATGTTGCTCTTAATCACATGCTAAATTACCTGCATTATGCTGCTTTACTGACCACTGCAAGATGGGAATTAACCTGCTTTTATAATGAGCTGGAAGCATCTGTTTCATAGAAAACAAATTAAAGCCTTTGAATTGTGTTGAACAGTTTGTGTGCCCGGACAGAATTAATACACATTCTAATCAGTTTTTATTTCCTTCCCTAGTTATGATAGAGATAGCAAGTTACAGCAAATATGGGGGTGGGGGGGGGGGCAACAAAGGCTTGTTAATCAAGGAGAACTTCAATAAAAATGATTGCGTTTATGCAAAAAATGCAAAATGAAGCTTGCCTAACTACGACTGCAATTATGTGGAGCATTTACAGTACCTATTTAGGAAAGAACTACAAGTACATGAATTTGATTGGTAAGATGAGGAAATAAGCTGTACAAGTGCCTACAAATTGTTTACAAAAGGTTACAATAACTGTGAGCATATTATTTAAGAAGTCTATTGAAAAGGCGTAACACTTAATAAGGGAATAAATTGGAAGACAGTGTCCGGAATTTTGTCGGCGCTCAGAGGGCGGGTTCGGAGGTGGGTCTGCTGTCAAAATCAAAAAGATTGACAGCGGGTCGGGATCCTGCTGTCAACCCACTTCCATGTCAGTTTCCCCAAGTGTCGGGTCTGCCTGCGCTTTACAGACCCGACACAAAGCGGTGGGTGAGCCAATTCAGACACTTAAGAGCTTGTTAAAAGGTACTTAAACACCATTTTATCATGTACTTACCATGTTACCAGCTTTTTCACAAGGTTCCCGGCACTCTGGGATCATGTCAGGTAAATCACTCTCCATTCCTCTGAATAGTTGACAGGTGCAAAAGTGGTAAAAAGCTACCATTTCACAGCTGTTCACTTTCCAATCTGAGAAGCTGGAATCGTCAGGATTTGGAATACACTTTTCAACTTTATGCAGTTTGGAAGTGTTTGTAGTAAACTCTCTAACCACTGTCACCTCCTTGGAGCAAGCTCTCTCACCATTGACAGAACACTTCAGTCATCTCAACTTCAGCTGCCATCTATTCCAGTCCTTGAAAAAATCTCACCTTGGTCCTCAGAATCCCACCACGATCAGCCCCAACACCAGCAGCACCAGGCACACCAGCAGCACCAACAACAACACCAACCTTCTCTGCAATCACCTGATGCTGCACAGGACACAGGGCATCAGCACCCGACCATATTGCTGCCTGGGAGGCCAGGGGTGGCCTCACCATGACCAGATTTATTTTACTTGATGCTGTACACCCTGGCTGCCACATGATGCACCAGGTTGGCACCACCCCACACCAGCACCATAAAGCATCCCTGCAATGCCCAAGCCATTCCTTTCACACTCATCACTATTGCGAGGGGTAACGTTATGTCTCACCATTCACTACAACTCACTAAGCCACTTCCAAAGGTGCACACAAATCTGTCCAAGAACAGAAAGTGTGGAAAATAAAGATTTCAATATTTAGCAACACATCAACAGAAATTTTACATGAACATTGGTGAAAACACCCAAGTGCCTACCCTGGTGTGTTGTTAGTTGGTCTGATTGGACTAGGATGAGGGTGAATGTGAGGGATGGCTAGTGAGATAGAGAGTGAGGGATGGGTGGAGGTGCAAGGTAAGTTGGTGTGAGCAAAGATGTGCAGGAGTAGGGTAGGGAGGCAGAGTGATGGGGATGTGATGAGTGGCACAGCAGGATGAGGTTAAGTGTGGCTTTGCAGTAATGTTTTGTCATCTACTGAGATCATTGAAAGGCTTGCGCCACTGCAGCCTGGTCCTCCTGACGACATCCCTGCTTGTGCCCTCCTGTGCAAAGTGCAACCAGGCTGCATTAGTGTCCTGGGGAGGTGTCTTCCACCCATTGGAAGGGAAGAGAATCACCCTGCATGCTTTGACTCACTCCATAAGCATATGGAGGGAGTCATGGGAGAGCCTGGGTGCAGCCGTGCACCTCTGTGCAGTGCTTGTCAGTGTTTGCAGCACCTCAATGCTGCAGAGCACTGACAGCACAACTGTCAAAACGAATGTGGACATGGCCCCTTTAAGGAAACCGGCTGATGACACGTCATCAAATGATGTCATCAGACCCGCTGCCTTTTAATTTGTCGGGAAACTCGCAGGGCGGGCGTAACAAGCCCCATCAACAGAAAATTCTTCTCACAGAGGGCAATGGAGCTGGGAGTCGGATCGCAACCCGTCACCTACCTTGGCCTCACTGAGCCCGCCTCGGTAGGCGAAATCATGGCCAGTATGTGGAACTCACTATTTATGGTGTTGATGAGTCAATAGCAGTCATTGCAAAGTTTAAAGTGTGTATTTGCTTTTTCCAACTTCAAGGCTACAACATTATCCAACGCATACTGTGGTGGCTAATGTAAAAATAATGGCCTAGAAATTCAGTATAGCCACTTTTGGGGCGGTAAAGTCGGGCGGGCGCTAAAGTTAGCGCCCGCCGGAAAGTGGAGGCCACTTCGCCGAAATTCAGTAGCTTTGGCCAAGGAGTTTGGGCGAGCACTGAAACTGGCGTTGCACTCCTATCTTTAGGCGCTAAGCCGGCGCTGCAGACTGATAACGCCGAGGCCGGGCGCAGCGCAGGTGCGGTCATGTTTTGATTGACAGCAGACACCCTGACGCCGGCCAGCTCTTAAAGGGGGAAGGGTCGACTTTGTCTGCAGCCACGCCCTGGATAGTGGAGCCCTGCAGCTAGGCCTGAACACTGCTGGTGGACCCAAATAGCGCCTGAAGCCATGCAGAAGGCCTGTGAACGAGCGCAGCGCTTCTCAGAGCATGCTTTGAGGGTGCTGTTTAGGGGGTTGGAAAAGAACAGAGAGATCTTGTGCCCGGACAGTGGCAAGAAGGCTCCCAGGAGGCAGTACAGGAGAGCCTGGAGGGAAATCGCCCTGAGGGTGTCAGCCAACAGCAATGTCCCCAGGACTGCTGACCAATGCCGCAAGAAGTACAACGACCTCAGTCGGTTGGTCAGGGTGAGTACCCTTTCCAGTGTCCTCCTCATCCTTGCATGGGCACCTCACATTATGGGCAAAGGGACCTCAAAGGCCTAATGGCCAGCCCTCCTCCCGCAGCTATGGCACTGGCATGATCATCAATAGCACTCTCTGCACTTAACACACTGGCCAAGCTATTCGACCATGGGAGGCAGTGCACACAACAACAGGGCACCACACTGTACTTAGAGGCCGTCCTTTCTCTTGCAGGCCAAGCTGGCGCGGAATTTGAAGAGCCAGACTGTCACCGGGGGAGGCCGTCCCCAGTTCCAGCAGCTCAGTCAGCTGGAGGAGAGCATGGCTCGACTCGTGCGTGGCCGGGTGACTGGCCCCATTGCTATTGGAGATGCCGACCCTGTGCTGGGACCCAATGGTAAGGACATGACCGTTTGGACCTCTCTGGTTCCCCTTGCACTTCAGATCTACATCCTTTGCCACTGTCCCACCAATGCGCATAATGGCACCACTCATGCCTCCCTCGCTGACGCCCTGTCCTCACTCTAAAGCTACTCTTGTGCCTTCCTGCTTTCAGCTGGTGAGGAGGAGGTCCCTGAAGCTGAGAGTGCCAGTCCCTCAGAAGAGGAGGACGACGAGGACCAAGAGGAAGGCGGCACATCGGGGGAACCCTCATCCGCGCCAGGGGATGGCAATGGAGGGGACACGTCTTGCCTGGAGGAGAGCCAGGGGGAAGTGTTGCAAGGGGGTGTAGCTCCTGGGCCCAGTGGCGTCAGGCACGCGGGAAGGGTCGGGCAGCACGGCTGCCTTCTCCCCAGAGGGGGGAAGTGTTGCAGGGGAGGGCAGTTGCTGGGCCCAGTGGCGTCCAGGCACGCGGGAAGGGTCGGGCAGCTCGGCGGCCTTCTCCCCAGAGGGAGAGTCCGCCCTCCAGTCCGGAGACGGTCCTCGCCCAGGAGGTACGCCTCCTTGATGAAATGTCCGCGGCCTCGGAGCGGCGCCACAACGAGTCCATGGGGGTTGTGGGACAGTTGCCTCAGGCCATTGAGTCCCTGGCTCATAGTGTGGCCAATTTCGGGGACTCACAGGCCAGGGGTGTCGAGCAACTCGCGGCAGCACAGGCCAGAGGTGTCGAGCAACTCGCGGCAGCACAGGACACGAGTCGCGAGTTCATGAGTGGTGCCGTCCAGACACTGGCTGATCTGATGCAGGCACAGACCAGGGCAGTTCGCGCACTCACTTCTGCCACACTCGCTGTGTCACGGAAGCATCGCCAGGGCACCCGCCGCCCTGCTGCAGCACAGCGGTCTGGCCTTCACCAGATTGCTGCGCTTGCTGCAGTGCCAGGCCGGCCGAGTGCCAGTGTCTCTGGCGACCAGCGAGCGCCTGGCATCAGCCAGCTTGCCCCCATTGCTGCAGCTGCCACTGCCACTCCCCCAGCCAAGGTGCGACGAGCTGCTGGAGAGACTGATGCTGGCCAGCCACAGCTGCAGCAGTCAGCAGCCGGCCCCTCCAGGGCCGGACCTCGTCTAGGCCGACCCCCAAGGGCATCTGCCGTCACGCATTGTGCCCCTCAGGAGCCTTCCCCCAGCCTTGCAACACCCACAGGGCCCAGGTTGAGGCGGAGCAACAGGTCGGGCAGGGGCCGGAGAAGCCTACACAAGGACTCGCCCTCTCGGCACACCAAGTAGAGTGTGTTGCCAACTGTTTTTTTTATATGGGGGTGTTTGTGTTCTGGAGGGGGGGGCTTATTTTGGTAAGGCCGAAGATGAAGGCAAATGTTTTTTTATATGGGGGTGTTTGTGTTCTGGAGGGGGGGGGGCTTATTTTGGTAAGGCCGAGGATGAAGGCCAATTGGAAGGACAATTTTTGTTATTCCTCCCCAGGTTGTGGGAGTGAGATATGTTTTTGACTGTTTTTTGGGGGTCTTGTCTGTTTTTCTGTTTCATGTGGGAAGGGCCCTGAGTTTGTTAAATAAAGCTTTTTATTTATTCAGCTTGTCCAGGTGTCATGTTTCAAGTGGTTGTTGCGTTAACCAGCTGAGGGCTTGCGGAGCGGCTGCATTCAGGTGCGTTCATTGCCACAAGCCAGTCCCTGACAGGGGTCCTAGAAGCGTCGTTCAATAAGCCGCCAGCGGACGGCCCTTGGACCTTGTGGCTCCCTCCTGGGCTGGTACTCCTCCTCCTCCTCCTCCTCCTCATGGTCCTCCTGCTCATCCTCCTGAGGTGGTGGTCCAACGTGAGGTGGCAGTGCCTGAGTCCTGTGGATAGCCAGGTTGTGCAGCATGCAGCAAACGACGACGAACTGGGAGACTCTATCCGGCGAATACTGTAGAGATCCGCTGGAACGATCCAGGCAGCGGAACTGTTGCTTGAGGATGCCAATCGTTTGCTCTATGATGTTCCTTGTGGCTTGATGGCTTTCGTTGTATGCCTCCTCCGCAGGGGTCCTGGGCGCGCGGAGCGGGGTCATGAGGCATGTACACAAAGGGTAGCCCTTGTCCCCAATAAGCCATCCCCTTGGTGGAGGCTGTGCCTCGAACATGTCAGCCACAGTAGTCTGGCGCAGGATAAATGCATCGTGGCTGCTTCCTGGAAAGCGGGCATTGACAGCTAGGATGCGCTGCCTGTGGTCACACACCAGCTGTACATTGAGGGAATGGTAGCCCTTCCGGTTGCGGTAATCCTCGGCATTGTCGATAGGTGCCCGCATAGCCACATGCGTGCAGTCAATGGCGCCCTGCACCATGGGGAAGTCGGCGATCCTGGCAAATCCGACTGCACGCTGCTCCTGCCTCTCTAGGGTCATGGGGAAGGAGATGAATTGGTGTCTCCTTGCGAAAAGGGCATCGGTGACCTGCTGGATGCAGCGATGCATGGCGAACTGGGAGATGTTCGCTATGCCCCCAGCAGCGGCTTGGAAGGAGCCGCTTGCATAAAAGTTCAGAGCCACCGTGACCTTCACTTCCACCGACAGAGACGTCCTGCACATCAGCTGTGGACGCAGATCTCTGTGAAGCAGCTGGCAGATCTCTGCAACCACCTCCCTTCTGAAGCGCAGCCTCTTAACACAATGCGCGGCAGTCATGGTGAGATAGGACACCTGCTGCCGGTATTTCCTGAGTGGGTAAGGCCTACGTTGCCGACGCCTGATGGCCCCTCTGCGTCTAGGCATGGCTGGCCCTCTCACACAGCGTCTGCGAGCCCTTCGCACATAATGCTGGAACTGAGGGTTGGAACCCCATGCAGCCCCCATAATAAACTTGCAAACAGTGAAATCACAATGAGTCTAATTTCCAAGCTCTGGCCAGAAGCCAAAAATACCTCTCCTATGTTGTCCCAAATCAGTAAGGTCTGTTCCTTGGTCTCTGTCCAGAAATCCAAAGCACTAAAGTCATTGCAGCAAAATGGCTGGCCTTTATAGTTCAGTCTAAGTGCCCTTTAATTAGCGTTCCCCGAGGCCCACAGGGCCTCTGCTGCGTTCCAGTTCACAGTTCTTAACAGCGCCACGCCCACATTGGGCGGGCGCCACTGAATTTCCGGTTTGGGGCGCACAAACAGCGTTGCACGACGAAATGACATCATAAGCTGCGCGCGCAGCTGAGCGGGCGCAAACACTTTGCGCCGGCGCTAAATGTCAACTGAAGTTGGGCGTAGGCGCAGATCGGCCTGCGCCCGGGCGCTAAGTGCCTAGCGCTGGAAATCTACCCCTCTTAAGGCATTAACGGCTGGCGAACGCTACTGAATTTCTAGGCCAATGTCATTTTAAGGATTACATTCCCACAGTAGCATAAACCTTCACATTGTTGGCCTCTTGCTCTTATGTCATCAATACTTTGAATTCACAAGAAGTATATACAACTGTGTAAACTAAAACCCAACAGCATCCACATTCTGCACAGGAGAGTGAGAAACGTGTACAGGAAGCACAGTGCTTTTTTTTAATATTTAACTTTCTCCTGTTGAGAAAATAGTTTGAATTCAGAGCATTTCTCACAGGTGACGGCCATTTAAAAAGAAAATATCTGGCTCCGGCATCTTAAAATAAAACTAATCTGAGAGAGAAATTTATAGCACAGACATATTTTTTACTTTAAAAAGTATAGTTTACGTTTCCAATTGCAATTCCAAGTGGATGATGTGCACCTCCAAAACTCATTGCATTTTAGTACTTCAGTGATTCGGTTTTAAAAGTAAGAATATAATATATCTGTATAAAGTAAGCCCCTTTCATTCACTGCAACCTAAAATCTACTATAAAATTCAGAGAGCTGTGGTTTCTATTGACCAGAGATATTGGGCCGGATTTTGCGACCCCGTCGGGTGTATACGAGGTGTTTTTAAAAAAAAAATTTTCATGGGATGTGGGGGTCGCCAGCAAGGCCAGCATTTATTGCCCATCCCTAATTGTCCTTGAGAAGGTGGTGGTGAGGTGCCTTCTTGAACTGCTGTTCTTTGTAGCGGTTTCGTACAACTGAGTTGCTTGCTAGGCCATTTCAGAGGGCAGTTAAGAGTTAACCACATTGCTGTGGGTCTGGAGTCACATATAGGCCAGACCGGGTAAGGACGGCAGATTTCCTTCTCTAAAGGGACATTAGTGAACCAGTTGGGTTTTAACAACAATCTGATAGTTTCATGGTTACCATTACTGATACTAGCTTTTTATTCCAGATTTATTAATTAACTGAATTTAAATTCCCCAGCTGCCGTGGTGGGATTTGAACTCACGTCTCATGGATCATTAGTCCAGGCCTCTGGATTACTAGTCCAGTAACATAACCACTATGTTACCGTTCCCGAAGTGGGGTGTGTGCGAAGTGTGTACGCGCCTGTAGGGGCCGCCCAAGCGCCGGGTTCAGGCATGCGAAGCGCACGCGCTGAAACCCGGCACTTGCGATCTGTGAAGAATTCTCTTGACAGATCCTCCGCCTGCCCGGGAAGGTTAACTCTGCGGCTGGAGAGTTGCACTTTTTGCACAACTTCCGCCTGCTGAAAGCCTGTCAAATTCTTACGCTTGGTAAGGCCTGCTTTTACCAGCTTTAACAGTTTTAAAAAATAGAAAAATTAAATTTGATAACTCATTTATAAATTAAAAATACTCTTCAAAAAGGTAAGTTTATTTTTAGCCCTTTAAAAACATTGAATTTTTTTTCAAAAATTAAATTTTTGTTTAAAATATTTAATTAAATGGCATTTTAATTAATTTTAAATATGTAATGTTTTTCTAATTTATTTAATGTTTTAGTGTGTTTTTAAATGTTATCCCCATCCATACTTTTGACAGTTCCATGCGTACAGAATTGTCAAAAGGATGAAGGGGGATTCCCTTCTTTCATTGGGTCGCCTAGCTCACGTGATCCCAGGGGCGCTTGCGAACCGCCTGCGCCCCTGGGATACGTGGCCTCTGCGCATTTCGAAGAGGAGAGGCCCAGGAGCGCAAGCCTCGGGATCTACAGAGCCAGCAGGTAAGTTCGTAGATTTTTTCCGATCGGAGGCATCCGCCCGCTGGAAGCCTCCGATCGGAAATTCAGGGCCATTGTAATTGGTCAATGGGTTAACCAAGATAGAGATTCACTCATCACACAAGTTTGAAAATACTTTGGTTCTGATCAATGGGCAGCAAAAATTCTGCTGCTAAACACCTGCTGAGTTAGGTACATCATCACCACTGACCACAGCTGGATTCCTGCATCTTGCCCAGTTACATCATTGACAATATCGATCACGAATAGGGAAAAAATGGTGATGGTTGTTCCTGACAGTTTCCTAATGAGAAATTAGGTACTGAGGGAGTTGTGCAATATAATAACCATGACAGACATGCCTAGTGTCACTCAGTGGGAGTAATAGTTCATATCTTTGGTTTAAAAGTGTAAGCTATTTTGATATAAGTCACTCAGAAAATAAATGCAGCTTCGTGTGCTTAAGTGGATTTATAATCCATGTTGTGCTTGCTAATTGTGAATCTTACTCCTAATATAACTCTCTCATGAGCAGCTCTGTGAAATCAAACGGCAACATTTCAGTACATAATTTTGCTAACTACAGTAGTAGCTTAAGGTGAAACCTCCTGCTCACCGTCCCATGCCAGAATAACTGGTTAACCTTCATGGTTAAAGATCATGGGCAAAGTGCTGCAATACAAGGACAATAAGGATCTATGACTCATTTTACTCGACAGTAATAGCATCCAAGCAAAACTAGTTTCCCAGTGGTGCCGACCCTGGGAAGACTAGGTTCTCCTGCGGCACACAGTTCAGGGGCAATTAAGGGATGAGCCATTAGAGTTAATGGTCACTCCTGATTTCCAGTTTTTGAAAAGCGAGGGGGGAGAATTTCTTTAAGGCTGGTCCTGCCCCACTGGCGTTCCCTCACCAGGAGTCGGGGGTAACTTTACATTTGGGAAATGGAAAAAAATGGGCGACATCCGATTAACCACACATCATAGACCATGCCTGATTTTCCTCCCTGTGGTAGAAGACTTAGAGGGAAGTTGAGGAGAATGTTCTTCACCCAGAGGGCGGTGGGGGTCTGGAACTCGCTGCCTGAAAGGGTGGTAGAGGCAGAAACACTCACTGAATTTAAAAAGTGCTTGGATGTGCGCTTGAAGTACCGTAACCTACAGGGCTACGGACCAAGATCTGGAAAGTGGGATTAGGGTGGATAGCTCTTTTTTGGCCAGCACTGACACGATGGTCCGAATGGCCTCCTTCTGTGCTGTAAACTTCTATGATTCTTTTCCATTGAAGTCAATAGACGGGAAATTCGGGTGGGGCATGTAATGGGCGGCCAATTCGATATTGCCTGTTTTACACCATCGCCCAAAGTCAAAACTGTTAAATCCATGAATCTTGATGTATGGTGTCCTTCAAGAAATAGATAGAGACTGCAGAGGAACAATCAACAGGTGTTTACTGGATGAGGGTTACTCTAAAACTAAAAGTACAGATCCCTACTCAGGGTTATATACAGGTGTGGTCACTGCCGGTACTACAGTATACAGGAGCTGTAAAAAGTAGTTCTCCCCTTAAAGGTACATACACTACAATTCCTCCCCTTTTAGATTAACAGACCATAACATTCATTTAACAATTAACACTTTTAACATGCAACATTAACTGAAAATAGTCCATTTATAAATTCAGTCTTTGGGGCGGCTTCCTGATCCTTTCAGGATAGCGTCTTTCCCGAGTGTCTTGCTCTTGGTGCGGAGGCGATTCTGGCCCCCTGTCGTCGGTTGGTTCATCAGCTTCCGATGCTACTGTTTCTGGGGTAGATGCTACCTGTATGTCGGGTTCATTACCAGGTACGCGAGACATGGGGTTGACTCGTTCCTGTGACTCTAGGATCTGGTCGACATGGCGTCTCACAATGTTCTCCCCAACATCCACTGTGTACATTAGTGGCCCCTGCCGTGTGCATATCGTTCCTGGTTGCCATTTCTCTGTTCGGTAGTCGCGGGCCAAGACTGGTTGCCCTACATTGAAGCTCCTTGTCGGCTTCTCATTGATGTGCTGGAATTGCTAATTCTCAACATCTCTTCGTACATTTGGTCTGAGCAAATCCAGACGAGATCTCAACCTTCGGTTAAAGAACATCATGGCCGGGGTCTGGTTGGTGACTGCATGTGTCGCATTTCTGTAGGCTAACAGGAAATTGTCCACCTTATGCTGCAGTGGAATGTCGTCATCGCACATGGCCCTTACTGCCTTTTTAAAGGTTTGTACGAACCTCTCAGCCAATCCATTTGTGGCTGGATGATACGGGGCGGATGTGTAATGCCTTACCCCATTCCTTTTCATAAATTTCCGAAACTCTTCGGACACAAATTGTGGTCCGTTATCAGAGCAAATCTGCTCTGGCAAGCCGTTCCTGGCAAATATGGTCCGTAGGATTGCAATCGTTTTCTCCGTGGTGGTGGAGGACATTTTGATCACCTCAGGCCATTTCGAGTGCGCATCCACGGCTATTAAAAACATTGAGTCCATGAATGGACCAGCAAAATCAATATGCACCCATTGCCATGGAGAGGAGGGCCACTCCCATGGGTGTAGAGGGGCATGTGGTGGTGCATTTTGGACCTTCTGGCATCCTGAGCAGCTCTTTGTCAGGTCCTCAATTTGCTGATCAATCCCCAGCCACCACACATAAGCCCTAGCAAGGCTTTTCATTTTCACCCCTCCCAGATGGCCTTCACGAAGCTCATTGAGCACTCTCTCCCTTAACTTGGGTGGAATTACCACTCGGGATCCACACATCAAGGTCCCCTGGCATACTGACAGCTGTTCTCTTCTGGATGAGAATGCTGGCAACAGTGAGTCGCCATGTGTTGGCCATCCCTTCACCGTCAAGTCATATACCCGAGACAGTGTCGGGTCATTTCGGGTCTCCTTCTCTATATCCGCGTTAGTTACTGGCAAGCGTTCAATTATACTCGAATAAAATATTTCGACAGGGTCCACTGCTGGTGCTTCCTCCACAGTAGGCAGTGGCAGGCGTGATAGCCCATCAGCGTTTCCATGCTGTGTCTTGCCCTTATACTCTATTTCATATTGGTTCGCCCCTAGAAAAAGGGACCATCTTTGTAGCCGTTGCGCAGTCATCACCAGAACGCCCTTCTTTGGATTAAAGATGGAGACAAGTGGTTGGTGGTCGGTCAGCAAGGTGAACTTCTGCCCGTCCAGATAGTGGTTGAACTTTTTCACTCCCCACACTAGGCTGAGGGCCTCCCTGTCAATCTGGGTGTAGTTACGCTCGGCTGAGCTTAGTGACCGAGAGACAAAGGCTACTGGCCTCTCCGAGCCGTCTGGGAATTTGTGCGACAGCACCGCTCCAATACCATAGGGTGATGCATCACACGCCAACTGAATTGGTAGTGCTGGGTTGAAATGAGCCAACACCTCTTTTGATGTGATCAATTCTTTGCACTTCTGGAAAGCTCGTTTACATTCGTCATTCCACTTCCATGGTACCCCCGTTTGCAGTAGGGTGTTCAGTGGGTGTAGTACTGCAGACAAATTCGGCAAGAACTTATGGTAGTAGTTCACCAGCCCGAGGAACGACCTCAGTTGTGACACATTTTCCGGTGCTGGAGCCTTTACTACTACCTCAATCTTTTCAGGGGACTTATGTAACCCCTCTTCATCAATAACATGGCCACAATACGAGATCTGCTTCTGGAAAAACTCGCATTTGTGGCGATTAGCTCGGAGCCCATATTCCTTCAATCTAGTGAGCACCTGCTCCAGGTTGGCGAGGTGATCACTGTCATTTCCGCCCGTGACCAGGATGTCGTCCAAATAACACTGGGTCCCTGGAATCCCTTGCAGGACTTGATCCATTGCCCTTTGCCAAATAGCCGGAGCTGATGCTACCCCAAACACCAGCCGGTTGTATTGCTAGAGACCTTTATGAGTGTTGATCGTGAGGTACTGTTTCGAGGCTTCTTCTAACTCCATTTGCAGGTACGCCTGGGCCAGATCAATCTTAGTGAAGCGTTTTCCTCCAGATAGCGAGGCGAAAATATCTTCAATCCGCAGAAGCGGATATTGTACTGTGTGAAGGACTGGGTTCACTGTCACCTTAAAGTCCCCACAGATGCGAACCTTCTTTGGTTCCCCAGGCGTATTACTCAACGACCTCTTCATTACAGGAACGATGGGTGAAGCCCACTCGCTCCAGTCCACTTTGGACAGTACTCCTGAACGTTCCAAACCTTCCAGCTCTGCTTCGACAGCTGGGCGGATGGCATAAGGTACCGGTCTAGCCTTAAAAAACTTTGGGCTTGCATTTTCCTCTATTTTGATCATCGCTGTTATGCCTTTTAGTGTTCCGAGTCCCTCCTGGAACACTTCTTGTGCGTCAGTTAGCATTTTTGACAGTCGACCAGGTGTGACGTCATCATCCTTTTTGGCATCTACAGTCAGTGCTTGTATGGAATGCCAATCTAGCTGTATCTTCCAGATCCATTCACGTCCTAGTAGTGGTGGTCCTCCATCTGGCAATACATATAGGTTCATTTTTGGTGTTTCCTTGCCGTTATATATAACGTTCACCCTTATTTTTCCTTTGGGGTAGACTTTTTGCCCCGTGTACGTCTTCAAGACAATCTCTGTATCTCTCAATGGTATATGTGAGAATAGCCGCTTGTAGTCCCTTCGGTTTATGACTGTTAGGGCTGATCCTGTGTCCAATTCCATTTTCACTTGGACTCTGTCTATCTTGAGCGTGACCCAGATAGTTTGGTGATCCTCCATTTTGATTACATTATGTAGTTTCAGACAACCCAGCTCCTTGCTTCCGGAGTCTGTATCACTTTTCTGTTCGTCTGAACTACTCTCCGTCACCTTATGTACCTTTTTGTACTTCTGTGGAGATTTCTTGCTGCTGGTTTTCTTTCCCGACCTGCAGACTCTTGCTATGTGTCCTACTTTTCCACACTGTCTGCACACTTGGTCCTTGAACCAACAATCCTTATGGTCGTGTGTTGTTCTGCCGCAGCGATAACACTTCACTGCTCCATATGACATTTCATTTGTGTCATATTCTTGCGGTCTCCATTGTATCTCTGCAGCGCCCCGTGCAGCTGCTTCGTGTGATACTGCCATGCTGAAAGCCTTGTCCAGCATAAGATCCTTTTCTGATAGAAGCCGTTTCTGGGTTCCTTCACTTTGAAGCCCACACACAAACTTGTCCCTTAAAGTATCTGCTAGTCCCATTCCAAACTGGCAGTGTTTCGATAGCTTGCGCAGTTCCGTTAAATACTCAGCATTACTTTCGTCTTTATGCTGGTTCCTTTTGTGAAACTTAAATCTTTCTGCTATCAGCAGCGATGTGGGGTTTAAGTGGTCCTGTAGGATTGCCACTATGCTTTCAAAATCCTTTTCCACTGGCTTCTCTGGGGTTACTAGGTTTCGCAGTAAGCCATATGGTTTTGCACCCATGGAATTCAACAATACCAGTGCTTTCCTGGCATCTGGCACTTCATTCGCCTTGCAGTACACTTCTATGCGTTCTACATATGTCGCCCAATCTTCGACTTCATTGTCAAACGCTGTGACACTGCCACTGTTCGGCATCCCTGGGTGTGGTTAGACTGGCTAAAAATGGCATCTCCCCCGCTCTCCCTTCTTCTCCGCTGGCTCAAAATGGCGTCCGCGCTCTCCCTTCTTCTCCGCTGTGGCTCAAAAATGGCGTCTCCCGCGCTCCCCCTTCTTCTCTGCTGCAGCTCAAATGGCGTCTCCCGTGCTTTCCTTTCTTCCCCCGCAGATGCTGCTCAGCCCTTGAACACTGGCCGCGCTCTGTGCGTTTTCCTGCGCGCCTCTCTCGCTGATGCCGCTCGGTCCTGAACCCCGGCTGCGCCCCGTGCGCTCTACCCTCTCTTTTTTTTTTTCCGTCGACGCCGCTCGGTCTTCAACCCCAGCTGCGCCCTGTGCGCTTTACCCTCTCTCTTACCCCGTCGACGCTGCTCGGCCTTCCCCTGTGCCGTCGGTCGGCTCCAGCTGCCGCCGTCCGGGAAGGGTTTGCGCCGTACCTGCTGCCAGCCCATCTCGCTGGAGTCTCCGCCGGATGGTCGACGCCCATGCCCCTGGAATCGGCCTTCTTCTGCAGAGTTGCAGGTAGGTTCGAATCAACTCGTCGCCAATGTTAAATCCGTGAATCTTGATGTATGGTGTCCTTCAAGAAATAGACAGAGACTGCAGAGGAACAATCAACAGGTGTTTACTGGATGAGGGTTACTCTAAAACTAAAAGTACAGATCCCTACTCAGGGTTATATACAGGTGTGGTCACTGCCGGTACTACAGTATACAGGAGCTGTAAAAAGTAATTCTCCCCTTAAAGGTACATACACTACAAAAACGATCCCCCATCTACCTCATTTCTGGTGAAGTAATTTCCCAGCCCAGGAGTGAGAGAATGCTTGTAATGCACAGGGGTCAGGCTTCAAGAACTTCCAGCACTAAACTGAGGCAGCTGGAGTTCACTCCTATTCTCAACGTACTTAGATGGTTTTTGGTCGTGGGAGAAGTGGGCTGAAATATTTTTAGACTTTTTTTCAAACCAGCTGGCATTTAGTTGCTGGGCTAGAGTTTTTGCCTTCGATCTTTTTGTCTGCAATCTCTATGATACTTTTCTAAAAGCCATTACAATACTGCAGGCATATATTTAAATATGTCAACGTGAGGCTTACAACCAGCAGTGTAATATCAAAGTGGATTCACTGCAGGCAGTAAGCCCTTTCTGCCTTCTAGTCATTGATCACAGCAATTTGATGCAAATTGACGGGTGTAAAACCCTTTGACAGACATCAAACGCTTTTAGTATTCCTTGAACATTTTCGATAGCCCACTATGTACAACGTGAATGAGAAACGTCCAATGAGAGCTGCTGCTGGAGCATTTCTTTATTTTTATTATAGCAGTAGATGGAGTGGAGATACCGAGCAGCCGTGATCTCATTGAATGGCGGAACAGGCTGGAGGGGCTGAATGGCCTCCTCCTGCTTCTAAAGCCTGGTGATGTCAGCTGGCATCTTTTCTGTATCAGACACAAGCTGATGTAAAAAAAAGTTGAGGGGGTGGGGGGGGTTGTTCCTATGTTTGTCTTTTGTGTGAATTTAAAATATATTTTAAAGCAAGAAGATGGCAGTGAAAAGGCAGGAAAGCTTTCTTTTATTCGGAGACCTTGTTCCTGAAAGCCCATGTGTAGCAGGACTCGCAAGTGAAGCTCTACTCAGATACCCTGGGAAATTGTACAGCTCACCTCACAAGGCTGGGCTGGTGCTAATAGGAATTCTACTTGCCAAAAACCAACATCCTCTCATGGCAGCAGATAGCCCAGCGGATGATCACTTTTGACCACTGGTGACAGGCAGAAATTGCTCTTGATGAGAAGGTGATAGGCTCAGACACCAGGTGGAAGCAGTTCAGAGAGAGTCGAAACCTTTCCTGTGAGAGATAGATGATCCGCATCTGAACTCAGCTCTGCCCGAGCTTGAGGTAACTCATGTCTCATACAGTGAAGCATCTATTATATGTCACTGTGTCACATTTCCTCCTGCACTGCAACTTAAAACAATTCAAAGTTACCAAGAAACAAATGAGGATTAAAAATGGCACAATAAATGCAAATTATAATTCAATGAAAGTGTGGGCATTTAAAATTAAACAGTCAGTTCACATGTAAATGAATGCTTTTCATGGAGTGTGTACATTGTGCTATAACAGTTGATGTAACTGGCTTAAACACTAACACATGAATCAGTTTGTAATGCAGTCATATCATGATCAGATTAATTACATTAATACCAAAACAAAACTCTCCCTTATGAGCCGCTTGCAACTATTCACCCTCCTCTAGCTGGGAGGAACGCGCAGCATAGTCCCTGGACTTCTTCACACTGTCTTCAAAGCTGCGGTGCGATTGGCCAGGACAATGCTTCGAGCACATGAGCTGAACATCAGTTTTGCCCTTCCCTGATAGAAAGCATTATTTGATGGGGACTGCCACCTAGTGGCACAAGTTAGAAGTACTAATAACCATTTGAGTGACCGGTAGTTCTGTGGTCATCCAATTGCATGTGGGCAGCTTGAGCTAAAAGGGGGCATTCAAGCAATGCATAAGACATATAAGAAGATGTTTAAGGACGAGCTATATAATTGAAAAGATCTAACTGATTATCTAACTAAACAGGTAATAGAAATCTAGGATGTAGCCCTGGTGATGCTGAGTTATTGAGAGTTCGGTCACATGGTGAGAAGGACTTGCCACTAAACTAAAAACAATTGAGTATACAAAATGATTACTTCTTGGAAGTAGTCCCAGCAGCATTCCGCACAGCATAGGAGGTTCATGGGGCCAATTTTCCTCTTCTCAATGCTTTGTTCGCAGGTACAAAGTAGAGGGAAAATGGGTGGCGACCAATGACATTGGGTCGTCACCTGCTAACATTGCCTCGGGAGTTCCTGGAGATCTCTGGGGGGTGGGGCAGAACAGGTGTGGTGCAAGAAGGTGCAAACATGCCAATGAGGTGGTTAGGAGCATAACAGGCTTCTGCATCATTTTCCTCCCCCAACACCAGGAAGGCACTCATCTTGAGGGGCAATCAGAAGAAGTGAGCCTTACGCCCTGGGGGGGCAGACAACAAGGAGATGGAGACCAGAAAAAAGGTAACCTTTACCATATAGACAATACACACCACCCATGGGCCTCAAGGCCGGCGGGCTGCTGTTTTTGGACCTGAAGGTGGTAGTCAATACCAGTACTGCTGATAGCTCAGACCTGCAGCAGTGGTTGGATTTCCTCATCAGATAGGGTGCACTTTGCTACCTATGACTATGGTCCAGGCATCGGGTGTGGGGGGGCGGTGGAGGGGGGCACAAGGAGGCAAATGAGCCGCAATGACTTTGAGACTAATTGAATTAACTTCCTAGACAGGTTTAAAAGGGTCAAAGCCAATAAATTCCCAGGGATAGATGCTATATTTCCAAAGGTGCTAATTGGGAGTAGCAATGAAACCTACAGTGTTTGGACAGCTATCATGAAGGAGTCAATGAATTACCAGGAGGTACGAGTGGATTGCAAAGAGCCTACCTTTTTTTCAAGAAAGGAAATAAAACGAATCCAGGTGAATACGGATCTAGTAATCTTCCAACTGCAACTTTGAAAATAATGGAATCAATCACTAGGAACAAAGTTGAGGAGCATCTAAGTGAAAGCAACCTAGCACATGGCTTCAGAAAGGGCAGATCCTGCTTGATTAACCTTCCTTTTTGCTGCACACCCCAGGAGTGTGCCCGTGATTCCCTGATACCTGCTGCTGGTAGGTGAGATTCAATGTCAGAAACACACATTTGGAAAAGCTGTAACCAGTTTCAAAACAAGAAAAGAGGAAGTCCAAGATTCTAGTAGTTCTTTTCGATAGCTTCGGAGTAACAGTCTCTGATAGTAAGATACGTGGGAGATGATAACCCCCTGGAGCCCCTTTTAGTTTCTTGACATGTAGAGGACAAGTCAAGCAGGGAACTGAAAACTCCAAGAGAGTCTGTGGGTTTTAAAAGCATCCTTTTCTGTGATGAAAAAGCAGTTCCTTTGAAGATTTATAAAGCACAAGTTGCAGCAAACTGTGTGTTAATGGCCCAGAAAATGAGCATCATCTCTAAGATGTTCACGTGGTCCCAGTATAATGGTCTCAATGTCCAATAAAAAGTGATTGGGCTGGATTTTGTTAATGGGGACGTGATGGAGGCGGGACTCCCACTTTTTGGGTTGTAGTCCCGCCTCCATTGATTTGTGGCCAACCCTCGCGATTTTCCCTTGATTGACCTTGTTGAGCCCGCCCAGCGGTGAAGCTATCAAACACTGACAATCTGACTTCTAACTTGAGTCCTTCTCCACAGACTCAGTTAGAAATCTCTCCAGAACAGAAAGCAGAGTGCTGCAACTTTTGACAGCTCGCGGCCATTCTGCTTTCTGTGCCGGTGAGATGAGGGACTCCCGAGACCTGAAGGAAGGAAGCCTGCATTAGTAAGTAAAGGTAAGTAAAACTTATTTAAACACTTTACACACACCAAACACACTTACCTCTGCACTCATGCACCCATCACTCACCTGAACACTGGACATCTCGAACCCTCCAAGCCCTTCAGCCCGACGGTCCGCCTCGCTAACTTGGCGTGGTTTGGAGACGTTGGGCAGCCCACACGTCAGGGCTAAAAATAGGGAGTAGGCCAAAAACTGCCTGTTAACTACCTGTTAACAGGCAGTTAATTGGCACTAATCCCCTTCCCGCCTCGGGGAGGCGGCTCCCAGCACAGGTCGGGTACCCGCCTCCTGGGAAACGGGCATGAAGGCGGGTTGGGGCGGGATGGGTTTGTGCCCCCTGATTCTGCAATTTTCCCTCCACTCCCGCCTCCAAACCCGCCTCCATGGGGCTTGGAAATTCGAGCCCATTGCCTTTTGAGACAGCCATCACCAAGACAAATTCCCATAGGCTTACTAAATGGAAGCCCTCCTTAACTCTTCAAGAAATTAAATAAGTATAAGTAAGAGTCATTGATAATATAAACTGGGATGGGCTCAATGGCCTTTTCTTATATTCATATGGCAGATTTTAATGCATTTAAATTATAAATTGGCAGAATGATAAACTGCTAAAACTGTCTTTGTACCATTTAGCAGTTCATGAAAAATTGTCCTGAGGTAATCAAGGGCTCAAATATTTCTCCTGGAGTCTGTTGCGTCTAAGTAACCAAATAAATATCAAGATAAGTGCAAAAATAGAACAATTGTTACCTCCTACCACCCCCGCCCCCGTGCCTTGCATAACTTCTGACTCACAGCCAGTAATCTCATGGGAGAATAGCTATTAGTCCCTAAATTATGCTGGCTGAGCAACCTGTGAGCAAAGATTTGAATGAGCTACGTTCAGCCTTATAATTGGAATATAAATCATTTTTCATGACCACCTAAACATTATTTAAAACATTTTATCATGGTATTAAGAGTCAAATTTTTGCATTCAAAATAAATGGGGACTGTTGAGGCTGAAGTGTCCACTATTACACTCCTTAAGGCCCTATGAAGGCGAGATTCAACTTTGATGGGGCGCAAAATGGGCGGGAGTGTATTGGCCGCCCGTTGTACACCCTGCTCAATTTTCCTTTCCATTTACTTCAATGGAATTTCATCCCCTATGGCCCGTATTTTCCGATGCCTATGGGTGTGTATGGGCTGTGTACACACCCGTAGGGACATCGGAAATGCCGGTTTCAGGCATGCGAAGCGCATGCGCTAAAAACCGGCATTTCTGATCCTCCGCCTGCCCTGGAGAAGGGCCTCTGCGGGCGGATAGTTCTGCTTTCTGCAGAACCTCCGCCCGCTGAAAACCCCTAGAAATCTTACGCCTGTTAAAAGTAGGCGTAAGGCCTGCTTTTACCAGTACAGTATAAGAGTTTAAAAAAGGAAAAAAAAAATTTTTTTCACTCATTTATAATTTTAAAATACTTTTAAAAATGTTAAGTTTATTTTTAGCCCTGTAAAAAACTTTAATTATTTTTTTCAAAAATTTAATTTTTGTTTAAAATATTTAATTTAATGTCATTTTAACTAATTAAAAAAAATGTATTTAATGTTTTGATGTCTTTTTTCAGTGATCCCCATTCATACTTTTGACAGGTCTGTCTGTCAAAAGTATAAAGGGGGATTCCCTTCTCCCATTGGCTGGTTTGGCCCACGTGATCCCAGGGACGCTTGCCAACCGCATGCTCCTCTGGGATATGTGGGCCCTGTGCATTTCGTCGTGGAGAGGCTCAGGATCGGAAATGGACAGACCTCGGGAGCCCTCGGGTAAGGGCGGAGATTTTTTCCCGATAGGAGGCCTCCGCACGCAGGAAGCCTCCTATCGGAAATTACGGGCCTATGTGTTTCCTCTTCTCTCTCCAAACATGATTGAATAGATAAAGGGAATGCAATAGATGTAGTGTGTGTGGGTCTTCAGGAGGCATTTCACAGAAGACTTGGTACAAAAATTCATGCAAGTGGTCTGACAAAATGTAGCAGCAAAGCATTACATAGAATTTACAGCACAGATACAGGCCCTTCGGTTCAACTGGTCTATGCAGGTGTTTATGCACCACACAAGCCTTCTCCCACCCTACTTCATTTAACCCTGTCAGCATGGATAGAAAGTTGGTTGGCAGACAAAATAAAAGGGTTAGATTTAATGGTGTTGCTTGGATTGGAGAAAAGTTGGAAATGGTGTACCTCACTCATCAGTGTTGGGCCTACTTTATATATATAGATATATAAGTGTGTGTGTGATATCTATTGGACTAGGGAATAGTAGCAAAATATGAAAAATTGCTAAAGACGCAAAATTTGGGAGTTTGGTGAATAGTGTTGAGGGCTATAAAAGACTTTAGGAAGACATAGACAAGTTAGTGGAATGGGCAGTCAGGTGGCAGATGCAGCTTAATGTGGAGAATCATGATTGATGCATTTAAGGAGGAAATATAAGGGGGTGGGACTCTACACTCATTGGAAAGACACTGAAGGGTATGGAGGAACACCTGGGAGGTGCAAATATATAATTCCCTTAATGTGCGAGTGCAGGTAGATAAAGCCATTAAAAAAAGGCCAACAGCATTTTGGATTTTATAAGAGCAAAGTGGTCATGATAAATTTACACTCCCATACTGGGTGCAGTTTTGAAAGGACAGTAAATCCATAGAGAGGGTACAACAGATATTCATAAGGGTAATGCCAGGGATTTGAAACTATAGTTATGAAGACATATTTGTGATACTGGGACAATTTCTAACTAGAGCAGAGAAGACTAAGAGGAGATTTAATCTGGGGTATTTTTTTCCAATTATGAAAGGTTTTGTTAAGGTTAATAGGGAAAGACTATTTCCTTTAGTTGTGGAGTCAGTGATGTGGAATCATCCAATTAAAATTAGTACCAACAGTGAGGAGAGATGTTAAGAGATATTTCTTTGCACAGAGAGCTGTTAGGGCATGAATTCTTTGCCACAGGAAGTAGCTGAGGCAGAGACCATTGCATCTTTTAACAGAAGTAGCCATTTGATACAGAGGAAGAAACAGGATCCGGGACAGTGGATTAGCTTTAGATTGCTCTAACAAAGAACAAGCACAGACACATTGGGCTCAATGCCCTCCTGTGCTTTAATCTTTTACGTCTCCCTGCAAGAAATTAAAGGATGAAATGAATGCTCACAAAATATATTTCAATTATTTGTCATGAAGCCATTTGAAACTTCTAACTCCATTACCGCTGACTATCTTCTTACCTCAGTTTTATTATGGGTAGCCTGCCCACAAGCCTTGCTCCCTACTTCAGTTCTGATTACATTTTGGAAGAAAGGAAAGACCACAAAACTTTGTTAATTGTCCTTAAGTGATTAAGGTGGGTGGAGTTTGTGATGGGGAAAAGTATGTATGGCCCGTGGAAGGACTGGTTCACAGGGCCCACCAGCTTTCTGTTGTCCTGAGCTTTCTTAGGCTCTTATTACAGGCCACTGATTTCCCTTACCTGCTGACTGCTAAACTGATGCAGGGACCCGAGCCATTCCAAGTAAGGCTGCAACCTTTACAGGACCTCCTGAAGATGAAAATCTCGTAGCGGGCTTCACTAAAATGGCATCCAAACATGAAAAATAACAGAAATGGGGCAGCACAGTGGCATAGTGGTTAGCACTGTTGCCTCACAGCGCCAGGCACCTGGGTTCGAATCCGGCCTCGGGTGACTGTCTGTGTGGAGTTTGCACATTCTCCCCGTGTTTGCGTGGGTTTCCTCCGGGTGCTCCGGTTTCCTCCCACAGTCCAAAGATGTGCAGGTTAGGTTGATTGGCTATGATAAATTGACCCTTAGTGTTAGGGGGATTAAAATATGTGGGGTTATAGGGTGGGATATGTGTTGGTGTAGGGGTTACGGGGATCGGGTGGGATATGTGTCGGTGCAGGCTCGATGGGCCGAAATGGCCTCTATCTGCACTGTGGGGTTTCTGTGTGATTTCTGTGTGATGTGGCAAAAGTACAGTTATGCAGCAAATGGATCCCATCCACCTTTACTTGCATATGTAGTGAAATCTTGTTACTTTTTTTTAAATCTTGGGATAAGGCAACACTGGCAAGGCTGGCATTTATTGCCCATCCCTAGTTGCACTGAGAAGGTGATGGTGAGCCTTCTCCTTGAACCACTGCCGTCCTTGTGGCGATGGTGTCCAGTAGTAGGATGGATTCAATAAACTGTTTATGGACAGCCTTGCACAGAGTAGGTTGATCCATGCCATTGCTTTGTAAAGAGGAACATTAAAATATGGCAACAACATAGCAAGGCAATGCTAGGAATATCATTAGTATTGCATAACTTAATTGGCAGCCAAATTACCTAGGAAGGATTTCTTTCCTCTGGATTGTTAACTTGTTATGTAAAATGATAAGGCTAATGAATAGCTCACACATTAACTGAGGAGACAATTGTCTTTTCTGTATTTTAACAGATAGATTATACTCATTACTTTAGTTCCAATAACACCTCAATAAAAAGAAGAAAAAAACCACCTGCTTGAGATTGTCAGTGCTGCTGAACAAACAAATCCCTTGACAAAAGTAGAAGTGATCCATGATTATATAGCAAGCTTCTGTGACAGGACTGCGCGTATAAAAATAATAGTGATTAAATTATAAATCAAGGAGAATGACAGAAAATTATTGGGAGCAGTGAAATGATTTGACAATCCGCTATGTCATTAGTGCAGCCAGAACTCTGAATAATAATCTATAAATAACGTTAATAAACAACTAAGAATGTCAGGGGTAATAAAAAGGTCGTTGCTATTGGAATCTGTAAGATAGATATTTCAGACTGGATTACAATGTTTGTTGATGAGATTAAATAATACTTCTGAGGGCATCTTCAATAATATTTCTGGAGCCGACTGATGAATATAATTATTGTTCTTACACACGACAAGCAGCGAACTGGATCAGAAAATAGAGTGGTTTTATTGCAATACCTGACACGATCCTGAATGTCATCCTAGGTCATGTGATATGCATCTATGTGTGTGGAATTTCTATCCCAACGTATTATTGACATTCTATTCGTTCAGTCAGCATGTATTATAGCCGTGGCTCATTTGGTAGCACTCTTGCCTCAGTGAGAAGGGTGTGGGTTCAAGTCTGATGCCAGAGACTTGAGCACCAAGTCTAGGCTGACATTCCAGTTCAGTGCTGAGGGAGTGCTGTGCTGTCTTTTGGATGAAACATTAAGGCCCTCTCTGCCCTCACAGGTGGACGTGAAAGATGCCACTGCACTATTTCGAAGAAGAGCAGGAGAGTACTCCCCAGTGTCCTGGCCAGTATTTATCCCTCAACCAACATCATAAAAACAGATTATCTGGTCAATATCTCCTTGCTGTTTGTGGGATCTTGCTGTGCACCAATTGGCTGCTACATTACAACAGAGACTGAGAAGGAAATTTTAACCAGGAGGAGTGCATGGGTTTGGGTGCGGGTGGGGCGTTAAAAACATCAAAACTGGTGTGGTAAACCACTTTTATCGTTACACTATAGTTATCACTGTTGTATTGTTATCACCGTTATCACTGTTGTATCACGATACGAGGTCGCCTCTTGTCGCGCTGTTATACCTGGGCTGACCACCTCCGACTCCGCCCATGGCTCCACCTACCTGCCCAGGTATAAAGGTAGTCGACTGGCTGGTATTCCTCCTTGTTGGACCCGATCACCCACGAGGGTGGGCTCTGTTATTTAGTCAATAAAAACCTTTAGTTACGTTCCTAACTCGTCGCTTTTTATTGGACGAATTGATAGGTATATCAATTTTATTGACTAAATTTTAAAGATGTCTACTACTGACCAGCCAGGAGCCCTCCCAGAAGCACAGCCACAGCAGCTTTCAGACACCGGGCTACACCAGCCACACCAGCCGGCTTGGCTGCAAGCCCTCAAACCACCGTACCTGGATCTAAACCCACAGGCAGCAAACTCAGCCCTCAACTTCAAACACTGGCTGGACTGCTTCGAATCCTACCTGGAAGAATCCGGCGCCCCGCAGAGATCCAAACTAAGACTTCTGAACGCCCAAGCGAGCCCGAGAGTATATGCACTCATCCAGGATACGACTACATACGAGGCCGCTATCAACCTACTGAAACAGCAGTACCGCAGCCCGGTAAATTACATGTACACCAGGCACCTCCTAAGATCCCGCCCGCAACAGCCAGGAGAGTCTGTAGCTGAATTTTTACGGGCGCTAAGAGCACTCGGCAGGAACTGTGACTTTAAAGCGGTGACGGCTGTTGAAAATACGGAAGATAATATCCGCGATGCCTTTGTGAAAGGCCTACGGTCCGACTACTCACGGCAAAGACTGCTTGAAGCTAAAGACCTCGACCTGGACAAAGCTGAAGCCCTCGCTCTCTCCCTGGAGGTGGCCCATCAGGACCAGGAGGCGTTTTCCAGGTACTGCTCGCGACCCTGGGACTCGGGCCCGACCCCTACCGCAATACCCTTCGCAGCGCCGCCCCCGGGACCTACCTCAGCGTCGGCGTCCCGGACCCGACCGGGCCCGCCACCCCCGGTACCGGCTCCGACATCGGGCACCCGCGATCGGGCCGCCGGCTGCTTCTTTTGCGGCCAGGAGAAGCACCCGAGGTCGCGCTGCCCAGCCAGGAACTCTACCTGCTCAACCTGCAGGAAGAAAGGCCACTTCTCTAAGGCCTGCAGGAGCGGATCTTCAGAGGCCAGCAGTGCCTCATGCGAACTGTGGGGGCGGCCATCTTCTTTCACGGCAACTGAGGCCAGTATCCCCACACGTGAGTCATGGGGGTGGCCATCTTTGATCAAGGCAACCAACCCCAATAGTGCCTCATGTGAGTTATGGGGGCAGCCATCTTCTCCGCCATTTTGTCCTACCTCGTGGGAGACGCCATTTTACCCACCACGCCCGACTGCCACCGGGCCCCCGGACCCGACGACCGCCTCGCCCGCAGACGACAACGACTCGCTTACCTACACACTAGCCTCCGTCACTCTGGATCAAGCCCGCCCACACCACCTGTCCAAGTCGATGATGGACATCAAAGTAAACGGCCACGCCACGACCTGCCTGTTCGACAGCGGAAGCACGGAGAGCTTCATCCACCCAGACACGGTGAGCCACTACTCCCTCCCTGTCCTGCCAACGCGCAACCGAATCTCGATGGCATCGAGGTCCCACGCCACGGACATTAGCGGCTACTGTGCTGTGACCTTGTCGGTTAAGGGTACAGAGTATAAAAACTTTAAACTCCTCGTCCTCCCCCAGCTCTGCGCTGCCGTCCTACTAGGGCTGGACTTCCAATCCCACCTCCAAAGTGTAACCCTAGCATACGGTGGACCCCTCCCCCCACTCACAGTCGACAACCAGCGAAGGTTAAACCGCCCACCGCGTAACACCTGCAGCCTATCCACCCTCAAGGTGCCGCCACCTTCCCTGTTCGCTAACCTCACCCCCGACTGCAAACCCGTCGCTACCAAGAGCAGGTGGTACAGCGCTGGGGACAGAGCTTTCATTAGCTCTGAGGTGCAGCGTCTCCTGAAGGAGGGCATCATCGAGGGGAGCAACAGCCCCTGGCGTGCCCAGGTCGTGGTCGTTAAGACCGGCGATAAAAATCGCCTGGTCATCGACTACAGCCAGACCATAAACAGATACACCCAGCTGGACGCATACCCCCTTCCCCGCATATCTGACATGGTCAATCAGATTGCACAATACCGCGTATTCTCGACCATCGACCTTAAGTCGGCCTACCACCAACTCCCTATCCACCCCGAGGACCGCCAGTACACCGCCTTCGAGGCGAATGGGCGCCTATACCACTTCCTTAGGGTCCCCTTCGGTGTCACCAACGGGGTCTCGGTCTTCCAAAGGGAGATGGACCGGATGGTTGACCAGAACGGACTGCAGGCCACATTCCCCTACCTAGATAACGTCACCATCTGCGGCCGCGACCGGCAGGACCACGACGTGAATCTGGAGAAATTCCTCCGTACAGCCCAACGGCTGAACCTCACCTACAATAAGGAGAAATGTGTGTTTAACACCTCGCGCCTTGCCATCCTTGGCTGTGTAGTAGAGAACGGACTCATCGGCCCCGACCCCGAAAGAATGCGCCCCCTCATGGAGCTACCCCTCCCCCACTGCCCTAAGGCACTTAAGAGAACCCTGGGGCTCTTCGCCTACTATGCCCAATGGGTGCCCAATTATGCGGACAAAGCCAGACCCCTCATGAAGTCCACATCCTTCCCCCTTACGGAGGAAGCATGCGCAGCCTTCTCCCTCATTAAGGGAGACATTGCCAAGGCCACTATGCACGCAGTGGATGAGTCCATCCCCTTCCAAGTCGAGAGCGATGCATCCGACTTCGCCCTAGCCGCCACCCTTAACCAGGAGGGGAGACCGGTGGCCTTCTTCTCAAGGACCCTACAGGGCCCTGAGATCCGACACTCGTCGGTCGAGAAGGAGGCCCAGGCGATTGTGGAGGCGGTACGATGCTGGAGGCACTACCTGGCAGGCAAACGATTTACCCTCCTTACCGACCAACGTTCGGTCGCTTTTATGTTTAATAACAAGCTGAGGGGCAAAATCAAGAATGACAAGATCTTGAGGTGGAGAATCGAGCTCTCCACCTACGATTATGATATCTTGTACCGGCCAGGTAAGCTGAACGAACCCCCCGATGCTCTGTCACGAATTACATGCGCCAGCGCGCAAAGTGATAGACTTCAGACCCTCCACAACGACCTCTGCCACCCCGGGGTCACCAGACTTTACCACTTCATTAAGGCCCGCAACCTGCCCTACTCCATCGAGGAGGTCAGGACCATAACCAGGAACTGCCAGACCTGTGCCGAGTGCAAACCGCACTTCTTTAGGCCGGACAGAGCAAGCCTGATCAAGGCCACCCGCCCCTTCGAGCGCCTGAGCATCGACTTTAAGGGGCCCCTCCCGTCCTCTGACCGTAATGTGTACTTCCTCAACATTGTTGATGAGTACTCCCGTTTCCCCTTTGCCTTCCCCTGCCCAGACATGACCAGTACCACGGTCATTAAATGCCTGAACGACCTCTTCGCCTTGTTCGGGTTCCCAAACTATATACATAGTGACCGGGGCTCCTCTTTCATGAGCGAGGAACTCCGTCAGTTCCTACTAGCGAGAGGTATTGCAGCAAGTAGGACCAGCAGCTACAACCCCCGAGGGAACGGCCAGGTGGAAAGAGAGAACGCGACGGTATGGAAGGCCGTCCTCTTAGCCTTAAAGTCTAAGGGCCTCCCAACCTCCCGCTGGCAGGAAGTCCTCCCGACAGCGCTGCACTCCATCCGGTCACTACTTTGCACTGCCGTTAACGCCACCCCCCATGAACGAATGTTTGTTTTCCCCAGGAAGTCGACTACGGGAACCACTCTACCAACCTGGCTGACCTCTCCGGGGCCCGTCTTGCTGCGAAAGCACGTGAGGGCCCATAAAACAGACCCCCTGGTCGAGAGGGTGAACCTCCTGCACGCCAACCCCCAGTACGCCTACGTGGCTTACCCAGACGGGCGGGAGGACACTGTCTCCTTACGAGACCTCGCACCCTCGGGCACTCCGGAGACACCACCTTTACCCCCCCCCACCACCCCCCCAATTCCAGCCCAGGTAGACGGCATGCCGGAACCCCACGAGCCTTCGCCGACCACGCAGACACCAGCACTAACACCGGATAATGCAGCACCGCCGCTGCGACGATCGGAGAGGCTTACGAGGCCTCCGGACAGACTGACATACCAGAACTGGTAGTACACTTCACCCCGCCGGACTCAAATCTAAACAAGGGGTGAATGTGGTAAACCACTTTTATCGTTACACTATAGTTATCACTGTTGTATTGTTATCACCGTTATCACTGTTGTATCACGATACGAGGTCGCCTCTTGTCGCGCTGTTATACCTGGGCTGACCACCTCCGACTCCGCCCATGGCTCCACCTACCTGCCCAGGTATAAAGGTAGTCGACTGGCTGGTATTCCTCCTTGTTGGACCCGATCACCCACGAGGGTGGGCTCTGTTATTTAGTCAATAAAAACCTTTAGTTACGTTCCTAACTCGTCGCTTTTTATTGGACGAATTGATAGGTATATCAACTGGTACATCAGGAAGCCGGCTCCAACCTGCCGACTTTAACTGTACACGTTAGGCTGCTTGAGCGCAACCCCCTCAGGAGAGGCGGTGCCTATTAACATATGTTAATCACTCAATTGGAGTGATATTTCAACTGACTTTTAAATTTAACGGTCCATCCATGGGTTTCTCGAGCTTCCTGAAACTTGCCAGTGAAGGCAAGGAAAGAACACAGCAGCAATTGAGGGGCTGAAACAATCTCATGGAAATACTGCAATAAACACTCAGTACTCACTCACAGCTGCTTCCTTACCTGCTAGTGGGAAAGGGTTTGTTCACAGTACTTTTGCTGAGAGTTTACTTTCTAAACTTTGGAGGTTTTCTGAATCACATCAGGATGGGTGGCACTTTGGCTGCCTTAGATTGGACCTATATGAGGACCAATATGACCACCACCACCAGCTACAGCAATAGCAAAATACTGCGGATGCTGGAAATCTGAAATAATAACAGAAAATGCTGGAAACACTCAGCAGGCCAGGCAGCATCCATGGAGAGGGAAACAGAGTTAACGTTTCAGGTCTGTGACCCTTCATCAGAACTGGAAAAGGTTAGAGATGTAACAGATTTTAAGCAGGTACAGAGGCTGGGAAAGGGGAAGGGGAGGGGAGGAAGGAACTAAAGGGATGGTCTGTGCTAGGGTAGGAGGCAGGAGAGATTAAATGTTGCAAATGGAGATGGCAGAATCATCAACAGCCTGAAAAATGGGGGCACGGGTTATAGTCTGAAATTGTTGAACGCAATGTTGAGTCCAGAAGGCTGTAAAGTGCCTAATAGAAAGATGAGGTGCTGTTCCTCGAGCTTACGTTGAGCTTCATTGGAACAGTGTAAGAAGCCGAGGACAGAGAGGTCAGAGTGGGAGTGGAGCAGAGAATTAAAGTGACAGGCGACCGGAAGCTCGGGGTCACCCTTATGGACTGAACGGAGGTATTCCGCAAAGCGGTCACCCAATCTGCATTTGGTCTCCCCAATGTATAGGAGACCGCATCATGAGCAGCGAGTACAGTAAACTAAATTGCAAGAAGTAAATCACTGTTTCACCTGGAAGTGGTGTTTGGGGCCCTGGACAGTGGGAAGGGAGGAAGTAAAAGTTGCATCTCCTGTGCTTGCATGGGAAGGTGCCGGGCGAAGGGGAAGGGCTGATGATTAAAAACTACGCTCCTGCTGCTGGCCTGTTGGGCCACCTCCAGCTACACCTTCTTGGTGTCACCAGCAGGTTTCTTCCTACCATTGCTGGGGAAAGTATCTCTCTGCGGCTCCTCACAGCCTCCAGCATCACATCAAGGGGAGGTGTCATTGAAACACAGCGCAGCCTTTGCCCATCTCGAATCATTCTTAAACTTCCACTTCTCTTGTTTCCAAATCCAACTCCTCCAAATTCCAAATTTGGATTGGCCCTTTAAATACTGGGGTTGAGATCTTGTCATGTGCGTCCTCATCACGCCCGCTGCCGCTGATTGGATGGCAAACCCGGAAGTAAAGTGCTAATGAGCTGGCTGAGTTAAAAAGCCACTGACAGACACGCTGCACTTACTTCTGGGTTTCCCACGTGGTATCAGACCCCCGCTCCCAACACATCTCTGAGTTACTATCGAGATGGACACTTCAAAAGTACTTAATTGGCTATCAAGAGTCAGCTGTGGCTCAGTGGGTAGCACTCTCGCCTCTGGGTCAGAAGGTTGTGGGTTCAAAGTCCCACTCCAGAGACTTGAGCACATAAAGCTAGGCCGACACTCCACTGCAGTGCTGAAGGCGTGCTACACGGTTGGAGGTGCCGTCTTTCAGATGAGACATTAAACTGAGGCCCTGTCTGCTCTCTCAGGTGGATGTAAAAGATCCCATGGCACTATTTTGAAGAAGAGCAGGGGAGTTATCCCCAGTGTCCTGGCCAATATTTATCCCTCAATCAATATCACTTAAAAAAACAGATGATCTGGTCATTATCACATTGCTGTTTGTGGGAGCTTGTTGTGTGCAAATTTGCTGCTGTGTTTCCTACATTACAACAGTGACTACACTCCAAAAGTACTTCATTGGCTGGAAAGTGCTTTGGGACATCCTGAGGTTGTGAAAGGTGCTATATAAATGCAAGGCTTTCTTTACATTGAGGAATATTCACATTTACCATATGTCCAAAGATGTGCGGGTTAGGTTGATTGGCTATGATAAATTGACCCTTAGTGTTAGGGGGATTAAATACGTGGGGTTACAGGGATCGGGTGGGATATGTGTCGGTGCAGGCTCGATGGGCCGAAATGGCCTCTATCTGCATTGTGGGGTTTCTGTGATTTCTGTGATATGTAAGATTTAAGTAGAGTGAAAATCAAATTGCAAAGATTGAAATGCAGTGCTATAAAGGTGTTGATTTTTTTGTGAGTCTGTGCAGAAGAACTTTCAGGAACCAGAAAAGTCCAGAGCCCTTTTGGATCAATCACACACCTCTTTCACTATATCCTTCAATTCCTTGTCTTCCCAGAAACACATCTATTTTGTGCCTTTTTAACCCATTTATACTTTTCATTTTAGTAGCCTACCCTAGTAAATTTATAATCCCTTCTGCATAAAACCTCCACTTATAATATCCGACTTTCTTTTTTTAAATTGTGCACCCCTGTTGAAAGTGTTTAATTTCATAGATATTTTAATTCTAAGATTTAACTCCATGCAGGATGGACTAGATCAAAGATGTCACTGTGATTGGGTTAGGTTGTTGCTTTAAAGTGAAGTGATTAGACAGTCTGCTATCTTTTGAAATCTATGAACTTCTGCATTATAAATTGCCTGCACTCAATTTATAAGCAGAGGTTCACCAATTTCAAACATGCTGTTTGTTGACTTCTTGTCCCCCTCGCCTGTTTGTCTGGAAACATAAAACATTGAGTGGCAGCTGCACAGATTGAAATGTGTTTGCTGCTGAATAATGCATGATTCCAGTCGGGATCTCAACTTGCATTAATGTATGTAGCTAGATATGTATTGGTTGTTCTGTTACATTTTATGTATACATTTTGATCTCATGTAATTTCAAAGGGATTGAGCAGTTCAAAAGAAGACCCTGAGTAGAATGCTGTTCATTCTCACTTCTGAGATAGAGTCATAAGGAGTGACTCAAAAATATAAAAGATACCATTACATAAAGCACAATTCAAGCTCTATTCAACACTAATGCCCCAAGGACTACAAGCTGATGGCATCAGGCAGGATTTGCCATCTAATAACTTTAAGTTAAATAACATTTTTTTAGTACGACCAGGAGATGTAATTTAAAAAGGTAAATTAATCCTGAATGGACACTGCTCAGTCTATCTGTGCTTAAATTATTTTACTGTTTCAGTATTTGCTGAATTCCTTTCAGTTTTCCTATTTTAGTTTTAAAGAAAAATGTTAGTTAATTCAACTTGAAAACCTGGTCTGAATTTGACATTCCATCACATTCAAAGAATGTGGCATTGTCACTCCCCCGTGCAGTGAACCAGCACTAAAATTACTGAAATGGTCATTGTTAATTCTACAGGTCACGCGCATCTGCAAGGGGAGATTATCACAATAGAGGCACAGCAGACAGCGTCAACTTAAAGGAACTGCTGTGAGACAGCTGAAAGCGATAGCATTGGTGGTTGGAGGGGTATCTCCGGAGTACGCCTCCGACCCGTGAAACATTTCCACACCTACCTGCTGTCGTCCAAGCTGCGGAGAGTTCCCTTCTCGGGCCTCCATGCGTGCGGCAGGGGAAAGGGCCACAGATCCCAGGGATGCAGGCGGATCGGAAACATCCCTGGGATCACGTGAGCCTGGTCCTCCAATGAGAAAGGAGGATTCCATTGCAATCATTTAGCAACGGAATCCCCTAATGACAAGCAATGGAATCCCCAAATAATTAAACAATTTAGACAATTAATATAAATATAAATGTTCTGAATTTCAATTTTATTCATAACTCCCTTCATTACACCAAATACAACAAAAAATTATTTTTTTGAAAAATAATTTTAAACATTTTAATCTGGGCAAATATTTGCATAAACTAATTGTAAGTGTTTGTGCATCATTTTTTATTTTTAAATGTTTAATTTAAGATTTATAAAAACCCTTACGCTGATGAAAGCAGGCCCTATGCCTGCTTTTATCAGATATAAGAATTTCGTAGGCAATTGCTGGGCAGTATCACAGAAATCACAGAAACCCCACAGTGCAGATAGAGGCCATTTCGGCCCATCGAGCCTGCACCGACACATATCCCACCCGATCCCCGTAACCCCACATATGTAATCCCCCTAACACTAAGGGTCAATTTATCATAGCCAATCAACCTAACCCGCACATCTTTGGACTGTGGGAGGAAACCGGAGCACCCGGAGAAAACCCACGCAAACACGGGGAGAATGTGCAAACTCCACACAGACAGTCACCCGAGGCCGGATTCGAACCCGGGTCCCTGGCGCTGTGAGGCAACAGTGCTAACCACTACGCCACCGTGCTGCAAATAGCCCAAATCTACGCTAACAAAACTTATTTTACTTTTGGTTCGGATGATCTTGATGGATCGCAAGTTCCGGGTTTTTGCGCATGTGCAAGCGCGAGCGGAAACCCAGAAGTTGTGGGGCCCTTCAGAAGGACTATGATGATGAGCGTATGCCGTCATAGACACCGTAGTTTCAGGGCACTGCACAGGAGGCCATACCCACACCAGGTCTTCAGCGAGCAGGTCTCCTACCTCAACTTCACTGAGGAGCAATGTGTCAGGCAACTGTGCTTCATCAAGGAGGCTATTACTGAGCTATGTCACCTGCTGCAGCCATATCTAGAGCCTTGAACCAGGGCATGGACCACACTGCATGTGGCTGTCAAGATCACTGTGGCCCTTAACTTCAATGCCACAGGCTCCATCCAGGCTGCAGCAAGTGACATCAACAACATCTTGCAGTTTGCTGTGCACCACTTTGGATGATGTCGAGTTTCATGGGTGTTGCTGCAATTGCACATATCCAGGCAGCTGGTGAGCATTCCATCACATTTGTGACTTGGGACTTATAGACAGTGGAGACACACTGAGGGGTCAGGAGATGAGTGACTTGTCACAGAGTACTCAGCCTCTGTCCTGCTCTGCTAGCCACATTTTGGATATGGTTAGTCCAGTTAAGCTTCTGGTCAATGGTAACCCCCATGATGTTGATAGTGGCACCTGTGAAGGTCAGAAGGCAGTGGTTGGGGCTTTTCTTCTTGGAAACATTCATTATCTGGCACTTACATGATGCAAGTCTTACCAGTCACTTGTCAGCCCAAACCTGGATGTTGTCCAGGTCCTGCTTTAGGCTGACAATGTTCTGTTTATTATCAGAGGAATTGTAATAGAACTGAACACTGTAGAATCGTCAGAAAATAGCCTCATTCCTGACCTCATGATGGAGGGAAGGTCATTGATGAAGCAGGTGAAGATGGTTGGGCTGAGGATGCTTCGCTGGGCAACTCTTACAATGTGGTCTTGGGAGTGTGATGATTGGCTTCCAACAACCACAACCACTTTCTTTTGTGTCAGGTATGACTCCAGCCAGTGGAAAGTTTACCCTTGGAAACAGTATTCATTTTGAGGTTTATAGCCAATAAAACAGTGTAAAGGATCAATGACTCCATAATATATTTATCAATCATAAGAAGGCTTTTGATAAAGTTTGCCAAAGGGGCCTCTTCAGAACTTGGGAGCATTACACAATGTTCCAACATTCTTTGAAGGGGAGTAAAAAGTCATTGAAATTCCTTCATCTTCTTATAGAGAAAAAATGTTTACTTCTAAGAATCCCTACAGGTCATAAAGTTGACATTTTTAAAAGAAATGTGTCAATCAAGGCTCTTGGAAGTAAACTCTTTTTCTCTTTAAAGTGGCGAGTATTTTTTTGTTCAATGTTCTCCCCTCTAGACATTCCTCCTTTAAGAATCTGACAAATAAACAGTGAATTGATGAAACTGTTCTGAAGGACGAGATGGTTGTCAAGGATGCCACTGATGCTTGACCTTTTCCATTTATTTTTTAAACATATTGCAGGAAGCGCTGGAAAATTTTAAAGCAACACTGGGGTAAAATACACAGATGAGACACTGTATCAATCTGTCATTTTAAACATAAATGTAATTGTCAGTGTTCTCTGTAGATTAGAGGGCCCCAAACGTTATTCGCTGAGTACCTGCATAGAATCATGTCCCATTCAGGCTCCCCCTTTTTCTAAGAAACATTATTTTGAAGACCCCAAAAAGAGACGGCAAATTCAATCCTATCGGTTTTAAAAAACTGGGAAAATAATTGAGAGAAGCTCAAGATGTTCACCCAGCCTTCAGTCATGTCGGGATTGTGTGGCTCCAATAGCCAACTGCCTCTAGGATCTATACTTCCATGTGACAATCAGGAGACGCCACAGAAAAGTCTTTCACTTTAACTGATGCAACCTCGCATAGCCTGGGGAGCTGGATTATAATCCGATGGCAGCACAGCTGTTTAAATCCCTCCGATTACTGGAAGTGGACATTGCACCTATCAGAGCTGTTTCTGGTGCCACAGCAATCGGTTACTATGCGCCTGATTGCCAGATAGGTCCAACTGACTCCAAGGGCTTGATTTTGCCAGGCTCGAGGAGGCGGGATTGGAGGTGTGTGAGGTGTTAAATCGCAAAAAATGGTGTGCGGGCCTGATCCCGCCTCCATCCCGCCTCTGAGTACTTTTCCCGGAATCGGGGTTCCAGACCCCGTTTCCATCCCGCCTTCAAGAGGTGGGATAGGCCCTTAAGGCCCTTAACAGCCACTTAATTGCCTCTATAATTCAATTTTGAGAGGCCTTTCTGATTTTTAGACATTTCCCCCATCCTACACACCTCCTCTGGAACACGCCAGGTAATCCTAGCGGCCTCACAAGTGGATTGCTTACTAACAGCTGCAGCTCCACCATTAAAAAGGAGTTTTCAGTAATCATCATTTGCAGGTAGCAGAACTTTGTTGTCTTAGGTCTGGGGGAACTTTTAGCAGGCCTACTCATTGTTGTGGAAGTTTGGAGCCTGACACCCATCTCCAGTGTGACCTCCTGGGAAACCCCTCTCCCCACCTTGACTGAGCGCTTCATCAACTGAGGTATATACCAGAAGAATGGGAACCATTTATTTCCTTTCCTCCTGGACATCAGATTCAGACAAAGACCAGCCGCGGCAGCAGGAGAACCATGAACAACAGCAGGAGCAACAACAGGAGCGCCAAGCTGCTGCTCACCCACTTGAAACTGCACAGGCCAGAAGGCACCAGAGCACGATCACATTGCTGCCCAGGATGCAAGGAATGCACTCATGTTGGCCAGATATGCTTAGCCTGCACAATCAAACACTTTTGTCTCGCACTTCCTTACCAGAGCATCGACAATGGACAAGAACCTGCGGATTCCTATCACTCTGACCACCATACTGACAATTGCAAGTAGCCCTAAGCCTTCAATGTGGAAGTCCCATTTGCGAAATGACACAGGCCACAACTTCAACAGTTTGCCATCAAATCTGTTTATGATACCATGACAAGGATGGCTGGTCCAAATACAATACATCACAGCACCCAAGTGAATACCCTTGTGACTACTTGTACATTATCTTCCTCTTACGCGTGCTCCTATGTGATGCTTCCCCTGTGGCTTCAGCAGATGTGGAGGCCCCTTGCTCACTTTCTTGCTGCTCCTGTCTCGATGCCTTTGGCGGGCATCCTCTGGGGTTGCGAACCTGCTCTTGCGGCTGTGCAGGGGCTGAGACGCCCAATTCAGTTGGGTGAGGACTCTGGTGGGGCTCTGACCGAGGGCTTTGCTGTGGCATGGTCATGTAAGCGCTTGGAGAGGAGCCCCCACTTCCTTGTTGTCTGCCACCAACATCCCTCTCATGGGTCAGCCCCACTTCAGAGCTAGTAAGTGGCTTGACAGCACCTTTCTGCACTTCAGGGGGGGGCCATGAGGACCCATTCCTGCACTGGGTGTCCTACTCCAGAGGACTTCCATGAAGGTCTGGTTTTTATGCTCAATAGCTGACCATCGCTCCTCAAGAGATGTCATTCCATTCTGAACAATGACAATGTTTTCAAGACCCTGGCGACTAAGTTCCTCCATGGCCGTAGCTATTCTCTCCTCTACCATAGCCATCCTCTCCTCTATGGTAGCCAGCCTTACCACAGAGTTAGCCATCCTTTCCACGGAGGTTGCCATCCTTTCCGCAGTGATGCGTTCATGCACCAATGCCTCCACAAAGGCTCTGCTCATGTTCGCGATGGACTCCTCCATTCGCTCCACACTCACAGCGACCCTGAAGACAAAACCTGCCAGAGACTCCTGCACCTGTTCCTGGAGTTCCAGCACCGCTCTCCTTCTGGATGGACCCAGTGGCACAGGGTCGACATGCAGCTGAGCCGAGCTGGCAGGGTCCTGAGCCCTCCAACGAGGACTCTCCTCTGCTGTCCCTGTCTCCACCATCTGCTGATGCTCACTTGTGAGCTGTGATACACCAGGTGACAACACTACTCTCTCTTGCGAAGGTTCCACCGAGGTGTGAGTGTCTGCTGGTGCTGGGTGCACTGAATTCTGCTGACGCTGCGCCCTCAGAGGTTGCAGCTTCCTCTGAGGAGTCTTGAAGTTCAGGCTGTTCCTCCTGGACAGTGGGGATGGGGGCTGTCGATGGTCCTGTGGGGGAGTAAAGGAAAGAGTTAGAGATGTGAGGTAAAGGTTGCATGCACATTGAATTGTGCAGATGATCATAAGGCAATCTGTTAGAGCATCAGAATCATTATCAGTCACTCATGCAATGTCAATGAGAGAGATGCCAAACTATTCTGCCACCAGCTTGCTGTGATGCGCCTGTCTGTCTGTCCCCCACTTTGGAATCCTCCTCGATCCCAGCAATTTCCAGGGCTGCCTCCTCCCAGGCGGTGAACTGAGCTACTGATCGTGGCCTTCCTCCTGTCATGGCTCTTTCCCTTTTATTGTGGGCTCTCTTTTCCTGCAATGAGGGACACAAGTGGAGTTTGAGTGAGAATGAAGGAGTGAGTGTAGAGAATGCATAGAATAGATGCTTAGAAGGAGACAAAGGGCTCTCCCTGTGTGTTGTAAGTTGTTGTTGTTGCATCACAGTGATAGGGAGTGTGAGGGCTACATGGTCGAATAGTTAAGTGAATGTGACCATAGAGAGAGAGGCAATAGGTAAGGGTGCAGGGATGTAAGTGTGAAGTGGGATGTGGAGGAAGAGGTTAGCAAAGCAGAATGCTGGTGAGGAGAGGTGATGGGGATCAGATTGAGGGAGATGGGAAAGTCATACTCACTTTTCCTGTGTGGAGAAGGTCATGAAACCTCTTCCTGCATTGCAGCCAGGTTTTGCGGCTCATCGATGTGGAGTTGATCTCCTGGGCCATTTGCAGCCACACAGCTTTAGTCTGCTGGGTTGGCTTTTTTCTCCCTGAGGAAGGGAAGAGCACCTTCTTATTCGATCTTGTTCCCGCCACCAGAGCTTGGTAGGGAGGGCTTATCGAAGCATGGAGCACACTTTTGCCTGCTGGTGGACATAGTCGATCAATGAATTCCTTACTACAATCACCATAAAGTTTGCAGTCTCCAGAAGAAGCAAGGCTGCTTGCAGGCCTTAAATCTAGCAGTATTGATGACGTCATCGGAGGCAACTTTCTGTATGAAAAGACTCATTGGGCCAGGGGTTCCCACAGGCTGGAAATCAGTTGCCCAATTAGGGGAAAATCGCACTTTTTCCCCACTTCACTTCAGAGTCGGGGTCCTGACACAAATGCCACCTGACATGCCCCAGCCCGCCCACACTGGCAAAATCGAGCCCCAAATGTCCTCTTTCGTTATCTGATTAAATCTGTGCTTATCAAGGTCTGTTGGCTGTTCATGACAGCATTTTGGAGGTGGCTTTATTGACAGTAATTTGCTAAGTGTTAATTTATAATTTAATGCAGAACTGAAACACCTTGCTGAGATAAAGTTATTTGGACCATCTTTTGTATATTTCTAGTGGAAACTCGAATGTTCACAAGAAATGATGGATGGGTTGGACTGCCTTGATTTAATATTAATAAGCTAACTTACTAAGGGAGGGCTGTTTACTTGTTTTAGGCTGCACACATCAGGAGAAATTTGAAGAAGG
Source organism: Somniosus microcephalus (assembly GCF_052327205.1). Classification (NCBI taxonomy): domain Eukaryota; kingdom Metazoa; phylum Chordata; class Chondrichthyes; order Squaliformes; family Somniosidae; genus Somniosus; species Somniosus microcephalus. Next base: position 62,847,783 of record NC_140997.1, on the reverse strand, counting down.
AAGAAGTCTGTGAAAGTGTAGTTCAAGGAGTATTCCAGCAGTTTTTGTGACAGTTTATGGCACTCTGGAATTCCCTCGCTCGATCCCTCTGCCTCTTCACTTCTATCTCCTTCATAAAACCCACCTCTTTGACCAAGATTCTGGTCACCCCTCTGAGTATCTCCTTTTTTGGCTTGACTTCTATACTTTTTTTTTGATTATGCCTCTGTGAAGCACCATGAAACTATTTTTTTTTTACCTTAAAGGTGCTATATTAATGCAAGTTGTTGTTTTTGTTGCTACTATTATTATTTAGAAAATATATCTCGACAGCCAACTCAGGAGGAAGTATAACAGTCGAAGTACACACAGAGTGCTAGCCAGAAATTGGAAGAAGACTAGCGCTGCACCAGGAAAGAAAATGACCTCAAACAAATGACTGAAGACAGAGTCTGGAACCAGCGCAATGCAAAAGGTTTCAATAAAATTAGTTAAACTGCTACCTGATCAAAGAGACTGTATGATTATATCGACATTACATAAGGTAAGTCTATAGAGTTAAACAGGAGTTGCATGATTTCTACTCGCTACTTTGCTATATTAACTGATAAGGTCTAACTTTAACAAGCGCTACTTTAATCTTCAAAATTGATTATTCAAGTCTTTCTATGTTATATTAAACTGACCTCATAGTTCTCAACAAAGTTATTGTTCTGTTTGTGATGACTAGGTTGACAATCATATTGGGGTGAATCTTCTAGTCCACATGTGGACTGGGGACACAGTAGGTTTCACACCTGCTGATTTGGTTGGAGGTGGGCCACATTCAGACTTCCGTGGTCACCTCACGAGCAATAAGCAAGCGAGCTCCCAGCAAGTGAGCTCATAGCTTTGTGGGCAGAAGATCCTGCATGCTGCGGTTATTAAAAGTCTGCAGCTAGATCTTAGATGGGGGAGGGGTTTGTGGAGGGTTTGATTTACATTGCAATGGTGCAGAAATAAATTGGGATGTAAGTGCAGTGCCAAGATTCACAATATTCTCAGGTGTCAGCACTGAGGTCCTGTTGGAGCAAGTGTATTTCAGGAGGGCAGCTATTTATAGCGCCTGAGGCCAAGGGCCCCATAAAGAGTGGTCCAAAGTGCATCAGAGGAGAAGGCAACTCACGTTGACAAGGATAGTAACTCCCAGAAGATATGTGCAAGAAGTTCAGAGCCCTCAGTCGTTCTGCTATCTGCAGGGTCAACCCGCTCACATCCTCCCACAGCTGAGGGTCAAAGGGATGCTTTTAAAAGAAGGATACTTTCTGAGCACAGAAGTATAACTCTCTCACAGCCTTGCAAGACATAGGGCTGGATTTTGTCAACCCCGAGGAGGCGGGTATGGAGGCGGGACTGCCGGTAAAGTTGCAGAATTTGGGGGCGGGTGGCAAACCCGCCCCCAACCCGCCTCCGTGCCCTCTTGCCAGGAGGCGGGAAGCCATCCTGTCTCCTCGAGGCGGGAAAGGGATTAAAGCCTATTAACTGCCTGTTAACAGGTAGTAAACAGGCAGAAAATAGGATTATCCCATTTTTCCTTCCCAACTGCAGGCTTCCTGATCTCGGGGAACCCCACCAGGGTGTAGGAGATGAGTAGGAGGTCTGCAGGGGTCGGAGGGGTCTGAAAGTGTGATGTAGAGGTGAGTGATGGGTGCAAGTGTGGAGTGGAAAGCATGTAAGGTGAGTGTAAAGTGATAGAAAATGTTCACTTACCTTTGTTTCTGCCTACAGCCTTCAGCCGCTGTGGAGCCAGTGTCCCCGACATCTCCATGGTAGATATCACAGACTGGCTGTTGGATCCTCCGAACCAACAGCCAGGTGATTTCTGCAAAGTTGAAAGGTTTGATGAGTCCTGAACACAAGGACTCATCAAACTACACAGATTGCCAGTGTGATATACCTATCAATTCATCCAATGAAAAGCGACGAGTTAAGAAAGTAACTATAGGTTTTTATTGGCTAAATAACAGAGCCCACCCTCGTGGGTGATCGGATCCAACAAGGAGGAATACCAGCCAGTCGACCACCTTTATACCTGGGCAGGTAGGTGGAGCCATGGGCGGAGTCAGCAGTGGTCAGCCCAGGTATAACAGCGTGACAAGAGGCGACCCCGTGTAGTGATACAACAGTGATAACCATAGTGTAACGATATAACAGTGATAACCATAGTGTAACGATAGTGAACGATAAAAGTGGTTTACCACACAGTGTTTGACAGCTTCACAGAGCTGTCAAACGCTGACATTTCTTCTTTCAAAAAATCTTGACAGATGACACGTCATACATTGACGTGCTCTGTCACTGACTTCCCCCTAATTGGCCTGCTGAGCCCGCTGGGCGAGCTTAACAAGGTCAATCAGGGGAAAATCCCGCTGGTTGGCCAGAAGCTGATGGAGGCGGGATTGAAAGCCGGCAAGCAGCAGTCCTGCCTCCAAAAGCTTCCCATTGACAAAATCCAGCCCATAGTTTCTCAGATATATTGAGGTACAATGGCCTTATTTGATGTTTGCGACTGGGGAATGCAACTTTGAAGGAGGTTGGCATTTCCTTTATACTTTCTAAAATGATGGATGTCCATTTTCAATGGGTATCACTTGGACTGATTGTAGTACAACTGCTACCCTCATTATGCTGCTCAGTTTTATATCACAATCAGCTCAGTGTTGACCCAACCAGAAGTGGTGAGTCAGCATGAAATGATGGGAAACCAGCATTTGTCAATCTCCATCCATGCTTCAAGGCCCCAATGCTGATTTTGTGCATCACTGCCAATTTCCCTCCTGAGGATATGAAAAATGTTGTATAAATTCACGTATTTTCTTTCTTCCTTTACATCTATACCCACCTTCAAAAGGTCTTCTCAAAACCTAGGCCTAGAAATTCAGTGGGCCTTGCGCCCACTTAGCGCCTAAAGAGGTCTTCTGAGCCGGCGGGGTTGGTAGCGCGGAAATTGAGTGCAGCGTTAATGGCGGCGGTAGCCGGTAGCGCTGCGCCAGCACCGATGACGTCATCGGTGTGCGCAGCGCCCCGGTTCCGCCCCGATGCCGGCCCGACGCCCATATTCAGTTGCGGCCGCCTCTTCCGCAGCGGCCGCAAACAACGTTCGTGAAACACGGCCTTCATGCAGCGTTAGTGGGGCGCATAAAGGTGGAGGTGCGGCCGGCCGCTTTTTCGGCGGCCGCCTGCCCGCACCTCCCTCCCCGGCCTCCTACACCACCCCCCCCCGCGGCATTGGTGGCTGATTCCCGCGAGCCCGGCACTTCTCCGTGGTGCCGGGCTCATTTGCCGGCAGAATCCAGCGGCGATCTCACGGCAGCAGGCAGCTCCTCCTTAAGAGAAGGAGGAGGCCTGCAGTACCCCAGCCTGCCGCACCGCATCGGGTGGCGCAGCGGCAGCTGGAGCGCTGAAATTCACTTTCAGCGCCCCAAGCGGAGGCGGGCACACCCTGGAACAGCGCCCGGTTCCGACTTGGGGCGCTAAAAGTGAATTTCTGGCGGGCGCAACGGGCTCCGGGCGCTGCGCAAACTTTTGGGCGCAACTGAGCTGGCGGGGCCATACCTAATTTCTAGGCCTTAGTCTTTAATTAGACCTTTGGCCATTCCTCCTAACGCTCTCGACCCAGTTCCTGCTCTGTGCCCTGGTCCCTACTGAGAAGCAGTTTGGGATGATCACTAGATTAAAGGAGACATACAAGTGAAAATTGCTGGTGATTGTCTGACAACATTGTGTCAAAGGACTTTCCTCCCCAACAGCTTCTACAGCAACACCACAGGCCATAAACTGCTACCTCTGCCCGGAGACAGGAAACACTCGGCTCCAGTAGTGCACCTTCACTCGGAGACATCTTGCAGTGAAAATGAAAGTTTGAATAATCTACCATCCCACTAACTGTAGCATACCTTTGAAACAGCAATGCTAACTGCAGCTCATCGACAATGAAGCCGAAAATAACATTAATTGACCAATTATTGCAATTATAATAATTCTTCCTGCTTGAAGTTAAGAACCTTCTGCCACTCAAAATTTATTAACCAGATATTGAGTTAAATCCAGTTTAGAATGCATTTCCAAGGCAGAAAATATGAATAATTCAGGCTAGGGATTTTTAGCGTACGTAAGATGCGCAAGTTTTAGACGACTCCTCTCCAGGGTGCAACACCTCAGCTTTGAACTAGGATCCGTCTTCCATTTGAAAACAGTAAGAAAAAAAAGCACGACCTTCAGAGCCTTGCAGGTAATTGGTCTCCTGAGCCTCCGGTTTGCTGAACTATACAAGCACCTCTGCTCTAATTGCATGGCAGTCTGTTTGCCCATCTCAAAGCCCAGAGGCCTGATAATATGTAGCAGGCTGCTGGCATCAGATTTTTTTTCTGACTGTCTCAGCTTTTACTTTCCAACAACCTGCGTGCTGTGTTCTTTTTTTTGATTAGTAGTACAATATCAACATAAATTCCTCCTGCCAGCTTCTCAATGAGGTATGTCACTGATTATTGGTAAGCTGCGATCTTGATGTAATTACAAGATAATTCATTTGTCATAGCCATTAGCGAACCGCTGAGGGTAGATTATCTCATCTTGAAAAGTCAGAGGAACATAACCGTCCAGGCCCTTATTCTGTATTCAGCGTAACAGTTCTTTTTCAATCGCATTTTCATTAAAAAAAACATACCTAATAATATCCCACAGCATCGCTCATCTGGGCCTTATTGTCTTCCTGTTTGGAGAGCGCTCTTTTATCTACTTCCCTTCTACTTGTGAAAATGTTAAAAAGTAGGTTACTTCTTACAGAAGAATTTATCTTTTATTTATTGAAGGCAACACTCAAAACCAAGGGTAGCCTACTGTTCAAAACTCAAGAGCTAGAAACAAAAAATGTAAATGCACAAAGAGCCAATACAGTGTACTCATACACTCACTGATATTGCCACTGTAACTACAAGTCCATCATGCACAAAAGTTTGAAATCCAGTCTATCGATGTGATATTTGAGAAGCTTTGTTTCCAACTAATTACTTGAAGTCTGTATTGCACTATGCAGGGGTCATTTCAACTATAGGTGCTGGTGTAAAATGAGCGTTATTGAATTGGCCAACCATTATACACCATGCCCAATTTTCCCTTCCATCGACTTCAATGGAAAGTAAAATCAGGCATGGCGTATAATGGGCGGTAAAAAGATATCGCCCGTTTTACACAATCGCCATAGGTAAAATTGGCCCCCTCCATTCCTTCTTTCTCTCTCTCTCTCACTCCATCTTTCCCTCATGCACACTCCTCCTCTCTTATTCCGCCCTCCCTTCTTTCCCTCTCTCTCACAGGCCCGCTCTTTCACAGGCCCTCTCTCTCACAATCCATCTCTCTCACTTTGTCACTCGTTCATTCCCTAGGACATTGCTAGCAGGAATATGGAGCTCTGCTCAGAGATGGAGGGGAAGAGAGTGCCAACATGAACTGAGGGAGTGAAGAAGCGTGTCAGAATGAAATGGGCATGGAGGCAATGAAAGAAGAGTCCCAGCTTGAACTGAGAAGGGAGAGAGAGCAGAATGCCAGAATAAACTAAAGGATAAGGAGGCTACAGAAGAGTGCTTCCATGCCATTGTAACAGTGTAAACAATTATTAAACAGTTCAGCAACAGAGAATGCCAATAGATAGCTACATAGAATATTACAGCACAGAAACTGGCCATTCGGCCCGACAGGTCTATGTTGGTGTTTATGGTCCACACAAGCCTCCTCCCACCCCTCTTTATAGGAACAGAGGAACAGGAGTTCAGCCCCTCGAGCCTGTTCCACCATTCAATGGGGTCATGGCTGATCTGTATCCTAACTCCATCCACCCACCTTGGCTCAATATTACTTACTACCCTTGGCGGGCAAAAATCTATTGAACTCAGATTTAAAATTAATAACTGAGCCAGCATTTACTGCTTTTTGTGGGGGAGAGTTCCACATTTCTAACACCCTTTGTGTGAAGAAGTGTTTCCTAACTTCTCTCCTGAATGGCCTGTCTTTGATTTTAAGGTTATGTCCCCTTGTCATAGACTCACCCACCAGCAGGAAAATGTTTCTCTCTACCTTATCTATTCCTTTCACAATCCTAAAAAACTCAATCAAATCACCCCTTAACATTATATATTGCAGAGAATACAAGCCTAGTTTATGTAATCTCTCCTCATAATCTAACCCTTGGAGCCCTGGTAACATTCTGGTGAACCTGCACTTCACTCCTTCCAAGGCCAATAAATCCTTTCTAAGGTGCAGTGCCCAGAACTGTACACAATACTCCAGGTGTGGTCTAACAAGGGCTTTGTATAGCTGTAGCAAAACTTCCTCCCTTTTATATTCTAGCCCTCTAGTTATAAAGGCTAACATTTCATTAGCCTTTATAATAATTTTTGTACCTGACCACTACATTTTAGTGATCTGTGTACATGTACCCCTAAATCTCTTTGAACCTCCACTGTAGATTTTCACCATTTAAAAACATACTCGGATCAATCCTTTTTTTGATCCAAAATGGATAATCTCACACTTGCCTGCATTGAAATCCATCTGCCAGTTTTTCCCACTCACTTATTCTGTCAATGTCTCTTTGTAATTTTATGCTCCCAACTACACTACTTACTATGGCACCAATCTTTGTGTCATCAGCAAACTTGGATGTATGGCTCTCTCTTGTGTTATCTAAGTCATTAATAAATAAATAAAGTCATTCATCTAAACCTATCAACATATCCTTCCATTCCTTTCTCTCTCATGTACTTATCTAGCTTCCCCTTAAATGGATCTATGCTATTCAACCACTCCCTGTGGTAGCGAATTCCACATTCTTATCACTCTCTGAGTAAAGAAGTTTCTCCTGAATTCCTTATTGGATTTATTAGTGACTATCTTATTTATGGCTCCTAGTTTTTGATTCCCCCACAAGTGGAAACATTTTCTCTACGTCTATCCTATTGAAACACTTCACACTCTTAAAGACTTCTATCAGATCACCTCTAGAGAAAAGAGCCCCAGCATGTTCAGTCTTTCCTGATAGTAGCACCCTCTCAGTTCTGGTATCATCCTTGTAAAACCTGATATCATCCTTGTAGCCCACAATTTCTCCTCAACAAATGAGGAGAAGCTTCTGCAATTTTTAGCATAATCTTCGCTATTCAAGTGATGGAATGTTCGTTATAGCTGCAGCTTAAATTATGACAAACCCGTGCTGACTGCACTTTCGTTCATAGGATTGTACTTAGGACAATTATTTAATTGTCTGCTTTTTTGAAGCTGTTTTTTAGCATTTGCTAGTTTTCTAGATTGTATGCTATCTCTTCCCTTTTCTCCCTGTCCTCTCTCTATCTTCTCTTTCTCTTATTCCCTCTCCTCATCTCTCTAATAGGGGCACAGTAGCATAGTGGTTATGTTACTGGACTAGTAATCTTTCTTAAATAGCGGGGTTACATTTGCTATCCTCCAATCTGCAAGAACCGTTCCAGAATCTATAGAATTTTGGAAGATGACAACCAATGCGTCCACTACCCCAATGACCACCTCTATCAAAACCCTAGGGTGTAGGTCATCCGGTCCTTGGGATTTATTGATGTTTAGTCCCATTAATTTTGCTAGTAATTTTTTTTTTACTAATAATAATTTCTTTAAGTTCCTCATTCTCACCACACCCTTGGTTTTCTCGTATTTCTGGGAGGTTTTTTGTGTCTTCCTCCGTGAAGACAGAAACAAAGAAGTTATTTAATTTCTCTGCCATTTCCTCATTCCCCATTATAAATTCTCCCATCTCTGACTGTAAAGGACTTACATTTACCTTTGCCAGTCTTTTTCTTTTCACATACCTATAGAAACTTTTACAATCCGTTTTTATATTTTTTGCTAGTTTGTGCTCATATTCCATTTTCCCTTTCTTTTATCAATTTCTTGGTCCCCCTTTGCTGATTTCTAAAAAGGTCCCAATCCTCAGGCTGACTGCTTTTTCTGGCAACTTTATAAGCTTCCTTCTTTGACTTAATACTAGCTTTAATTTCTTTTGTCAGCCATGGTTGGATCACTTTTCCTTTTGGGTTTTTATGCCCTAGAGGAATATATGTTTGTTGCAAATTATGCATTATTTCCTTGATTTCCACTACCCTTTGTGTGAAGAAGTGCTTCCTGACATCACCCCTGTATGGTCTAGTTCTAATTTTAAGGTTATGCCCCCTTTGTTCTGAACTCGTCCATCAGAGAAACTAGTTTCTCCCTATCTATCCTATCAAATCCTTTAATCATCTTAAACACCTCAATTAGATCACCCCTTAACTCAAGGTTCTATGCTTAAGGGAATACAAGCCATGTCTATGAAACCTGTCCTCATAATTTAACCTTTTATCGTACACAGAATTAATCTTTCAGCACATTGTAGTAAATTAGAAAGAGGGAGGAGAAGGAAAATGTAGGCCAGAATGCATTAAGAAAGCTTGGAGAACAGACACAATTGTTGATGCCTATAGCGGCAGGTCAAGCAATTTGGGGAGTTCTGGATTACAACCCAGAATGCAGAGACTAATGCCAAACTCATTACTGAACAGCAACAGGGGATAGAAATTTATTATAGCCAAGGAATGGGTGGTGTTTAGACAAAAAATGGTTAAGTAGCGCCAGTTGAAAATCGTCTAGACTGCATGCAAAATTCGTCCTCACTCCTCATTAAAATGATTGTAGTCATGATTTTTGTCTAAAAACCCAAGCTCATTGGCATTACACTGAAAAGATGGACCAATATCGGGTGTAGCCTAATGCAACTACTGATTGCCCCAGGCTATTTTCACTACTTAAAGGGGAGGTCCTTTGATGCTGCAGTACCTCATTCTCAGCATCGTTGGGTGTACAGCTGCCTTGACAACACCATAAGAAGAAGAACAAAGAGAAGGAGCACTTATTTACAAATGCTGATGGCAGGTTGCTGCTCCAGGGAGAGAGCCCAGAGGTTTTCCGATGTTGCTTTGGAGGCATTGGTTTTAGCGGTGGAGAGAAGGTGGGCGGTCCTGTACCCACTAACTGGCAGGAGCCCCTCGCCACAAGTCTGCCGGACTATGTGGAGGAAGGTGGCACACGGCGTCATGGGCAGCACTGTGGTCCTCAGGTCCCACACCCAGTACAGGAGGAACTTTAATGAGCTCACACGGGTGGGCATGGTGAGTGAAGGCTTCAACAAATGCTACATACCACCATCTGTACCACAAGATTCACACACTGCTAAATTCACCACACCCCCCGCACTCACCCACCAACATCTCTACCCAGCAACACTCACACCCGCATCTCACACCTTGCACACTATGGCAGGCACAAGGGTCATTAGTTATTAGAATTCATGTGCTATGTGTGATATGTTTATAGATAAATTTATTAATGGTGTTTGGGATATTTTGTGGTCTCTCTCATTTCACCTTTGCGCCCAGGAGGACCTTGTGATATGGCATGAGACTGGGATGATATGATGGGGATGTGGTGAGCAATGGGAATCTGGGGTTTCACTCATTCGAATCGCAGTCTGATGAGCTGTTCATGGACAGCCCGTCCAGAAGGCCGATTGTCTCTCTGCCTCCCTCCTGTTCCTCCTTCTCCTCATCTTCCTCCTCCTCTTCCTCTTCTTCCTCATCCTCCTCCTCCTCCTGAGGTGGTTCCACAATCCCTGCTGGCAGGGGCTTCACCCTCATGATGGCCAAGTTGTGGAGCATGCAGCAGACCACCACAAAATGGGACACCCATTCTGGCAAATACTGGAGGGCTCCTACCGAGTGGCAAAGGCAGCGGAACCATTGCTTCAATAAGCTGATGGTCTGCTCGATGATGTTCCTGGTGGCAGCATGGCTCTCATTATATGGGTGCTGAGCACGAGTGTTGGGGTTGCAGAGGGGGGTCAGGCAGAGAGCGGATAGCCCTTGTCTCTGAGCAGCCATCCTCGAGCTTGATGTAGTGGCTGGAAGATTGCTGGCACACCGGTCTGGCGCAGGCTGATGGCATCGTGGATGCTGCCAGGATATCGGGCATTGACATTGAGGATTCGCTGTCTGTGATCGCACACCAACTGCACATTAAGTGAGTGGTAGCTTTTGCGGTTACGGAAGGTCTCAGGATTGTTATGCAGTGCCTGCAATGCCACGTGGGTGCAGCCGATGGCGCCCTGCACCATGGATAGGCCCGCTATCCTGGCAAAGCCACATGCATGCTCGTCCTGCTTCTCTCTGGTGATTGGGAAGCCAATGTAGTCCCTTCTCCTGCTGTAGAGAGCCTCTGTGGCCTCCCGGATGCAGCAATGGATGGCTAACTGTGAGATGTTAGCTATGTCTCCTGTTGCAGACTGGAAGGATCCGCTGGTGAAGAAATTGAGGATGACGGTGACCTTGACTGCCACTGGGAGAGCCATGATCGCCCTGGTCTGATGCTGGAGGTCTGGTTGCAGGAGGTGGCAGAGTTCTGTGACCACCTCCTTGATGAAGCGAAGCCTCCTACACACTGCTCCTCGCTTAATTGAAGGTAGGAAAAGTGATGTTGGAAGACCCTGGGTGGGTAAGGACTCCTGTTGAGAGCCCTGAGGGCCCTCCTCCTCCCTCTCCGCACATGTTCCCATCTTTCTCACTGCCTTCGTTCCCTCCGCCGTAAATCCTGAAGGACGAGGGCAACTGCCAGTACATCCCCCATGATTTTTAGCAAGCGTTGTAATTTGAAGCCTTTCAAAAATAAAGAGGGAGTTTTGTACTTGCCAGAATATTCCCTGATACCAAAGAACCTTGAAATGACTAAGGAAATTTCTTGTAGTAGCAGGGAGTAACACACAGCCACTCAAACTGCAAAACCCTGACAGGTGCGAGTGATTGGTGAGGATTCCTTTAAATAGCGTCACTGGAGCCGGCTCCCTGCTGCTGCACACCACCTCAACCTTTCGTTGCTTTCTCCAGGCGGTAAGTACATTGGCTAAAACGAAGTTGGGAGATTGAGCATCATGTGAGCATTGCACAATCACTGACGTCACGATCTCCATGATGACAAGGTCCCGGGCAATCGAGTTTACCGGCAGCACTACCAGCAACATCGATATGGCGTGCGGCGCTGGAACCGGCATCAGCTGTCCTTACAGCTGTCAATTACATTTTAGTGCCATCTCTTGACGCTAACATGTGGTGCAAGCCACACAAATTTCTCTCCCTATAACAGTAGACTGAATATTATAAAAAGTTGTATTTATTAACCTCCTCTCAAGAAAACAAATCAATTTAAAAGAAAATTTTGCAAAGATTTTTCATTGTTGTGGCTACAAGCAGTTCATGCATCCTTGTGGAAATCAGAAAGGTGACTGCCAGTCTTTGAGATTAAAATATTGCAATTAACACAATGAAATTTAAAGAGAAGTCCACTTAATCGACCATTAATACCTATGGTTAAGAAGGGCATGAAGTCTATTTGCTGACAAATACATTCATCGTAAAAAGAGCAGCTTTTATTTTTCAGAAAGGTGAGGGCCGTGTACAGGACCTTAACTTCAATAACGAAGGAAGTCTGCAGAGCTTTATTCTGCTTAATTCTTTTGTTATTCTGCACCATCACACTGAGACTGAGTGTGTGGGCAGGGCAGCTAAACAAAGCATTCAAAGAGCTATATATTTCAGCCACAGAAGAATGCAGCTTGCGAGACCGTTGGCCACACACGGTTTGTCATATTCAAATTGTATGTAGAAACAAGGTTAATGGTAATACTAAGCCAAATTCAACTGGGCCGTTAGAAATTAGCTGACAAAAAAAAAGCCAAAGGGCTAAAAAAGATTCTCGCAACAGATTTTTCTTCATGTTTTAAGTTTAAGCATTTAAGAAATAGGAGGCTGGTTGTATTCCTTCAATTTACTTTACAGCAGAAATTAGATTATTTTTCAGTCAGTATGCTGCCAAAGCTATCGTATAGGGAGTAGGAGCTATTGTTTATGTCAACCTCCCAGAAAGATATTACTCTGAGATGTATTGGGAGCAGGGGTGGTGGGGGGGGGAGGGGGTTGGAGGGGGGTTAGGGGAGGGGGGTTGGGCGGAGGGGAGGGGGGTGGAGGGAGGGGAGGGGGTGGAGGGGTGGAAGGGGGAAGGGGAGGGGGCTGGAGGGGTGGGTGGGTGGGGAGGGGGGTGGAGGGTTGGTGGACGGGGGTGGAGAGGTGGGTGGGGAGGCGGTCCGATATTGTGTGTCAGTGGCATTTTAACACAGCCACCTCATTATCATTTTACTCCTGGGTTTGCGGCGATTGCGCGGCAGCGGGCGTGAGGAGGACCCGCGTGCTGAGATCTCAACTCAATTATTTAAAGGGACAATCCAAAGGTGGAAGTTGGAGGAGCTGGGAGTTGGAAGCATAAGAGGAAGAACTCTGACAATGGATTTAGGATGGCCAGAGGCTGTGCCCCACTTCAATGACACCTCCCTTGATGAGGGCAGTGAGGAGCCGCAGAGAGATACTCTTCCCCACCAATGGGAGGAAGAAATCTGCTGCTGCCACAAAGAAGGCATGGCTGAAGGTGGCCCAGGAGGTCAGCAGCAGGAGCACTGTGCCTGGCTCATGGATTCAGAGCAGGAAGCGCTTTAATGACCTAATCAGGTCAGGAAAGGTGAGTACAGTTGCTCTACCTTGTTAAGCCTACTCCATCACATCACTCCTCACGCCCACTTACCTTACAAGCACACCCATCCTTCTCTTTCTATGCAATTCTTCACATCCTCATCTATCCATCCACTACTGCCACTCACCCTCATCCTTATGCAATTGCATACCTCTCCCTGATAGTCACCCTCACCAAAAGCACTGCATCCATCAGGTGAACACTTCCCATTGCAGCCATTCATAGGCCTGATCTTTCCCCCGTTGCAGGAGAAGAGCACAGAATACAAGGGAGAGGGAGAGAACCAGAAGTGGACCTCCACAGACCTCGTAGCTGACAACTGCAGAAGAGGAATCCCTGGAGATCAGTGGTGTCTCAGCATGCCTGGCCATTGGAGATGGGGAAGTTCCAGCTACCTGGTGACTGAATCAAATCTATGTGTACACATGTCATACAACACTCAGTCATGTTGACTTGATTTCAGCAGGGAGTGAAATATGGTCATCTTCGTTATGATAAGCTTCAGCATTATTACATTGGGCATCGTGGGCAGCAATGTGAGCAGCGGGTGCTGCTTTAGCGCATCACCCTCCTCCTCGTCTTCCTCCCATGATAAATCATTAATAAATATGTTTTATATCTTTGATTACAGTAATTATGGAGACAAAGGTAGAAAGTTGGCATAGTCCCTGCACCTTAGTAAATTATACAAATAGAAATTGTGGGATAACAGAACTATATCCCTAGCATTGCTTGCCCAAACTTAATTTCTTAAACGCATAAAGTGATGTACTGCAATACTGTGCTATAGAGGTTATCCTGATAAACCCATAATACACAATTCTTTCATCCTCCCACTTGATCATAAGGTGGGAAGATAATTATGGATGTGGAAGGACATTCAGCCCATCTTAGTTCATCCATCCAAAGAGATTCTAATGGCTTCTACCATTGGTCATTGTAGCATCTAATTGTTTCTTAAATGATTCCAGGGTATTTGCCTCCACTGCTTTATCTGGAAATATATTCCATATGTTGATCGCCCTGTGTGAAGAAGGATTTCCTGATATCAGTCTGAAAGTTATCTTTCACTAGTTTGAGCCGATGAACCCTAATTTGACTCCAGCAGTTTAATTCTTATAAGCTCTCTTTGCCCCTCTTGTTTTATTTTTCAGTTCTCACCTGTACTTTTTGTATTCAGCTTGGTTCTCTACTGAATTATGAACCTGATATTTATTATAAGCCCCCTTTATCTGTTTCATTTGAATTCCTTTAGCTATCCAGGGAGCTTTAGCTAGATTTTAATGCCCTTCCTTTCCCCATCGTGGGAATGTGTCTAGTCTGTACCCGAACTACCTCCTCTTTGAAGGCCTCCTATTGCTCATTTACTGTTTCACCTGCCAATCTTCGATTCCAATCCAGCTGGGCCAAATCCCCTTTCAATTTACTGTAACTCTACACGACCTCTACCACCTAGAAGGACAAGGGCAGCAGGCGCATGGGAACACCACCACCTCCAAGCTCCCCTCCAAGTCACACACCATCCTGACTTGGAAATATATCGCCATTCCTTCATCATTGCTGGGCCAAAATCCCTCCCTAACAGCACTGTGGGAGTACCTTCACCACATGGACTGCAGCGGTTCAAGAAGGCAGCTCACCACCACCTTCTCAAGGGCAACTAGGGATGGGCAATAAATGCTGGTCTTGCCAGCGATGCCCACATCCCATGAATGAATTAAAAAAAACTAGCTCTCCTCCACCTGAGTATTTTCCCATTTGACTTTTCCTTGTCCTTTTTCATAACTACTCTAAACCTAATGATATTGTGATCACTCTTTCCCAAATGCTTCCCCACTGAAGCATGCTCCACTTGCCCCTTTTCAACATCCTATTAGCTTTGTTGATTGCTGCTCTGCATTGGTTGGACCTGTTTAGCATCAAAGACTCCTAGATCTTTTTCAACTTCATTCATAGCTATTTCAGCACCATTCACGCAGTATGCATGGCATCTATTTTTCCTTCCTATGTGCAACAATTTACAGCTTTCTGCATTAAATTTTATCTGCCATTGTTCTGTCCACTTACATATTTTGTCCAACACATTCTGTAATTTCTGAGCTGTGTCCTCTGATTCCACTGCCCCTCCTAATTTCGTATTATCTGCAAATTTGACCACTTTGCATTCAGTTATTGAATCCAGCCATTTATGTAAATTAGATACAGTAGTGGTCCCTGCACTGAGTCCTGAGGCATTCCACTAGGTAGTTCCCCCACTTCTGACATAACTCCTCTAACAAGTATCTATTGTTCCTACCCTTCAACTAATTTCTTATCCATTCGCAGAGTTTACCCTGCACCCCCACAACTTTGCTTTTAATTATTAGCCTTTCATGTGGAACTTTATCAAAAGCCTTTTGAAAGTCAAGTTACATTACATCATAGGGATTACCACAGTCTACCTGGAGCTGAAACTTCCTCAAAGAAGTCAAGACGGGATCTTCCCCTTCTGAATGTATGCCGATTGCTGTTAACTAGCTTATTGCCAGATGATCCTCAAGTTTACTCTTGTTAATTGATTCCATTATTTTACATGCATGAAAGTGACTGTAGGGTGCTAAGGGGTAGTCAATGCTGTGCTCCTCAGTCCGGCTGCCATGGGATTTAAAGAGCTTAACCTCTTATTGTTGATCAATCTGGTATAAATCAGCATTATATTACATCGAATTATATAGAATATACAGCACAGAAAATGGCTATTCAGCGCAACTGGTCTGTGCTGGTGTTCATACTCCACACAAGTCTCCTCTCATTCCATCTACCTCAGCTCACCCTTTCAGCATATCTGTTGGTTCCCTTTTCTCTCATGTACTCATCTAGTTTCTTTAAAAATCATCTAAGCTATTTGCCTCAACCACTTCCTGTGGTAGCGAGTTCCACATTCGAACCACTCTCTGAGTAAAGAAATGTTTCCTTATTTCCCTATTCGATTTATTAGTAACTATCTTGTATTTATGGCCCTGTAGTTTTGGATTCACCCACAAGTGGAAGCATTCTCTCCACATCTACCCTGTCCAACCCATTCATAATTTTAAAGACCTCTATCAGGTCACCTCTAAGTCTTCTCTTTTCTAAAGAAAAAAGCCCCAACCTGTTCAATTTTTCCCGATAGCTGTAATCTCTCAGTACTGGTACCATCCTTGTAAATCTTCTTTGCACTTTCTCCAGTGCTTCTGTGTCCTTTTTATAGTATGGAGGCCTGTGGGATTCTCTACCACAGAAGGCAGTAGAGGCCAATTCATTAAATATATTCAAGAAGGAGTTGGATATATTTCTTAAGGCTAAAGGGATCAAGGGGTATGGGGAGAAAGCAGGGACCGGGTACTGAACTTGGATGATCAGCCATGATCGCATTGAATGGCGGAGCAGGCTAGAGGGGCCGAATGGCCTACTCCTGCTCCTATCTTCTATGTAACTGTGCACAGTACTCTATGGCCTGACCAAGGTCCTATACAATTATAACATAACTTCACTACTTTGAATTCTATACCCCAAGAAATAAATCCCAATGCTTTGTTAGCATTTTTAATTGCTTTGCTGACCTGCGATGCTGCTTTTAATGATTCACCTGTGTCCCTAGATCCTTTTGCTCTTCCGACCCATTCAGTTTCTTATTTTCTAAGGTGCAGGTGATGTTTCTGTTTTTCCTACCAAAGTGCTTCACCTCACATTTATCAATGTTAAAGTTCATTTGGCACTTACCTGCCCAGTCTGCAAGTTTTCTAATGTCTTCTTGTATTATGTTGCACTCTTCCTCAGTGCTTGTTACACCCCCTAGTTTGGTATCATCTGCAAATTTTGATATTGAGTTACTTGTTCCTAAGTCCAAATCATTAATATAAATTATGAATAACAGTGGTCCCAGCACTGATCCTTGTGGAACATCGCTTTCTACCTTCCTCTAATCTGAATAACTACCCTTTACTTTTACTCTCTTCTTTCTATTTTTAGCCAATTTGACTCCATATGCCCTAACCTTTGTCATGAGCCTACTTTGTGGTACCTTATCAAAGGAATTTTGAAAATCCAAGTATATGTCATCTACTATATTACCCTTGTCTACTCTTTCCGTTACTTCTTCAAAGAATTCTATCAGGTTAGTTAAGCATGACTTAGCTTTTTGGAATCCATACTGACTATTTTTTATTATATTTTCTGTTTCTAGATGCTCTTCTATCACTTCTTTTAGTATAGCTAACTGGTCTATAATTCCCAGGTTTTGTTCTATCTCCAGTTTTGTATATAGGAACAACATTAGCTGTCCACCAGTCCTCTGTCAATATCCGCTCTTCTATGGAACTTGTAGTGCCTCTGCATTGCAGCATTTGTTTTGCCAAATTATACTGTTTTAGCCAGAGAAAGGCTAATACCAGATGTCTTTTTATCCAATATGCAGGATTGATGCTGAGTACTTAGAATAAATGGATGTAGCTGCATTTTAATTTTAACATTTTAGACCTCTAAATAATCCACTGTCCTTTTCAGTTCCTTCATTTTATCTTGAGTATTTTTCATCTTGTAAAAAACCTCTATAGCATTGGATTCCAATAATGGCTGTTTGATACACTTGAGCAGAGCCAATCTTCTATCTGAAGCTGATTGACACAATGGCCGAGAAATTCAGTTGCGTTCGCCAGCCGTTAACGCCATAAGAGGGGTAGATTTCCAGCGCTAGGCACTTAGCACCCGGGCGCAGGCCGATCTGCGCCTATGCCCAACTTCAGTTGACATTTAGCGCCGGCGCAAAGTGTTTGCGCCCGCTCAGCTGCGCGCGCAGCTTATGACGTCATTTCGTCGTGCAACGCTGTTTGTGCGCCCCAAACCGGAAATTCAGTGGCGCCCGCCCAATGTGGGCGTGGCGCTGTTAAGAACTGTGAACTGGAATGCAGCAGAGGCCCTGCGGGCCTTGGGGAGCGCTAATTAAAGGGCACTTAGACTGAACTATAAAGGCCAGCCATTTTGCTGCAATGACTTTAGTGCTTTGGATTTCTGGACAGAGACCAAGGAACAGACCTTACTGATTTGGGACAACATAGGAGAGGTATTTTTGGCTTCTGGCCAGAGCTTTGAAATTAGACTCATTGTGATTTCACTGTTTGCAAGTTTATTATGGGGGCTGCATGGGGTCCCAACCCTCAGTTCCAGCATTATGTGCGAAGGGCTCGCAGACGCTGTGTGAGAGGGCCAGCCATGCCTAGACGCAGAGGGGCCATCAGGCGTCGGCAACGTAGGCCTTACCCACACAGGGAATACCGGCAGCAGGTGTCCTATCTCGCCATGACTGCCGCGCATTGTGTTAAGAGGCTGCGCTTCAGAAGGGAGGTGGTTGCAGAGATCTGCCAGCTGCTTCACAGAGATCTGCGTCCACAGCTGATGTGCAGGACGTCTCTGTCGTTGGAAGTGAAGGTCACGGTGGCTCTGAACTTTTATGCAAGCGGCTCCTTCCAAGCCACTGCTGGGGACATAGCGAACATCTCCCAGTTCGCCTTGCATCGCTGCATCCGGCAGATCACCGATGCCCTTTTCACAAGGAGACACCAATTCATCTCCTTCCCCATGACCCTAGAGAGGCAGGAGCAGCGTGCAGTCGGATTTGCCAGGATCGCCGACTTCCCCATGGTGCAGGGCGCCATTGACTGCACGCATGTGGCTATGCGGGCACCTATCGACAATGCCGAGGATTACCGCAACCGGAAGGACTACCATTCCCTCAATGTACAGCTGGTGTGTGACCACAGGCAGCACATCCTAGCTGTCAATGCCCGCTTTCCAGGGAGCAGCCACGATGCATTTATCCTGCGCCAGACTACTGTGGCTGACATGTTCGAGGCACAGCCTCCACCAAGGGGATGGCTTATTGGGGACAAAGGCTACCCTTTGTGTACATGGCTCATGACCCCGTTCCACGCGCCCAGGACCCCTGCGGAGGAGGCATACAACGAAAGCCATCAAGCCACAAGGAACATCATAGAGCAAACGATTGGCATCCTCAAGCAACGGTTCCGCTGCCTGGATTATTCCGGCGGATCTCTACAGTATTCGCCGGATAGAGTCTCCCAGTTCGTCGTCGTTTGCTGCATGCTGCACAACCTGGCTATCCGCAGGACTCAGGCACTGCCACCTCGCGTTGGACCACCACCTCAGGAGGATGAGCAGGAGGACCATGAGGAGGAGGAGGAGGAGGAGGAGTACCAGCCCAGGAGGGAGCCACAAGGTCCAAGGGCCGTCCGCCGGCGGCTTATTGAACGACACTTCTAGGCCCCCTGTCAGGGAATGGCTTGTGGCAATGAACGCACCTGAATGCAGCCGCTCCGCAAGCCCTCAGCCGGTTAACGCAACAACCACTTGAAACATGACACCTGGACAAGCTGAATAAATAAAAAGCTTTATTTAACAAACTCAGGGCCCTTCCCACATGAAACAGAAAAACAGACAAGACCCCCAAAAAACAGTCAAAAACATATCTCACTCCCACAACCTGGGGAGGAATAACAAAAATTGTCCTTCCAATTGGCCTTCATCCTCGGCCTTACCAAAATAAGCCCCCCCCCTCCAGAACACAAACAACCCCATATAAAAAAAACAGTTGGCAACACACTCTACTTGGTGTGCCGAGAGGGCGAGTCCTTGTGCAGGCTTCTCCGGCCCCTGCCTGACCTGTTGCTCCGCCTCAACCTGGGCCCTGTGGGTGTTGCAAGGCTGGGGGAAGGCTCCTGAGGGGCACAATGCGTGACGGCAGATGCCCTTGGGGGTCGGCCTAGACGAGGTCCGGCCCTGGAGGGGCCGGCTGCTGACTGCTGCAGCTGTGGCTGGCCAGCATCAGTCTCTCCAGCAGCTCGTCGCACCTTGGCCGGGGGAGTGGCAGTGGCGGCTGCAGCAATGGGGGCAAGCTGGCTGATGCCAGGCGCTCGCTGGTCGCCAGAGACACTGGCACTCGGCCAGCCTGGCACTGCAGCAAGCGCAGCAATCTGGTGAAGGCCAGACCGCTGTGCTGCAGCAGGGCGGCGGGTGCCCTGGTGATGCTTCCGTGACACAGCGAGTGTGGCAGAAGTGAGTGCGCGAACTGCCCTGGTCTGTGCCCGCATCAGATCAGCCAGTGTCTGGATGGCACCACTCATGAACTCGCGACTCGCGTCCTGTGCTGCCGTGAGTTGGTCGACACCCCTGGCCTGTGCTGCCGCGAGTTGCTCGACATCCCTGGCCTGTGAGTCCCCGAAATTGGCCACACTATGAGCCAGGGACTCAATGGCCTGAGGCAACTGTCCCACAACCCCCATGAACTCGTTGTGGCGCCGCTCCGAGGCCGCGGACATTTCATCAAGGAGGCGCACCTCCTGGGCGAGGACCGTCTCCGGACTGGAGGGCGGACTCTCCCTCTGGGGAGAAGGCCGCCGAGCTGCCCGACCCTTCCCGCGTGCCTGGACGCCACTGGGCCCAGCAACTGCCCTCCCCTGCAACACTTCCCCCCTCTGGGGAGAAGGCAGCCGTGCTGCCCGACCCTTCCCGCGTGCCTGGACGCCACTGGGCCCAGCAACTGCCCTCCCCTGCAACACTTCCCCCCTCTGGGGAGAAGGCAGCCGTGCTGCCCGACCCTTCCCGCGTGCCTGGACGCCACTGGGCCCAGGAGCTACACCCCCCTGCAACACTTCCCCCTGGCTCTCCTCCAGGCAAGACGTGTCCCCTCCATTGCCATCCCCTGGCGCGGATGAGGGTTCCCCCAATGTGCCGCCTTCCTCTTGGTCCTCGTCGTCCTCCTCTTCCGAGGGACTGGCACTCTCAGCTTCAGGGACCTCCTCCTCACCAGCTGAAAGCAGGAAGGCACAAGAGTAGCTTTAGAGTGAGGACAGGGCGTCAGCGAGGGAGGCATGAGTGGTGCCATGATGCGCATTGGTGGGACAGTGGCAAAGGATGTAGATCTGAAGCGCAAGGGGAACCAGAGAGGTCCAAACGGTCATGTCCTTACCATTGGGTCCCAGCACAGGGTCGGCATCTCCAATGGCAATGGGGCCAGTCACCCGGCCACGCATGAGTCGAGCCACGCTCTCCTCCAGCTGACTGAGCTGCTGGAACTGGGGACGGCCTCCCCCGGTGACAGTCTGGTTCTTCAAATTCCGCGCCAGCTTGGCCTGCAAGAGAAAGGACGGCCTCTAAGTACAGTGTGGTGCCCTGTTGTTGTGTGCACTGCCTCCCATGGTCGAATAGCTTGGCCAGTGTGGTGCCCTCTTGTTGTGTGCACTGCCTCCCATGGTGGAATAGCTTGGCCAGTGTGGTGCCCTGTTGTTGTGTGCACTGCCTCCCATGGTGGAATAGCTTGGCCAGTGTGGTGCCCTGTTGTTGTGTGCACTGCCTCCCATGGTTGAATAGCTTGGCCAGTGTGTTAAGTGCAGAGAGTGCTATTGATGATCATGCCAGTGCCATAGCTGCGGGAGGAGGGCTGGCCATTAGGCCTTTGAGGTCCCTTTGCCCATAATGTGAGGTGCACATGCAAGGATGAGGAGGACACTGGAAAGGGTACTCACCCTGACCAACCAACTGAGGTCGTTGTACTTCTTGCGGCATTGGTCACCAGTCCTGGGGACATCGCTGTTGGCTGACACCCTCTGGGCGATTTCCCTCCAGGCTCCCCTGTACTGCCTCCTGGGAGCCTTCTTGCCACTGTCCGGGCACAAGATCTCTCTGTTCTTTTCCAACCCCCTAAGCAGCACCCTCAAAGCATGCTCTGAGAAGCGCTGCGCTCGTTCATGGGCCTTCTGCATGGCTTCAGGCACTATTTGGGTCCACCAGCAGTGTTCAGGCCTAGCTGCAGGGCTCCACTATCCAGGGCGTGGCTGCAGACAAAGTCGACCCTTCCCCCTTTAAGAGCTGGCCGGCGTCAGGGTGTCTGCTGTCAATCAAAACATGACCGCACCTGCGCTGCGCCCGGCCTCGGCGTTATCAGTCCGCACCGCCGGCTTAGCGCCTAAAGATAGGAGTGCAACGCCAGTTTCAGCGCTCGCCCAAACTCCTTGGCCAAAGCTACTGAATTTCGGCGAAGTGGCCTCCACTTTCCGGCGGGCGCTAACTTTAGCGCCCACCCGACTTTACCGCCCCAAAAGTGGCTATACTGAATTTCTAGGCCCATGTAATTAATTGAACTGTTTGGTCATTCAAATATTACCACAAAATTAACATAATATACAAAATATACACAATTTCTACATAGAAGAGTGAAAGAAGAATGTAAGATATACACTAGCTCATCAATACAAAGCAGCAATTAGGTATTCAAGAGATACAAACTAGACAGTTGCCATATTCAATCCCTGATCTGTGCTGAGTTAGCTCAATTCAGCTGGGGTATTAAAATCAGATTCACCAGCCAAATTAAAGAGGGTGAATAAAAGGGCCAGCATTGTTTTTATCCGGTGACTCCCGTTTAACTGCATAGGTTTGAATGCTGGATGAGGTCAAGAGCGGGCTTAGCTGTGAATCTCCCAATGGATACATAGACCCTCAACACACACATTTAAATGGCCACTTGGATGAGGTGCTTGAGGGCAAGTGACACCTGCAGACTGTAGACAATATTTTTCAAGAGGGGAAGAAGGGAGACGTTTATTGGAAAATGAGGGGGGGAAAGGTCAAGAGTTTTAGAATCAATAGGGCTGATTTTAACTACACGTGGAGAACAGGTGAGCTTTGGGTGCCCGCTCAATCATACCAGCATGTGGGCCAAGCCATTTTGAGGCTCGGGCCTCATTTACATGCTGCAGGTGAGCTGTGGGCACCAAGCGGGCGCCCCATAACAGCACGCCAGTTCTGGGAGTGCAGGAAATCATCCAACTCCCACGGTGAGCTGGCTGACAGTTAGAACTGGGGTGGGGGGGAAGGCGATTCTGCGGGGTGGGGTGGGTGCTGTAGGACTGGTCAGCAGGGGGCTGGAGTGTTTCTGTGGGCCCAGTAGAGTATTCCTGTTGGGACCACCAAAAAAGAAATAAGAACAGGAGTAGGCCACTCAGCCCCTCAAGCCTGCTCTGCCATTCAATGATGTAGTGTATGTAACCTGTACTACCTTAAGAGGATACCTTAAAGTGATGGACTACTTTTTAATGGCTCCTGTACATTGTAGTACCGGTGGTGACCACACCGGTATATAAACCCTGCGGAGCAAGTGTACCTCAGTTCCCGCCTTGACCCTCAATCACTAAAGACCTGTTTACTTACTTCTGTTGTCTGTGTCCTGTTATTCATTATAACTGCACTTGTAAACACAGACTCAACAGTGGCGACGAGTCTGATCGTACCTAGCGGCAGTTTTGCATCACCTCCCCCAGTACTGATTCTGGGGTCCATTCCAAGGAGGCTTCGTCCTCAGAGAACAGGAGTCGAAAAAGGGCATCCGCCCTCAGCATCCTGCAGAGCACTGCATCGCACAGGAGGCCATCGAGAACCCGGTTTGGTTTTCTGGCCACGAAGTCCAACATCAGAAATAGGCAGTGATCATCCCTTCTTCGACAGCGGCGGGTAAGCCCAATCGAGCGGCACGGGGGGGAAGTCGGCCGAGTTGTCAGAGGGAGAAGGGGAGGAAAAACAAAGAGAAAGGGCGGAGGACACAACCGCAGCCGGTGTCAGGGGCCGGACTGCAATCGGGGCAGAGACGCGCAGCAGCCAGAAAGACGCTTTATTGCCACAAGGACCGCGGGAGCGGCGGGGCAACAGCGCAGAAGAAGCGCTGAAAAGCAGTTTTAAAATAAACTGCATCCAGATCATTGACCTCCGCTGAGCGCAATTATGCTCAGATAGATAGGGAGGCTCTCAGCCTCGTGTGGGGAGTTAAGAAACTTAACC
Organism: Somniosus microcephalus; assembly: GCF_052327205.1. Lineage (NCBI taxonomy): Eukaryota > Metazoa > Chordata > Chondrichthyes > Squaliformes > Somniosidae > Somniosus > Somniosus microcephalus. Next base: position 62,824,269 of record NC_140997.1, on the reverse strand, counting down.
ATTACCTGCACGGCCAAAAGTTTACACTGCTGACAGATCACCAGCCGTTGGTTTCCATTTTTAACCCTAAGAAGGGTGTTCCGGTAATGACGGCGCAGAGGCTTCAGAGATGGTCCCTTTTCCTAGGGGCACATCAGTATGGTATTGAGTTCAAAGGTACAAAGCAGCATGGTAATGCTGATGGGCTGTCGCACCTGCCACTACCTACAGCGGAAGAGGCACCGGCAGTTGACCCTGTCGAGATATTTCACTCGACCATCATCGAATGCTTGCCAGTCACCAATGCGGGTATTGAGAGAGAGACCCGAAATGACCCAACACTGTCTCGGGTCTACGATTTGACAGTGAAGGGATGGCCAGCACATGGCGAACCACTGTTACCAGCATTCTCAGCCAGACGAGAACAGCTGTCCGTATGTCAAGGAACATTGATGTATGGAACAAGGGTGATTATTCCTCCTAAATTAAGGGAGAGAGTTCTAAAAGAATTGCACGAAGGTCATCTGGGGGGAGTCAAGATGAAAAGCCTTGCTAGGGCTTATGTGTGGTGGCCAGGTATAGACAAACAAATAGAGGATCTGACTAAAAGCTGCTCAGGGTGCCAAAAAGTTCAGAACGCACCTCCAATTGCACCGCTGCATCCGTGGGAATGGCCTTCAGCCCCATGGCAACGTGTGCATATCGACTTTGCAGGTCCATTCATGGATTCCATGTTTTTGATAGCAGTAGACGCATATTCTAAATGGCCAGAAGTGATTAAGATGTCGACCACTACCTCTGAGAAGACGATTGCAGTTCTAAGAACCATATTTGCAAGGAATGGATTGCCGGAGCAAATATGTTCAGACAACGGACCACAGTTCGTGTCAGAAGAATTCCAGAAATTCATGAAGAAGAATGGGGTGAAACACTATACATCTGCCCCATATCATCCGGCTACAAATGGGTTGGCCGAGAGATTTGTACAAACGTTCAAAAAGGTGATAAAGGCCATGAGTGAAGATCATATTCCACTACAACACAAGGTGGACAATTTCCTAATGGCGTATCGAAATGCCACGCATGCAGTGACAAATCAAAGCCCTGCCATAATGTTCTATAACAGAAGGTTGCGGTCCCGGTTGGATTTGTTAAAACCCAATGTGCGACGGGAAGTCGAAAACAAGCAATTCCAGCATGTAAATAAAAAGGCCACTCGTAGTTTTGAAATAGGACAACCAGTGATGGCCAGGGACTATAGGGATGACAAATGGCAACCTGGAACAATTTGTGCACGACAGGGACCCTTGATGTACACGGTAGACGTTGGAGAGAACGTAATACGACGTCATGCTGACCAACTTGTGGAATCGAGAACAAGGGTCGACCCCATGTCTACGGCAGAGACACCAGTTGAAGAACTTATTGAGCCTGTAGCATCTACCTCAGACTCGAACGTATTGGATGATGTTGAATCCATAGGAGATCAAGTGGATGAGTCACCCCAGCAACGGGAACCAGAGATCCCTGAAAAGCGTTATCCAGGCCGGATCAGGAGGCCTCCTCAGAGACTGAATCTTTGAACAGTTCTTGTGTGTAAATTGTATATATGTATATTATTCATGTAGTGTATTAATTGGGGTGTCCACTGTTAAGCTAAAAGGGGAGGAATTGTAGTGTATGTAACCTGTACTACCTTAAGAGGATACCTTAAAGTGATGGACTACTTTTTAATGGCTCCTGTACATTGTAGTACCGGTGGTGACCACACCGGTATATAAACCCTGCGGAGCAAGTGTACCTCCGTTCCCGCCTTGACCCTCAATCACTAAAGACCTGTTTACTTACTTCTGTTGTCTGTGTCCTGTTATTCATTATAACTGCACTTGTAAACACAGACTCAACAAATGAGATCATGGCTGATCTGTGACTTAACCCCATATACCTGCCTTTGGCCCATATCCCTTAATACCTTTGGTTAACAAAAATCTATCACTCTCCAATTTAAAATTAACAATTGATCTAGCATCAATTGCTGTTTGCGGAAGAGAGCTCCAAACTTCTACCACCCTTTGTGTGTAAAAATGTTTCCTATTTTCACTCCTGAAAGATCTGGCTCTAATTTTTAGACTGTGCCCCCTAGTCCTAAAATCCCCAACCAGCGGAAATAATTTCTCTCTAGCTACCCTAACTGTTCCCCTTAATATCTTGAAAATTTCGATCAGATCACCCCTTAACCTTCTAAATTCTAGGGAATATAACCTTAATTTATGTAATCTCTCCTCGTAACTTAAGCCTTGAAGTCCGTGTATCATTCTGGTAAACCTACGCTGCACTCCCTCCATGGCCAATATATCCTCCCTAAGGTGTGGTGCCCAGAACTGCCCACAGTACTCCAGGTGTGGCCTAACCAGGGTTTTGTACAGCTGCAGCATAATTTCTACCCCCTTATATTCTAGTCCTTTAGATATAAAGGCCAGCATCCCATTAGCCTTTTTGATTATTTTCTGTACCTGTTCATGACATTTTAATGATCTATGTACCTGGTCCCCCAAGTCTCTTTGGACCGCCACTGTTTTTAGCCTTTTACCATTTAGAAAGTGCCCTGTTCTATCCTTTTTAGGTCCAAAGTGAATGACCTCACATTTGCCTACATTGAAATCCATTTGCCACAGTTTTGCCCATTCACTTAATCTGTCGCTATCCCTTTGTAATGTTATGCTTCCATCTACATTGCCTACAATTCCACCTAGCTTTGTGTCATCGGCAAATTTGGATATGTGGCTTTCTATGCCATCATGTAAGTCGTTAATAAATATTGTGAATAGTTGAGGCCCCAACACAGATCCCTGCAGGACACCACTAGTCAAATCCTGCCAATTAGAGTACCTACCCATTTGTACCTCGAAATTGCAATCGGGGTCCGATGTACCTTATAGGACAGAGTGCCAGTGTAAATGGGGCAGTAAGTGACCCAATGTCATTGTCGGGCTACTACCATTCTATTTACACTGGGCATAGGGAATTAAAATCGTCCCTAATGTTTGAATTCTATGACTGATTCTTGGCTCAATGTTCACATGTTCCTAATAGGAAGTTAGAATGGACCCAGGGAAAGAAATGTTAAGGATGTCACCAGTAACGCTGACTCCCACTAATAACCATAACATTAGTTTACCGTTGACTCTCAGAGGCTATTTTAACCCCCTCGGATATCATGCACAGAGAAAACAAAGTCTGCAATAGCAAGGTTTCCTTGTATTTGAGATTATATAACATTCTTGCTAACTATCTGATGGGAATGTCAAAGGGCAATAATGATAAACATAACCAAAATATTTCATCAAATCTCCTGCTTAAAAAACAAAATGCATCAATCCTCTCCTAATTGTACATCGCTTTTTTCAAAAGACAATTTAGTTAGAAATTATATAGAAAATAGTTGAGTCTCATCATTTTCATGCATGTACTAAGATTATTGTAAAACATTTTTCCAGAAAGAAGCATCCGATATTAAATTGTAACATATTGTCAAAAAGATTGAAGTATTACAAAATGAAGATAATTTCGTTCTAAATGTGTGCATATTATACTTTTGGCATATGGCAAGTTAAGCCAGCGTGTAAAATTGGTGATTTAATTTCGTATCATTGCAGGCCGTGGAACTTATGTCCAACAAATGTAATTAATGTTTGCCGCTGAGCCATATCTTCTCCATTTGACATATGTCTGAGGCTTCCTCTCCGTCTGCGCTGTTTCATTAGGATTTATGATTTACTCTGCTCATGGAGCCATAGCTACGCTGTAGATGAATGTGGCAGAGGATCTAGATGGCTGCATTTCCTCAGTCAATCTTCCAACATTTGCATGCCAGATGTGGGCCGAGGCTATAAAACCAACGCAGCGTGCAGCAAGCAGATATAGGGCTTTAGACACGGTGGCCTGAACCCCTTGCACAGAGCAAAAACACAAAGCAAGAATCAATCAAAACTGAACGGAAACCTTTTTACATTATTTTTGTACATTGTTCTACCCCAGAGATTTAGGAACACCAGAGCTCAGAGAAGTTCAGAATACAGGAGCTGTGAAAGTTGTTTTACATAAAGCACCTGCATATTGCTTATCGTCAATTAAGCTGAATGGAGCTTTCAGCACTGTGTTAAATGGACACCTCTGCATTGCTTGCTATGAGTAAGCCGGTCTGCTGAGCGCAACCAATTCATTTAGTCTTATAGTGTTTGAAACTAGTGAATGGTGGTTAAGTACCTATTCGATATCACCATTAAATAGCTGTTGATCAATGACTATTGCTTACATTTAAGTACAGCTTCTGACCGGATTTAAACGCTATGCTTGCTTTTGCAAACAAACCCTACAGAACTACAGGGGAAAAAAATTACAGTCATGTTAAATAGCCATTATGTCTTACGGATTTCAGGAATGCTGGCATTTTATGTCCATTAAGACCCAAACTAAGAACTGCCAAACTCATTTCACAGGTGATCGATACAGCCTCAGTCAGCAGCAGACAGCGGTGTTAACTGAAATATAGAAAAGCAACAGCAATAAGCCAAGGAGCCACCTGAGCCCCATTTAGAACTGCAGTCCTGTGTTGACTAATTTTGTCAGCCCGGGATGAATGCTATCTCATTGATTTGCTGTTAGTGCGGAGTTTAAACCTCATGAAAAGACAAATAGCTTTTTGCATACCATTCAAAGCACAATGTCCATTAGCAGAGGTTACACAGCGATTGATTTTTTTCTGAATGTCATTTACAAGCTAAAGCTGTCATTTTTCAGAACCGACAGAACTGGACATATTCTGTACAAATGTGATATTTATGCCTGACTGCCTTGATGTAGGGAGGAAAATATACTGAGTTCCTTGTAACTAATTTGAAGGAATGCAATTTCATGCTTTCTGCTATTAGTGCTGACATCCTTAGCTTTGTGACTAGACCTGAATTGCTCTTTTGCACATGATACATCGTGCAACTGGTTTTAGCAAATGCAATAATTGTGTTTTGACTAGCATACACAAATATTTGGAATAGTATTTTTCATGAGTCAAAAGACGCCAGACATTTTATGCAGGAATATGATACTAAAATCTAGTTATACTAATTGAAGATTATTTTTATGGAGGGGTGGGTTGGGTAATTGGGTGCCTGGCATGTGCAGAAATGCATTGCCATGTTTAAGAGCTCCTGAGTAAGCTATTGAGACATTTACACCTGTATAATTTCAGTTTGTCCCATACTGGGTGCACAAATAGACATTCGACACACTTGTCTAAGCCCAGAAATATTAAGTGCAGATTAGCAGAGCCAGGGATTAGGGACCTCCAAGTGCGGGCAGGATTACTGCTGAAATTTAAGCAGTATACTAAGCAGCCTTCCAGTACAAAGCACGGCCTATCCAGCTAAACCAACCATAAGTGCTAATACTGTGCACGGACTGCTGTTATGGGTAGTGGTGAGCATGTACCTCCCACTGATTAGATGAGTTTTAGTGGAATTATTGATAATTTTCTTTAATATCCACCTGAGGGCATTTGTTTGCAGGACTATCTGAGGCCCTGTGAGAAGAATCCCAGCCCCAGTGACAAGTCTCCCCCTCTGGAATCTATGGGGGTAATTTTAACCCCAGAAAACGGGCAGGTTTGGGTTGGGTGAGAGGTTAAAGTGTTAAAAATCTGAATCCCGACCCCAACCCACCTCCAACTCGTCCACTTCCAGTTTTGACAGAGGCAGGATGGGGGGTGAGGGCAGCCAACCCATTCCCAGGAGACAGGTTGGCATTTTAAATATGATAATGAGGCTGGAAGCCTCGGATTTAACCTGCTTTGCAGGTTTAACTGCGGCCGGCCGGGGTTCCCGGGCATTTGAATACCCGGCAGCTGTAGCGAGGTGAGGACAGCCTTGGGGTGCACTCCCTGTGGGCCGGGAGGAGCAGGAGCGCATCCCCCTGGTCCCCCAAGCTCCCCCACCATCAGCCGCCCTCGCCCCCATACAAACCACCCCCCCGGGAATCGGACCCCCCGGGATCGGCAGGGATCGGTGCTAGGACCCCAGCCATTTACAATATATATTAATGATCTAGACGAGGGAACTAGATGTAATATTTCCAAGTTTGCAGAAGACACAAAGCTGGGTGGGCATGTGTGCTGTGAGGAGGATGCAGAGAAACTCCAGTATGATTTGGACAGGTTCGCTGATTGGGCTAATGCATGGCAGATGCAGTATAATGTGGATAAATGCAAGGTTATCCGCTTTGGTGGCAAAAACAGGAAGGCAGATTGTTATCTGAACAGCAATAGATTGGGAAAAGGGGAAGTACAACGATACCTGGGTGTCCTTGTGCACCAGTCGCTGAAGGTAAGCATGCAGGTGCAGCAGGCAGTTAAGAAGGCAAATGGTATGTTGGCCTTCATAGCAAGAGGATTTGAGTACAGGAGCAAGGATGTCTTGCTGCAGTTGCACAGGGCCTTGGTGAGACCACACCTTGAGTATTGTGTGCAGTTTTGGTTGCCTTATCTGTGGAAGGATGTTCTTGCCATGGAGGGAGTGCAGCGAAGATTCACCAGACTGATACCTGGGATGGCAGGAATGACGTATGAAAAGAGATTGGATCGATTAGGCTTATATTTGCTAGAGTTTAGAGGAATGAGAGGGGATCTCATTGAAACTTATAAAATTCTAACAGGACTAGACAGACTAGATGCAAGAAGGATGTTCCTGATGGCAGCATAGTCCAGAACCAGGGGTCACAGTCTAAGGATAAGGGGTAAGCCATTTAGGACTGAGATGAGAAGGAATTTCTTCACCCAGAGAGTGGTGAACCTGTGGAATTCTCTACCAAAGAAGGCAGTTGAGGCCAATTCATTAAATATATTCAAGAAGGAGTTAGATATATTTCTTAAGGCTAAAGGGATCAAGGGATATAGGGAGAAAGCAGGGACAGGGTACTGAATTTGGATGATCACCCATGATCTCATTAAATGGTGGAACAGGCTCGAGGGGCCGAATGGTCTACTCCTGCTCCTATCTTCTATGTTTCTATGATCAGGGACCACCCCGCCCCGCCCCGGGTCAGGACTCGCATCTAACTGAGGCTGCGGCCTGTTCTCCAGTGTTCCCCTCCCAACTGGAAGCCAAGCCTGTCAATCAGGCTGACTTCCAGGCGGCGAACCTGTCAGTGACGTCACACGCATGGACTTCCGGGTTTCCCGCATGTTACCGGGTCCCCCCCACCGATCCCAGTGGGTTCAAAAGTAAAAATTCCCCCCTATTAGAAGGCTAGTCTGGTTGATCAATCAGCAACAGTGCCTTGGACTACTGTGGACCTGCTCCAGGTATCAGACCACTAAGTCTATCACAGAGGGTGAATGTGTTCCAAACTTCAATCACCTGGGGCATGTCACCTTGGAGTCATCTCGACCCTGAAAGAGACCCTTCTTACCTCCCACCCCAAGGAGGATAGTCACCCATTAGTCATTAGTCAACTGGCAAGCAAGTATTTAAGCTATGTGGACATCACATATTAGGAGATCCTCTTGAGTCGCACGGCAAGCAGAACAACTCACCGTAAAATTTATGAATGTATTCCCACCGTGCTCCATGGATGCACATCATATTGCTTCAAACCAGTTGAAAGTGTGGAACTTCAGCAGCATCTGCATGCCTATTTGCAACCTAATTGTAATGGGAAGTGAGCCCTAGATATATGTCCAGCTGGACAAGGGATAGACATAAAGAGCAATGAGAAAAGAAAACATACTCATTACACAATACGGTATGTGGTTAAGGTCCAATGGGCCAAATCTTCCTGGAGAAGTAACGGGGACTTCACGACGCATGCCATTATGAATGCACAAATCGGCCCGCATGTTCACAGGAAGAATGGGATAGGAATGAACTAAGGAGATTGTTTTTTCAGAATAATTCTTGACCAGTTATTTACAGTTATACAGGTAGACTATCCTTTATCCGAAAACCTCGGGACCAGCCGTGTTTCGGTTTTAGGAAAATTTCGGATTTCGGAAGGTGCGCGAAAACACTTCGGTTTTCAGAGGTAATTCGGTTTTCGGGAGTGCGGATAAAGGATACACTATCCCTTATCCGGCAGCGTCGGGTCATGCTTTGCGCCACTTTCGGCTTTCAGAGGTTTTCTGGTTTCGGATGTGCGGATAAAGGCTAGTACACTTACGCTGAGCGATTTCGGTTTTCAGAAGTGCGGAAAAATGCTACACTATCCCTTATCCAGCTAGGCCTGTAAGTCGTGCGCCACTCTGGTCATGTCGTGCGCACGACTTACGCTGACCGAAAAAACCTTCGGTTTTTAGAGGGTTTCGGTTTTCGGAAGTCCGGATAAAGGGTAGTCTACCTGTATCTCCTTTTTGTTAGACCCGCAAGCCAAATACCATTTACTAACCAAGAGAATAACAGATGCCCTATTCCCAGGCCTCTGCCAAAATCACTCTCGAATCAGCCTCTGATAAATGTGCCCAAGTTGCCTCAACCTCCAATCTCCCCTCCCTCCTTTTACAGAAGCATCTTAGCTCCGCTTGACACTTCAGCCAGCCAGCAAAGCTGAGACTGGGAGCTCATGTGAGAAGTTATGGGCACACGGAAGAAATATGCAAATATAGACATGGCTGTCTCCAAATCTTTTTAAAAAAATCATTTATTTTAAAAATAGATCAGAATATTGATTTTTCCAACTTTTTTCCATCTAAAGATAAATATGGTTACAACAAACAGAAATATTCAAATATTCTATGTTTGTTGAAGAATTTTCAGTGGTTTTGTTGCACTCTTTACCAGATAGTAAACCCTGAAGCACATAAATGGGGTTTCCGCCACACTTCAGACAAAGTTACAGTGGCAGAAAGTCTGAGGGAATTCCGGGCCATGCTGTCCTCAGTTGTTTTTCAAGTAGACACCATATTGTTGCACTTCCCTGCCTCAGCCCATCTGCTGCTGAAACCCTCATCTATGTCTTTGTTACCTCCGGGCTCAAATATTCCAACACGACCCTCCATAAGCTTGAACTCATCCCAAACTCTTCTGCCCATGTCCTAACTTGCACCAAGTGCTGTTCACTCCTGACTTACATTGGCTCCCGACCCAGCAAATCATCGATTTTAAAATTCTCATCCTTGTGTTCAAATCCCTCCATGGCCTCGCCGCTCCCAATCTCTGCAACCTCCTCCAGCCCTACAACCCTCCGAGAACTCTGTATTCCTCCAATTCTGGCCTCTTGTGCATCCCCGACTTCCTTCGCTCCACCATTGGTGGCCGTGCCTTCAATATTTAGGCCCGAAGCTCTGAATTTCCCTCCCTGAATCTCACCGCCTCGCCGCCTCTCTCTCCTCCTTTAAGATGCTCCTCAAAACATGTCTCTCTCACCAAGTTTTTGTCTCCTAATGGATACGGGCGGCAGAGTTTTGGATGAGCTCAAGTTTACGGAGGGTAGAAGGTGGGCGACCAGCCAGGAGAGCATTGGAATATTCGAGCCTGGAGGTCACAAAAACATAGACGAGGGTTTCAGCAGCAGATGGGCTGAGGCAGGGTAAAGATGCTTATGTCTCCTTCTTTGGCTCGGCCTCAAGCGCCTTGGGTTGTTTTACTATGTTAAAAGCATGTTATAAATGCAAGTTGTTGCTGTTGAATTTATGTCGCATGGATCCTCCTTGTGGACTCTCAATATATGTATCCAGATGGATTAAAAAATTACATGAATTGGCGTGTGACTGAGTACGAAAAAGAGCAGCATATGAATAAGTGATACATTCTGGCATGTCACAAGAACTATTTACTTTTAGTGCTATAAGTCCAGTACTTTTAGTAAATTTGTTGCTTCACTAATTTTGAAACAAACAGGTAGAAAAGTCTGTAATATGTCCTCTGCCAGTTTCTACACAACTGAAGTCCCAGACAGTGAAATCTAATTATCATTGTTTGCATATTAACATTTAAAATTGTAAACTTTAAAATTTGTAGGTCAATGCAGCAATGGTACTGTCATTACACAGGTCTCCGGGACAATACAGTCGGGTATTGTTGGTGCCAATTAATGAAATATGGCTTTCTAGTGGGACACTTCTACAAACACCAGTGCTTTAAAATGAATATCAATGTGATGCTGAATAATGAGGTCCTGATTAATTAGAATAATCTACTAGATGGGCTCAATCAACAGGTTTCAACATGAATCAAGTTCCTTCATAGCAACTGAATAGGATTTGCGATAGCATCGAGAGGATACATTGGGGATTTTTATACATGCTCAGTGGAGGAAAGAAACCCCTGCTGTAAATATTATCAAGGTGGAAGAGCGAAAGTGTTCCTACAGCTCCATTGCTCTATAATATAAAATAGAGAATTGGTACAGCACATTGGAAACTATCATAGTCGACCTACCAAACTTGAAACAAAGGCCTAGAAATTCGACACCGCTAAAAACCTGCCGGTGTCACCGCGGGCCGGTGTTAATGGCCGCCGAAATTGATGGCGCTGGCAGGACCGGTAAATTGCCATTGGTGGCTAACTAACATTAGCCCAGTGCTAAACTTACCATGCAAGGCCGCCCTGGTGCCCTTAGTCCCAATAGGAGGCCCCATTGCAGTAAGATCAGCCTTCTCTTAAAGCAAGGCTGTTTTGCAGAAAGCAGTTCGGTCCCTTAAAGGGAAACTGCCTTCTGAAATGAAAAAAATAAAAAATCATGTAAATATAGGCAGTTTTTAGCCCTTACAGCTCAACTGCCTTCTGAAAAAAAAATGAGCATTAAATGAATTCCCAAATGGGAGTCCTTAGTTCTTAAAGCTGAATTGCCTTCCGCAACTAAAAAGAATGCTAAAAGTGCTTCAGCACTAACACAAATGGCTCAGCAAGCCAGGGAAGGGGCACCCAGGGTCTCGCATGCAGCACTCCAGCTTTGTGCAGGGGGTGAACACTGCAAGACCCACAGGAGCCAGGAGGCCCTCCAGAAAGTAGGATGTGGGACCAGATCACCGTGGCCTTCACTGCCAGCAGTGTCGCCCCCACGACCTGGCTCCAGTGCCCAAAGAAGCTTTATGATGTCAGACCAGTGGTCAAGGTCAGTGAATGCATCTTCAAAAGCCATCTGCTACTAACTGCACCACTAGCCTCACACACTTCTCAATGCATAACTCCACCACCCCCCCATCACTCACCTTCCAACAATCTGCACCAAACACGAGGCACACCTCCCATTCCTAGCTTCACCTCACCCACTTGGAGGAGACGGTGCAGGCCATTCTAGGCAGGGGCATGGCTGAGCCTTTGGTCAGTGGTGGGGCTGAAAGGATACAAGATGCTGATATCATCATACGTTATCCTCCTTCTCGCATGCATCTCTTGCTTTCCCGCCCTTCCTTGACCACAACTCCACCCTTGTGCCTTCCTCATTTCACACACCCAAGAAATGCAGCCTGCCCAGCCAGTGGTTGACCAAGAAGAGGGAGAGAAGAGTGAAGAAGAAGAAACACCATCACTCAATTTCACACTCCCAGCCACCAGCTCCTCAAGGTCGACCAGCAAGGCCATCTGCTGTGTCCCCCACTGAAAGTCAGCAGCCTTCCACCAGCTCAGCCACTGGGGTAGCACTGCGTGACACCAGTAAGATAGGCAAAGGCACAGACAAGACAGTCACTAAGGGAATGCATAAGGGTGATTAGTTGATTTCTTGATGGCATATTGAATGGATAGATATATAAGTTTGAATTGGAAAGTTTGCTCTGTGGTGGCTTTTATTTCAGCATTGTGGCCAAGAGGACGCTGTGATGGTCAGTAACAGAGGGAAGGTAAGGTATGGGACAAATGTTGAAAGGGGAATTGGCGTTGAGGTCACTGGTACTGCACCACTGATTCCATCATGGATATCCTGGGCAGAAAGGGACCGTCTGGGTTGCATCCTTCTTTCTGTTTCCTCCTCTTCTGCTTCTTCCTCTTCTGCATCTTCCTCTTCCCTCTGCAAGCAGATGCTGTAAATCTGAAATAAAAGCATAAAATACTGGAAATACCCAGCAGCTCAGGCAGCATCTCGACCTGAGATGTGAACTCTGTTTTTCTCTCCACGAATGCTGCCTGACCTGCTGAGTATTTCCAGCATTTTCTGTCTTCTCAGAGGCCTTCCTTTACCATCCGAGGCCTTGCAAGCATCCAGCAGCACCCCCTGCACACTTAAAAAGCTTTTAACATGTATTGCATGAAACCACTACTTCAAAAATTTTTTTTTTTAATCCAGTCCAAAAGCTTAAATGCAAAATTACCTGGAATGTGTGTGTGTGCCTTTAAGAAGTGCTGGCAGCATCTCCATCAGTCTGCTGCATGTGCGCTTTTCAGAGCGAGCTTAGGACCCAGCGGTAAACTCAATGCAAAGGCCCAAGTTTGCAGCACATGACGTTAAGTCGGCCTGCCGTCACGCTCTACATATTTGCATCTCTAAGGCCCTCACCAAAATGGCGTCGCCGAGTCCTGCGCCACATTAGAGTGGCGGCCGCCATTTTTCACCAGGATCGTGTCATTAAGGTAGGGAATTTCTCGGCCAAAAATCTTTACTGAGCTGAGCCCTTCTTTCACCAAAACCAAGATTCAAAATACAGCCATACTGAATATTTAAAGAAGGAGATTATCCTTATTACCTCTTAAAAATAGTCAAAAAAATCAACAGGACACAAAGAAAGTTACACTGAATTTTAAAAGAGTTACTGAAGGCGAATCTCCAGCTTTATGTCACTAACAGTCATATCCCTGTTTAGAACTACTGAGAAATAGATACAAATAGATTCTGTAGTGTAATACGAAATGCTAGGAAAATGGATGATGAAGGGTGAACTATTGTATGGATGAATAATTGATCCATGATTCCAGTTCAAGAGTGATGACTTTAAATTTAAGACTTCTATAGATTTGTTTGGAAATTGATCACATTGGACTATTTTGTTTTAAGAATACTTTAGCGAGTGGTACTTCTCCTCAGTCATTTCCACTTGAACAATGTCCTAATTTCAGACGACTGATATTTTTTATGTTTGCTACAGGAAGGGCAAATGGCTCTTATGTTACAGATGCAGTGGTGGCTTAGCTTGGCATCGAGGAGATTTACAAGGAAGTTTGGTAAAAATGGTACATTCCTATTCACACGATTACAAGATACTTATGGATGAGTAAGATCATTTGGCCCATCTTAATTCATCTAGCCAGAACAATCCCACACTCTCCCTATTGTTGCATCTAGTTGTTTCTTCAATGATCCCAGGGCTTTCACCTTCATCACCCTGCCTGGAAGACGATTCCGAAGAACTTCCTGATATTAGCCCTAAGAGTGCCTTTTATGAGTTTGAACTGATGTCCCCTTGTCCTTCTCCCACAGTTTCATTTAAAGTAGTATTATGGATTACATTTTTCCATGCGATTTACTGTCTTAATCATCATCATCATTGGTCGACAATCGTCAGAGCTCCTGTGACTGTCCTCCACTCCTCTTTATGTTTTAAGGCAGGGACATGGTCATTGTCCATGGTCGCTCTTTCATTGACTTGTTCTGTACTGCAGCTGCGTCATGGCTTTTAGGTTGTGGATGTCGTTGGCTAATTCAAGCATTAGCTCATCAGTCTTTTGATGGCATTTCCTCCAATGAGGGTCCCACTCCCGTTCTCCAGGAGCTCAACCACCCAAAGCCGTTTGCACTTTCTGGAGATGGCCAGGTTACTTAACCACCACCCAACACTAGTCACGGATAATACCGTCTACTGTCATTATGGTGGCAGATTTTAACACCTGACCTGATACTGATTTACATGGCTCTATAAGTTCATCTCTTAAACGCCTCTTTTTCATACTGAAAAGCCCACGTCCCTCCAGTCTCTCCTCTTCACTCAGACCCCTGACAATAGGGACCAGCCTTGTAGCTCTTCCCTGTGGAGCCTCCAGCACTTGAATGTCTGTCTCCTGTGTTTCTCAGTGTCCAGAGTGGGATACAGTACTCAAGTTGATTGCTACTGAGTGGCTAAATGTAACTTATATTCAAATATAGTTCAAAAATGTCTAGGTGACCTCTACATGCATATAACCTAAAGGTCTGTTCAATCAGGAAGGAAAATGAATGGTTCTGGGGATGGGGAATCTTAGCTACAAGGACAGGTTGGAGAAGCTGGATTAGTTTTCATTAGAGCAAAGGAGGTCGAGGGGTGATTAGATAGAGGTGTACAAGATTATGACATGTTTGGATAGGCTAGACGGGGAAAGGCTGTTCACACTAGTTGATGGTACAATGACTAGGGGACACAGATTTAAGGTTTTGGGCAAGAGATACAGGGGGGACGTGAGGAAAAACGTTTTTACGCAGCGAGTGGTGATGACCTGCAATTCGCTGCCGACGGAAGTGGTGGAAGCGGACACACTCAATGTTTTTAAGGGGAATAAACTTGCAGGGCTACGGATAGGGCGGGGGAATGGGACTGACTGGATTGCTCTACAGAGAGCCAGCATGGACTCGATGGGCTGAATGGCCTTCTTCTGTGCCGTATGACTCTATGACAGTATGATCTATATAATGCAGGTACACCTTCCATGGACCATTAAAGAGCAGTAAAGCTTTCTAATCCAGAAATTATTCAAGTTTAGCTGATGAGGCTAATAAGAAAACATTGGGGCCTTGTTGATTATTCACTTTGTATCACATGTGGTTCTTAAAGTTGAAATAGTAAATCAGTACTTTTATGTGCTGCTTCAAACGTGCAAAGACACCAATCCCATTAGATCTAGCATTAAAGGTAGCATTATTACTTTATAATTATGTTACATATCATTTTCTGTTTTTTAACTAGAGTATAATTCATAATAATAATAATTTTTCAAAGCATTGTCTCCGACTTTAAAATAATTAGCCTGTTTTAACTGAATATGCAAACAAGTGCATTAAACTAAGTTCTAAAAACACAAATTGCATTAATTGTCATATCAAATGCCTCTGAATCCAATCATAGTGCAATTTACTATAGGGGTCATTTTCACCGAACCCACCCAGTGGGACACGAAGGAGATCAGATCGGATCAGCTGCCCGTTTTATATCCTGTCTGATTTTACTCTCCGTTGACTTCAGTGAAATGTAAAAAGAAGTGGGGTGTAAATCGGGCGGGCAATAATGGGGTCGATTTTAACTCAGCCATGAGGCGGGCTTTGAGGCGTGTGGGGGGATAAAATCGCAAAAACTGGGGTTCGGGACCCCCCCCCGCCTGGGTTCGGGACCCCCCCCCCCCGCCTGGTTCCCGACCCTGAGCCATTTTAACCCAGGCGTGTCTGATGGTCCCGAATCAGTCCCGCCTCCAACAGGCGGGACTGATCTTTAAGGCCCTTAATCAACAATAATTGGCCTTTATAATCACATTTCAACAGGCCCTTGCATTTTTAACCCTTTTCCCACGTAAAACATGCCTGGTGGGGATCACACCTGTGAAACCTGGCGTGAGCACTATTGGCTTGCTGACTATCAGCTGCAGGGCAACCATTAAAGAGAAGATTTGATCAGTCATCATTTGCAGGTGGCAGGACTTTGTTGTTTCAGGCCTGGGGCAACTTTTACCAGGCTTAACCACACCTGTGGAAGGTTGGAACCTCACACACATCTCCAATGTGACCTCCTGGGAAACCCCGCTTGCCACCTTCACTCAGCGCTTCCTCAACGGAGGCATATACCAGAAGCATGGGAGCCATTTATTTCCTTCCCTTCTAGGCATTAGATGAGCTCAAACACCAGGCGCGGCACTAGCAGAACCAGGAACAACAGCAGCAGCAACAGGAGCGCCAGGCTGCTGCTCACCCACCTGAAGCTGCACAGGCCAGAAGGGGCCAGCACTTGGAAGCGGCTTGAGAGCACCTTACTGCACATCAGGGGGCCATGGGGACCTGTATCTGCACTGGCAGTCCTACTCAGAAGGACTTCCATGAAGGCCTGGTTTCTCTGTTCAATAGATGCCCATCGCTCCTCAAGAGATGTCATTCTATTATGAACACTCACCATGTTTTCTATACCCTGGCGGCTTCCCCTGTGGCTTCAGCAGATGTGGAGGCTCCTTTCTCACTTTCCTGCTGCTCCTGTCTCGACACCTTTGGCAGGCGTCCTCTGGCGTTGTGAACCTGTGAGGGCTCGTCAACAGTCTGCTGCTCCTACGGCTGTGCAGGGGTTGAGACGCCGATCTCAGATAGGTGTGGACTCTGGTGGGGCTCTGACCGAGGGCTCTGCAGTGGCATGGAAGTGTGAGCGCTTGGAGAGGAGCCCCCACTTCCTTGATGTCTGCCACCAACTTCCCTCTCATGGGTCAGGTCCCCCTCAGCGCTTGCAAGTGGCTTGAGAGCACCTTGCTGCACATTAGGGGGGCCATGGGGACCCATATCTGCACTGGCAGTCCTACTCAGAAGGACTTCCATGAAGGTCTGGTTTCTCTGTTCAATAGATGACCATCGCTCCTCCAGAGATGTCATTCTATTCTGAACACTCACCATGTTTTCTGCACTCTGGTGACTTATCACCTCCATGGAGGTTGCCATCCATTCCATGGTGATGCGTTCATGCACCAATGACTCCACAAAGGCTCTGCTCATGTTCGCTATGGACTCCTCCATTCGCTCCACACTTGCAGCGACCCTGGAGACAAAACCTGCCAGAGACTCCTGCATCTGTTCCTAGAGTTCCAGCACCGCTGACCTTATGGGTGGACCCAGAGGCAAAGGGTCAACATGCAGCTGTGCCGAGCTGGCAGAGTCCTGCGCCCTCTGACTAGGACTCTCCACTGCTGTCCCTGTCTCCACAATCTGCTGATGCTCACTTGTGAGCTGTGATACAACAGGTGACAACACTACTCTATGTCCCGAAGGTCCCACCGAGGTGTGAGTGTCTGCGCTGGTGCTGGGTGCGCTGAATTCTGCTGATGCTGCGCCCTCAGAGGTTGCAGCTTCCTCTGAGGAGTCTGGAAGCTCAGGCTCTTCCTCCTGGACAGTGGGGACGGAGGCTCTTGATGGTCCTGTGGGGGAGTAAAGGAAAGAGTTAGAGATGTGAGGTGAAGGTTACATGCACATTGCATATTGCAGATGATCATAGGTCCATCTGTTATAGCTTCAGAATCATTATCAGCGACTCATGCAATGTCAATGAGAGAGATGGAAATCTATTCTGTCACTAGCTTGCTGTGATGCACCCGTCTGTCTGTCCCCCACTTGTGCCTCATCCTCCAGTCCTACGATCTCCAGGGCCGCCTCCTCCCAGGGGGTGAGGTGGGCTACTGATGGTGGCCCTCCTCCTGTCCTCACTCATTCTCTCTTATTGTGAGCTCTCTTTTCCTGCAATGAGGGAGACAAGTGGAGTTTGAGTGAGAATGAAAGAGTGAGTGTAGAGAATCCATAGCATAGATGCTTAGAAGGAGACAAAGATGGAGTGAGGTGGCAAGTCCAAGGGCCCTCCCTGTGTGTTGTCAGTTATTTTCATGGCATCAGAGTGATAGGGAGTGTGAGGGCTGCATAGTCAAATAGTTAAGTGAATGTGAGCATAGAGAGAGAGGGAATGGGTAAGGGTGCATGGATGTCAGTGTCAAGTGGGATGTGGAGGAAGAGATTGCTAAAGCTGAGTGCTTGTGAGGAGAGGCAATGGAGATCAGATTGAGAGTGATGGGAACTTCATACTCACTTTTCCAGTGTGCTGAAGGTCATGAAATCTCTTCCCGCACTGTATCCAGGTTCTGCGGGTAGCCGATAAGGAGTTGACCTCCTCTGCCACTTGCAGCCACGCAGCCTTTGTCTGCTGGGGAGGCATCTTCCTCCCTGATGAAGGGAATGTAAAGTATGCGTCTATACTTAATCCAATAATGAAGAGACAGCTTGGAAGATTCAACGTAGGTCTTTACTTAATACCAACAGGCGGGAACTGAGGGGAGATCAGTACCCACAGTACTATTTATACCCCTATGGCCAGGAGTGGTACTATGGTATCACTACGTCCTACAAAGTAGTGCCGCCCTGGCCATAGGTTTAAAGTAGCATACATATTACATACACAACATTCCTCCCCTTTTAATTAAAAGGTACCCGTGCAATTAAGTCAACCGATGCACCATAACGAGGGCTAATAACATTTGGTAACACAATATACATAACATATTTACATCAGAGTTGTCTACCTATATATATATATATATAAAAAGAAACATGTTATAGATTCAGTCTCTGAGGAGGCCTCCTGTCTCGACTAGGATAACGTCTTTCTCTAGTCGGTCTCGGTGTAGGCGGCGGTACTTCCGTCACCACTTCATCGCTGGAGTCATCGGTGTCTGATGGCACATCCTGTGCCGTGGAGATCACTGGAGTGCTGAGCTCCTCGCAATCCTGAGACCTCTGTAACGACGAGCTGGGCCGTGATTCCGCTGTAGCAATGTGCTGAGACGTTTGAGGTAGTGAATCAGTTGGGTTTCTGGACTCCACAAGTTGATCAGCATGTCGTCTGATTATGCCGTCCCCTGTATCCACTGTGTACATCAAAGGTCCCTGGCGGGCCTTTATCGTACCAGACCGCCACTTTCCATTTCTATAATCACGGGCCAACACTTGCTGCCCCACCTCGAAGCTCCGTGTCTGTCTGTCAGGAGCCCTACGAAATACTCGGTTTTCCACATCTCTCCGGATGTTTGGTCTGAGCAATTCAAGGTGAGACCTTAACCTTCTATTAAAGAACATGATGGCGGGGGCCTGGTTGGTCACCGTATGTGCAGCATTACGGTACGCGAATAGGAAATTGTCCACCTTGTGTTGTAGTGGCAACCTTTCCTCCCCCATCGCCTTGATGGCCTTTTTAAAAGTCTGTACAAAGCGCTCTGCCAGCTCATTTGTAGACGGATGATATGGTGCGGACGTATAATGTCGCACTCCATTCCTTTTTAGGAATGCTTGAAATTCTTCTGCCACAAATTGTGGCCCATTGTCCGAACAGACTTGCTCGGGCACCCCGTTTCGGGCAAAAATGGTCCTTAAGATTGCGACCGTCTTTTCGGCTGTCGTTGATGACATTTTTATGACCTCCGGCCATTTTGAGTGGGCGTCCACTACAATAAGGAACATCGCATCCAGGAAGGGCCCAGCGAAGTCCACGTGGATCCTTTGCCACGGCATTGAGGGCCACTCCCACGGATGTAGTGGGGCTTGGGGTGGTACGTTCTGTACCATCTGGCACCCTTGGCACACTTTTGCTACTTCCTCGATGTCCCTGTCAATGCCAGGCCACCAGACGTAGGCTCTGGCAAGGCTTTTCATTTTGACACCCCCCAGATGACCTTCGTGTAAGTCCCGCAACACTTTATGTTGTAATTTTTGAGGGACCACCACCCTGGCTCCGCACATCAATGTGCCCCGGCAGACGGACAACTGGTCCTTCCTTGCCGAAAACGCCGGCAATGATGCGTCACCCTGCTCCGGCCAGCCTTTCACGGTCAATTCGTAAACCGCTGCCAGTGTCGGGTCGTTCTGTGTTTCCCGCTCGATACATTGGCTGGTGATGGGCAAGTGTTCCATAACAGCCGTATGATATATTTCCACGGGGTCCTGTACTATCTCTTCGATCTCGGCAGGCAATGGTAGCCGCGACAGGCCATCCGCATTGCCATGCTGTTTGGTACCCTTATATTCGATAAGGTACTGGTGTGTGCCTAAGAACAGTGACCATCTCTGTAGCCTTTGGGCCGTCATCAGGGGCACCCCTTTTGTTGGATTAAATATCGACACCAACGGTTGATGATCCGTCAGTAGTGTGAAACGTTGCCCATGTAGGTAGTGGTGGAATTTTTTTACACCCCACACCAGACTGAGGGCCTCCCTGTCGATTTGCGCATAGTTTCTTTCGGCTGTAGTTAACGACCTTGAGGCAAATGCTATTGGCCTCTCCGTCCCATTGGGAAATTTGTGTGACAACACTGCCCCTATACCATATGGGGAGGCGTCACATGCCAACCTCATTGGCATTTTTGGGTCAAAGTGTGCGAGCACTTCCTTTGATGTAATGAGTTGTTTACCCTTTTTAAAAGCAGCCTCACACGCTTCGTCCCAATTCCAGGAGATTCCCCTTTGCAGCAATGAATTTAGTGGATGTAAAATGGACGATAAGTTCGGGAGGAACTTATGGTAATAGTTTATAAGGCCTAAGAATGATCGTAACTGAGATACATTCTCAGGGGGCAGGGCCTTCACTACTGCCTCGATCTTTTCCGGGGACTTATGCAGGCCTTCCTTGTCTACAATGTGACCACAGTATGAGATACGTTCCTGGAAAAACTCACATTTCTGCTTGTTCGCCCTGAGTCCGTATTGTTGTAACCGCAGAAGTACTCGCTCCAGGTTAGCGAGGTGGTCGTTATCCGTTTGTCCTGTCACCAGGATGTCATCCAGGTAGCATTGCATTCCTGGAATGCCCTGTAAGACCTGTTCCATGGTCCTCTGCCATATTGCCAGGGTGGACGCCACACCAAATACCAGGCGATTGTACTGGTACAATCCCTTGTGTGTGTTAATCGTTAGGAGCTTTTTCGAGTCCTGTTCCACCTCCATCTGTAAATAAGCTTGACAAAGGTCAATCTTCGTAAAGTGTCTACCCCCAGCTAACGATGCGAATATGTCCTCTATCCGTGGCAGCGGATACTGTACCGTGTGCAGGACTGGGTTAATAGTTATCTTAAAATCCCCGCAAATGCGAACCTTCTTTGGTTCCCCCGGTGTGTTATTTGCAGATTTCTTTATAACTGGGACGATGGGCGTGGCCCACTCACTCCACTCAATCTTTGTAAGGACACCTGCACTCTCTAAGGCATCCAGTTCTGCTTCCACAGCTGGCCGAATGGCGTAAGGCACCGGTCTGGCCTTACAAAACTTGGGGTTTGCGTCTTGAGCAATAGTTATTTTTGCTCTAATGTCCTTTAAGGTCCCCAGCCCTTGTTGGAACACCTCTGGCGTTTTTGCCAATATTTTCGACAGCCTGCTTGTAATGGTTGTATCATCCTTGGTGGTCTCTACTTTTAACTCGTGTATCGACTTCCAGTCGAAATGGATTTTTCTTATCCATTCCCTACCCAAAAGTGGTGGTCCACCATTTGGTAGGATGTATAAATAAAGTCCTGGCACTTTTCTGCCATTGTATTTAACTGTTACTTGCATTTTTCCCTTCGGGTAAACTTTTTGTCCCGTATATGTTTTTAATTTAATTTCCGTATCCTTTAAGGGAATGCGTTTGAACAGCCTGTTATAATCTTGTTCATTAATTACTGATAGGGCTGAACCCGTGTCCAGCGCCATATTAACTTCGACTCCTGCTACCTTCATTTTAACCCACATTGTGCTGTGGTCCTCCGTTTTGTCTACACCATATAACTTGAGACATCCCAGACCTTTAGGCTCTGCTTTTGTGCCTTCCTGTGACTCGTCTGAGCTACTGTCAGACATCTTATGTATTTTTGTCCTTGCCTTGGTACTGCTTGGACTGCCCCCACTATTGGGTTTCGTACCCGACCGACAAACTTTTGCTATATGCCCCTTTTTCCCACACTGCCGGCATATTTTATCACGAAACCAACAATTACTTTGGTCGTGGGTGGTTTTGCCACAACGGTAGCATTTACCTTTGTGAAATGTCACCTCATGGGTGTCATAGCAGGTTGTGTTTTGTCGCATTTGAGCAGCACCCTGTGCTGCTGCTTCATGGTCCGATGCTCTTTCAATCGCCTGATCTAGGCTGAGCTGTTTCTTGGCTAGCAACCGTTTTCGTGTACTCTCATTTAACATGCCACAGACAAATCTGTCTCTGATCGCGTCCGCCAAAAAGGCTCCAAACTGGCAATGTTTGGACAACCTTCTGAGCTCAGCCAAATAGGCTGCCTGCGACTCATCATTCCTTTGGTCGCGTCTGTAGAAGCGGTACCTTTCCGCTATAAATGGTGGCTTAGGGTTTAAATGTTCCCTTAACGTATCAACAATTTGGGCATACGTTTTGTCTGCTGGCTTTTCTGGAGTAAGAAGATTCCTCAGCAGACCGTATGTTTTTGCCCCCATAAAATTTAATAAGGTTGCTGCCTTTTTGTCATCTTTCACCTTGTTTACTATACAATAAAGTTCATGCCTTTCGACATAGGCATCCCACTCTTCTGTGTCCTCAACAAATGCTGACAACCAACCTTCTGTGGACATTTTAAACTGCTGAAGAGCTTTTCCCGCCTTTGTCCACTAGATGGCGTTTTTAAAAAAAAAATTATTTTAAGCTGCTGAAGAGAAAAAACGTTTCCCCTTTGTCCACTAGATGGCGTTTTTCCCGCCTTTTCTCCTGCTGCTGCTAACAACCTCTCTCCAGCGTTGTTATTTTTGGCCCTTGCAGCTCCCGTTATTGCCACCGCCGCTATTAACAATGACCTTCCCCTCTCGTGGCTTGCTAGTCCTCGTGGCTCCGTTTGTTCCCCAGATCGCCTGCCCGTTCTGGCCCTTGCAGCTCCCGTTCCCCGGGAAGGATTTCAGTTTACCTGGCCCTGGGTGGACTTTTGCCCCGTGGCTGGAGCGCCTGTTCAGCCTCTTCTCTCAGCTGCTGCAGCTTCTGTTGGAACCCTCTCTCTCTCACTCCGTTGCTGCTGCTCCTCCCGAACCTGGAGTGCTGGGCGCTTTCCTTTGGTCGACGCTGGACTCTGCAGGCTGGCTGGTAAGAAGCCTCTCTCCTTCTCTCTCCGTACTGCTACCGTCCCTTTGTTGCACCATGTACTGGTGAGTTCGAACCTTACTCGTCGCCAGTGTAAAGTATGTGTCTATACTTAATCCAATAATGAAGAGACAGCTTGGAAGATTCAACGTAGGTCTTTACTTAATACCAACAGGCGGGAACTGAGGGGAGATCAGTACCCACAGTATTATTTATACCCCTATGGCCAGGAGTGGTACTATGGTATCACTACGCCCTACAAAGTAGTGCCGCCCTGGCCATAGGTTTAAAGTAACATACATATTACATACACAACAGGGAAGAGCGCCTCCTTGTGAGCTCTTGCTCCCTCCACTAAATCCTGCAGGGCAACGTCGTCAAAACGGGGTGCAGACCTCGGTCTTTCTCTTGCCATTCTGCTTCCAGCTCAGTGTATCAGCAAATGCCAAAAGGTTGGCAGCCTGCAGAAGAAGCAGGGCTTGTTGCAGACCCTAAATGCAGCAGCAATAATGACATCATATTATGCGACTTTCTGACTGGAAATACTCATTTGCCAAGGGTTCCCACACGTTGGAAATCAATTGGCCAATTGAGTTAAAATTGCATCAATCTCACACACCCATTTAGATTTGTGTGGGAATCACTAAATTCGGGGAACCCGACAATTCCCCGCACCTGAGTTAAAATCGACCCCAATATGTCTGTTGGTCAAATCTAATGAAAAACAGCAGTTTTCTTAACAACTGCTTGACTGGGCTTATTTGGTTTGTCAGGGGTTTAAAGCTTGTCAAAGTTACTTGTTTATAGTGGTTTGGTTTTATAATTGTGAGTTAAACAATGTACTATTTCTTCATGATTGGTTAACAATGATAAAGGTTAACAACAACAATGTGCATCTATATAGCACCTTTAATGTAGTAAAACATTCCAAGGCGCTTCACAGGAGCGATTATTAAACAAGAGTTGACACCGATCCACACAAGAAGATAATAGGATATGTGATCAAAAGAGGTATGCTTTAACGAGCTTCTTAAAGGAGGACAGAGAGGCGGAGAGATTTAGGGAGGGAATTCCAGAGCTTAGGGCCTTGGTAACTGAAGGCACAGCCACCAATGGTGGAGTGATGAAAATCGAGGATACGCAAAAGGCCAGAATTAGAGGAGCGCAGCTATCTCCGAGGGTTGTAGGGCTGGAGGAGATTACAGAGATAGGGAGGGGCAAGGCCATGGAGGAATTTGAAAACAAGGATGAGAATTTTTAAATCGAGGCATTGCATAACCGGGAGCCAATGTGGGTCAGTGAGCACAGGGGTGATGGGTGAACGGGACTTGGTGCGAGTTAGGACACGGGTCAGTGAGCACAGGGGTGATGGGTGAACGGGACTTGGTGCGAGTTAGGACACGGGGCAGTGAGCACAGGGGTGATGGGTGAACGGGACTTGGTGCGAGTTAGGACACGGGGGGTGATGGGTGAACGGGACTTGGTGCGAGTTAGGACATGGGGCAGTGAGCACAGGGGTGATGGGTGAACGGGACTTGGTGCGAGTTAGGACATGGGTCAGTGAGCACAGGGGTGATGGGTGAATGGGACTTGGTGCGAGTTAGGACATGGGGCAGTGAGCACAGGGGTGATGGGTGAATGGGACTTGGTGCGAGTTAGGACACGGGGCAGTGAGCACAGGGGTGATGGGTGAACGGGACTTGGTGCGAGTTAGGACACGGGGCAGTGAGCACAGGGGTGATGGGTGAACGGGACTTGGTGCGAGTTAGGACACGGGGCAGTGAGCACAGGGGTGATGGGTGAACGGGACTTGGTGCGAGTTAGGACACGGGTCAGTGAGCACAGGGGTGATGGGTGAACGGGACTTGGTGCGAGTTAGGACACGGGGCAGTGAGCACAGGGGTGATGGGTGAACGGGACTTGGTGCGAGTTAGGACACGGGGGGTGATGGGTGAACGGGACTTGGTGCGAGTTAGGACATGGGGCAGTGAGCACAGGGGTGATGGGTGAACGGGACTTGGTGCGAGTTAGGACACGGGTCAGTGAGCACAGGGGTGATGGGTGAATGGGACTTGGTGCGAGTTAGGACACGGGGCAGTGAGCACAGGGGTGATGGGTGAACGGGACTTGGTGCGAGTTAGGACATGGGGCAGTGAGCACAGGGGTGATGGGTGAACGGGACTTGGTGCGAGTTAGGACACGGGGCAGTGAGCACAGGGGTGATGGGTGAACGGGACTTGGTGCGAGTTAGGACACGGGGCAGTGAGCACAGTGGGTGATGGGTGAACGGGACTTGGTGCGAGATAGGACATGGGGCAGTGAGCACAGGGGTGATGGGTGAACGGGACTTGGTGCGAGTTAGGACACGGGGCAGTGAGCACAGGGGTGATGGGTGAACGGGACTTGGTGCGAGTTAGGACACGGGGCAGTGAGCACAGGGGTGATGGGTGAACGGGACTTGGTGCGAGTTAGGACACGGGGAGCAGAGTTTAGGATGAGCTCAAATTTATGGAAGGTTCAAAGTGGGAGGGCGGCCAAAAGAGCATTGGAATAGTCAGGTCTAGAGGTAACAGCAGCAGGTGAGCTGTGACACGGGCAGAGACAGGTGATCTTACGGAGGTGAAAGTAGGCAGTCTTGGTGATGGAGAGGATATGGTGTCATTACCTTTCTTCTCTAGCTATTAAATGCTATTGATACTGAGAACGGCTTAAGTAAAAAGGCATAAATATGAGCTACTTCTACTTTCCAAATAGAGTATGTTGCACGATAGAGTAAAATTCAAACTCATTTCTTTCAGTGAATAGTGAATATATTTACAATAAACTGTGTGATTCAATCTGAAGGTGAAACAACTCTGATTTACATTGAGTTACATTGAGTCTACAGCACAGAAACAGGCCATTCGGTTCAACTGGTCTATGCCGGTGTTTATGTCTCCTCCCACCTTACATCGTCTCACCCTATCGGCATATCCTTCTATTCCTTTCTCTCACATGTACTTATCTAGCTTCCCTTTAAATGCATTTATGCTATTTGCCTCAACTACTCCATCTCGTAGCACGTTCCACATTCTCCCCACTCCCTGGGTAAAGAAGTTTCTCCTGAATTCCTTACTGGATTTATTGGTGACTATCTTATATTTATGACCGCTAGTTTCGGACTCCCCCACATGTGGAAACATTTACTCTACGTCTACCCTATCAAACCCTATCATTAGCTTCAAGACCTCTCTCAGGTCACCCCTCAGCCTTCTCTTTTCTAGAGAAGAGAGTCCCAGCCAGTTCAGCCTTTCCTGATAGGTCTATATCCAAATTTGCAAAAGTATCCATTTTAAAAACAAAAAGAGAAACATAACATTGCATTTCTTTTCCGATTGATTATTTTGAATATTTTTGTTTGAAAAGTTTGTGTTACTGGCATCTTTGGCATGGCTGGCTTGGAGGAGTTGCTGAAGAAGTTGAATGACTTTTAGTGGAACGGTCATTAAGGCACAGGTGCTTGTGCTGTGACTGAGCATGTTACTTCAGCTCCCTCGGACTGCTGGGCTCCGTAACTGCTCCACAGCCACCTCACAGATGAGGTCCTCATTACATGCCATTTACACAAAAAAAATGATGACAGAAACAAAACATTAATGATAGTTCTCAGTAACTGCTTGTGCCTTAAAGGCACCATCCTTCCTGAAAAAATGTTCGCCACACGAAATGAAGTAAATCACATCACTCAAATTGTATTGAAAATAACACAGAGGTTTTCCATTTTTCTTCTTCCACACCAAGGGAAATGTTTCCAAGCGTTATTTCACCAAGACTGCGACCCTTTAAATAGAAGTCTGATGGTAGCACATTCTCTCCCTAACACAGGGGGTGGGATCTTGACTTTATGCGATAGTGTAAAATTTATTTCTATTGAAGTCAAAATCGGGAGAGATATCAAACAGGCTGCCAATTCACTATCACCCGCTTTACACTATCACACAAAGTCAAAATTAACCCCAGTCTTTGAAGTATAATGAGGGTCATTTTCAATGTCCTCACCTGGATGTTAAGCTAGTGAATCGGATTGCATTCCTTTATCGAACCGGCATGATTGCCATTCCATTGATTTTGAGGGGATGAAAATTAGGTGGAGTCTTCAACTGGCAGATTGACTGCTCTGCCAGGTTACCTCCCAAGCAGCGCAGTTTAAAATGAGCCCCAATCAATTTTATTGAAACCAAACCATAAGATATAGGTTTTAATGTACATTTGTAAATGTTTAATTGGACTTGGACTTGGACTTTATGTGACATTTGCAAAAGAGATCAGATATCAACTAATCACAGGGTTATTCACAGAGAAATCGAGAATACAAACCAACCATAATGCTACAGAGCTGCATAAGACACAAAAGGCATCAAGGGGTAGGGGGAGAAAGCAGGAATATGGTATTGAGATAGAGGATCAGCCATGATCATATTGAATGGCGGAGCAGGCTCGAATGGCCGACTCCTGCTCTTATTGTTCTATGTTTCTATAAGGCACCGATCTGGTTCCCTTATACAAGTGAAAGCACCTGCTGGCTGTCTGTTTAATCTTTGCACCTTTTAAATCATTTTGATCAAACATAAGATTTAAAACTAAACATTAGAACCACAGTGAAGCTTGCTTGTAATATTCATATAACGCAATGCAGTATATTGGCATTGTAATCGCTGCAGTTCTTGACAAAGCTCCAAAACATATTTGAAACTTTCACATCATAACTTAGGGAGAAAAATTGAGTTACAAGCTGTGTTTCAAGCACCAAGGTTTGGGTGTCCTATTTCTAGTGCAGGCTTTGAAAAGGTGCCAAGCAATGCATTGCGTTGTGGGTTTACTGTAGAACAATTTAGATTTATGAAAGCTTTTCATGTTATTTTTTGTTTAATATAAACTGTACAAATGAAAACCCTGTGCTGTTATAGTGATACATTATTATCAAAGCAATAGACATCTGCAAAGTGGGAACAAACTCAAAACATTACTTCGCCGACAATAAATACTACCTATATGTAGACCAAAGGAGGATATAATCCTAGATCTCTATAATTATGCTATGGCCATAGCGAACCCATATTTCGAGACACCGTTTATGCAGAGATAGAATGGCAGGTGGAAAAAGAATGAGATGCAACAAAACTACAACAATTCCTTCCAAACTCTCAGTCCCCTGTGGTGACCAGTGAGCGGTTTTCCGAGATGTCTGGAGATTGTAAAGCAGCTGCAAAAGGACTCCACATATGTCACAGCAGCCAGATCAATCTTCTTGCCAGGACATTTTATGATGCAGAGCATTAACTGCCCTTTGGAGTGTCACGCTCACTCTTCCAGCTCTGCAGCAACCTGTGTCTTGCAATCAATAACAAAATAACAAGAGTCTGAGAATTATTTTCGTCTCAGCTGATGAACAGAGATTTGTTGCGTTGGGTAATATCACGAATTTTGAGCCCGGAAATGCACCATCTGTGAAAGATTGTACTGCTACCAGATGTTGCTAAGATAAGTGACAGTTAAACCATCTCATTTTGCATCTTAGTACTCACCTGAGTTCCTCTTGAAACCCTCTCCCTGCCATATGCCTGGAAGCACTGCAGCTGAATCTCTGGGGGCGATTTTAACTCTTCCCACCTGGCGGAAAATGAGTGGGTGGGCAGTTAAAAGGCCCTGGGTTACTTACCCACCAGAAAGCCACCAACCACAATTTTTGCTCAGGCTTTACTCTGTGCCTCCGAGGTTGAGTGGCTTTGCAGGAACATAAATCCCATCATTAAATGGGTCCTTACGTCAGTAAAGGCCAGTCCTAACATTCTGCGGTGAGTTTAAATCATTTTAACAGCGCAAATGCAGAAGTTTCTTGAAACACAGGGGGGGTTGACGACAAGCTCTCGATTTTGCGAGGCTAACGGCGGAGTGTCGCAAATCGTTCAGCAATTTGTGGCAATTTGCAACTCACGCCCATATCTTTTCCTTGCCACAAGTTGCTGGGATTTTTACACACTAATAACGGCGTTCACGTTTAACTCACCGTTATTAGTGTGTAAAAATCCCAGCTACCTGTGGCTCCGGAGACTTGAGCACTAAAATCTAGGCTGACACTCCAGTGCAGTGCTGAGGGAGTGCTGCACTGTCCAAGGTGCCGTCTTTCAGATGAGATGTTAAATCGAGGCCCCCTCTGCTCTCTCAGGTGGATGTAATAGATCCCATTGCACTATTTTGAAGAAGAGCAGGGGACTTCTCCCGGGTGTCCTGGCCAATATTTATCCCTCAATCAACAGAACAAAAACAGGTTATCTGGTCATTATCGCATTGCTGTTTGTGGGAGCTTGCTGAGTGCAAATTGGCTGCCGCGTTTCCCACATTACAACAGTGACTACACTCCAAAAAGTACTTCATTGGCTGTAAAGTACTTTGGGATGTCCAGTGGTCATGAAAGGTGCTATATAAATGCAAGTCTTTTACTCTTTATGTTCCCAGCAAATTCCAGGCCAAAAGCTTGACAATATTTCGTAAGCAACATGTCAATTCATGTTAGGATGACGACAAAACTAATAGCAATGATTAATTAATTAGCGGCACTAATTGATAAGGAATCAGTTACCTACTTTCTAACAGCCTTGTTTACTTGTTTCTACAGGTGTATTTCTTTGTTAAAGTTAACATGCAGGGGACAATAAAGCTACAAAGGATGAAACCATGACTAGGATTAAGGAGATCTGGATGGGTGCCAAGATGCAGCCTACATGTTTAGGTTCAGAAATGTGAAGGTAGCCAGCACCAAAGGAGAAAAAAACAGGATTTTATGTAAGTCTAAATGCTATTTAGTACAATCCAACTTGTTTTAAACAATAATACAAGCACCTCATCTTTTAATTAGGCACTTTACAGCCTTCTGGACTCAACATCGAGTTCAACAATTTCAGACCATAACCTCTCTGCCCTACCTTTATTTTCCATTTTTTTCCCTTTTTTTTCTCTCTCACATGGCAGCTGTCGATCATTCTGCCATCGCCATTTACACCTCATCTAGAGCCATCTTTTGTTTCTTAACTTGTCCCATTACCATCTCCTTTTGCCTTGCACCATCATCCCTTTTGTCTCTTAATCTCTCCTGCCTTCCATCCTATCACAGACCTTCCCTTTTGTTCTTTCCCCCCTCCCCCTTTCCCTGCCCCTACACTTGCTTAAAACCTGTTACAGCTCCAACTTTTTCCAGTTCTGACGAAGGGTCATCGACCTGAAAGGTTAACTCTGTTTCTCTCTCCACAGATGCTGCCTGGCCTGCTGAGTATTTCCAGCATTTTCTGTGTTTGCTTTAAACAAATTGCACTGTGAAGTTTAAAAATAATTATGCAGATTATTGCCTTGTGGAAAGAGTTTTGATGAATGTTTGCTTTGCTTCATGAAATTCTTTCAACTGTCTTAATTGTTTTTACAATGTTTAACATAATAGTCTTCCTCCCTCAGCCACAGTAGTTGCTATGGTTACCTCAGGTCAATTGTTTTTATCTTCACTGGTGGTGTTGCTCATGAAGAGGTGGATACGCTTTATCTCCCTTCTCCCTAAATAGTATCAGTGTTTGTATCTCTCTCTCTCTCCCCACCCCACCACCAACCCAGTGTCTGTTGGTGCAATCTCCAGGCTATAGCACCGGTGAAATAAATGACATCAGCAGTATGGAACTCGAAAATAAAAAAATAAAGTCGGACAAAATGAACTGCTGAATTTATGGGTTGGATTTTCCATTTATTTGCTGCCTGTTTTGAAGTAATTTTGGGACATTAAACTGAGTAAAATAGTAAAGGTCACTGTCCCAATTACAGTGCTAATAACTTGCACTAGAAATATCCTCTAGAAATCATAGGCTCATAGAATCATAGAATGATACAGCACAGAAGGAGGCCATTCGGCCCATCGTGACTGTGCTGGCTCTTTGGTAGAGCTCTCAAATTAATCCCACTCCCCTGCCCTTTCCCCATAGCTCTGTAATGTTTTCCCTTCAGGTACATATCCAATTCTCTTTAGACTGTTACTATTGAATCTGCTTTCAGGCAGTGCATTCCAGATCACAACAACACGCTGTGTAAAAAAATGTTTCCTCGTGTCGCCTCTGGTTCTTTTGTCAATGACCTTAAATCTGTGTCCTCTGGATATCAACCCTTCTGCCACTGGAAACAGTTTCTCCCTATTTACTCTATCAAAACCATTCATGATTTTGAAACACCTCTATCAAATCTCCTCTTAACCTTCTCTGCTCTAAGAACAACCTCAGCTTTTCCAGTCCCTCCACATAACTGAAGTCCCTCATCCCTGGTACCATTCTAGTAAATCTCTTCCTCTCTAAAGCCTTGATATCCTTCCTAAAGTGCAGTGCCCAGAATTGGGCACAATTTCCAGCTGGGGCCTAACCAGTGCTTTAGAAAGGTTTAGCATAACTTCCTTGCTTTTGTACTTTATGGGCTGGATTTTCATTGGGCTGTGGAGTCGGGATTGGAGGCATGTGGGGGTTTAAAATCTTGAAATCAGGGGTCCCGACCCCATCCCGCCCCCAACCCGCCTCCATGCCAGTTTCAAAGGAGGCGGGTACCCGCCCCGCACTGGGATCCACCTCCCCGAGGCGGGAAGGGGATTAGTGCCAATTAACTGCCTGTTAACAGGTAGTTAACAGGCAGTTTTTAGCCGAATCCCTATTTTCATTGTTGAAATGTGGGATTCCTGACGGCTCCAAACCACGCCAAGTTAGCAAGGCGGGCCGTTGGGTTGAAGGGCTTGGAGAGGTCGAGATGTCCGGTGTTCAGGTGTGTGATGGGTGCATGAGTGCAGAGGTAAGTGTGTTTGGTGTGTGTAAAGTGTTTAAAGAAGTTCTACTAACCTTTACTTACCTTTACAGCCTTCCTTCCTTCAGGCCTTGGGAGTCCCTCATCTCATCGGCACAGAAAGCAGAATGGCCGCCAGCTGTAAAAATCTGCAGCCTCTGTTTTCTGTTCCGGGGAGATCTCTAAATCATCCTGAGAGGAAGGAATTAACCTGGAGTACAGATTGTCAGTGTTTGACAGCTTCAAACAGCTGTGAAACGCTGATATTTCATCTGTCAAAAGGTCTTGACAGATGAAATTTCAATCTGTGACGTCACCTGTTGCCGGGTGGCTCTTAATTGGCCTGTTGAGCCCGCTGGGTGGGCTCAACAAGGTTAATCAAGTCTAAATCGCGTGGGTTGGCTAGAACTCGATGGAGGCGGGACTACAACCCCAAAAGTTGTAGTCCCGCCTCCTACCCACCTCCTCAATGAAAATCCAGCCCTTTGCCTCTATTAATAAAGCCAAAGATCACATACGCTTTTTAACAACCTTCTCAACTTGTCCTGCCACCTTCAAAGACATGTGTACATACACCCCCTGGTTTCTCTGTTCCTGCAGCCCCATTAAAATTGTGTCATTTAGTTCATATTGCCTCTCCTCATTCTTCCTACCAAAATGTATCACTTCACATTTCTCTATGTTAAATTTCATCTGCCATGTGTCTGTCCATTTTACCAGTCTGTCTAAGTCCTCCTGAAGTCTGTTACTATCCTCCTCATTATTTACTACATTTCCGAGTTTCGTGTCATCTGCAAACTTTGAAATTATGTCCTGTATACCCAAGTCCAGGTCATTAATATACATCAAAAAGAGCAGCGGTCCTTATACTGACCCCTGGGGAACACCACTGTATACCTCCCTCCAGTCTGAAAAACAACCGTTCACCACTACTCTCCGCTTTCTGACCTTTAGCCAATTTTGTATCCACGCTGCCACGTCCCCTTTAATCTCCTGGGGCTAAAAATTGAGTAGCACCCCAATTGGGTTGCTAACTTCGCCAGGGTACTAAAAGTAGCGCCCTGGAAAATTAGCGCCCCCGCGCCGGAAACTGAGTGGTTGTGCCCCAAGAGGGAAGCGGGGCGCTACTGGAGGTGCCCCGCATCCCTCTTGGGGTGCTGTGAGTCAATATTGCGGCATTATGTGCTGCAGCGCCACACGCTGTGGCAAGTCGCGCCGCAGTATTGCAGGCCTTCGCGCCGCAGTATTGCAGGCCTTCCTCCCCTTCTTAAAGGGGAGGGGCCTTGTGCAGCGCGACCTGGGGCCCAGCTGGGCCCCCGGGGATCAGGAGTGAAGGCAAAATTGCCTGGCACTCGAGAAGTGCCGAGCTCTTGGAGCGCAGCCAGCACTCCGTGGGGGGGGGGGCGTTTCAGGAGCGCAGGCAGGTGCTGGCAGGCGGCCAGCAAAAAAATGGCTGCCCCGCACCTCGCCTTTAAATTGCCCCATTCCCGGCCGCAGGTACGCCCCCCTGACCCCGTCGGACATAGCGTCCGGTGCCAAGTCAGGGGGCGCTCCCGAAGTTCGTGGCCGGGGCGTGAGCAGGGCGCTGTGCACACCAATGACGTCATCGCCAGCGGTGCAGCGCCGCAGGACGCTACCGGTTAGCGCCACCACTAACCTCCCGCTGAATTTTGCGGGAGGCATGGGCATTGCCGTGCCTGGGCGCTAGTTGCGTTGTGTCCCGTTAGCGCCCTCTTAAGGCGCTAACGGGTGGCACAACCAACTGAATATTTCCCCCCTGGGCTTTAATTTTGCTAACAAGTCTATTATGTGAAATAGCAGCATTCCTCTTTAACACCTGCCAGGAGGCCATCTGCCAAATTTAAATGGGTCAAGTGAGTGTGATTAACCCCATCACTCCATTTTCCCTAACTCCTGCCCCACACCGGTCCCAATTTATTACCAGCACTAATTCAATGGTCGTATGAGCTGCAAAGTGGTCATCCTTATGAACTTACAGCATGAAGAAGTCTATTTTGGATTTCCTGACTGAAGTTTTTAGAAAGTTTGACTACACTGCAATTTTTGGTTGGTTTTGCCCTGGAACTTCTCTGAATACTTCTCCTGATAGTTTCTGTGTGTATTTGAGAAAAAAAAATTCCAAAATGGGGAAATGGATTTCTCACTGGGAATCCATCCATCTATTCCTGTGCTAGGAAGAGGAGGAGGATATGAAAGAGGCTAGATTGGAGCCTCTTAGGGGGATGCATCAGAGAAGACATTTGTTTCCAACATAGGCCGGGAATTTCCTCAAATCTGCTCTCGCTCTGCCGCCGTGGCTCAGTGGGTAGCACTCTTGCCTCTGAATCAGAAGGTTGTGGGTTCAAGTCCCACTCCAGAGACTTGAGCACAAAATCTAGGCTGACACTCCAGTGCAGCACGGAGGGAGTGTTGTGCTGTCCGAGGCTGTCGTCTTTTGGTTGAGATGCTAAATGGAGGCACTGTCTGCTCTCTCAGGTAAATGATCCCATGGCGCTATTTCAAAGAAGAGCCAGGGAGTTCTCCCCACTGTGCAGGCCAATATTTATCCCTCACCAACATCACCAAAAAACAGGTTATCGGGTCATTATCACATTGCTGTTTGTGGGACCTTGCTGTGTGCAAATTGGCTGCCGTGTTTTCCTACATTACAACAGTGGCCACATTTCATTGGCTGTGAAGCGTTTTGGGACTTCCTGATGTCAATTGATGTCAAGGTTCCTACTGCAGATCCAAATGTGTAATACAGCTTTGATATTAGTGACCTGTCTTCTGAAGCAACAGTGTAATTATAGAGGCTTTTATATTTACTTCTTCTATTTCGAGTAACGGAAGACTGCTATCCTTGTGCCAGTTCCTCTGGGGTAATTTTACCAAATCGTGCTCCTGGTGTAGAGCCTCACCTGCAGAGAGCCCACATTGGATCTTTTAAAATGAATGCAGAGAAAATCTAGGGAATCAGTAAGTCATCCAGTCAGGCAAACCTCCACATAGGAATGTGCCTTTGTAAAATGACCCCTCCCGTGCTCACACTGGCCAGTTCCCTTATTGAATTGTAGACCTACATTTTGCCAGTGCAATTGCAGGGTTCTGGCACACATACTCTGGCCTCGAGTGATCTTAAGGAGCATTAAATGAAGTCCAATACCTGCATCTAGCCTCCTTCTAAGATGCCTTTGTTTCCTGCTCCAATTCTGGCCTCTTGCATGTCCTTGATTTTCATTACTCCACCATTGGCGGCCGTGTCTTCAGCTGCCTGGGACCTAAGCTCTAAAATTCCCTACCTGAATCTCTCCACCTCACTCTCCTCCTTTAAGATGTCACCTAAAACTTACCTCTTTGACCAAACTTTTCATCGCATGCCCTAATACCTCCTTACGTGGCTCAGTATCAAATTTTGTTTGACAATCGCTCTAAGAGGCCAGAATTGGAGGAGCAAGCTGCCGGAGATCTGAGAAATTGACGGACTGGAGGCGGTTACAGAGATAGGGAGGGGCGAGGCCATGCAATAATTTGAAAACAAGGATGAGAGTTTTAAAATTGAAGTACGTTGGAAACCCTGTTTACGCACATAAATAAGGTTGCTGTCACACTTCCAGTGAAGTTACGGTAGCGACACTAGATCAGCTCTGGGTAAATCCCAGCCATAGATATCCACGCCACAGAGTTTACAACCAGTCAATTTCAATGCACGACAAAAATGCTTCAGAAAACTGTGTTTGCCCCAAAGGTTATTGCGGAGATAGATCAACAGCTGGCTGAAGTCCTGCAGCCCACTTCCACCAGGAAAATATAGGAGCAGGAATAGGCCATTCAGCCACTCAAGCCTGTACCGTCATTCTATCCGATCATGGCTGATCTGTACCAACTCAATTTATTTGGTTTGTTCCGTATCCCTTTGATACTTTTACTTAACAAAAATCTACCGAACTCGGTCTTTAAGTTTTTAATTGACCCATTATCCACAGTCTTCTGGTGAAGCGAGTTCTGGATTTCCATTACCATTTGTGTGAAAAAGTGCTTCCTGATTTCACGCTTAAATGGCCTAGCTCTAATTTTAAGATTCTGCCCCCTTGTTCTGGATTCACTCACCAGAGGAAATAGTTTCTCCGTATCTACCCTATCCTTAGTCATTTCAAACACCTCGATTAGCTTCCCCCTCAACCTTCTAAACTCAAGGGAATACAAGACAAGTCGAAGCAGCCTGTCCTCATAATTTATGCCTGGTAGAATTCTGGTGAGCATGCGCTGTATCCTCTCCAAGACCAATATATCTCTCCTAAAGTGTGGTTCCCAAAACTGAAGGTAGTACTCCAGATAGGGTCTGACCAAGGTTCTAGACAACTGAAGCATCACTTCCTCACTTTTGAATGCCAACTTCATTGACACAAAAGCCAACATTCCAGTCACCTTTTTGATTACTTTTTTACCTGTGCACTATCTTTTCATGACTTGTGTACATGGACACCCAAATTCCATTGCTCCTTCACAGTTCTAGTCTCTCACCGGTAAGAAAATATTCCAATATCTCTATCTCAGGCAGAGAATGAGCATGAGAGGTCAGGAGGTGAGTGAAGGGCCTATCAGTGGCACAGGTTGTGGGTTGGCAACAGTGCTTGACTTATGATTGGCCACTCTTAGGTTTTTAAACCTCTTCCTGCACTGTGTGGCAGTGCCTGGATGGTGGAGTATACACGGACATCATCAGCTCCTTCCCTCCTGAACCACCCTCTTATGGGGCTTCACGTCCTCGGTGCTCAACAGTCAATCGCTTTTCGTCCTGACTTCAGTCAGTAACACCTCTGAGAATCTGTGAGCCCTTCTGACTACTGATCTCTCCTGCCCCCCTCGCCGCCCAAGGCTGCTGCTCCTACAGAACATTCTTTCCATTTTGCTTCCTACTGCTCAATAAGCGATGAGCCCTTTAACTAGTTGCAGCCTTTTAAAGGCTCAATTTCCTTTCTCCCAGTGGGAGTGACCGACTGAACTACAGTGTTGCTGCTCCAAAGCTGCCCCGAGAAATCGGAATATTTTCTAACCGGCGAGAGACTAGAGCTGTGAAGGAGCAATTGGGTTGGGGAAGGTTTAAACTAAGTTGGCAGGGGGGTGGGCTCCAGGATGTAGCATTAGAAAGGAGAAACAAAGGGAACAAAGGATTGGGACAGATGGATAGCACTAAAGGGGTCAGACTAAGAGAGAACACAGGATGGTCTAAGATAGGTTTACAGTGTATGCATGTGAATGCACGAAGCACAGTAAATGAGGTTGGTGAGCTGCAGGCCCAAATAGCCACATGGGAATTTGATACAACAGAAAATGTTGGAAAACTCAGCAGGCCAGGCAGCATCCATGGAGAGAGAAACAGAGTTAACGTTTCAGGTCTGGGACCCTTCATCAGAACTGGATAAAGCTGGAGATGTAACAGATATTAAGCAGATGCAGAGACAGGGTGTGGGGGGTGGTTTAGGAGGGGAGGAAGGAATTGAAAGAACATACTGTGCTTATGTAAGAGGCAGGAAAGATAAAATGTTGCAAATGGGAATGGCAAAATAATACAGCATGAAAAATGGGGACAGGGGTTATAGTCTGAAATTGTTGAACTCGATGTTGAGTCCGGAAGGCTGTAAAGTGCTTAATCGAAAGATGAGGTGCTGTTCCTCGAGCTTCATTGGAGCAATGTAATAGGCCGAGGACAGAGAGATCAGAGTAGGAGTGAAGCGGAGAATTAAAGTGACAGGCGACCGGAAGCTCAGGGTAACCCTTACGGACTGGACGGAGGTGTTCCGCAAAGTAGTCGCCCAATCTGCGTTTGGTCTCCCCAATGTAGAGGAGACCGCATCGTGAGCAGCGAATACAGTATATTAAATTGCAAGAAGTACAAGTAAATCACTGTTTCACCTGGAAGGGGTATTTGGAGCCCTGGACAGTGGGAAGGGAGGAGATAAAAGGGCATATGTTGCATCTCCTGCGCTTGCACAGGAAGGTGCCAGACGAAGGAGCAGGGCTGTTGGGGGTGATTGAGGAGTGGACCAGGGTGTCGTGGAGGGAGTGGTCCCTTCGATATGCTGAAAGGGGAGGTGCGGGGAAGATGTGTTTGGTGGTGGGATCACGTTGGAGGTGGCGGAAATGGCGGAGGATGATCCATTGAATGTGGAGGCTGGTGGGGTGAAAGGTGAGGACAAGGGGAACCCTATTATGGTTCTGGGAGGGAGAGGAGGGGGTGAGAGCAGGGGTGTGGGAAATGGAACGGACACGGTCAAGGGCCGTGTTGTTGTGGCAAAAATGGAGATCTGGCTCAAAAAAGGGCAGAATTGGGTATTAAATATTCCTGGATATATGGTGTTCAGGAAAGACAGGGAAGGAAAGATAGGAGGTGGTGTGGCAGTATTGGTTAAGGAGAATGTTACAATGCTGGAGAGAGAGGATGTCCTGGAGGGGTCAAGGACAGAATCTATATGGTTAAAGTTAAGAAATAATAGAGGTGCCATTACGCTACTAGGTGTATTCTATAGGCCACAAACTAGTGGGAAAAATATGGAGGAGCAAATTTGCAGGGAAATTACAGAGAGATGCAAGAACAGTAGAGTAGTGATAATGGAGGACTTCAATTATCCTAATATAGACTGGGATAGTAATAGTGTAAAGGGCAAGGAGCAGGAAGAATTTCTGAAGTGTGTTCAGGAGAACTTTCTTGATCAGTATGTTTCCAGCCCAACGAGGAAGGAGGCATTGCTGGATCTAATTCTGGGGAATGATGTGGGTCAAGTGGAGTAAGGGTCGGTCGGGGAACATTTAGGGAACAGTGATCATAGTATCATAAGGTTTAGATTAGCTATGGAAAAGGTCAGGGAGCAATTTAGAATAAAAATACTTAATTAAAGGAAGGCAAATTTCAGTGGGTTGAGAACAGATCTGGCCCGGGTAAATTGGAATCAAAGATCGGCAGGCAAAACGAATGGAACAATGGGCTGCCTTTAAAAAGGAAATAGCTCAGGTACAGTCGAGGTACATTCCCATGAAGGGGAAAGGCAGGTAAACTAAAATCAGAGCTCCCTGGATGACGAAAGAGATAGAGAGTAAGCAGAAAAATGGGGCGTATGACAGATATCAGGTCGAGAATACATCTGAGAATCAGGCTAAATATAGAAAGTTCAGAGGAGAAGTGAAAAAGAAAATAAGAGGGGCAAAGAGAGGGTATGAGAATAGAATGGCAGCTAACATAAAAGGTAAACCAAATGTCTTCTATAGGCATATAAATAGTAAACGGGTAGTAAGAGGAGGGGTGGGGCTGATTAGGGACCAAAAAGGAGACCTATGCATGGAGGCAGAGGGTATGACTGAGGTACTAAATGAGTACTTTGCATCTGTCTTCACCAAGGAAGAAGATGCTGCTATAGACATAGTGAAGGAGGAGGTAGAGGAGATACTGCATGGGATAAAAATTGATTAAGAGGAGGTACTAGAAAGTTTGGCTGTACTGAAAGTAGATAAATCACCAGGAACAGATGAGCTGCATCCTAGGATGCTGAAGAAAGTGAAGGAAGAAATTGCAGAGGTACTGGCCATAATCTTCCAATCCTCCTTAGAAATGGGGGTGGTGCCAGAGAATTGCAAATGTTACACCCTTGTTCAAAAAAGGGTGTAAAGATAAACCCAGCAACTATTGACCGGTCAGTTTAACCTCGGTAGTGGGGAGCTTTTAGAAACAATAATCAAGGACAAAATTAACAGTCACTTGGACAAGTGTGGATTAATTAAGGAAAGCCAGCACAGATTTGTTAAAGGGAAATCGTATTTAACCAACTTGATCGAGTTTTTTGATGAGGTAACAGAGAGGGTTAATGAGGGCAATGCGGTTGACGTGGTGTACATGGTTTTCCAAAAGGCATTTGACAAAGTGCCACATAATAGGCTTGCCAGCAAAGTTGAAGCCCATGGAATAAAAGGGACAGTGGCAGCATGGATACAAATTGACTGAGTGACAGGAAACAGAGAGCAGTGGTGAACGGTTGTTTTTCAGACTGGAGGAAGGAATACAGTGGTGTTCCCCAGGGGTCGGTTCTGGGACCATTGCTTTTCTGATATATATTAATGACTTGGATGTGGATGTACAGGGCACAATTTCAAAATTTGCAGATGACACAAAAACTTGGAAGTATGGTGAACAGTGAAGAGGATAGTGATAGACTTCAAGTGGACATAGACAGGTTGGTGGAATGGGCGGACACGTGGCAGATGAAATTTAACGCAGAAAAGTGCGAAGTGATACATTTTGGTGGAAAGAATGAAGAGAGGAAATATAAACTAAAGGGTACAATCCTAAAGGAAGTGCATGAACAGAGAGACCTGGGGGTATATGTGCACAAATCGTTGAAGGTGGCAGGGCAGGATGAGAAAGCAGTCTAAAAGGCTTATGGGATCCTGGGCTTCATAAATAGAGGTATAGAATACAAAAGTGTGGAAATTATGATGAACATGTATAAAACATTGGTTTGGCCCCAAATGGAGTACTGCATCCTATTCTGGGCACCACACTTTAAGAAACATAGAAACATAGAAGATAGGAGCAGGAGTAGGCCATTTGGCCCCTCGAGCCCATTCCGCCATTTAATGAGATCATGGCTGATCATCCAAATTCAGTACCCTGTCCCTGCTTTCTCCCCGTATCCCTTGATCCCTTTAGCCTTAAGAAATATATGTAACTCCTTCTTGAATATATTTAATGAATTGGCCTTAACTGCCTTCTGTGGTAGAGAATTCCACAGGTTCACCACTCTCTGGGTGAAGAAATTCTTCCTCATCTCTGTCCTAAATGGCGTACCCCTTATCCTTAGACTGTGACTCCTGGTTCTGGACTCTCCCGCCATTGGGAACATCTTTCCTACATCTAGTCTGTCTAGTCCTGTTAGAATTTTATAAGTTTCAATGAGATCCCCTCTCATTCTTCTAAACTCTAGCGAATACATGCCCAATCGACCCAATCTCTCTTCATACGTCATTCCTGCCATCCCAGGTATCAGTTTGGTGAATCTTCGCTGCACTCCCTCCATGGCAAGAACATCCTTCCTCAGATAAGACAACCAAAACTGCACACCAACGCACTGTACAACTGCAGCAAGACATCCTTGCTTCTGTACTTGAATCCTCTCGCTATGAAGGCCAACATACCATTTGCCTTCTTAGCCGCCTGCTGCACCTGCATGCTTACCTTCAACGACTGGTGCACAAGAACACCCAGGTCTCGTTGCACTTCCCCTTTTCCCAATCTATTGCCATTCAGATAATAATCTGCCTTCCTGTTTTAGCCACCAAAGTGGATAACCTCGCATTTATCCACATTATACTGCATCTGCCATGCATTTGCCCAATCACCCAACCTGTCCGAATCATATTGGAGTTTCTCTGCATCCTCCTCACAGCACACTCGCCCACCCAGCTTTGTGTTGTCTGCAAACTTGGAGATATTGGCCTAGAAATTGAGTTTGCGCTGCGCCGGGGCTTAACGCCGGAAATTTAGCGCCGGTGCTAAGTCGCGCTGTGCGCGCCAAAACTTCAGTAGCGCCGCGCCCAAACGGCTGCCGGCGCTACTGAAGGCTGTTTGCGCCTGAAAACTGCCGCTACGCGCCGCATTGCGGCGCTATTCCGGCGCTGCGGCGCCCGATGCGGTGCGGCAGGCTCGGGAAGTGCAGGCCTCCTCCTTCAGTTAAGGAGGAGCTGCCTGCACCCGCCCGCTGGCCGGTAAAATCGCCACAAAAATGAGCCCGGCACCTCGGGGAAGTGCCGGGCTCGCAGCCGAGAAGCATCTGTTCCGCGGGGGGGGGGGGTGGGGGAGTCCGGGGAGGGAGGTGCGGGCAGGCGGCCGGCGGAAAAGTGGCCGGCCGCCACTCCACCTTTATGCACCGGCGCAAAGTCGTGTAAGACTCTGTTGCCAGAGTCTTAGTTGCGGCTGCCACGGGCGAGGCGGCCGCAACTGAATTTCGGCGCTGGGGCCCGTCACCACGGCAACCGGGATGCTGCGCACACCGATGACGTCATCGGTGCCGGCGCAGCGCTACCGATGTAACGCCGATGTTGGGCCCTAGTCAATTTCAAAACCGGCTGTAAGTCCAGCGCAATGCCCTCTAGCGCCGCAAAATGGGCGCTAAGCCCACTCAATTTCTAGGCCATTACATCTAGTTCCCTTGCCTAGATCATTAATATATATTGGGGGATAAATTCAGTATCGCCCCATTTGGGGCGCCATTATCGGCCGTGCGCAAAGTTTAGCGCCTGGCGCTAATTATTGCCTCCGACAGCAAACCTGGCTTTTATCGCCCCTGGAGGTGATTGGAGCACTAAATCAGGTGCTTCACACCTGTCTTAAGGTGCAAAGGCCGAGGAGCGAGGCGTTACCTCAGAGCGCTGGCGAAGCAAGGAAGGTCAAATGAAAATAAACCTGCAAAGTGCTGCTCAGTACTCAAAACTCCTTCACACAGCGTTGAATCTCTCCAGAAGTCTCTCTCTCTCTCTCTCTCTCAGAATGTGTGGTGCAAAAATGTCACCGACAAAAAAAGGCAGGAAGCGGTCGCCTTTAAAATGCGCTCCCCTAGTCCCTTTCTGACAGCATAACGCTCCCTTCAACCTGTCGTTGCTAGCGGCAGGCGGTAAGGTAGGGGGCGCCACTCAAAATCTGGTGTGGGGTGCTAATGGGGTGTTGCGCACTCGACTGACGTCACAATCTGCTGGCGCAGGAGATCGTGGCGGTAGTGTTTAGCGCCACCGCAAAATGTCTAGTTAATTTCACGAGCGGTACAAACATCGCCGCGCCCAGGTGCAAGTTGCTTTGTGTCCCATTAGCGCCCTCTTAACGTGCTAACGGGAGGCGCAAACAACTGAATTTTTCCCCATTGTGTATAACTGGGGTCCTAGCACCGATCCCTGCGATACCCCACTAGTCACTGCCTGCTACTCAGAAAAAAGACTCGTTTATTCCAACTCTTTGCTTCCTGTCTGCCAACCAGTTCTCGATCCAAGTCAGTACCTTACCCACAATCCCATGTGCTTTAACTTTGCACGCTAATCTCTTATGCGGGACCTTATTGAAAGCCTTCTGAAAGTCCAAATATACCACATCCACTGGTTCTCCCTTATCTATTCTACCAATTACATCCTCCAAAAATTCCAGTAGATTAGTCAAGCAGGATTTAGCTTTTGTAAATCCATGTTGACTTTGTCCGATCCTGTCACTGTTTTCCAAGTGCTCTGCTATTATATCTTTTATAATGGACTCTAGCATTTTCCCCACTACCGATGTCAGGCTTACCGGTCTATAATTCCCCGTTTTCTCTCTACCACCTTTTTTAAATAGTGGGGTTACATTAGCTACCCTCCAATCCATGGGAACTGTTCCAGAGTCTATAAAATTTTGGAAGATGACCAGCAATGCATCTACTATTTCTAGGGCCATTCCTTAATACCCTAGGATGTAGATTATCAGGCCCATGGTATTTATCAGCCTTCATCCCATCAATTTCCCTTATACCATTTCCCTACAAATACTGGTTTCATTCAGTTCCTCCCTCTCATTAAACCCTATGTTCCCCGCCATCTCTGGGAGGTTATTTGTGTCCTCCTTTGTGAAGACAGAATCAAAGTATGTATTTAATTGGTCTGCCATTTCTTTGTTCCCCATTATAAATTTCCCTGATTCTGACTGCAAGGGACCTACGCTTGACTTCACCAATCTGTTTCTCTTCACATATCTATAGAAGCTTTTACAGTCAGTTTTTATGTTTCCTGCAAGCTCACTCTCATACTCTATTTTCCACTTCTTAATTAATCCCTTTGTCCTCCTTGTGAAGGATGTGAAGGCCTTAGAGAGGGTGCAAGAAAGATTTATGAGAATGATTCCAGGAATAAGGGACTTCAGTTACGTGGATAGACTGGAGGAGCTGGGGTTGTTCTCATTACAGCAGAGAAGATTGAGAGGAGATTTGATAGATGTGTTCAAAATCATGAGGCGTCTGGACAGAGTAGATAGAGAGAAACTGTTCCCATTGGTAGAAGGGTCGAGAACCAGAGGACACAGATTTAAGGTGATTGGCAGAAGAACCAAAGGCGACATGAGGAAAAGCTTTTTCACTCAGTGAGAGGTTAGTATCTGGAATGCACTGCCTGAACGGGTGCTGGAGGCAGACTCAATCACGGCTTTCAAAAGGGAATTTGATAAGTACGTGAAGGAAATATTTTCAGGGCTACAGGGAAAGGGTGGGTGAGTGAGACTCGCTGAAGTGCTCTTGCAGAGAGCCGGCACGGGCTCGATGGGCCGAATGGCCTTCTTCCGCGCTGTAACCATTCTATGATTCTATGACACTGCAGTGCAGTAGTGAGGGAGCACTGCACTGTTGGTGGTGCCATCGTTTGGATGGGACATTAAACCAAGGTCCCGTCTTCCCTCCCAGATGGACGTAAAAGTACTACTTAAAGAAGAGCAGGGGAGTTTTCCTGGTGCCCTGGCCAATAATCAGCCCTCAACCAACATGACTGAGACAGATTATCAGGTCATTATCTCAGTACTGTTTGTGGGACCT
Organism: Somniosus microcephalus; assembly: GCF_052327205.1. Lineage (NCBI taxonomy): Eukaryota > Metazoa > Chordata > Chondrichthyes > Squaliformes > Somniosidae > Somniosus > Somniosus microcephalus. Next base: position 62,780,133 of record NC_140997.1, on the reverse strand, counting down.
TGCTGTGTGTAAATTGGCTGCTGCATTCCCTTGCATTACAATAGAGACTACACTTCAAAAGTGCTTAAATGACTGTGAAGTGCTTTGGGACGTCCTGAGATCGTGAAAGGCGCTATATAAATGCAAATTCTTTCTGTCTAGAAAGAATCACCATTGTGATTGTGACACAGAGCCCACCAGCAAATACAAATTCCCCCTCACTGCTGCATTGTGGTTTACAAGAGTCATCAATGGTCAACTGAGCTGAATGCATCTTTGGACATGGCACAGAAATATTAAAACTATATTCAATGGGTTAACTAAGCTATGGGCCTTCACTCATAACGCATATCAAAATGTTTCCCCTGTACTGTACTATTCAGTTCACAGTGTTCCCCTGTGTAACGCATTCACACAACCTGTAGCTGGAACTGTGCTGCAAATATCCGATAGTGCATGATGTCTAAAGGACATTTGAAGGTAGCGTATCTTTATCAAAATGCTGTCTATTATCTAAGGGCATTCCATGGAAATGAGTTACTAAATGTACAAGAGCAGAGTTTAGATCAAAACCATCAAGATAAAGTGAACAAAAGGAGGTCATATTTATTTATTTAATGATAACCTAATAAAGTACACTTTTACATTTGTTGACAAAAAATCTTATCATGGGCTGCAGATGGAAATAATGAAGTATTTTCTAAAAGGATTTTGCTCTCCACTTCTATGTGTAATTTTTTTTGACAAGAAAATAATTAATTTTATGCCAAATTCCATGTTTACTTACAATCACTGACAGGTGCCCTTTTGGAATTACAATTGCTCTTGGCATAAAATAGTTATTCTAGATGTCAAACTACGAGATGGATGAAGTGTCAAGTGCTGTTACATACTGAGAATGAGAATTGAGTCTCTCCTTCTGCATGATGCTTGCCTTAACAGAACCTATAGAACAGATAATATACACTGCAAGGATATCAAAGGGGGTAATTTTAACAATGAAAGTATAAAACGGGCAATATCAATTTGGTTGCCCATTATACAACTCTCTCGATTTTCTTTTCCATTGAAGTCAATGTATAGCGCCTTTAATGTAGGAAAGCATCCCAAGGCACTTCACAGGAGCATAATCAGACAAAAATTGATCCTAAGCTGAAGAAGGAGATAGCAGGACAGGTGGCTAAAAGCTTTGTCAAAAAGGTAGGTTTTATGGCGGATATTACAGTAGGAGAGAGATGTGGAAATGTGGAGGGAATTCCAGAGCTTAGGGCCTAGACGGCTCAAGGCACGGCCACCAAAGGTGTGGGGGACGGCACAAGATGCCAGAGTTGGAGGACCACAGAGTTATTGGAGTATTGTAGGGCTGGAGGAGGTTAAAGATATAGGGAGAGGTGAGGCCATGAAGTGATTGAACCCAGGGATGAGTGTACTGTCCTCCCTATGTGTATGTATCTGTACGCAGTTAGACAGCCAGCCAAACTCCTTTCAATAACGACATGGGAGTCAGGATGTAGTGTCCAAGCTCCGGTGTTTAATAATGCCACACTTGCATGAGGTCAATGAAACAATACAAATCAGTTGCATTGGGTTGGAGTAAAACTGAGAAAGAAAAAAGAAAGAAATGCACCTTGTTACATACATGAGATATAACTAACATCTAAACATGAATATGTAATGAAACCATTCAACTCACAGGCAATGCTTTCGAAGGCGTAACAATGTAAGATTAGAGCAGATTAACTTACAGCACGCTCCATGCTGATGTGACCTCTTTGTTTGCTATCACTATACTACTTCCTGTTGAGTGACCCTACTATTTCCATTTACTGCCACCCACTGGCGGCAACAAAATGAAACTCCTGCAATTATAAGGCAGAACACTCCTCGCCTGGCATCTATTAGATGCCACTACTTATAAAACATACAGAACTGTGGAATCAATAACACTCAGTCCTCCTTAGCTAAGAGGAGTACGACCTCTGAGATGGGTCTGAAGAACTTTTTGACCATCCCTTGAACAGTGGCCTTGGTGTTCTATCAGTTCATGGTGGTGTCTTGTGAGCAATGTTGTGATGTGGCTTTGATGTGGCAGGACAACAGGACTCCTTTCTTGCAAGCTCAGTTCTGCATACGTCAGCCGTCCTCCAATTCTGATGAGGCCGTCATCCAAAACTGGATTCAGTTTCCACAGTGAACTGGTCTTGGTAATGGCTCTTTTTTTCAGCAAGTGCTCTGTACTCCTCAGAGTACGCCTGAACTTGAACTGACCTGATGATAATGTTCTCAGCTGCAGCCAACTCATCTGGGAAACGAGGCTTCCTGCACCAGTGCCAACCTCTGCATTTGTTTGACGAACTGCCAGGATCGGACTTGTGAGAGTGAGCCACATGGATTAAGAAAGCTATGGCTCTAACGAGCGATCGCCAGGTTGAAAAGCGTTCAAAGCGCTCACAGGTAAGTAGGCTCTCTTGGGTGTGAGTCATTAAGCTGATCACATGAGGACGGACCTCCACATCTAGATCTGGCCTGACGAGCTTGAATGATTCTTGTGCCATATGGTCAGCTTGATCAGGTTTGTGTAAGAAAGCTGGCCCGGTAAACCACATTGTATTGGAGAGCTGGGAGGCAGGCACTGACCTGGTGGCGAGGTCAGCTGGATTCAGCTCTGTGGGCACATAGTGCCACTGGTCGGGGCATGTTGATTGTCTTGTTCGCTGAACTTTGTTGTGTACATATATGAAGAACCTCTTTGACTCATTGGAGATGTAAACGAGCACAACTTTGCTGTCACAGTAGAATTTCACTGCATCAAGCTTGAAATCTACCTCATCCAGGATGAGATCCGCTATCTCCACCGCTAATACTGCAGTGCATAACTCCAGGCGTGGTATGGTGGGCTCTGGCCGGGGTGTCAACTTCGCCTTTCCCAGGACAAATCCCACGTTGCATTGGCCCTCATCATCCAGGGATCTCAGGTAGGCTACTGCGCCAATAGCTTTCTCGGACGCATCTGAGAATACACACAACTCGGTGCGTTTGGATTTGGAGAGTGTGTCTGGTGAGTAGGTGCGTGGGATATGAAGATTTTTTAGATTTTTGAGAGATTTTCTCCATGTCTCCCATTCTGTTAACCTGCCTTCGGGGAGTGGAGAGTCCCAGTCGCTCGTGTCTGTGCAGAGTTCTCGTAGTAGGGCTCTTCCCTGAATAGTCACGGGCGCCACCATGCCGAGAGAGTCAAAGAGCGAGTTGACCGTTGACAGCACTCCACGGCATGTAAATGGCTTGTCACCTACAGACACTGCAAAGGTGAAGGTGTCAGATTCAATTTCCCAACGTAAACCAAGGCTTAGCTGGGCTGGCATGGTTTCATCGCTGAGGTCTAAGTCTTTACTGCCCTTGGTGAGATCCTCAGCTGGAAAGGCCTTCATCACTGCTACACTGTTTGAGGCAATTTTGTGCAGCCTCAGGTTGGACTGTGCTAATGAAGCTTGAGTTCGCTTCAGCAGGTTGATGGCTTCTGCTTCTGAAGGTAAGGATATGAGGCCGTCATCAACATAAAAATGTCTCTCCACAAACTGTCTTGTGTCTTTTCCATGCTCGTGTTCTCCCTCTTTGGCTGCACTTCTGAGCCCATAGATGGAGGCTGCAGGGGAGGGGCTGTTACCAAAAACGTGGACCCGCATCCTGTATTCAGTGATGTCCTTTGACATGTTGTTGTCGTGATACCAGAAGAACCTCAGATAGTTCCTATGGTCCTCTCTCACCACAAAGCAATAGAACACCTGTTGGATGTCTGCGGTTACTGCTATGAGCTCTTTCCTAAAGCGAATCAGCATGCCAAGGAGGGTGTTGTTCAGGTCTGGACCTGTGAGCAGAACGTTGTTGAGTGAGATGCCACAGTGCTGAGCGCTGGAGTTGAAAACTACTCTTATTTGACTAGGTTGCTGGGGGTGATAAACTCCAAAAATCGGGAGATACCAGCACTCTTCTCCTTCTTTGAGTGGAGGTGCTAATTCAGCATGGTTACCCTCGAAAACCTTTTCCATGAAGGCAATGAACTGTTCCTTCATTTTGGGCTTTCTATCTAATGTGCGCCGCAGTGATGCGAGGCGTGACAGTGCCTGATCGCGATTGTTAGGCAGAAGAAGCTGGGGTACCTTGAAGGGGAGAGGCGCAACCCAGCTGTTCGCCTCATCTTTGTGAAATTCTTTCTCCATAATATTCATGAAAGCTTCGTCTTCGAAGGAGAGAGCACCTTTGTTGTCATCTTTTGTCTTTTCAAACACGATGTGCCCCAGTTTGTCGACAGCTCTGGTGTCAGCCGAGCACCCCCATGCTGTGTGAGAGAAATCACCTTGTTGCTCCCCGCCGCAGCTCGCTCTCTCTTTCAGGTGGATGTGACTTGGGCAGGGAGTGCGGAAAGAGGGTTGTCTGCTTTCTAGCACGTTGGTCTTAAAGGTGCTTACATTGGGCTTGTGAGCTTGGCCTAGACACACTTCTCCCACGAGCACCCAGCCTAAGTCGCGTCTTTGGGCAAAGGGGGCATCGTGTGGTCCGTTAACTTGCTCTCTCACCTTATGCACCCTCACCACATCTCTCCCGAGCAGGAGAATCTGGGCCTTTGGATCCAATGCTGGGATGTGTGATGCTATGGGCTTTAGGTGGGCATGGTGAAGTGCTGTCTCAGGCGTTGGTATCTCTGATCGGTTGTTCGGGATTTTACTGCACTCTATCAGTGGCAGTAAGTCTATGCTCACCCCTTCACTCACTGCCTCGGCACAGAACCCATCTGCTTTCCTTCCTGCCATCTCCAAGAGTCTGGCACAGGTTCTCAGTGAGTGCTCTCGACGCCAAATATGTCAAAAAAGTCTGACCGTGCGAGTGACCGGTTACTTTGGTCATCGAGTATTGCGTACATGTTAACTGAGCGGTCATGCTGTCCTTGTGGGTAGACTCTTACAAGGCATATTTTGGAACACGATCCTTGGCCACACACCTCAGTGCATATGGAGCTCACCGTTGGTGCAGTGGTAAGGGTTCCCTTTCTCTCGTCTCCGGGCTCAGAGTCTTTGATAGTTGGCTTTTCCGTTGTGGGGGTAGGACCTGGGTGCATAGCTGTGCTGTGGCGGTCACTCTCACACTCCCTGCATCTCAACGCTATCCTATAGTCTCTTGCAGTGTGGGAAACGGAGGCGCAACACCTAAAACATATCCCATTATCTTTGAGGTAGGCTCTGCGTTCATCTATGGTCTTGTTTCTGAAGCCTCTACATTTTGTGAGCGGATGAGGCTTATGATGGATGGGGCAGTGTTTTCCGGGATCGTTTTCATTCTTTGCTGCATCTATGCTGATGTCGGTCTTTGCGGTGACATCCGTCTTATGCACAGATATAGGCATTCTTGTGCCTACGTACTTTGACATGGGCTTCTCATACTTTGAGGGTCCACTACAGTAGCTGGACAGGGCAAAGCTTGGATCATTTCTAATTCTGGCCTCTCTGCAGATAAAGTTCACAAAGAAGGAAAATGGGGGAAACCACATGTGGTTGTCTTCTTTGAATTTTGAGCCTACGTTGATCCATTTTTCTTGGAGAGGGTGGGGCAACTTCTCCACTATTGGGTTGATGCCGCGAGCAGTATCTAAATAGGAGAGCCCAGGTAAGTATCCGTCTGTTTTGGCTGCCAGTAACTCCATTAAAAGGTCTCCGAGTTCTCTAAGCTTAAGGTAGTCTCTGTTACCTATTTTAGGAAAGTTTTCCAGCTTACTGAAGAGGGCTTTCTCTATCACCTCAGGAGCACAGTAACACTCCCTGAGTCTTGCCCAGACCATTCTAATGGCTGTGCTTGGGTCATTTGTGTACACAAACCGGAGCCTACGGGCATGTTCTGACGATTCTTTGCCCAGCCATGATGACAATAAATCCAACTCCTCACTAGCACTCAGGCTCAAGCCGCCAATGGCATTAAGGAAGGATGACTGCCATGCTCTAAAACTCTCTGGCTTGTCATCAAATTTTGTGAGACCTGTCCTTACAAGTTCTCTACGGGCCAAATATTGGGCAATGCCTGTCATATTAGGAGCCTGTGCACGGGTTGCTAGAGTATGGTCGCATCGGAAGGGCTGCGATTGGATGGGAGACTGCCATGCCGGGTGACCTGTTCTAACCTTTGAAAAGGGTTCTTTTTTGATGTGTGGAATTTTGGCATAAGTACCTTGCAAGTGGTTGGGAGCGGCGGATTGAGGCACAGGTTTCTTCGGGAGCGCTGCAAACTCTCCTTCGTGTGACCAGTCGTCAATAACAAGGAAGGGGTCATCATCAGTGTAGCGTGAATGATCCACCTGAGTGACCTCATGTTGGGCTGGTGATGGCGATTCCGTGTCCTCGTGCAATGGTTCAAAGTTTGGGAAGGAGGAGATGTCTGTGCATGTCCTAGCCTGCTCCTGGACATAGTCGCTTGTCCGCCTCTCAGTGCTTTGAGGTGATGCAGGATGAGCAATGCTGCAGTGCTCTCCCACCTCTGCCTCTAGTGCCGCTTCCCATATCTCCGCCTCAGCAGTAGCGGCAGCTGCTTCTTTCTCAATGTGTAGTGCCTCCAGCGTGGCGTCCAATGTAGCAGCCTCTGCTTGTAGTCGGACCTTCTCTTTCTTCACAGCCAGTTCCTGTTTAGCAAAGGTCACGCGAGCCTGTGCTGCTTTAGCTTTAGCCCAGGCTCTAGCTGCTGCTACACTGGCTGTTGATGATCTAGATGAGAGTGTACTTCTTGAGCTGGTCACAGATCTCTGCTCGTCTTGGAAGCTCTTGCCGTCCATGATTGCACCGTGCTGCACTGCTAATGTTGCTTGTTGCGCCAGCTGATGGCTTGCCTTTTTACTGTACTGTCCTCCCTACGTGTATGTATCTGTACGCAGTTAGACAGCCAGCCAAACTCCTTTCAATAACGACATGGGAGTCAGGATGTAGCGTCCAAGCTCCGGTGTTTAATAATGCCACACTTGCATGAGGTCAATGAAACAATACAAATCAGTTGCATTGGGTTGGAGTAAAACTGAGAAAGAAAAAAGAAAGAATTGCACCTTGTTACATACATGAGATATAACTAACATCTAAACATGAATATGTAATGAAACCATTCAACTCACAGGCAATGCTTTCGAAGGCGTAACAATGTAAGATTACAGCGGATTAACTTGCAGCACGCTCCATGCTGATGTGACCTCTTTGTTTGTTATCACTATACTACTTCCTGTTGAGTGACCCTACTGGCCATTTCCATTTACTGCCACCTACTGGCGGCAACAAAACAAAACTCCTGCAATTATAAGGCAGAACAATGAGAATTTTAACATCAATGTGTTGGTGGACCGGGAACCAATATAATGTAGCAAACACAGCAGGGTGATGGGTGAGCAGGACTTGGTGCGAGTTAGCATACAGTCAGCTGAAGGAGGGTGAAAAATGGGAGAGTGTTGGAATAGTTGAGTCTGATTGTAACAAAAGCATGAATGAGGGTTTCAGCAGCAGTAGGGCTGAGGTGGGATGGAGACAGTAATATTACAGAAGTGGAAGTAGGCAATTGTTGTGATGGAAAGGATATGGAGCCATAAACTCAGCTTAGGATCATATAGGATGCCGAGGTTATGAACAGTCTGGATTTTTCTGAGACAGTGGCCAGGCAGGAGGATGAAATTGGTGGTGATCATTTTGTTGTGGAGGCTAATGACGAGGGGCTAGAAATTCATTATAGCCCAGGAATTGGTGGTAAAATTAGAAAAGTTGGAGAATTAGCGCCAGGCGCTAATGCTTTAGACTGTACGCAAAATTCGTGCTCACTGCTCAAAGAAATGATTGGAGCGCGCTGCCCCGGGGGTGTGGCAGTGGGTCAGTGGAGCAGCAACCTGCTGTCCTCTCTCAGGATTACAGCATTCCTGTTCCCACAATGCCACCCCGCCATTGCCCTTGTCGCTGCCTGTCATCCAGCCAACCCAGACTGCTGCCGCCCATGCTGAGGTGGTGCAGTCTATAGCCGGGCATTCCAGGTCCAGAGTTGGTCGAGGGTGTCCTGCAAGGCCATCTGAAGTCTCCCGCATGGACACTCAGCAGCCTTCCACCGGCCGTGCTGCAGCCACTGGGCCAACACTTCGTAGGAGCACTAGAGTAGACAAAGGCACAGTAATGACAGGCACTAAGGGATTGCACAAGGGTGAAGAGTTAATATTTTTGTTGTAAATATGTGTTCACTGATATTTGATAAATTTATTAATTCAGTTTGGATTCTTTTGTGGTGTGTCTTATTTCAGCTTTGCGCTGCGAAATGGCCTGTGACAGGGATAGAATGTGGGGACGTGGTGAGCAATGGAGATCTGGGGTTTAATTTATTCGAACCATAGTCTGATGAGGCGGTCACGGACCGCCCTTCCGGAAGGCTGATTGAGTGGCTACCTCCTCCCTCGCTCCTGTTCCTCCTCCTCCTCGTCCTCCTCCTCTCCCTCTACCTCCTCCTGAGGTGGTCCCGCAATACCTGGTGGCAAGGGCTGGGCCCTCATGATGGCCAAGTTGTGGAGCATGTAGCAGACTACCACAAAATGGGACACCTGCTCAGCCGAGTACTGGAGGGCTCCTTCCGAGTGATCAATGCAGCAGAAACATTGCTTCAATAAGCTGATGGTCTGCTCGATGATGTTCCTGGTGGCAACATGGCTCTCATTATATGAGTGCTGGGCACGAGTGTTGGGGTTGCGGAGGGGAGTCACGAGCCAGGTGGAGAGCGGCTAGCCCTTGTCTCTGAGCAGCCAGCCATGAGCTTGATTTGGTGGCTGGAAAAGTGCTGGCACACCGGTCTGGCGCAGGATGAAGGCACCGTGGTTGCTGCCAGGATAACGGGCATTGACGGTGAGGATTCGCTGTCTGTGGTCGCACACCAACTGCACATTAATTGAGTAGTAGCCTTTGCGGTTACGGAAGATCTCAGGATTGTTACAGGGTGCCCACAAAACTACATGGGTGCAGTCAATGGCGCCCTGCACCATGGGGAATCCCACTATCCTGGCAAAGCCACCTGCTTCTCTCTGGTAATGGGGAAGGAAATGTAGCCCCTTCTCCTACTGTAGAGAGCCTCTGTGACCTCTCGGATGCAGCGATGGAAAGCGAACTGCGAGATGCTAGCTATGTCTCCTGTTGCAGACTGGAAGGATCTGCTGGCAAAGAAATTGAGGGTGACAGTGACCTTGACTGCCACTGGGAGAGCTGTAGTTTCCCTGATCTGAGGCTGGAGATCTGGTTGCAGGAGGTGGCAGTGTTCTGTGACCACATCCTTGGTGAAGCAGAGCCTTCTAATACACTTCTCCTTGCTTAATTGGAGGTAGGAGAAGTGCTCTAAGAATACCCTCGGAGAACCCTGATGGCTCTCCTCCTCTATCTGGGCACATGTTCCAGTCTTTCTCGCTGCCTCTGCTCCCTCCACCGTAGATCCTGGAGGGTGTGGTCGACCGCCAGTACAACCCCCATCAATGTAACCAAGTGTAGCAGTTTGGATTTTTTAAGAATAAATGTAACTACCTTTTAGTTGCCACAACACTCCACATACAAAATAACCTTGAAATGATTGAATTGCTGAATTAAACTGTTGCACTATGTGAAACTGACAAGAAACCACTGAAATTCCACTAACTTGACAGCTGCGAGTCATTACTGATGATCCCTTTAAATAACGTCCCTGGAGCCGGCTTCCTGCTGCTACATGCCAGCTCTCCCTGTCGCTGTTTACTCCAGGCGCTAAGGTAGGTGGAAACTATTAATTTCACAGATCGGGCGCTCAGTGAGCGTTGCACACTCACTGATGTCACGATCCACCTGGCCTTGAGGCGCTAATAGGGCGCAAAGCAACTAGCACCCGGGAGCGGCGATGTTTGTGCTGCTCGCAAAATAGATGACATTTTGCGGCAGCGCTAAACACTACCACCACGATCTCCTGTGCCCACCGATTATGATGTCAGTCGAGCGAGCAACTTCCTGGTAGTGCCCAGGACCGGCTATTGAGTGGTGCCCCCTGCCTTACCGTCTGCCGCTAGCAACAACAGGTTGAGGGGAGTGTTTTGCAGTTGGGAAGGGACTGGGAGAACGCTATTTAAAGGCAACCGCTTCCTGCCTTTTTTTGACGGCGACATTTTTGCACCACGCATTCTGAGAGAGAGAGACTTCTGGAGAGATTCAACTCTGTATGAAGGAGTTTTGGGTACTGAGCAGCACTTTGCAGGTTCATTTTGATTTGACCTTCCTTGCATCGATTTAGAAGAGACAATGGGGCTGCACTCTGAGCTCTTTCCCTGGTCCTCTCCATTGTTCTTTCCAGCAGAATTGATGTACAGGTCTCTCCAGGCCAAGGTTCAAGGCTGCAATGAGCAGGGTGTGGATGGAGAGCAAGATCGACCCTCCCCTTTAAGAACTGGCCATTGTGTATGTGTTCCATTGCTGACTGACATCACCTGAGCTTTGCCAGCACTCTGAGGTAGCGCCTCGCTCCTCGGCATTAGCGTCTTAAGAGAGGTGTGCTGCGCCTGATTTAGCACTCCAATCACCTCCAGGGGCGATAGAAGCCAAGTTTGCAGTCGGAGGCGATAATTAGCGCCAGGCACTAAACTTTGCTCCTGGCCGATAATTGCGCCCCAAATGGGGCGATACAGAATTTCTCCCCCCATGTCGTCAGATAATGTCGGTGAGGGGCAGCATGTGGATGAGAAATAGAAGGGGGCCAAAAATAGATCCTTGGGGGACTCCAGAACTAATTGTTGCAGGACAGGAAGAAAAGCCATTGCAGGAGATTCTCTGCCTGTGACTGAATAGGTAAGAGTGGAATCAAGTGAGGGCAGACCGACTCAGCTGGATAGCAGAGGAAGGGCTTTGGAAGAGGATGGTGTGGTCAACTGTGTCAAGGGCTGCTGAGAGGCTGAGAGGATGAGGAGGGATAGAGCAACTCAATCACAGTGGATGTAATTTGTGACTTTGATTAAGGTTGTTTCAGTTCTGTGGCAGGGGCGGAAACCTGATTGGAGAGGTTCAAACATGGAGCGACAGGAAAGGTGGGCATGGATATGTGAGGTGATTCAAAGCATTGCACTATTGGAACAGTCAAGTGAGGAGGGTTTCAAACTTTATTAGTTTAAACTCACATTCCTATTGCCTCTTCATCATTATCATTAAACTAGATCTTTGAAATAATGCATTACATTTTCACCAGACAAAAAGCAAAGCCAGATCTCTTAGATGTATGTGCGCTGCTCTGCCTGAAGCTGCAATGCTATCATTCACATACATGGACTTGAAAGTAACTGATGTAAGTGCCTTTTTCAACTAAACAACAATCTTGTTGATTATGTCAACACACTTCAGAATAAGAGGTTCTTTTCTCAGGCGACGGGTGCAGTGTTTATTGACTCTACCCATGTATGAACAATGTCGGCACATATATCAGTATAAAATCTGAGATTATTGTTTTGCAGTTACAGAAAGTGCAGAAGAGAGAAATACAGTGACGCCCACAGCCATTGAATGAATTAAAAAAAAACTTATTTCATATGTAATTGAAACTGCTTCTCTTCATTCCATACAATTATAAAGCTTGATTTCAGAAAATGATTTATTGGCAGCCCCTGTTCTGAAGGTGGGAGCTCATGCTAGGATACGATGCCACAGCCAATGGTAACGCAGCAGTACCAGGCAGCCATTTACATTGGCTAGCCTTTGCAATGAACAAAGAAGGGGGAGAGAAACATGAGAAAAAGACCACAGGAGGGAAATGCAGCTTCAGCTGCAGCACAAAATGGGTGAAAGAGAATTGGCAGCCGCTTCACACCCCGCCTGATTTGCTGGAAAAGAAAGTCAGGCGGGGTATACAATGGGCTGCTGATTTGCTGTTGCCCGTTTTGCACAACAGCCGAGGCCAAATTTCACCGAATTTCATTGCACGAGACTTAGTGAGAACTTTACCCTGCTACACTTGCGAGTGGTTGACGCTAATACTGCGTGCCTGTTCCACTTACAACCACATTCTCTTACCTTCAAAAGCAGGAAAGAAAATCACCCCTTGTCCTTTTGTTCTAATGCGCATCTCTCATTCCTTCCTGATTTACTTTTATTCTGGGATTTTCAGCAAGTGTACATTGTGCTGTGAGATGTAATTATATGGAACTGTTACAGAGACAGTCCATTTTCCTTGTGTGATATATTTAATCTCCATCTCCTCAAAAGAACTCTAATTCGCAGAGAGTATTTTTAATTCAATCTTCACTGGGAAAATCCCTAGTCATCTGACAGATCCAGCCTCAGAAGGGCACCCTCTATTGCACCATTGGTTTTTAATTATCTTTCTCCAATTTGTTCAGTATTTCTCCCTTTGCACAAATTGAATAAAATTGAGCTTTGCATAACCAAATTATGTACACATCTAAAATACACTTGGTGACAAGAGTTTTGGATAAATTAGAATTTTATCACAACTCTGAAGACGCTTTGAAACTCTATATACATCATATAATTACAAACAACTCCTGCTAGTGTCATATTACAGTTAGGATTTAATGCCTTTGGTAAGCTGGTGTTGTATCTCCTTTGCGATGTATGTACATGCTTTCTAATTAGTCCTAACTTTTATATAACTGCTAGGATTTTAATGAATATAAAGAAAGATAGAAGAGCCAGAATTATTCAGATGAACACTAAATTAAACATTAAACTAGCTAAGGAATGGTGGTTCTTTAACACAGGCAGATGGCTCCATAGATATCTGATCCAAAATAGATTAATCTGACCAGTACAGAAGACCGTATCCTAGAATTCGCTCGCACTGTGGCACCATGGTGTGCGCAGTGAGAACTATGCGCAGAATACCATTCCCTTTCCATTGTTCCACAGTTGCATTTTGTGACAATGTTCACAGCATCTGTAAACAAAACATCGGCTGGGAGTTGCCCCCGCTCCGTCACCACAGCTTCATTGGAAGTGCAGTGAAAACCTCATAGAATCATAGACATTTACAGTACAGAGGGAGGCCACTCGGCCCATCTTGTCTGTGCCAGCTGACAAAGAGCTATCCAGCCTAATCCCACTTTCCAGCACTTGGTCCATATCCTTGTAGGTTACGGCACTTCAAGTGCACATCCAAGTACTTTTTAAATGTGAGGACGGTCTCTGCCTCCACCTCCACCACCCTTTCAGGCAGTTTATGGGCTGGATTTTGTCAATGGGGACGTGATGGAGGCGGGACTCCCACTTGTTGGGTTTTAGTCCCGCCTCCATCGACTTGTGGCCAACCCACGCTATTTTCCCTTGATTTACCTTGTTAAGCCCACCCAGCGGGCTTAGCAGGCCAATTAAGGGAAAGCCAGTTACAGGTGACGTCAGCGAGTGCCGTTTCATCTGTCCAGAGCTTTTGACAGATGAAATGTCATTGTTTGACAGCTCTGTGAAGCTGTCAAACACTGACAATCTGTCTTCGAAGTTGTGTCTTTACTCAAGACTCAATTAGAAAGCCTTCCTGACCAGAAAGCAGAAGGCTGCAGCTTTTGACAGTTCAGCGACCATTCTGCTTTCTGTGCCGGTGAGCTGAGGGACTCCCGAGACCTGAAGGGAGGAAGCCTGCAGGAAGAAGTAAAGGTAAGTAAAACTTATTAAAACACTTTACACACACCTCACACACTTACCCCTGCACACATGCACTCATCACTCACCTGCACACCGGACATCTCGGCCCCTCCGACCCCCGCAGATCGACGGCCCACCTTGCTGACCCTGGCGAGGTTTGGAGCCGTTGGGAAGTCCACACTTTAGGGCTCAAAATAGGGATTAGCAGGCAGTTAATTGGCATTAATCCCCTTACCCGCCTCCTGGCAAGATGGCATGGAGGCGGGTTGGGCCGCCTCCAAACCCGCCTCCCCAGGGCTGGCAAAATTCAGCCCTATATGTCTAAGCAGGGTTTCCGCCACACTTGTGGTGAGGTTACGGTGACAGAGTAGGATGACCTTCAAGGAAATTCCTGGCCTTAGTTTCTCCTCCCTCTTTGGTGATGGGGAATGAGATTAGTCACACAACGTTAAGCAAGGCTTGACAGGAAGCAAGTCAAGATTGGTAATATTTTGCTTGAATTTAGAGACTATTACTTCTCAGATCCCTGGGGCACATATTGTCTCATCTCCAAGGAACATATAAATTTCACATTGACCTATCAGAGCTCAAAATGTAATTACTGTAGCTAATCTCACTGATGGTTTTCTATACAATGGGCCACATGATGGTCATATTCTATCTTGGCAACAATAAAGTTGGGTGAATAGGGAAAATCGCCTTTGGGATACAATATCATTTTCTGCAGTAGTGTTTAATTTGCTTTGTGGATACCTATTTCTCCATGGAATGCAGTCCATATATGATGGCTGAGATTTTACTGAGCAGACCGAAATGTAAAACAAGACTAGCTATTTACTATATAAAAGCAAAATACTGCAGATGCCGGAAATCTGAAATAAAAACAGAAAATGCTGGAAACACTCAGCAGGTCAGGCAGCATCTGTGGAGAGAGAAACATAATTAACGTTTCAGGTTGATGACCTTTCGCCAGAACTAGAAAAAGTTAGAGATATAACACGTTATAAGCAGGTGCAGAGGCAGGGAAAGGGGGAGGGGAGGAAAGAACAAAAGGGAAGCTCTGTGATAGGGTGGAAGGCAGGAGTGATTAAATGACAAAGGGTATGATTGTACAAAGCAAAAAGAGATAGTAATGGGACAGGTAAAGAAACAAAAGATGGGTCTAAAGGAGGTGTAAATGGCAATAGCAGAATCATTACCAGCAGCTGCTGTCTGAAAAAATGGGGGCAGAGGTTATGATCTGAAATTGTTGAACTCGATGTTCAGTCCAGAAGGCTGTAAAGTGCCTAATCGAAAGATGAGGTGCTGTTCCTCAAGCTTCCAGTGAGCCTCGTTAGAACAGCATAAGAGGCCAAGGACAGAGATGTCAGAGTGAGAGTAGAGTGGAGAATTAAAGTGTCAGGTGACCGGAAACTCGGGGTCACACTTGTGGACTGAACGGAGGTATTCCGCAAAGCAATCACCCAATCTGCATTTGGTCTCCCCAGTGTACAGGAGCCCGCATCATGAGCAACGAATACAGTATACTAAATTGCAAGAAGTACAAGTAAATTACTATTTCACCTGGAAGGAGTGTTTGGGGCCCTGGACATTGGGAAGGGAGGAGGTAAAAGGGCAGATGTTGCATCTCCTGTGCTTGCATGGGAAAGTGCCATGAGAAGGGGAGGGCATGTTGGGGGTGATTCAGGAGTGGACCAGGGTGTCGCAGAGGGAGCGGTCCCTTCAGAATGCTGAAATGGGAGGGGAGGGGAAGATGCGTTTGGTGGTCGGATCACGCGGGAGGTGGCGGAAATGGCAGAGGATGATCCCTTGAATGTAAAGGCTGGTGGAGTGAAAGGTGATAAAAAGGGAACTCTATTGTGGTTCTGGGAGGCAGGGGAAGGGGTGAGAGTAGAAATGCGGGAAATGGTACGAACATAGTCGAGGGCCCTGTCGACCAAGATAGAGGGGAATCCTCAGTTGAGGAAAAATGAAGAAATATCGGTAGCACTAGTATGAAAGGTGGCATCTTCAGAACAGATGCAATGGAGACGGAGGGACTGGAAGAATGAAATAGAGTCCTTACAGGAAGCAGGGTGGGAGGAATTGTAGTCCAGGTAGCTTGTAAGGGGTTTTCGATCGCAGAGGTTTCTCTCTCTAGAGGCCTCTCTCTCTTGCACAGTAAAAACCTTGAGTGGTTCGACCCACTCGCCCCTTAGGTTCTACACACTGGAATTTGCGGCAGGAACTACAATGTAGAGAATACTCTGTAGATCAGGTTTAATGAAAACAAAATGAAATTTTATTGCATAAAGGAACAAATTGAATGTAAGCCAAATAAGGTACAAGGGAGGGAAAAACAAATCATAATACAGTACTAACCAACATATATACAGGCATGTTATACTTTACAAAAGCCATCTCGAAATGGGGAAACACACGGAACATTGAGGGACAACAACTCATAATTAATTATACCCAAAATGCCCACCCCCTAAGCCTAGCTAGATCAGATTATGAGGGGCCAGAAACATGCTTACCAATTCAATGAGAAAGTATAAGATTTTGAAAGGTCTGCGTTTTGATCCTCTCAGGCGTCCTGTCTCCACGTGGTCAACGCTGTGGGCTGCGACACTCTCTTTTCTTCCTCGAGGTGAAGGTCATGGACAGGCTGGATGCTGGCAGGCCTGGACGTCGGCATGGACGGAGACCAACTATTTGACCATGGTTAGATAGGTTTCTTCGCAGAGCCCAGCTGGTTTACCATTTTCAGATTGGTTTCTTCTGGAGGGCTACTGTCCTTTGTCTCGTCAACGGCCCAGGGTTTGTCGATGATCTCCCGATGGTGACCCCGGGGCGGGACGCAGACTCGAATCACCTTCTTGGCTGGTCTCCGGGTCGACGTTCCTCCACGGCTCTCGAAAAAGCAAGCTAGCTCAAAAAAAGCTCCCGATGGCTACCCCTGGACTCCAGTTATACTTCTCAAAGAAGCCCTTATCTCCCACCAAATCAAGGTTAGTCTTTGTTTAACTTTTGGCAGGCTTGTAGCACATCGGGGTAGTCTTTGTTTTTAAAGTATCTTCGGATGGCCGGTAACTGCCATCTCTGGTCTGGAACGGCCCTGTATTGTCTTTAATGTCCTTCTGATGTCTTAAACGGTGCTTGATGTTCCCCCTATGAATATGAAACTGTTTCCCTTTGTCTGGGTAAACATTTTGATGGCCTTGATCTACAGGCCGATCTGATCGGATCTGCATCCAATCTATATGTATGGGGCTCTGTCTGGTTTCGTTTTCCCTGAAACTGCCTTCCAGAACCGACTGTGGGCTGAGTCCACAAAAAGCTGTCTGGGGACTGCAGGAACCATTTTAAAGTGTCCCAAAAGCTGGTCATGGGGTCTGGCGGCCATTTTGTGTGTCCCTTTTTCTGGGCTTCTTTTAAAACAGTCTTTAAAAATTAAGGCCTTTTCTGCCAATAGACCCTTATAGGACAATGTTCAATTTTGCAAATTCTACAGTCCCCCCTGATGATACTATAACTTGCTTGAAGTATCGTAATTCTGGGTGAGCAAAATTTTCTGACTCTCCATAATCAAACCATCCCCTGTATTTACCTATCTATGACCCCACGACACATGCATTTCCCATTTCCGAAAATCTACAGTGTACATTAAGCATCTATAGATGGCAATACATTGGAATTAAAATCTGATACACACATTTCCAGGCGTGGAGGGGGGCCTAATACCCCTACACCACCTGGTTCATACATATTATTTTTATTAACAACAACACAACCTACACACAGAATCACACATAAATACGATCTAAAATAGAGGAGGGAGGGAAACTTTAACTCTATACATAGTAGCAAAAATTCAAACGGGTGTCTCCTCGTCTACCCGCACATAATGCTCCCTCCATTCTCCCCTGTTCTCATACTTCTGTAAACGTTTGTCCCTCTTACAATGTACAAAGAGTAAATAAATCACAATGACAATCTGGCATACTACGAGGATGTGAGAGGCTATCCTAATCCAAGAAGGGACTTCTATATTATTAAACAGGTCCCACCACTGTGGGGTCACTATATCTAATATGTCTGCCCCTATTTCTAATGTCTTCTGCTCCAGCGTGTAAAAATGTTTCTGTGAAACGGCAACGGCTTTTAGTATCTTGGTGAGGTGTTCAGGGAGAGGGGGAATGATGTAGCTGAAATGTGCAATGAATCGTTGCAGATCGGTGAAATTTTCCTTGACAGTGAGGTGAACAGTGGACGGTTCAGGAATGGGGACAATTCGCTCTTGGGCCACTTGAACTTCTGCCTTGGGTTTGAAGCAGAAACTGCTGTCACTGACCGGACACCAGCCGTGCTGTCCATGTTGATAGTGGGGCGCTGCAGTGGTGACACAGTATGTCCCACCTCCCATATATGCCACCTGCGGGGGCACATGGCCTTGTGACATTGCCTCCATGGTGCAATTTATAGGCTTCGCGCCAGCAGTTCTGAACCCGCACTGTGGTTTCGAATAGGCATTCAAGTGCTGGGGACACAGGATGATGTGTGCTCCCCGGTTGCGGCACCCCAAGAGGTCGGTACCCATCATTGCATGCTCCCATCAAATGACGTATGGTGGGACCGCTGTGTAGCGAATGTGTGCACCCCCTTGAATGACTCCAATGTTCACCACCCTGTATACCGGGGCGGGTTTAGCTGTCTTTCCCATAACCGGCATTCTTATCACTATACCCCTAATGGTGTGATTAGACCTCCCACAGTCCACTGGGACTGGGTAGGCCTCTGAAGCTAGTCTGAGCTGGCACGGACTTAATGCGTTCTCAAAAGGGTGGAGGGCTGCGAGGTGCTTATTGCTGATCCAGGAGGGGACCAAGCCTTGTTTTAAATCCTCCAGATTTCTGTGGCCCTCGCCCAGTAACCACGCCCCGTAAAGCACGCACGTTTCGTTCTGCGCAGCCTGATCTGACGCATTCCGATCCTCTTTGATGAGAGCATTTACCATTTTAGCGTGTTTCTCCAGCTCAGCTATGATTTCTTTTAAGTGTAGAGTCATGGCCTGGTCCTCATTTAACTCAGAACCCACTACCTTATTCTCATCCGTCAGTATCTTTCTTAACCGCCCTTTTAAATCATTGATCTGAGTCTGCAGCTCCACGTCATCCAGAGTGTTGATGACGGAAGTCCCTGTGTTGAAGGCTGTAAAAATATCATTGACTGTACCCCTTCTTTGTCTCCCTACCCTGTCCAAGACCTCATGTGGTGTGGTGTACAATCCGGTTCTGTCGATATCGGCAAAGTCGAACTCATAAAATTGTCTGAACATGTTTGTTAACAGGACCTGGTAAAATTGCTCCGTTTCCTTGGGGCACCACTCTGGCAATCGCACCTCGGTGAGGTTTAAAATCACCGAGGCCACCGCGTAGTGCACCCCTTGGTACAGCACCTGACCTGTGGGCACTAATACCAATCCGTTCCCGGGTCCTTTGGTAATGGTGGGGCACCCTTCCTTGCAGGCTTTGGCTACCGGAATCGTGGGCAGGGGCTTGCGGGGGCGGGTGATGAGCTCTGTGGCATTCACCGGGATCTGAGAGTACGGGACTCTGCATGCCCGTGTGCTGACGTCCCACCTCATCCCTTTCCCAGCATCCTGCCACTGTCTTTGGAAAAAGATGGAGATGCCTGTGGGGCAGACGCGTTCTGAACCCCACATACAGATGTAAATCCCTTCATCTGGTTCCCACCATTTGTCCCAACAGACACTCAATCCCCCATGAGTCCCCATAATAGTCCGATGGGTATTGTTACCCAGTCACTCCCACTCGACCGTGGAGTTCTTCATGGTCTTGCTCAGCTTCCTGAGCCACCACCATCTGTCCAAAGGAACATGTCCGTTGCACACCAAGCAAATCTTCCTTCCGACGGTGACGCTGACTCTGGGCGTGATGATCCTCACCCTGGGACACATGAGAGAAGTCTCTCTGTATGCAAATCTGGACTGGCTGGAGTATTCCGTAGAGCTCGACCCCAGCCATCCTGGCCACCTCCCTTCATGGAAATAGGTAGCTGTTTCTTCAACGCCCCGTTTGCCTGTCCCATCGGTCGCGTTGGGGGCTGTGTCCCCGGAACATCCATATACTATGGAGTCCTTGGTGTAGCCCCGATAGGCCAAGCTACACCCGATCACCATGAACACGATGAGAATCCCTTCCATAGTGCCCTTGGTTCCTGCAACAGATTAAACGATACAGCCAGGCTCCCGAGAGATTCTGGCCTAGGTGAAGGCATGATCGGGTCTTTCGACCTCGATCCCAAAACAAACACACATGCTGGGCAGATTCTAAAACTACTCCTTATAACACCCATCACCTTAAAAATGTACACACCTTAAACTTAACCAAACTTAAACTTATGTACAGCGCCGCCCGTCCCCAGGCGGCCTACCTAATCCCTGTTCGGACTGCAGCACACCGCTCCCTGTGGTGGGGCCACACTGACCTGTAGCTTGAGTCCCCTGCAGCCTTTTGCTGCCAATTGGGGACTACGTCTTTCTAGGGATTTCCCAAGTCGGTGTCTGCTGAAGTAGGGGGAATCGGGCCAGGGCTTTACTGGCTGAGGCGTTCGAGACGACCTGCGAAGGGGTGTCTTGGGCGAGGCTCCCTTACCGAGTGGACCTGTGGTTGGGACTTTAGCCCTCACAGCCCGTGGCTCCACCACGACTGCCGGCTTCGGCTCCCTTTCCTCAGGCTCCGCCCCTTTGGGATTTGGGTCTATGGCGGACGACTCCTCCCTACCTGTCCCTACAGGTGGAGAATCTCCGCCCCCAAGTTCTACCTCCCCTAAGCTTGAGTCAAGGGCGGGACCTCCGTCCTCCGACTCCACCTCCTCCGGAATCGTGTCAAGGGCGGGGTCTAGCTGTTCAGGCTCTTCCCCGTCCGAGTCCCAGGCCAATGGGGAAACCTCCCAGGTGGGCGGGATAGCTCCTCCCCTCAAGCAGGCTGCGGTTCCAGCCTGTGTGGTCTGTGACTCTTTGCACGCCTCAGGCTGAGGATTTTTACCCTCAGACCTGGCTTCGGTTGTTGTTTCTTTTGCACTCAGCTTAAATAGCTTGCACTGATTTACGTGAAACCATTTAGTGCGCCGGGGCAACTTCACTGCGTAAACCATGGGGCTGGCTTTGTCTACAATACTGTAGGGCCCCATGTACAGTGGTTCTAAACTCCCCACTCGGGCATAGTTTCTCACCATGACCTGGTCTCCTACGTCCCACTCCTGTGTCTTACGGGGTTCGAGCAGCAACCGGTTGCCCTGATGCTGCTTTCCCATGTTCCCAGCCGCTCGCCCATAAATCTGTTTCAGGCGCTCAAAAAGGGCCTGGGCAAACTTGTCCCGATTTACCTCTCGGAGCTGACCTTCAGTCATGGCTAGTACATGGGTGGGGGTCCGCATGACTCTCCCAGTCATTAATTCGTGCGGGGAGTACCCCGTACTTTTAGACTGGCTAGCCCGGATCCCCATGAGGACTAGAGGCAGGACCTCCGCCCATTTCTGGGGTGAGTCCATCGTCTCTTTCCTCAGTTTTTCTTTGAGGGTGCAGTTCATGCGCTCCACAATCCCGGATGACTGAGGATTGTGGGCCACTTGCCACTTCCCTTCGATGACTAAGAGCATGAGGGTGTTCTGCATCACTTGGCCAGTGAAATGACTCCCTTGGTCGGACTCCACAAATCGTGGTAGTCCCCACCGCGAGAACACTTCCTGGACCAAGATCCTGGCAGTACTAAGTGCCGTGGCTGTTTTGCATGGGAAGGCTTCTATCCATTTGGTGAACACATCCACCAGGACAAGGCAATACTTATAGCCTCCCTGGGCGGTGGGCAGAGGCCCGATGTAGTCGACCTGTATCGACTGCCATGGTCCCTCTATTCTCCTGATGTGTCCCATGGGCACCTTCCTTTTCTGGGGGTCTGGGTTGTTTGCAGCGCACACAAGACAATTAGCACAGAACTCGCGGACATCGTCCCGAAGTCCCGGCCACCATCCCGCCTGTTCTACCCGTTGCCAGGTGACCTCAGGCCCGGGGTGACCCACTCCTGGACCCTCATGGGCCAGTTGAAGGAATTCCCTCCGGTGCTGCTGCGGCACAACCCACTGTTCCTCTCGGAACAGCATGCCTTCCTTGATGGAAAGGGCTGCCGTACCGTATGGACCTTCTACTTCCTTGCCCTCAGTGATGGCATTGAGGACTGTTTTTAGGGCGGGATCTAGGGTTTGGACGGTCTTGAGGTCTGGGGGCAGTGTCACCCCTGTGGTCCCCTGATTCCCATCCCTGCCTTGGATTACTGCCACGGGTTTGGACCCATAGGGATCCCAGAAAATGCCGGTGCGGGCACCTTCCCTGGCTAGCGCATCCGCTTGCTGGTTACCCTGGTTGCGGGGTTCCGTGGAGGAATGAGCCTTCACCTTGTGGATAAAGACTTCCCCTTCCTCCCCCACTGTGGCCAGGATCTTTTCTAGTAGGGGCTTCACGGTCAAGGGTTCGCCCATCCGCAGAGGTATACCCGTGGCGAGACCAGATGGCCAGGTATTCCGTACACGAGTTGCATGTGAACATGCTGTCCGAGCAAATCGTGTATGGGGTGGGGAAGATTTTGGGGTGTGTAACGACGTACACTACCGCAGACAGTTCAGCCTGCTGGGCGCTCATAGTGCTGGGGAGCTTAATCGCCAGGGCAATGTCTGCCGCGGGGTCATAAACTCCACACCCTGTGAGTCGTTCGCCAGCGGATACCGTGCTGGAACCGTCTACGTAGATCTCGCGGCCCGTGGGGTGTATCCCGGCCCGTAAACCTACGTTCACTTCCCATACCCCTTCTACAGAACACCGATGGGCTGTTCCGGGATATACCATGTTGGCCGCGAGCTTGGGCTCGCAGAGACCCTTCACCTTCAGATCCATCTGGGAAAGGAGGAGGGTCCAGCGCGCAATGCGGGCACTGCTTACTGTCCCATCCTTAATCCTTCCATCCAGAAGCATCCGGGTGGGTGTGTGATGGGTGAGGAGAGTGATGGGAGAGGTGCCCGTGAAGATCAAAGACCTTTTCACAGCCCAATGCGTGGCCAAAAGACGCCGCTCGCAATTGGAGAAACTCTTCTCCACATCTGTGAGCACCCTGGAGGAGTAAACCACCGGCCTTAGCTTGCCGTGTTGCCCTTGAAGCAGTACAGCGCTCAGGCTATCCCCGCTAGCCGCTACCTCCAGGAAAAACTCTTCTCCTCCATCTATGGCCCCCAGAGCTGGCGCGGTCTGCAAGTCCCCCTTGAGTTTTTCAAATGCTGCCTGGCAACCCTCATCCCAAGACCACTCCACTCCTTTGTGTAGGAGTCGGAGCAGCGGGGCTGCTGTGGCTGCATAGTCACACAGAATCACAGAATCACAGAAACCCCACAGTGCCTCACACCCATTACGGTGGTGGGGATCGGTAGGTCTTGCACCGATTCCCGTCTAGCCTTGTCTATGGCTCTCTCTCCAGCGCGGATGGTCAGACCCAGGAATTTTACTTCCTGCTGGCCGATCCGTGCCTTCTTTGGGTTCACCTTGAAACCCTTTCTGCCTAACACCTCCAATAGCTCGGCCAATAGTGGACCATGCTTCTCCCTGGAATCTGTGAACAGGAGCAGGTCGTCCACATACTGCACTAGCTGATTGGGCTGGCTGAACTCTTTTAAGCTTCCTGCCATGTATTGATGGAAAATGCTGGGGCTGTTATGGAAACCCTGTGGCAAGCAGTTCCAGGTGTACTGTTGCCCTTTAAAAGTAAAGGCAAACTTGTACTGATCCTCCCTCCTTAAAGGGATGGACCAAAACCCATTGGAAATATCCAGCACCGTGAACGTGGTCGCGGATACTGGAATACTCCCTATCAGGTCGGCAACTGCTGCTACCATCGGCGCGCAGGCTGGGATGTTACTATTGAGGACTCTGTAGTCCACCGTGGCCCTCCATGAATTGTCCGGCTTCTTCACCGGCCACAAAGGAGAGTTCACGTGGGTGGCTATTGGCCTCAACACGCCCTGCTGCACCAGTGAAGACATTGCTGTCTCCATGTTGGGCTCCGCTTCCCTGGGGAAGTTGTACTGTTTTTGGGGTCGGGCCATGGGGTCCCCATCTACTCTGACCTCAAACCCGGTGACCCTCCCGCAATCGTGTTTGTGAGTGGCAAACGTAGTCAGGTGGTCTGACACGAATGCCTGCAGATCTTGTGGGACACTTGCGACCATGAGCTCGAGGTCGTAGCCCTCTTTTGGCTTCACGGTACACAGGGTCCCTTTCCCTTCCTTTTCTGGGATGATGACTACCTCGCCTCTCTTACCCGTGCTCACTCCCCAGAGACAGTGATTTCTAAGGTCCATGAGAATCCCGTGTTCCACGAAGAAATCGGACCCAAGGAACCCTTTTCCACCCTCTACCTCCCACTTCATCAGTATACACTTCCACGTGGTGCAGAGTGGTCCTAAATGAATGGAGAGAGGGATGGAGCATGCGCCAGCCTGTTCTTTACCTGTGAAGCCCGACAGAATACATGGAACCCCGGTGGACAGAGGTGAGGTGGTAGGGTTAGCTGTGTGGATCACAGTGCACAATGCCCCCGTATCCAACAGATAGGTCCCCCTTTCCTGCTCTACTTCCATCGAGGGGTCATCTCCATAAATCATATCGCAGCAGACATAGGTAAACGGGCTGTGCTGGCTCTAGTCATTGGGGTGAAACGGTCGGGTTTGCGAGAACGACAGGACCGGTGGTGACTGCTACCCTCCCCTGCGAGATCATAAGAGAACGCATTGCCTCTATAATTGACTCTATTGCAGTGGGATCCATAGCTGCACCGGTTCCCTTTTCTGGGGCGGCGGTCTGGGCTTGGGCTTGGCATGTGGGAGATCTTGCCTTATTATCCTTCCATGGATTTTTACAGTCCCTGCGCCAATGTCCATCCTTCCCACACCCGTAGCAATTGAGCTTGGCCTGGGGAGGGCGATTCCCCTCCTGATGCCACTCCTTTTTGCTTGGGGCTGCGGGTTTTGCCTCATGCACTTTTCCCTTAGAGGGAGGTGCCTCCTGATTCCTGCAATTCTTGTATGCAATGGTGAGCTGTCGGAGCACTGTCTCCTCTGTGGTACCGGGACCTTGGGGGCCAAACCAAGATTTGGTTTGGGCCTGTATCTGTGGTGAGCTGTTGGCAACCAGGCAGCGGAGCCAATGAACCCGCTGAACACCGTTCATTGCGGCCCATTCCGGCATGCCCGGACAGCTGCGCCGATACACTGCCCACAGCCTTTCTGCGAAAACCCGTGGGGGTTCTCCAGTTAGCTGCACAGTCCCTTCCACACGGAAGAATGGATTGCCGTCGTCAACTCCCATAACCTCCAGGACCTCATCCCTGAGCTCCACATACCCTTTCCGTCCCCTTTTACTCCCGTCTGAGAGGCACTGAAGGATTGTGCTATCCAGGGAGAACAGCAACATCTTCGCCTGTTCAAGATCATCACAATCATTGACGACGGCTGTCTCCTCTATCTCCCTGAAATGGACTGAGGGATCTCCCTTCTCAGTGAGTTTTGGGAGGTGGCTCACCATCGCTCTGAGTTGTTGGGCACCTTGGGACAGCACGATCTGGTTCAGGTGGGGTCTGTCCGCGCCATTTGCATCGGTGGGACCGTACCTCTGGTGCTGAGTAGGACACATTGGTGCCGGCTCTGGCTTTACTACCAGGGGTTGTTCCTCCTCCGGTTCTACCTCGGCTTCCTCCCCTTCTACCACCCCCCCTTTGGGCCAAACCTCATTATAGCTCGGCGGTGCTGAGGGTTCAGTGGCTGGTACCACAACTACTTTATGTGGAATCGGTCTTTTGGATTCCTTCAGGAAACTATTTGACTCGCCTTTGGGCTTACGAGGCATACCATGCCTTTTGCCTTTGCCAGGGCCGTTCTTAGGCCTTCTAACGCCTTCTGGCAGGGGCCGTGGTCTGCGCTCTCAAACCCGTTATCAATGGCCAGCTTGTAAGCTGCCTTGACCTCTACTACTCTCTCCTCCTGCGCTCTTAGCTGTTGTGCGAGGCGGGCGCTTTTCTCCCGTACCCTCGCTTCATGCAACTTTGCCTCAGTAACCTGACATTCCAGGTACTCTATTTTAGCCTGATGTTGGCTGGCTACAGTTTGGCGTTCCTGATTCAACGCGTGAAGCGCTGCGATGAGTTTTTCCCCACCCATGGCCTTTTCCTCTATCTCTGAAGCCTGGGTTTTGATCTTGGCTGCCTGCGCTGCAACGACCTTGTCCAAAATCTGGACTTGTCTTTTGTAGCACATCAGCCACACTGCCTTCTCGACTGACTTCTTATGTTCTTTGCTCTCTGTCCACCTGATGGCTGCGTCTACCGAATGCCCATCCAGTAAGAGATCGGAAATCCACTGCTTAGTGAGATTTACATTGCCAAAAACATAATCCGCTATCCTCTCATCCATAACATTTCGTCCATTTAAACCTGGGTCTAATACATGGCAATCCTGCTGCCAGTGTCCTGCCGCGGTCGCCATTTTCTGTAAGGGGTTTTTGATCGCAGAGGTTTCTCTCTCTAGAGGCCTTTCTCTCTTGCACAGTAAAAACCTTGAGTGGTTCGACCCACTCGCCCCTTAGGTTCTATACACTGGACTTTGAGGCAGGAACTACAATGTAGAGAATACTCTGTAGATCAGGTTTAATGAAAACAAAATGACATTTTATTGCATAAAGGAACAAATTGAATGTAAGCCAAATAAGGTACATGGGAGCGAAAAACAAATCATAATATAGTACTAACCAACATATATACAGGCATGTTATACTTTACAAAAGTCATCTCGAAATGGGGAAACACACGGAACATCGAGGGACAACAACTCATAATTAATTATACCCAAAATGCCCACCCCCTAAGCCTAGCTAGATCAGATTATGAGGGGCCAGAAACATGCTTACCAATTCAATGAGAAAGTATAAGATTTTGAAAGGTCTGCGTTTCAATCCTCTCAGGCGTCCTGTCTCCACGTGGTCAACGCTGCGGGCTGCGACACTCTCTTTCCTTCCTCGAGGTGAAGGTCACGGACAGGCTGGATGCTGGCAGGCCTGGACGTCTGCATGGACGGAGACCAACTATTTGACCATGGTTAGATAGGTTTCTTCGCAGAGCCCAGCTGGTTTACCATTTTCAGATAGGTTTCTCCTGGAGGGCTACTGTCCTTTGTCTCATCAACAGCCCGAGGTTTGTCGATGATCTCCCGATGGTTGCCCCGGGGCGGGACGCAGACTCGAATCACCTTCTTGGCTGGTCTCCGGGTCGACGTTCCTCCACGGCTCTCGAAAAAGCAAGCTAGCTCAAAAAAAAGCTCCCGATGGCTACCCCGGGACTCCAGTTATACTTCTCAAAGAAGCCCTTATCTCCCGCCAAATCAAGGTTAGTCTTTGTTTAACTTTTGGCGGGTTTGTAGCACAGCGGGGTAGTCTTTGTTTTTAAAGTATCTTCGGATGGCCGGTAACTGCCATCTCTGGTCTGGAACGACCCTGTATTGTCCTTAATGTCCTTCTGATGTCTTAAATGGTGCTTGATGTTCCCCCTATGAATATGAAACTGTTTCCCTTTGTCTGGGTAAACATTTTGATGGCCTTTATCTACAGGCCGATCTGATCGGATCTGCATCCAATCTATATGTATGGGGCTCTGTCTGGTTTCGTTTTCCCTGAAACTGCCTTCCAGAACCGACTGTGGGCTGAATCCACAAAAAGCTGTCTGGGGACTGCAGGAACCATTTTAAAGTGTCCCAAAAGCTGGTCATGGGGTCTGACGGCCATTTTGTGTGTCCCTTTTTCTGGGCTTCTTTTAAAACAGTCTTTAAAAGTTAAGGCCTTTTCTGCCAATAGACCCTTATAGGACAATGTTCAATTTTGCAAATTCTACAAGCTGTGGGAGTCAATGGGCTTATAGTGGATGTTTGTCATTAGCCTATCACCAGAAATGGTGGCAGAGAAGTCGAGGAAGGGAAGGGAAGAGTCGGAGATGGACCATGTGAAGGTAAAGGAAGGGTGGAAATTGCAAGCAAAGTGAATTACATTTTCCAGTTCGGGGCAAGAGCAGGAAATGGCATCGATACAGTCATCAATGTATTAATGTACCGAAAAAAGAGGGGAAGGAAGAGACCTGAGTAGGACTGGAACAAAGAATGATCCACATATCCCACGAAAAGGCAGGCATAGCTAGGACATAGGGAGGAAGTGAGTGGAGTGAAAGGAGAAGTTGTTTGATGTGAGAACAAATTCAGCCAGGCAGAGGAGGGTGGTGGTGGATGGGGACTAGTAGGGCCTCTGTCAAGGAAGAAGTGGAGCATCCTTTGGCTGTCCTGGTGGGGGATGGAGGTGCAGAGGGATTGGACGTCCATAGTGAAAAGGAGATGGGTGGGGCAAGGAAACTGGAAACTGTGAAAATGGCGGAAGGTGTCGGAAGAGTTGCGGATGTAGGTGGGAAGATACTGGACAAGGGGAGGAAAAATAGAGTCGAGATAGGAAAAAATCAGTTCCATGGGGTAAGAACAGGCTGAAACAATGGGCAGGATTTTCATTGGGCCGTGGAGGTGGGATTGGAGTCGTGTGGGGGGTTAAAATTGCAAAAACTGGTGTGCGGGCCGAACCCCGCCTCCATCCCGCCTCCAAGCAATTTTCATTAATTCGTGTCTAATGGTCCCGTCTCCGTCCCGCCTCCAAGAAGCGGGATAGGCAGTTAAGGCCCTTAACAAGCACTAAATTGCCTCTATAATGCCATTTTGAAAGGCCTTTGCGATTTTTACCCTTTTCCCACGTGAAACACGCCTGTTCTGAAACACGACGGTGAAACCTGGCAGGAACACAATTGGATTGCTGACTATCAGCTGCAGCTCAACCATTAAAGAGGAGATTTGATCAGCCATCATTTGCAGGTGGCAGGACTTTGTTGTCTCAGGTCTGGGGGAACTTTTAGAAGGCATAACCACAGCTGTGGAAGTTTGGAGCCTGACACCCATCTCCAGTGTGACCTCCTGGGAAACCCCTCTCGCTGCCTTCACTGAGCGCTTCCTCAACTGAGGCATATACCAGAAGCATGGGAGCCATTTATTTCCTTCCCTTCTGGACATCAGATGAGGACAAAGACCAGCCGCGGCACCAGCAGAACCAGGAACAACAGCAGCACCAACAGCAGCAGCAACAACAGGAGCGCCAAGCTGCTGCTCACCCACCTGAAGCTGCACAGGCCAGAAGGGGCCAGCACATGGAAGCCCGTCGGCGCAGGAGATACCCCGCAAACATGGTCTACAGACACAGGGTCAGCTACCTCAACATGTCGGAGCAGCAGTGCCAGAGGCGGCTCCGACTTTCGCGAGAGGTAGTGGGTGACATCTGCGCAATGCTGCAACAAGACCTGAAAGCCAGAGGACCAGGTGGACAACCCTTACCAGTGGCCGTCAAAGTCACCACCGCACTCAACTTTTTTGCCTCAGGCTCATTCCAGGGATCAGCAGCAGACATCAGTGGCATCTCCCAGGCGGCCGCACACACTTGCATCACGCAGGTAACCGATGCCCTCTTTGCCATTGCACACAATCACATCCATTTCACCAAGGATCAAGCAAGTGTCACGGCGCGTGCGGTTGGAAAAGCTAATCTGGCAGGCTTTCCAAGGGTGCAGGGCGTCGTTGATGCACACATGTGGCCCTTAAGGCACCCCATCGCAATCCAGGTATTTTTGTCAACTGCAAGGGCTTCCACTCCCTTAACATTCAGCTGGTGTGTGACCACAAGAAGGAAATTTTGCATATTTGTGCCAAGTACCCTGGCAGTTGCCATGACTCCTTCATACCGCACCAGTCTAGTGTGCCTCCACTATTCAGTCCGCCAGACCAACTTAACGGATGGCTACTTGGAGACAAGGGCTATCCCCTGAAGATGTGGCTAATGACACCATTGAGGAGCCCATCCAATGAAGCTGAGGAGAGCTACAACTCCAGCCACATGTCCACCAGAGCCATAATCGAGCAAACCATCAGTTTGCTGAAGATGCGCTTCAGATGCCTGGATAGATCAGGTGGAGCCCTACAGTACTCAGCAGCCAGGGTCTCCAGAATCGTCGTGGTTTGCTGTGCACTTCACAACATGGCACAGCGTCGTGGCTTGCAGATTCCCGAGGACCAAGTGGCTCCTCACATATCCTCCTCAGATGAGGAGGAGGAGGAGGAGGAGGAAAGCGAAAACGAACATCTTGCAGAGGCCCATCAACCAGCGGCAGCAGTACGCGAGAACATTGCTGCCCAGGATGCAAGGAACGCACTCATCTTAGCCAGGTTTGCTTAGCCTAGCCAATTAAGCACTTTTGCCTCACAGCTTCTTACCTGAGCATCGACAATGGCCAAGGACCAGCGGATTCCTAGCAATTTGACCACAATACTGACAATTGCAAGTAATCCTAAGCCCTCAATGTGAAAGTCCCAATCGCGAAATGACACACGCCACAACTACAGCAGTAGCCATCAGATTTTTATTTACATTATTCATCTGATGGCTTTTTCACAGAAAACATCAAATTTCACCCAAGTGACGACCCTTGTGACTAGTTATGCAGTATCTTTCTCTTACGCGTGATCCTACGTGGTGCTTCCCCTGTGGCTTCAGCAGATGTGGAGGCCCCTTGCTCACTTTCCTGCTGCTCCTGTCTCGACACCTTTGGCGGGCGTCCTCTGGGGTTGCGAACCTGTGAGGGCTTGTCAACAGTCTGCTGCTCCTACGGCTGTGCAGGCGTTGAGACGCCGATCTCAGACGGGTGTGGACTCTGGTGGGGCTCTGACCAAGGGCTCTGCAGTGTCATGGAAGTGTGAGCGCTTGGAGAGGAGCCCCCACTTCTTTGATGTCTGCCACCAACTTCCCTCTCATGGGTCAGGTCCCCCTCAGCGCTTGCAAGTGGCTTGAGAGCACCTTGCTGCACATTAGGGGGGCCATGGGGACCCGTATCTGCACTGGCAGTCCTACTCAGAAGGACTTCCATGAAGGTCTGGTTTCTCTGTTCAATAGATGACCATCGCTCCTCCAGAGATGTCATTCTATTCTGAACACTCACCATGTTTTCTGCACTCTGGCGACTTATCACCTCCATGGAGGTTGCCATCCATTCCACGGTGATGCGTTCATGCGCCAATGACTCCACAAAGGCTCTGCTCATGTTCGCTATGGACTCCTCCATACGCTCCACACTCGCAGCGACCCTGGAGACAAAACCTGCCAGAGACTCCTGCATCTGTTCCTGGAGTTCCAGCACCGCTGATCTTATGGATGGACCCAGAGGCAGAGGGTCGACATGCAGCTGAGCTGAGCTGGCAGAGTCCTGCGCCCTCCGACTAGGACTCTCCACTGCTGTCCCTGTCTCCACAATCTGCTGATGCTCACTTGTGAGCTGTGATGCACCAGGTGACAACACTACTCTATGTCCCGAAGGTCCCACCGAGGTGTGAGTGTCTGCGCTGGTGCTGGGTGCGTTGAATTCTGCTGATGCTGTGCCCTCAGAGGTTGCAGCTTCCTCTGAGGAGTCTTGAGGATCATGCTGTTCCTTCTGGCTAGTGGGGACGGGTGCTTGCAATGGTCCTGTGGGGGAGTAAAGGAAAGAGTCAGAGATGTGATGCCAAGGTTACATGCGCATTGCATATTGCAGATGATCATTAGTCCATCTGTTAGAGCTTCAGAATCATTATCAGCGACTCATGCAATGTCAATGAGAGAGATGGAAAACTATTCTGTCACCAGCTTGCTGTGATGCACCCCTCTGTCCGTCCCCCACTTGCGCATCTTCCTCCACTCCTATGATCTCCAGGACCGCCTCCTCCCAGGGGGTGAGCTGGGCTACTGGGGGTGGCCCTCCTCCTGTCCTCGCTCTTTCTCGCTTATTGTGAGCTCTCTTTTCCTGCAATGAGGGAGACAAGTGGAGGTTGAGTGAGAATGAAGGAATAAGTGTAGAGCTTCCATAGCATAGATACTTAGAAGGAGACAAAGATGGACTGAGGTGGCAAGACCAAGGGCCCTCCCTGTGTGTTGTCAGTTGTTTTCATAGCATCACACTGATAGGGAGTGTGAAGGCTGCACAGTCGAATAGTTAGGTGAATGTGACCATAGAGAGAGAGGGAATGGGTAAGGATACATGGATGTCAGTGTCAAGTGGGATGTGCAGGAAAAGATTGCTAAAGCTGAGTGCTGGCGAGGAAAGGCAATGGGGATCAGATTGAGGGTGATGGAAAATTCATACTCACTTTTCCAGTGCGCAGGTCATGAAATCTCTTCCTACATTGAATCCAGGTTCTGCGGGTTACTGATAATGAGTTGACCTCCTCTGCCACCTGGATCCACACAGCCTTGGTCCGCTGGGGAGGCTTCTTCCTCCCTGAAGAAGGGAAGAGCCCCTCTTTATGAGCCCTTGCTCCCTCAACTAAAGCCTGCAAGGCAACGTCATCAAACCTGAGAGCAGCACTAGGTCTCTCGCTGGTCATTCTGCCTCCAGGTCTCTGTAGCATGAAAGGCCAAAAGTTTGGCAGTCTGCAGAAGAAACAAGGCTTTTTGCAGACCTTAAATGCAGCAGCAATGATGACGTCATCAGAGGCGACTTTCAGACTGGAAAAACTCATTTGCCATGGGTTCCCACACGTTGGAACTCAATTGGCCAATTAATTTAAAATCGCATCAATCTCCCACATCGATTTAGATTTGGGTGGATAACACGAAATGCGGATTACACGACTCCAGCCCGCCCCTGAATTAAAATCCAGCCCAATGGGTCTACCAGGGCAGTCCTGTTTATGGGTCTTGGGAAGGAGGTAGAAGCGGGCTGTGCGGGGTTGGGGGACTATGAGATTGGCGGCCATGGAGGGAAGATGTCCAGAGGAGATGAGGTCAGTGACAGTCATGGAAACCATGGCTAAATATTTCGTAGTGGGGTCATGGTCCAAGGGGAGGTAGGAGGCGGTGTCGGAGAGTTGGCATTCAGACTGCGCAAGGTAGAGGTCGGTTCGCCAAACAACAACAGCACCACCCTTGTCAGCAGGTTTAATGACAATGTTAGGTTTGGATCTGAGAGAAGGGAGTGCTGCAAGTTCAGAGGGAGGTAGGTTGGAGTGAGTGAGGGGAGCAGAGAAATTGAGACGGCCGATGTTACACCAGCAGTTAGCAATGAAAAGATCCAGAGAGGGTAAGAGGCTAGAGGGAGGGGTCCAGGTAGAACGAGAATTCTGAAAACGGGAGAAATGGTCCGCTGTGCGGGGGGAAGAATCCTTGCCAAAGAAGTGGGCATGGAGACGAAGGCGACGGAAAAAGAGCTCAGCATCGTGCCGAGCTCAAAATTCATTGAGGTGGGGGCGTAAGGGGATGAAGCTCAGGTCTTTGTTGAGGACTGATCGCTCGGGGTCAGAGAGGGGAAGGTCAGAGGGGATAGTGAAAACATGGCAAGGGGTGAGATTGGAAGAAGGGATGGGGTCAGAGGAAAGTGAAGTGGAAAATGTTTCCGGAGGGGCGTTGGTGTCCGAGAGTTGTTGAAGCTTGCGATCCTTGTCAACTTGCAAGTTATTTACAAACCTTGTCCCGGTGCCAAACTGAATATTAACATGAATAGAAAATTGGGAATTGGGTTCCAAATGCTGGTGATCCATTCCATTATACACCAGCCCTCTCTTCCACATATCTCTTTAATCGCTCGCTGTAGCTCTTGCTGAATTGGGCCAGATCGGGGGATGAATTGCCACACTGGCAATAATGATTTGCCTTATTTTCAATATCACTTTACAAAAATACAACTGCATCCCCCAAAAAAATGAACATCTCAGCCACCATAGTGAGGCATGCAAGTGTCTGCCAACAGAGTAGATACCACAGAATAAGAGATATTGGGACAAAAACATACAAATTAGAGAGTAAGTACTTTTTTGGCTATTTGTTTTTGTAACAGTGCAGAGAGACTGAATAGAGGAAGCTTATACTGAACGTGCTGTTCACAGCACAATATTAACATGCAGTACTATTTCTAAAGAAAGCCTGCATTCTTGGATGTAAATTTAGGCTGTTTTAAAACACAGTATGGCAGAGTCATAAATCTCCACTTTAAAATGACAAAGTAATAGAGGTTCCTTACTCAACAAAAGCCATTTGAAAATGTGACCTGTGCCTTACAGATATGTGACTGCCATCTATCAAAACATTTCTAAAAGAAAGGGGATAATCCTCACATAAATCACAAAGGCAGCTGATAAACTAAAGAACCCTGCATTTTAGAAAATCTACACACTTTGAAACGTATTTACATTTAGGAAACCGGGGGCGAGGGGAAAGATCATTTTCATCCCATGCAAAAACTCATGCAAATATTTTTATAAAATATTTTTACGTATTAAACAATATCTTTGAACTGAATTCTATTGTCCATACAATACTCTGCTCAATCATTTACAGTGAGGCTTTTACCTATAGTGGGAAGCACTGTGTAGTAACCTCTTATGTAAGATAATGGAATCAACACCCACTAGCTGATCAGATGTAAATCTGGTTATTATTTAGGTAATGAGAACTGGTTGACATGAAAGTTCCAGTCATAATCTACTAACTTCCTCTGCGTAATTCCCAAGAATATTGTGCTGTGAACAGCACGTTCAGTATAAGCTTCCTTTATTCAGTCTCTCTGCACTGTTTTCCAGGTTATGCAATGTTACCGAGACTCACTATTTGCATGTTAACCTCCAGTTCCAAAATAGTAGCTGACTGTTTCTTTGACAGTATCAGTACCAGTACAGAAGCATGCACTGATGGGTATAATAAATCATTGTGATCCTCCTGGCCAATCAGCAACATTGTCCGTTGGTGTCAAAGACCGGTGCCTCCAGACAGAATGCATATCCTCCACAGCAGCAGTAGCTTATTCTGGTGCTTAGTAACAAACCTCTTCCTCCCCACCCCAAAAAGGTCCATTCTCTAATAGAGTTTATGGGGTGGAGGAGGGTCGGGTGGGAGAAAGATCTCCCAATGGCTCCCCAACTGCAGTTTCTAGGTCAGGTTCAAATATGACAAAATCCCAGCAGATCCGGAATGGAATCCGACTCATTTTCCGCCCCCCCCCACCCACCCCACCCGCCACCCCAACCCGGGCATAACTGCTACTCACTCCATCTCCAGCCCCAGGCATATTTCAGGGCCAAGAATCACTGCCATTCTGAACCAAAGCAAGTCTACTGACTTCTAGTACTGAACCAACCCTAATTTTTGCCAACCTTTTAATACTACTTAATTTATTGTACAGTTGTACATAGAAACATAGAAACATACAAGATAGAAGCAGGAGTAGGCCATTCGGCCCCTCGAGCCTGCTCTGCCATTCAATGCGATCATGGCTGATCATCCAAATTCAGTACCCGGTCCCTGCCTTCTCACCATATCCCTTAATCCCTATAGAAACATAGAGGATACAATGAACACACAACAAGCAAAACGCTGATAACCTCTAGTGCTGCATGGTTCCTGCATAGTTTCTGTATCTGTGTATATTTACTTGTGAAGTTATATGCCCACCATCGTAGCGAAGTCAGTATTTAACAGAAGACCTGCATGCCATCAGGCAACATATCAAACGATGTATTAACCTTTCACAAGAAAACAATTTAACATTTTTACTGGGATTGCAGATTACCACTATCAACCAATCTGATCAGTTGGAAGATGGTTCTGGTGTTAGATTAGATCAAGCTGGAACTGGAAGTTGTCAGATCTAATCAATCAGATATTATTTTCTCCAACTGTTGGTTGTACATAAACATGTAGTAGCAAAGTTTTCACATGAACTGATGGTTCCTGAGATTCACAGTTGGAGATACTTCTATTTGTTGCTTATCACCAATGAAGGGGCAAGTAACAAATAAGCTGCTAAAAGATAAGTTTTTGGGCTAAATATTCAATTAGGCGACATTCGTGCTGCCTGCTAATTACCATGATTGATATGTTCAGCCCAGCGATGAGAGCGCTGCTAAGAGGCTGAGCGCTCAGCCATGGGCCGAAGATCATGCAAGGTTAGCTTTACTTAAAGCTAGCCTCCACTCTTAAAGGCAGTCTGCACTTCTTAAAGCGGAGGTGCATTCTGCATTCAGGAGCTGCTGGAACCTGTTGTCAAGGCAACTGTCACTCAGTTATGGCTCAACAGGGCAGGGAGAGGGCACCAAGGTTATTTTGATACATAGAAGATAGGAGCAGGAGTAGGCCATTTGGCCCCTCGAGCCTGCTCCGCCATCCAAATTCAGTACCCTGCCCCTGCTTTATCCCCATATCCCTTGATCCCTTTATCCTTAAGAAATATATCCAACTCCTTCTTGAATATATTTAATGAATTGGCCTCTACTGCCTTCTGTGGTAGGGAATTCCACAGGTTCACCACTCTCTGGGTGAAGAAATTCCTCCTTATCTCTGTCCTAAATGGCTTACCTCTTATCCTTAGACTGTGACCCCTGGTTCTGGACTCCCCGGCCATCGGGAACATCCTTCCTGCATCTAGCCTGTCTAGTCCTGTTAGAATTTTATAAGTTTCAATGAGATCCCCTCTCATTCTTCTAAACTCCAGCGAGTATAAGCCCAATCGACCCAATCTCTCCTCATATGTCATTCCTGCCATCCCAGGTATCAGCCTGGTGAATCTTCGCTGCACTAGCTCCATGGCAAGAACATCCTTCCTTAGATAAGGCGACCAAAACTGCACACAATACTCAAGGTGTGGTCTCACCAAGGCCCTGTACAACTGCAGCAAGACATGCTTGTTCCTGTACTCGAACCCTCTCGCTACGAAGGCCAACATATCATTTGTCTTCTTAACCGCCTGCTGCACCTGCATGCTTACCTTCAGCGACAGGTGCACAAGGACACCCAGGTCTCGTTGCACTTCCCCTTCTCCCAATCTATTGCCATTCAGATAATAATCTGCCTTCCTGTTTTTGACACCAAACTGGATAACCTTGCATTTATCCACATTATATTGCGTCTGCCATGCTTCTGCCCAATCACCCAACCTGTCCAAATCATACTGGAGTTTCTCGGCATCATCCTCACAGCACACACGCCCACCCAGCTTTGTGTCGTCTGCAAACTTGGAGATATTACATCGAGTTCCCTCGTCTAGATCATTAATATATATTGTGAATAGCTGGGGTCCTAGGACCGATCCCTGCGGTACCCCACTAGTCACTACCTGCCACTCGGAAAAAGACCCGTTTATTCCAACTCTTTGCTTTCTGTCTGCCAACCAGTTTTCTATCCAAGTCAATACCTTGCCCCCAATCCCATGTGCCTTAACTTTACACGCTAATCTCTTATGCGGGACCTTATCAAAAGCCTCCTGAAAGTCCAAATACACCACATCCACTGGTTCTCCCTTATCTATTGTACCAGTTACATCCTCAAAAACTTCCAGTAGATTAGTCAAGAACGATTTACCTTTTGTAAATCCATGTTGACTTTGTCTGATCCTGTCACTGTTTTCCAAGTGCTCTGCTATTACATCTTTTATAATGGACTCTTGCATTTTCCCCACTACCGATGTCAGGCTTACCGGTCTATAATTCCCTGTTTTCTCTCTACCATCTTTTTTGAAGAGTGGGGTAACATTAGCTACCCTCCAATCCATGGATACTGTTCCAGAGTCTATCGAATTTTGGACGATGACCAGCAATGCATCTACTATTTCTAGGGCCACTTCCTTAAGTACCCTAGGATGTAGGTTATCAGGCCCTGGGGATTTATCGGCCTTCAATCCCGTCAATTTCCCCAACACCATTTCCCTACAAATACTGATTTCTTTCAGTTCCTGCCTCTCATTAGACCTTATGTTCCCCGACATCTCTGGGAGGTTATTTGTGTCCTCCTTTGTGAAGACAGAAGCAACGTATGTATTTAATTGGTTGGCCATTTCTTCGTTCCCCATTATAAATTTCCCTGATTCTGACTGCAAGGGACCTACGCTTGACTTCACCAATCTTTTTCTTTTCACATATCTATAAAAGCTTTTACAGTCAGTTTTTATGTTCCCTGCAAGCTTACTCTCATACTCTATTTTCCCCTTCTTAATTAATCCCTTTGTCCTCCTTTGTTGAATCCTAAACAGCTCCCAATCCTCAGGTTTCCTGCTTTTTCTGGCCAATTTATATGTCCTCTACTTGGATCTTATGCAATCCCTAATTTCCCTTGTTAGCCACGATTGAGTCACCTTTTTTGTTTTATTTTTATGCCAAACTGGGATGAACAAATTCTGTAGTTCATCCATGCGATCTTTGAATGTTTGCCATTGCCTATCCACCGTCAACCCTTTGAGTGACATTTCCCAATCAATCCTACCCAACTCGCGCCTCATACCATCATAGCTTCCTTTATATAAATTCAGGACCCTAGTCTCTGAGTCAACTACTTCACTCTCCATCTTAATGAAGAATTCAATCATATTATGATCACTCCGACCCAAGGTGCCTCGCACAACAAGATTGCTAATTAATCCTTTCTCATTACATAATACCCATTCTAAGATGGCCTGATCTCTGGTTGGTTCCTCAACATATTGGTCCAGGAAACCATCCCGTATACACTCCAGGAATTCCTCCTCCACAGTATTGTTACTAATTTGGTTAGCCCAACCTATATGTAGATTAAAGTCACCCATGATAACTGCTGTGCCCTTATTGCACGCATCTCTAATTTCCCTTTTAATGCCATCCCGACCTCCGCATTACTGTTTGGAGGTCTATATACCACTCCCACTAACACTTTCTGCCCATTGGTATTTCTCAGTTCTACCCATACAGATTCCAGATCATCAGAGCTAATATCCTTCCTTACAATTGTGTTAATCCCCTCTTTAACCAGCAATGCTACCCCACCTCCTTTTCCTTTTTGCCTATCTATCCGACGCAGCACTAGAGGCCTTCATGCAGGGGGTGGAATGGAGGAGTCAGGTCCTCTATTCGCAGGGGCCAGGAGGCCCTCCTCCCCCCTCTGCGAGCAGCTTGTCTTCTTTGCTGCCTCTGCTCCATCTCCCTGTCAAGCTGCAGTGCGAGAGGGGGCTGCAACTAGAGCCCCTATGACTGGGTCCAAGTGGTGAACTCAGAGACCTTCCAGCAGCAGCCAACACCTTCCCAACGTCCAGCAGCGCTCCCTGCACACTATAACAACTTTTGAAATCTCTTGCAGCAACCCAGTACTCCTACAAGCTCTGCAAGAGCCAGTAAAAAATCAATAATCAACTTACCTGCAAGTTGAATATATCCCTTTAAGTTGCGCTGATGGCGTGTCCCTCGTGCAGCTGAATGTGTGTTTAGGAGAGGGCGTTGAATGGAGTGGCAACATCAAAAATGGTAGGTCGTGCATCAAATCAGCATTACACTTTTGACTGAAGAGGTTGCAGCCCCTCTTCCATTATTTGAAGGGGCTGCTCCTTGATTTCTGGCTGCACTTCAGTCCCACGCTCCTGATCTTTGGTCACCCGGTGCGGAGGGGAGCGGGCAGATTGGGGGACCTCCTCGTGGGACTGCTCCTGGGCCTGGCCAAAGTGACCATTAACTGGTCCAGGCAGTGGGCAGTCGAGGGGGTCATTCGGCCCGACTGCCTGCCTCTCTTTCGCGGCCATGTTCGCACCCGGGTGGCCCTGGAGATGGAGCACGCGATGTCCGCCGGCACGCTTGAGGCCTTCCGCGACCGGTGGGCACCGTAGGGACTGGAGTGCATCATCACCCCAGACAATCAAATTTAAATTTAAATTGGTAAGTTTCATTTAATGTATTTTTGTTAATTTACAATTTATTTGTTCACACCCAAAAAAGTACACGCTGACTGATGTCACGATCTGCTTACTCTGCAAACTGCTGGCACACGCACGTACCGCCCACACTATTGCCCTCACCAAGATGGCGAACAGCGCGGGCTGTGCCGGAAGTGGGCGGAAGCGAGGCAGACGCCATTTTTTTTACTAAAACTGGCCAAAACAACCGGCACTAAGGGGTTGAATTTTGGAGCCTTAGAATCTCTTTAATTTTCCTTAAAGTAAATGCCAGTGCCATGTTTCAGGATATTTTGACTATTTTTCTACTGAACGGATTTGAAAATAAGAGTTATTTTTAACGTTGAATTTTTAAAAGCAATGCATACTCCCACATGTTTAAAAGAAAGGTGCCTGGACAAAAGTTGGTTAGTACACGAAATGGAAGTTGTATACCCCAGAGATTAAACAATAAACAATTCGCTAACTTATCTGGTTAATCGAAAAGCATCTCGCTCCCATTGTGTTAGCAAACCGCTTGATCTCTGTCTGTGAAGAGATATAAAATTGGTGCTGGGAGAGTGTCTTTACTTTTTAACAGGAAAGCTGTGAGAGGCAGTCAGGCGGCAAAAGTCTACAAGAAGGACAGAGCACAGGAGATTGGAATTATGAAATTAGCTTTAAATCAAGATAACCCACTGAAGGGGGTAATACAGTAGCCCTGTTATTAATCTGAAGGTGGCTTCCGAGTTGGCGGGGCGGAGGGTGTGGTGTAATTTCGTGGGCGAAATCTAGAAGTGAACTCAACTGGTCGCAACCGATTTTGACTTCCGCATTTCGCATCTCCAAACAGCGCAGCATGTCGTGATCTCAGCTATATTTAAAGGGACAATGCACAAATGGAAATTGGAGGTGCTCACAATGGATGCTGGACATAGATTCAATGGTGCATCACTGGAATTACGGCTGGCTGCAATCAAGAGCAGGAGGGACATACTTTTCCCCAGCAATGGGAGGAAGAAACCTGCTGCTCTCACCAAGAAGGCATGGTTGGCGGAAGCTGAGGAGGTGAGCAGCAGGAGCATTGTGCCCAGGTCTTGGATGCAGTGCAGGAAGCAGGTTAATGACCTAACCAGGTCAGGTAAAGTGAGTACATTTGCTGATTCGCCTCGATCCTGTGGTTTAAGCCCGCCCCTTTTCATTGTGGGAGTACCTTCACCACACAGACTGCAGCGGTTCAAGAAGATGGCTCACCACCACCTTCTCAGGGGTAATTAGGGATGGGCAATAAATGCTGGCCTTGCCAGCGACGCCCACATCCCATAAACAAATTAAAAAAGAACTCCATCACACCACTCCTTACACCCACTCAACTTTCAGCAGCATTCAACCATCACTTCCTATGCACTTTATTACCTTCCCATTTATCTATCCACCATTGCCACTCACCCCAATCTTTATGCAATGTGATACATCTGTCCCATTGGCCATGATTTTGCTGACCTCGGCGGGTCTGTGACGGGCAAAGTCGGTGGCGGGTCCCGACCCTGCTGCTGGCTCCATCCCACTGTCTGAAATGAAGTCCCCGATTAGGCTTGTTAAGCCTGCCCAGTGTGTTTCCTGGCCAATTAGAGGAAGCGGATTTGGTGACGTCATTTGAGGACGCGTCATCAGCCAGTTTCCTTAAAGGGGCCATGTCCAAATTTATTTTGACATTTGTGCTGTCAGTGTTCTACAGCATTGAGATGCTGCAAACACTGATAAACACAGCACAAAGATGCATGGCTGCACCCAGGCTTTCCCACGACTCCCTCCATTTGCTTATGGAGGGAGTCACAGCATGCAGGGAGGTCCTCTTCCCTTCACATGGGCAGAAGACACCTCCCCACGACACCACGCAGCCTGGTTGCACATTGCAGAGGAGGGCACAAGCAGGGATGTTGTCAGGAAGACCTGGGTGCAGTGCTGCAGAGATTTCAATGAGCTCAGTAGATCACGAAACATTGTCGAAAGCGACACAAAACCTCATCCTGCCTTGCCTCTCAGCACATCCCCATCACTCTGCCGTCCCAGCCCTATTCCTGCACATCCTTACTCACACCAACTTACCTTGCACCTCCACCCATCCCTCTCTATCTACATTATCACTTCCCCATCTCACTAGCCATCCCTCACACTCACCCTCATCCTCGTGCAATCATACCAACTAACAACACACAAGGGTAGGCACTTGAGTGTTTTATGCAATGTTCATGTGAAGTTTCTGTTAATTTGGTGTCAAACAATGAAACCTTTATTTTCAACACTTTGCATTCTTGGACAGATTTGTGTGCACCTTTGGAAGTGGCTTACTGAGTTGCAGTGAATGGTGAGACATAACAGTAGCCCCCAATGGTGTTGAGTGTGAAAGGAATGGCTTGGGCACTGTAGGGTGTTGGTGTGGGGTGGTGCCAACCTGGAACATCATGTGGCAGCCAGAGTGTACAGCGTCAAGTCAAGTAAATCTGGCCATGGTGAGGCCATCGCTGGCGCCTCGGGCAACAACATGGTCGGGTGCTGATGCCCTGTATCCTGTGCAGCATCAGTTGATTGCGGAGAAGGTTAGTGTTGTTGTTGATGCTGATGATGTTGGGGCTGATTGTGGTGGGATTTTGATGACCAAGGTGAGAGAATATAAAGGGCACCCATGCTGATGGAATAGATGGCAGGTGAAGTAGAGATGACAGAAGTGATCTGTCAATGGTGAGAGAGATAATGAGGTCAGACTGGATGGAGACTTGTGTAAAGACTTGCAGCATGGTGAATCTGTTGTGAAAATGCAGTAAGGAAGATTTTTTTTCTTGAGGGAAGATATCTATAAGGTGAGAGCTTTTACTTGACATTTGAAGCTGTCAACTCATCAGCTGATTCCATGGCCACTGACCTCTTGCCTCAGCTTCACAAATGTGGTCTAGCAACAGTGGGAAACCGGTGGCTGAGCTGTCAAATTCAAAAGGTAAGTTTAAAACCATTGTTAAGTGGCTGTAAGCAAGCCAATAATCATTTAAATTGGCTCCCCCACCACTGCCCGTCGGGTCTGCTCAACGCTGGCAGACCCGACATTGGGAAAGGGACGTGTGCGCGATTTGACAGCGGGTTCCCGACCCGCTGTCAATCAATTCACATTTAACTGCCGACCCGCCACCGATCCCATCCACTGAGCACTGGCAAAATTACCCTCACCGAATGCTCTGCATCCAACGGGTGAATACCTGACCTTCACTCACTCACAGGTCTGTTTTTTTTGCTCCTTGTAGTAGAAGAGAGCTGAAAGCACACAGGAGAGGGAGGGGACTGGAGGTGTTAAAATCCCACCTGTGCATTCAAAGTGGCATCTGGATGTAACAGAAGAGACACACCAGTAAATTGGTTTTATTGTTATTGCTGATTCTGATAAATCAATGCCAGGCTTAACATTTAACCAGCATGTACAGTACATTCTGATCAGTCACTACAATCTCAGTATATATGTTTTTTTTGTACAATCTAAACATATTGATCACCATGTTTTTCGAGATTAACAATTTTTTTTTTTGTTCTCTACATTTCGCTGCTGAATTACGGTCGATTTGCTTTTGCCCAAGATGATTGCTGTGATTGCGTTTCTGATTGATGAGAAAATTACCTTTTGTCTGCCTGCTTTTCAGCAAGGTAACGGTCAGTTATTTCTGCTTCATTCACAGTGGTATTGATTGCTAAATGATACAACAACCAAAAAACCTAATGGAAATCTGTAATGACACCCTGAATATAGCTGCAACTTTTCAGGAATTTCTTTGCCAATTCTAACTTCAATTTAAAAGAGCCATTCCCTGTAAAGTAAATACATTTGACCGTTGTGGCCTCTGCATTTTAAAGGACAGTGCCACCCTCATTCTAATTGTGGATAGGCTGAAATGTCAGCTTATCAAGTATGTAATGTATTATCACATGGTTTGTCACATGGCTTAGTATGAGCATGCTCAGTTCGCTCTGGCCTAGTAAAACAAGCTCATGGACTAGCAACTCACTGTGTCTCTGTCCTTCATTTGTTCTACCCACATATATTACATTTTGGCGACGAGAATGGGATCCCAAAGCCATTTTTAGGGACCATGGAAGGACACATTGTTCAACCGTCGAGTGGACAAGTTTAAGGTGAATTTGTGACACCTAAACTGAATGTTTGTGACGTTTTACCATTAGTGCGCATGCAGAATTCTCTGTGCTTCACCTTCGTGTGTATGTATACACAGCATCAGCGGCGCTGATTCTCACAGGTACACAGGTAGCGTGCTGAGTCACTGTTCGACGGGATCGGGACAATCATGGCTGCGTCTATGGGATTCACCAGAAGCCTCAGCATATGTGACCGAGCTCACGAACCATTCAGTTCTTACACTGAGCGGATGGAGATGTTTTTTAGGGCCAATAACATTATTGAGACCGAAGGTGCAGATGAGAGTGTTCAAGGTCAAACTAAAGTAATTCGTGAGCAGAAGAAAGCAATTTTTCTAACGGAGATCGGGCCAGATGTCTACGGAATGTTGACACATCTACTCACGCCAGGGAAAGAGAAGGATGCGTCGTTTAAAGACATTTTCGAGGAAACTCGAGGACCATTTCGACCCAAAGCCATTAGAAATGGCAGAGAGCTATAAGTTTGGTACCAGAAACCAAAAACAAAATGAAACTATTGTAGCTCTTAAGAACCTGTCTTTGCATTGTAACTTCGGCACATTTTTGGATCGTGCGTTGCGAGATAAGTTTGTGTGTGGACTGGTGGATGATTGCACACAGTCCAAGTTACTGCACACTCCGAACCTAACGTTTGACAGAGCATACAAAATTGCCCTATCTATAGAGATGGCGTCTAAGAATACTAGGGAGCTCCGTCCAACTCAAGTGACTAGAGCAGTTGAGGTCTATAGTCACAAAGCCACCTCCGAACCTAAAGCTGTGAGATCGAGTCAAAAGCATGTCAGTGAGGGCAGTTCAGTGAATTATTATCGCTGAAATGGAAATCACTTACCACAGTCCTGCCAATACAGAAGTACGAAGTGCTTTCACTGCCAGAAGCAAGACCATGGGCAGGATTTTCATTGGGCCGTGGAGGCGGAATTGGAGGTGTGTGGGGGGTTAAATCTTGAAATCGGGGGGAACGAACCCATCCAGCCCCCAACCCGCCTCCATGCCAGTTTCAAAGGAGGCGGATACCCGACCTGTGCTGGGACCCACCTCCCCGAGGCGGGAAGGGGATTAGTGCCAATTAACTGCCTGTTAACAGGCAGTTTTTAGCCTAACCCCTATTTTTATTGCTGAAGTGTGGGATTCCCAACAGCTCCAAACCACGCCAAGTTAGCGAGGCGGACCGTCAGGCTGAAGGACTTGGAGGGTTCGAGATGTCCGGTATTCAGGTGAGTGATGGGTGCATGAGTGCAGAGGTAAGTGTGTTTGGTGTGTGTAAAGTGTTTAAAGAAGTTTTACTTATCTTTACTT
This sequence comes from Somniosus microcephalus, assembly GCF_052327205.1. Taxonomy (NCBI): domain Eukaryota; kingdom Metazoa; phylum Chordata; class Chondrichthyes; order Squaliformes; family Somniosidae; genus Somniosus; species Somniosus microcephalus. The sequence continues at coordinate 62,735,150 of NC_140997.1, read as the reverse complement.
CCCTTTACAGCCTTCCTTCCTTCAGGTCTCGGGAGTCCCTCATCTCACCGGCACAGAAAGCAGAATGGCCGCGAGCTGTCAAAAGTTGCAGCATTCAGCTTTCTGTTCTGGAGAGATCTCTAAATCAGCCTGAGAGGAAGGAATTAACTTGGAGTACAGATTGTCAGTGTTTGACAGCTTCAGCGAGCCCGCCAAAAGCTTCTGACAGAGGAAATGTCAATCTGTGATATCACCTGTTGCCGGATGGCCCTTAATTGGCCTGCTGAGCCCGCTGGGTGGGCTCAACAAACTCAATCAAGTGAAAATCACATGGGTTGGCCACAACTCGATGGAGGCGGGTCTACAACTCCGAAAGTTGTAGTCCCGCCTCCTACACGCCTTCAGTATCAAAATCCAGCCCCCATATTTCAATAGCTTGCCTAGCTATATCTTAAGCAGGAAGTAAGAACCATTCTAGTGGCAATGCAAAGCAGCGACAACAAAAGGGAGGAGTTCACTGTGTAAGGCTCGCAAAATTCTACAAATTCCCCCAAAATAAGAAAAGAAGAGATGTTGGACTGTTTGAAATAATATTGGGCCAAGGGGGGATCTAAAATCAAAACCCCAGGAAGATTTGGCTAGTTTAAAAAAAAAAAACATGTTCCGGCCTGTGGAAAAATTTGCCACAGAAGGAATGGGTGGGACAGACAGTTTGAGTATTGGAAAGACCAGATTGTCTGGGAATGTTCTGGGCCATCCCAATCATTCTACATAAAGACAATAAGCCCACGGAAAAGAATCTTCCTGCCGAAACTCACAGGGCCATCAAGAACATGAATAATACAACACATGCCAACAACCAACAAAAGAGACCCTGGCCCCAGCAGGAAAAGGCAATCAAACAACAGTTTAAAACCACTCAGAAAGATTTCCAAAACACTTTGCACATTTTAAACTGATTTCAAGGCAATCCCGAAACCAGTTAAAAGCCAATTAAAAATAGATGGAACCATCCCCGAAACTCGATGAGAATTTAAACATATTAAAATTAATGAGCCCGCCAAAATTAACAAAGGACCAGAGGAGATTTGGCGGTCAGATAAGCCAGGCCTCAAAACAGTATAATGAGAGAGAGCAGAGTTCAGTGAGAGCAGATCATCGTTGCGTTCGAGAGACAGTACAGTTCACACAGTTGAGGACACAACTCAAGAAGGTTCAAGTACAGGAGAGAGAAAGTACGGTTCAGAAAAAGATATCATCATCACCGTATTTAGTCAGAGGATCGGAGACTTGAGGAAAGAAGAACGTAATGGAAGAAAAAGGAAATCGCGGCAACCAACGGCCTCAAGAAACCAACAACTAACAATATTACCACCAGCTAGGTAATATTCGGCCACCGCGACCAACAAGAAACCAACTAAACAAAAGGTCGAAAATTCGCAAGTTTGTTTCCACTCTACAGGCTAGTCTGACTTACCCCTGGGTAAGATTTGACACAAAAGACTCTAAAAACTATACCTAACCAAAGAAAATTGGGTACTCACCCGATAAATCCAACTACGCATCCAACCGCATCCGCGGACAGGCGAAGACTGAAAACCCAACACAGGTGCAGTTTTCCACCACGTCTGGGGTATGGCAGGCCCCAACCGCCACAACTAGAGAGAACCCCGAAATCGCAAACCTCTACAATCTGTCAAGAAAGTCATTTGGTGAGCATTTCCTGGTCCTCTGGATTTCAGCCTAGTTAGGATAGTGGGATTGGGAGGGTCAGGTATTTTTGTCTATTGTAATTCTCCCTTCGCATATTCTGAAGTGTTCCCCCTTTTAGATTATAAGATTTATTGTATTGTATATTTTTCCTTTCTCAAAATAAAAATCTCAATTCTTTTGACCAACTCAGGTGTCTGTTGCAATTTCATTACAACCCCCAAATAAGTCCAAAGCCTAGAACCAAGGGAGTGGGAGCGATTCGAACCGCTCAGGTAGTCAGAGGTGAAGCTGACCACACACACCACCCCTTACAACAATATTGAAGTGAACACACCTGATGTTGAAGAACTAGGCATCTACAGAATCTATGCCATTAGCAGCAATGCTAACAGTCATGAGAAAAACTTCCGTACAAAACTTTTGATCAATGACCAATATATTGATCACAGAATCACAGAAACCCCACAGTGCAGATAGAGGCCATTTTGGCCCATCGAGCCTGCACCGACACATATCCCACCCGATCCCCGTAACCCCGATAAGTGTATCGACATGGTGGCGGACTGCTGTAACACAAGTAAGGACACATATGAGAGTAAATTTAATTAAATACCACTTACAAAGAGTACCGTAGAGTTAAAAACCTATTCCGGAGAAATCCTAGAGACATGTGGACAAATGGAATGTATAGTTCAACGCAATGGCCAGTTAGTAAGGCTGCCTATTATTGTAGTGAGCTGTAACAACAGGCCAACCCTTATGGGCAAAGACTGGTTGAGAAAGTTAAAACTAGACTGGAAAAACGTCTTCAGTGTAGATGCTTCAAAGTAGTGACTTAACACAATGCTGAACAAGTACGAAAGCATATTCTCAGACAGTTACGAGGGCATCACTGGGTATGGCGTGCATATCCACATCAAGTCCAACGCGAAGCCTATCTTTTGTAAGGCAAGGCCGATTCCCAATGCATTGAAAAGTCAGGTGGAGGATGATCTAGTGAAACTGAGAGAGGACAGAGTGCTAGTAAAAACTGACAAAAGTGAATGGGCTACCCCAATTGTGGTAGTGCCCAAAGCAGACAAAAACTGTACGCTTGTGCGGTAACTGCAAAGTTACTATCAACCAAGCAGTTGACGATGAGTGGTACCGGTTACCTACATCACAAGATTTGTATGCAGCACTCTCTGGGTCAAAGGCTTTCTCCAAACTTGATCTGTCGCACACTTACGCTCAGCTGAATGTTAATGAAGAGAATCAACAGTATCTCACCATCAACACACCCAAGGGACTGCACTCATACACCAAACTGCCGTATGGTGTAAAGTCCTCCTCCAAAATCTTCCAGGCTACGATGGATAAGATTTTGCAAGGAATTCCAAATTGCTTATGCAATAAAGATGATGTGCTGATCACAACACGCAGAAAGGAAGAAAATCTAGAAGTGTTAGATTTAGTGCTTCAAAGGTTGAATTCCCACAATGTCAAATTGAAAAGGAGCAAATGTGCTTTTGTGCAGCCCAAGGTTGTGTACCTTGGTCTGAAAGTTGATGAAAATGGCTTGCAACCAGTGAAGGCAAAGGTTGATGCTGTCATCCGTGTTCCAAAGCCATAGAACGTGTCTGAGTTAAGATCTTTTCTTGTAATGGTCCAGTACTATGCACGTCTCTTACCTGAGTTAATGACCATGTTTGCTCCATTGCATGAGCTCCTCAAGATGGATGTCCAGTGGAAGTGGACGAAACCGCAACAGGAAGCTTATGATTCTTGTAAAAGAAGTCTCTCTAGCGATACTCTACTTGTGCACTATGACACAGAGCATGTGCTTAAGTTAGCATGTGATGCTTCCAGCTATGGTGTGGGAGCTGTCATAAGCCACGTAATGGATGATGACCAAGAGAAACTAATGGCGTTCGCATCGCGAACCCTCACAAAGAGCGAAAGAAACTGTGTGCAAATTGAAAAGGAAGCACTTGCCATAGTGTTTGGAATCAACAAATTCCAACAGTTCCTGATCGACAGAAAGTTTACCCTGATAATCGATCACAAACTGCTCCTAGCAATATTGGGGCCCAAATCTGCCATCCCGGCAATGGTCATCAAGAATGCAACATTGAGCAGTGTTGTTGTCACAATATGACTACACGATTGAATATCGCACTTCAAAGCAAAATGCAATCACAGATGCCTTGTCCAGGTTGCCACATGAAGACTCATGTGTTGGGAGTGAAGGTGAGATTTTCACGCTTGGCGCAGTTGACAAAGACTTTCCTGTGAATGCAACTAAGATTGCAGATGAGACTCAAAAGGACTCAGTACTGAAAAGTGTGTATGAAAACACCTTGAATGGATGGACTGATCAGTGTATGGACACAGAATTGAAACCACTCCATAAACATCGTACTGAATTGTCTTGTGAGTAAGGTTGTATCAAGTGGGGAAAGAGAGTGATGGTACCTACTTCTTTGAGATAGAATTCTGGCCGAACCTCATACTGAACATCCAGGGATTGTCAGTATGAAATCAATTGCAAGATGTTTTGTTTACTAACCTGGATTGGACAGTGATCTTGAATCACTTGTCAGCAAATGCAGTGTTTGACAAAATTGCAGAAACAAACCACCCAAAACTCCACTACAACCCTGGTCATGGCCAAGTAGACCTTTTCAGAGAGTACATGTAGACTTCTGTGAGAAAGCAAATGATTATTTCCTGGTACTTGTAGATAGTCACTCAAAGTGGATTGAAGTGAAACACCTGGGGCTGGATTTTACTCACTGAGACGAGTTGGGGGCGGGACAGCTACCTTCCGGGTTCTAGTCCCGCCCCCAGCGAAGTCCGACGCACAGAGGCTATTTTCCCCTGATTGGCCTCGTTAAACCTGCCCTGCGGGCTTGCCGACCAATTAAGGGAAAGCCGGTGTCAGATGACATCAGTTGATGACGCTTCATCCGCCGGTTTTCTTAAAGGCACATGAACCATAAATTTTTGACAGATGATTTGACAGTGTATGACAGCATTGAGGTGCTGTCAAATACTGGCAATCACTGTACACAGGTGAGCCCTTCCACCCAGGCTCTCCAATGACTCTCTCCTTAGGATAACACAAATGGCAGCTGCGTGTGAGGGTACAGAAGCGATCTGTCACTTCTCCCATTGAGGTGAGGCCACACAAACACTTCAAAGCTTGTCACCTACAGAAATATCTAAACACGTTAAAAATGACTTTCCCAACATTTCCTTACCTCTGATACTCACCAGTGTCCCATTGCATCCTTCACACCACTTCTGCAGCTGTCATCTGTACACCAACAGTACAACAGACCCACAGCACATCTCACTTAACCTGGCGGGGTTCGCCAACATCGGGAAGCCCGCAGCAGAAGTCTAAAAATTGGAAACAGCCTCTTAATTGCCTGTTAATTGGCTATAATCCTCCTCCCGCCACTAGGAGTCGGGTTCCTGTGCAAATCGGCGACCCGACTCCCGGTAAGATTGGTTCAAGGTGGGTTGGGAGCGGGTTCGGGACCCGCTCCCATTCTTTTTGATTTTCCCAGCAGTCTCACCTCCAAACCCGCCTCCTCAGGGCTGGTAAAATTTCATATCATCCAGCTTCAAACGGAGCAACCGAAAGGTCAGTCAGAATAGTAAAAGAAGCTCTCAAATAGCAAGTGTTGCATGGTTGTTCGGGACTCAGCATGAAACAACGTTTGGTAAATTTTTTGCTGAAGTACAGAACTACTCCGTACACTACAACTGGATATACCCCAGCAGAACTCTTGATAAAGAGGAGAATGAGAACACGATTGAGTCTTGTTCAACCAAATTTGGCCTCAAGAGTTGAACAGAAACAGTTGAGTCAGAAACGTTATTATGACAGCAATCAGAAAGAACGCAGTTGCAAACAAAACGAGTCTGTTCGTGGTCTCAGTCCCCCTGAAAAGTCAAGTTCACACAAGTAGGATGTAGGAACCATCGTAGAGGTTGGTGGAACCAACAGATATTTGGTTGAAATTGGTGACAACATCCTAAGTGTTCATGTCGATCAAATGATCTCTGCTAGAGATGAACCAAGTCGTGGGCTGGAATTTTCCAGGGGGTCAGCAGGCGCGATCCTTGGTGGGTCAGATGGGAAAGTGTTTTTTTTGACAAGAGGTTGGGAAGCCACTGTCAACCTGCCACCACGCGTCTATCCCAATGTCGGGTCTATCAACGCTGAGTAGACCCGACTGGCAGCAGCGGGGGACCTAATTAAAATGATTAACATCTAGTTGCCAGATGCCTAACAGCCTTTTTTTTTACTTACCTTTTGTCTTTAACTTCATGACCACGGGATCCCCGCTGTGTGCAGATGAAGGCTGTCAAGCTGAGGCAGGAGTTCAGTGGCCATTGCTCCAGCTGATTACTTGACAGCTTCAAATGTACAGTAAAAGCTCCCACCTGACTGATATTAATTTTCCTCAGGCAGAAGCTTTTTCTCAGTCCATTTCCAGCACACATTCTGCAGGCTTTCCACTTTCCACTCTCCAACCACTCTCACCTTATTGGAAGAACTCTCTCACCATTGACAGAATGCTTCTGTCATCTCTACTCCACCTACCATCTATTTCATCAACATGGGTACCCTTTATACTCTCTCATCTTGGTCCTCAGGATCCCACCATGATCAGCCCCAACACCAACAACAACAATAGCAAACCTGTCCAAGCACGCATAGTTTTGAAAATAAAGGTTTCAATGTTTGATAACACATTAACAGAAACTTTACATAGACATTGCATAAAACACCCAAGTGCCTACCCTTGTGTGTTGTTAGTTGGTGTGATTGCACGAGGATGAGGGTGAGGGGTGGCTACTGAGATGGGGATGTGATAATGTAGATAGAGAGGGATGGGTGGAGGTGCAAGGTAAGTTGGTGTGAATAAGGATGTGCAGGAGTAGGGTAGGGAAGACAGAGTGATGGGGATGTGATGAGAGGCACAGCAGGATGAGGTTGAGTGTGGCTTGGTACTAACTTATCATGATCTACTGAGATCATTGAAATGTTTGCGGCACTGCACCCAGGTCCTAACTTACCACATCCCTGCTTGTGCCCTCCTCTGCAATGTGCAACCAGGCTGTGTTGATCTCCTGGGAATGTCTCTTCTGTCCATGGGAAGGGAAGAGGACCTCCCTGTGTGCTGAGACTCCCTCTATAAGCATATGGAGGGAGTCATGGGAGAGCCTGGGTGCAGCCCTGTGCCTTTGTGCAATTATTGTCAGTGTTTGCAGCACCTCAATGCTGTAGAACGTTGACAGCGCAAATGTCAAGAAACATAGAAGATAGGAGCAGGAGTAGGCCATTTGGCCCCTCAAGCCTGCTCCGCGATTTAATGAGATCATGGCTGATCATCCAAATTCAGTACCCTGTCCCTGACAAATGTGGCCATGGTTCCTTTAAGGAAACCGGCTGATGACGCGTCATGAATGACATCACCAGACCCGCTTCTTCTAATTGGCCGGGTAATATGCTGTGCAGGCTTAACAAGTTCAATCAATGGAAAGCCATTTTACACAGCGGGATGGAGCCAGCAGCGGGGTCAGGACCTGCCACCAACATCACCCGCGACGGACCCACTGTGGTAAGTAAAATCATGGCTGTGATCTTGAATCACTTGATCATGAACTCAGACATGAGTTTGACTCCGTTCAGACTTCAGAAACTGAAGTACTATGTTCAAAGAAGTCTGAGATAGAAACAGGATCATCTTTGAGTTCGGAACCAAAACAAAACAGCCCGAAAATTGGTTTAACGCCAAAACCTTCTGTAAGGAGATCAGGAAAGCTTCGCAAACCTGTTATTAAACTGGATTTGTAGTTCATTGAAAAGAAAAAAGCTAGGTGTATTTATTATGTGGTACCTGTAATGCTGGGAAAGTTTGGGCCATAGTTTTGTTGTATTTGAGAGGGGAATTTTTTTTTAAAGGGGAAAGCAGTGTAATGTATTATCACATGGTTTAGTATGAGCATGCTCAGTTCGCTCTGGCCTAGTAAAGCAAGCACATGAACTAGCAACTCATCCCGTCTCTGTCCTTCATTTGTTCTACCCACATATATTACAGTGTTGTTGTTTTTTTGTTTTGCTTCTTGTTTTTCAACAGAATAAAGCTGCCAATGGAAGAAACGAGGAAGCTTGCATGGATCTGTTGAACAGTTATAGTGCACTTGCTTCCAGACGCACTGGTGCCTCCCGCAGCACTGCAAGGTAACCGAGACAACACTGCTGCCTCTAGAGGCACCCAGAGCTACCTGAAGATATGGTTCACATTGGTGCTTGTGGAGGTCACAAAGTGCTCAGCACATCCATACAGGTCAGCATTGCAATTTCCTGGTCATTAATCGATGTACATTTTCCCTGGAACCGAGGACGGTCTGGCGGCCAAAATAAAATCACAAATCAGGTACACAGTTGTTTATCTGTTGCTATAACACCGTGGGAGCCACAGTGCAATATAAACCGGGGCAAATTCCACGACACCCAAGACAAGTGTTTTACAGCACTCTTTTACTTGTACCACACGCACAGCTTTAGATAGATCACTAATGGACACATTGCAACACTGTCTTTTTAACTCTGAGGCCCCCAAGTTTGAACCTTGACCTTGACCTTGACCAGACTGATGGGTTGGATCAATGCAGGTAAGTCTCAAAGGTCATCTTCACTGCTTGCCCGGTTTCTGTTGGATAGACAGGTTCAAAATCGCCCCTTATACATTTCACCACTAACGGGAGGGGTCTATCAGTACTCGTGTCTGTTTTATCACATTGAGACTAATGAATCTCCGCTTAGTGAGTTCATAGAATTTTAGTGTGACAGAGCTGCTGGCTGATCAGTTGTGAATGGGTCACATCGTGATTGATGGGCTTTGCAGTAATCTCTGAGGTACTGTTTCATCTGATTTAGTGCCTAATTGATTGTAGGAGCCCCATTTAACAAGCTGAAAAGATGCGAAAACAATAAACAACTAGAGGTCAACAGATGGTTGATTATGTTCTCCTTTACTGTCTGTGGAGGTGCAGCTAATCAGATGAAAAACAATGTGATTTAATGATTTCGCTATACACCTGATATCCAGAGCCAGCTCTTAATCAATTGGCAGATTATTGCCAGATTTTTTTAATTACCTGCAATTTCAGTTCTTTTATTAAAGCTATGGTGACATGACTGGAGAGATACGAATTAATTTTCCAGTTGAAAAACAGGGGGAAATGTAACACCAGACAAAACCTACATTCTTATTTAACATCTTTCCTCAGTAATACAACGTTTAAAATGCATCTTTCTAATTTTATTTAAAATGAATAGGATTAGAAAAAAAAATAAGAATCATAGATACCAAATAAAACAGTTTGAAGCAGCAACAACATGCATTTCTGTAACATCTTTAGTGTAGATAAATGCCCCAAGGTGCTTCACAGAAACACACTCAGACCAAAATCAACAAGAGATATTAGGAGGGGTGACTGTAAACTTGGTCAAGAAGGTAGGTTTTAAGGACTGTCTTAAAAGGAGGAGAGAGAAGATTAAAGCCCAGACATTCTGCCGCGTAGCTGGAAGTACACCGCCCGCCATTTTGGAAAAGGTAGATACGCTGGGGGCAGGAGCGCCTGCCGAATAATTTTTTCAAATTAAGGTCCTGCGCGTCTTGCAGGACCCATTTTTGATCGCCTATAGCACTTCACTCGCCACATGCAGCACAGCTTGGCGCTAACCGGCAGGAAGGCCGAGCGTGGAGCCGACAGGCGCATTAAAAGATCGCAGGCCACTCCCACACCTCCTGGCCCCACGAGGCAAGTAAAAAGTCTTAACCTTTTTGGGCCTCTTCTGGCCCCATCTCCTCTTCCCACTAGGTTGACCTGGCAGAAAGGCCACAATCGCTTCCCTACTCAGGACCACGGTTAAAATAGCAGTCAGGTCCCGATGACATCATCAGAGCCCGATCTGCATATTTAAAGGAGGTTCACGGCTGGTATTCTTCTCATCTGCTCAGAGGAGCAGGTTAAAATTGTAGCCTGCGGGATCGGTGCAGGATGCCAGCGGGTCAGTCCCAACGGGCAATTTTAACTGCCCGTCCACCTGGTTTCTGCTGGGTGCGCAGTTATTAAAATCTCCCCTCAAATATATAGTCTTGTATTTTTGAATGCTAAATGTTCTTATTCTGCAAAATCATGTGTTGTAGTTGCTTGAGTTTCAAAGGTTGAGGGGTGGTCAAATCGAGATGTGTAAAATGATAAAGGAGTGCAATAGGGTAGGCACAGGGAAGTTATTTCCTCTGATGGCGGAATCAAGAACGAGGGGCATAATCTTAAAATTAGACCTAGGACATTCAAAAATGAAATCAGGATGCATTTTTTCACACAAAGTGTAGTGGAAAGCTGGATCCCTCTGCCCCAAAAGGCTCAGTTAATTGAAATTTTCAAGACTGAGGTGAACAGTTTATTGCTAGGTAAGGGTAGCAAGGGATATGGAGAAAAGGCAGGTAAATGGACTCGAGGTGTAGACCAGCCATTACCTAACAGAATGTCAGAATAGGCTCAAGGGGCTGAATGGCCTACTCCTCTTCCGATGTTCCCATGCTCCTAAAATTATAAATCAATACAGAATTACTGGTAGCATGATAATAATGAACACGCGGTTAGCAGTGTTCATGTTTGGCTGGGCACTACCGTTAAGCTGAAAAGCAGTGAAATTGACTTCAGGCTTCCTGAGTTTAAACTAACTTGAATGAATGCAAAATAAAATATGCACCTGTTTCCATCGCTGGAAGCTTTAGGAATAGGTGCTGAACAGCCACGCATTTTAATACTTTCAATCAACTTAACAAACCACTGATTGTTAAATATCCTACAACCTTAATTGATGCCATTTTTGGCTGCCATTTCTTGATTTTGTGTTTCAAGGGGTAGATCTTGACTTTGTGCGATAGTGCAAATGGGTGATAGTGAGACTGCAGTCCGTCTTAAAACTCTGAAGTTAAAGGAAATTAAAATCGAGAGAGATGTAAAACAGACTGCCGATTCGCTAACAACAACAACAATAACTTGCATTTATATAGCGCCTTTAATGTAGTAAAGAAAATCCCACGGCACTTCACAGGAGCGATTATCAAGCAGAATTTAACAAGGAGCCAGGTAAGGAGATATTAGGACAGATGACTAAAAGCTTGGTTTAAGAGGTAGGTTTTAAGGAGCACCTTAAAGGAGGAGAGAGCGGTAGAGAGGTGGAGAGATTTGGGGAAGGAATTCCAGAGCTTCAGGCCGAGGCAGTTGAAGGCACAGCCGCCAATGGTGGAGCGAAGAAAATCGGAGATGTCCAAGAGGTCAAGGTTGGAGGAGCGCAGAGATCTCGGAGGCTTGTATGGCACGTGATGAATGGGACTTGGTGTGAGTTAGGAAATGGCCAGCAGCATTTTGGATGAGCTCAAGTTTACGAGAGTGCAAGTTGGATGCCAACCTGAAGAGCATTGGAATAGTCGAGTCAAGATTTATCCCTGAGTGTGCTAAATAGTGCAGTTCAGTTTGTTAGGTCAGGTAAATGTCATTCTGTAGTACATGCTGTTCAGATGTGCACTTGTACCAGTGCCTGGCATCCAGTGCTGTGAGGCAGACACATAAGCCAGATTTGCCTCTTCAACATTACTGGTGCATGTCTGAAGCATATACTGGAAAATTGTGCACATTTGATTTTCCAACCATTAATTTTAATAGCCAGAATTCAGCTTTTTTTGTCTATGTTTGGACCAAGGCTGTAGTGAAGTCTGGAGCCGAGTGGTTCTGCTGGAACCCAATCTGAGCATTGGTCAGCAGGTGAATAAGTGCTGATTGATAGCACTGTTGCCGACTGCTTCCCTCACTTTGCTGCTGACTGGGAGTTGGTTGAGGGGGCAGTAATTGGCCAGGTTGCATTTGTCCTGTTTTTTGTGGACAAGACATACCTGGCACCTTTCTACATTGTCGGGTAGATGCCAGTGTTGTAGTTGTACTGAAACAGCTTAGCTAAGGGAGTGGCTAGGTCTGGAGCACAGTTCTTCAACACTACAGCCCGGATATTGTCGAGGCCTGTAGGCTTTGCTATGTCCAGTGCAATCAGCCATTTCTTCACGTCATGTGGAGTGAATCAAATTGGCTGAATACTGACATCTTTTTTGCTGGGGACCTAAGGAGCAGATTGAGAAGAGTCATCCACTTGGCACTTCTGGCTGAAGATGGTTGTGATCACTGAAGAGATCGCAAAGTCTCTGTTTGAAGAATGGACTTAGTCGAGAATATTTTTGTGGACTTTATGGGCTGAGGGTGTTTGCCCTGTGGTGGAATCGCCCTGTGCAGATTTGTGGGGGACTGGTTTGTTAAAACGCCAGAGAACGCATGGCAGTTGGCTGTGACAAAAGAACCGTCAGTCATCCAGAATGTATGGGCTCGCCCGACAGTCCTGGAAAAAGGAAGGGGGCCATTGAACTTGAAATTATTAGAAAGCCACTCTAATATGCAAAAGCACTTCTCACCTCCATCTTAGAAAAGAAGCAGAACAATGAACCCACTAGCCTCAGCCAGCCGAAGAGGAGCCTGTTTTTCCCAACATGAAGACTGAAAGATATGTCCCAGACTTAGGGCCATTAATCCAATCACGGAATACTCATGGGTCCGATGATGACCCATCACTGATTAAGCACCGGAGTGCTTAGAAACAAAAGGATTTTAAAGATTGGCGGGAAAGACAGGTGTAGCCAAACTCCTATAAAGATAGATTCTTTTCCACCATTCTTTCTCTCTCTCTCGCTCTCTCGCTCCATCAAGATCGACCTAACAAGAAGTACCAGAGGAAGAAGCCGCTGAGCGACGCGATCGAGCCAAGCCAGTAACCAGATATCCCAGGCAAGCTGGGTGAGGTGTAAGGGGCTCAGGGTTTTTCTCAGAAGTGAAGTTTTTGGGCTATTCTGGTAGGAGCTTTGTTTGGTTCAGCCAGGCGAAGGGGCTTATGCGACTGGGTAATTCGTTGGTAGGGGTGGAATTAGAGTCCACCATAGCAACAAGGGAATTAACATAGAAACATAGAAGATAGGAGCAAGAGTAGGCCATTCGGCCCTTCGAGCCTGCTCCGCCATTCAATGTGATCATGGCTGATCATCCAAATTCAGTACCCTGTCCCTGCCTTCTCCCCATATCCCTTGATCCCTTTAGCCTTAAGAAATATATCCAACTCCTTCTTGAATATATTTAATGACCTGGCCTCCACCACCCTCTGTGGCAGAGAATTCCACAGGTTCACCACTCTCTGGGTGAAGAAATTCCTCCTCATTTCAGTCCTAAATGGCTTACTCCTTATCCTTAGACTATAACCCCTGGCTCTGGACTCCCCAGCCATCAGAAACATCCTTCCTGCATCTAGTCTGTCCAGGCCTGACAGAATTTTATAGGTTTCGATGAGATCCCCTCTCAATCTTCTAAACTCCAGTGAGTATAAGCCCAATTGACACAATCTCCCTCATATGTCATTCCTGCCATCCCAGGTATCAGCCTGGTGAATCTTCGCTGCACTCCTTCCATGGCAAGAACGTCCTTCCTCAGATAAGGTGACCAAAACTGCACACAATACTCAAGGTGCGGTCTCACCAAGGCCCTGTACAACTGTAGCAAGATATCCTTGTTCCTGTACTCGAACCCTCTCGCTACGAAGGCCAACGTACCATTTGCCTTCTTAACCGCCTGCTGCACCTGCATGCTTACCTTCAGCGACTGGTGCACAAGAACACCCAGGTCTCTTTGTACTTCCCCTTCTCCCAACCTACTGCTTGTTATAGTCCCCAGTTGTGTACTGTATGTATGTTGTTTGTAACCTGGATTTTATTCGCCACAGAGACAGTGATTTCGTTTAGTACTGCATGTTTTAGCCAGTGTATGTTAGACCAAATAAATATAAGTTTGATTTTTCACCGAAGCATTCCTGTCCGTGACTTATTCCATTTACACTCTGAATAATAATTCCCGGGTATAGAACTTTCGTAAGGCGGGGGCGATTCGAACCGTCCGTCTAGCAATTGGGCTAGGATTAAAAACCGCTTACATCACTTCAGCCTTGCTATCAATGAAGATGGGGATGTTCATGGAGTCTCCTCCTCTCGTTAGTTGCTTACTTGTCCTTCACTATTCACAACTGGATGTGGCAGGACTGCAGAGTTTTGATCTGATCCGTTGGTCATGGGATCACTTAGCCCTGTCTATAGCATACTGTTTAACATGCATGTAGCCCTGTGTTCTAGGTTCACCAGGTTGGCATCTTATTTTCAGGTTCGCCTGATGCTGCTCTCTCTACAGGCTCTTCTACACTCCTCATTGAACCAGGGTTGGTCCCCTGGCTTGAAGGAAATGATGGAATGAAGGATATGCCAGTCCATGTGGTTACAGATTGTGGTGGTATACAATTCTGCTGCTCCTGATGGCCCACAGTGCATCATGCATGCCCAGTTTTGAACTGCTAGATTTGTTCTTAATCTATCCCACTTAGCATAGTGTTAGATCCACATGACACAATGAAGGGTGTCCTCAGTGTGAGGATGGAACTTGGTCTCCATGAGGACTGTGCGGTGGTCGCTCCTACCAATGCAGTCATAGACAAATGCATCGGCAACAGGTAGGTTGGTTAGGACGAGGTCAAGTAGGTTATTCCCTCGTGAGAACACAGGAACATAGGAACAGGAGTAGGCCATTTAGCCCCTTGAGCCTGTTCCACCATTCAATGAGATCATGGCTGATCTGTGACCTAACTCCATATACGTGTTGGTTCTCTCACCACCTGCTTTTTGTTGTTGTTTCATATGATGGGAAAAGCTTATAATGGGATGTCTAGTTTGGCTATCCATTTGATGGCCTCCTGAGCTGATGACAACCTACATGTGGTCTCCCTGTGTGTGCTAGTTCACCGAGAACTTGCCAGCTAATGTCATCAAGAAGACGACCGACTGCCTGAAAGCGGCCTCCCGGTCTGAAAAGCATGAACGCATCGAACATGTCAGCCAAAGGTCCCTTTCAGGACCAAGATAATTGGCCCAGCACTCTTTATTTATCAACTCAATGTTGAAGGTCTATCTAGAGTGAAGTGTGATGTCTTGTCATGGGAACTTAGAACACAAATGATCAACAGTCTTGCCCTCCAAGAAACCCAACTACTATCTGCTGCAAGCCCAGTTTAGCAGTTACGTGCTTCAGGACTCGGTCAGCTCGGTCAGTGCTGGTACTGCCGAACCACTCTTGGTGATAGATATTGAAGTCCCCTACCCAGTGTGCATTCTGTGTTCTTGCTACCTGCAGTGCTTCCTCCAAGTAGTGTTCAACATGGAGGAGTATTGATTCATCAGCTGAGGGAGGGTGGTGGGTGGTAATCAGCAGGAGCTTTCCTTTCCCATGTTTGACCTGAAGCATGAGACTTGATGGGGACTGGAGTCAATGTTGAGGACTCCCAGGGCTACTCCCCCCCTCGACTGTGTACCATAGTTCCCTCACCTCTGGTGGGTCTGTCCTGCCGGCAGGACAGGACATACCCAGGGATGGTGATCGAGGAGTGTGGGACATATGATTCTTAAAGGATGGCTATGTCCAGCTGTTGATTGGCTAGTCTGTGGGACAGCTGTCCCAACTTTGGCACCAGTCCCCAGATGTTAGTGAGGAGGCCGCTACAGGGTTGACTGGGCTGGGTGTGCCTTTGTCGTGTCCTGTGAATTGTATTTCATTGAATTGTAAGCATTGCACCATTTTGTAAATCTATTACTTAAGCACAACTGAAATAGTTGCTTTCAAGTGTTTGTGCCATGTTAAATGTCTCAGTGAAAGTACAGATAAGATTCGCTACAGTTTCTTAAAACAACAATATTGCTACAGATTAGGGCTTCAGAAGCTACTATACATTTGCCATTTTATTGCACTTTCACTTGGTTAATGTTAGCAAAGTAACAAAATCCTTTATTATCAATTGCAGCCATGGTACCGCACTCATTAAATACAACTTCCCATTGACCACAATAGGCCTCAATTCAACATGGCTCCAAACAGAAGGTAGATTTTTCTCTATGTTCCTTCTCCACTCTGGAGATTGATCATTGCTGCACTTTTCCAGTCTCTGCACAAATGAGCTGTATCAACCCTCAATGTTGTACCTGCCCATTTCAACAAAACACCTGGTCATGTCCTTTTCTGCCTTTCTTTTGGTATATTATCATCAACTTCTCCTGACAGTAACACCATCAACAACTTTCCTTCTGACTCTCGAATAATGTGCCCACAGGTATCAATTTTCTCATAATCAGCCTCACCTCTGCTTTTTTCTTGTATTGGTTCAGGGATTCGCTCAGTGTTCATCATTATAATCTGATCTCCAGCATATATCTGTAGCACATTCCCAGAGAGGGATGCCATTCACAGAGCGTGCAATCCCTGGTCACAATTGTCTCTCTTTATGTCTTCACAGGAATGGCACAGCAAACCGTTGCTGTGACCCCCCACCACCAGCGCCCCCTGACCCCCACCCCTCCACAGAACTTGCAGGCAGCTCATCTGACACCCCCTCACAATTTCAAGACAACTCCAAGCAGTTAATCCATGAGGGGGTTATAGATAGAGAGTATGTGGGGAACACTAAGGTGGAATCCCCCTCCTCCACTTCCACCTCCCCTCCACGCTTCACTTTCCGCTCCTCTCCTATCCTCCTGTTGCCTCATTTCCTTTCGTCTCCTAGACCTGCCCACCCTCTCTTCTGGCCGTCCTTTCCAACTCCTCCTCCTCCCTCTCACTTGTCCTCTCCTCTCCTCACCCTGCCTTCCTCTCCCTTCTCCCCAACCCCTCCCCCTCCTCTTCCCCGCTCCTCCCCAGCTCTCAACTTCTTCCCCTCCTTCCCATCTTCCTTCTTCCCTCCCTCTTCTCTCCTCCAATTATCTCCTCTATATCCACTTGATCTACAAACTACACTTGGCATTGAATCCCCACTGTGCAACACCACAGGAGGTTGACAAGTAAGTTAAAAATGTTGGGAGAGCCCAAATTGTAACAGTTAAGAATTTTACTTCGCATCAGCAGCTCGATTTTATGGTTGCACACAGAAGCTGCTCCATATTGTTAAGTCTCTTTTGCAATTACTATCCTTCATTTAACAACTTCGTTGTTTCAGCCATCGGATATTATTAGACTATCCAAGTAAATAATTGATAGAATTTCAGATTTAATCATCTGGCCTAATATTGCCTGCAATACAATTAGATGCACTGCGGTTAGTTATTTCAGCTGACCAAGAACTTCATGTGATTCCCCTTGTAATGTTTATAACCCAGGCTATAACTGTTTACTGAAATATAAAACAGAAAATGCTGGAAACACTCGGCAGGTCAGGCAGCAGCCACTGAGAGAGAACCAGAGTTAACGGGGGTCATTTGAACCCCCAAAACGGGTGGGTTTGGGTCGTGTGAGAAACTAAACTTAAAAATTTCAAAACAGATCCAAACCAGCCCACTTCTGGTTTTAACGGAGGCGGGACAAGGGGTGGACGGCCAATCCACTCTCAGAAGATCTGTTGGGAAAATCTACGTCCCTCCATTATAACAGGATTTCTATTATTGGCCCAGGGTGGCCGGGTTTCCCAGGCCTCAGGAAGCCCGATGGGTAAAAGGAGGCGAGAAGGACTGGATCCATCAGTTAAGTTTCTTTACAGCACTGCTTGTGGGCCAGGAGGAGCACAAGTGTCTCATTCAGGCCCAATAAGCTACCCTGTAAACACCCCCGTGATCTGCCGGACATCCCCACCTCCATGATCTCCAAAACACAATCTCCCCCAAACTCCAACAATCACCAACCTCCCACTGCAATCAGCCTTCCCCAATTTCCCTCCCTCCACTTCTCCCCGATCTCCCCAATCTCTCCACTCTCCCCCGATCTCCCTCCTCTCCCCCTGATCTCTCCTCTCTCCCCAATCTCTCCACTTCTCCTCGATCTCTCCACTCTCTCACCAATCTCTCCACTCTCCCCAATTTCTCCACTCTCTCCCTGATCTCCCTCCTCTCCCCCGAACTCCCTCCTCTCCCCCAATCTCTCCACTCTACCCAATCTCTCCACTCTCTCCCCAATCTCTCCACTCTCTCCCCGATCTCCCTCCTCTCCCCCGATCTCTCCACACTCTCCCCCAATCTCTACACTCTCTCCCCGATCTCTCCACTCTCCCCCCGACTTCTCCACTCTCCCCCCGATCTCTCCACTCTCCCCCCAATCTCTCCACTCTCTCCCCGATCTCTCCACTCTCCCCCGATCTCTCCACTCTCCCCCCAACCTCTCCACTCCCCCCGATCTCTCCACCCTCCCCCTGATCTCTCCACTCTCTCCCCGATCTCTCCACCCTCCCCCTGATCTCTCCACTCTCCCCCGATATCACCACCCTCCCCCTGATCTCTCCACTCTCTCCCCGATCTCTCCACTCTCTCCCCGATCTCTCCACTCTCCCCCCGACTTCTCCACTCTCCCCCGATCTCTCCACCCTACCCCTGATCTCTCCACTCTCCCCCCGATCTCTCCACTCTCTCCCCGATCTCTCCACCCTCCCCCTGATCTCTCCACTCTCCCCCCGATCTCTCCACTCTCTCCCCGATCTCTCCACTCTCCCCCGATCTCTCCACTCTCTCCCCGATCTCTCCACCCTACCCCCGATCTCTCCACTCTCCCCCCCCGATCTCTCCACTCTCTCCCCGATCTCTCCACTCTCCCCTGATCTCTCCACTCTCTCCCCGATCTCTCCACTCTCTCCCCGATCTCTCCACTCTCTCCCCGATCTCTCCACTCTCCCCCCGATCTCTCCACTCTCCCCCCGGTCTCTCCACTCTCCCCCCGATCTCTCCACTCTCTCCCCGATCTCTCCACTCTCTCCCCGATCTCTCCACTTTCTCCCCGATCTCTCCACTTTCTCCCCGATCTCTCCACTCTCCCCCGATCTCTCCACTCTCCCCCGATCTCTCCACTCTCCCCCGATCTCTCCACTCTCCCCCGATCTCTCTCTCCACTCTCCCCCGATCTCTCCACTCTCCCCCGATCTCTCCACTCTCTCCCCCGATCTCCCCACTCTCTCTCTGATCTCTCCACTCTCCCCCGATCTCTGCACACTCCCCCGATCTCTCCACTCTCCCCCGATCTCTCCACTCTCCCCCGATCTCTCCACACTCCCCCGATCTCCCCACTCTCTCCCCGATCTGTCCACTCTCCCCCGATCTCTCCACTCTCTCCCCGATCTCTCCACTCTCTCCCCGATCTCTCCACTCCCTCTCCGATCTCTCCACTCTCTCTCCGATCTCGCCACTCTCCCCTGATATCTCCACTCTCCCCCGATCTCTCCACTCTCTCCCCGATCTCTCCACTCTCCCCCGATCTCTCCACTCTCTCCCCGATCTCTCCACTCTCTCCCCCGATCTCTCCACTCTCCCCCGATCTCTCCACTCTCTCCCCAATCTCTCCACCCTCCCCCGATCTCTCCACTCTCCCCCGATCTCTCCACTCTCTCTCCGATCTCTCCACTCTCTCCCCGATCTCTCTGCTCTCCCCCGATCTCTCCACTCTCCCCCTGATCTCTCCACTCTCTCCCCGATCTCTCCACTCCCTCTCCGATCTCTCCACTCTCTCTCCGATCTCTCCACTCTCCCCGATCTCTCCACCCTCCCCGATCTCTCCACTCTCCCCCGATCTCTCCACTCTCTCCCCGATCTCTCCACCCTCCCCCTGATCTCTCCACTCTCCCCCGATATCACCACCCTCCCCCTGATCTCTCCACTCTCTCCCCGATCTCTCCACTCTCTCCCCGATCTCTCCACTCTCCCCCCGACCTCTCCACTCTCCCCCGATCTCTCCACCCTACCCCTGATCTCTCCACTCTCCCCCCGATCTCTCCACTCTCTCCCCGATCTCTCCACCCTCCCCCTGATCTCTCCACTCTCCCCCGATCTCTCCACTCTCTCCCCGATCTCTCCACTCTCCCCCGATCTCTCCACTCTCTCCCCGATCTCTCCACCCTCCCCCCGATCTCTCCACTCTCCCCCCCCGATCTCTCCACTCTCTCCCCGATCTCTCCACTCTCCCCTGATCTCTCCACTCTCTCCCCGATCTCTCCACTCTCTCCCCGATCTCTCCACTCTCTCCCCGATCTCTCCACTCTCCCCCCGATCTCTCCACTCTCCCCCCGGTCTCTCCACTCTCCCCCCGATCTCTCCACTCTCTCCCCGATCTCTCCACTCTCTCCCCGATCTCTCCACTTTCTCCCCGATCTGTCCACTCTCCCCCGATCTCTCCACTCTCCCCCGATCTCTCCACTCTCCCCCGATCTCTCCACTCTCCCCCGATCTCTCCACTCTCTCCCCCGATCTCCCCACTCTCTCTCTGATCTCTCCACTCTCCCCCGATCTCTCCACACTCCCCCGATCTCTCCACTCTCCCCCGATCTCTCCACTCTCCCCCGATCTCCCCACTCTCTCCCCGATCTGTCCACTCTCCCCCGATCTCTCCACTCTCTCCCCGATCTCTCCACTCTCTCCCCGATCTCTCCACTCCCTCTCCGATCTCTCCACTCTCTCTCCGATCTCTCCACTCTCCCCTGATATCTCCACTCTCCCCCGATCTCTCCACTCTCTCCCCCGATCTCTCCACTCTCCCCCGATCTCTCCACTCTCTCCCCGATCTCTCCACTCTCTCCCCCGATCTCACCACTCTCCCCCGATCTCTCCACTCTCTCCCCGATCTCTCCACCCTCCCCCGATCTCTCCACTCTCCCCCGATCTCTCCACTCTCTCTCCGATCTCTCCACTCTCTCCCCGATCTCTCTGCTCTCCCCCGATCTCTCTGCTCTCCCCCGATCTCTCCACTCTCCCCCCGATCTCTCCACTCTCTCCCCGATCTCTCCACTCCCTCTCCGATCTCTCCACTCTCTCTCCGATCTCTCCACTCTCCCCGATCTCTCCACCCTCCCCGATCTCTCCACTCTCCCCCGATCTCTCCACTCTCTCCCCGATCTCTCCACTCTCTCACCGATCTCTCCACTCTCTCCCCGATCTCTCCACTCTCTCCCCCGATCTTTCCACTCTCCCCGATCTCTCCACCCTCCCCCTGATCTCTCCACTCTCCCCTGATCTCTCCACTCTCCCCCCCGATCTCTCCACTCTCCGCCAATCTCTCCACTCTCCCCCCGACCTCTCCACTCTCTCCCCGATCTCTCCACTCTCTCCCCGATCGCTCCACTCTCTCCCTGATCTCTCCACTCTCTCCCTGATCTCTCCACTCTCCCCGATCTCTCCACTCTCTCCCCGATCTCTCCACTCTCTCCCCGATCTCTCCACTCTCTCCCCGATCGCTCCACTCTCTCCCTGATCTCTCCACTCTCCCCGATCTCTCCACTCTCCCCCCGACCTCTCCACTCTCCCCCGATATCTCCACTCTCTCCCACGTTCTCTCCACTGTCCCCCCGACCTCTCCACTCTCCCCCCCGATCTCTCCACTCTCACCCAATCTCTCCACTCTCCCCCCGGCCTCTCCACTCTCCCCCGATCTCTGCACCCTCCCCCTGATCTCTCCACTCTTCTCCCCGATCTCTCCACTCTCTCCCCGATCGCTCCACTCTCTCCCCGATCTCTCCACTCTCCCCCTGATCTCTCCACTCTCCCCCGATCTCTCCACTCTCCCCTGATCTCTCCACTCTCTCCCGATCTCTCCACTCTCTCCCCCATCTCTCCACCCTCCCCCGATCTCTCCACTCTCCCCCGATCTCTCCACTCTCTCTCCGATCTCTCCACTCTCTCCCCGATCTCTCTGCTCTCCCCCGATCTCTCCACTCTCCCCCCGATCTCTCCACTCTCTCCCCGATCTCTCCACTCCCTCTCCGATCTCTCCACTCTCTCTCCGATCTCTCCACTCTCCCCGATCTCTCCACCCTCCCCGATCTCTCCACCCTCCCCGATCTCTCCACTCTCCCCCGATCTCTCCACTCTCTCCCCGATCTCTCCACCCTCCCCCTGATCTCTCCACTCTCCCCCGATATCACCACCCTCCCCCTGATCTCTCCACTCTCTCCCCGATCTCTCCACTCTCTCCCCGATCTCTCCACTCTCCCCCCGACCTCTCCACTCTCCCCCGATCTCTCCACCCTACCCCTGATCTCTCCACTCTCCCCCCGATCTCTCCACTCTCTCCCCGATCTCTTCACCCTCCCCCTGATCTCTCCACTCTCCCCCCGATCTCTCCACTCTCTCCCCGATCTCTCCACTCTCCCCCGATCTCTCCACTCTCTCCCCGATCTCTCCACCCTCCCCCCGATCTCTCCACTCTCCCCCCCCGATCTCTCCACTCTCTCCCCGATCTCTCCACTCTCCCCTGATCTCTCCACTCTCTCCCCGATCTCTCCACTCTCTCCCCGATCTCTCCACTCTCTCCCCGATCTCTCCACTCTCCCCCCGATCTCTCCACTCTCCCCCCGGTCTCTCCACTCTCCCCCCGATCTCTCCACTCTCTCCCCGATCTCTCCACTCTCTCCCCGATCTCTCCACTTTCTCCCCGATCTCTCCACTCTCCCCCGATCTCTCCACTCTCCCCCGATCTCTCCACTCTCCCCCGATCTCTCCACTCTCTCCCCCGATCTCCCCACTCTCTCTCTGATCTCTCCACTCTCCCCCGATCTCTCCACACTCCCCCGATCTCTCCACTCTCCCCCGATCTCTCCACTCTCCCCCGATCTCCCCACTCTCTCCCCGATCTGTCCACTCTCCCCCGATCTCTCCACTCTCTCCCCGATCTCTCCACTCTCTCCCCGATCTCTCCACTCCCTCTCCGATCTCTCCACTCTCTCTCCGATCTCTCCACTCTCCCCCGATCTCTCCACTCTCTCCCCCGATCTCTCCACTCTCCCCCGATCTCTCCACTCTCTCCCCGATCTCTCCACTCTCTCCCCCGATCTCTCCACTCTCCCCCGATCTCTCCACTCTCTCCCCAATCTCTCCACCCTCCCCCGATCTCTCCACTCTCCCCCGATCTCTCCACTCTCTCTCCGATCTCTCCACTCTCTCCCCGATCTCTCTGCTCTCCCCCGATCTCTCCACTCTCCCTCCAATCTCTCCACTCTCTCCCCGATCTCTCCACTCCCTCTCCGATCTCTCCACTCTCTCTCCGATCTCTCCACTCTCCCCGATCTCTCCACCCTCCCCGATCTCTCCACTCTCCCCCGATCTCTCCACTCTCTCCCCGATCTCTCCACTCTCTCACCGATCTCTCCACTCTCTCCCCGATCTCTCCACTCTCTCCCCCGATCTCTCCACTCTCCCCGATCTCTCCACCCTCCCCCTGATCTCTCCACTCTCCCCTGATCTCTCCACTCTCCCCCCCGATCTCTCCACTCTCCGCCAATCTCTCCACTCTCCCCCCGACCTCTCCACTCTCTCCCCGATCTCTCCACTCTCTCCCCGATCGCTCCACTCTCTCCCTGATCTCTCCACTCTCTCCCTGATCTCTCCACTCTCCCCGATCTCTCCACTCTCTCCCCGATCTCTCCACTCTCTCCCCGATCGCTCCACTCTCTCCCTGATCTCTCCACTCTCCCCGATCTCTCCACTCTCCCCCCGACCTCTCCACTCTCCCCCGATATCTCCACTCTCTCCCACGTTCTCTCCACTCTCCCCCCGACCACTCCACTCTCCCCCCCGATCTCTCCACTCTCACCCAATCTCTCCACTCTCCCCCCGGCCTCTCCACTCTCCCCCGATCTCTGCACCCTCCCCCTGATCTCTCCACTCTTCTCCCCGATCTCTCCACTCTCTCCCCGATCGCTCCACTCTCTCCCCGATCTCTCCACTCTCCCCCTGATCTCTCCACTCTCCCCCGATCTCTCCACTCTCCCCTGATCTCTCCACTCTCTCCCGATCTCTCCACTCTCTCCCCGATCTCTCCACTCTCTCTCCGATCTCTCCACTCTCCCCGATCTCTCCACTCTCTCCCGATCTCTCCACTCTCCCCGATCTCTTCACTCTCTCTCCGATCTCTCCATTCTCCCCCGATCTCTCCACTCTCCCCCGATCTCTCCACTCTCTGCCGACCTCTCCACTCTCCCCCCGATCTCTCCACTCTCCCCCGATCTCTCCACACTCTCCCCGATCTCTCCACTCTCTCTCCGATCTCTCCACTCTCTCCCTGATCTCTCCACTCTCTCCCTGATCTCTCCACTCTCTCCCGATCTCTCCACTCTCTCTCCGATCTCTCCACTCTCTCTTCGATCTCTCCACTCTCCCCCGACCTCTCCACTCTCTCCCCGATCTCTCCACTCTCCCCCGATCTCTCCACTCTCCCCCCGATCTCTCCACTCTCTCCCCGATCTATCCACTCTCCCCCCGATCTCTCCACTCTCTCCCCGATCTCTCCACTCTCTCCCCGATCTCTCCACTCTCTCTCCGATCTCTCCACTCTCCCCCGATGTATCCACTCTCCCCGATCTCTCCACTCTCTCCCCGATCTCTCCACTCTCCCCCGATCTCTCCACTCTCTCCCCGATCTCTCCACTCTCTCCCGATCTCTCCACTCTCTCCCCGATCTCTCCACTCTCCCCCGATCTCTCCACTCTCTCCCCGATCTCTCCACTCTCTCCCCGATCTCTCCACTCTCTCCCGATCTCCCCACTCTCTCCCCGATCTCTCCACTCTTCCCCCGATCCCCCCACTCTCTCCCCGATCTCTCCACTCTCCCCTGATCTCTCCACTCTCCCTGGATCTCTCCACTCTCCCCCCGATCTCTCCACTCTCTCCCCGATCTCTCCACTCTCTCCCCGATCTCTCCACTCTCTCCCCCGATCTCTCCACTCTCCCCCGATCTCTCCACTCTCTCCTCAATCTCTCCACCCTCCCCCGATCTCTCCACTCTCCCCTGGTCTCTCCACTCTCTCTCCGATCTCTCCACTCTCTCCCCAATCTCTCCACTCACCCCCGATCTCTCCACTCTCTCCCCGATCTTTCCACTCTCTCCCCGATCTCTCCACTCCCTCTCCGATCTCTCCACTCTCTCTCCTGATCTCTGCTCTCTCTCCCCGACCGCTCCACTCTCCCCCCGACCTCTCCAATCTCCCCCGATCTCTCCACCATCCCCTTGATCTCTCCACTCTTCCCCGATCTCTCCACTCTCCCCAAGTCTCTCCACTCTCCCCCTGACCTCTCCACTCTCCCCTGATCTCTCCACTCTCCCCCGATCTCTCCACTCTCCCCCAATCTCTCCACTCTCCCCCTGACCTCTCCACTCTCCCCCGATCTCTCCACCCTCCCCCTGATCTCTCCACTCTCTCCCCGAACTCTTCACTCTCTCCCCGATCTCTCCAATCTCCCCGATCTCTCCACTCTCTCCCCGATCTCTCCACTCTCTCCCCGATCTCTCCACTCTCCCCCGATCTCTCCACTCTCCCCGATCTCTCCACTCTCTCCCCGAGCACTCCACTCTCTCTCCGATCTCTCCACTCTCTCCCCGATCTCTCCACTCTCCCCCGATCTCTCCACTCTCTCTCCGAATTCTCCACTCTCTCCCCGATCTCTCCACTCTCCCCCGATCTCTCCACTCTCTCTCCGATCTCTCCACTCTCTCCCCGATCTCTCCACTCTCCCCCGAACTCTCCACTCTCCCCCGATCTCTCCACTCTCCCCCGATCTCTCCACTCTCCCCCGATCTCTGCACTCTCCCCCGATCTCTCCACTCTCTCCCCGATCTCTCCACTCTCTCCCCGATCTCTCCACTCTCTCCCCGATCTCTCCACTCTCTCCCCGATCTCTCCACTCTCTCCCCGATCTCTCCACTCTCCCCCGATCTCTCCACTCTCCCCGATCTCTCCACTCTCCCCCCGATCTCTCCACCCTCCAACCGAACTCTCCACTTTCTCCCCGATCTCTCCACTCTCTCCACGATCTCTCCACTCTCTCCCCGATCTCTCCACTCTCCCCCCGATCTCTCCACTCTCTCCCCGATCTCTCCACTCTCTCCCCGATCTCTCCACTCTCTCCCCGATCTCTCCACTCTCTCCCCGATCTCTCCACTCTCTCCCCGATCTCTCCACTCTCTCCCCGATCTCTCCACTCTCTCCCCGATCTCTCCACTCTCCCCCGAACTCTCCACTCTCCCCCGATCTCTCCACTCTCCCCCGATCTCTCCACTCTCCCCCGATCTCTGCACTCTCCCCCTGACCTCTCCACTCTCCCCCGATCTCTCCACCCTCCCCCTGATCTCTCCACTCTCTCCCCGATCTCTTCACTGTCTCCCCGATCTCTCCAATCTCCCCGATCTCTCCACTCTCTCCCCGATCTCTCCACTCTCCCCCGATCTCTCCACTCTCCCCGATCTCTCCACTCTCTCCCCAATCTCTCCACTCTCCCCCCGACCTCTCCACTCTCCCCCGATCTCTCCACCCTCCCCCTGATCTCTCCACTCTCTCCCCGATCTCTCCACTCTCCCCCGATCTCTCCACTCTCTCCCCGATCTCTCCACTCTCTCCCCGATCTCTCCACTCTCCCCCGATCTCTCCACTCTCCCCCGATCTCTCCACCCTCCCCCGATCTCTCCACTCTCTCCCCGATCTCTCCACTCTCTCCCAGATCTCTCCACTCTCTCCCCGATCTCTCCACTCTCTCCCCGATCTCTCCACTCTCCCCCGATCTCTCCACTCTCCCCCGATCTCTCCACCTTCCCCGATCTCTCCACTCTCCCCCCGATCTCTCCACTCTCCCCCGATCTCTCCACTCTCTCCCCGAGCTCTCCACTCTCTCTCCGATCTCTCCACTCTCTCCCCGATCCCTCCAGTCTCCCCCGATCTCTCCACTCTTCCCCGATCTCTCCACTCTCTCCCCGAACTCTCCACTCTCTCCCCGATCTCTCCACTCTCCCCCGATCTCTCCACTCTCTCCCCGATCTCTCCACTCTCTCTCCGATCTCTCCACTCTCTCCCCCGATCTCTCCACTCTCCCCCGAACACTCCACTCTCCCCTGATCTCTCCACTCGCCCCCGATCTCTCCACTCTCTCCCCGATCTCTCCACTCTCCCCCCGATCTCTCCACTCTCTCCCCGATCTCTCCACTCTCCCCCGATCTCTGCACTCTCTCTCCGATCTCTGCACTCTCCCCCCGATCTCTCCACTCTCACCCCGAACTCTCCACTCTCTCTCCGATCTCTCCACTCTCCCCCGATCTCTCCACTCTCCCCCGGTCTCTCCACTCCCTCTCCGATCTCTCCACTCTCCCCGATCTCTCCACACTCCCCCGATCTCTCCACTCTATCCCCCGATCTCTCCACTCTCCCCCGATCTCTCCACTCTCTCCCCGATCTCTCCACTCTGTCGCCGATCTCTCCACCCTCCCCCGATTTCTCCACTCTCCCCCGGTCTCTCCACTCTCTCTCCGATCTCCCCACTCTCCCCCGATCTCTCCACTCTCCCCCGGTCTCTCCACTCTCTCCCCGATCTCTCCACTCACTCCCCGATCTCTCGACTCTCCCCCCGATCTCTCCACTCTCTCCCCGATCTCTCCACTCTCCCCTGATCTCTGCACTCTCTCTCTGATCTGTCCACTCTCCCCCCGATCTCTCCACTCTCCCCCCGATCTCTCCACCCTCCCCCCGATCTCTCCACTTTCTCCCCGATCTCTCCACTCTCCCCCCGATCTCTCCCCTCTCTCCCCGATCTCTCCACTCTCTCCCCGATCTCTCCACTCTCCCCCGATCTCTCCACTCTCCCACCAATCTCTCCACTCTCCCCCGATCTCTCCACTCTCTCCCCGATCTCTCCACTCTCTCCCCGAACTCTCATCTCTCCCCCCGATCTCTCCACTCTCCCCCGATCTCTCCACTCTCCCCCGATTTCTCCACTCTCGCCCCGATCTCTTCACTCTCTCCCCGATCTCTCCACTCTTCCCCGATCTCTCCACTCTCCCCCGATCTCTCCACTCTCTCCCCGATCTCTCCACCCTCCCCCTGATCTCTCCACTCTCCCACCGATCTCTCCGCTCTCCCCCGATCTCTCCACTCTCTCCCCGATCTCTCCACTCTCTCCCCGAACTCTCCACTCTCCCCCCGATCTCTCCACTCTCCCCCGATCTCTCCACTCTCCCCTGATCTCTCCACTCTCTCCCCGATCTCTCCACCCTCCCCCTGATCTCTCCACTCTCCTCCCGATCTCTCCACTCTCCCCTGATCTCTCCACTCTCTCCCCGATCTCTCCACTCTCTGCCCGATCTCTCCACTCTCCCCCGATCTCTCCACTCTCCCCCCGACCTCTCCACTCTCCCCCGATCTCTCCACCCTCCCCCTGAGCTCACCACTCTCCCCGATCTCTCCCCTCTCTCTCCGATCTCTCCACTCTCGCTCCGATCTCTCCACTCTCCCCCGGTCTCTCCACTCTCTCTCCGATCTCTCCACTCTCCCCCAATCTCTCCACTCTCCCCGCGACCTCTCCACGCTCCCCTGATCTCTCCACTCTACCCCGACCTCTTAACTCTCCCCCAATCTCTCCACTCTCCCCCTGATCTCTCCACTCTCTCCCCGATCTCTCCACTCTCTCTCCGCTCTCTCCCCGATCTCTCCACTCTCTCCCCGATCTCTCCACTCTCTCCCCGATCTCTCCACTCTCTCCCCGATCTCTCCACTCTCTCTCCGATCTCTCCACTCTCTCCCCGATCTCTCCACCCTCCCCCGATCTCTCCACTCTCTCCACTGATCTCTCCACTCTCCCCCGATCTATCCACCTTCTCCCCGATCTCTCCACTCTCTCGCCGATCTCTCCACCCTCCCCCGATCTCTTCTCCCCCGGTCTTTCCACTCTCTCCCCCGATCTCTCCACACTCTCCCCGGTCTCTCCACTCTCTCCCCGATCTCTCCACTCTCTCCCCGATCTCTCCACTCTCCCCCCGATCTCTCCACTCTCTCCCCGATCTCTCCACTCTCCCCCGATCTCTGCACTCTCTCTCTGATCTCTCCACTCTCCCCCCGATCTCTCCACTCTCCCCCCGATCTCTCCAACCTCCCCCCGATCTCTCCACTTTCTCTCCGATATCTCCACTCTCCCCCCGATCTCTCCACTCTCTCCCCGATCTCTCCACTCTCTCCCCGATCTCTCCACTCTCCCCCGATCTCTCCACTCTCCCACCGATCTCTCCACTCTCTCCCCGATCTCTCCACTCTCCCCCGTTCTCTCCACTCTCCCACCGATCTCTCCACTCTCCCCCGATCTCTCCACTCTCCCCCCCGATCTCTCCACTCTCCCCCGATTTCTCCACTCTCGCCCCGATCTCTCCACTCTCTCCCCGATCTCTCCACTCTTCCCCGATCTCTCCACACTCCCCCGATCTCTCCACTCTCTCCCCGATCTCTCCACCCTCTCCCTGATCTCTCCACTCTCCCCCCCGATCTCTCCACTCTCCCCCGATCTCTCCACTCTCTCACCGATCTCTCCATTCTCTCCCCGATCTGTCCACTCTCCCCCCGATCTCTCCACTCTCCCCCGATCTGTCCACTCTCCCCCCGATCTCTCCACTCTCTCCCCGATCTCTCCACTCTCCCCCGATCTCTCCACTCTCTCCCCGATCTCTCCACTCTCTCTCCGATCTCTCCACTCTCTCCCCGACCTCTCCACTTTCACCCCGATCTCTCCACTCTCCCCCCGATCTCTCCACTCTCTCCCCGATCTCTCCACTCTCCCCGATCTCTCCACCCTCTCCCCGATCTCTCCACTCTCCCCGATCTCTCCACTCTCCCCCCCGATCTCTCCACTCTCTCTCCGATCTCTCCATTCTTTCCCCGACCTCTCCACTCTCCCCCGATCTCTCCACGCACTCCCGATCTCTCCTCTCTCTCCCCGACCTCTCCACTCTCTCCCCAGATCTCTCCACCCTCCCCCTGATCTCTCCACTCTCCCCCGATCTCTCCACTCAACCCCAATCTCTCCACTCTCCCCCCGACCTCTCCACTCTCCCCTGATCTCTCCACCCTCCCCCTGATCTCTCCACTCTCTCCCCGAACTCTCCACTCTCCCCCGATCTCTCCACTCGCTCCCCGATCTCTCCACTCTCTCCCCGATCTCTCCACTCTCCCCCAATCTCTCCACTCTCTCTCCGATCTCTCCACTCCCCCCGATCTCTCCACTCTCTCCCCGATCTCTCCACTCTCCCCCGATCTCTCCACTCTCTCCCCCGATCTCTCCCCTTTCTCCCCGATCTCTCCACTCTCCCCGATCTCTCCACTCTCTCTCCGATCTCTCCACTCTCCACCGATCTCTCCACCCTCCCCCGATCTCTCCACTCTCTCCCCAATCTCTCCACTCTCTCCCCGATCTCTCCACTCTCCCGCCGATCTCTCCACTCTCTCCCCGATCTCTCCACTCTCTCCCCGATCTCTCCACTCTCTCTCCGATCTCCCCACTCTCCCCCAATCTCTCCACCCTCCCCCGATCTCTCCACTCTCCCCCGATCTCTCCACTCTCTCCCCGATCTCTCCACTCTCCCCGATCTCTCCACTCTCCCCCCGATGTCTCCACTTTCTCCCCGATCTCTCCACTCTCTCTCCGATCTCTCCACTCTCCCCCGATCTCTCCACTCTCCCCGATCTCTCCACTCTCTCCCCGATCTCTCCACACTCCCCCGATCTCTCCACTCTCCCCCCGACCTCTCCACTCTCCCCCCGATCTCTCCACTCTTCCCCCGATCTCTCCACTCTCCCCCGATCTCTGCACTCTCTCCCCGATCTCTCCGCTCTCCCCCGATCTATCCACCCTCCCCCTGATCTCTCCACTCTGCCCCGATCTCTCCACTCTCCCCCCGATCTCTCCACCCTCCCCCTGATCTCTCCACTCTCCCCCGATCTCTCCACTCTCCCCCCGATCTGTCCACTCTCCCCCCGATCTCTCCACTCTCCCCCGATCTGTCCACTCTCCCCCCGATCTCTCCACTCTCTCCCCGATCTCTCCACTCTACCCGATCTCTCCTCCCTCTCCCCGATCTCTCCACTCTCCCCGATCTCTCCACCCTCTCCCCGATCTCTCCACTCTCCCCGATCTCTCCACTCTCCCCCCGATCTCTGCACTTTCTCCCCGATCTCTCCACTCTCCCCGAACTCTCCACCCTCTCCCCGATCTCTCCACTCTCCCCGATCTCTCCACCCTCTCCCCGATCTCTCCACTCTCCCCGATCTCTCCACCCTCTCCCCGATCTCTCCACTCTCCCCGATCTCTCCACTCTCCCCCGATCTCTCCACTCTCCCCGATCTCTCCACTCTCTCCCCGATCTCTCCATCTCTCCCCGATCTCTCCACCCTCTCCCCGATCTCTCCACCCTCTCCCCGATCTCTCCACTCTCCCCGATCTCTCCACTCTCCCCCCGATCTCTCCACTTTCTCCCCGATCTCTCCACTCTCTCTCCGATCTCTCCACTCTCCCCCGATCTCTCCACTCACCCCGATCTCTCCACTCTCCCCGATCTCTCCACTCTCTCCCCGATCTCTCCACTCTCTCCCCGATCTCTCCACTCTCTCCCCGATCTCTCCACTCTCTCCCCGATCTCTCCACTCTCTCCCCGATCTCTCCACTCTCTCTCCGATCTCTCCACTCTCTCCCCGACCTCTCCACTCTCCCTCCCCCGATCTCTCCACTCACTCCCGATCTCTCCTCACTCTCCCCGACCTCTCCACTCTCCCCCCGACCTCTCCACTCCCCCCAGATCTCTCCACCCTCCCCCTGATCTCTCCACTCTCCCCCGATCTCTCCACTCTCCCCCGATCTCTCCACTCTCCCCCCGACCTCTCCACTCTCCCCTGATCTCTCCACCCTCCCCCTGATCTCTCCACTCTCTCCGATCTCTCCTCCCTCTCCCCGATCTCTCCACTCTCCCCGATCTCTCCACCCTCTCCCCAATCTCTCCACTCTCCCCCGATCTCTCCACTCTCCCCTGATCTCTCCACCCTCCCCCTGATCTCTCCACTCTCTCCGATCTCTCCTCCCTCTCCCCGATCTCTCCACTCTCCCCGATCTCTCCACTCTCCCCGATCTCTCCACTCTCCCCCCGATCTCTGCACTTTCTCCCCGATCTCTCCACTCTCTCTCCGATCTCTCCACTCTCCCCCAATCTCTCCCACTCTCCCCGATCTCTCCACTCTCTCCCCGATCTCTCCACTCTCCCCGATCTCTCCACTCTCTCCCCGATCTCTCCACTCTCTCCCCGATCTCTCCACTCTCTCCCCGATCTCTCCACTCTCTCTCCGATCTCTCCACTCTCTCTCCGATCTCTCCACTCTCTCCCGATCTCTCCACTCTCCCCCAATCTCTCCACTCTCCCCCCAACCTCTCCACTCTCCCCCGATCTCTCCACCCTCCCGCTGATCTCTCCACTCTCTCCCCGATCTCTCCACTCTCTACCCGATCGCTCCACCCTCTCCCCGATCTCTCCACTCTCCCCTGACCTCGCCACTCTCTCCCGATCTCTCCACTCTCCCCCGATCTCTCCACTCTCCCCCGATCTCTCCACTCTCTCCCGATCTCTCCACTCTCTCCCGATCTCTCCACTCTCTCCCGATCTCTCCACTCTCTCTCCGATCTCTCCACTCTCCCCGATCTCTCCACTCTCCCCCGATCTCTCCACTCTCCCCCGACCTCTCCACTCTCCCCCCGATCTCTCCACTCTCCCCCGATCTCTCCACTCTCCCCCGATCTCTCCACTCTCTGCCCGATCTCTCCACTCTCTCTCCGATCTCTCCACTCTCTCCCGATCTCTCCACTCTCTCCCCGATCTCTCCACTCTCTCCCGATCTCTCCACTCTCTCTCCGATCTCTCCACTCTCTCTCCGATCTCTCCACTCTCCCCCGATCTCTCCACTCTCTCCCCGATCTCTCCACTCTCCCCCGATCTCTCCACTCTTCCCCGATCTCTCCACTCTCTCCCCGATCTCTCCACTCTCTCCCCGATCTCTCCACTCTCTCCCCGATCTCTCCACTCTCTCTCCGATCTCCCCACTCTCCCCCAATCTCTCCACCCTCCCCCGATCTCTCCACTCTCCCCCGATCTCTCCACTCTCTCCCCGATCTCTCCACTCTCCCCGATCTCTCCACTCTCCCCCCGATGTCTCCACTTTCTCCCCGATCTCTCCACTCTCTCTCCGATCTCTCCACTCTCCCCCGATCTCTCCACTCTCCCCGATCTCTCCACTCTCTCCCCGATCTCTCCACACTCCCCCGATCTCTCCACTCTCCCCCCGACCTCTCCACTCTCCCCCCGATCTCTCCACTCTCCCCCCGATCTCTCCACTCTCCCCCGATCTCTGCACTCTCTCCCCGATCTCTCCGCTCTCCCCCGATCTATCCACCCTCCCCCTGATCTCTCCACTCTGCCCCGATCTCTCCACTCTCCCCCCGATCTCTCCACCCTCCCCCTGATCTCTCCACTCTCCCCCGATCTCTCCACTCTCCCCCCGATCTGTCCACTCTCCCCCCGATCTCTCCACTCTCCCCCGATCTGTCCACTCTCCCCCCGATCTCTCCACTCTCTCCCCGATCTCTCCACTCTACCCGATCTCTCCTCCCTCTCCCCGATCTCTCCACTCTCCCCGATCTCTCCACCCTCTCCCCGATCTCTCCACTCTCCCCGATCTCTCCACTCTCCCCCCGATCTCTGCACTTTCTCCCCGATCTCTCCACTCTCCCCGAACTCTCCACCCTCTCCCCGATCTCTCCACTCTCCCCGATCTCTCCACCCTCTCCCCGATCTCTCCACTCTCCCCGATCTCTCCACCCTCTCCCCGATCTCTCCACTCTCCCCGATCTCTCCACTCTCCCCCGATCTCTCCACTCTCCCCGATCTCTCCACTCTCTCCCCGATCTCTCCATCTCTCCCCGATCTCTCCACCCTCTCCCCGATCTCTCCACCCTCTCCCCGATCTCTCCACTCTCCCCGATCTCTCCACTCTCCCCCCGATCTCTCCACTTTCTCCCCGATCTCTCCACTCTCTCTCCGATCTCTCCACTCTCCCCCGATCTCTCCACTCACCCCGATCTCTCCACTCTCCCCGATCTCTCCACTCTCTCCCCGATCTCTCCACTCTCTCCCCGATCTCTCCACTCTCTCCCCGATCTCTCCACTCTCTCCCCGATCTCTCCACTCTCTCCCCGATCTCTCCACTCTCTCTCCGATCTCTCCACTCTCTCCCCGACCTCTCCACTCTCCCCCCGATCTCTCCACTCACTCCCGATCTCTCCTCACTCTCCCCGACCTCTCCACTCTCCCCCCGACCTCTCCACTCCCCCCAGATCTCTCCACCCTCCCCCTGATCTCTCCACTCTCCCCCGATCTCTCCACTCTCCCCCGATCTCTCCACTCTCCCCCCGACCTCTCCACTCTCCCCTGATCTCTCCACCCTCCCCCTGATCTCTCCACTCTCTCCGATCTCTCCTCCCTCTCCCCGATCTCTCCACTCTCCCCGATCTCTCCACCCTCTCCCCAATCTCTCCACTCTCCCCCGATCTCTCCACTCTCCCCTGATCTCTCCACCCTCCCCCTGATCTCTCCACTCTCTCCGATCTCTCCTCCCTCTCCCCGATCTCTCCACTCTCCCCGATCTCTCCACTCTCCCCGATCTCTCCACTCTCCCCCCGATCTCTGCACTTTCTCCCCGATCTCTCCACTCTCTCTCCGATCTCTCCACTCTCCCCCAATCTCTCCACTCTCCCCGATCTCTCCACTCTCTCCCCGATCTCTCCACTCTCCCCCGATCTCTCCACTCTCTCCCCGATCTCTCCACTCTCTCCCCGATCTCTCCACTCTCTCTCCGATCTCTCCACTCTCTCTCCGATCTCTCCACTCTCTCCCCGATCTCTCCACTCTCCCCCAATCTCTCCACTCTCCCCCCAACCTCTCCACTCTCCCCCGATCTCTCCACCCTCCCGCTGATCTCTCCACTCTCTCCCCGATCTCTCCACTCTCTACCCGATCGCTCCACCCTCTCCCCGATCTCTCCACTCTCCCCCTGACCTCGCCACTCTCTCCCGATCTCTCCACTCTCCCCCGATCTCTCCACTCTCCCCCGATCTCTCCACTCTCTCCCGATCTCTCCACTCTCTCCCGATCTCTCCACTCTCTCCCCGATCTCTCCACTCTCTCTCCGATCTCTCCACTCTCCCCCGATCTCTCCACTCTCCCCCGATCTCTCCACTCTCCCCCGACCTCTCCACTCTCCCCCCGATCTCTCCACTCTCCCCCGATCTCTCCACTCTCCCCCGATCTCTCCACTCTCTGCCCGATCTCTCCACTCTCTCTCCGATCTCTCCACTCTCTCCCGATCTCTCCACTCTCTCCCCGATCTCTCCACTCTCTCCCGATCTCTCCACTCTCTCTCCGATCTCTCCACTCTCTCTCCGATCTCTCCACTCTCCCCCGATCTCTCCACTCTCTCCCCGATCTCTCCACTCTCCCCCGATCTCTCCACTCTTCCCCGATCTCTCCACTCTCTCCCCGATCTCTCCACTCTCTCCCCGATCTCTCCACTCTCTCCCCGATCTCTCCACTCTCTCCCTGACCTCTCCACTCTCTCCCCGATCTCTCCACTCTCCCCCTGATCTCTCCACTCTCCCAGATCTCTCCACTCTCCCTGATCTCTCCACTCTCCCCTGATCTCTCCACTCTCCCCGATCTCTCCACTCTCTCCCCGATCTCTCCACTGTCTCCCCGATCTCTCCACTCTCCCCGATCTCTCCACCCTCTCCCCGATCTCTCCACTCTCCCCGATCTCTCCACTCTCCCCCGGTCTCTCCACTCTCTCTCCGATCACTCCACTCTCTCCCCAATCTCTCCACTCTCCCCCGACCTCTAAACTCTCCCCCAATCTCTCCACTCTCCCCCCGACCTCTCCACTCTCCCCCGATCTCTCCACCCTCCCCCTGATCTCTCCACTCTCTCCCCGATCACTCCACTCTCTCCCCGATCTCTCCACTCTCCCCCGATCTCTCCACTCTTCCCCGATCTCTCCACACTCACCCTGATCTCTCCACTCTTCCCCGATCTCTCCACACTCACCCTGATCTCTCCACTCTCCCCCTGATCTCTCCACTCTCTCCCCGATCTCTCCACACTCACCCTGATCTCTCCACTCTCCCCCCGATCTCTCCACTCTCGCCCGATCTCTCCACTCTCTCCCCGATCTCTCCACTCTCTCCCCGTTCTCTCCACTCTCCCCCGATCTCTCCACTCTCCCCCCGACCTCTCCAATCTCCCCCGATCTCTCCACTCTCTCTCCGATCTCTCCACTTTCGCTCCGATCTCTCCACTCTCCCCCGGTCTCTCTACTCTCTCTCCGATCTCTCCACTCTCTCCCCGATCCCTCCACTCTCCCCCGATCTCTCCACTCTCTCCCCGATCTCTCCTCTCTCTCCCCGACCTCTCCACTCTCCCCCCGCCCTCTCCAATCTCCCCCGATCTCTACACCATCCCCCTGATCTCTCCACTCTCCCCGATCTCTCCACTCTCCCCCAATCTCTCCACTCTCCCCGCGACCTCTCCACTCTCCCCCAATCTCTCCACTCTCCCCCGACCTCTCCACTCTCCCCCGACCTCTCCACTCTCCCCCGATCTCTCCACCCTCCCCCTGATCTCTCCACTCTCTCCCCGATCTCTCCACTCTCCCCCGATCTCTCCACTCTCTCCCCGATCTCTCCACTCTCTCCCCGATCTCTCCACTCTCCCCCGATCTCTCCACTCTCCCCCGATCTCTCCACTCTCCCCCGATCTCTCCACCCTCCCCCGATCTCTCCACTCTCTCCCCAATCTCTCCACTCTCTCCCGATCTCTCCACTCTCTCCCCGATCTCTCCACTCTCTCTCCGATCTCTCCACTCTCTCCCCGATCTCTCCACTCTCCCCGAACTCTCCACTCTCCCCTGATCTCTCCACTCGCCCCCGATCTCTCCACTCTCTCCCCGATCTCTCCACTCTCCCCCGATCTCTCCACTCTCTCCCCGATCTCTCCACTCTCTCCCCGATCTCTCCAGTCTCTCCCCGATCTCTCCACTCTCCCCCCGAGCTCTCCACTCTCTCCCCGATCTCTCCACTCTCCCCCGATCTCTGCACTCTCTCTCCGATCTCTCCACTCTCCCCCCGATCTCTCCACTCTCACCCCGAACTCTCCACTCTCTCTCCGATCTCTCCACTCTCACACGATCTCTCCACTCTCCCCCGGTCTCTCCACTCCCTCACCGATCTCTCCACTCTCCCCGACCTCTCCACCCTCCCCCGATCTCTCCACTCTCTCCCCCGATCTCTCCACTGTCCCCCGATCTCTCCACTCTCTCCCCAATCTCTCCACTCTCTCGCCGATCTCTCCACCCTCCCCCGATCTCTCCACTCTCCCCCGATCTCTCCACTCTCTCCCCCGATCTCTCCACTGTCCCCCGGTCTCTCCACTCTCTCCCCGATCTCTCCATTCACTCCCCGATCTCTCGACTCTCCCCCCGATCTCTCCACTCTCTCCCCGATCTCTCCACTCTCCCCTGATCTCTGCACTCTCTCTCTGATCTCTCCACTCTCCCCCCCCGATCTCTCCACTCTCCCCCCGATCTCTCCACTTTCTCCCCGATCTCTCCACTCTCTCCCCGATCTCTCCACTCTCCCCCGATCTCTCCACTCTCCCACCGATCTCTCCACTCGATCTCTCCACTCTCTCCCCGATCTCTCCACTCTCTCCCCGAACTCTCCACTCTCCCCCCGATCTCTCCACTCTCCCCCGATTTCTCCACTCTCGCCCCGATCTCTTCACTCTCTCTCTGATCTCTCCACTCTTCCCCGATCTCTCCACTCTCCCCCGATCTCTCCACTCTCTCCCCGATCTCTCCACCCTCCCCCTGATCTCTCCACTCTCCCACCGATCTCTCCACTCTCTCCCCGATCTCTCCACTCTCTCCCCGATCTCTCCACTCTCTCCCCGAACTCTCCACTCTCCCCCCGATCTCTCCACTCTCCCCCCGACCTCTCCCCTCTCCCCCGATCTCTCCACCCTCCCCCTGAGCTCACCACTCTCCCCGATCTCTCCCCTCTCTCTCCGATCTCTCCACTCTCGCTCCGATCTCTCCACTCTCCCCCGCTCTCTCCACTCTATCTCCGATCTCTCCACTCTCCCCCAATATCTCCACTCTCCCCGCGACCTCTCCACTCTCCCCTGATCTCTCCACTCTACCCCGACCTCTAAACTCTCCCCCAATCTCTCCACTCTCCCCCTGATCTCTCCACTCTCTCTCCGATCTCTCCACTCTCTCCCCGATCTCTCCAATCTCTCTCCGCTCTCTCCCCGATCTCTCCACTCTCTCCCCGATCTCTCCACTCTCTCCCCGATCTCTCCACTCTCTCCCCGATCTCTCCACTCTCTCTCCGATCTCTCCACTCTCTCCCCGATCTCTCCACCCTCCCCCGATCTCTCCACTCTCTCCACTGATCTCTCCACTCTCCCCTGATCTATCCACTTTCTCCCCGATCTCTCCACTCTCTCGCCGATCTCTCCACCCTCCCCCGATCTCTCCACTCTCCCCCGGTCTCTCCACTCTCCCCCGATCTCTCCACTCTCTCCCCGATCTCTCCACCCTCCCCCTGATCTCTCCACTCTCCCCCCCGATCTCTCCACTCTCCCCTGATCTCTCCACTCTCTCACCGATCTCTCCACTCTCTCCCCGATCTGTCCACTCTCCCCCCGATCTCTCCACTCTCCCCCGATCTGTCCACTCTCCCCCCGATCTCTCCACTCTCTCCCCGATCTCTCCACTCTCCCCGATCTCTCCTCCCTCTCCCCGATCTCTCCACTCTCCCCGATCTCTCCACCCTCTCCCCGATCTCTCCACTTTCCCCGATCTCTCCCCTCTCCCCCCGATCTCTGCACTTTCTCCCCGATCTCTCCACTCTCTCTCCGATCTCTCCACTCTCCCCCAATCTCTCCACTCTCCCCGATCTCTCCACTCTCTCCCCGATCTCTCCACTCTCCCCCGATCTCTCCACTCTCTCCCCGATCTCTCCACTCTCTCTCCGATCTCTCCACTCTCTCCCCGACCTCTCCACTCTCACCCCGATCTCTCCACTCTCCCCCCCGATCTCTCCACTCTCTCCCCGATCTCTCCACTCTCCCCGATCTCTCCACCCTCTCCCCGATCTCTCCACTCCCCCCGATCTCTCCACTCTCCCCCCGATCTCTCCACTCTCTCTCCGATCTCTCCACTCTCTCCCCGACCTCTCCACTTTCCCCCCGATCTCTCCACTCACTCCCGATCTCTCCTCTCTCTCCCCGACCTCTCCACTCTCTCCCCAGACCTCTCCACCCTCCCCCTGATCTCTCCACTCTCCCCCGATCTCTCCACTCTCCCCCAATCTCTCCACTCTCCCCCCGACCTCTCCACTCTCCCCTGATCTCTCCACCCTCCCCCTGATCTCTCCACTCTCTCCCCGAACTCTCCACTCTCCCCCGATCTCTCCACTCGCTCCCCGATCTCTCCACTCTCTCCCCGATCTCTCCACTCTCCCCCAATCTCTCCACTCTCTCTCCGATCTCTCCACTCCCCCTGATCTCTCCACTCTCTCCCCGATCTCTCCACTCTCTCCCCGATCTCTCCACTCTCCCCCGATCTCTCCACTCTCTCCGCCGATCTCTCCCCTTTCTCGACGATCTCTCCACTCTCCCCGATCTCTCCACTCTCTCTCCGATCTCTCCACTCTCCCCCGATCTCTCCACCCTCCCCCGATCTCTCCACTCTCTCCCCGATCTCTCCACTCTCTCCCCGATCTCTCCACTATCTCCCCGATCTCTCCACTCTCCCCCGATCTCTCCACTCTCCCCCGATCTCTCCACTCTCCCCCCGATCTCTCCACTCTCCCCCCGATCTCTCCACTCCCCCGATCTCTCCACTCTCCCCCGATCTCTCCACTCTCCCCCGAACTCTCCACTCTCCCCCCGACCTCTCCACTCTCACCCGATCTCTCCACCCTCCCCCAGATCTCTCCACTCTCCCCCGAACTCTCCACTCTCTCCCCGATCTCTCCACTCTCCCCCCGATCTCTCCACTCTCCCCCCGATCTCTCCACTCGCTC
Source organism: Somniosus microcephalus (assembly GCF_052327205.1). Lineage (NCBI taxonomy): Eukaryota > Metazoa > Chordata > Chondrichthyes > Squaliformes > Somniosidae > Somniosus > Somniosus microcephalus. The sequence goes on along the minus strand of NC_140997.1, from coordinate 62,695,323 downwards.
CCCGATCTCTCCACTCTCCCCCGATCTCTCCACTCTCTCCCCGATCTCTCCACTCTCTCCCCGATCTCTCCACTCTCTCCCCGATCTCTCCACTCTCTCCCCGATCTCTCCACTCTCTCCCCGATCTCTCCACTCTCTCCCCGATCTCTCCACTCTCTCCCCGATCTCTCCACTCTCTCCCCGATCACTCCACTCTCTCCCCGATCTCTCCACTCTCTCTCCGGTCTCCCCACTCTCCCCCGATCTCTCCACTCTCCCCCGATCTCTCCACCCTCCCCCGATCTCTCCACTCTCCCCCGATATCTCCACTCTCTCCCCGATCTCTCCACCCTCCCCCGATCGATCCACTCTCCCCCGATCTCTCCGCTCTCCCCGATCTCTCCACCCTCTCCCCGATCTCTCCACTCTCCCCGATCTCTCCACCCTCTCCCCGATCTCTCCACTCTCCCCGATCTCTCCACTGTCCCCCGATCTCTCCACTCTCTCCCCAATCTCTCCACTCTCTCGCCGATCTCTCCACCCTCCCCCGATCTCTCCACTCTCCCCCGATCTCTCCACTCTCTCCCCCGATCTCTCCACTGTCCCCCGGTCTCTCCACTCTCTCCCCGATCTCTCCATTCACTCCCCGATCTCTCGACTCTCCCCCCGATCTCTCCACTCTCTCCCCGATCTCTCCACTCTCCCCTGATCTCTGCACTCTCTCTCTGATCTCTCCACTCTCCCCCCCCGATCTCTCCACTCTCCCCCCGATCTCTCCACTTTCTCCCCGATCTCTCCACTCTCTCCCCGATCTCTCCACTCTCCCCCGATCTCTCCACTCTCCCACCGATCTCTCCACTCTCCCCCGATCTCTCCACTCTCTCCCCGATCTCTCCACTCTCTCCCCGAACTCTCCACTCTCCCCCCGATCTCTCCACTCTCCCCCGATTTCTCCACTCTCGCCCCGATCTCTTCACTCTCTCTCTGATCTCTCCACTCTTCCCCGATCTCTCCACTCTCCCCCGATCTCTCCACTCTCTCCCCGATCTCTCCACCCTCCCCCTGATCTCTCCACTCTCCCACCGATCTCTCCACTCTCCCCCGATCTCTCCACTCTCTCCCCGATCTCTCCACTCTCTCCCCGAACTCTCCACTCTCCCCCCGATCTCTCCACTCTCCCCCCGACCTCTCCCCTCTCCCCCGATCTCTCCACCCTCCCCCTGAGCTCACCACTCTCCCCGATCTCTCCCCTCTCTCTCCGATCTCTCCACTCTCGCTCCGATCTCTCCACTCTCCCCCGCTCTCTCCACTCTCTCTCCGATCTCTCCACTCTCCCCCAATATCTCCACTCTCCCCGCGACCTCTCCACTCTCCCCTGATCTCTCCACTCTACCCCGACCTCTAAACTCTCCCCCAATCTCTCCACTCTCCCCCTGATCTCTCCACTCTCTCTCCGATCTCTCCACTCTCTCCCCGATCTCTCCAATCTCTCTCCGCTCTCTCCCCGATCTCTCCACTCTCTCCCCGATCTCTCCACTCTCTCCCCGATCTCTCCACTCTCTCCCCGATCTCTCCACTCTCTCTCCGATCTCTCCACTCTCTCCCCGATCTCTCCACCCTCCCCCGATCTCTCCACTCTCTCCACTGATCTCTCCACTCTCCCCTGATCTATCCACTTTCTCCCCGATCTCTCCACTCTCTCGCCGATCTCTCCACCCTCCCCCGATCTCTCCACTCTCCCCCGGTCTCTCCACTCTCCCCCGATCTCTCCACTCTCTCCCCGATCTCTCCACCCTCCCCCTGATCTCTCCACTCTCCCCCCCGATCTCTCCACTCTCCCCTGATCTCTCCACTCTCTCACCGATCTCTCCACTCTCTCCCCGATCTGTCCACTCTCCCCCCGATCTCTCCACTCTCCCCCGATCTGTCCACTCTCCCCCCGATCTCTCCACTCTCTCCCCGATCTCTCCACTCTCCCCGATCTCTCCTCCCTCTCCCCGATCTCTCCACTCTCCCCGATCTCTCCACCCTCTCCCCGATCTCTCCACTTTCCCCGATCTCTCCACTCTCCCCGATCTCTCCACTCTCCCCCAATCTCTCCACTCTCCCCGATCTCTCCACTCTCTCCCCGATCTCTCCACTCTCTCCCCGATCTCTCCACTCTCCCCCGATCTCTCCACTCTCTCCCCGATCTCTCCACTCTCTCTCCGATCTCTCCACTCTCTCCCCGACCTCTCCACTCTCCCCCCGATCTCTCCACTCTCTCCCCGATCTCTCCACTCTCCCCCGATCTCTCCACTCTCTCCCCGATCTCTCCACTCTCTCTCCGATCTCTCCACTCTCTCCCCGAACTCTCCACTCTCACCCCGATCTCTCCACTCTCCCCCCGATCTCTCCACTCTCTCCCCGATCTCTCCACTCTCCCCGATCTCTCCACCCTCTCCCCGATCTCTCCACTCCCCCCGATCTCTCCACTCTCCCCCCGATCTCTCCACTCTCTCTCCGATCTCTCCACTCTCCCCCGATCTCTCCACTCTCTCCCCGATCTCTCCACTCTCTCCCCGATCTCTCCACTCTCCCCCGATCTCTCCACTCTCTCCGCCGATCTCTCCCCTTTCTCGACGATCTCTCCACTCTCCCCGATCTCTCCACTCTCTCTCCGATCTCTCCACTCTCCCCCGATCTCTCCACCCTCCCCCGATCTCTCCACTCTCTCCCCGATCTCTCCACTCTCTCCCCGATCTCTCCACTATCTCCCCGATCTCTCCACTCTCCCCCGATCTCTCCACTCTCCCCCGATCTCTCCACTCTCCCCCCGATCTCTCCACTCTCCCCCCGATCTCTCCACTCCCCCGATCTCTCCACTCTCCCCCGATCTCTCCACTCTCCCCCGAACTCTCCACTCTCCCCCCGACCTCTCCACTCTCACCCGATCTCTCCACCCTCCCCCAGATCTCTCCACTCTCCCCCGATCTCTCCACTCTCTCCCCGATCTCTCCACTCTCCCCCCGATCTCTCCACTCTCCCCCCGATCTCTCCACTCGCTCCCCGATCTCTCCACTCTCCCCCGATCTCTCCACTCTCTCCCCGATCTCTCCACTCTCTCCCCGATCTCTCCACTCTCTCCCCGATCTCTCCACTCTCTCCCCGATCACTCCACTCTCTCCCCGATCTCTCCACTCTCTCCCCGATCTCTCCACTCTCTCCCCGATCTCTCCACTCTCTCCCCGATCACTCCACTCTCTCCCCGATCTCTCCACTCTCTCTCCGGTCTCCCCACTCTCCCCCGATCTCTCCACTCTCCCCCGATCTCTCCACCCTCCCCCGATCTCTCCACTCTCCCCCGATATCTCCACTCTCTCCCCGATCTCTCCACCCTCCCCCGATCGATCCACTCTCCCCCGATCTCTCCGCTCTCCCCGATCTCTCCACCCTCTCCCCGATCTCTCCACTCTCCCCGATCTCTCCACCCTCTCCCCGATCTCTCCACTCTCCCCGATCTCTCCACTCTCCCCCCGATGTCTCCACTTTCTCCCCGATCTCTCCACTCTCTCTCCGATCTCTCCACTCTCCCCCGATCTCTCCACTCTCCCCGATCGCTCCACTCTCTCCCCGATCTCTCCACACTCCCCCGATCTCTCCACTCTCTCACCGATCTCTCCACTCTCTCCCCGATCTCTCCACTCTCTCTCCAATCTCTCCACTCTCCCCCCGACCTCTCCACTCTCCCCCCGATCTCTCCACTCTCCCCCAATCTCTGCACTCTCTCCCCGATCTCTCCGCTCTCCCCCCGATATCTCCGCCCTCCCCCTGATCTCTCCACTCACCCCCGATCTCTCCACTCTCCCCCCGATCTGTCCACTCTCCCCCCGATCTCTCCACTCTCCCGCGATCTGTCCACTCTCCCCCCGATCTCTCCACTCTCTCCCCGATCTCTCCACTCTCCCCGATCTCTCATCCCTCTCCCCAATCTCTCCACTCTCCCCGATCTCTCAACCCTCTCCCCGATCTCTCCACTCTCCCCGATCTCTCCACTCTCCCCCCGATCTCTCCGCTTTCTCCCCGATCTCTCCACTCTCCCCGATCTCTCCACTCTCCCCCCGATCTCTGCACTTTCTCCCCGATCTCTCCACTCTCTCCCCGATCTCTCCACTCTCCCCCCGATCTCTCCACTCTCCCCGATCTCTCCACTCTCTCCCCGATCTCTCCATCTCTCCCCGATCTCTCCACCCTCTCCCCGATCTCTCCACCCTCTCCCCGATCTCTCCACTCTCCCCGATCTCTCCACTCTCCCCCCGATCTCTGCACTTTCTCCCCGATCTCTCCACTCTCTCTCCGATCTCTCCACTCTCCCCCGATCTCTCCACTCTCTCCCCGATCTCTCCACTCTCTCCCCGATCTCTCCACTCTCTCCCCGATCTCTCCACTCTCCCCCGATCTCTCCACTCTCCCCCGATCTCTCCACTCTCCCCGATCTCTCCACTCTCTCCCCGATCTCTCCACTCTCTCCCCGATCTCTCCACTCTCTCCCCGATCTCTCCACTCTCTCCCCGATCTCTCCACTCTCTCCCCGATCTCTCCACTCTCTCCCCGATCTCTCCACTCTCTCCCCGATATCTCCACTCTCTCTGCGATCTCTCCACTCTCTCCCCGACCTCTCCACTCTCCCCCCGATCTCTCCACTCACTCCCGATCTCTCCTCTCTCTCCCCGACCTCTCCACTCTCCTCCCGACCTCTCCACTCTCCCCAGATCTCTCCTCCCTCCCCCTGATCTCTCCACTCTCCCCCGATCTCTCCACTCTCCCCCAATCTCTCCACTCTCCCCCCGACCTCTCCACTCTCCCCTGATCTCTCCACCCTCCCCCTGATCTCTCCACTCTCTCCGATCTCTCCTCCCTCTCCCCGATCTCTCCACTCTCCCCGATCTCTCCACCCTCTCCCCAATCTCTCCACTCTCCCCCGATCTCTCCACTCTCCCCGATCTCTCCACTCTCTCCCCGATCTCTCCACTCTCCCCCGATCTCTCCACTCTCCCCCGATCTCTCCACTCTCCCCCGATCTCTCCACTCTCTCCCCGATCTCTCCACTCTCTCCCCGATCTCTCCACTCTCTCTCCGATCTCACCACTCTCCCCCTGATCTCTCCACTCTCTCCCCGATCTCTCCACTCTCCCCGATCTCTCCACCCTCTCCCCGATCTCTCCACTCTCCCCGATCTCTCCACCCTCTCCCCGATCTCTCCACTCTCCCCGATCTCTCCACTCTCCCCGATCTCTCCACTCTCCCCCCGATCTCTCCACTTTCTCCCCGATCTCTCCACTCTCTCTCCGATCTCTCCACTCTCCCCCGATCTCTCCACTCTCCCCCGATCTCTCCACTCTCCCCGATCTCTCCACTCTCTCCCCGATCTCTCCACTCTCTCCCCGATCTCTCCACTCTCCCCCGATCTCTCCACTCTCTCCCCGATCTCTCCACTCTCTCCCCGATTTCTCCACTCTCTCTCTGATCTCTCCACTCTCTCCCCGACCTCTCCACTCTCCCCCCGATCTCTCCACTCTCCCCCTGATCTCCCCACTCTCCCCCGATCTCTGCACTCTCTCCCCGATCTCTCCGCTCTCCCCCCGATCTCTCCGCCCTCCCCCTGATCTCTCCACTCTTCCCCGATCTCTCCACTCTCCCCCCGATCTCTCCACCCTCCCCCTGATCTCTCCACTCTCCCCCGATCTCTCCACTCTCCCCCCGATCTGTCCACTCTCCCCCCGATCTCTCCACACTCCCCCCGACCTGTCCACTCTCCCCCCGATCTCTCCACTCTCTCCCCGATCTCTCCACTCTCCCCGATCTCTCCTCCCTCTCCCCGATCTCTCCACTCTCCCCCGATCTCTGCACTTTCTCCCCGATCTCTCCACTCTCACTCCGATCTCTCCACTCTCCCCCGATCTCTCCACTCTCCCCGATCTCTCCACTCTCTCCCCGATCTCTCCACTCTCCCCCGATCTCTCCACTCTCTCCCCGATCTCTCCACTCTCTCTCCGATCTCTCCACTCTCTCCCCGACCTCTCCACTCTCACCCCGATCTCTCCACTTTCCCCCCGATCTCTCCACTCTCCCCCTATCTCTCCACTCTCCCCCTGACCTCTCCACTCTCCCCTGATCTCTCCACCCTCCCCCTGATCTCTCCACTCTCTCCCCGAACTCTCCACTCTCCCCCGATCTCTCCACCCTCCCCGATCTCTCCACTCTCTCTCCGATCTCTCCACTCTCCCCCCGATCTCTCCACTCTCCCCCCGATCTCTCCACTCTCCCCCCGATCTCTCCACTCCCCCCGATCTCTCCACTCTCTCCCCGATCTCTCCACTCTCCCCCAATCTCTCCACTCTCTCCCCCGATCACTCCCCTTCCTCTCCGATCTCTCCACTCTCCCCGATCTCTCCACTCTCTCTCCGATCTCTCCACTCTCCCCCGATCTCTCCACCCTCCCCCGATCTCTCCACCCTCCCCCGATCTCTCCACTCTCTCCCCGATCTCTCAACTATCTCCCCGATCTCTCCACTCTCCCCCGATATCTCCACTCTCCCCCGATCTCTCCACTCTCCCCCGATCCCTCCACTCTCCCCCCGACCTCTCCACTCTCCCCCGATCTCTCCACCCTCCCCCTGATCTCTCCACTCTCCCCCGATCTCTCCACTCTCTCCCCGATCTCTCCACTCTCCCCCGATCTCTCCACTCTCCCCCCGATCTCTCCACTCCCCCCGATCTCTCCACTCTCTCCCCGATCTCTCCACTCTCCCCCCGATCTCTCCACTCTCTCCCCGATCTCTCCACTCTCCCCCGATCTCTCCACTCTCTCCCCCGATCTCTCCACTCTCCCCCGGTCTCTCCACTCTCTCCCCGATCTCTCCATTCACTCCCCGATCGCTCCACTCTCCCCCCCGATCTCTCCACTCTCCCCCCGATCTCTCCACCCTCCCCCCGATCTCTCCACCCTCCCCCCGATCTCTCCACCCTCCCCCCGATCTCTCCACTTTCTCCCCGATCTCTCCACTCTCTCCCCGATCTCTCCACTCTCCCCCGATCTCTCCACTCTCCCACCGATCTCTCCACTCTCCCCCGATCTTTCCACTCTCTCCCCGATCTCTCCACTCTCTCCCCGAACTCTCCACTCTCCCCCCGATCTCTCCACTCTCCCCCGATTTCTCCACTCTCGCCCCGATCTCTTCACTCTCCCCCCATCTCTCCACTCTTCCCCGATCTCTCCACTCTCCCCCGATCTCTCCACTCTCTCCCCGATCTCTCCACCCTCCCCCTGATCTCTCCACTCTCCCACCGATCTCTCCACTCTCCCTCGATCTCTCCACTCTCTCCCCGATCTCTCCACTCTCTCCCCGAACTCTCCACTCTCCCCCCGATCTCTCCACTCTCCCCCGATCTCTCCACTCTCCCCTGATCTCTCCACTCTCTCCCCGATCTCTCCACCCCTCCCCCTGATCTCTCCACTCTCCTCCCGATCTCTCCACTCTCCCCCGATCTCTCCACTCTCTCCCCCGACCTCTCCACTCTCCCCCCGATCTCTCCACTCTCCCCCTGATCTCCCCACTCTCCCCCGATCTCTGCACTCTCTCCCCGATCTCTCCGCTCTCCCCCCGATCTCTCCGCCCTCCCCCTGATCTCTCCACTCTTCCCCGATCTCTCCACTCTCCCCCCGATCTCTCCACCCTCCCCCTGATCTCTCCACTCTCCCCCGATCTCTCCACTCTCCCCCCGATCTGTCCACTCTCCCCCCGATCTCTCCACACTCCCCCCGACCTGTCCACTCTCCCCCCGATCTCTCCACTCTCTCCCGATCTCTCCACTCTCCCCGATCTCTCCTCCCTCTCCCCGATCTCTCCACTCTCCCCCGATCTCTGCACTTTCTCCCCGATCTCTCCACTCTCACTCCGATCTCTCCACTCTCCCCCGATCTCTCCACTCTCCCCGATCTCTCCACTCTCTCCCCGATCTCTCCACTCTCCCCCGATCTCTCCACTCTCTCCCCGATCTCTCCACTCTCTCTCCGATCTCTCCACTCTCTCCCCGACCTCTCCACTCTCACCCCGATCTCTCCACTTTCCCCCCGATCTCTCCACTCTCCCCCTATCTCTCCACTCTCCCCCTGACCTCTCCACTCTCCCCTGATCTCTCCACCCTCCCCCTGATCTCTCCACTCTCTCCCCGAACTCTCCACTCTCCCCCGATCTCTCCACTCTCCCCCGATCTCTCCACTCTCTCCCCGATCTCTCCACTCTCTCCCCGATCTCTCCACTCTCCCCCCAATCTCTCCACTCTCCCCCGATCTCTCCACCCTCCCCGATCTCTCCACTCTCTCTCCGATCTCTCCACTCTCCCCCCGATCTCTCCACTCTCCCCCCGATCTCTCCACTCTCCCCCCGATCTCTCCACTCTCCCCGATCTCTCCACTCTCTCTCCGATCTCTCCACTCCCCCCGATCTCTCCACTCTCTCCCCAATCTCTCCACTCTCCCCCAATCTCTCCACTCTCTCCCCCGATCACTCCCCTTCCTCTCCGATCTCTCCACTCTCCCCGATCTCTCCACTCTCTCTCCGATCTCTCCACTCTCCCCCGATCTCTCCACCCTCCCCCGATCTCTCCACCCTCCCCCGATCTCTCCACTCTCTCCCCGATCTCTCAACTATCTCCCCCGATCTCTCCACTCTCCCCCGATATCTCCACTCTCCCCCGATCTCTCCACTCTCCCCCGATCCCTCCACTCTCCCCCCGACCTCTCCACTCTCCCCCGATCTCTCCACCCTCCCCCCTGATCTCTCCACTCTCCCCCGATCTCTCCACTCTCTCCCCGATCTCTCCACTCTCCCCCGATCTCTCCACTCTCCCCCCGATCTCTCCACTCCCCCCGATCTCTCCACTCTCTCCCCGATCTCTCCACTCTCCCCCCGATCTCTCCACTCTCTCCCCGATCTCTCCACTCTCCCCCGATCTCTCCACTCTCTCCCCCGATCTCTCCACTCTCCCCCGGTCTCTCCACTCTCTCCCCGATCTCTCCATTCACTCCCCGATCTCTCGACTCTCCCCCCGATCTCTCCACTCTCTACCCGATCTCTCCACTCTCCCCTGATCTCTGCACTCTCTCTCTGATCTCTCCACTCTCCCCCCCCGATCTCTCCACTCTCCCCCCGATCTCTCCACCCTCCCCCCGATCTCTCCACCCTCCCCCCGATCTCTCCACTTTCTCCCCGATCTCTCCACTCTCTCCCCGATCTCTCCACTCTCCCCCGATCTCTCCACTCTCCCCCGATCTCTCCACTCTCCCACCGATCTCTCCACTCTCCCCCGATCTTTCCACTCTCTCCCCGATCTCTCCACTCTCTCCCCGAACTCTCCACTCTCCCCCCCGATCTCTCCACTCTCCCCCGATTTCTCCACTCTCGCCCCGATCTCTTCACTCTCCCCCCATCTCTCCACTCTTCCCCGATCTCTCCACTCTCCCCCGATCTCTCCACTCTCTCCCCGATCTCTCCACCCTCCCCCTGATCTCTCCACTCTCCCACCGATCTCTCCACTCTCCCCCGATCTCTCCACTCTCTCCCCGATCTCTCCACTCTCTCCCCGAACTCTCCACTCTCCCCCCGATCTCTCCACTCTCCCCCGATCTCTCCACTCTCCCCTGATCTCTCCACTCTCTCCCCGATCTCTCCACCCTCCCCCTGATCTCTCCACTCTCCTCCCGATCTCTCCACTCTCCCCCGATCTCTCCACTCTCTCCCCGATCTCTCCACTCTCTGCCCGATCTCTCCACTCTCCCCCGATCTCTCCACTCTCCCCCCGACCTCTCCACTCTCCCCCGATCTCTCCACCCAACCCCTGAGCTCACCACTCTCCCCGATCTCTCCCCTCTCTCTCCAATCTCTCCACTCTCGCTCCGATCTCTCCACTCTCCCCCGCTCTCTCCATTCTCTCTCCGATCTCTCCACTCTCCCCCCAATCTCTCCACTCTCCCCGCGACCTCTCCACTCTCCCCTGATCTCTCCACTCTACCCCGACCTCTAAACTCTCCCCCAATCTCTCCACTCTCCCGCTGATCTCTCCACTCTCTCTCCGATCTCTCCACTCTCTCCCCGATCTCTCCAATCTCTCTCCGCTCTCTCCCCGATCTCTCCACTCTCTCCCCGATCTCTCCACTCTCTCCCCGATCTCTCCACTCTCTCCCCGATCTCTCCACTCTCTCCCCGATCTCTCCACTCTCTCTCCGATCTCTCCACTCTCTCCCCGATCTCTCCACCCTCCCCCGATCTCTCCACTCTCTCCACTGATCTCTCCACTCTCCCCCGATCTATCCACTTTCTCCCCGATCTCTCCACTCTCTCGCCGATCTCTCCACCCTCCCCCGATCTCTCCACTCTCCCCCTGTCTCTCCACTCATCCCTGATCTCTCCACTCTCCCCCGATCTCTCCACTCTCTCCCCGATCTCTCCACCCTCCCCCTGATCTCTCCACTCTCCCCCCCGATCTCTCCACTCTCCCCTGATCTCTCCACTCTCTCACCGATCTCTCCACTCTCTCCCCGATCTGTCCACTCTCCCCCCGATCTCTCCACTCTCCCCCGATCTCTCCACTCTCCCCCGATCTCTCCACTCTCTCCCCGATCTCTCCACTCTCTCTCCGATCTCTCCACTCTCTCCCCGACCTCTCCAATCTCACCCCGATCTCTCCACTCTCCCCCCGATCTCTCCACTCTCCCCCTATCTCTCCACTCTCCCCCCGACCTCTCCACTCTCCCCTGATCTCTCCACCCTCCCCCTGATCTCTCCACTCTCTCCCCCGAACTCTCCACTCTCTCCCCAAACTCTCCACTCTCCCCCGATCTCTCCACTCTCCCCCGATCTCTCCACTCTCCCCCGATCTCTCCACTCTCTCCCCGATCTCTCCACTCTCTCCCCGATCTCTCCACTCTCCCCCCGATCTCTCCACTCTCCCCCGATCTCTCCACCCTCCCCGATCTCTCCACTCTCTCTCCGATCTCTCCACTCTCCCCCCGATCTCTCCACTCTGCCCCCGATCTCTCCACTCTCCCCGATCTCTCCACTCTTTCTCCGATCTCTCCACTCCCCCCGATCTCTCCACTCTCTCCCTGATCTCTCCACTCTCCCCCAATCTCTCCACTCTCTCCCCCGATCTCTCCCCTTTCTCCCCGATCTCTCCACTCTCCCCGATCTCTCCACTCTCTCTCCGATCTCTCCACTCTCCCCCGATCTCTCCACCCTCCCCCGATCTCTCCACCCTCCCCCGATCTCTCCAATCTCTCCCCGATCTCTCAACTAACTCCCCGATCTCTCCACTCTCCCCCGATATCTCCACTCTCCCCCGATCTCTCCACTCTCCCCCGATCCTTCCACTCTCCCCCCGACCTCTCCACTCTCCCCCGATCTCTCCACCCTCCCCCTGATCTCTCCACTCTCCCCCGATCTCTCCACTCTCTCCCTGATCTCTCCACTCTCCCCCGATCTCTCCACTCTCCCCCCGATCTCTTCACTCCCCCCGATCTCTCCACTCTCTCCCCGATCTCTCCACTCTCCCCCCGATCTCTCCACTCTCTCCCCGATCTCTCCACTCTCCCCCGATCTCTCCACTCTCTCCCCCGATCTCTCCACTCTCCCCCGGTCTCTCCACTCTCTCCCCGATCTCTCCATTCACTCCCCGATCTCTCGACTCTCCCCCCGATCTCTCCACTCTCTCCCCGATCTCTCCACTCTCCCCTGATCTCTGCACTCTCTCTCTGATCTCTCCACTCTCCCCACCGTTCTCTCCACTCTCCCCCCGATCTCTCCACCCTCCCCCCGATCTCTCCACTTTCTCCCCGATCTCTCCACTCTCTCCCCGATCTCTCCACTCTCCCCCGATCTCTCCACTCTCCCACCGATCTCTCCACTCTCCCCCGATCTCTCCACTCTCTCCCCGATCTCTCCACTCTCTCCCCGAACTCTCCACTCTCCCCCCGATCTCTCCACTCTCCCCCGATCTCTCCACTCTCCCCCGATTTCTCCACTCTCGCCCCGATCTCTTCACTCTCTCCCCGATCTCTCCACCCTTCCCCGATCTCTCCACTCTCCCCCGATCTCTCCACTCTCTCCCCGATCTCTCCACCCTCCCCCTGATCTCTCCACTCTCCCACCGATCTCTCCTCTCTCCCCCGATCTCTCCGCTCTCTCCCCGATCTCTCCACTCTCTCCCCGAACTCTCCACTCTCCCCCCGATCTCTCCACTCTCCCCCGATCTCTCCACTCTCCCCTGATCTCTCCACTCTCTCCCCGATCTCTCCACAATCCCCCTGATCTCTCCACTCTCCTCCCGATCTCTCCACTCTCCCCCGATCTCTCCACTCTCTCCCCGATCTCTCCACTCTCTGCCCCATCTCTCCACGCTCCCCCGATCTCTCCACTCTCCCCCCGACCTCTCCACTCTCCCCCGATCTCTCCACCCAACCCCTGAGCTCACCACTCTCCCCGATCTCTCCCCTCTCTCTCCAATCTCTCCACTCTCGCTCCGATCTCTCCACTCTCCCCCGCTCTCTCCATTCTCTCTCCGATCTCTCCACTCTCCCCCAATCTCTCCACTCTCCCCGCGACCTCTCCACTCTCCCCTGATCTCTCCACTCTACCCCGACCTCTAAACTCTCCCCCAATCTCTCCACTCTCCCCCTGATCTCTCCACTCTCTCTCCGATCTCTCCACTCTCTCCCCGATCTCTCCAATCTCTCTCCGCTCTCTCCCCGATCTCTCCACTCTCTCCCCGATCTCTCCACTCTCTCCCCGATCTCTCCACTCTCTCCCCGATCTCTCCACTCTCTCTCCGATCTCTCCACTCTCTCCCCGATCTCTCCACCCTCCCCCGATCTCTCCACTCTCTCCACTGATCTCTCCACTCTCCCCGGTCTATCCACTTTCTCCCCGATCTCTCCACTCTCTCGCCGATCTCTCCACCCTCCCCCGATCTCTCCACTCTCCCCCTGTCTCTCCACTCTTCCCTGATCTCTCCACTCTCCCCCGATCTCTCCACTCTCTCCCCGATCTCTCCACCCTCCCCCTGATCTCTCCACTCTCCCCCCCGATCTCTCCACTCTCCCCTGATCTCTCCACTCTCTCCCCGATCTCTCCACCTCTCTCCCGATCTGGTCCACTCTCCCCCCGATCTCTCCACTCTCCCCCGATCTGTCCACTCTCCCCCCGATCTCTCCACTCTCTCCCCGATCTCTCCACTCTCCCCGATCTCTCCTCCCTCTCCCCGATCTCTGCACTCTCCCCGATCTCTCCACCCTCTCCCCGATCTCTCCACTCTCCCCGATCTCTCCACTCTCCCCCCGATCTCTGCACTTTCTCCCCGATCTCTCCACTCTCTCTCCGATCTCTCCACTCTCCCCCGATCTCTCCACTCTCCCCGATCTCTCCACTCTCTCCCCGATCTCTCCACTCTCCCCCGATCTCTCAACTCTCTCCCCGATCTCTCCACTCTCTCTCCGATCTCTCCACTCTCTCCCCGACCTCTCCACTCTCACCCCGATCTCTCCACTCTCCCCCGATCACTCCACTCTCTCCCGATCTCTCACTCTCCCCGATCTCTCCACCCTCTCCCCGATCTCTCCACTCTCCCCGATCTCTCCACTCTCCCCCCGATCTCTCCACTCTCTCTCCAATCTCTCCACTCTCTCCCCGACCTCTCCACTCTCCCCCGATCTCTCCACTCACTCCCGATCTCTCCTCTCTATCCCCGACCTCTCCACTCTCTCCCCAGACATCTCCACCCTCCCCTGATCTCTCCACTCTCCCCCGATCTCTCCACTCTCCCCAATCTCTCCACTCTCCCCCCGACCTCTCCACTCTCCCCTGATCTCTCCTCCCTCCCCCTGATCTCTCCACTCTCTCCCGAACTCTCCACTCTCCCCGATCTCTCCACTCGCTCCCCGATCTCTCCACTCTCTCCCCGATCTCTCCACTCTCCCCAATCTCTCCACTCTCTCTCCGATCTCTCACTCCCCCCGATCTCTCCACTCTCTCCCCGATCTCTCCACTCTCTCCCGATCTCTCCACTCTCCCCCGATCTCTCCACTCTCTCCCCCGATCTCTCCCCTTTATCCCGATCTCTCCACTCTCCCCGATCTCTCCACTCTCCTCGATCTCTCACTATCTGCCCGATCTCTCCACTCTCCCCCGATCTCTCCACTCTCCCCCGATCTCTCCACTCTCCCCCCGATCTCTCCACTCTCCCCCCGATCTCTCCACTCCCCCGATCTCTCCACTCTCCCCGAACTCTCCACTCTCCCCCCGACCTCTCCACTCTCACCCGATCTCTCCACCCTCCCCTGATCTCTCCACTCTCCCCCGATCTCTCCACTCTCTCCCCGATCTCTCCACTCGCTCCCCGATCTCTCACTCTCCCCGATCTCTCCACTCTCCCCCGATCTCTCCACTCTCTCCCCGATCTCTCCACCCTCCCCCTGATCTCTCACTCTCCCCCCGATCTCTCCACTCTCCTCCGATCTCTCCACTCGCTCCCCGATCTCTCCACCCTGCCCGATCTCTCCACTCTCTCCCGATCTCTCCACTCTGTCCCGATCTCTCCCACTCTCTCCCCGTTCTCTCCACTCTCTCCCGATCTCTCCACTCTCTCCCCGATCTCTCCACTCCCCCGATCTCTCCACTCTCTCTCCGATCTCCCCACTCTCCCCCGATCTCTCCACTCTCCCCCGATCTCTCCACTCTCCCCCGATCTCTCACTCTCTCCCGATCTCTCCACTCTCTCCCCGATCTCTCCACTCCCCCCGATCTCTCCACTCTCTCTCCGATCTCCCCACTCTCCCCCGATCTCTCCACTCTCCCCCGATCTCTCCACTCTCCCCCGATCTCCACTCTCTCCCGATCTCTCCACTCTCTCCCCGATCTCTCCACTCTCTCCCCCGATCGCTCCACTCTCCCCCAATCTCTCCGCTCTCCCCGATCTCTCCACTCTCTCTCCGATCTCTCCACTCTCCCCCGATCTCTCCACTCTCTCCCGATCTCTCCACTCTCTCCCCGATCGCTCCACTCTCCCCCAATCTCTCCGCTCCTCCCAGATCTCTCCACTCTCTCTCCGATCTCCCACTCTCCCCGATCTCTCCACTCTCCCCCGATCTCTCCACCCTCCCCCGATCTCTCCACACTCTCCCCCGATCTCTCCACTCTCTCCCCGATCTCTCCACCCTCCCCCGATCGCTCCACTCTCCCCCAATCTCTCCGCTCTCCCCGATCTCTCCACCCTCTCCCGATCTCTCCACTCTCCCCGATCTCTCCACCGTCTCCCCGATCTCTCCACTCTCCCCGATCTCTCCACTCTCCCCCCGATGTCTCCACTTTCTCCCCGATCTCTCCACTCTCTCTCCGATCTCTCCATTCTCCACCGATCTCTCCACTCTCCCCGATCGCTCCACTCTCTCCCCGATCTCTCCACACTCCCCCGATCTCTCCACTCTCTCCCTGATCTCTCCAACTCTCTCCCCGATCTCTCCACTCTCTCTCCGATCTCTCCACTCTCCCCCCGACCTCTCCACTCTCCCCCCGATCTTACCTCCACTCTCCCCCCGATCTCTCCACTCTCCCCCGATCTCTGCGCTCTCTCCCCGATCTCTCTCGCTCTCCCCCCGATCTTCTCCGCCCTCCCCCGATCTCTCCACTCTGCCCCGATCTCTCCACTCTCCCCCGATCTCTCCACCCTCCCCCTGATCTCTCCACTCTCCCCCGATCTCTCCACTCTCCCCCCGATCTGTCCACTCTCCCCCCGATCTCTCCACTCTCCCCCGATCTGTCCACTCTCCCCCGATCTCTCCACTCTCTCCCCGATCTCTCCACTCTCCCTGATCTCTCATCCCTCTCCCCGATCTCTCCACTCTCCCCGATCTCTCAACCCTCTCCCGATCTCTCCACTCTCCCCGATCTCTCCACTCTCCCCCGATCTCTGCACTTCTCCCCGATCTCTCCACTCTCTCTCCGATCTCTCCACCTCCCCCGATCTCTCCACCTCCCGATCTCTCCACTCTCTCCCCGATCTCTCCATCTCTCCACGATCTCTCCACCCTCTCCCCGATCTCTCCACCATCTCCCCGATCTCTCCACTCACCCGATCTCTCCACTCTCCCCCCGATCTCTCCACTTTCTCCCCGATCTCCCACTCTCACTCCACTCTCCACTCTCCCCACTCTCACTCTCCCGATCTCTCCACTCTCAACCCCGATCTCTCCACTCTCACCCGACTCTCCACTCAACTCCCACTCACCCCAACTCTCCACTCTCTCCCCGATCTCCTCACTCTCTCCCCGATCACTCCACTCACTCCCGATCTCTCCACCACTCCCCACCTCTCCACACCACCCCCCTATCACTCCACTCACTCCCGACTCTCCACTCTCCCCCACCTCTCCACTCTCCCCCCACCTCTCCACTCTCCCCAGATCTCTCCCCACTCCCCCTGATCTCCTCCACTCTCCGTCCCACTCTCCCCATCTCACCACTCCCCCAGACCTCTCCACTCTCCCTGATCTCTCCACCCTCCCCCTGATCTCTCCCACTCTCTCCGACTCTCCCCTCCTCACTCTCCCCATCTCTCCACCTCCCCCGATCTCTCCACCCTCTCCCCAATCTCTCACTCTCCCCGATCTCTCCACTCTCCCCGATCCTCCACTCGCCCCCCATCTCTGCACTCTTCTCCCCGATCTCTCCACTCTCTCCCGATCTCTCCACTCTCCCCGATCTCTCACTCTCCCCGATCTCCACTCTCCCCGATCTCTCCACTCTCCCCTGATCTCTCCACACTCTCCCCGATCTCTCCACACCTCCCCCGATCTCTCCACTCTCCCCGATCTCTCCACTCTCCCCGATCTCTCCACTCTCTCCCCGATCTCTCCACTCTCTCCCCGATCTCTCCACTCTCCCCGATCTCTCCACTCTCCCCGATCTCTCCACTCTCCCCGATCTCTCACTCTCCCCCGATCTCTCCACTCTCTCCCCGATCTCTCCACTCTCTCCCGATCTCCCTCTCTCCGACTCTCTCCCATCTCTCACTCTCTGCACTCTCTCTCCGATCTCTCCACTCTCTCCCCGATCTCTCCGCTCTCCCCCGATCTCTCCGCCCTCCCCCTGATCTCTCCACTCTGCCTGATCTCTCCACTCTCCCCCGATCTCTCCACCCTCCCCTGATCTCTCCACTCTCCCCCGATCTCTCCACTCTCCCCCCGATCTGTCCACTCTCTCCCCGAACTCTCCACTCTCTCCCCGAACTCTCCACTCTCCCCCGATCTCTCCACTCGCTCCCCGATCTCTCCACTCTCCCCGATCTCTCCACTCTCTCCCCCGATCTCTCCCCTTTCTCCCCGATCTCTCCACTCTCCCCGATCTCTCCACTCTCTCTCCGATCTCTCCACTCTCTCCCCGATCTCTCCACTCTCTCCCGATCTCTCCACTATCTGCCCGATCTCTCCACTCTCCCCCGATCTCTCCACTCTCCCCCGATCTCTCCACTCTCCCCCCGATCTCTCCACTCCCCCGATCTCTCCACTCTCCCCCGATCTCTCCACTCTCCCCCGAACTCTCCACTCTCCCCCCGACCTCTCCACTCTCACCCGATCTCTCCACCCTCCCCCTGATCTCTCCACTCTCCCCCCTGATCTCTCCACTCTCCCCCGATCTCTCCACTCTCTCCCCGATCTCTCCACTCTCCCCCGATCTCTCCACTCTCCCCCGATCTCTCCACTCGCTCCCCGATCTCTCCACTCTCCCCCGATCTCTCCACCCTGCCCCGATCTCTCCACTCTCTCCCCGATCTCTCCACTCTGTCCCCGATCTCTCCACTCTCTCCCCGATCTCTCCACTCTCTCCCCGATCCCTCCACTCTCTCCCCGATCTCTCCACTCTCTCCCCGATCTCTCCACTCTCTCTCCGATCTCCCCACTCTCCCCCGATCTCCCCACTCTCCCCCGATCTCTCCACCCTCCCCCGATCTCTCCACTCTCCCCCGATCTCTCCACTCTCTCCCCGATCTCTCCACCCTCCCCCGATCGCTCCACTCTCCCCCAATCTCTCCGCTCTCCCCGATCTCTCCACCCTCTCCCCGATCTCTCCACTCTCCCGATCTCTCCACCGTCTCCCCGATCTCTCCACTCTCTCTCCGATCTCTCCACTCTCCCCCCGATCTCTCCACTCTCCCCCCGATCTCTCCACTCTCCCCGATCTCTCCACTCTCTCTCCGATCTCTCCACTCCCCCCGATCTCTCCACTCTCTCCCCCGATCTCTCCACTCTCCCCGATCTCTCCACTCTCTCCCCGATCTCTCCCCTTTCTCCCCGATCTCTCCACTCTCCCCGATCTCTCCACTCTCTCTCCAATCTCTCCACTCTCCCCCGATCTCTCCACCCTCCCCCGATCTCTCCACCCTCCCCCGATCTCTCCACTCTCTCCCCGATCTCTCAACTATCTCCCCGATCTCTCCACTCTCCCCCGATATCTCCACTCTCCCCCGATCTCTCCACTCTCCCCCGATCCCTCCACTCTCCCCCCGACCTCTCCACTCTCCCCCGATCTCTCCACCCTCCCCCTGATCTCTCCACTCTCCCCCGATCTCTCCACTCTCTCCCCGATCTCTCCACTCTCCCCCGATCTCTCCACTCTCCCCCCGATCTCTCCACTCCCCCCGATCTCTCCACTCTCTCCCCGATCTCTCCACTCCCCCGATCTCTCCACTCTCTCCCCGATCTCTCCACTCTCTCCCCGATCTCTCCACTCTCCCCCCGATCTCTCCACTCTCCCCCGATCTCTCCACTCTCCCCCCGATCTCTCCACTCCCCCCGATCTCTCCACTCTCTCCCCGATCTCTCCACTCCCCCCGATCTCTCCACCGTCTCCCCGATCTCTCCACTCTCTCCCCGATCTCTCCACTCTCCCCCGATCTCTCCACCCTCCCCCGATCTCTCCAATCTCTCCCCGATCTCTCCACTCTCTCCCCGATCTCTCCACCCTCCCCCGATCTCTCCACTCTCTCCCCGATCTCTCCACTCTCCCCTGACCTCTCCACTCCCCCCCGATCTCTCCACTCTCTCCGATCTCTCCACTCTCTCCCCGATCGCTCCGCTCTCTCCCCGATCTCTCCGCTCTCCCCTGATCTCTCCGCCCTCCCCCTGATCTCTCCACTCTGCCCCGATCTCTCCTCTCTCCCCCCGATCTCTCCACCCTCCCCCTGATCTCTCCACTCTCCCCCCTGAACTCTCCACTCTCTCCCCGATCTCTCCACTCTCCCCCGATCTCTCCACCCTCCCCGATCTCTCCAATCTCTCCCCGATCTCTCCACTCTCTCCCCGATCTCTCCACCCTCCCCCGATCTCTCCACTCTCTCCCCGATCTCTCCACTCTCCCCTGACCTCTCCACTCCCCCCCGATCTCTCCACTCTCTCCGATCTCTCCACTCTCTCCCCGATCGCTCCGCTCTCTCCCCGATCTCTCCGCTCTCCCCCTGATCTCTCCGCCCTCCCCCTGATCTCTCCACTCTGCCCCGATCTCTCCTCTCTCCCCCCGATCTCTCCACCCTCCCCCTGATCTCTCCACTGTCCCCCGATCTCTCCACTCTCCCCCGATCTCTCCACTCTCCCCCGATCTCTCCACTCTCCCCCGATCTCTCCACTCTCCCCCGATCTCTCCACTCTCTCCCCGATCTCTCCCACTCTCCCCGATCTCTCCTCCCTCTCCCCGATCTCTCCCCTCTCCCCGATCTCTCCACTCTCCCCCCGATCTCTCCACTCTCTCCCCAATCACTCCACTCTCCCCGATCTCTCCACCCTCTCCCCGATCTCTCCACTCTCCCCGATCTCTCCACCCTCTCCCCGATCTCTCCACTCTCCCCGATCTCTCCACTCTCTCCCCGATCTCTCCACTCTTCCCCGATCTCTCCACTCTCCCC